>NW_027363025.1:1102500-2315000 GCF_046119375.1 Phyllobates terribilis
AGCCCTACCCCATGGAATGAAGCCCTACCTACATGACATCTGAGAGCTACATGGATCCCGCTTGTGAGGTGCCTGTCCGTCACTGCTATTCAGTTTTAGGGTCCACTCAGTAAGCCATATATTCTCTCATGCAAGAGAATAGGGCCAATTATGCTAATGACACTCGGCTCAACCTCTGTCAGAGCTTCAGCTGAGTGTGATCCGATTCTCTCGCAGCACAGATATGGAGAAGATGGAGAACTTAATTTCTCCATCTTCTCCATAGTCTCTGTGAGTGTTCATCGGACTGCACTTGGATGACATCCGAGTGCAGTCCAATGTTTTACGTGCACCCATAGACTTGTATGGGTGCACATGGTCCGAATATCGAATGAGATTATTTTCTCATGCCAATAATCGCACTGTCCCATAGTATAACATAGGGCCGAGTCCTATCCGATAAAACATCACATAGCATTCGGCCGTGTTATACGACAGTGTGAGCGAGCCCTTAGAGTCAAGGAATATTTACATGCAGATGATGATATTACTCTCCAAGTGTATATTTTTTTAGGCGAGTTCATAGTAAATGCTTTGCCTTTTTGACATGTGATCAACTAAAGAACAAGAAAGATTTAGGACCTCCCCTATAGAGAAACCGAAAATAGTTTGGAGGACTTGCATGTCCTTTTTTATTTATTATGAGAAAATCATAAAAGATCCTGTTTTTAAACCATGCTGTGACTTTCTGCTGAGGGAGAGGGAGAGAGCTGCCCTATTCAGAGTCTTTAATAAGACCTGCTGACAAAAGTGTTGAAGATACAGTCTATTGTGAATTAACAATGAAAAAAAGTTAATTTCACAAATGGCTTGTATTTTTTTTAATACAAACTTTTTTGTCTTTACAGCTCCTTTAAAGGGAATCTGTCATCAGGTTTTTGCCACCTAATCTGAGAGCAGCATAATGTAGGGTTAGAGGCACTGATTCCAGTAATGTGTCACTTACTGGGCTGCTTAGTGTTGTTTTGATAAAATCATTGATTTGTCAGAAGGTAATTGACTGGTAAGTTCTGTAGGACCCCACCCCCATCACTGATCAGTAGATTTCTGTGTACACTGAGCATGGGCAGAAAGCTGCCAATCAGTGGTGTGGGCGGGGCTATACAGAGCGCAGCATTCAGAGAGCTGCTAGATCTACAGCAGATAAAACGGTGATTTTCTCAAAATGACAACAAGCAGCTGAAAAAGTGACACATCGCTGGAATCAGGGTATCTGCCCCAATATTGTGCTGCTCTCAGATGAGGCAGCACAATTAATATTATGCCAAATTAATTTCCCGTGAACTATCACATGATCTATCACAGGGGATCATGTGACATGTCACGTGATAAATCAGGTGTGGGGGGGGGGGGCCCGCGCCTTCTAAACTGCCCGGGGCCTTTGCTACTCTTAATCCACCCCTGTCTGCTGATATGTTATTTTAGGAGTGTAGAAAAACACAGTGTACTACACAGGGGCGGACACAGACTGTAGTGGGCCCCTGTGCAAGAATTTTTTGGGGGCCCCTCCCGCCCTTCATAGGGGGCATGAAGGCCCCCCCCCCGTGCATCTCTCATCCCCCCGTGCATCTCTGATTCCCCCCACTCCAAGTTAATTAATTGTATGTAAAAAAAATACAACTTGTTATACTTACCCCCAGGGTCGGCTCCAGGTTTTTGTGGGCCCTGGGCGACAGAGTCTCAGTGGGCCCCTTTAACACATACCATGATTCATGATTCCCAGATACCGCAGAGAAATATATATATATAGTACAAGGCCAAGGATTTCACTTACTACATTACATGAGCGATATCTATTGTAAATTCTACAATAGCTCAGAAACCGGCGAATCCTCACAACGCACAGTGCAGACCGGACAGTATAGTCCTCCATACAGTATTATGGGCACCATATCATGCTCCATACAGGATACTGACCCCCTTATAATGCTCCATACAGGATACTGGTCCCCATATAATGCTCCATACAGGATACTGGTCCCCATATAACTCTCCATACAGAATATTGGCCCCCATATAACGCTCCATGCAGGCTGTTCCCCCCTTATAATTAGAGATGAGCGTTGTTCTACTCGAACTGTTCGCCAATCTCAAATTCGAGCTGTTTTGGGCGGTGTTCGAGCCGGTCGGCGAACACGAACAATTTGAGAAAAATTCGGCTGTTCGAGGTTATGTTCGATAACTGTTCGTGCACCAAAATCATAACTGGATTTTTTCTCAGTAATGATGAAAATTAATGTTAATACGCAGTTTGAGTGTACAGCGGGGTGGGGGGAGGGGCAGGGGATGGATCTCTGCAGGAACAATGAAGATCTCCATTTTTTTTTCTCTTTCCCGCATTTGCAGTGGGGAGGTGCAATCTGTCAGCCTATCAGCAGCGCACACACGGAGCGAAGTGCTTTTTTTCACACAAGCAAGGGCATGTGTGATTGGCAGTGTATGTCACATGTCCTTGCCCTATAAGACCAAGCCATTTTCCCCGTCGCCACCATTTTCTCACTGCTGCAGCTGCGTGTTAGACGGCACCGCTGTTGCTGTGTGCGCTATACCTTGTTAATTTCAAGCCAATTTTCGCACAAATATACAGATAGCTTGGGAGTAGGGAATAGTTGTGATTGCAGTCCTTTTAAGGACTAGGTTACAGCATTTCCTACGACTTTTATCAGGCAGGTCTGTGCTCTTAAATAGATAGATTGTGGGAGTAAAGACTAATTGTAATTGGAGTCCTTTTCAGGACTAGGTTACATCAGTTCCTATCAGTTTTTGCCAGGCAGGTCTGTGCCAGTGCTGTGCAAGTTTTTTTCACAGCATTTGGCTGAATCTAGCAAAGCTAATCCTTTTTGGCCTATTGCAGAGTGTGTTAGTCAGTGGAGTAGCCTATCTGTGTTGCAAGATATACCACCTGTGTATAGAATACCAATTTTTTTACTGCACCTAGTGAAGTAAAATCTTTTGGGCATAGCATCATTCTATTAGTCCATCTATACTGACCTCCATCAGGTTGCAAACTGAATATAATTTTTTTCTGCATCTAGCTCTGAAAAAATATTTGGGCTTCTAGCAGTGTGTGGGACTTGGTCTATTAGTCCATCTATACTGACCTCCATCAGGTTGCAAATTAAAAATAATTTTTTTCTGCATCTAGCTCTGAAAAAATATTTGGGCTTCTAGCGGTGTGTGGGACTTGGTCTATTAGTCCATCTATACTGACCTCCATCAGGTTGCAAATTAAAAATAATTTTTTTCTGCATCTAGCTCTGAAAAAATATTTGGGCTTCTAGCAGTGTGTGGGACTTGGTCTATTAGTCCATCTATACTGACCTCCATCAGGTTGCAAATTGAATAAAAAAATTTTCTGCATCTAGCTCTGAAAAAATATTTGGGCTTCTAGCGGTGTGTGGGACTTGGTCTATTAGTCCATCTATACTGACCTCCATCAGGTTGCAAATTAAAAATAATTTTTTTCTGCATCTAGCTCTGAAAAAATATTTGGGCTTCTAGCGGTGTGTGGGACTTGGTCTATTAGTCCATCTATACTGACCTCCATCAGGTTGCAAATTAAAAATAATTTTTTTCTGCATCTAGCTCTGAAAAAATATTTGGGCTTCTAGCAGTGTGTGGGACTTGGTCTATTAGTCCATCTATACTGACCTCCATCAGGTTGCAAATTAAAAATAATTTTTTTCTTCATTTAGCTCTGAAAAAATATTTGGGCTTCTAGCAGTGTGTGGGACTTGTTCTATTAGTCCTTCTATACTGACCTCCAGCAGGTTGCAAATTGAATATAATTTTTTTCTGCATCTAGCTCTGAAAAAATATTTGGGCTTCTAGCGGTGTGTGGGACTTGGTCTATTAGTCCATCTATACTGACCTCCATCAGGTTGCAAATTAAAAATAATTTTTTTTCTGCATCTAGCTCTGAAAAAATATTTGGGCTTCTAGCGGTGTGTGGGACTTGGTCTATTAGTCCATCTATACTGACCTCCATCAGGTTGCAAATTAAAAATAATTTTTTTCTGCATCTAGCTCTGAAAAAATATTTGGGCTTCTAGCAGTGTGTGGGACTTGGTCTATTAGTCCATCTATACTGACCTCCATCAGGTTGCAAATTGAATAAAAAAAAATTCTGCATCTAGCTCTGAAAAAATATTTGGGCTTCTAGCGGTGTGTGGGACTTGGTCTATTAGTCCATCTATACTGACCTCCATCAGGTTGCAAATGAAAAATAATTTTTTTCTGCATCTAGCTCTGAAAAAATATTTGGGCTTCTAGCAGTGTGTGGGACTTGGTCTATTAGTCTATCTATACTGACCTCCATCAGGTTGCAAATTAAAAATATTTTTTTTCTTCATTTAGCTCTGAAAAAATATTTGGGCTTCTAGCAGTGTGTGGGACTTGTTCTATTAGTCCTTCTATACTGACCTCCAGCAGGTTGCAAATTGAATATAATTTTTTTCTGCATCTAGCTCTGAAAAAATATTTGGGCTTCTAGCGGTGTGTGGGACTTGGTCTATTAGTCCATCTATACTGACCTCCATCAGGTTGCAAATTAAAAATAATTTTTTTCTGCATCTAGCTCTGAAAAAATATTTGGGCTTCTAGCGGTGTGTGGGACTTGGTCTATTAGTCCATCTATACTGACCTCCATCAGGTTGCAAATTAAAAATAATTTTTTTCTGCATCTAGCTCTGAAAAAATATTTGGGCTTCTAGCAGTGTGTGGGACTTGGTCTATTAGTCCATCTATACTGACCTCCATCAGGTTGCAAATTGAATAAAAAAATTTTCTGCATCTAGCTCTGAAAAAATATTTGGGCTTCTAGCGGTGTGTGGGACTTGGTCTATTAGTCCATCTATACTGACCTCCATCAGGTTGCAAATTAAAAATAATTTTTTTCTGCATCTAGCTCTGAAAAAATATTTGGGCTTCTAGCGGTGTGTGGGACTTGGTCTATTAGTCCATCTATACTGACCTCCATCAGGTTGCAAATTAAAAATAATTTTTTTCTGCATCTAGCTCTGAAAAAATATTTGGGCTTCTAGCGGTGTGTGGGACTTGGTCTATTAGTCCATCTATACTGACCTCCATCAGGTTGCAAATTAAAAATAATTTTTTTCTGCATCTAGCTCTGAAAAAATATTTGGGCTTCTAGCAGTGTGTGGGACTTGTTCTATTAGTCCTTCTATACTGACCTCCATCAGGTTGCAAATTGAATAAAAAAATTTTCTGCATCTAGCTCTGAAAAAATATTTGGGCTTCTAGCGGTGTGTGGGACTTGGTCTATTAGTCCATCTATACTGACCTCCATCAGGTTGCAAATTAAAAATATTTTTTTTCTGCATCTAACCCAGCCAATAGTTTTGGCCTAATACCACAGTTTGGCCACTCAGCTCTGCTCGGTTACCATCCATTGTTTTTTTGTGCAAACAACTCCAGAGTTGTGAATTAGTTAACCACCAAAATGAGTGGAAAAAGGCCTGCTGCTGGTGGAAAGGGGAATAGGCGTGTTGGGAAGGGGAAAAAAGGTTGTGTCCGTGGGGTAGGTGCAGAAGAAAGACCATCTTCCAGCCAAACTAAAATGTCTACTTCTTTTAGCGGACAATGTGATAAGATCCCTTTCTTACGGCCACGCCAATCGCTACAAATTCCAGATGAGGCACAAAAACAGCAGGTGCTTCAACGGATATCAAGTGCTCCTTTAAGTGGGCTCTCCTCCACATCAACTTCAACATCACAAATACTCCAGTCCTCAAAGGTGTCACCCAAATCGCACTTGCTTCCTCACAGCTCCCAAATCTCCAGCTGCCCGTCTGAGTATGAGGTAGAACAGATGGTTGAGTCTGCAGAGCTGTTTACTCATACTATAGCCTGGGAATCAGAGGTCGACTCCAGCGCTTCTGTGAATCCAGACGAGGAAATGATCTGCACTGATGCCCAGAATCTTTATGAGTCGGATCCAGGACCAGACGCAGAAGGTTCTGACCATAATGTAGACCCTCATTCCCAAACTGTAACTCCTGTTGGTGGAGACAATGAGGAAGACGATGATAAGACTCAAATACCTGATTGGAGCGACAACTTTAGTTTTTTGTCAGGGCAGGAACAGGTTGGCTCTGAGGACGACGGGTGTGATAACGCACAGGGTGATGATGATGAGGTCGGAGATCCCACTTACTGTCAACCCACAGTCAGCCAAGAGATGAGGTCAGCAGAGGAGGTGGAGGAAGATGCTAGTGACGACGAGGTCAGGTTGCGCCTTCCTGGACAGAGACGTAGTACTGGAAGCACGTCAACAACTGCATCCTCAAACACAACTCTGCCTCTCACCACAAGTCGTGGTGGCTCTTCAGGTCGCATGGGTGCTAAGCCTTGCATAGCCTGGGCATTTTTTCAGATCGATAAAGATGACCCAACTCGTGTTATCTGTAACATTTGTCAGCAAAAGCTAAGTAGAGGCCAAAAAATACATAGTTTGAGTACTTCATGCATGAACCGGCACATGGACATGAAGCATAAGTTGCAGTGGGAAGCTCAGTGTGCTACAATGCGGTCTAGCCGGCCGGGCCAACCACCGTCTGCCATATCTTGTGCATCCGCAGCCTCTTCATCCTCTGTGACTGGGGGGACAGCAGTCACACCTGTTTTGGGGCGCAGACCTGCCACCTCTTTACCCGCAACAGCCAGCGTGATTGGCAGGTCATCATTTTCTTTGGAGGTGGTAACACCAGCTGGTCTTGAGCGCTGTCCGACATCGATAGCACCACCTTTGGATCAAGGCAACCTAACATGTCCGCCTGCATCTTCCTCACAGACCGGCAGTTTGCCGGGGACACCCTTATCAACCCCATCTAAGCACAATAGCCAGCCCTCGGTCCCTCAGATGTGGACAAGTAAAAGACCATTTCCTCCTAGCCATGAGAAAGCTAAGAGGTTGAATTTCACCATCTGCAAGCTCTTGGCTACAGAAATGCTGCCTTTCCGCCTGGTGGACACAGAGGATTTTCGAGACCTTATGTCCGTCGCAGTGCCCCAGTACCAGATGCCCAGTCGGCACTACTTCTCAAAGAAAGGTGTGCCTGCGCTCCACCAGCATGTCGCACACAACATCACCGCTTCTTTGAGAAACTCTGTGTGTGACAGGGTGCATTTCACCACAGACACTTGGACGAGTAGGCATGGACAGGGGCGTTACATGTCGCTGACTGGGCACTGGGTAACTATGGTGACAGCAGGACAAGGGGCTGCTGTCCAAGTCTTGCCGTCCCCACGAGTTGTGCGTCAATCCTCTTTATGTCATTTTTCCTCCACTGCTTCTGCCTCCTCAACCTCCTCTCGGTCTTCCACCTGCACCCAAAGCCTGTCTGGTCATGCCACAAGCTTTCTAACTGCGCAGAAGGGATCCTGCACACCTCCTTACTATGCTGGCAGTAGGGCTCAACGTCATCAGGCGGTTTTTACATTGAAATGTCTGGGAAATGTGAGTCACACAGCTGAGGAGTTGTGGTCAGCTCTGGAGAACCAATTTCATGAATGGTTGTCTCCACTGGACCTGAAACCAGGGAAGGCCGTGTGCGACAATGCTGCAAACCTGGGTGCGGCCCTTCGCCGGGGCAATGTCACACACGTGCCTTGTATGGCTCACGTGTTGAACCTGGTTGTCCAGCAATTTTTAGCCCACTATCCCAGACTAGATGGCCTTCTGCAGAGGGCACGGTCGCTGTGTGCTCACTTCCGCCGTTCGCATCCCGCAGCTCAGCGACTTACATCTCTACAGAAGTCGTTGGGCCTGCCACTTCACCGGCTAAAATGCGATGTGCCTACCCGGTGGAATTCAACTCTGCACATGTTGCAGCGACTGTGGCAGCACCGACAAGCCCTGGTGCAATACGTTCTGACGTATAGCCTGGGCCAACGAGATTCAGAGGTGGGGCAAATCACGCTGGAGGAGTGGTCTCAGATCAGGGACCTATGCACCCTTCTGCACAGTTTTGAAATGGCGACGAAGATGTTTAGTGCTGACGATGCCATTATCAGCATGACTATTCCGGTGATTTACATGCTGGAGCACATGTTAAACAGAATTCGGAGTCAGGTGGTGGCACAAGAGGAGGTGGAGGAAGTAGAGGAGGAGGAGTTGTATGCGGAAGGGCTAACATCTGCAAGGTCCAGACGGTCGGCAGCACCAAGGCGGCAGGCATGTGAGGGTGGGGGAGATGATTTTACCAGGGCGCATGGTAGCAGCCAAACTAGTGAGGAAGGTGCAGGAGCCCAGGAAGAAGTGGAGGACGAACTGATGGAAGACTCATCAGATGAGGGAGACCTTGATCACATTTCTGTTGTGCGAGGTTGGGGGGAGAGGACAGAGGAAGGAAGCATGATTGTTACCTCGCCACCAACACAACAGGGACTTGGTGCTCCTGGATGCGCAACACACATGAGTGCCTTCTTGCTGCACTACCTGCAACATGACCCTCGAATTGTGAGAATTAGAAATAATCCTGACTACTGGGTTGCCACACTGTTAGATCCCCGGTACAAAAGTAAATTTGCAGAAATTATTCCTGCCATAGAAAGGGATGCACGCATGCAGGAGTATCAGCAGAGACTGTTGCAGAATCTTACATGTGCTTTTCCACAAAATACCAGTGGTGCACGTAGTGAATCTCACAGTTCCAACTTGCCAACCGTGGGACCGTCAAGTGTTCAGCACTCAAACCGTAACAGAACCACAGTATCTGCTGGTAACATCAATTTTGCGGAATCATTTCACCACTTTTTTAGCCCATCCTTTGCAAGGCCACAGGAGACAAGAAGTCTGACACATAGTCAACGCCTAGAGACGATGGTACAGGAGTATCTCCAAGTAAACATTGAAGCCACGACTGTGTCACTGGACCCTTGCTCTTTTTGGGCTTCCAATCTGGATAAATGGCCGGAGCTAGCCACTTACGCCTTGGAGATCTTGTCATGCCCCGCAGCCAGCGTTCTGTCTGAACGTGTGTTCAGCGCTGCTGGTGGTGTGCTGACAGATAAGCGCACGCGGCTCTCCACTGATAATGTAGACAGACTCACGTTCATAAAGATGAACAAATCATGGATCCGAAACGACTTTTCTACCCCTGTGTCATCCTGGGGAGAGTAAAAGCTTGATGATTGGTTAAAATCACCCTACCAACCGTTTTAAGCTTTCAAATTACTAATCATGTTTATCTGTATCTTGACTGGAAAATAATTTGGGCTTTGTAGCAGTGTGCAGCACTGATCCTATTAGGCCATCTATAATAAGCTTCACCAGATTTAAAATTAAAAATAATTTTTAGCTGCATCTAGCCCGGAAAATAATTTTGGGGCTCCGAGATGCGCAAGACACATAAGTGCCTTCTTGCTGCACTACCTGCAGCATGACCCTCATATTGTCAGAATTCGAAGTAATCATGACTACTGGGTTGCCACACTCTTAGATCCCCCAAACTTTTCGATCAACCTTTTCATTTTAATAAAGACCAAAAAAATGGTCATTTTTGAAATTATAAGCATTAGCAGGTTGTTAGAAACTGAAATCAAACAGTTTTCAACTCAAAACTTTATTCTAGGTGATGTTACATTTTCACATAGGACCCCTTGTTCGAAAGGAGCTTCTGAACTCTCTCGTCCATTGAATTTGTCAGGTTTTGGATGGTTTCTGCTTCAATTGTTTTGCATGAGGACAGAATACCCTCCCAGAGCTGTTGCTTAGATGTGAACTGACTCCTTTTAATGATGCTCCAAAGGTTCTGAATGGGGTAGAGGTCAGGGGAGCATGGGGGTCACACCATAAGTTTGTCCCCTTTTATGCCCATATCAGCCAGAGATGCAGATGTTTTATGTGCAGCATGAGATGGTGCATTATCATGCAGAAAAATGATCTTGCTGTGAAATACACGGTTCTTCTTCTTGAACCATGGCAGGAAGTGCTGTTTGAGAAAATCCACATACATTATGGAGTTCATCTTTAGCGCCTTCAGGGATCCTAAAGGGGCCGACAATCTCTCTCCCCATGATTCCAGCCCAAAACATTACTCCACCTCCTCCTTGTTGGCGCTGTAGCCGTGTTTGCGTGGGGTGTCCATCAACCAGCCATCCTCCACTCCATTCATCTGGACCATCGAGCGCTGCACGGCACTCATCCGTGAACAAAACAGTTTTGAAATCAGTCTTCATGTAATGTTTGGCCCACTGGAGCCGTTTCTGCTTGTGTGAAGTGGATAGAGGAGGTCGACAGGATGGCGTATGCACAGCTGCAAACCTCTGAAGGACCCTGCATCTTGTTGTTCGGGGGACGTTGGAGGCACAAGCAGCTTCAAAAACTTGTCTGCTGCTATGACAAGGCTTTTTTGCCGCTGCTGTTTCAACCTGACGTAATTGCCTGTAGGAAAGAGTCCTCAATTTGCCCTTATCAGCACGCACACGTGTGTACTGTGAATCAGCTACATACTTCTTGATTGCCAAGACACTTCATCCTGATCATCGCACAATGTTGATTGTAGTCATGCCTTGACCTAAACACTCCACAATTTGTTGCTTCTCAGCAGCCGACACATCCTTTTTCTTTCCCATTTTGGCAGAAAATGTAGGCTGCTTAATAATGTGAGAGAGCCTTCTTAAGTAGTCTTGCCTTTCATTGGACACACCTGCCAAACTAATTAGCACAGGTGTCTGCAATTGCTTACAGTGATATAAAGAGCCCTGACACACATCACCATCAATGAGTTTAACTGACAAACAAACAAATTCTTCCCTTATCACTCCTAAACACTTTTTGCATAATAATTTGGAACGCGGTGTACATGTGCTTTTCCACAAAACACCAGTGGTTCACGTAGTGAATCTTACAGTTCTAACTTGCCAACCGTGGTCTGTATGGAATTGTTCAATAAAGGGCCCAAAATTAAGATAACATAGATGGGAGAGGTCTCTATGAATAGGAATTCCTAAGTATTTGATACCCTGTGAGGGCCAGGCAAAGGGAAAGTTGGACTGGATGGAATCCTATATGGATTTAGGGAGGGAGACATCGAGGGCCTCAGACTTCGCTGCATTGATTTTAAAATTTGACCATGTAACAAAGTGATCTATTTCAGCCATAACAGCAGGGATGGATATATGTGATTGAGTGATATATACTAGGACATCATCAGCAAATAGAGAGCACTTGTACTCGGTGCCTCCCACCTCAATCCACCTAATATTGGGGTTATGGCGAATTGATGAGAGCAGGTGCTCCGTCACTAGGATGTATAAGAGAGGGGACAGAGGACATCCCTGCCTTGTCCCATTGGTGATTGTGAAAGGTGATGAAAATGTTCTGACGCACCCCCTGGGCCTTGGGACACCCGGAGCCGGACCCTTTTTGGTGGATGCTGGTGGTTGTAGTCTTCGTGGCAGCGATCCGGTTCCGTGGCTCAGGGCGGTCAAACCAGTGGCGGAACTATTTATGTGGTTTTGATGTTTAAATGTCCGACTACGCCACCCGTGGATTGCGGTCAGAGTGAACCGCCGCTACAGGGCAGACCGCTAAGGCTGGTGTTGTGGGTGCAGCAGAGCGTAGCATAACTCCCCACGGGAGGAGTATAGCCTCAGGGCAGTGTATGCGGAGGATGGGGGTGATGGTGCAGGGCAGCAGCAGTAACGACACGGAGTCAGTGATGCAGTTCAGGGCCTTTACTCACAGTTCTTATTATCCAGACCACGTCTGCAGGTAACGGCTGCCCACGTCGTACTGTGCTCACCAGGTGAGGGGCTCAGACAACTCCCAGATAACTTTGGAGCGCTTCACAGGACCCCCTTTGTGTGTCCTTTGTCTGGCCTTTCTTACCAACACTTCTGTCCGGCTGCCTCGGGCCTCCTCTTGGTAAACTTGGCGCCAGTTTCCCTGACCCTATGTGGTGCCTTCCTAGCGGGTGGAGCAAGGGGCTGCGCCACATAAAATGTCAGAGCCTCCGGTTTCTAGCTGAGGGTCGTTTCCTGCCTCCACTAGTTCGGGGACCGGTCTCCCCCTTTGGCCTGACCCCTCCACGCAGGTGGATTCGGGCGTGCGGTGGCGACTCGCCCGTCCGCACCCCTGGGATCCCTTCATTCCTCGTTCCTGGAGCCTTCTCCGCTCCTCTTCCTTCCTTCTCCCTCTTGCAGGCCTGGGCCTCTGTTACTAGGCCCGCCTCCGGAGCAGAGCTCATGCAGAGCCCCTGCTCCCTGCCACTTCTGCTCAGACTTCTCTGCACTGAACTAAGATGGTGCCCACCTTTTATACTCCCTTCTCAATGCACCCAGGAACTGCTTCCTCCCTGCTCCTGCACTGCAGGGTTCCCCTTCCTCAGTGTTCCCTCCCCCCACTCCAGCCAGGGACAGGGACTGTCGTGCCCATCTCAGGGGCATATTGGTCGCCCTGCCCCACGGCAATGTGGTGTAATGCATGCAGGTGTCGGGTCCTGATCCACACTCCATCCTTATCTGAGAGTGAGATATCACACCTCTGGGTGAGGTGCAATACGTCTGTAGCAACCGAGCCCTCGGTGCTACAGTTCCATTTATCTTCAGCCTAGGTGACGTATTGTGATACAGGGCCGTGATTTTGGCTATAAAAGGGTCCCCTAGACCCCTACCCCAAGCTTTTTAAGAGAATCATATATGGCGTGCCAGGAGACTCTATGGAATGCTTTCTCAGCATCCAACGAGAGTATCTACTTACAAATTTTTAACTGCATCTAGCCCAGGAAATACTTTGTGCCTAGTAGCAGTGTCTGCTAGTCAGCGGATTATCCCGGCTGTTAAGCAAGCTACACCACCTGTAGTTTGGACACTTAATTTTTTCAAAGGAAATGCTTCGGGACCACGGGATACTTAGTGAAGAGCATCAGGAGGCACCCCAAGGCATAGGGGCTGGGACTGGCACTAGGATGCCTTGCGGTGGACAGCCGAGCTCGATCCTTATAAAAGCTTTTTAACTGCAGCAGCTTTAGTGGACGCTACTGGAGCTGGAATTACGCGGCTGCTGGCATGAGACTTGCCCTCCAATAGATCCTTGTAAATGGATTTAAAGTGTATTCATTCAAATTAGAGGGACAATTTAAATTAAAAAGCTTAGAGCTGCCTCCACCACAGGGGGGCTCTCTCGACCCACCAGCGGACAGGCACCAGTATTGGGAGAGGGGGGCTGGCCGTCAGGGTTCACCGCGGCTCTGGCACAAACCCGGCGACACGGAGGTGGCACGGGCAGGAGCGGACTGGCTGTCTCGGCTTCTCACTTTTTGGATTTTAGAAGGGCATGACATGCCTATATCTGTGTCTCCCCCTCCTTTTACTCCTCCACCTCTTTTCTTTTCACATGACTATATGTACTTGTCACTTTTCCATGTGTTAGTTGTGTCTTCTGAGCAGTTTGTCAGCTTTTGGACACCTTTGAAGGTGTTTTCTATGTGTTTCTATGTGTTTTTGTTTGCCTGCCATTGGTTTTAACGGTGTTCGAAGGTGTTCGACGAACAGTTCGACGAACAGTTCGGCGAACACACGGGTGTTCGACGAACCGAACCGAACTCGAACACTACGGGGGTGGCTCAACACTACTTATAATGCCCCATGCAGGATGACACCCGTCTTTTAATGCGCTATGCAGGATGTCACATCTACCCCCCATAAAATGCCCCATGCAGGATGTCACCTCTTCCCCCCATATAATGCCCCTTGCAGGATGTCACTTCCCCCCTTTTCAATGCCCCATGCAGCATGTCAGACCACCCCCTCCCTTATAATGCCCCATGCAGGAGGTCACCCCCCCTCCTTATAATGCCCCATGCAGTATGTCACACACCCACCCTCTATATAATGCCCCATGCAGGATGTCAATTCCCCCCTCCCCCTCTTATAATGCCCCATGCAGGATGTCACACCGCCTCCCTTATAATGCCCCATGCAGAATGTCACGCCGCCCCTCCCTTATATTGTCCCATGCAGGATGTCACTTTCCCCCTTCCCCTCTTATAATGCCCCATGCAGGATGTCATTTCCCCCCTTCCCCTCTTATAATGCCCCATGCAGGATGTCACTTCCCCCCTTCCCCTCTTATAATGCCCCATGCAGGATGTCACTTCCCCCTTCCCCTCTTATAATGCCCCATGCAGGATGTCAATTCCCCCCTCCCCCATATAATGCCCCATTCAGGATGCCAATCCCCCCCCTATATAATGCCCCATGCAGGATGTCACACCACCCCCCCCATATAATGCCCCATGCAGGATGTCACACCCACTCTCCCCCCACCATTAAATGCCCCATGCCCCCATACATAAAAAAAAAAAAAAAATACTCACCTCACTTCTTACCTGCTGCTGATCTGGACTCCAGCGTTGCGCGCGTCTTCCCGCTCTATGATGTGACAGCTCAGGAGAGAGCGCGCGGTGTAAAGACGTCACCGCGCCCTCTGACCTGAGACGTCACAGTCAGAGGACGCGGCAGACGCTGTGGAGGCACGGGGAGGGGTAAGTATTGTGCCGGCGCCGTCACATGACCGGAGATGTCCCTGCGCTCAGCATGGGGCCCATGCTGAGCGCAGGCACATCTCTGGTCATGTGATGGCGGGGGGTTCTGCAGGGGGGGGGCCCATGAGGAGACGCACAAGAGGGGGGTTCCGAGGGGGGCCCTGACCGGCTGGGCCCCATGCTGGAGTCAGGGCAGTCATGCCATGATGGCAGCCCTGCTGGAGGCTGGAGGGGCCCCCTCTCCCTCCAGGGTCCCCGTTCAATGAACCGGCTGCACGGGCGGTAGGTCCGCCCCTGGTACTACATCTCTAAAAAGGTATATCTGCTTTAAAAATAGTAATACATAAGAATAATATGTATTATGTCTGACCACTGCAAACACTCATCTGAACTGGTCCAAGTGCTGTCAGCTTTTTTCACGGGCAACACTTAGACAATACGGTCGTGTGAATATAGGCTTATGATGCATCTGGTAATAAACATGTTAAGGATGGGCCGCTACTCATGGGCCACTGCTGTGTGCTTGCCCCCCAGGCTAAAATGTGCCAGCCAGCCCCTGCTGCACCGGGTGCCAGAAAACCTAGATACACCTTTGGAATAGGTATCTGGCAAAGTAAGGATGGGGTTTGGTGTTTTTAAGTGATTTTATTGACTCTGTGCATTTATATTTTGTATCAATAATATGATATGGTTATATATATCTTCTGGATATCAGGAGGGCTTATCCCTGTGCATTGACTCTCTCCTTCTCCTTTGATGTCCTGTATAGGCCAAAAAAAAACTACGCGTTTCGAGGACTCACAGTTCCTCTTCGTCAGCTTCTCGCTGGTAGTCAAACTGGTAACCTAATAAAGTCCAAACGCCCCCCACAAAGATAATACAACCAAAGAAATGGAGGAAAATCCAATACTATCAAGACGATGCAAAAGGACATATGGAGGTGCAATAGATCTAAGATAGAATTCCAATAAGAATAGACTGTGTGTGAAAAAAATAATAATAAAAAAGACTTTGTTCAAACTTTCACAATTAGTTAAAAATGAATAAAAATTATATACTTATATTTCTGATGGCTATAAAAAACAGTCTGTTAATCAGTGTATATTACCAGGATAGTATAAATTCGGCACTTAGTACCATCCAGAGATAAAAAGGAAAAAATGAAGGAGAAAAATAAAAACATTATATTGTATCTCCAATAGGGGTATCAATGTATAGAAACAAATACATATATAAAATAGGTGGATTCAAAGGAATATATCCAAAAGACATATTATATTGATAAAATATAAGGAGGTTCATAAAAGTGCAATGTAAATGTTCAATTGGTACTGGGATAAAAAATACATACAGTATATACCGCTGCGAGTTGAAGGCATACAGCTGACTCTCGTGATTAAGGGCCTTCAGAGCCAAGCTATTTAATGTGAAGATCCATTTGGATTCCATCCGCGACATTAATCTCAGGTAATCACCTCCCCTCCATTTTCTGGGGACTAATCGGATCCCACAAAACTTAGTGTCCTTATAAGATTGGTTGTGGAACTTCCGGTAGTGCCGGGACAGTGGATGCCCTTCAAAACCTTCATTCATGTTGATAAAGTGTTCCTTCAGCCTTTTGATAACTTGCTCTTTGTACAGACATCTCCTCCTGCCAAGGTATAAAAAGGGCGTGGCTTGGGGTGTGGATAGGGGCGTGGCCAGACTACGCGTGCCGCATGGTTTCGCCCTCTTTCTAGTCCTCATATGTTGGCGGTATGCTTGTACTGAGGAGATCTGGGCTATCAGTGATTAGGTCCCATATTGTGCACTGTAAGGTCTGGAAAAGCTCCTTCTATCGGTCTCTGTAGCACCAGAGGAAGAACAGAGGGGAAAAGACAGGATTTTCTACATGTCGCGTTATGTAGATGTTCTGTAGATTTATCACAACCGTCCACAAGAAGAAACTGCCATCACAGAGCCGCCTTTAGCTGTTGGAAAAGTTTAAACTAAGTTTTGAATAGTTGCTATAGGCAACAAGGACTTTCTATTTATGCTGGGTCACATGATGCTGGTGCTGGGTGATGTCATGTGACGGAATGTTGTGGGTGATGATGTCACAGAGGGCGTTGTGATGTCACCCTTGGGGTATATAAGGGGGCTCCATCCACCTGGAGCTCATATCTCATTGGCCATATCTTGGTGCTGAGATACCCCCTGGAGACAATGAGGATCGCCATATTGTTTCTGTGCTGTACCCTGTTCTACCCTGTGAATTACCATAGGCTGCCGGTGAGTACCTGTCTATTATTACATATGGAGGACGTTTAGAATCAGCTGCGGCAGGGGAAGGGGATGGGGAGGGGGGTCCTGTAAGAATTTACCTGCGGGAATAAGAGGTTATGGCAGGGAAAGGAGCTTAGGAAGTGACAGTCAGAGGGGATATAAGTGTGGGGTGACCCCTCTGACTCCCACATTCCTGCCTTGTCCTTGTAGTGATTAATGACTTTGGTGTTGTCCCTTATATATCACTTTGCAGTCACCAGTGATCGCTCCGCACTGTGATCCTAAACTACAGTCTCATTTACCTTTTTGCAAACGCCCAGAAGGGGAGGAGTGACATCACACCCATGTGAGCAGATCCCGCCCACTTTTACTGCAGTCGTAATGCGAGCTAGCTGTATTCTGTTTTCATGGAAATGTCAGCAGCTGCTCCCCCTAGTGTTTACAAGATGAAAACATCAAAACAGTTAAAATATTTTTTCAGATTTTATACCATTAAAACCTTTTTAAATATATATGTGTATTTATATATAAATATAAATACTTTACAATTTTACAATTGTAAAAAAATTGCTGACACTTTCCCTTTAAAAGATCTAAAGACGTTCTGCTTCATGTGCCATTGTGACCAATCACAGCACAGATTATATTTTTTAAACTTTTCTTGAAAAACTGAAGCTGCTCCGTGATTGGAAATCATGTGGAAGGGTTCTCTTTTAGACATTTAGTTAGGTCCAAAGTATCAGTGACATGATGGATAGAACTGTGCAATGATGTCACAGAGGGCTTTGTGATGTCACCCCTGGGTATATTAGAAGCCTCGGCCCATCTGCAGCTTGTATCTCATTGACCATACCTTGGTGCTGAGAGACCTCTGGAGATGATGAGTATCACCCTATCATTTCTGTGCTTTACGTTGCTCTACCCCCCACATTACAGTACACTGAGGGCGAGTATGTTCTCATCAATATGGAGGTCACAAGGATCAGCTAATGAGAATATCGCCTCTTGCAGGACTTCTCATACTGGACACGTGACCGTCCGTCATATGAAAGTCCAACTGTAAATAATATTCCATGGACCCTGGAGGTGAATCCCAAACTTCTTCCTGATCTTCTCAATGGGATATTTCTGAAAGTTGCTTGATAATGTATCCATCACTGTATAATAACAAGGGCTCTCTGTTTGACTGGATTGGGTATAAATATACAGGACTTTATTATGTATTTTTTCTTTATTATAGGATGACCCACTACCCGTGGATCTCAGGAGAAGCACCTATCAAGCTTCCATCAATCTTCCTCTTTGGCTCTTCCGTGGCGCAGTTTTTGTTGCGGTGATGACACTACTGACAATACTAGAGTATTTGGCCTTAAGTCTTGTCCTGAGCAAGTGGGCAATGTCTGAACCTGGTGAAACAATCGGAAAACTCCTCAGAACAAAACCATTCTGAAGGAACAAAGTGCTTGTAAGGAGCCGATTTGCATCCCTCAGATTCAGGAGCAAGACTCCAGAAGAACACCTGTCCTGCCCAATGGCAAATGTTCTACTCCATCCATGGCTCCTGCACCGCAGGATGCGAAAAAGGTTCCTAGTTGCAACTATAAAGTGGCGTTCAGTGATATTGTCTGGGTCAGAACGATCCCTCACAACAATATAGGAAGAAGAGCTCGAAGTTCCACGGAGCATAAAGAGAGGTTACTGATTTTTCAGAGAAACCAACAACCCAGAATTCCAGAGCCAAGAGCACCAGAACCTAGAACACCAGAACCTACCATGTCAGAACCTAGTATGTCATAACCTAGAATGCCAGAGCCTGAAATGCCTACAACACCTCCACCCAAAATCAAGAGGAGAAGATGTTTCCTTAGATGTCTTAGAGGCGAGGAAGATTGAGAAGGCAACTGCTTGAACTTTCCCATTGCTCGAGTTTTCATCACAGGTTAGTCCTATACATGCTGTCTGATGGGCACCATCTTACTACATACAATGCAGCATTGCACCTGAAATCGAATGGATATTTTGTCACACACTTGCACTTTAGCACCTTATCATATGGCGCATATATCTATGAACGCTTTGCTAAGTATCACTGTCTAGTATGTGCTTCTGATGAACCTATTTTAGGAAAACGTGTCGAGGTTTGGCATACTATGTACTTGAGTTTGGCGTACTATGTGCTTGTTGGTAAATTCTATTGCCATCCATAATCTACTAGATTTTATAATGTCTCTGGTGGGATGCCCCATGCCGAATTGTTGATAACTGACTATGAGCATTGTCCTCTATTTCTTATCTACTATGGTTACAGGTTGATGTGAAGAGAGCTGTGCCATTGGTAGCGATTTTTCTACTGATTTGTCAGTTATATTTATGTTAGTTTAGCAAATTTCTGCTTGTAGGGTCTAATGTTTTAGCATAGTGTATGTTCTGTGAGCTAAATTGTCATACTTATGCACTAGATAGATTATAAATTGTGATGCTTATGTACTAGATAGATTATTAGTTTAATCGGTGATTTTTTAAATATTTTTTAACATCAGGAGACTCAAGAATCGCATCTTACAGAAGACAAGAAGCCTAAATGCCGAAGGGTGATGACCTGTTAATGGCCCACAGCTGGAGGGTCATTACCTCTTGATGGCACAAAACTGGACAGAAGATAAAAACATTTGATGGCACACAGCCGGAGGGTGATGACCTATTGATGGCCATAGCCAGAGGGTCATTACCTGTTGATGGCACACAGCCGGACAGAGGATCATTACCTGTTGATGGCACACAGCCGGATGGTCATTACCTGTTCATGGCGCACTGCCGGATGGTCATTACCTGTTGATGGCACACAGCCGGAGGGTGATGACCTATTGATGGCCAAAGCCAGAGGGTCATTACCTGTTGATGGCGCACTGCCGGATGGTCATTACCTGTTGATGGCACACAGCCGGAGGGTGATGACCTATTGATGGCCATAGCCAGAGAGTCATTACCTGTTGATGGCGCACTGCCGGATGGTCATTACCTGTTGATGGCACACAGCTGGAGGGTGATGACCAGTTGATGTCGCACTGCCGGATGGTCATTACCTGTTGATGGCACACAGCCGGACAGAGGATCATTACCTGTTGATGGCACACAGCCGGTCAGAGGATAAGATCTTTTGATTGCATACACCGGGTCCCTCCCTGATAACAAGGAACCCTGGGGAATACTGGTCATCTTGATCCCCCACTGACTATATACTTGCTCCACCTCAGCCTACACCATCATGGAGGACACTTCCACCTGTGTCCACTGTAAGGTTGGACTTTCTTTTATAATTACAGCAGATTAATAAACATCATAAAGCTGAAAAACTATCGAGTAATTTATTATAAATTATTATAAAGAAATATAAAGTATAATAGATAGCTATAGGGGGCACATAAGACGACTAACTATAGAAAGCATGGTATCGCCTGATATATACTGTATATTCTAGATGGCGCTATTACACTAAATACATCACAACCTCCAGGGTGATATTACCGTACAATGCGAGATCACTAATAATGGCCACAGATTATGAGAAAATGACCAGCTCCATAGTCCTGGAGTTATTATAAATGTCTCTAGTGTGAGGCAGGGACTGGACGAGTGTTGGAGGGAGGTATATTCCCCCAGGACGTCCTTTATGTATCCATGCTGTAGAATCTGCCGTATACTTCTGTTCTAGCAGTCAGACATTTCACTCTGCAGATCACAGGCTCAACATTGTGTAAAACTACCACCGTATAAAAGAGCACTCAGAATAAAAACTAGCGGCATGCCGTGCACTGCCCACGTCATGTGTACGGGATACAGGACCTGCAGGACCTGGTACGGCCATTATAGTTGATAGATTAATGATACCTGTGCAGATGAAGGGAAAAAAAATATGTGCAACAACAGGAGGAGAAAGTCTCAAAATGTAATTTGAAGAGTATAATAGAGAAATGGGAAACTTCTGGAGATGCAGATAAGTGGTACCAGGGCGAAACGTAAGTGTAGTCAGACAAGGGAAAAGTGCAAATGATCCAGCGTAAAGGTTTGTTCAGTAGAAAAAATATTAAAACTTAGCTTTTATTAGCCATATAAAACACTGCTCCACAAAGAATACAGCAAATGTGCAACTATCATAGCTTAGAGACCTACGCGTTTCAACAAATCATGTCTTAATTATGGCCCTATTACTAGAATGACAAAAAGGTACAGTATATATATATATATATATCCACGTGCCTGTATGATCTCCTTACAACGCCTGGGCATGCTCCTGATGAGGTTGCGGATGGTCTCCTGTGGGATCTCCTCCCAGACCTGGACTAAAGCATCCGCCAAAACCGGGACAGTCTGTGGTGCAACGTGACGTTGGCGGATGGAGCGAGACATGATGTCCCAGATGTGCTCAATCGGATTCAGGTCTGGGGAACGGGCGGGACAGTCCATAGCTTCAATGCTTTCATCTTGCAGGAACTGCTGACACACTCCAGCCACATGAGGTCTGGCATTGTCCTGCATTAGGAGGAACCCAGGGCCAACCGCACCAGCATATGGTCTCACAAGGGGTCTGTGGATCTCATCTCGGTACCTAATGAAAGTCAGGCTACCTCTGGCGAGCACATGGAGGGCTGTGTGGCCCTCCAAAGAAATGCCACCCCACACCATTACTCACCCACTGCCAAACCGGTCATGCTGAAGGATGTCGCTCTCCACGGCGACTCCAAACTCTGTCACGTCTGTCACATGTGCTCAATGTGAACCTGCTTTCATCTGTGAAGAGCACAGGGCGCGAGTGGCGACTTTGCCAATCCTGGTGTTCTGTGGCAAATGCCAAGCGTCCTGCATGGTGTTGGGCTGTGAGCACAACCCCTATCTGTGGACGTCGGGCCCTCATACCACCCTCATGGAGTCGGTATCTAACCATTTGTGCAGACACATGCACATTTGTGGCCTGCTGGAGGTCATTTTGCAGGGCTCTGGCAGTGCTCCTCCTGTTCCTCCTTGCACAATGGAGGAGATAGCGATCCTGCTGCTGGGTTGTTGCCCTCCTACGGCCCCCTCCACATCTCCTGGTGTACGGGCCTGTCTCCTGGTAGTGCCTCCAGCCTCTGGACAAAGCCAACCTTCTCGCAACAGCTCGCATTGATGTGCCATCCTGGATGAGCTGCACTATCTGAGCAACTTCTGTGGGTTGTAGAGTCTGTCTCATGCTACCACGAGTGTGAAAGCACAACCAACATTCACAAGTGACCAAAACATCAGCCAGAAAGCATTGGTACTGAGATGTGGTCTGTGGTCCCCACCTGCAGAACCACTCCTTTATTGAGGGTGTCTTGATAATTGCCAATAATTTCCATCTATCGTCTATTCCATTTGCACATCAGCATGTGAAATTGATTGTCAATCAGTATTGCTTCCTAAGTGGACAGTTTGATTTCACAGAAGTTTATTTACTTGAAGTTATATTCTGTTGTTTTAAGTGTTCCCTTTATTTTTGGAGCAGTGTATATAGATACATACAGTGAGTACGGAAAGTATTCAGACTCCTTTAAATTTTTCACTCTTTGTTTCATTGCAGCCATTTGATAAATTCTAAAAAGTTCATTTTTTTTTCTCATTAAAGTACACTCTGCACCCCATCTTGACTGAAAAAAACAGCAATGTAGAATTTTTTTGCAAATTTATTAAAAAAGAAAAACTGAAATATCACATGGTTATAAGTATTCAGATCCTTTGCTCAGACACTTATATTTAAGTCACATGCTGTCCATTTCCTTGTGATCCTCCTTGAGATGGTTCTACTCCTTCAATGGAGTCCAAATGTGTTTAATTAAACTGATAGGACTTGATTTGGAAAGGCACACACCTGTCTATATAAGACCCCACAGCTCACAGTGCATGTCAGACCAAATGAGAATCATGAGCTCAAAGGAACTGCCCAAGGAGCTCAGAGACCGAATTGTGGCAAGGCACAGATCTAGCCAAGGCTATAAAAGAATTTCTGCATTACTCAAGGTTCATAAGAGCACAGTGGCCTCCATAATCCTTAAATGGAAGAAGTTTGGGGCCACCAGAAGTCTTCCTAGACCTGGCCGTCCAGCCAAACTGAGCAATCGTGGGAGAAGAGCCTTGGTGAGAGAGGTAAAGAAGAACCCCAAGATCACTGTGGCTGAGCTCCAGAGATGCAGTAGGGAGATGGGAGAAAGTTCCACAAAGTCAACTATCACTGCAGCCCTCCCCCAGTTGGGCCTTTATGGCAGAGTGGCCAGACGGAAGCCTCTCCTCATATGAAAGCCCGCATAGAGTTTGCTCAAAAACACATGAAGGACTCCCAGACTATGAGAAATAAGATTCTCTGGTCTGATGAGACGAAGATAGAACTTTTTGGTGATAATTCTAAGTGGTATGTGTGGAGAAAACAAGGCACTGCTCATCACCTGCCTAATACAATCCCAACAGTGAAACATGGTGGTGGCAGTTGTTAGAACGCTCCTGTTAGTTTTTTCTATTTTGTGGTCACGTGACCTTCTGCCTATTTATTCCAGCTCCACCCTTCAGGCTTTGCTGGACTTTAGTGTTACTTTGACTCTTAATCTAGCCAGGTGCTTTGTACCTACTGTATCTCTCTAGTTTGTTTGGTCCTTGAACCACTAAGTACTTTTGTCTGTTTGTCTTCTTCTGCTACTACTTCTGCCAGGAGGTGTCCAATTTTGTCCCAGTCCTTAGTTCTTTTAGGGACCCCTCCCTTTAATCTATAGGTCTGCGTTCAGACTAGCCGCGGACGAAGGCGGGTCTGTTCACAAGGAACAGGTTGCCCGCTGCATCGTAGGGAATCAGCTTAGTCCTATTGTATGGACAGATTTCCTCTCTTTCCTTAGTTCTTGTAGCAGATCATAACAGCAGTATCATGCTATGGGTGTGTTTTTCAGCTGCAGGGACAGGACGACTGGTTGCAATTGAAGGAAACATGAATGCGGCCAAGTACAGAGATATCCTGGATGAAAACCTCTTCCAGAGTGCTCTGCACCTCAGACTTGGCCAAAGGTTCACCTTCCAACAAGACAATGACCCTAAGCACACAGCTAAAATAACAAAGGAGTGGCTTCAGAACAACTATGTGACCATTCTTGACTGGCCCAGCCAGAGCCCTGACCTAAACCCAATTGAGCATCTTTGGAGAGACCTGAAAATGGCTGTCCACCAAGGTTTACCATTCATCCTGACAGAACTGGAGAGGATCTGCAAGGAAGAATGGCAGAGGATCCCAAAATGCAGGTGTGAAAAACTTGTTGCATCATTTCCAAGAAGACTCATGGCTGTACTAGCTCAAAAGGGTGCTTCTACTCAATACTGAGCAAAGGGTCTGAATACTTATGCCAATGTGATATTTCAGTTTTTCTTTTTTATTAAATTTGCAAAAATTTCTACATTTCTGTTTTCTTTCAGACAAGATGGGGTGCAGAGTGGACTTTAATGAGAAAAAAATGAACTTTTTAGAATTTACCAAATGGCTGCAATGAAACAAAGAGTGAAAAATGTAAAGGGGTCTGAATACTTTCCGTACCCAGTGTACATGCATGGAAATAAATGCAGAATTATATTTCTTAATACTGCAGTATCAGATCCTGTCTTGAATTTAACCCCTGTAGTATCCAATGTGAAAATCCACCGGGACTCCCGGTTCAGAAGTTTGCACTTATGATCCCCCCCTCGTGTGGATCTATATACCTTCTCTATCTCCATATATTTAAAGAATGAGGTGTCACCTTTATGAACTCTCGCAAAATGTCTCGATACTGCTGATGTATTTATGGCTTCCAAATGAATCGCATCAGAAAGATGTCTTCTGATACGGACTTTCAGCGCACCTGTGGTACAACCCACATAGTGGACCTTCCACAAGGTGCATTCTATAAGGTATATAACCCCTGATGAATTACAATTGAGGAAATCATGAATTTTATATTCTCTATCATTACTTAAGGACATAAAACTATCTGTTTTAACCGCGTGTAGACACGCTTTGCACCGATTGGCTCCACATCTGAAGAAACCTTTTGTGCTGAGCCAATTTGGTTGTACAGTATTAGTCTCACTGGTGTATAAGCTAGGAGAAAGGATGGTTCCCAGAGCGGGCGCTTTCCGGGCTACAAAGCCGATGTCATTAGAAAGTAGGTTTTTTAGTTTCTTGTTCTGATATATAATAGGGTTATACTTTTTAATTCTAGATGTAATTTTATTATACTGAGGACTATAGGTGGTAGAAAACGTTACCCTAGTATCCAATGTGTTAATGTTATTTTTCTGTTTATTTCGGAGTATATCTTTCCGATTTATATTGGAGACAATTCTACTCGCTTTTCTTAAAGACCACTCGGGATCGCACCTATTGGATAGTCTGTTATAAATTTTTTCTGATTCCTTCTGAAAAGTGATGTTATCTGAACAATTTCGTATTGTTCGTATTAGCTCACCGTAAGGGATATTTCTCTTAATATGTGGCGGATGACAACATTTAGCTCATAGAATAGAATTTGAGGCTGTAGATTTTCTGTGGGGATTAATTTTGACCAATTCTTTCTCCTTGGTAGCCTCAAGTTCGAGATCCAAAAAAGTAATTTTGGATGAATGGTAGAACTAAGTGAATTTAAGATTAAAATGATTGCAGTTGATGTACTGTACAAATTGTACCACCTCCTCCTGTGTGCCCCCCACACCAGGAGGAGGTCATCAATAAATCTACCGTACCACACAATGTGTCCACTATATGTGTTATCATTATGGTAAATGAAAAGCTCCCCCCACCTACACATCACTATGTTCGCTAGCGAAGGAGAAAATTTACTGTCCATGCTGACTCCTCTTTTCTGTAAAAAAAAAACTTTTATCAAAGCTAAAATAATTACGCTTTAAGAGGAACTGTACTGCTATGACCAGAAATTCTTTTATTTCTATAGTGTACGAACTGTATGTGTCAAGGTGGTAGGTTAAACATGCTAAAGCAATATGGTGTGGAATTGAGGGGGTATAATGCCACCACATCACAGGACAATCATCCAAAGTTTTTTAGCCATTCAAATCTATCAAAAATGGTCACTATGAATTTTGAATCCCTAATGTAACTCGGAGTTTCCTGAACCAGAGGCTGTAGGTAAAAATCCATCCAGGCACTTAATTTTTCACCATGGGAACCAATCCCCTCCACTATGGGTCTTAACCCCTTTACAGCCCATGGCGTTCTAATACGTACTGTACCTGCGCCCTGGCCTTTAAGAGCCAGGTACGTATTGGTACGCCCTGTTGATTTCGGCCACACACAGGCTGTGCGGGCGCGAACGCCGCCAGGTGTGTGGTGATTTTTGCTATGTGCTGGGAGCGGTCACGCATGGCTCCCGGCACATTAACCCCCGCAATGCTGCGATCGAAGTCGATCACAGCATTGCGGAGGTAAGTACTGCATACTCACCTCTTCCCCGCTGTCGCGCGCTGTCTGAAGCTGGGTTCCGTGGTTGTCATGGTAACCCAGATGTCGTCATGACAACATCCGGGTCACCAGACAGCAGAAAGATACTTTGATCATGCACAGTGCATGACCAAAGTATCTTCTGCATCTACAGCGCTGACAGCCTGTATAGCACAGGGATGGTGCTCCATCCCTATGTTATACAGGCGATCAGAGTATAAAAAGTGAAAGTCCCATAGTGGGACAAAGTATAAATGTAAAAAAAAAAATAATCCACCAAAAATAAAAATATAATGTACCCATCAATAAATATTATAATGAAAAAAAACAAACAAAACAATAAAAGTACACATATTTGGTATCGCCACGTCCGGAACGACCTGACCTATAAAACTGTGTCACAAGTTAACTCCTTTAGTGAACACGGTAAAAAATGAAAATAAAAAACAAAGCAAAAAACGATGCTTTATCATCACACCGCCAAACAAAAAATGGAATTAAACGCGATCAAAAAGATGAATATAAATCAAAATGGTACCACTGAAAACGTCATCTTGTTCCACAAAAAAACAAGCCGCCATACAGCTCCATCAGCTGAAAAATAAAAAAGTTATAGCTCTCAGAATAAAGTGATGCAAAAAAAATTTTTTTCTAGAAAATAGCTTTTATTGTGTAGAAGCGCCAAAACATAAAAAAAGATATAAATGTGGTACCGCTGTAAACGTACAGACCCAAAGAATAAAGCTACCTCATCAATTTTACCACACGCGGAGCAGCATAAAAAAATAAAAAAAAACAATTCCTGAATTGTTGGTTTTTGCTTATTCTGCCTCCCAAAAATCGGAATAGAAAGCGATCAAAAAATGTCACGTGCCTGAAAATGGTACCAATAAAAACGTTAACTCATCCTGCAAAAAACAAGTTGTCAAATGACTCTGTCGGCCAAAATATGGAAAAATTACAGCTCTCAAAATATGGTGATGCAAAAACTAGACTTTGCAAAAAAATGCGTCTTTTAGTGTGAGACAGCTGTCAATCATAAAAACCCGATAGGATTCTGGTATCGCTGTAATCGCACCGACCCAAAGAATAAAGTCGTCTAATCTCTTAGACTGCACAAGGAACGGTGAAAAAAATAAACTCTAGGGTTAGGGTTGTGCTAGGGTTGGGATTTTTTTCAAAAGCAAAAAAAAAAAATGATGACGATATGGCGACTAGTGTTGAGCACAAGTGCTCACTACTTGAGTTTGCATCGGGTGCTCGGGTATGCATTGAGTATCGTGGGTGCTCGAGTCTCTGCCCCATATGCTTCACAGTCAAAAAAAACGTGCGGGGATTGCTTGCCATGCACCAGCATTCCCTGCATGTTTGTTTTGGGTGAAACATGTGGGCAGGACTCGAGCATGTCACTCGAGCACGTGCGATACATGGTGCATACCCGAGTACACGATGCAAACTCAAGTAGCGAGCACTTGTGCTCAAGACTAATGACAACTTATTCAATATGATGACCTAATGTTATCAAATTATGTGTCGTACCGGGTTCAAAATGTTCACTATACCCCTTGATAAAATCCTTGAGGGGTGTAGTTTCCAAAATGGGGTCACTTGTGGGGGGTTTCAACTATTTAGGCATATCAGGGGCTCTTCAAACGTGACATGGCGTCCACCCTCAATTCCAGCCAATTTTGCGTTCAAAAAGTCACACAGTGCTCCTTCCCTTCTGAACTCTGCCGTGCACCCAAACACTGTATTTTCCCCACATATAGGGTATTGGCGTACTCAGGAGAAATTGCAAAAAGTTTTTGGGGTCCATTTTCTCCTCTTACCCTTGTGAAAATAAAAAAATTGGGGCTAAAACATAATTTTTGTGGAAAAAGTTTGATTATATATTGTCATGGCTCCATGTTTAAACTTCTGTAAAGGTTCTCTGAGGGGTCTAGTTTCCAAAATGGTGTCATTTGTGTGGGGTTTCCACTGTTTAGGCACATCAGGGGCTCCCCAAACACAACATGGCATCCGCTAATTATTCAAGCAAATTTTACTTTCAAAAAGTCAAATGGCGCTCCTTCCCTTCCGAACCCTGCCGTGCGCATAAACAGTGGTTTTTCCCCACATATGGGGTATCTGTGTGGTCAGGGGAAATTGAACAACAAATTTTGGGGTCCTTTTTTTCCTGTTAACCCTGTGAAAATAAAAAAAATTGGGTCTAAAGTAACATTTTTGTGAAAAAAGTTAAATGTTAATTTTTTTCTTCCACATTCCAAAAATTTCTGTGAAGCATTTGAAGGGTTAATAAATTTTTTGAATGTGGTTTTGAGCACCTTGGGGGTGCAGATTTTAGAGTGGTGTTACTTTTGGGTATTTTCTGTCATAAAGACCCCTCAAAGTGACTTCAAATGTGATGTGGTCCCTAAAAAAATGGTTTTGTAAATTTTGTTGGAAAAATGAGAAATCTCTGATCAACTTTTAACCCTTTTAGCTCTCTAATAAAAAAAAATTTGGTTCCAAAATTGTGCTGATGTAAAGAAGATATGTGGTAAATGTTATTTATTAACTATTTTGTGCGACATATCTCTCTGATTTAAGGGCATAAAAATTCAAATTTTGAAAATTGCTAAATTTTCAAAAATTTTCACCAAATTTCAGTTTTTGTCACAAATAAATGCAAGTGATATCGGAGAAATTTTACCACAATTATGAAGTACAATATGTCACGAAAAAACAATCTCAGAATCAGGGGGGTCCGTTGAAGCGTTCCAGAGTAATTACCTCATAAAGTGACAGTGGTCAGAGTTGTAAAAATTGGCCTGGTCATTAATGTGCAAACCACCTTGGGTAGTAAAGGGGTTAAAGGTGGTGGGAAAATATTTTTATGTATTTTTGGAGGCGAATGGTAAACTGGAACAATTGGGTGATCTACGTATAAATATTCCATTAATTTTTTTTTAGGGCCCCTCAGTGCAAACCTTCGTTTAATAGATTATACATAGCAGCATTAAACTCAACAGTAGGATCTCTAGCTAACTCCAAATAAACATCGCTATTTTCTAAATCCATCAAATTCAATTTTTTATACAATCCTGCAGTCAGTACTATAGTGCCACCTTTATCCGCTGAGCGGACTAGTATGTCTGAATTATCCTTTAATTTTTTCAGAGCGTCTTTTTCTCTATATGTCAGATTAGAGTCCAAATGATTAGTAGAAGATAATTCATTCTTTAATTCCACTAGTTCTTTTTCAATTAAGTCCTGGAACTGATCCAGAACCAATGGTCTGGACTGAAGTGGGTAAAAGAAAGGATTACCAGCCCGAAAGTCGTCATTTAAATTTACATTTGGAATTAAAGATTCCGTCTCGAATTGTTTCATTTGTAATAAAGACTGTTGTTCTGTGAATAATAACATGGAATCCTGGCTTGTCCTAGGAGAAATTTCTTCTGAAGCTGTATTCTCAGGATTTTTCATGTCCATAAAATGACATCGGATGGTGAGGTTACGTGCAAGTTTGTTAACATCCAGAATTGTTCTGAAAATGTCGAAGTCGTTAGAAGGTGAAAAGCTCAGGCCTTTAGCCAGGAGAGAAATTTGACTCTCAGATAAGATGTAGCTAGAGAGATTCCAAACAGGTGACTCTAATAATGGCGTTTTTTGCTCTGTGTTGGGTACTTGTTTGCATTTACGCTTACGTCCCGTCCTTGTGTGACCCGCCACTAGCTGTTTCAGTAGCGGCTAGCCCTCCCTGGGAAAGCGGTGTACTCGGACGGCGGGCCCAGTTGGTAGAATGGGGATGCAGTCGCGGCCTCGGCCCGGTCCGTGCCCAGGGCGCACACATTAAAAATAGGGGCCAGTTGATGAGTGGCAATTATGAGTGGATAAACGACTACGCCACCTGTGGTGTCTGGTGATGCGCCACCAGCGCTCCTGCAGTCCTCTGAGGCGGGATGTTGTGGCAGCCGATGGTAGTACTACTCCCCACAGGCAGAGCAGGGCCTCAGGGCAGAGGAAAAAGGAGGATGAGGGGAGTCGTAGTAGGTGCAGTTGTGCGGTGTGGTGTCGCGCTGCAATAATGGACCGGAGGCAATGGATGTAGTCTTCCAAGCTTTACTCACGTTGTTAGAGGTCAGCTGCAAGGCTTCTCCTTGCTCCTCATGGCGTCCTGTGGCCACCAGAGAAGGGGGTTCCGCACACCCCAGTAGTTCAGGTGCGTCTATCAGGACCCCCAGCACCAGCCTGTTATCTCCCCCTTCGGCCTCTCCTGTCCGTGTGCAGTGCGTGTTACAAGGCTGGGTCTCCCTCTGGCTATACACAGAACAAGGGCACGGGTGGTGACTCCGCTCCGTCCATTACCCGGTGGGAACCACTTAGCCTCCGGGCTTTTCCGACTGAGACGTGAAGTAACAAAGTCAGATATCGGGGGCCGGTCCCCTCTTGCAGCAGGAGTCCCTCTGACTAGGCCAGAATGGAGAGTACAGGTGGCGTATGCCGCTCCGTCCGTATTCCCTGGGATCCTTTTGCCTGCAGAGCTCTCCTCCTTAGCTCCCCTCCAGGCCTTCTTAAGCAGGGACCTTGACTGGGTAGAGACCTATGTTAACTTTATCCCGCTCCTCGTCTCAAGGCCAGAGCACGAGGACCGTGCATCTCCAGCACGCTGCAGGCTCCTACACAAGGCCACTGCCAGCTGTGAAGACCACAATCAAACAACCTTGAACATAAGATGGCTGGCTATTAAATATGTTCTGTATCTACAAGTGTAACCTAAAAGTGCGTCCTCCACCCTCACCCACTACATGGTTCCCCCTATCTTTGGTTCCCCCATCTCCATTATCCTGCTGGGGCAGCACCCTAGTGCATACTAGCCCCCCATAGGACAGGAGTGTGTAGTGTTGAGTGATGAGGTGGGGTCCTGACAGGTGCTCCATCCTAACCAGCGAGAGGAGAAACCACACCTCTTTCACAAGATGCAGTACCCCCCTGTGGCGACCGAACCCTCAGGGGCGCCACACCCTCTTCCTCCGTTTTTTGTAATCGTTCCACCAGCACTAGATAATTTATTTTTGATAAAATACAATTGTTGCATTTCTCCCATTGAACTCATAGATGAATCTGAGTAATCATCAGAGGTGGCAGCAAAAGAATTATCCGTAACATCATCATGCTCCTTAAAACTCCCTCTTCCAGATCTCTGAAAACGTTTGTGGGAGCGTTTTTTTTAAGATGGATGGTAATTGTTCATTCCAACTATAAATCTTGTTCTGCGCATAGTCCTCACTGTCCCTTTTGAACTTGGATCTTTTTATATCCATAATGGTGTTCTCCAACTTGGCCAAATTAGATTTCAGTTTGTCATTACAAATATTAAATTCTTTTAGTTGCACTTATTTCCCCAAAGACGATTGTATATTTTTAATATCCAATTTAATTTAAGTCAGTTCCAGTTCCTCATGTTTGATTATGAGGTGCATAAGATTCAGTGAACATTGACTAAGAATCGCATTCTGATCTTCTTGAAAACCGTCATTGTATATATTGGTGGCAACTTTTTTTTAAACGCAGACCTCTAGGGATCATTTCCTTTTTTATATATGTGTCCAAGGTTGTGAGATCCCACCAAACTTTAAGTTCTCTGGTCATTTTGTTTTCCATCTGGAACATGAGATGGTTAAATTCATCCGGTTCTGTTGTCACCACTGACGGTTTATTATCAAAAATAGATGCTAGTTTGTTCAGTCTAGCCGAACAATCCTCTGTATCAATGAAATTCATTATGTCAGATTGAGGGGATGTGAAAATCCACAGGGACTCCCGGTTCAGAAGTGTGCACTTGTAGTCACACAAGCCAATGGCCTGGTAACAGGGGCCAAGCAGAGCCGGGTAAGTGGTAATACAAGTGGGCAGTGGAATGAGTCGAGGTTTTGGTAATCATGGTGTATCAGATCGGGCAGACTGACTGGGCAGGAGAGAATTTCATGTTTTCTTGATTATAGCATCATGCAGAGAATTCCTGCTCCTTAATATTAAAAGGGGTTGTCCGGGACTTTTTTTTTTTTTTTTACCATGGACCTATGAACTAACAGGCAAGTATTTGCTAACTATGTGCCTGTTGTGCCAGGCACCGATATCTGCTGGTTCAGAGTGGTCACAGAGCACTCCTGACAGTGATTTTTCAGCTCCCGTTCTGATCTGTTGATGGGGTGTGACTGCCGGTGTCATGCTGATTGACAGCTGGCTCCCTGCTGCCTAACTGCAGGGAGCCGTTTGTCAATCAGCATAAAGTTGGCAGTCACGCATCTTTGACAGAGCAGTCGGGAAGAGGAAGAGCTGTTCTGTTGACGTGAAGCAGCAGAATCGCTGTTAGGAGCGGTCAGGAGCAATCTTAGCCACCACAGGGTAGAACAAGCACGTAATAAGCAATTACCTGCCTGATAGTTCTTAGGCCCATTGCATTTTTCTATCTCACCCTGTAGGAGTCACCTTCTCCTCAACCAAAAAGAGAAGGTGCATATCCACCGACATTGTGATACGCCAGCTTCCAGATCCAATTGCAGATAAAATTATGATTTTATTGTTAATCCATTAAAAAGATATACACATTGCAAAAATAAAATAAATAAAGGTGGAGACCTCTGTGAAACCTACACGTTTCGAACGCCAAACGTTCTTCGTCCTGCTATAGAAATACATGTAGGGAGTTACAATTTACATGCTCGACCGCGCCATCATATGGGCGTGTTGATCGTTCCTCACGCCCAATTTTCTAAGTAAAGAAATGATAGGGTGTGGGAATAACAGAATAAAAACAAGTGATCTAATCTTGAAAAGTAGGCAGTGTGTATAAAAAATACACTAAGATGATACAAACAATATGATATATACATTAACATAAAATCAAAAAGATAATAAAAGAAAAGTGCTAAACCTGTGTCAGAGAAATAGCTCAGAGCTTAGCGCAAGGAAGCACTCCTTAGAAGAACTCCTTAGGAAAACAGATACAACTACAGCAAGCTGTACCTTCCAGGACTGACCAATGACCAAAATCCAAGCTCTGATTTAATAAGATCACGGTTACACCCACATACCTTCTATTGGTGAGCTCATATGAGGACTTGTCATAGGTGTGCTAGATCTTTTAGAAGTTTATGAGATCCCCAACTTTCAGGATATCTTCGCCCATGGAGGTCTCGGGCGGGAAATATCATGGTCATGTTTTCTATCATGATTTTACCTTTCTATAGAGATGAAACATGGCATGGATAGCATTATCCATCTAAGCGATATTAAGTTGGGGGTGTTCGGCTGGCCTTACAATGATGTGAGTGAATGCGTTATGATCGTCCCTTTGCTACGATGTCGAAAATACATCTCCCATGAATATTGGATCGATGCAAACCCCAATATTCATCACTGACCACAGTCTTCAGAGTGTCTGAGACAAGTCCTTTGAAAAGAGGAAGCCCTTGCTTCGGAAATGTACTTATCCGCCTCTGAGTATGCAAATTCTAGACTTGTTGGCTGGTTCTCATCAGATTCTTTGTAGAATTTACCTGACCACGGCAGGAGGCCCTACGTCAATAGAGGTTGAAGTGTCAGCTCTTTCTCACTTTTCTTGTTATAATCCTATATGTTCAATGTGAGGGTGATATGTCCCCTCTCCAGAGATGTCTTTTTGGATTTTACAATTTTTCTTTACGACAGGGTGCAAAATTACCCTCCCCACCCCCAACCAGGATCAAACTGGGGTGTCTGGGGCCCCAATAGGAATTGATTCTAGGGGCCCACACTACAGCTGTATATGAAAACCTGTTAGCCATTATCTCGATTATAGTGGAGCGTCGGCTGTAAAATACAGGAGGCTCCTGCACCTCTTACTGTGCGATACCATAACTGGGATGTACAATTACGGTAATTTGCAGTAAAGGACTTTGTTGGTGAAAACAAGTTATGACCATAGGATCCACAGGAGAGGTGATAACTCCATAGGATCCACAGGGGAGGTGATATCTTATTGGTCAGTGATTGATTGGTCTGACCATTTGGGACTGTACCGACTGGAAGAATGGGGAATTTTTATCCCTGACAGGGCACTTTTATTCCTATTGTAAAATGGAGCGGCAGATCGGGTGTGTCATCTTCTCTGCCAGAAAAAGCCAAGTGCAGTGCTCATATAAAATACATATAATACAGACTGTCTTTGATGTGAGCTCAGGAGCAGATGATGGGAGTGTTACAGATTCCCCTTTAAAAAGGACCTTTTGCTGACAGCCTCTTCACATGGAAGCTCTGTGCTTTGCTCCTGCTCTGCATCCTTTCATTTCCACCTATTAGCAGTGAAATATTGATTCCTTCACACCAAAGGCTGGGGGAAAGTACACAGAGAAGCTTAAAGTGCACTCAAACATGACCAGAAGCAAGCATCAGAAGGAGCAGAGTCCAGATAGTGGGCCTTCCAACATGGCACCTCCTCCCCCACACCAGCCAGAGTGAGAGATGCTGAGGCTGCTGCAGCAAAGCTGAGGAGATTTGCCAGACTGACCTTAGATTCTGACCCTTCAGATGATTTACAACCTGATCAGGTATGCTCACAGAGGAAGAGAGATACAGAGACTGTGCAGGGGAGGCAATGTGGCACCACTCTCACAGCAACAGTTAAACAGAGAAGTGCAGGAAATGCAGAGCACTAACAACACCTATGGAGAAGTCAATGATTCTGGGCAAGAGCCTATGTGGCACCCCAGGGGTCTGGTTTCCACAGTAATAGCAGTATTACGTCTGTGAGCAGGTGGGAGGTCTCCTGGGCAGGAATCCTAAGCATGCCACACCTCCTGCCCAGTCCTGGGAGGGGAAGAACTTCCCCTACATAAACTGGGGCTGAGGCAGGGTTAGAGAGAGGAGTTCCAGACAGAGACGGAGTCTGGTCTGGACACGCAGAAACAGGGACAGATAAACATCAGGAGCTCTGTAGGAGCCAAGGAGAAGCGCCAGGGGCTGGAGCTGTGCAGAGCTCGCCCTGGGAGAAGGAACTAAAACCGGACACAGGAGTCCGAGGCTGTGGGGACTAAGATATACCCAGCAGCAGAATCCATCCGGCAGGGGATTCCAGGTCCTCTGGCCATAAAAGCACGGAGGCTCAGTCACAACGAAGGGACCAGCACCGCCATCCCGGAGCGGAGGCTAACAGGAGGCCCCAGGTCACCAGCCATATGGGTGAGCACCACACGGTATACCCAGGGACGTGGGCTACTTGTAACCGCCGAAAGCAGGGTAGCCAGGAAGGGTACAGACTAACGGGAAGGCCTACAACTCCACCTGGCCAGGGGAACTCCGGCTTACTCGCAGACTAACAAGGCCCCAAATACTAGCCAGTACTCCCGGGGGAATTTGCCTTGTACCATCAGTAAAGACCCTGAACTGTACCCTCGCGTCTCCGTGCTTCCTTGTCGCACCATTAGTGCTGGGACATCCACACCATCACTCCCAACATCAACCTCATCCTCTGCCCTGAGGCCATACCCCTCCCATTGGGGGTTATACCATCCACGCTGCACATCCGTACCACCGGCCTCAGCGGACTGCCCTGCAGCGGCGGCTTCATAGCCGCATTCAACGGGTGGCGTAGTCGGACACTAATACCATCATACCAATAACTGCCACTTAGTTTGACCACCCTGGGCACGGACCGGGTCACCGCCACACGAAGACTACTACCCCCATCGGATCCGGCTCCGGGTATTCCCCGCGCGCACGCGCGCCGCACTTCAGCACGTGCCCAGGGGGCGCGTCACCTACACGACAAGATGCTTTCTCTGCTGGAAAATCCTGTAGCTTCTCATTAGAAATTCTCAACAAACAAATGGGAGGGCTTAGAGAGGACATTAATCTCATCAGACAAAACATGAAGAAAATAAACAGCCGAGTCAATGAGTTGGAGGAAAGAGTGAGTTCTGTTGCGGACCAAATGCCTACTATACATAAATATCTCAGGAGAGGTCTTCAGAATATCAATGCCCTTCTCAAGAAGGTTGATGACCTAGAGAATAGGCATCGGCGAAATAACATACGTTTAGTCGAGGTTCATGAAAAAGCGGAGGGTCGTAATTCAGTTGATTTTTTTTTAATCCTGGCTGACTACAATGTTCTGCAAAGACACTCTCTCTCAATTTTTTGCAATTGAAAGAGCTCACAGAGTTCCTACACGTCCTTTGCCACCGGGTGCTCCACCAAGACCTGTACTCATCAAATTACAAAATTTTAAAGAGAGAGATGTGACACCCCAGGGGTCTGTTTGCCACAGTAATAGAGATATTATGTCTGAGAGCAAGTGGGAGGTTTCTCTGGTCAGCATCCCTAAGCATGCAACACGGTCCGCCCATACCTGGGAGGGGAGGAATCTGCCCTTATAAACTGGGTCTGGGGCGGGATTAGAGTAGTCAGAGCCTGGAGTTCAGTTCCAGACACAGGGAAAGCAAGAACAGGAGCTCTGTAGGAGCAGTAGCAGAAGTCCAGGGGCTGGAGCTGAGCAGAGTTCGCCCTGGACGAAGATACTAAAGCCGGACACAGGAGTCCGAGGCTGTGGGGACTGATCTATACCCAGCAGCAGAAACCAGCCGGCAGGGGATTCCAGGTCCTCTGGCCATAGAAGCCCGGAGGCTCAGTCACAAAGAAGGGACCAGCGCCGCCATCCAGGAGTGGAGGCTAACAGAAGGCCCCAAGTAACCAGCCATACGGGTGAGCACCACACGGTATACTCAGGGACGTGGGCTACTTGTAACCGCTGACAGCAAGGTAGCCAGGAAGAGTGCAGATAAACGGGGAGGCCTACAACTCCACCTGGCGAGGGGAACTCCTGCTTGCTCGCAGACTGACCAGGCCCCTTATACTAGCCAGTACTCCCGGGAGGGTCTGCCTTGTACCATCAGTAAAGACCCTGAACTGCACCACACGTCTCTGTGATTCCTTGCCGCACCAGCACCATTAGTACTGGGACCCTCACACCATCACTCCCATCATCTTCCACCTTAGCTGCCCTGAGGCAATACTTCTCCCGTGGGGAGTCATCCCATACTCAGCTGCGCAAACAACATCAGCCTCAGCGGTCTGCAGCGCAGCGACGGTCCCCACTGACCGCAATCCACGGGTGGCGTAGTCGGACACTTATTACCATACAAATAGACTGCCACTGGTTTGACCACCCTGGGCACGGACTGGGTCACCGCCACGGAGAACTACAACCCCCAGCGATCCGGCTCCGGGTATTCCCCCTGCACAGCAGCACAGCACAGGCCCAGGGGGCGCGTCAACTTTGGCGTAGGATTTCGTGCCCGCAACCACCGGGTACTGCGTGCCTGAAAAAGACTTTTGAACTTACCTGTGGTGAAGTTTCCCGCCGTCCGGAGTCGTTTCCCGCCATCCGGAGCCGATTCCCGCCATCAGACGCCATCTTGGACCGTTTCCCGCCGTCTTCTGCCTTCTTCCCGCCATCCGCAGCTGCTTCCCGCCTACGGACGCCATCTTCGGGACGCCGCACGGGAAGAAGAGGGCCGTGGACGCCGAAAGCGCGCGAGATCCGAAGCTCCGCCCCACGCTCCGCCCCACGCTCTGACGCTGCGCAAGGTCCTGGAAGGGAGGAAGAGCGACGCTGATGTCATCGGAGCGCGACGCCAGGTCCTCAACCCCGACGATCGACTGCGGAGCCGCGGCCTACGGAAGAAGAGCATCGCAAGGTAGGCCACGGTCCACTAGGGGGGAGGAGGATGCCGGATACCGAGGGGAGCTCCACTGCCACAGCCACCGCCAGCGCAACCGCTGCAGCAGTCATGCCATTCACCATGCCCTATATCCCGGGGGCAACCTGGCTACCCCAGTACTCAGGGGAGTCACATACCCTAAATGACTTTAGAGAAAGACTGGATAGCCTCTTCCAGGTGTACCCCCTCACAGAAGAGCAAAAAGTGAGCATCCTGGTGGCCCAATTAATCGGGGCAGCCCAAAGGGAGGTAAAGTCCTGGCCACCTGGGAGGAAGAGGACTGTCAGAGACATACTAACCCGGCTGAAAGACACATTTGACACCCGCACCTCAGCCAAAATAAAACTAAGATTTTATGGGTGCAAACAACGGGCACATGAGAGTATAAGAGACTATGCTCTAAACCTACAAGAGGCCCTGAGAGCCATTAAGCAGGCAGACCCTGACAGCGTGGGAAATGAAGATAAGCTGTTGACTGAACAATTTATTGAGGGTCTACTGTGCAATGCCCACCGAACCCAGTTGCGGGCAATGGCCTTACAGGACCCTGACCTGGACTTTGCACAGTTCAAGGACAGAGCCATCCGGGTGCTCCGAGAACCGGCACCAGGTGGCGCTGTGACCCACAGGCGCCCTGCTATCACTTACCACCAGGAGACGGCGCCCTTGTCTGCAGGGCCTGTGGGAGCTGATGCGCAGGCTTTAAACAGTGACCCGGCTACAGACCTGAACCATCAGGTCCAAGAGCTGACTAAGAGCGTTGCCGCGCTAACCAGAACTGTGAAGTCTTTACAGGTCTCTTCTCCAGGAAAGATCCAGCTGGCATCCGGACCGGAGGACGTCCCGTGGCGCCGACTGAGGAGGACCCCACCGGCCAGAGGAAGACCCAGCGACAGATACAATGAGGACGGACGACCCATCTGCCGCCGCTGCAATCAACCCGGACATGTGGCAAGGTACTGTCATTTAAACGGGCACAACCTGGGGTAGAGGGCCAACCCCCAGGCATAAGACCATCAGGCCCATCAAACTGGCGTGATAAATACGTAGGGGGGCGTCCAATCTTGCCTGTGGTACTGGATGGCATTCCTATGAGTGCCCTACTAGACACCGGGTCACAGGTCACCACCATCCCGTACGTGCTCTTCAAGCAGTACTGGAATGACTCGGACATAACCCGCTACCCAGATGACGACCTGAGTATCATCGCCAGCAATGGTCAGCCCGTGCCGCAGGTGGGATTCAAAGAGGTGACCATTAAGATCGGTAAAGTCGAACTGGCGGCACAAGGACTGATTATAGTGGACATAGACCGTCATGAGAGTCACCCTAGAATAACCTTGGGAACTAATGTGATTGAAAATTGTCTTGCAGAGGTGATTCTCATTTTACAGCAGGTTGGCAAGAACGCCAGTTCCGGCCAGCAGCGTGTGCTCCAAAAAGAGATCCGGGCACTGATGAAGCGGCAACAGGTGGAACTATCTGGTGGTGAGATAGGTAGCGTGAGAATGTGTGACCCGTTCCCTATTGCCATGCCCCCAAAAAGTGAGATGATGATTTGGTGCCGGGCAGCTATTGGTCTAAGAGGTAGAGACTACCAAGCAATGGTAGAACCCGTCTACTCAGACAGTAGGCCCACCATTTTGACAGCACGGGGGGTGGTCGATGTACGCCTTGGGAGGGTGCCTGTTCGCATCATAAATATCGGGGAGAGAGAAGTATACCTGCCCCGGTATGCCACGCTAGCCAAATTGTTCACCATAAACCAGAATTCTGTACAGGCCGTGGAACCCTTGCCTCCATCTCAACCAGAGGAAGGTAACGGCTCTAAGAAACCAATGGAGGACTGGTGTCAGCAACTGCATTTGGGTACTGACTCCACTCCCTCACACCAGAAACAGGGAGTCTATCGGGTGGTTCGAGAGTACGAGAGAGTGTTTAGTAAACACCCGCTAGACTTCGGGCGAGTAAAGGGGGTAGAACACCACATCCCCACGGGAGACCATCCTCCCATAAAGGAGAGATACCGACCCGTACCCCCGGCACACTACCAACACGCCAAGGGGATGCTTAGAGACATGAAGGAGGCTGGGGTAATCAGGGACAGCTGTAGCCCCTGGGCAGCTCCACTAGTCTTAGTGAAAAAGAAAGACAACACCATGAGAATGTGTGTAGACTAGAGGAAGGTCAACCGTATCACACACAAAGATGCGTACCCGTTACCAAGGATAGAAGAGTCCTTAGCTGCATTAAAATCTGCTAACTTCTTCTCTACTTTGGATCTCACTAGCGGGTACTGGCAGGTTCCTGTAGCAGAGGCGGACCGGGAGAAGACCGCATTCACCACCCCGATGGGTCTCAGCGAATTTAACTGTATGCCGTTCGGGCTCTGCAACGCACCAGGAACCTTCCAACGGTTGATGGAATGCTGTCTGGGACACCGGAACTTCGAGACGGTCCTGTTATACCTGGACGATGTCATCGTCTATTCCAAGACCTACGAGGACCACCTGAAACACCTGGCAGAAGTGTTTGAAGCCCTGGCAAACTACGGCCTAAAGGTGAAACCCTCCAAGTGTCACCTCCTGAAATCAAAGGTGCAGTACCTGGGACACGTGGTGAGTGCTGACGGAGTGGCTCCCGACCCTGATAAGATCACCGTAATTAAGGACTGGCCAAGACCCTCCAGCATAAAGGAAGTGCGGCAGTTCCTCGGGTTGGTAGGCTACTACCGAAGATTCATTCCCGGTTTCACCAAAATGGCAGCCCCTATGCAGGACCTCCTGATAGGTCAATCTCGGAAAGCCAAAAACCAGAAGCCGCCCTTCAGGTGGGAAAAGCTGGAAGAGGAGTCCTTCTGCCAGCTGAAGATGGCCCTCACGGGGGATGAAATCCTGGCATATACAGACTACAGCCAGCCCTTTATCCTCCACACGGACGCAAGCAACATCGGGCTAGGAGCCGTACTGTCCCAGATCCAGCAAGGGAAAGAACGGGTAATCGCTTACGCCAGCCGAAAGCTACGGCCCACGGAGAGGAACCCTGAGAATTATAGCTCATTCAAGCTGGAGTTCCTGGCAGTAGTGTGGGCAGTGACCGAACGTTTCAAGCATTACCTTGCCTCCTCCAAATTCACCGTGTACACGGATAACAACCCGTTGACACACCTGGACACTGCTAGGCTCGGTGCCCTGGAACAGAGATGGATGGCCCGCCTGTCCAACTTTGAATTCACCATCAAATACCGGGCAGGACGCTCAAATGCCAACGCGGATGCCCTGTCTAGAATGCCGAACTTACCGGACGTAGGGGAAGATCCAGAAGATCTGGAAGAAGTTGAGCTCCCTGCGTTCCACCGTCATGGGATTACCCTGTATTCCCACCGTGTGAAGGACAGGCGCTCCGTGACATTCAATCCCTTGCCCCACTACAACTGGGCGGAGACGCAAGACAGTGATCCCGCAGTCCATTTGGTGAAGGAAATGCTGACCCAGGCCGATGCCCGTCTTGACCCAGATGCTCCGGAGGAGACCAAGCAACTGTGGAAGGAGAAAAGTAAGCTGTTCCTCTACAGGGAGAAGCTGTGCCGGAGAATGGTTAACTCTCGAACACATGAGTTGACCTGGCAGGTAGTGGTCCCAAGACGAGACGCGGCTCTGGTTCTGGAGGCATACCACAACGGAGCAGGGCATTTCGGATGGAAGAAGCTGGAGTTTTTGTTGCGTGAACGGTTCTACTGGGTAGGCATGAGAGGAGCCATCGAGAGGTGGTGCAGAGACTGTGGCCCGTGCCACCTGAGAAGAAAGGACCGTGCCAGCCAGAAGACTCCCTTGCAGCCCATCATCACCAGACAGCCACTGGAACTGGTAGCCCTGGACCATGTGAAACTGGCTCCAAGCAGATCTGGGTATGTCTACGCCCTCACAATCGTAGATCATTACTCCCGGTTCCTGGTGGTGGTCCCGGTCAAGGACTTAACGGCTCAAACAGCAGCTAGAGCCTTCCAGCAGCACTTCTGCCGTCCACACGGGTACCCAGACCAAGTGTTGACAGACCAAGGACCAGCCTTCGAATCGGAGGTCTTCCAGGAGTTCTGCAACCTGTATGGCTGCAAGAAGATAAGAACAACGCCCTATCACCCTCAAACCAATGGACTCTGCGAGAAGATGAACCAGGTGGTGATAGATCTGCTAAAAACATTGCCCCTGGAAGAACGCAGTCTGTGGCCTGAGAAACTGCCCGATCTGGTGGACCTGTATAACCACATCCCTGTAGGTTCCACCAACTGTACCCCGGCTTACCTAATGAGAGCAAGACCTGGTAAGCTGCCTGTTGACCTGGATATGGGAGTCCTGACGCCTGAGGACACCTCGCCAGAGGCAGACTGGGATACAGAACGGCAGCAGCAGTATCGGAAAGTACAGGAGAGCGTCGAGCGAAGTCTGTCTCAAGCTAGAGAAAGGCAAGAGAAGGCTTATAACCAGTATGCTCCCGCTGTTCCCCTGGTACCTGGAGAGCAGGTCTTGAAGAGGAAGAGGCGGCTCCACAAGTTGGACGACCAGTGGGAGAAGGACCCGTACACCGTACTGCCATCAAGCCATGAGAACCCAAAAATCTGCGTAATCAGTAAGGATGGAGGAGAAACCACAGCCATTGTCTCCAGAGACCACCTGAAGAAGTGTCCCGAGCAGCTGCAAAGCCCTGAAGAAGATCAAGAAAACCCTCGACCCGCAGAGGAAAGGGAAGAAATGATCAGTACCGTACTCGGAGACTTCCCCCGGTCTTGGACACAAGTAAACGGCGCTGTCGTGGTACCCGTCCTCACCTTTCTCCAGCCAGCCCCGCAAGTGCCTACAGAGGAACCGGTAGAGCTGGAAGAGCAGCCGGCCCAAGAGGCAGAAGAGTCCACACCAGCAGTACAGGAGGATCAACCCTCTGCTAGTAGTGAGCCTGCTGTGCCCCTAGTGAGCCAAAGAGTGCGCAGAAAGCTGCCCAACTTACCCATAACACCTCCTACAAACTAGTGCAGAACCAGTTAGTGAGCTCCGTAGGTCCACTAGAGTCACTAGAGGTCAGATGCCCGCTCGCTGGAGAATCTAAACCAATGAACTGTAAAGTTGACTGTTTATTGAAAAATGTTTATGGTTTATGTTTGTTGCCTGTTACTAATTATGTTTCTCAGTTACCCTGCAGATTTATTTGGACTAACAGGTTATGGACGCTGGATAACCGGAACAGTTTTGTAGATAGTTGCACCTTGGTGCCTCTTGTGAAGACGGCCGCGGAAGAGAAAACCTGTCTGGCGTGGCCTCCTTGCGGCCCAAAGTAGTTAGTCTACCCTTGCAGCCACGCCCAAGGACAACGCAAGGGGTTTGCTTTGGACAGGTCCCCTATTCTGTGCCAAGACTTCGCCTTGTTGGGTGATATGGACACCCGGTCACGGAAACGCCGTGACCTCTACAGACTAAAGTTTCTTGTTAATATGTTGTCTTGTTATTGTTATACCTTGTATTTATGTTTCTTTAAAAATGTGTTTAGTCCCGGAGTACTAAAATTTACTAGGGGGGAATGTGACACCCCAGGGGTCTGGTTGCCACAGTAATAGAGATATTATGTCTGAGAGCAAGTGGGAGGTTTCTCTGGTCAGGATCCCTAAGCATGCAACACGGTCCGCCCAGACCTGGGAGGGGAGGAATCTGCCCTTATAAACTGGGTCTGGGGCGGAATTAGAGTAGTCCGAGCCTGGAGTTCAGTTCCAGACACAGGGAAAGCAAGAACAGGAGCTCTGTAGGAGCAGTAGCAGAAGTCCAGGGGCTGGAGCTGAGCAGAGTTCGCCCTGGACGAAGATACTAAAGCCGGACACAGGAGTCCGAGGCTGTGGGGACTGATCTATACCCAGCAGCAGAAACCAGCCGGCAGGGGATTCCAGGTCCTCTGGCCATAGAAGCCCGGAGGCTCAGTCACAAAGAAGGGACCAGCGCCGCCATCCAGGAGTGGAGGCTAACAGAAGGCCCCAAGTCACCAGCCATACGGGTGAGCACCACACGGTATACTCAGGGACATGGGCTACTTGTAACCGCTGACAGCAAGGTAGCCAGGAAGAGTGCAGATAAACGGGGAGGCCTACAACTCCACCTGGCCAGGGGAACTCCTGCTTGCTCGCAGACTGACCAGGCCCCTTATACTAGCCAGTACTCCCGGGAGGGTCTGCCTTGTACCATCAGTAAAGACCCTGAACTGCACCACACGTCTCTGTGATTCCTTGCCGCACCAGCACCATTAGTACTGGGACCCTCACACCATCACTCCCATCATCTTCCACCTTAGCTGCCCTGAGGCAATACTTCTCCCGTGGGGAGTCATCCCATACTCAGCTGCGCAAACAACATCAGCCTCAGCGGTCTGCAGCGCAGCGGCGGTCCCCACTGACCGCAATCCACGGGTGGCGTAGTCGGACACTTATTACCATACAAATAGACTGCCACTGGATTGACCACCCTGAGCACGGACCGGGTCACCGCCACGGAGAACTACAACCCCCAGCGATCCGGCTCCGGGTATTCCCCCTGCACAGCAGCACAGCACAGGCCCAGGGGGCGCGTCAGAGACCTTATCCTACGAAAGGCCAGGGACCACTCTTCACTTACCTTGATGGAAGGAAAATATCTATTTATCCTGACTTTTCAACAGAAGTTCAGAAGAAGAGGGTCAAGTTCTGGGATAGAAAAAGGAGGCTCTGTGAAAAGCAGATTTCCTATTCTATAATCTACCCTGCTCGGCTCAGGGTGGAGTTCATATGTTTGACTCCCTTCCAGATGCTTTATCATGAATGGATGCCAGAAAGAGATCTCTGCGAAATGGAGCTGGATGAGAGACTTCTCCTTGAGGCGGTTTTCTCCAAGCACTTTTCATATACCATTATGAAAAAATGCCTATCCCTGAATCTATTCCGTTATTCTATTATGAGCGGGAAATGTTGAGCTATGATGAGTTTTGTACCTGCCTTATTGTACATACAAAGTATTCTTATTTTGTGAGTGGAGCATCTGTGGAGAAAATCTCTTTTGACGGAAAACTTCATCCACTATACATTTACTTTCAATTATTTGGTGTATTTTTCTTGTTTTTGGTTTCTCTTCATCCACTATAAGTTCATGCTCAAAACTTATAATTCTGCTCTCCATCCGGCTAAACAAGTCTACTTTACCACTCTCATCACATCTCTAGCCAACAATCCTAAACGACTCTTTGAAACCTTCCACTCCCTCCTGAGCTCTAAAATACAGACCCCGTCACAAACCTAAGCGCTGACGATCTGGCCACTTATTTCCTGCAAAAAATCAATCATATCTGTCAAGACATTTTTACACAATCCCCTCAGAGTCTGGATTCCCTTCCCTCCCGCACCTCAAGTTCACTTTCCATCTTCGAGCTGGTCACAGAAGAAGAAGTGACCAGACTCCTCACTTCTTCCCGCCCTACAACCTGCAACAGTGACCCTATTCCCTCACAGCTCATTCAGTTCCTTTCCCCAGCTGTCACTGTGGAGGTTTCACCAATTTAAGATACACTAGGTAACTGCTCTCCTCCTAATTAAAGATGTCCGAGTGAATGCAAATCAGCCAAATTTGCTAATATGGTTGAAAAACTTCACTCAGAGACTAAACCACGCAAAATGACATACTTTATTATGTAGACATGGGGTTATATAGTATTCTACTTCTAGGTGGGATTAGTAAAATTCATTGCTCCTTCTGATAACTTGGCACACTGCAATTTGCTCATCCATGTATCTCCTGGCCTCAGTAACACCTTAGGAATTCTGATGGGAGGGGTGAAGTCGTCTCTCAGCGCCATCTTTGCCAACTCGACATGAATCTCTCTGTTATCAGCCATGCACATACATGCGTCATTCCCAGGAAATCATTTAGTTGTTCATGTCTACAATAAGGCTGTGTGCCCACGATGCGTTTCTTAAGCGTTTCCGCAGCGGCAATTCCGCTGCAGAAACGCTTAAAAACGCATGGTAGAAGGCCTGTCATGTTCCCCAATGATAATCCGCATGTGCTATGCACATGCTGCAGAAATTTCCGCTGCGTCTTATCATTGCGGAAAAAAACGCAGCACGATCAATTATTTTGCGGAAGCGCTGCGTTTTCGCCGCCATTGACTTGCATTGGAACGCATGGAATCCGCATCACTGGATCTGTACATGTGCATTCCATGCGTTTCAATGTGCGGATGGTACCCGGGTCTGGAGAAGACGAGACTCTCCTCCGGACCCAGGTACCATAGTACCTGTAAAAAAAGAATAAAAAAATAAATAATTATTATACTTACCTTCTGATGGCCCCCGGTGTGCTTGTCTTGGCTTGCCGGCAGCTCGCGGTGGACTCAAGGACCTGCGCTGACGTCATTTAGTCATGTGACGGCAGGTCCTTCAGTGTACCGCGAGCGGCCGGCAAGCTGAGACGCATCGGATAAAGACACCGGGGGCCATCAGAAGGTAAGTATGACATTTATTTTTATTTTTTAACATTCTTTCGGACACACTATATAAATCCATGCCGTTTGCATGGATTTATATAGTGTGACCAAGTTGTCAAGCACTTTCCAAGTGATGTTAAAATCGCTTGGAAAGCGCTTTTCAATGCGCATGCGGAAATGCATGTGAAGAACGCTTCACATCCGCTTGTCCTTGGCAGGAAAAACGCATGTAAAATCCGCATGTACAATCCACATGTAAAATCCGCATGTACAATCCGCATGTAAAATCCGCATGTACAATCCACATACATTTTTTCTGCCAGGGAGATGCAGAAACGCTCAGGAAAAATCCGGAGCATTTCTGCATCGTGGGCACATAGCCTGAGAACAGAAACTGTTATATATCATTAACTATTAACATAATCAATGTGCATATACACATTTGCATACATACATACACATAGATTATTCCATCATCTCTATATTAATTCACACTGATTAGGTAATCTATTAAAATAAACTAATTGATTTTCTATAATATATATATTTTACCTTGACATCACTACCCACCTAACTAAAATATTTGACCTCTCTCTTTCTCCAGGTATCTTTCCCTCCTCACTTAAACATGCCATCATAACCCTTTTACTGAAAAAGCCATCCCTGGACCAGAACTGCACTGCTAACTACAGACCGGTCTCTAATCTTCCCTTCATCTCTAAACTCCAGGAACGCCTGGTCCATTCCCGCCTAATCCGCTATCTCTCAGATAACTCTCTTCTCGACCCTTTACAATCCGGTTTCTGCTCCTCACACTCTACTGAAACTGCCCTCACTAAAGTCCCTAATGATCTACTAACAGCTAAATCTAATGGTCACTACTCCCTGCTGTTTCTCCTGGATCTCTCTGCCGCTTTTGACACTGTAGATCATCAGCTCTTCCTCACTATGCTCCGCTGTATAGGCCTCAAGGACACCGCTCCCTCCTGGTTCTTCTCCTACCTCTGACAGCTCCTTCACGGTATCTTTTGCCGGCTCTTCTTCCTCTAATCTTCCACTTACTATCGGGGTTCCACAAGGATCAGTCCTAGGTCCCTTTTCTTCTCCTTGTACACTGCTCCTATTGGACAAACCATCAGCAGATTTGATTTCCAGTACCATCTCAATGCTGATGACACCCAACTATACACCTCTTCACCTGACATCACCCCCACTCTAATACAAAATACCAGTGATTGTCTGTCTGCTGTCTCTAACATCATGTCTTCCCTCTATCTGAAACTGAATCTCTCCAAAACTGAACTCCTTGTTTTTTCTCTCTCTACTAACCTACCTATACCTGACTTTTCAATTTTCTTGGGTTGCGCCACCATAACCCCCAAGCAGCAAGCTCGATGTCATGGAGTCATATTTGACACACAACTTTCCTTTATCCCCCATATACAATCATGTAATGCAGGTGCGGGAATGCAACGCACAGAGACACAAGGCAAGAACAGTCTGAGATGAAAATAAACAATTTTATGCAACAGGTATTCTGAACAAGGGATTAGTAACAAGGGTAATGAACAGTAATTCAATATATCAGCAAAAGGCAAAATCTCTCAAAATAAGACGCAGTCTCTCAAAGTAAGGTGAAGCCTCTCAAAGTAAGGTGAAGTCTCTTAAGTAAGGTGCAGTCTCTTTAGTAGGGTGAAGTCTCTTAAGTAAGGTGAAGTCTCTTAAGTAAGGCGAAGTCTCTTAAGTAGGGTGATGCCCTCAGTCATGGGAGACACCACGTAAGTTCTTTAACTGTACATTTGGCCCTAGCGGGGGTCATCGGTTATTCACGCTAGGCCGTGAGTCTCTTCCGCATAAATTCAATTAGATCACGTTGTGCTCCTTTAGTCCCAACCGTTAACCTCCCAACCTGATTATCTAAACCCAATTGTCCCCGGTACTGTGGGTGAACAGTGGAAGTGACGGCCCTGTTCACGTATGCAGCTCCTCCGCTTCCGCTGGCGTGACTTTCCTGGGGCAACCGTCTCTCAACTCCTCTCTGCTTGGCTGTTGGAGGCAGTCTCTCGAGCCTTGGATAGGGGGGTCCAGGCCTCGTCTGTCGGCAGACGACGTCGGGTTCTGCGAACTCACTCAGCACCGCAATTAGGTTCCTAGTCTCCTCAGCAGGCACAGCACTCAGGTAACATCCGCGAGATATCCGGAGCTCTTTTACCGGTGCCCGGCTGTGGCACCTCACAGGCCTCTAGCTTAGGCCTGTCTCGCGGGGTTTCTCAGGACACAGGGAACACATCTGCTCCTTTCTGCTGCTTGGCGCCAAAGACCCCTCAGGTTTGGCGCGCTGGCCTCTTATTTTCCGAACTCCTTCCTGGAAGTCACCTGATCAGGTCCAGCATCTGAACTTGCTCTCCCTGCAACTTCCCTTGCATATCTTGGTTCCGCTTGACTGCGTCTGGCCAGTAGATGGCAGTCTCTTTCCATCCTTGAAACATCATGTAGAAGTTCTTTTACAATCTCTCTTGACTGGGCTACAATCACTCACTCACTCATGTCACCTGCACCTTAAAAACATCTCCAGAACCCCACATTTTCTCACCTTTGATACTGAAAAAACTCTTACTGTCGCTCTTATTCACTCTCGTCTGGACTACTGCAACCCTCTTCTAATCGGTCTCCCTCTAAACAAACTCTCTCCTCTCCAATCCATTCTGAATGCAGCAGCCAGGGTCGTATTTCTATCAGGCCGCTTCACCAACGCCTCTAACCAGTGCCAGTCATTGCACTGGTTACCCATTCACCACAGAATACAATACAAACTCATCTCTCTCACCCATAAAGCCCTCCACAGTTCTGCACCACCCTATATCTCATCCCTCATTTCTGTCTATCACCCCTCCCGTGCCCTCCGTTCTGCAACTGATCTAAAACTAACATCCTCCTAAATCCCAACCTCGCAGGGGGAGGGGATTTTACCACCTACCTCCACCCTTTCTGGGATAAATTCCATACTGGAAATATTTTTCAAAATGCACAATATACATCTCTACATTATCTGCAAGAGGAGGTAGGCATAGTGGACCTATGGAGAATACGGCACCCTGATGTCAGACAATATTCCTGTTACTTTGCCTCCCATCATTCTTTGTCAAGAATAGACCAAGCTATTGGCTTTGAATCAATCATACCCTATATTAAATCGGTGAGGTATCTGCCAAGGAGTGTCTCTGACCACTCGCCTATACAGGTACAACTGCAGATGGGTGCTGTGAGGTCTCCTGGGGAATATACATGGCACATCAATCCTTTTTGGCTTCAACTAATTGGTCCTACTCTTAGCTCTAGAATCTTAGAATATTTTCGTTTTAATGATGGGTCGTCATCTACGAGATTTATATGGGATGCTATGAAAGCATATGTACGGGGAATATGCTTAGGGGAGATCAATAAGATAAAATCCAAAATAAAGGAGTTAACCCAAAAATTGCAACAGAATGTTTGCGAAAAGGAGGCACAAGTAGAATGAAATGGGAAAATGCACAGAAAATATTGCCTGATCATTTGCTATCATTAGCTTCTCAGAAACAACTGTTTGTTAAGCAAAGATACTTTATAAAGCAAGGGTCTCAAACTCGGCTGGGTAGATGGTCCGCATTCTTTGCATGACAAAATGACATTTTTAGTGATATCATTTTTTTTTCTATACACCTTTTGAATTTGTCCTCATCTTGTATTAACCCCTTTACAGCCCATGACGTACTAATACGCGTCTGTGCCCTGTGCTTTAAGAGCCTGACCCGTATTAGTACGTCATGGCGATCGTGCGCGCACACAGGCTGTGCGGGCTCGATCGCCGCCGGGTGTCAGCTGATTGTCACAGCTGACACCCGGTACTATGTGCAGGGAGCGGTCCCGCACTGCTCCCGGAACATTAACCCCCGCAATGCTGCGATCGAAGTCATGACCGCAGTGCATGACCGAACAATCTTCTCACTGTGCAGCGCTCCATCCCTATGCTATGCAGGCGATCAGAATAAAAAAAGTGAAAGTCCCAGAGTGGGACAAAGTAAAAAGGTGTAAAACCTCTCAGAAAGTGGAAAAAAAATTAAAAAAATTGTAAAAATATTTAAAAAAAAATAAAAAAAATAATCCACCAAAAATAAAAATATAATGTACCCATCAATAAATGTTATTATGAAAAAAACAAACAAACAATAAAAGTACACATATTTGGTATCGCCGCGTCCGGAACGACCTGACCTATAAAACTGTCCCACTAGTTAACCCCTTCATTAAACACGGTAAAAAAAAAAAAAAAAACGAAGCGAAAAACAATGCTTTATCATCATACCACCAAACAAAAAATGGAATAGCACGCGATCAAAAAGCTGAATATAAATAAAAATGGTACCGCTGAAAACGTAATCTTGTCCCGCAAAAAACAAGCTGCCATACAGCTCCATAATCCGAAAATTCAAAAAGTTATAGCTCTCAGAATAAAGCGATGCAAAAAAATATTTTTTTCTATAAAATGTCTTTTATTGTGTAAAAGCGCCAAAACATAGAAAAAAGATATAAATGTGGTACCGCTGTAAACGTACTGACCCAAAGAATAAAGCTACCTTATCAATTTTACCACACGCGGAGTAGAATAAAAAAAAAAAAAAACAATTCCTGAATTGTAGGTTTTTGTTTATTATGCCTCCCAAAAGCTGGAATAGAAAGTGATCAAAATATGTCACGTGCCTGAAAATGGCACCAATAAAAACGTCAACTTGTCCCGCAAAAAAAAATCCATCATATGACTCTGTCGGCCAAAATAAGGAAAAATTATAGCTCTCAAAATATGGCAATGTAAAAACTAGATTTTACAAAATATGTGTCTTTTAGTGTGTGACAGCTGTCAATCATAAAAACCCGATATCATTCTGGTATCTCTGTAGTCGCACCGACCCGAAGAATAAGGTCGTCTAATCACTTATACCACACGAGGAACGGCGTAAAAAATAAACACTAGGACTGGGGTTGGGGTTAGGGTTGTGCTAATGTTAGGGTTGGGGTCAGGGTTGGGCTAGGGTAGGGTTAGGGTTGGGGGTAAGGGTTGTTTTTTTTTTATAAAAAAATGACGATATGGCAACTAGTGTTTAACACAAGTGCTCGCTACTTGAGTTTGCATCGGGTACTCGGGTATGCATTGAGTATCGCGGGTGCTCGAGTCTCGGCCCCATATGCTTCGCGGCCAAAATAACCTCGCGGGGATTGCCTGCCATGCTCGAGCAATCCCCGCATGTTTTTTTGGGGGTGTCTAATAACCGTGAAACATGCGGGAGGGGACTCGAGCATTTCACTTGAGCACCTGTGATACATGGTGCATACCTGAGTACCCGATGCAAACTCAAGTAGCGAGCACTTGCGCTCAAGACTAATGACAACTTATTCAATATGATGACCTAATGTCATCAAATTTTGTGTCGTACCTCTGGGTTCAAAATGTTCACTATACCCCTTGATAAAATCCTTGAGGGGTGTAGTTTCCAAAAAGGGGTCACTTGTGGGGGGGTTTCAACTATTTAGGCACATCAGGGGCTCTTCAAACACGACATGGCGTCCGCTATCGATTCCAGACAGTTTTGCGTTCAAAAAGTCACACAGTGCTCCTTCCCTTCTGAACTCTGCCGTGCGCCCAAACACTGTATTTTCCTGACATATGGGGTATTGGCGTACTCAGGAGAAATTGCACAAAAGTTTTTGGGATCCATTTTCTCCTCTTACCCTTGTGAAAATAAAAAAAATGGGGCTAAAACATCATTGTTGTGGAAAAAGTTAGATTTTTTTATATTCACGGCTCCATGTTATAAACTTCTGTAAAGGACTTGGGGGTTAAAGGTGCTCACCACACATCTAGGTAAGTTCCCTGAGGGGTCTAGTTTCCAAAATGGTGTCACTTGTGGGGGGTTTCTACTGTTTAGGCACATCAGGGGCACATCCGCTAATTATTCAAGCAAATTTTACAATCAAAAAGTCAAATGGCGCTCCTTCCCTTCCGAACCCTGCCACGCTCCCAAACAGTGGTTTTCCCCCACATATTGGGTATCTGCTAGCTCAGGAGAAATTGAACAACAAACTGCATAGTGCAATTTCTTCTGTTACCCTTATGAAAATGAAAAAGTGGGGGCTGAAAAACATTTTTGTGGGAAAAATGTGAACATTTTATTTTTACGGCTCAATGTTATAAACTTCTGTGAAGCACCTGGGGGTTCAAGGTGCTCACCACACATCTAGATAAGTTCCCTGAGGGGTATAGTTTCCAAAATGGGGTCACATGTGGGGTTTTTTCACTGTTTAGGCACATCAGGGGCTCCCCAAATGCAATATGGCGTCCGCTAATTATTCAAGCAAATTTTACATTTAAAAAGTCAAATGGCGCTCCTTCCCTTCCGAACCCTGCTGTGCGCCCAAACAGTGGTTTTCCCCCACATATGGGGTATCTGCTTGCTCAGAAGAAATTGAGCAACAAACTGCATGGTTAAATTTCTCCTGCTACCCTTATGAAAATACAAAAGTGGGGGATGAAAAACATTTTTGTGGGAAAAATGTGAAAATTTTATTTTTACGGCTCAATGTTATAAACTTCTGTGAAGCACCTGGGGGTTCAAGGTGCTCACCACACATCTAGATAAGTTCCCTGAGGGGTCTAGTTTCCAAAATGGGGTCACTTGTGGGGGGTTTCCACTTTTTAGGCACATCAGGGGCTCCCCAAATGCAATATGGCGTCCGCTAATTATTGAAGCAAATTTTACATTTAAAAAGTCAAATGGCGCTCCTTCCCTTCCGTACCCTGCCGTGCACCCAAACAGTGGTTTTCCCCCACATATGGGGTATCTGCTTAGTCAGGAGAAATTGATCAACAAATTTTGGGGTCTATTTTTTCCTGTTACCCCTGCGAAAATAAAAAAAATTGGGTCTAAAGTAACATTTTTGTGAAAAAAGTTAAATGTTAATTTTTCTCTTCCACATTCCAAAAATTCCTGTGAAGCACCTGAAGGGTTAATAAAGTTCTTGAATGTGGTTTTGAGCACCTTGAGGGGTGCAGTTTTTAGAATGGTGTCACTTTTGGGCATTTTCTGTCATAAAGACCCCTCAAAGTGACTTTAAATATGATGTGGTCCCTAAAAAATTGTTTTCTAAATTTTGTTGGAAAAAGGAGAAATCGCTGGTCAACTTTTAACCCTTATAGCTCCCCAGTAAAAAAAAATTTTGGTTCCAAAATTATGCTGATGTAAAGTAGACATGTGGGAAATGTTATTTATTAACTATTTTGTGTGACACATCTCTCTGATTTAAGGGCAAAAAAATTCAAATTTTGAAAATTGCTAAATTTTCAAAATTTTGCCAAATTTCCATTTTTTTCGCAAATAAACGCAAGTGATATCGAAGAAATTTTACCACAATCATGAAGTACAATATGTCATGAAAAAACATTCTCAGAATCAGGGAGATCCGTTGAAGCGTTCCAGAGTAATTACCTCATAAAATGACAGTGGTCAGAATTGTAAAAATTGGCCTGGTCATTAATGTGCAAACCACCTTGGGTTGTAAAGGGGTTAATGACTCATCCTGGTCCTCATCTTGTAGTAATGCCTCGTCTAATGCCTCATCCTGGTCCTCATCTTGTAGTAATGTCTCATCCTGGTCCTCATCTTTTAGTAATGACCCATCCTGGTCCTCATCTTGTAGTAATGCCCCATCCTGGTCCTCAACTTATAGTAATGCACCATCCTGGTCCTCATCTTGTAGTAATGCCCCATACAGGTCCCCATCTTGTCGTAATGTCCCCCATTCAGGTCCCCAACTTGTCGTAATGTCCCCCATCCAGGTCCCCATCTTGTCGTAATGTCCCCCATCTAGGTCCCCATCTTGTTATAATGTCCTCATCTTGTAGGAATGTCTCCCATCCAGGTCCCCACATTGTAGAAATGTTCCTATCCAGGTCCCCACATTGTAGAAATATTCCTATTCAGGTCCCCACATTGTAGGAATTTCCTATCCAGGTCCCCACATTGTAGATATGTCCCAATCCAGTTCCTTATATTGTAGATATGTCCCCATCCAGGTCCCCACATTGTAGGAATGTCCCTATCCAGGTCCCCACATTGTAGATATGTCTCCATCCAGGTCCCCATATTGCAGGAATGTCCCCATTCAGGTCCCACATTGTAGGAATGTCCCCATTCAGGTCCCACATTGTAGGAATGACCCCATCCAGGTCCCACATTGTAGGAATGTTCCTATCCAGGTCCCCATATTGTAGGAATGTCTCCATTCAGGTCCCACATTGTAGGAATGTTCCTATCCAGGTCCCCACATTGTAGGAATGTTCCTATCCAGGTTCCCATATTGTAGGAATGTCCCCATTCAGGTCCCTATTTTGTAGGAATGTCCGCTGTTCCATTCTTCACATACATATATAAGAAAAAAAAAAGTCTCTTCTCACCTGTCCTCCGTTCCCTCGGTGTCCTTTCTGCATATGCGGGCGCAGGCACCATAGACCCCTTGACGATCGCGGCCTGGTCCAGAAGCTTCCGGCAGCTGCGCTTTAGTTCAGTGTATTGCTGCGCAGAGACCAATGCCAGCCACCGGCCTATCAGAGGCCAGCAGCTGACATCTACACATGTTAGTGATGTCATGCACCGCTGCGCTGGGACGCGGATGTCCGCTGCTGGCCTCTGATAGGCCGGTGGCTGGCATTGGTATTGTATCATGCAGAGAGCCGGTCTCTGCGCAGCAATACACTGAACTAAAGTGCAGCTGTCGGCAGCTCCTGGACCGGGACGCGATCGGGGTCTATGGTGCACACAGGCCGCATGAACCAGTCTGAAGGGCCACATGCGGCCCGCGTGTTTGAGACCCCTGGTTTAGGATGAGTCTGTCTCTCATACTCTGCTGACCTCACCCCTCCTTGGATAAACCCCCTTCCCACTGCCCCCTTTACTTTTTCCCTGCCCCTCTTCAGGTACGCCTGGAGCTGGTGTTCACACACTATCATACAGGTCACCACTCAATAAAGGTAATATGAAGCAATTAAAGTAGTGAAAGAGGTTAAAACATAACCTTTAATGAATACGTAGGTAAAAAAGATATAAAACGTCACTAGGACCTAAAATCCAGTTAATGCCTGCCAATGGTAGTAAAACAAAGCTACCTATCATAAATATGTACTCGTTATAAACAGGAATTTATATGGCATGAGCACCAAATGTATCCAACCTGTATATTTAACAAGACAGTGGCAAGAAAAATGATAGAGCTGTCAATAACACATCTCAATAAGCGTGCAACATATCCGACGACCAGTCCTCACGCTGTACTCACACAGTGGGTCCTCACACTGTATGCAGGAGGCTGTGTGGGTCCTCACACTATATGCAGGAGGCTGTGTGGGGACTGATACTGTATATAGGAGGCTATGTGAGGGTTCATACTCATATAGGAGGTTGTGTGAGGGCTCACATTGTATATAGGAGGCTATGTGGGGCTCACACTGTACAGTATATGGAAGGCTATGTGGGGCTGTAAAAAGGAGACTATGTGGTGGCTCCTGTTCAGCAGCCACAGAATATTCATCTGACCACTGGACCACGGTTCTACAAATTGCTCGTCTCTATATACCAGTCATACTGTATATTCTCCTATATATATTGTACTGTATGTGGTATACTATGTATACTATGTGCACGGACATCAGATGAAGCACTCAACATAATTAGTGACTGCTACATCATATACTATTATGTGGAGTTGAAGTTTACAATGATGATTTCATTGATCAAGTATGTTTGAAAACATATACAAAATAATAATTCATAGGTATCTATCTAGCAGACCTGGGCTTATGTGTGACCACCTTTACTCTGCTGATATGTTATTTTAGGAGTGTAGAAAAACACAGCGTACTACACAGGGGCGGACACAGACTGTAGTGGGCCCCTGTGCAAGAGGTTTTTTTGGGCCCCCCCCCGCCCTTCATAGGGGGCATGAAGGGCCCCCCCCCCCCGTGCATCTCTCATCCCCCCGTGCATCTCTGATTCCCCCCACTCCAAGTTAATTAATTGTATGTAAAAAAAATACAACTTGTTATACTTAGCCCCAGGGCCGGCTCCAGGTTTTTGTGGGCCCTGGGCGACAGAGTTTCAGTGGGCCCCTTTAACACATACCATGATTCATGATGCACAGATACCGCAGAGAAATATATATATATAGTACAAGGCCAAGGATTTCACTTACTACATTACATGAGCGATATCTATTGTAAATTCTACAATAGCTCAGAAACCGGCGAATCCTCACAACGCACAGTGCAGACCGGACAGTATAGTCCTCCATACAGTATTATGGGCACCATATCATGCTCCATACAGGATACTGACCCCCTTATAATGCTCCATACAGGATACTGGTCCCCATATAATGCTCCATACAGGATACTGGTCTCCATATAACACTCCATAGAGGATACTGGTCCCCATATAACACTGCATACAGAATACTGGCCCCCATATAACGCTCCCTACCGAATACTGTCCCCCATATATCGCTCCATACAGAATACTGACCCCCATATAACGCTCCATACAGAATATTGGCCCCCATATAACGCTCCATGCAGGCTGTTCCCCCCTTATAATGCCCCATTACACAAGCGATATCTATAGTAAATTCTACAATAGCTCAGAAACCGGCGAATCCTCACATCGCACAGTGCAGACTGGACAGTATAGTCCTCCATACAGTAATATGGGCACCATATAATGCTCCATACAGGATACTGACCCCCTTATAATGTTCCATACAGTATACTGGTCCCCATATAATGCTCCATACAGGATACTGGTCCCCATAAAACTCTCCATACAGAATATTGGCCCCCATATAACGCTCCATGCAGGCTGTTCCCCCCTTGTAATGCCCCATTACACAAGCGATATCTATTGTAAATTCTACAATAGCTCAGAAACTGGAGAATCCTCACAGTGCACAGTGCAGACCGGACTGTATAGTCCTCCATGCAGTAATATGAGCACCATATAATGCTCCATACAGGATACTGACCCCCTTATAATGCTTCATACAGGATACTGGTCCCCATATAATGCGCCATACAGCATCCATACAGGATACTGGTCCCCATATAACTCTCCATACAGAATATTGGCCCCCATGTAACGCTCCATGTAGACTGTTCCCCCCTTATAATGCCCCATGCAGGATGACACCCGTCTTTTAATGCGCTATGCAGGATGTCACATCTACCCCCCATAAAATGCCCCATGCAGGATGTCACCTCTTCCCCCCATATAATGCCCCTTGCAGGATGTCACTTCCCCCCTTTTCAATGCCCCATGCAGCATGTCAGACCACCCCCTCCCTTATAATGCCCCATGCAGGAGGACACCCACCCTCTATATAATGCCCCATGCAGGATGTCAATTCCCCCCTCCCCCTCTTATAATGTCCCATGCAGGATGTCACACCACCTCACTTATAATGCCCCATGCAGAATGTCACGTCCCCCTCCCTTATAATGCCCCATGCAGGATGTCACTTCTCCCCTTACCCTCTTATAATGCCCCATGCAGGATGTCACTTCCCCCCTTCCCCTCTTTTAATGCCCCATGCAGGATGTCACTTCCCCCCTTCCCCTCTTATAATGCCCCATGCAGGATGTCACTTCCCCCCTTCCCCTCTTATAATGCCCCATGCAAGATGTCACTTCCCCCTTCCCCTCTTATAATGCCCCATGCAGGATGTCACATCCCCCCCTACCCCCATGCAGGATGTCAATTCCCCCCTCCCCCATATAATGCCCCATTCAGGATGCCAATCCCCCCCCCTATATAATGCCCCATGCAGGATGTCACACCACCTCCCCCATATAATGCCCCATGCAGGATGTCACACCCACTGTCCCCCCACCATTAAATGCCCCATGCCCCCATACATAAAAAAAAAAAAAATCAAATACTCACCTCACTTCTTACCTGCTGCTGATCCGGACTCCAGCGTTGCGCTCGTCTTCCCGCTCTGTGATGTGACAGCTCAGAAGAGAGCGCGCAGTGTAAAGACGTCACCGCGTCCTCTGACCTGAGACGTCACAGTCAGAGGACGCAGCAGACGCTGCGGAGGCACGGGGAGGGGTAAGTATTGTGCCGGCGCCGTCACATGACCGGAGATGTCCCTGCGCTCAGCATGGGGCCCATGCTGAGCGCAGGCACATCTCCGGTCATGTGACGGCGGGGGGTCCTGTGGGGGGGGGGCCCATGAGGAGATGCACAAGAGGGGGCTCCGAGGGGGCCCCGACCGGCTGGGCCCCATGCTGGAGTCAGGGCAGTCATGCCATGATGGCGGCCCTGCTGGAGGCTGGAGGGGCCCCCTCTCCCTCGGGGGTCCCCGTTCAATGAACCGGCTGCACGGGCGGTAGGTCCGCCCCTGGTACTACATCTCTAAAAAGGTATATCTGCTTTAAAAATAGTAATACATAAGAATAATATGTACTATGTCTGACCACTACAAACACTCATCTGAACTGGTCCAAGTGCTGTCAGCTTTTTTCACGGGCAACACTTAGACAATACGGTCGTGTGAATATAGGCTTATGATGCATCTGGTAATAAACATGTTAAGGATGGGCCGCTACTCATGGGCCACTGCTGTGTGCTTGCCCCCCAGGCTAAAATGTGCCAGCCAGCCCCTGCTGCACCAGGTGCCAGAAAACCTAGATACACCTTTGGAATAGGTATCTTGCAAAGTAAGGATGGGGTTTGGTGTTTTTAAGTGATATTATTGACTCTGTGCATTTATATTTTGTATCAGTAATATGATATGGTTATATATATCTTCTGGATATCAGGAGGACTTATCCCTGTGCATTGACTCTCCTCTTCTCCTTCGATGTCCTGTATAGGCCAAAAAAAACTACGCGTTTCGAGGACTCACAGTTCCTCTTCGTCAGCTTCTCGCTGGTAGTCAAACTGGTAACCTAATAAAGTCCAAAAGCCCCCCACAAAGATAATACAACCAAAGAAATGGAGGAAGATCCAATTCTATCAAGACGGTGCAAAAGGACATATGGAGGTGCAATAGAACTAAGATAGAATTCCAATAAGAATAGACTGTGTGTGAAAAAAATAATAATAAAAAAGACTTTGTTCAAACTTTCACAATTAGTTAAAAATGAATAAAAATTATATACTTATATTTCTGATGGCTATAAAAAACAGTCTGTTAATCAGTGTATATTACCAGGATAGTATAAATTCGGCACTTAGTACCATCAAGAGATAAAAAGGAAAAAATGAAGGAGAAAAATAAAAACATAATATAGTATCTCCAATAGGGGTATCAATATATAGAAACAAATACAAATATAAAATAGGTGGATTCAAAGGAATATATCCAAAAGACATATTATATTGATAAAATATAAGGAGGTTCATAAAAGTGCAATGTAAATGTTCAATTGGTACTGGGATAAAAAATACATAGAGTATATACCGCTGCGAGTTGAAGGCATACAGCTGACTCTCGTGATTAAGGCCCTTCAGAGCCAAGCTATTTAATGTGAAGAACCATTTGGATTCCATCCGCTACATTAATCTCAGGTAATCACCTCCCCTCCATTTTCTGGGGACTAATCGGATCCCACAAAACTTAGTGTCCTTATAAGATTGGTTGTGGAACTTCCGGTAGTGCCGGGACAGTGGATGCCCTTCAAAACCTTCATTCATGTTGATAAAGTGTTCCTTCAGCCTTTTGATAACTTGCGCTTTGTACAGACATCTCCTCCTGCCAAGGTATAAAAAGGGCGTGGCTTGGGGTGCGGATAGGGGCGTGGTCAGACTACGCGTGACGCATGGTTTTGCCCTCTTTCTAGTCCTCATAGGTTGGCGGTATGCTTGTACTGAGGAGATCTGGGATATCAGTGATTTGTCCCATATTGTGCACTGTAAGGTCTGGAAAAGCTCCTTCTATCCGTCTCTGTAGCACCAGAGGAAGAACAGAGGGGAAAAGACAGGATTTTCTACATGTCGCGTTATGTAGATGTTCTGCAGATTTATCACAACCGTCCACAAGAAGAAACTGCCATCACAGAGCCGCCTTTAGCTGTTGGAAAAGTTTAAACTTAGTTTTGAATAGTTGCTATAGGCAACAGGGACCGTTTCTATTTACACTGGGTCACATGATGCTGGTGCTGGGTGATGTCATGTGACGGAATGTTGTGGGTGATGATGTCACAGAGGGCGTTGTGATGTCACCCTTGGGGTATATAAGGGGGCTCCATCCACCTGGAGCTCATATCTCATTGACCATATCTTGGTGCTGAGATACCCCCTGGAGACAATGAGGATCGCCATATTGTTTCTGTGCTGTACCCTGTTCTACCCTGTGAATTACCATAGGCTGCCGGTGAGTACCTGTCTATTATTACATATGGAGGGCGTTTAGAATCAGCTGCGGCAGGGGAAGGGGATGGGGAGGGGGGTCCTGTAAGAATTTACCTGCGGGAATAAGAGGTTATGGCAGGGAAAGGAGCTTAGGAAGTGACAGTCAGAGGGGATATAAGTGTGGGGTGACCCCTCTGACTCCCACATTCCTGCCTTGTCCTTGTAGTGATTAATGACTTTGGTGTTGTCCCTTATATATCACTTTGCAGTCACCAGTGATCGCTCCGCACTGTGATCCTAAACTACAGTCTCATTTACCTTTTTGCAAACGCCCAGAAGGGGAGGAGTGACATCACACCCATGTGAGCAGATCCCGCCCACTTTTACTGCAGTCGTAATGCGAGCTAGCTGTATTCTGTTTTCATGGAAATGTCAGCAGCTGCTCCCCCTAGTGTCTACAAGATGAAAACATCAAAACAGTTAAAATATTTTTTTCAGATTTTATACCATTGAAACCTTTTTAAATATATATGTGTATTTATATATAAATATGAATACTTTACAATTTTACAATTGTAAAAAAATTGCTGACACTTTCCCTTTAAAAGATCTAAAGACGTTCTGCTTCATGTGCCATTGTGACCAATCACAGCACAGATTATATTTTTTAAACTTTTCTTGAAAAACTGAAGCTGCTCCGTGATTGGAAATCATGTGGAAGGGTTCTCTTTTAGACATTTAGTTAGGTCCAAAGTATCAGTGACATGATGGATAGAACTGTGCAATGATGTCACAGAGGGCTTTGTGATGTCACCCCTGGGTATATTAGAAGCCTCGGCCCATCTGCAGCTTGTATCTCATTGACCATACCTTGGTGCTGAGAGACCTCTGGAGATGATGAGTATCATCCTATCATTTCTGTGCTTTACGTTGCTCTACCCCCCACATTACAGTACACTGAGGGCGAGTATGTTCTCATCAATATGGAGGTCACAAGGATCAGCTAATGAGAATATCGCCTCTTGCAGGACTTCTCATACTGGACACGTGACCGTCCGTCATATGAAAGTCCAACTGTAAATAATATTCCATGGACCCTGGAGGTGAATCCCAAACTTCTTCCTGATCTTCTCAATGGGATATTTCTGAAAGTTGCTTGATAATGTATCCATCACTGTATAATAACACGGGCTCTCTGTTTGACTGGATTGGGTATAAATATGCAGGACTTTATTATGTTTTTTTATCTTTATTATAGGATGACCCACTACCCGTGGATCTCAGGAGAAGCACCTATCAAGCTTCCATCAATCTTCCTCTTTGGCTCTTCCGTGACGCAGTTTTTGTTGCGGTGATGACACTACTGACAATACTAGAGTATTTGGCCTTAAGTCTTGTCCTGAGCAAGTTGGCAATGTCTGAACCTGGTGAAACAATCAGAAAACTCCTGAGAACAAAACCATTCTGAAGGAACAAAGTGCTTGTAAGGAGCCGATTTGCATCCCTCAGATTCAGGAGCAAGACTCCAGGAGAACACCTGTCCTGCCCAATGGCAAATGTTCTACTCCATCCATGGCTCCTGCACCGCAGGATGCGAAAAAGGTTCCTAGCTGCAACTATAAAGTGGCGTTCAGTGATATTGTCTGGGTCAGAACGATCCCTCACAACAATATAGGAAGAAGAGCTCGAAGTTCCACGGAGCATAAGGAGAGGTTACTGATTTTTCAGAGAAGCCAACAACCCAGAATTCCAGAGCCAAGAGCACCATAACCTAGAACACCAGAACCTACCATGTCAGAACCTAGTATGTCATAACCTAGAATGCCAGAGCCTGAAATGCTTACAACACCTCAACCCAAAATCAAGAGGAGAAGATATTTCCTTAGATGTCTTAGAGGCGAGGAAGATTGAGAAGGCAACTGCTTGAACTTTCCCATTGCTCGTGTTTTCATCACAGGTGAGTCCTATACATGCTGTCTGATGGGCACCATCTTACTACATACAATGCAGCATTGCACCTGAAATCGAATGGATATTTTGTCACACACTTGCACTTTAGCACCTTATCATATGGCGCATATATCTATGAACGCTTTGCTAAGTATCACTGTCTAGTATGTGCTTCTGATGAACCTATTTTAGGAAAACGTGTCGAGGTTTGGCATACTATGTACTTGAGTTTGGCGTACTATGTGCTTGTTGGTAAATTCTATTGCCATCTATAATCTACTAGATATTATAATGTCTCTGGTGGGATGCCCCATGCCGAATTGTTGATAACTGACTATGAGCATTGTCCTCTATTTCTTATCTACTATGGTTACAGGTTGATGTGATGAGAGCTGTGCCATTGGTAGCGATTTTTCTACTGATTTGTCAGTTATATTTATGTTAGTTTAGCAAATTTCTGCTTGTAGGGTCTAATGTTTTAGCATAGTGTATGTTCTGTGAGCTAAATTGTCATACTTATGCACTAGATAGATTATAAATTGTGATGCTTATGTACAAGATAGATTATTAGTTTAATTGGTGATTTTTTAAATATTTTTTAACATCAGGAGACTCAAGAATCGCATCTTACAGAAGACAAGAAGCCTAAATGCCGAAGGGTGATGACCTGTTGATGGCCCACAGCTGGAGGGTCATTACCTCTTGATGGCACAAGACTGGAAAGAAGATAAAAACATTTGATGGCACACAGCCGGAGGGTGATGACCTATTGATGGCCATAGCCAGAGGGTCATTACCTGTTGATGGCACACAGCCAGACAGAGGATCATTACCTGTTGATGGCACACAACCGGATGGTCATTACCTGTTGATGGCACACAGCCGGAGGGTGATGACCTATTGATGGCCATAGCCAGAGGGTCATTACCTGTTGAGGGGACACAGCCGGACAGAGGATCATTACCTGTTGATGGCACACAGCTGGGTGGTCATTACCTGTTCATGGCACACTGCCGGAAGGTCATTACCTGTTGATGGCACACAGCCGGAGGGTGATGACCTATTGATGGCCATAGCCAGAGGGTCATTACCGGTTGATGGCGCACTGCCGAATGGTCATTACCTGTTGATGGCACACAGCTGGAGGGTGATGACCAGTTGATGTTTCACTGCCGGATGGTCATTACCTGTTGATGGCACACAGCTGGAGGGTGATGACCAGTTGATGTTTCACTGCCGGATGGTCATTACCTGTTGATGGCACACAGCCGGAAAGAGGATCATTACCTGTTGATGGCACACAGCCGGATGGTCATTACCTGTTGATGGCACACAGCCGGACAGAGGATCATTACCTGTTGATGGCACACAGCCGGCCAGAGGATAAGATCTTTTGATTGCATACACTGGGTCCCTCCCTGATAACAAGGAACCCTGGGGAATACTGGTCATCTTGATCCCCCACTGACTATATACTTGCTCCACCTCAGCCTACACCATCATGGAGGACACTTCCACCTGTGTCCACTGTAAGGTTGGACTTTCTTTTATAATTACAGCAGATTAATAAACATCATAAAGCTGTAAAACTATCGAGTAATTTATTATAAATTATTATAAAGAAATATAAAGTATAATAGATAGCTATAGAGGGCACAGAAGACGACTAACTATAGAAAGCATAGTATTGTCACACTGTCACAGAATACTGGAGGTAGGGGGCCTAAGCTGACCCTAAGCTGGGGCCCTGACTAATCCCTCATCCTGGAGGTACTGTTAAAGGTACAGAGGTCCAGGCCACCAGCGTAACCCCTACCTTCTGAGGATCCCTGCACCTAAGTAATCTAGTCCTGAGAAGGACCCCGATCACAACAATAGGGAACCAGAAATAATATGCCCACACACAGTATATAGACGAACGAGACAGTACAAGGGAAAAACCAAAACCACCTTGCATACAACTTCTAAACAACTACAACAGAGGGAACACCAACGGGAAAGGAGATAAATGATAAAGCGAGGAAAGGGAAAACACACTTCCAAATACACTTATCTCAGCAACTCCAAACACCACGATCCGCTCTGTAAGTCTGAATGAAAAGCTTTCACCGACACCTCCCAAACAGACCTGCAGGAATATAAAGGAGTCTCACTAAAGAAGCATTGATTGCAGCTGGGCGAGGCTGGACCTCAGCTAGCCCAGAGAGAGAGAGAATTAACTCCTACACTGCCGAGAAAACACAAAGCACCAACAAGTCAGCTGCGAGAAGTCAGGCTGTGTACTCGTGACGATCTTCGTGGCAACACACCCGTGACAGTACCCCCCCTTCTACGAGGGGCCTCTGGACCCTCAGGGCCAGGTTTATCCGGGTGAGTCGTGTGGAAGGCCCGAACTAATCGGTCTGCGTTAATATCCGACGCAGGAACCCACATCCTCTCCTCAGGACCATACCCCTTCCAATGAACCAAGTACTGAAGAGACCGGCGATTAAAGCGTGAATCAATGACCCTCGATACCTGGAACTCCAAGTTACCATTGACAACCACAGGAGGGGGAGGTAAAGGTGACGGTACCACCGGCGCCACATACCTCTTAAGCAATGATCTGTGAAACACGTTGTGAATTTTAAACGTAGGGGGGAGGTCAAGACGGAATGCCACCGGATTAATAACAGAACTGATTCTGTACGGCCCGATGAACCTGGGACCCAGTTTCCAGGAGGGAACCTTAAGTTTAATATTCCTGGTAGACAACCATACCTGATCGTTCACACTTAGGTCCGGACCAGACACTCTCCTCCTATCAGCCATACGTTTGTATCGGTTCCCCATAGTATTCAGATTCTTCAGCACCCCTCTCCATACTGAAGCGAGAGATGAGGAAAATCGTTCCTCCTCCGGAACCCCCGAAGAGCCCCCCCTACTGAAAGTACAAAACTGGGGGTGAAAACCATATGCCCCAAAAAACGGGGACTTACCAGTGGACTCGCTCCGCCTATTATTGAGAGCAAACTCTGCCAGAGGTAGGAAAGAAGCCCAGTCCTCCTGGTTCTCTGACACAAAACACCGAAGATATGTCTCCAAGCTCTGGTTCATACGTTCCGTCTGACCATTGGTCTGAGGATGAAAAGCCGACGAGAATGACAAATGCATCCCCCGCCGTGCACAAAACGCCTTCCAGAACTTGGACACAAACTGAGACCCCCGATCAGACACCACCTCGGAGGGTACCCCGTGAAGCCTCACAATCTCCCCAATGTCACACTGTCACAGAATACTGGAGGTAGGGGGCCTAAGCTGACCCTAAGCTGGGGCCCTGACTAATCCCTCATCCTGGAGGTACTGTTAAAGGTACAGAGGTCCAGGCCACCAGCGTAACCCCTACCTTCTGAGGATCCCTGCACCTAAGTAATCTAGTCCTGAGAAGGACCCCGATCACAACAATAGGGAACCAGAAATAATATGCCCACACACAGTATATAGACGAACGAGACAGTACAAGGGAAAAACCAAAACCACCTTGCATACAACTTCTAAACAACTACAACAGAGGGAACACCAACGGGAAAGGAGATAAATGATAAAGCGAGGAAAGGGAAAACACACTTCCAAATACACTTATCTCAGCAACTCCAAACACCACGATCCGCTCTGTAAGTCTGAATGAAAAGCTTTCACCGACACCTCCCAAACAGACCTGCAGGAATATAAAGGAGTCTCACTAAAGAAGCATTGATTGCAGCTGGGCGAGGCTGGACCTCAGCTAGCCCAGAGAGAGAGAGAATTAACTCCTACACTGCCGAGAAAACACAAAGCACCAACAAGTCAGCTGCGAGAAGTCAGGCTGTGTACTCGTGACGATCTTCGTGGCAACACACCCGTGACAAGTATCGCCTGATATATACTGTATATTCTAGATGGCGCTATTACACTAAATACATCACAACCTCCAGGGTGATATTACCGTACAATGCGAGATCACTAATAATGGCCACAGATTATGAGAAAATGACCAGCTCCATAGTCCTGGAGTTATTATAAATGTCTCTAGTGTGAGGTAGGGACTGGACGAGTGTTGGAGGGAGGTATATTCCCCCAGGACGTCCTTTATGTATCCATGCTGTAGAATCTGCCGTATACTTCTGTTCTAGCAGTCAGACATTTCACTCTGCAGATCACAGGCTCAACATTGTGTAAAACTAACACCGTATATAAGAGGACTCAGAATAAAAACTAGCGGCATGCCGTGCACTGCCCGCGTCATGTGTACGGGATACTGGACCTGCAGGACCTGGTACGGCCATTATAGTTGATAGATTAGATTAATGATACCTGTGCAGATGAAGGGAAAAAAATATGTGCAACAACAGGAGGAGAAAGTCTCAAAATGTAATTTGAAGAGTATAATAGAGAAATGGGAAACTTCTGGAGATGCAGATAAGTGGTACCAGGGCGAAACGTAAGTGTAGTCAGACAAGGGAAAAGTGCAAATGATCCAGCGTGAAGGTTTGTTTAGTAGAAAAAATATTAAAACTTAGCTTTTATTAGCCATATAAAACACTGCTCCACAAAGAATACAGCAAATGTGCAACTATCATAGCTTACAGACCTACGCATTTCAACAAATCATGTCTTAATTATGGCCCTACTAATAGAATGACAAAAAGGCATATATATATATATATATATATATATCAACGTGCCTGTATGACCTCCCTACAAAGCCTGGGCATGCTCCTGATGAGGTTGCGGATGGTCTTCTGTGGGATCTCCTCCCAGACCTGGACTAAAGCATCCGCCAACTCCTGGACAGTCTGTGGTGCAACGTGACGTTGGCGGATGGAGCGAGACAAGATGTCCCAGATGTGCTCAATCGGATTCAGGTCTGGGGAACGGGCGGGCCAGTCCTTAGCATCAATGCCTTCATCTTGCAGGAACTGCTGACACACTCCAGCCACATGAGGTCTGGCATTGTCCTGCATTAGGAGGAACCTAGGGCCAACCGCACCAGCATATGGTCTCACATCGGGTCTGAGGATCTCATCTCAGTACCTAATGGAAGTCAGGCTACCTCTGGCGAGCACATGGAGGGCTGTGCGGCTCTCCAAAAAAATGCCACCCCACACCATTACTCACCCACTGCCAAACCGGTCATGCTGAAGGATGTCGCTCTCCACGGCGTCTCCAGACTCTGTTACGTCTGTCACATGTGCTCAGTGTGAACCTGCTTTCATCTGTGAAGAGCACAGGGCGCGAGTGGCAACTTTGGCCATCCTGGTGTTCTGTGGCAAATGCCAAGCGTCCTGCATGGTGTTGGGCTGTAAGCACAACCCCTATCTGTGGATGTCGAGCCCTCATACCACCCTCATGGAGTCGGTATCTAACCATTTGTGCAGACACATGCACATTTGTGGCCTGTTGGAGGTCATTTTGCACGGCTCTGGCAGTGCTCCTCCTGTTCCTCCTTGCACAAAGGCGGAGGTAGCGGTCCTGCTGCTGGGTTGTTGCCCTCCTACGGCCCCCTCCACATCTCCTGGTGTACTGGCCTGTCTCCTGGTAGCGCCTCCAGCCTCTGGACACAGCCAACCTTCTTGCCACAGCTCGCATTGATGTGCCATCCTGGATGAGCTGCACTATCTGAGCAACTTCTGTGGGTTGTAGAGTCTGTCTCATGCTACCACGAGTGTGAAAGCGCAACCAACATTCAAAAGTGACCAAAACATCAGCCAGAAAGCATTGGTACTGAGATGTGGTCTGTGGTCCCCACCTGCAGAACCACTCCTTTATTGAGGGTGTCTTGATAATTGCCAATAATTTCCATCTATCGTCTATTCCATTTGCACATCAGCATGTGAAATTGATTGTCAATCAGTGTGGCTTCCTAAGTTTACAGTTTGATTTCACATAAGTTTGATTTACTTGGAGTTATATTCTGTTGTTTTAAGTGTTCCCTTTATTTTTGGAGCAGTGTATATAGATACATACAGTGAGTACGGAAAGTATTCAGACTCCTGTAAATTTTTCACTCTTTATTTCATTGCAGCCATTTGATAAATTCTAAAAAGTTCATTTTTTTTTCTCATTAAAGTACACTCTGCACCCCATCTTGACTGAAAAAAACAGTAATGTAGAATTTTTTTGCAAATTTATTAAAAAAGAAAAACTGAAATATCACATGGTCATAAGTATTCAGATCCTTTGCTCAGACACTCATATTTAAGTCACATGCTGTCCATTTCCTTGTGATCCTCCTTGAGATGGTTCTACTCCTTCAATGGAGTCCAAATGTGTTTAATTAAACTGATAGGACTTGATTTGGAAGGGCACACACCTGTCTATATAAGACCCCATAGCTCACAGTGCATGTCAGACCAAATGAGAATCATGAGCTCAAAAGAACTGCCCAAGGAGCTCAGAGACAGAATTGTGGCAAGGCACACATCTAGCCAAGGTTATAAAAGAATTTCTGCATTACTCAAGGTTCATAACAGCACATTGGCCTCCATAATCCTTAAATGGAAGAAGTTTGGGACCACCAGAAGTCTTCCTAGACCTGGCCGTCCAGCCAAACTGAGCAATCGTGGGAGAAGAGCCTTGGTGAGAGAGGTAAAGAAGAACCCAAAGATCACTGTGGCTGAGCTCCAGAGATGCAGTAGGGTGATGGGAGAAAGTTCCACAAAGTCAACTATCAACCACCAGTTGGGCCTTTATGACAGATTGGCCAGACGGAAGCCTCTCCTCAGTGCAAGACATATGAAAGCCCGCATAGAGTTTGCTCAAAAACACATGAAGGACTCCCAGACTATGAGAAATAAGATTCTCTGGTCTGATGAGACAAAGATAGAACTTTTTGGTGATAATTCAAAGTGGTATGTGTGGAGAAAACCAGGCACTGCTCATCACCTGCCTAATACTATCCCAACAGTGAAACATGGTGGTGACAGTTGTTAGAACCCTCCTGTTAGTTTTTTCTATTTTGTGGTCACGTGACCTTCTGCCTATTTATTCCAGCTCCGCACTTCAGGCTTTGCTGGACTTCAGTCTTACTTTGACTCTTAATCTAGCCAGGTGCTTTGTACCTACTGTATCTCTCTAGTTTGTTTGGTCCTTGGACCACTAAGTACTTTTGTCTGTTTGTCTTCTTCTGCTACTACTTCTGCCAGGAGGTGTCCAATTTTGTCCCAGTCCTTAGTTCTTTTAGGGACCCCTCCCTTTAATCTATAGGTCTGCGTTCAGACTAGCCGCGGACGAAGGCGGGTCTGTTCACAAGGAACAGGTTGCCCGCTGCATCGTAGGGAATCAGCTTAGTCCTATTGTATGGACAGATTTCCTCTCTTTCCTTAGTTCTTGTATCAGATCATAACAGCAGTATCATGCTATGGGTGTGTTTTTCAGCTGCAGGGACAGGACGACTGGTTGCAATTGAAGGAAACATGAATGCGGCCAAGTACAGAGATATCCTGGATGAAAACCTCTTCCAGAGTGCTCTGCACCTCAGACTTGGCCAAAGGTTCACCTTCCAACAAGACAATGACCCTAAGCACACAGCTAAAATAACAAAGGAGTGGCTTCAGAACAACTATGTGACCATTCTTGACTGGCCCAGCCAGAGCCCTGACCTAAACCCAATTGAGCATCTTTGGAGAGACCTGAAAATGGCTGTCCACCAACGTTTACCATTCATCCTGACGGAACTGGAGAGAATCTGCAAGGAAGAATGGCAGAGGATCCCAAAATGCTGGTGTGAAAAACTTGTTGCATCATTTCCAAGAAGACTCATGGCTGTACTAGCCCAAAAGGGTGCTTCTACTCAATACTGAGCAAAGGGTCTGAATACTTATGCCCGTGTGATATTTCAGTTTTTCTTTTTTATTAAATTTGCAAAAATTTCTACATTTCTGTTTTTTTTCAGTCAAGATGGGGTGCAGAGTGGACTTTAATGAGAAAAAAATGAACTTTTTAGAATTTACCAAATGGCTGCAATGAAACAAAGAGTGAAAAATGTAAAGGGGTCTGAATACTTTCCGTACCCAGTGTACATGCATGGAAATAAATGCAGAATTATATTTCTTAATACTGCAGTATCAGATCCTGTCTTGAATTTAACCCCTGTGGTATCCAATGTGAAAATCCACAGGGACTCCCGGTTCAGAAGTTTGCACTTATGATCCCCCCTCGTGTGGATCTATATACCTTCTCTATCTCCATATATTTAAAGAATGAGGTGTCACCTTTATGAACTCTCGCAAAATGCCTCGATACTGCTGATGTATTTATGGCTTCCAAATGAATCGCATCAGAAAGATGTCTTCTGATACGGACTTTCAGCGCACCTGTGGTACAACCCACATAGTGGACCTTACACAAGGTGCATTCTATAAGGTATATAACCCCTGATGAATTACAATTGAGGAAATCATGAATTTTATATTCTCTATCATTACTTAAGGACATAAAACTATCTGTTTTAACCGCATGTAGACACGCTTTGCACCGATTGGCTCCACATCTGAAGAAACCTTTTGTGCTGAGCCAATTTGGTTGTACAGTATTAGTCTCACTGGTGTATAAGCCAGGAGAAAGGATGGTTCCCAGAGCGGGCGCTTTCCTGGCTACAAAGCGGATGGCATTAGAAAGTAGGTTTTTTAGTTTCTTGTTCTGATATATAATAGGGTTATACTTTTTAATTCTAGATGTAATTTTATTATACTGAGGACTATAGGTGGTAGAAAACGTTACCCTAGTATCCAATGTGTTAATGTTATTTTTCTGTTTATTTCGGAGTATATCTTTCCGATTTATGTTGGAGACAATTCTACTCGCTTTTCTTAAAGACCACTCGGGATAGCACCTATTGGATAGTCTGTTACACATTTTTTTCTGATTCCTTCTGAAAAGTGATGTTATCTGAACAATTTCGTATTGTTCGTATTAGCTCACCGTAAGGGATATTTCTCTTAATATGTGGCGGATGACAACATTTAGCTGATAGAATAGAATTTGAGGCTGTAGATTTTCTGTGGGGATTAATTTTGACCAATTCTTTCTCCTTGGTAGCCTCAAGTTCGAGATCCAAAAAAGTAATTTTGGATGAATGGTAGAACTAAGTGAATTTAAGATTAAAATGATTGCAGTTGATGTACTGTACAAATTGTACCACCTCCTCCTGTGTGCCCCCCACACCAGGAGGAGGTCATCAATAAATCTACTGTACCACACAATGTGTCCACTATATGTGTTATCATTATGGTAAATGAAAAGCTCCTCCACCTACACATCACTATGTTCACTAGCGAAGGAGAAAATTTACTGCCCATGCTGACTCCTCTTTTCTGTAAAAAAAAAACTTTTATCAAAGCTAAAATAATTACGCTCTAAGAGGAACTGTACTGCTATGACCAGAAATTCTTTTATTTCTATAGTGTACGAACTGTATGTGTCAAGGTGGTAGGTTAAACATGCTAAAGCAATATGGTGTGGAATTGAGGGGGTATAATGCCACCACATCACAGGACAATCATCCAAAGTTTTTTGGCCATTCAAATTTATCAAAAATGGTCACTATGAATTTTGAATCCCTAATGTAACTCGGAGTTTGCTGAACCAGAGGCTGTAGGTAAAAATCCATCCAGGCACTTAATTTTTCACCATGGGAACCAATCCCCACCACTATGGGTCTTAACTAGTGTTGAGCATTCCGATACTGAAATATCGGGTATCGGCCGATATTCGCGGTATCGGAATTCCGATACTTAATTCCGATACTTTTGCAATATCGTATACCGGAATCGGAAGTTCCCATAATGCAATGAGCCATTTTCATTTTATTCAGCCAATGAGGATCCTAAGAAGTGTGGGCACATCCTGTTAGGCATGTAGGCATCTTAACTAATGGCATGGCTGTGATTGGCTGCTGAAATGATGTCATGATGCACTATAAAAGCCGCCGCCGCCGCCATTTTGAGCTCACTCTGCTGTGAATTCAGTTAGGGATAGGACGCTGTTGTTCTGAGGGACAGTTTTAACTACCTATTTGGTCTATTCTGCTTTACCCAAGCTACTTTACAAACCGCTGTGCCTTGCAGCGCTAGTGCACAGTTCTCTGTGCTGTTCACCGCTTTCTGCAAGGTCTGTGTGTGTGAGTGCAGCTCACCCTGTAATGTGTGCTTCAGCCACGTCTGGTTGTAGTGCACTCAGTGTGTGTCACTGCCTCATACATTGTCCTTTTTTGCCAATTCATAATTTTTCCTATTATCTCCTATTAGTGTGGTGGTTCCATCCGTATTCAGCTAAATTGGTTCCAAACACACTATATAGGAGTAGATAGAGAAATTTTTTTGGTCTTGCAGCACTAGTGCACAGTGCTCTGCATCTGTACTGTTCACCGCTGTCTGCAAGGTCTGGTGTGTGAGTGCAGCTCACCCTGTAGAGTGTGCTTCAACCACGTCTGGTTATAGTGCGCTCAGTGTGTGTCACTGCCTCATACATTGTCCTTTTTTGCCAATTCATAATTTTTCCTGATATCTCCTATTAGTGTGGTGGTTCCATCCGTATTCAGCTAAATTGGTTCCAAACACACTATATAGGAGTAGTTAGAGGAGCCTTTCTGCAGCATTGGGCCCTGCAGCCCCAGCCAGATTAGTATTAGCCTATTTTTTGCAGCCTCATCTATTGCATTGTAGGTTACCTTCCTACATTGTAATAGCTACAAAAAGTTTGTGATACTATCGTTATTACATCTTTAGGCACATCCAGGGTCTTTTTGTGACAAAAAAAGCCTAAATAAAGTTCACCAAACACTCCACTTTACAGTTGTGCAGGCCACATTAGCTCATATTAAAGTCTAGTCCACACTTTATAAAATTAGTGTTTCTTATACCTGTTAGCAGCTGTTCAGGAATAAGCACACTAAGCCCTTAGTACTTTTCTGCCTATCTTTATCAGTCTACCAAGATGAAGAAGGCAGGGAGTAAGGCATGTGGTCGTGGGCGTGGGCGTGGGCGTGGAGTTTCTGCAGGGAGAGGACGTGAGGATTCTGTGCCTGCAGGGAGAGGACGTGGGGATTCTGTGCCTGCTGTGGGCACCAGTGACTCAGCATCCCCCAGTTTTACCAGGGAACAGTCCTTTATGCGCAGCTTTGTAGGAGCTAGCCGTACCCCACTGCTGCGCGAGGACCAAATTGAAGCCGTTGTCGGATGGATGGCAGCTAACGCATCGACTTCAATTAGTTCCAGATCCTCTCAGGTCCTGAGCACTGAAGAGCACCCATCTGTCTCTTCACCACCTGCCAAATTGCCCAGGCAGTCAGAGAGCCCTGGACAGGAGCCATCTCTACTTCTGTTCTCTGAATCTCTTGGCTTGGAAAGAGGGGGCCAGCCAAGCAGAATTCGAGAATTTGAAGAAGAGGTAGTATGCAGTGATGCGCAACCGTTTTGTCTCTCTGAATCTGAAGAGGCGGGTGGGCCAGTGCCTATGGTCAGCAGCACACCTCAGTACGCATCTGATGATGAGACTCAGGTGCCACTTTCTGGTGCGTACTGTGCTGTCGAGACTACCCAGGAGAAACAGTTGTTTGAAGAGGGTGGTGTAGATGATGAGGTCCTTGACCCATCATGGCGTGAGGGACAGGAAGGTGGTGGGAGCAGCTCTGAGGAAGAGATTCCCCGAACGGCCCAAAAAGGAGGGAGAGGGAGGGGGCAGACTTGGTTGCCTATAGCCTCCACTTCGGCACCCATTAGGAGCATGGCTCTTCCAAAATCCAAAGCGGGCGCTCCCAAGACTTGCAGTGCCTGGTCCTTTTTTGACACAGTTGCAGATGACATTTGCTTTGTCAAATGCAAGCTGTGTAATCAGAAGGTGAAAAGAGGGAAAAGTGTCAGCAACCTCAATACCACAAATATGTGGAAACATGTGCGGACCAAGCACGTGGTGGAGTTACAAAAACACACTGAAGACCTAGGCCAACCTACAGCGCCACCTACCACCTCTTCAGCTCGTGTTGTAGCCTCTTCCTCCAGCTCACACACAGCTGGTTTGGCTTCCTCACAGGATCGCCATGGAAGAATCTCTGGCACTGTTGTACAGAGACACAGTGTAATTCCACCCACAGCACCACTTTCCCAGTCATCCTCACACTCCCAGGCCAGTCTACAGCCATCGTTAGCACAGGCATGGGAGAAAAGGCGCCCATACTCGGCAAACCACCCCCGAGCACAGGCTCTGAATGCTGGCATTGCTAAACTACTGGCCCTTGAAATGCTATCATTCAGGCTGGTGGAGACTGACACATTCCGTAACTTTATGGCATTGGCAGTCCCACAATACAACGTGCCCAGCCGCATTTATTTCAGCAGGCAAGCCGTCCCTGCCCTGCAACATCATGTGGAGGGAAAAATTAAACATGCGCTACAAAACGCCGTCAGTAGCAAGGTCCACCTGACCACCGATGCGTGGACCAGTAAGCATGGACAGGGACGATACCTTTCCCTCACTGCCCATACAAATCTTGAGATTGGCGCTGTACGTGTTCTGCCAACTCCAAGGATTGCAGGAATCCAGTCTGTACACATTGACTCCTCCTCATACTCCAGTTCCTCTGAATCAGTGCTGCAGGAGCCGTCACGGTCTACCTCCACATCGACCCGTGAACGGTTACCTGTTATGATGACCGATATGAGCACAGCCATGGCCAAACGTCAACAGGCCGTATTAAAATTAATTTCTTTGGAGAATCGAAGCCACACAGCGCAGGAGCTCTGGAATGCCATCAAGCAGCAGAGCGACGTGTGGTTTGTGCCAGCGAATCTCCAGCCAGGCATGGTAGTGTGTGACAATGGCCGAAATCTGGTGGCAGCTCTGGGCCTAGGCAACCTCACTCACATCCCATGTCTGGCACATGTGCTCAACTTGGTCGTGCAGAGTTTTTTGAGGGACTATCCGAATCTTGATGCACTGCTTCACAAGGTCCGCATAGAGTGCGCTCACTTGCGGCGTTCCAGTAATGCAAGATCACGCATTGCAGCTCTGCAGCGCCGATTACGTCTTCCGGAACATCGCATCATATGTGACCTACCCACCAGGTGGAATTCAACGTTACATATGTTGGAGAGGTTGTGTGAGCAGCAGGCAGCAGTAATGGAGTACCAGCTGCAGCAGGCGCAAACAAGTCGCAGTGCGCGCCGTTCACACTTCACCACCACTGAGTGGGCCTCTATGAAGGACATTTGCCACGTTTTGCGTGCCTTCGATTATTCCACGCGGATGGCGAGTGCAGATGATGCACTAGTCAGCATGACTATCCCCCTTATCTGCCTGCTTGAAAAAACACTGCAAGCACTAAGGGACGAGGTTTTGGAAGAGGTGGAGGATGAGGAGTCACAAATGCCATCTGCTTCTCTACAGTCTGCGCAACGTGGTTCCTCACAAAGGCCTAGGCAGGGGACAGTTTGTGAGGAGGATGAGGAGGAGTCAATGGATGAGGAAGACATCTGTCCAGAGGAGGGAGGTACACAATGCTCTAGTAGTCAGTATCTAGAGCGAGGGTGGGGTGATGCAGAGCAGGCAGAGATCACGCCTCAAGCAGGGGACAGCGTTTCTTGGCCAGTTGGCAGTCTGCAGCACATGGTTGATTTCATGCTGCAGTGCCTGAGAAACGACCGCCGCATCGCCCACATTGTCAACACGGCTGATTATTGGGTGTCCACCCTCCTAGATCCTCGCTACCGGGACAACTTACAAAGCCTCATAACACCGTTGAACCGGGAGCGTAAAATGCGGGAGTTCCAAGACGCACTGGTGCATTCCATCATGTTCTCCATTCTAACCGAGAGCAGTGCTGCTAGTGCTTTACAAAGCAGCTCAGTGCATCGAGGCAGTGGAGGAAGCTCTGCACAAAGAGGGAGCAGAAGCAGCGCCTCAGCACAAGGCAAGACCAGTATGGCCGAAATGTGGCAAAGTTTTGTGTCCCCGCCGCCACAAATGTCTACACCATCACAGACGGCTCCAGTCAGCAGGAGGCAACGTTTCCGTCAGATGGTGACAGACTACATGTCTTGCCCTCTTAGTGTACTCCCAGACGGCTCTTCTCCCTTCAAGTTTTGGGTCTGTAAGCTGGATACATGGCCAGAGCTTAGTCAGTATGCATTGGAGGTGCTAGCTTGCCCTGCTGCTAGTGTATTATCGGAACGCGTCTTTAGTGCCGCAGGTGGTGTACTAACAGACCGTCGCATGTGACTATCCTCCGATAACGTTGACCGGCTTACTTTTCTCAAAATGAACAAGGCCTGGATCTCTCATGAATTTGCCAGTCCTCTTCCAGAATAAATAATTGGTTGGCAACAGTATCCAGGTCTCCTGTTCTGTTCATGTTTCTACCACCTGAACTGTAATCCCTGAGCTCCAACACCGCCAGTTGGCGCTCGGAAGTGCCGTCTGCACAGTCAACACTTGCTGCCATGTTATTGGGGTTCAGTAAAGTCAGCTGTTCCCCTGCTGTGCGGACGGCAATTCCTCCTGCTTTGTCCACATTCTCACTACTACAGATTTTAAAGTTGCTCCAATTACACCTCTGGCTCCTCTGTTTTCAGTATTATCCCTGAGCTCCAACACCGCCAGTTGGCGCTCGGAAGTGCCGTCTGCACAGTCAACACTTGCTGCCGTGTCATTGGGGTTCAGTAACGTCAGCTGTTCCCCTGCTGTGCGGACGGCAATTTCTCCTGCTCTGTCCACATTCTCACTACTACAGATTTTAAAGTTGCTCCAATTACACCTCTGGCTCCTCTGTTTTCAGTATCATCCCTGAGCTCCAACACCGCCAGTTGGCGCTCGGAAGTGCCGTCTGCACAGTCAACACTTGCTGCCGTATTATTGGGGTTCAGTAACGTCAGCTGTTCCTCTGCTGTGCGGACGGCAATTTCTCCTGCTCTGTCCACATTCTCACTACTACAGATTTTAAAGTTGCTCCAATTACACCTCTGGCTCCTCTGTTTTCAGTATTATCCCTGAGGTCCAACACCGCCAGTTGGCGCTCGGAAGTGCCGTCTGCACAGTCAACACTTGCTCCAGCGTTATTGGGGTTCAGTAAAGTCAGCTGATCCCCTGCTGTGAGTCCGGTAAATTCTCCAGCTTTGTCCACATCCACTGTACTACTGATTTTAAACCTCCTCCAAATACACCTCTGGCTCCTCCGTTTTTAGTATTTACCCTGGGCTCCAATACCGCTAGTTGCTGCTCAGAAGTGCCGTCTGCACAGTCAACGCTTGCTCCAGTGTTATTGGGGTTCAGTAACGTCAGCTGATCCCCAGCTGTGTGTCCGGCAAATTCTCCTGCTTTGTCCACATCCACTGTACTACGGATTTAAAACCTCCTCCAAATACACCTCTGGCTCCTCCGTTTTTAGTATTTACCCTGGGCTCCAATACCGCTAGTTGCTGCTCAGAAGTGCCGTCTGCACAGTCAACGCTTGCTCCAGTGTTATTGGGGTTCAGTAACGTCAGCTGATCCCCAGCTGTGTGTCAGGCAAATTCTCCTGCTTTGTCCACATCCACTGTACTACGGATTTAAAACCTCCTCCAAATACACCTCTGGCTCCTCCGTTTTTAGTATTTACCCTGGGCTCCAATACCGCTAGTTGCTGCTCAGAAGTGCCGTCTGCACAGTCAACGCTTGCTCCAGTGTTATTGGGGTTCAGTAACGTCAGCTGATCCCCAGCTGTGTGTCCTGCAAATTCTCCTGCTTTGTCCACATCCACTGTACTACGGATTTAAAACCTCCTCCAAATACACCTCTGGCTCCTCCGTTTTTAGTATTTACCCTGGGCTCCAATACTGCTAGTTGCTGCTCAGAAGTGCCGTCTGCACAGTCAATGCTTGCTCCAGTGTTATTGGGGTTCAGTAACGTCAGCTGATCCCCAGCTGTGTGTCAGGCAAATTCTCCTGCTTTGTCCACATCCACTGTACTACGGATTTAAAACCTCCTCCAAATACACTTCTGGCTCCTCCGTTTTTATTATTTACCCTGGGCTCCAATACCGCTAGTTGCTGCTCAGAAGTGCCGTCTGCACAGTCAATGCTTGCTCCACTGTTATTGGGGTTCAGTAACGTCAGCTGATCCCCAGCTGTGTGTCCGGCAAATTCTCCTGCTTTGTCCACATCCACTGTACTACTGATTTAAAACCTCCTCCAAATACACCTCTGGCTCCTCTGTTTTTAGTATTTACCCTGGGCTCCAATACCGCTAGTTGCTGCTCAGAAGTGCCGTCTGCACAGTCAACGCTTGCTCCAGTGTTATTGGGGTTCAGTAACGTCAGCTGATCCCCAGCTGTGTGTCCGGCAAATTCTCCTGCTTTGTCCACATCCACTGTACTACGGATTTAAAACCTGCTCCAATTACACCTCTGGCTCCACTCTGTTTTTAGTATTTACCCTGGGTTCCAGCACCGCCAGCTGGTTCTCGGTAGTTCCATTTGCTCTTGTACCTTCTACTACCCATCCGGGTTCCAGTACCGTTAGCTGGTTCTCGGCAGTGACTTTGGCACGGGTACTCCCTCTTGCCCAGCCTGGTTCCAGCACGCCAGCTGTTTCCGGGTAGTGTCAACGTCACTTTGCCTCCAATGCGTTGTCCTGTCGTGTTGCGGTCGGGTTAGCCAACTCTATGGTGCCTGCAGTTTAGGTGACTCCTATGTGGGCTGCGGGATCTGGCAATGAAGGCTGGTTCCATAGTGCCAATAGGACAAGCACCCCCTGTAGGACTGTGGGTTTTGGTAACTGCGGCCGGCTCGCGGCCTTGAACTTTTTTTTACATGGGTACCTTCTGCTACCCATCCGGGTTCCAGTACCGTCAGCTGGTTCTCGGCAGTGCCTTTGGATTAGGTGCCTCCTTCTCGGTATCCAAGTTCCACCAACGTCTGCTGGTCCTTGGTAGTGCTTTCTGGCACAGGTACCTCCTGCTTAGTAACCGAGTTCCAGTACCGTCAGCTGGTCTTCGGCAGTTCCATTGACTCTTGTACCTTCTGCTACCCATCCGGGTTCCAGTACCGTCAGCTGGTTCTCGGCAGTGACTTTGGCACGGGTACTCCCTCCTGCCCAGCCTGGTTCCAGCATGCCAGCTGTTTCCGGGTAGTGTCAACGTCACTTTGCCTCCAGTGCGTTGTCCTGTCGTGTTGCGGTCGGGTTAGCCGACTCTATGGTGCCTGCAGTTTAGGTGACTCCTATGTGGGCTGCGGGATCTGGCAATGAAGGCTGGTTCCATAGTGCCAATAGGACAAGCACCCCCTGTAGGACTGTGGGTTTTGGTAACTGCGGCCGGCTCGCGGCCTTGAACTTTTTTTTACATGGGTACCTTCTGCTACCCATCCGGGTTCCAGTACCGTCAGCTGGTTCTCGGCAGTGCCTTTGGATTAGGTGCCTCCTTCTCGGTATCCAAGTTCCACCAACGTCTGCTGGTCCTTGGTAGTGCTTTCTGGCACAGGTACCTCCTGCTTAGTAACCGAGTTCCAGTACCGTCAGCTGGTCTTCGGCAGTTCCATTGGCTCTTGTACCTTCTGCTACCCATCCGGGTTCCAGTACCGTCAGCTGGTCCTCGGTAGTTCCTCAGCTTTCTTGTACCTTCTGCTACATTTCCAAGTTCAAGCTTTTTGAAATGGTTCTTGGTAATCACTCTAGATCTCCCTGACGAGGACCCTGAAGACGAGGACCCTGAAGACCAACCCTAAGAAGACGAGGACCCCGAAGACGACGACCCTGAATACGAGGACCCTGAAGACCACCCCGAAGAAGACGAGGACCCTGAAGACCACCCCGAAGAAGACGAGGACCCTGAAGACCACCCCGAAGAAGACGAGGACCCCGAAGACGAGGACCCAGAAGACCAACCCGAAGAAGACGAGGACCCCGAAGACGAGGACCCCCGAAGACGACGACCCTGAAGACCACCCCGAAGAAGATCAAGAAGATGACCCTGAAGAAGTTGACCAAGAGGACAAAGAAGAGAAGACAAGCACCAAGATACAGAAGAACAAGAGACAGAAAACCAAGAAGCAGAAATACAAGAAGCTGCAGAACAAAAAGCGGAAGAACATTAAGCATAAGACTAAAAATCAGAGCAAAAGATAATATCTAAATTATAAGCAGAAGATGACTAAGCAGTGTATGGGGGTGAGTCCGTTCCTCCTCGTGGTGCCCCTGGAAAAGACCTGCTGCTGCAGGCCAAACTGAACGCGGACAAATCCTGTTGTAAATCTTTTGTGACGGGCAGAACGAAAGGTGTAATGTCCAACCTTTTATAGATAACAACTACAGGAATGCCTGCCACAAATAAGAATATGATGAAGAAGAAGAAGATGAAGAAGATGAAGAAGTAGAATATGAAGAATGTAAAAAAAAAGAATAATACGAAGAAGGTGAAGAAGAAGAAGATGAAGAAGGTGAAGAAGAAGTGGATGAAAAAGATGCTGAAGATGATGAAGGAGAAAGTGTGGGAGAAGTAAAAAAGAAGGTGAAGAGCATGGAAGTAGTGAAACATAAATATCTGACAAAATATAAAAATACTTAACATAGTCAATATTTCCGTAACTCAGAACGTCTTAAAAAAAATATTAATTCCTGCTATTCCATTTGATTGGGCTAAACCTCTATGCCTTTATTGTCTCCCCCACCTCCCCCAATACATTCTACATTATTCTTAGTTGTTTTCCTTCATGTAGAATTAACCTACAAGGAAAGAAAGGGTTTATTTTCATTCCGATATTTCTGTCCCATTGACTTGCATTGGTTTCCGGTATCGGAATCGGCGATATCCGATACTTTTTCGGTATCGGTCCGATCCAATCCGATCCGATATTTCCCGATATCGGAAGGTATCGCTCAACACTAGTCTTAACCCCTTTATAGCCCAGGGCGTACTAATACGTACAGTACAGACCAAAAGTTTGGACACACCTTCTCATTTAAAGATTTTTCTGTATTTTCATGACTATGAAAATTGCACATTCACATTGAAGGCATCAAAACTATGAATTAACACATGTGGAATTATATACTTAACAAAAAAGTGTGAAACAACTGAAAATATGTCTTATATTCTAGGTTCTTCAAAGTAGCCACCTTTTGCTTTGATGACTGCTTTGCACACTCTTGGCATTCTCTTGATGAGCTTCGCTGTAATCGCACCGACCCAAAGAATAAAGTCGTCTAATCACTTATACTGCACAAGGAACGGTGTAAAAAGTAAACTCTAGGGTTAGGGTTGTGCTAGGGTTGGGATTTTTTTCAAAAGCAAAAGAAAAAAAAGATGACGATATGGCGACTAGTGTTGAGCACAAGTGCTCGCTACTTGAGTTTGCATCGGGTGCACGGGTATGCATTGAGTATCGCGGGAGCTCGAGTCTTTGCCCCATATGCTTCACAGTCAAAAAAAACGTGCGGGGATTGCCTGCCATGCACCAGCAATCCCTGCATGTTTGTTTTGGGTGTCTAATAACCGTGAAACATGTGGGCAGGACTCGAGCATGTCACTCGAGCACGTGCGATACATGGTGCATACCCGAGTACACGATGCAAACTCAAGTGGCGAGCACTTGTGCTCAAGACTAATGACAACTTATTCAATATGATGACCTAATGTTATCAAATTATGTGTCGTACTGGGTTCAAAATGTTCATTATACCCCTTGATAAAATCCTTGAGGGTTGTAGTTTCCAAAATGGGGTCACTTGTGGGGGGTTTCAACTATTTAGGCACATCAGGGGCTCTTCAAACGTGACATGGCGTCCGCCCTCAATTCCAGCAAATTTTGCGTTCAAAAAGTCACACAGTGCTCCTTCCCTTCTGAACTCTGCCATGCACCCAAACACTGTATTTTCCCCACATATACGGTATTGGCGTACTTAGGAGAAATTGCAAAAAGTTTTTGAGGTCTATTTTCTCCTCTTACCCTTGTGAAAATAAAAAAATTGGGGCTAAAACATAATTTTTTATTTTCATGGCTCCATGTTATAAACTTCTGAAAAGGTTCTCTGAGGGGTCTAGTTTCCAAAATGGTGTCACTTGTGGGGGGTTTCCACTGTTTAGGCACATCAGGGGCTCCCCAAACACAACATGGCGTCCGCTAATTATTCAAGCAAATTTTACTTTCAAAAAGTCAAATGGCGCTCCTTCCCTTCCGAACCCTGCCGTACGCCTAAACAGTGGCTTTTCCCCACATATGGGGTATCTGCGTGGTCAGGGGAAATTGCACAACAAATTTTGGGGTCCATTTTTTCTTGTTAACCCTGTGAAAATAAAAAAAATTGGGTCTAAAGTAACATTTTTGTGAAAAAAGTTAAATGTTAATTTTTTTCTTCCACATTACAAAAATTTCTGTGAAGCACTTGAAGGGTTAATAAATTTCTTGAAAGTGGTTTTGAGCACCTTGGGGGTGCAGATTTTAGAGTGGTCTTACTTTTGGGTATTTTCTGTCATAAAGACCCCTCAAAGTGACTTCAAATGTGATGTGGTCCTTAAAAAAATGGTTTTGAAAATTTTGTTGGAAAAATGAGAAATCTCTGGTCAAATTTTAACCCTTATAGCGCTCTAATAAAAAAAAAAAATTGGTTCCAAAATTGTGCTGATGTAAAGTAGATATGTGGTAAATGTTATTTATTAACTATTTTGTGTGACATATCTCTCTGATTTAAGGGCATAAAAATTCAAATTTTGAAAATTGCTAAATTTTCAAAAATTTTCGCCAAATTTCAGTTTTTTTCACAAATAAATGCAAGTGATATCGGAGAAATTTTACCACAATCATGAAGTACAATACGTCACGAAAAAATAATCTCAGAATCAGGGGGATCCGTTGAAGCGTTCCAGAGTAATTATCTCATAAAGTGACAGTGGTCAGAATTGTAAAAATTGGCCTGGTCATTAATGTGCAAACCACCTTGGGTAGTAAAAGGGTTAAAGGTGGTGAGAAAATATTTTTATGTATTTTTGAATGGTAAACTGGAACAATTGGGTGATCTACGTATAAATATTCCATTAATTTTTTTTTAGGGCCCCTCAGTGCAAACCTTCGTTTAATAGATTATACATAGCAGCATTAAACTCAACAGTAGGATCTCTAGCTAACTCCAAATAAACATCCCTATTTTCTAAATCCATCAAATTCAATTTTTTATACAATCCTGCATGCAGTACTATAGTGCCACCTTTATCCGCTGAGCGGACTAGTATGTCTGAATTATCCTTTAATTTTTTCAGAGCGTCTTTTTCTCTATATGTCAGATTAGAGTCCAAATGATTAGTAGAAGATAATTCATTCTTTAATTCCACTAGTTCTTTTTCAATTAAGTCCTGGAACTGATCCAGAACCAATGGTCTGGACTGAAGTGGGTAAAAGAAAGGATTGCCAGCCCGAAAGTCGTCATTTAAATTTACATTTGGAATTAAAGATTCCTTCTCGAATTGTTTCATTTGTAATAAAGACTGTTGTTCTGTCAATAATAACATGGAATCCTGGCTTGTCCTAGGAGAAACTTCTTCTGAAGCTGTATTCTGTGGATTTTTCATGTCCATAAAATGACATCGGATGGTGAGGTTACGTGCTAGTTTGTTAACATCCAGAATTGTTCTGAAAATGTCGAATTCGTTACAAGGTGAAAAGCTCAGGCCTTTAGCCAGGAGAGAAATTTGACTCTCAGATAAGATGTAACTAGAGAGATTCCAAACAGGTAACTCTAATAATGGCGTTTTTTGCTCTGTGTTGGGTACTTGTTTGCATTTACGCTTACGTCCCGCCCTTGTCTGACCCGCCACTAGCTGTTTCAGTAGCGGCTAGCCCTCCCTGGGAAAGGGTGTACTCGGACGGGGGGCCCAGTTGGTAGAATGGGGATGCAGTCGCGGCCTCAGCCCGGTCCGTGCCCAGGGCGCACACATTAAAAATAGGGGCTAGTTAATGAGTGGCAATTATGAGTGGATAAATGACTACACCACCTGTGGTGTCTGGTGATGCGCAACCAGCGCTGCTGCAGTCCTCTGAGGCGGGATGTTGTGGCAGCCAATGGTAGTACTACTCCCCACAGGCGGAGCAGGGCCTCAAGGCAGAGGAAACAGGAGGATGCAGTGGTGCGGTGTCGTGTCCCGCTGCAATAATGGACCGGAGGCAATGGATGTAGTCTTCCAAGCTTTACTCGCGTTGTTAGAGGTCAGCTGCAAGGCTTCTCCTTGCTTCTCACGGCGTGCTGCGGCCACCAGAGAAGGGGGTTCGGCACACCCCGGGAGTTCAGGTGTGTCTATCAGGACCCCCACCACCATTGTGTTCCTAGAAATCTCTTCCTTGGGCCTCTCCTATCCGTGTGCAATGCGTGTTGCAAGGCTGGGTCTCCCTCTGGCTATACACAGAACAAGGGCACGGGTGGCGACTCCACTCCGACCGTTACCCTGTGGGAACCAGTTAGCCTCCGGGCTTTTAGGACTGAGACGGGAAGTAACAAAGTCAGATATCGGGGGCCGGTACCCCTCTTGCAGCAGGAGTCCCTCTGACTAGGCCAGAATGGAGAGTACAGGTGGCATATGCCGAACTGTCCGTATTCCCTGGGATCCTTTTGCCTGCGGAGCTCTCCTCCTCAGCTCCCCTCCAGGCCTTCTTAAGCAGGGACCTTGACCGGGTAGAGACCTCCGTTAACTCTATCCTGCTCCTCGTCTCAAGGCCAGAGCACGAGGACCATGCATCTCCAGCACGCTGCAGGCTCCTACACAAGGCCACTGCCAGCTGTGAAGACCACAATCAAACAACCTTGAACTTAAGATGGCTGGCTATTAAATATGTATCTACAAGTGTAACCTAAAAGTGCGTCCTCCACCCTCACCCACTACATGGTTCCCCCTATCTTTGGTTCCCCCATCTCCATTATCCTGCTGGGGCAGCACCCTGGTGCATATTAGCCCCCCATAGGACAGGAGTGTGTTGTGTTGAGTGATGAGGTGGGGTCCTGACAGGTGCTCCATCCTAACCTGGGAGAGGAGATACCACACCTCTTTCACAAGATGCAGTACCCCCCTGTGGCGACCGAACCCTCAGGGGCGCCACACCCTCGTCCTCCGTTTTTTGTAATCGCTCCACCAGCACTAGATAATTTATTTTTGACAAAATACAATTGTTGCATTTCTCCCATTGAACTCATAGATGAATCTGAGTAATCATCAGAGGTGGCAGCAAAAGAATTATCCGTAACATCATCATGGTCCTTAAAACTCCCTCTTCCAGATCTCTGAAAACGTTTGTGGGAGCGTTTTTTTAAGATGGATGGTAATTGTTTATTCCAACTATAAATCTTGTTCTGCGTATAGTCCTCACTGTCCCTTTTGAACTTGGATCTTTTTATATCCATAATGGTGTTCTCCAACTTGGCCAAATTAGATTTCAGTTTGTCATTACAAATATTAAATTCTTTTAGTTGCACATATTTCCCCAAAGACGATTGTATATTTTTAATATCCAATTTAATTTAAGTCAGTTCCAGTTCCTCATGTTTGATTATGAGGTGCATAAGATTCAGTGAACATTGACTAAGAATCGCATTCTGATCTTCTTGAAAACCGTCATTGTATATAGTGGTGGCGACTTTTTTCTAAACGCAGACCTCTAGGGATCATTTCCTTTTTTATATATGTGTCCAAGGTTGTGAGATCCCACCAAACTTTAAGTTCTCTGGTCATTTGGTTATCCATCTGGAACATGAGATCTTTAAATTCATCCGGTTCTGTTGTCACCACTGACGGTTTATTATCAAAAATAGATGCTAGTTTGTTCAGTCTAGCCGAACAATCCTCTGTGTCACTGAAATTCATTATGTCAAATTGAGGGGATGTGAAAATCCACAGGGACTCCCGCTTCAGAAGTGTGCACTTGCAGTCACACAAGCCAATGGCCTGGTAACAGGGGCCAAGCAGAGCCGGGTAAGTGATAATACAAGTGGGCAGTGGAATGAGTCGAAGTTTGGTAATCATGGTGTAACAGATCGGGCAGACTGACTGGGCACGAGAGAATTTCATGTTTTCTTGATTATAGCATCATGCGGAGAATTCCTGCTCCTTAATATTAAAAGGGGTTGTCCGGGACTTTTTTTTTTTTTTACCATGGACCTAAGAACTAACAGGCAAGTATTTGCTAACTATGTGCCTGTTGTGCCAGGCGCCGATATCTGCTGGTTCAGAGTTGTCACGGAGCGCTCCTGACAGTGATTTTTCAGCTCCCGCTATGATCTGTTGATGGGGTGTGACTGCCGGTGTCATGCTGATTGACAGCTGGCTCCCTGCTGCCTAACTGCAGGGAGCCGTCTGTCAATCAGCATAAAGTTGGCAGTCACTCCTCTTTGACAGAGCAGTCGGGAAGAGGAAGAGCTGTTCTGTTGACGTGAAGCAGCAGAATCGCTGTTAGGAGCGGTCCAGGAGCAATTTTAGCCACCACAGGGTAGAACAAGCACGTAATAAGCAATTACCTGCCTGATAGTTCTTAGGCGCATTGCATTTTTCTATCTCACCCTGTAGGAGTCACCTTCTCCTCAACCAAAAAGAGAAGGTGCATATCCACCGACATTGTGATGCGCCAGCTTCCAGATCCAATTGCAGATAAAATTATGATTTTATTGTTAATCCATTAAAAAGATATACACATTGCAAAAATAAAATAAATAAAGGTGGAGACCTCTGTGAAACCTACACGTTTCGATTGCCAAACGTTCTTTGTCCTGCTATAGAAATACATATATAAATGTAAAGCAAAATTGCATAATAAATATAGGGTACTTAGTGAACTATTTTTGATCAAAAAAAGTATACAAGCCGTCCCACCAGCGGCAAGGTGACCCTAAATTGGGACGGTACCTATACTGCCTATATTAAAAACCTTACTGTATATCAAAGTTGAAGTAATGCATATAAAAGGGTAGACAAATAGGACCGGGTCCCAACTCCAGACCACCTAGGCCCGTGGTAAGTTACATATATACCAATCAGCTCAACAAAGGGCATGCCACACCCTTAAATTGCACAGAATGCAAACAAGTCAAAAAACCAGACAATGTGAACTGAGGTCTAAGATGGCAGACATACAAGAAACAGAGGCATGTTCACACTAGCAAAAAAGAAGCAAGACAAAAATATATCTCATACCCTACCATAATTATATATAAATGTAAAGCAAAATTGCATAATAAATATAGGGTACTTAGTGAACTATTTTTGATCAAAAAAAGTATACAAGCCGTCCCACCAGCGGCAAGGTGACCCTAAATTGGGACGGTACCTATACTGCCTATATTAAAAACCTTACTGTATATCAAAGTTGAAGTAATGCATATAAAAGGGTAGACAAATAGGACCGGGTCCCAACTCCAGACCACCTAGGCCCGTGGTAAGCTACATATATACCAATCAGCTCAACAAAGGGCATGCCACACCCTTAAATTGCACAGAATGCAAACAAGTCAAAAAACCAGACAATGTGAACTGAGGTCTAAGATGGCAGACATACAAGAAACAGAGGCATGTTCACACTAGCAAAAAAGAAGCAAGACAAAAATATATCTCATACCCTACCATAATTATATATAAATGTAAAGCAAAATTGCATAATAAATATAGGGTACTTAGTGAACTATTTTTGATCAAAAAAAGTATACAAGCCGTCCCACCAGCGGCAAGGTGACCCTAAATTGGGACGGTACCTATACTGCCTATATTAAAAACCTTACTGTATATCAAAGTTGAAGTAATGCATATAAAAGGGTAGACAAATAGGACCGGGTCCCAACTCCAGACCACCTAGGCCCGTGGTAAGCTACATATATACCAATCAGCTCAACAAAGGGCATGCCACACCCTTAAATTGCACAGAATGCAAACAAGTCAAAAAACCAGACAATGTGAACTGAGGTCTAAGATGGCAGACATACAAGAAACAGAGGCATGTTCACACTAGCAAAAAAGAAGCAAGACAAAAATATATCTCATACCCTACCATAATTATATATAAATGTAAAGCAAAATTGCATAATAAATATAGGGTACTTAGTGAACTATTTTTGATCAAAAAAAGTATACAAGCCGTCCCACCAGCGGCAAGGTGACCCTAAATTGGGACGGTACCTATACTGCCTATATTAAAAACCTTACTGTATATCAAAGTTGAAGTAATGCATATAAAAGGGTAGACAAATAGGACCGGGTCCCAACTCCAGACCACCTAGGCCCGTGGTAAGCTACATATATACCAATCAGCTCAACAAAGGGCATGCCACACCCTTAAATTGCACAGAATGCAAACAAGTCAAAAAACCAGACAATGTGAACTGAGGTCTAAGATGGCAGACATACAAGAAACAGAGGCATGTTCACACTAGCAAAAAAGAAGCAAGACAAAAATATATCTCATACCCTACCATAATTATATATAAATGTAAAGCAAAATTGCATAATAAATATAGGGTACTTAGTGAACTATTTTTGATCAAAAAAAGTATACAAGCCGTCCCACCAGCGGCAAGGTGACCCTAAATTGGGACGGTACCTATACTGCCTATATTAAAAACCTTACTGTATATCAAAGTTGAAGTAATGCATATAAAAGGGTAGACAAATAGGACCGGGTCCCAACTCCAGACCACCTAGGCCCGTGGTAAGCTACATATATACCAATCAGCTCAACAAAGGGCATGCCACACCCTTAAATTGCACAGAATGCGAACAAGTCAAAAAACCAGACAATGTGAACTGAGGTCTAAGATGGCAGACATACAAGAAACAGAGGCATGTTCACACTAGCAAAAAAGAAGCAAGACAAAAATATATCTCATACCCTACCATAATTATATATAAATGTAAAGCAAAATTGCATAATAAATATAGGGTACTTAGTGAACTATTTTTGATCAAAAAAAGTATACAAGCCGTCCCACCAGCGGCAAGGTGACCCTAAATTGGGACGGTACCTATACTGCCTATATTAAAAACCTTACTGTATATCAAAGTTGAAGTAATGCATATAAAAGGGTAGACAAATAGGACCGGGTCCCAACTCCAGACCACCTAGGCCCGTGGTAAGCTACATATATACCAATCAGCTCAACAAAGGGCATGCCACACCCTTAAATTGCACAGAATGCAAACAAGTCAAAAAACCAGACAATGTGACCGTCCCAATTTAGGGTCACCTTGCCGCTGGTGGGACGGCTTGTATACTTTTTTTGATCAAAAATAGTTCACTAAGTACCCTATATTTATTATGCAATTTTGCTTTACATTTATATATAATTATGGTAGGGTATGAGATATATTTTTGTCTTGCTTCTTTTTTGCTAGTGTGAACATGCCTCTGTTTCTTGTATGTCTGCCATCTTAGACCTCAGTTCACATTGTCTGGTTTTTTGACTTGTTTGCATTCTGTGCAATTTAAGGGTGTGGCATGCCCTTTGTTGAGCTGATTGGTATATATGTAGCTTACCACGGGCCTAGGTGGTCTGGAGTTGGGACCCGGTCCTATTTGTCTACCCTTTTATATGCATTACTTCAACTTTGATATACAGTAAGGTTTTTAATATAGGCAGTATAGGTACCGTCCCAATTTAGGGTCACCTTGCCGCTGGTGGGACGGCTTGTATACTTTTTTTGATCAAAAATAGTTCACTAAGTACCCTATATTTATTATGCAATTTTGCTTTACATTTATATATAATTATGGTAGGGTATGAGATATATTTTTGTCTTGCTTCTTTTTTGCTAGTATGAACATGCCTCTGTTTCTTGTATGTCTGCCATCTTAGACCTCAGTTCACATTGTCTGGTTTTTTGACTTGTTTGCATTCTGTGCAATTTAAGGGTGTGGCATGCCCTTTGTTGAGCTGATTGGTATATATGTAGCTTACCACGGGCCTAGGTGGTCTGGAGTTGGGACCCGGTCCTATTTGTCTACCCTTTTATATGCATTACTTCAACTTTGATATACAGTAAGGTTTTTAATATAGGCAGTATAGGTACCGTCCCAATTTAGGGTCACCTTGACGCTGGTGGGACGGCTTGTATACTTTTTTTGATCAAAAATAGTTCACTAAGTACCCTATATTTATTATGCAATTTTGCTTTACATTTACATATAATTATGGTAGGGTATGAGATATATTTTTGTCTTGCTTCTTTTTTGCTAGTGTGAACATGCCTCTGTTTCTTGTATGTCTGCCATCTTAGACCTCAGTTCACATTGTCTGGTTTTTTGACTTGTTTGCATTCTGTGCAATTTAAGGGTGTGGCATGCCCTTTGTTGAGCTGATTGGTATATATGTAGCTTACCACGGGCCTAGGTGGTCTGGAGTTGGGACCCGGTCCTATTTGTCTACCCTTTAATATGCATTACTTCAACTTTGATATACAGTAAGGTTTTTAATATAGGCAGTATAGGTACCGTCCCAATTTAGGGTCACCTTGCCGCTGGTGGGACGGCTTGTATACTTTTTTTGATCAAAAATAGTTCACTAAGTACCCTATATTTATTATGCAATTTTGCTTTACATTTATATATAATTATGGTAGGGTATGAGATATATTTTTGTCTTGCTTCTTTTTTGCTAGTGTGAACATGCCTCTGTTTCTTGTATGTCTGCCATCTTAGACCTCAGTTCACATTGTCTGGTTTATAGAAATACATGTAGGGAGTTACAATTTACATGCTCGACCGCGCCATCATATGGGCGTGTTGATCGTTCCTCACGCCCAATTTTCTAAGTAAAGAAATGATAGGGTGTGGGAATAACAGAATAAAAACAAGTGATCTAATCTTGAAAAGTAGGCAGTGTGTATAAAAAATACACAAAGATGATACAAGCAATATGATATATACATTAACATAAAATCAAAAGGATAATAAAAGAAAAGTGCTAAACCTGTGTCAGAGAAATAGCTCAGAGCTTAGCGCAAGGAAGCACTCCTTAGAAGAACTCCTTAGGAAAACAGATACAACTACAGCAAGCTGTACCTTCCAGGACTGACCAATGACCAAAATCCAAGCTCTGATTTAATAAGATCACGGTTACACCCACATACCTTCTATTGGTGAGCTCATATGAGGACTTGTCATAGGTGTGCTAGATCTTTTAGAAGTTTATGAGATCCCCAACTTTCAGGATATCTTCGCCCATGGAGGTCTCGGGCGGGAAATATCATGGTCATGTTTTCTATCATGATTTTACCTTTCTATAGAGATGAAACATGGCATGGATAGCATTATCCATCTAAACGATATTAAGTTGGGGATGTTCGGCTGGCCTTACAATGACGTGAGTGAATGCGTTATGATCGTCCCTTTGCTACGATGTCGAAAATACATCTCCCATGAATATTGGATCGATGCAAACCCCAATATTCATCACTGACCACAGTCTTCAGAGTATCTGAGACAAGTCCTTTGAAAAGAGGAAGCCCTTGCTTCGGAAATGTACTTATCCGCCTCTGAGTATGCAAATTCTAGACTTGTTGGCTGGTTCTCATCAGATTCTTTGTTGAATTTACCTGACCACGGCAGGAGGCCCTACGTCAATAGAGGTTGAAGTGTCAGCTCTTTCTCACTTTTCTGGTTATAATCCTATATGTTCAATGTGAGGGTGATATGTCCCCTCTCCAGAGATGTCTTTTTGGATTTTACAATTTTTCTTTACGACAGGGTGCAAAATTACCCTCCCCACCCCCAACCAGGATCAAACTGGGGTGTCGGGGGCCCCAATATGAATTGATTCTAGGGGCCCACACTACAGCTGTATATGAAAACCTGTTAGCCATTATCCCGATTATAGTGGAGAGTCGGCTGTAAAATACAGGAGGCTCCTGCACCTCTTGCTGTGCGCTACCATAACTGGGATGTACAATTACGGTAATTTGCAGTAAAGGACTTTGTTGGTGAAAACAAGTTATGACCATAGGATCCACAGGAGAGGTGATAACTCCATAGGATCCACAGGAGAGGTGATATCTTATTGGTCAGTGATTGATTGGTCTGACCATTTGGGACTGTACCGATTGGAAGAATGGGGAATTTTTATCCCTGACAGGGCACTTTTATTCCTATTGTAAAATGGAGCGGCAGATCGGGTGTGTCATCTTCTTTGCCAGAAAAAGCCAAGTGCAGCGCTCATATAAAATACATATAATAGTCTTTGATGTGAGCTCAGGAGCAGATGATGGGAGTGTTACAGATTCCCCTTTAAAAAGGACCTTTTGCTGACAGCCTCTTCACATGGAAGCTCTGTGCTTTGCTCCTGCTCTACATCCTTTCATTTCCACCTATTAGCAGTGAAATATTGATTCCTTCACACCAAAGGCTGGGGGAAAGTACACAGAGAAGCTTTAAAGTGCACTCAGACATGACCAGAAGCAAGCATCAGAAGGAGCAGAGTCCAGATAGTGGGCCTTCCAACATGGCGCCTCCTCCCCCACACCAGCCAGAGTGAGAGATGCTGAGGCTGCTGCAGCAAAGCTGGGGAGATTTGCCAGACTGACCTTAGATTCTGACCCTTCAGATGATTTACAACCTGATCAGGTATGCTCACAGAGGAAGAGAGATACAGAGACTGTGCAGGGTAGGCAATGTGGCACCACTCTCACAGCAACAGTTAAACAGAGAAGTGCAGGAAATGCAGACCACTAACAACACCTATGGAGAAGTCAATGATTCTGGGCAAGAGCCTACACGACAAGATGTTTTCTCTGCTGGAAAATCCTGTAGCTTCTCATTAGAAATTCTCAACAAACACATGGGAGGGCTTAGAGAGGACATTAATCTCATCAGACAAAACATGAAGAAAATAAACAGCCGAGTCAATGAGTTGGAGGAAAGAGTGAGTTCTGTTGCGGACCAAATGCCTAAAGGGGGGGTACTGTAGCGTCGGCATTCCTGCCTCCTGCTAGGCAGAGACGCCGTTCCCCTCACCTCCCTGCTCCGTCCTCGGCGTCCTCTCCCCGCGCTGCTGGTAGCGCTCACTGCTTCCCGGGCACTGTGCTTAGGGCGCGCGCGCGCTCCCTCTCTCTTAAAGGGGCCGCGCTCGCCATCCTAAGGAGTCCCCGGCCAATTGCCGGTGGAGCTCCCATATATAAGGCACCTCCTCCAAAATGGAGGTGCTCGAGCAAAGTTGTTTGCACTGTGACTTCCTGTGCTTCAGCCCTCAGGTCCCGCTGCTAGCCTGACTTCTCGTCCTGCCTGCCAGCCTGTTATCCATCAGTTACCTGCCTGTTACCTGCCTCGTCTGTCAGACCGCTCACCTGGGAGCGTCCTTCAGTTACCTGCCTGTTACCTGCCTCGTCTGTCAGACCGCTCACCTGGGAACGTCCACCAGTTACCTGCCTGTTACCTGCCTTGTCTGCCAGACCGCTCACCTGGGAGCGTCCACCAGTTACCTGCCTGTCTCCCGCCTCGTCTGTCATACCGCTCACCTTGGAGCATCCACCAGTTACCAGTCAGGTATCCGCCTCATCTGTCTACCCAGAGACTGTCCCCGTCACTTGCCGTGACCACCTGCCTGTCTACCCAGAGACTGTCCCCGTCACTTGCCGTGACCACCTGCCTGTCTACCCAGATTCTGTCCCCGTCACTTGCCGTGACCACCTGCCTGTCTACCCAGAGACTGTCCCCGTCACTTGCCGTGACCACCTGCCTGTCTACCCAGAGACTGTCCCCGTCACCTGCCGTGACCACCTGCCCGCTTACCCAGAGACTGTCCCCGTCACTTGCTGTGACTATCTGCTTGCCTTCCCTGGGAGTCACCTGCTTCCTTACAAGGACTTCCCCTTTGTATTGCAGCTCAGAGGTTCCACCTCCCAGACCCGTTACAGTTTGCTCGGGCCATGGAACCTGGTGGCACCCAAGCTCCCTCGCTCTCGGACCTATGTCATGAACTTTCCCGCCAGAGGTTCCAACAGTACTCCATCTTGGGCCACCTGCGTAGTGTTCACTCCCGCCTGGACACACTGACTGCCTTGTCGGGAGCTGCTTCTACTCGCACAGCTACTACCCCGGCAGCGCCGCTGCCCATCAATACCATGGCATCCCTTCCCGGTCCCCGTCTTTTCGCCCCGCCTCGTTTTGGTGGAGATCCCGGTCAGGCACGGGGCTTCATTAACCAGTGCACCCTGCACTTTGAACTTTTGGCACACCAGTTTTCCACCGACCGAGCCAAAGTGGCCTTCATCATGTCCCATCTCTCGGGGGAGGCGCTGGCTTGGCTAAATCCTCTATGGGAGAGAGGAGACCCCCTGGTGTCCAACCTGCCAGCCTTTCTCACGGCCTTCCGGAACGTCTTCGACGAACCAGGACGAAAGACCTCATCCGCCTCATCTCTGCTACGTCTCCGTCAAGGGAGTCTCACCGTGGGCCAATATGCCATACGGTTCCGTACCCTTGCTTCGGAGCTTGCTTGGGATAACGACGCCCTGGTGTCCGTCTTCTGGGAAGGTCTATCCGGCCGGATTAAAGATGAACTTGCCGGTCGGGACATTCCTACCACTCTCGACAACTTAATAACCCTTGCCACCCGGATTGACATCCTGTTCCAGGAGCGTACCAAAGAGGTCACCCGTGAGAGGAGGTTTCCTCGCCTTGCTCCTACCTTCCAGAATCCCGTCACTTCCTCTGTTACTCCCCAGGCACACTTACCCAAGCCTATGCAGGTCGACCAGACCAAGATGGTCAAAACCCGTCAAGAGTCACGCCGTGCCGAGGGGAGCTGCTTCTACTGTGGCAGTAAGGAGCACCGGATCCGTTCCTGGCAGGAGAGGTCGGGAAACGCCTGTGTCTAGGATCGCTCAGAGAGGTCGTCCTAGACAAGAATAAGCCCTCTCCATCTCTGATGCTGTCGGTCTCTATCATCTGCGGGGAGAACCGTTACTTTGAACTAGCTCAACTTGATTCTGGAGCTGCCGGAAATCTCATTTCTCAGTCCCTGGTAGAGAAATACCGCATTCCCACCAAACCTCTGTCCGAACCCTTATCTGTCGCCATCGTGGACGGGGGTCTCTTACCGCATCCCATCCAACTTATCACTGAACCCATAACTCTGCAGGTGGGAATAATGCACTCTGAGAGCATCTTCTTCCATGTTCTACCTGGACTCTCTCATGCCCTTTTGCTTGGCCTTCCTTGGCTCCAGAGACATGCACCCGTGCTTGATTGGCGGACCGGAGAAGTCATTCGCTGGGGACAGGACTGCCATAAGACTTGTTTAGTTCCCGTTCGTCCTGCCCGTCCTTCTCCTCCCCCAGCCAATCTACCCGGCCTGCCGGTACCCTATTGTTCTTATGCTGATGTCTTTAATAAAAAGGAAGTAGAGACATTACCTCCTCATAGACCATACGATTGCCCTATCGACTTGGTACCTGGCGCTACTCCGCCCTGAGGGCGTATCTACCCTTTGTCTGCTGCTGAGACCCGGTCCATGTCTGAATATATCGAGGAGAACCTGCCCCGGGGATTTATCTGGAAATCTACCTCCCCGGTGGGAGCAGGCTTCTTCTTCGTTAAAAAGAAGGATGGCTCACTCCGTCCCTGCATAGACTATAGAGGCCTTAACCAGATCACGGTGAAGAATAAATACCCCCTTCCGCTCATTCCCGAATTATTTGACCATCTGAGGGGTGCTAGAATCTTCACCAAGCTGGATCTCCATGGGGCCTATAATCTGGTTCGTATCCATCAGGGGATGAATGGAAGACGGCATTCAACACCCGGGACGGCCACTATGAATACCTCGTAATGCCCTTCAGTCTCTGTAATGCTCCCGCCGTCTTTCAAGAGTTGGTCAATGATATCTTCCGTGACCTTCTCTACTCCTGCGTGGTGGTATACCTGGACGACATCTTGGTCTTCTCTCCGGATCTTCCCACACACCGGAGGGATGTTCGTCAGGTCCTGCTCAGGCTCAGGCAAAACCACCTCTACGCAAAATTTGAGAAGTGCCTCTTTGAGCAGACCTCGCTTCCATTTCTGGGCTACATCATCTCTCAGACCGGTCTACGAATGGATCCTGAGAAACTTTCTGCCATCCAGAAGTGGCCTCGACCAGAGGGGTTGAAGGCTATCCAGCGGTTCCTGGGATTCGCCAACTACTACCGCCTCTTCATTCCGCACTTCTCTTCCCGGACTGCCCCTATCTCTGCGCTCACCCGTAAGGGCGCTAATCCCAAAGAATGGCCGCCCGAGGCAGAGGAGGCCTTCCTGTCTTTGAAACAAGCTTTCTCCTCCGCTCCTGTGCTGCACCGTCCGGACAGCAACAAACAATTCTTCTTAGAAGTAGATGCTTCCTCCTCCGGAGCCGGAGCGGTGCTCATCCAAAAGTCATCATCCGGAAGAATGGTAACCTGCGGCTTCTTCTCCAAACTCTTCTGCTCATCTGAGAGCAATTATTCTATAGGAGACCGAGAATTATTAGCCATTAAGTTGGCACTGTAGGAGTGGCGTTACCTGCTCGAGGGGACTCTTCACCCGGTAATAATCTACACGGATCACAAAAACTTGGCTTATCTCCAGAGTGCCCAAAGACTTAACCCGCGCCAAGCCCGGTGGTCCTTGTTCTTCGCCCGCTTTGATTTCATTCTTCATTTTCGCCCGGCAGACAAAAATATCAAAGCTGATGCCTTGTCCCAATCCTTTTTGTTCTCCGATCTAGAGAAGGAGCCAAAGCACATCATCGACCCCGCCAAGGTAATGTTGGTGGCTCCCGTGGATCTAAATCGTCTTCCACCCGGTAAAACGTTCGTAACAGTACCTGATCGTGAGAAAGTCCTACACTGGGGACATTCGTCTAAGCTAGCTGGCCATGCTGGCCAGAAAAAGACCCTCCTGCTTATTACCCGGCATTACTGGTGGCCTACCCTGCACAAGGACGTAATAGACTTTGTCTCAGCCTGTGCGTCCTGCGCCCGCAACAAGGCTCCGAGACATCTGCCAGCCGGCCGCCTTCTGCCTCTTCCCATACCTGCTGCCCCGTGGCAGCATATAGCCATGGACTTTATAACGGATCTCCCTGTCTCTGCTGGTTGTACGGTCATTTGGGTGGTCGCTGACCGCTTCTCTAAGATGGCTCACTTCATTCCCCTGCCGGGTCTTCCGTCTGCATCTGAATTGGCTAAAGATTTTATCCATCATATTTTCCGTCTTCATGGTCTCCCTCTCCACATTGTATCCGACCGAGGAGTTCAGTTCACCTCTCGCTTCTGGAGAGCCATGTGTAAACTGCTGGGGGTCACCTTGGACTTCTCCTCTGCTTATCACCCACAGTCCAATGGTCAAGTAGAGCGGATCAACCAAATTTTAACCAGTTACCTCCGGCACTTTGTTAATGCCCACCATTCCGACTGGGTGGATCTTTTACCGTGGGCCGAATTTTCCTATAATAATCACGAGAGCGAGTCTTCCTCCAAATCCCCGTTTTTTATTGTCTACGGTCAACATCCTCGGATCCCGTTTCCCGTCTCCACCTCGGTGGATAATCCGGCCGCGGTATCCCTTGTTAGCGAATTCTCCTCCATTTGGGAGAGTACCAGATCTGCACTTCTTCTGTCCTCCGAGCGGATGAAGAAACAGGCTGACAAAAGACGTCTGGATCCGCCCCAATTCCGTCCTGGAGATAAAGTCTGGCTCTCGTCCAAATATGTCCGGCTCAAGATTCCTTCCTACAAGTTAGGGCCTCGGTTCATCGGCCCACAGGAAGTTATCAAACAAATCAACCCGGTGGCCTATAAATTGAAACTCCCGGCCAACTTGCGGATTCCCAACTCCTTCCATGTATCTCTCCTCAAACCCGTGGTACTTAACTCTTTTTCCAAGTCTACAGGTACGCCTCCTGCTCCAGTCTCTGCTGAAGACGAGTTTGAGGTAGAGAGCATTCTGGCCACCAAAAGGGTAAGAGGAAAGACCTTTTTTCTAGTGGATTGGAAGGGGTTTGGTCCTGAGGAGAGAACGTGGGAGCCCCGGGAGAACATCCATGCCCCGCTCATCCTTGATAAATTTCTTTCTGTCCTAAAAAATGGGGGGCCTAAAGGGGGGGGGGGTACTGTAGCGTCGGCGTCCCTGCCTCCTGCTAGGCAGAGACGCCGTTCCCCTCACCTCCCTGATCCGTCCTCGGCGTCCTCTCCCCGCGCTGCTGGTAGCGCTCGCTGCTTCCCGGGCACTGTGGTTAGGGCGCGCGCGCGCTCCCTCTCTCTTAAAGGGGCCGCGCGCGCCATCCTAAGGAGTCCCCAGCCAATTGCTGGTGGAGCTCCCATATATAAGGCACCTCCTCCAAAATGGAGGTGCCCGAGCAAAGTTGTTTGCACTGTGACTTCCTGTGCTTCAGCCCTCAGGTCCCGCTGCTAGCCTGACGTCTCGTCCTGCCTGCCAGCCTGTTATCTATCAGTTACCTGCCTGTTACCTGCCTCGTCTGTCAGACCGTTCACCTGTGAGCGTCCTTCAGTTACCTGCCTGTTACCTGCCTCGTCTGTCAGACCGCTCACCTGGGAGCGTCCACCAGTTACCTGCCTGTTACCTGCCTTGTCTGCCAGACCGCTCACCTGGGAGCGTCCACCAGTTACCTGCCTGTCTCCCGCCTCGTCTGTCAGACCCCTCACCTGGGAGCGTCCACCAGTTACCTGTCAGGTATCCGCCTCGTCTGTCTACCCAGAGACTGTCTCCGTCACTTGCCGTGACCACCTGCCTGTCTACCCAGAGACTGTCCCCGTCACTTGCCGTGACCACCTGCCTGTCTACCCAGAGACTGTCCCCGTCACTTGCCGTGACCACCTGCCTGTCTACCCAGAGACTGTCCCCGTCACTTGCCGTGACCACCTGCCTGTCTACCCAGAGACTGTCCCCGTCACCTGCCGTGACCACCTGCCCGCTTACCCAGAGACTGTCCCCGTCACTGGCTGTGACTATCTGCTTGCCTTCCCTGGGAGTCACCCGCTTCCTTACAAGGACTTCCCCTTTGTATTGCAGCTCAGAGGTTCCACCTCCCCGACCCGTTACACCTGCTATACATAAATATCTCAGAAGAGGTCTTCAGAATATCAATGCCCTTCTCAAGAAGGTTGATGACCTGGAGAATAGGCATCGGCGAAATAACATACGTTTAGTCGGGGTTCATGAAAAAGCGGAGGGTCGTAATTCAGTTGATTTTTTTTTAATCCTGGCTGACTACAATGTTCGGCAAAGACACTCTCTCTCAATTTTTTGCAATTGAAAGAGCTCACAGAATTCCTACATGTCCTTTGCCACCGGGAGCTCCACCAAGACCTGTACTCATCAAATTACAAAATTTTAAAGAGAGTGACCTTATCCTACGAAAGGCCAGGGACCACTCTTCACTTACCCTTGATGGAAGGAAAATATCTAATTATCCTGACTTTTCAACAGAAGTTCAGAAGAAGAGGGTCAAGTTCTGGGATAGAAAAAGGAGGCTCTGTGAAAAGCAAATTTCCTATTCTATAATCTACCCTGCTCGGCTCAGGGTGGAGTTCATATGTTTGACTCCCTTCCAGATGCTTTATCATGAATGGATGCCAATAAGAGATCTCGGCGAAATGGAGCTGGATGAGAGACTTCTCCTTGAGGCGGTTTTCTCCAAGCACTTTTCATATACCATTATGAAAAAATGCCTATCCCTGAATCTATTCCGTTATTCTATTATGAGCGGGAAATGTTGAGCTATGATGAGTTATGTACCTGCCTTATTGTACATACAAAGTATTCTTATTTTGTGAGTGGAGCATCTGTGGAGAAAATCTCTTTTGACAGAAAACTTCATCCACTATACATTTACTTTCAATTGTTTGGGTATTTTTCTTGTTTTTGGTTTCTCTTCATCCACTATAAGTTCATGCTCAAAACTTAATTCTGCTCTCCATCCGGCTAAACAAGTCTACTTTACCACTCTCATCACATCTCCAACAATCCTAAACGACTCTTTGAAACCTTCCACTCCCTCCTGAGCTCTAAAGTACAGACCCCCGTCACCAACCTAAGCGCTGACGATCTGGCCACTTATTTCCTACAAAAAATCAATCATATCTGTCAAGACATTTTTACACAATCCCCTCAGAGTCTGGATTCCCTTCCCTCCCGCACCTCAAGTTCACTTTCCATCTTCGAGCTGGTCACAGAAGAAGAAGTGACCAGACTCCTCCCTTCTTCCCGCCCTACAACCTGCAACAGTGACCCTATTCCCTCACAGCTCATTCAGTTCCTTTCCCCAGCTGTCACTGTGGAGGTTTCACCAATTTAAGATACACTAGGTAACTGCTCTCCTCTTAATTAAAGATGTCCGAGTGAATGCAAATCAACCAAATTTGCTAATATGGTTGAAAAACTTCACTCAGAGACTAAACCACGCAAAATGACATACTTTATTATGTAGACATGGGGTTATATAGTATTCTACTTCTAGGTGGAATTAGTAAAATTCATTCCTCCTTCTGATAACTTGGCACACTGCAATTTGCTCATCCATGTATCTCCTGGCCTCAGTAACACCTTAGGAATTTGGATGGGAGGGGTGTAGTTGTCTCTCAGCGCCATCTTTGCCAACTCGACATGAATCTCTCTGTTATCAGCCATGCACATGCATACGTCATTCCCAGGAAATCATGTAGTTGTTCATGTCTACAATAAGGCTGTGTGCCCACGATGCGTTTTTAAGCGTTTCCGCAGCGGCAATTCCGCTGCAGAAACGCTTAAAAAACGCTTGGTAGAAGGCCTGCCATGTTCCCCAATGATAATCCGCATGTGCTGTGCACATGCTGCAGAAATTTCCGCTACGTCTTATCATTGCGGAAAAAAACGCAGCACGATCAATTATTTTGCGCAAGCGCTGCGTTTTCGCCGCCATTGACTTGCATTGGAACGCATGGAATCCGCATCACTGGATCTGTACATGCGCATTCCATGCGTTTCAATGTGCGGATGGTACCCGGGTCTGGAGAAGAGGAGACTCTCCTCCGGACCCAGGTACCATAGTACCTGTAAAAAAAGAATAAAAAAATAAAAAAATATTATGCTTACCTTCTGATGGCCCCCGGTGTGCTTGTCTTGGCTTGCCGGCAGATCGCGGTGGACTCAAGGACCTGCGCTGATGTCATTTAGTCATGTGACGGCAGGTTCTTCAGTGTACCGCAAGCTGCCGGCAAGCTGAGACGCATCGGATAAAGACACTGGGGGCCATCAGAAGGTAAGTATGACATTTATTTTTTATTTTTTAACATTCTTTCGGACACACTATATAAATCCATGCCGTTTGCATGGATTTATATAGTGTGACCAAGTTGTCAAGCACTTTCCAAGTGATGTTAAAATTGCTTGGAAAGCGCTTTTCAATGCGCATGCGGAAATGCATGTGAAGAACGCTTCACATCCGCTTGTCCCTGGCAGGAAAAACGCATGTAAAATCCGCATGTACAATCCGCATGTAATATCCGCATGTACAATCCACATGTAAAATCCACATGTACAATCCGCATGTAAAATCCGCATGTACAATCCGCATGTAATATCCGCATGCACAATCCGCATGTAAAATCCGCATGTACAAGCCGCATACATTTTTTCTGCCAGGGAGATGCAGAAACGCTCAGGAAAAATCCGGAGCATTTCTGCATCGTGGGCGCATAGCCTGAGAACAGAAACTGTCATATATCATTAACTATTAACATAATCAATGTGCATATACACATTTGCATACATACATACACATAGATTATTCCATCATCTCTATATTAATTCACACTGATTAGGCAATCTATTAAAATAAACTAATTGATTTTCTATAATATATATATTTTACCTTGACATCACTACCCACCTAACTAAAATATTTGACGTCTCTCTTTCTTCAGGTATCTTTCCCTCCTCACTTAAACATGCCATCATAACCCTTTTACTGAAAAAGCCATCCCTGGACCAGAACTGCACTGCTAACTACAGACCGGTCTCTAATCTTCCCTTCATCTCTAAACTCCAGGAACGCCTGGTCCATTCCCGCCTAATCCGCTATCTCTCAGATAACTCTCTTCTCGACCCTTTACAATCCGGTTTCCGCTCCTCACACTCTACTGAAACTGCCCTCACTAAAGTCTCTAATGATCTATTAACAGCTAAATCTAATGGTCACTACTCCCTGCTGTTTCTCCTGGATCTCTCTTTTGACACTGTAGATCATCAGCTCCTCCTCACTATGCTCCGCTGTATAGGCCTCAAGGACACCGCTCCCTCCTGGTTCTTCTCCTACCTCTGACCGCTCCTTCACGGTATCTTTTGCCGGCTCTACTTCCTCTAATCTTCCTCTTACTATCGGGGTTCCACAAGAATCAGTCCTAGGTCCCCTCCTCTTCTCCTTGTATACTGCTCCTATTGGACAAACCATCAGCAGATTTGATTTCCAGTACCATCTCAATGCTGATGACACCCAACTATACACCTCTTCACCTGACATCACCGCCACTCTAATACAAAATACCAGTGATTGTCTGTCTGCTGTCTCTAACATCATGTCTTCCCTCTATCTGAAACTGAATCTCTCCAAAACTGAACTCCTTGTTTTTTCTCTCTCTACTAACCTACCTATACCTGACTTTTCAATTTTCTTGGGTTGCGCCACCATAACCCCCAAGCAGCAAGCTCGATGTCTTGGAGTCATATTTGACACACACCTTTCCTTTATCCCCCATATGCAATCATGTAATGCAGGTGCGGGAATGCAACGCACAGAGACACAAGGCGAGAACAGTCTGAGATGAAAATAAACAATTTTATGCAACAGGTATTCTGAACAAGGGATTAGTAACAAGGGTAATGAACAGTAATTCAATATATCAGCAAAAGGCAAAATCTCTCAAAATAAGACGCAGTCTCTCAAAGTAAGGTGAAGCCTCTCAAAGTAAGGTGAAGTCTCTTAAGTAAGGTGCAGTCTCTTTAGTACGGTGAAGTCTCTTAAGTAAGGTGAAGTTTCTTAAGTAAGGTGAAGTATCTTAAGTAGGGTGATGCCCCCAGTCATGGGAGACACCACGTAAGTTCTTTAACTGTACATTTGGCCCTAGCGGGGGTCACCGGTTATTCCCGCTAGGCCGTGAGACTCTTCCGCATAAATTCAATTAGATCACGTTGTGCTCCTTTAGTCCCAACCGTTCCCCTCCCAACCTGAGTATCTAAACCCAATTGTCCCCGGTACCGTGGGTGAACAGTGGAAGTGACGGCCCTGTTCACGTATGCAGCTCCTCCGCTTCCGCTGGCGTGACTTTCCTGGGGCAACCGTCTCTCAACTCCTCTCTGCTTGGCTGTTGGAGGCAGTCTCTCGAGCCTTGGATAGGGGGGTCCAGGCCTCGTCTGTCGGCGGGCTATGTCTGGTTCCGCGAACTCACTCAGCACCGCAATCAGGTTCCTAGTCTCCTCAGCAGGCACAGCACTCAGGTAACATCCGCGAGATATCCGGAGCTCTTTTACCGGTGCCCGGCTGTGGCACCTCACAGGCCTCTGGCTTAGGCCTGTCACGCGGGGGTTTCTCAGGATGCAGGGAACACGTCTGCTCCTTTCTGCTGATTGGCGCCAAAGACCCCTCAGGTTTGGCGCACTGGCCTCTTATTTTCCGGAACTCCTTCCTGGAAGTCACCTGATCAGGTCCAGCGTCTGAACTTGCTCTCCCTGCAACTTCCCTTGCATATCTTGGTTCCGACATCCTACTGCGTCTGGCCAGTAGATGGCAGTCTCTTTCCATCCTTGAAACATCATGTAGAAGTTCTTTTACAAGCTCTCTTGACTGGGCTACAATCACTCACTCACTCATGTCACCTGCACCTTAAAAACATCTCCAGAACCCCACATTTTCTCACCTTTGATACTGCAAAGACTCTTACTGTCGCTCTTATTCATTCTCGTCTGGACTACTGCAACTCTCTTCTAATCGGTCTCCCTCTAAACAAACTCTCTCCTCTCCAATCCATTCTGAATGCAGCAGCCAGGGTCGTATTTCTATCAGGCCGCTTCACCAACTCCTCTAACCAGTGCCAGTCATTGCACTGGTTACCCATTCACCACAGAATACAATACAAACTCATCTCTCTCACCCATAAAGCCCTCCACAGTTCTGCACCACCCTATATCTCATCCCTCATTTCTGTCTATCACCCCTCCCGTGCCCTCCGTTCTGCAACTGATCTAAAACTAACATCCTCCTAAATCCCAACCTCGCAGGGGGAGGGGATTTTACCACCTACCTCCACCCTTTCTGGGATAAATTCCATACTGGAAATATTTTTCAAAATGCACAATATACATCTCTACATTATCTGCTAGAGGAGGTAGGTATAGTGGACCTATGGAGAATACGGCACCCTGATGTCAGACAATATTCCTGTTACTTCGCCTCCCATCATTCTTTGTCAAGAATAGACCAAGCTATTGGCTTTGAATCAATCATACCTTATATTAAATCGGTGAGGTATCTGCCAAGGAGTGTCTCTGACCACTCGCCTATACAGGTACAACTGCAGATGGGTGCTGTGAGGTCTCCGGGGGAATATACATGGCACATCAATCCTTTTTGGCTGCAACTAATTGGTCCTACTCTTAGCTCTAGAATCTTAGAATATTTTCATTTTAATGATGGGTCGTCATCTACGTGTTGGAACACTCTCTTGCTAGTCGATCGCAGCATTGCGGTGGCAAGGGGAGGTGATCGCAATACTCACCTCCTCTTCCGGCCTCCAGCGCTGTCTGCCGCGGCTTCCCGGGTGTTGCCATGATGACCCGATGTCGTCATGACAACATCCGGGTCACCAGACAGCAGGAAGATTGTTTGGTCATGCGCAGTGCATGAGCGAACAATCTTCTCACTGTGCAGCGCTGCCTGCCTGCATGGCTCAGGGATGGTGCTCCATCCCTATGCTATGCAGGCGATCAGAATAAAAAAAGTGAAAGTCCCAGAGTGGGACAAAGTAAAAAAGTGTAAAACCTCTCAGAAAGTGAAAAATTTATTTTTCAAAATTGCAAAAATATTTAAAAAAAATAAAAAAAATAATCCACCAAAAATAAAAATATAATGTACCCATCAATAAATATTATTATGAAAAAAAAAAAAAACAATAAAAGTACACATATTTGGTATCGCCGCGTCCGGAACGACCTGACCTATAAAACTGTCCCACTAGTTAACCCCTTCATTGAACACGGTAAAAAAAAAAAAAAAAAAACGAAGCAAAAAACAATGCTTTATCATCATACCGCCAAACAAAAAATGGAATAACACGCGATCAAAAAGATGAATATAAATAAAAATGGTACCACTGAAAACGTAATCTTGTCCCGCAAAAAATAAACTGCCATACAGCTCCATAATCCGAAAATTCAAAAAGTTATAGCTCTCAGAATAAAGCGATGCAAAAAAATAATTTTTTCTATAAAATGTCTTTTATTGTGTAAAAGCGCCAAAACATAGAAAAACGATATAAATGTGGTACCGCTGTAAACGTACTGACCCGAAGAATAAAGCTATCATCAATTTTACCACACGCGGAGTAGAATAAAAAATTCCTGAATTGTAGGTTTTTGTTTATTCTGCCTCCCAAAAGCTGGAATAGAAAGTTATCAAAATATGTCACGTGCCTGAAAATGGCACCAATAGAAACGTCAACTTGTCCCGCAAAAAAAAATCCATCACATGACTCTGTCGGCCAAAATATGGAAAAATTATAGCTCTCAAAATATGGCGATGCAAAAACTAGATTTTACAAAATATGTGTCTTTTAGTGTGTGACAGCTGTCAATCATAAAAACCCGATATCATTCTGGTATCTCTGTAGTCGCAACGACCCGAAGAATAAGGTCGTCTAATTACTTATACCGCACGAGGAACGGCGTAAAAAATAAACACTAGGGCTGGGGTTGGGGTTAGGGTTGTGCTGATGTTAGGGTTGGGGTCAGGGTTAGGGTTGGGGGTAAGGGTTGGTTTTTTTTATAAAAAAAAAAAAAAAAAAAAGATGACGATATGGCAACTAGTGTTGAACACAAGTGCTCGCTACTTGAGTTTGCATCGGGTACTCGGGTATGCATTGAGTATCGCGGGTGCTCAAGTCTCCGCCCCATATGCTTCGCGGCCAAAATAACCTCGCGGGGATTGCCTGCCATGCTCGAGCGATCCCTGCATGTTTTTTTGGGGGTGTCTAATAACCGTGAAACATGCGGGAGGGGACTCGAGCATTTCACTTGAGCACCTGTGATACATGGTGCATACCTGAGTACCCGATGCAAACTCAAGTAGCGAGCACTTGCGCTCAAGACTAATGACAACTTATTCAATATGATGACCTAATGTCATCAAATTTTGTGTCGTACCTCTGGGTTCAAAATGTTCACTATACCCCTTGATAAAATCCTTGAGGGGTGTAGTTTCCAAAATGGGGTCACTTGTGGGGGGTTTCAACTATTTAGGGACATCAGGGGCTCTTCAAACGCGACATGGCGTCCGCTATCGATTCCAGCCAATTTTGCGTTCAAAAAGTCACACAGTGCTCCTTCCCTTCTGAACTCTGCCGTGCGTCCAAACACTGTATTTTCCCGACATATGGGGTATTGGCGTACTCAGGAGAAATAGCACAAAAGTTTTTGGGGCCCATTTTCTCCTCTTACCCTTGTGAAAATAAAAAAATTGGGGCTAAAACATCATTGTTGTGGAAAAAGTTTGATTTTTTTATATTCACGGCTCCATGTTATAAACTTCTGTAAAGGACTTGGGGGTTCAAGGTGCTCACCACACATCTAGATAAGTTCCCTGAGGGGTCTAGTTTCCAAAATGGTGTCACTTGTGGGGGGTTTCTACTGTTAAGGCACATCAGGGGCACATCCACTAATTATTCAAGCAAATTTTACAATCAAAAAGTCAAATGGTGCTCCTTCCCTTCCGAACCCTGCCGCGCGCCCAAACAGTGGTTTGCCCCCACATATGGGGTATCTGCTAACTCATGAGAAATTGCACAACAAACTGAATAGTGCAATTTCTTCTGTTACCCTTATGAAAATGCAAAAGTGGGGGCTGAAAAACATTTTTTGTGGGAAAAACGGGAAAATTTTATTTTTACGGCTTAATGTTATAAACTTCTGTGAAGCACCTGGTGGTTCAAGGTGCTCACCACACATCTAGATAAGTTCCCCGAGGGGTCTAGTTTCCAAAATGGTGTCACTTGTGGGGGGTTTCCACTGTTTAGGCACATCAGGGACACATCCGCTAATTATTCAAGCAAATTTTACAATCAAAAAGTCAAATGGCGCTCCTTCCCTTCCGAACCCTGCCGCGCTCCCAAACAGTGGTTTTCCCCCACATATGGGGTATCTGCTAACTCAGGAGAAATTGAACAACAAACTGCATAGTGCTATTTCTTCTGTTACCCTTATGAAAATGAAAAAGTGGGGGCTGAAAAACATTTTTGTGGGAAAAATGTGAAAATTTTATTTTTACGGCTCAATGTTATAAACTTCTGTGAAGCATCTGGGGGTTCAAGGTGCTCACCACACATCTAGATAAGTTCCCTGAGGGGTCTAGTTTCCAAAATGGGGTCACATGTGGGGGGTTTCCACTTTTTAGGCACATCAGGGGCTCCCCAAATGCAATATGGCATCCGCTAATTATTCAACAAATTTTACATTTAAAAAGTCAAATGGCGCTCCTTCCCTTCCGTACCCTGCCGTGCGCCTGAACAGTGATTTTCCCCCACATATGGGGTATCTGCTTACTCAAGAGAAATTGATCAACAAATTTTGGGGTCTATTTTTTCCTGTTACCCCTGAGAAAATAAAAAAAATTGGGTCTAAAGTAACATTTTTGTGAAAAAAGTTAAATGTTAATTTTTTTCTTCCACATTCAAAAATTCCTGTGAAGCACCTGAAGGGTTAATAAAATTCTTGAATGTGGTTTTGAGCACCTTGAGTGGTGCAGTTTTTAGAATGGTGTCACTTTGGGGTATTTTCTGTCATAAAGACCCCTCAAAGTGACTTTAAATATGATGTGGTCCCTAAAAAAATGGTTTTCTAAATTTTGTTGGAAAAATGAGAAATCGCTGGTCAACTATTAACCCTTAGAGCTCCCCAGTAAAAAAAAATTTGGTTCCAAAATTGTGCTGATGTAAAGTAGACATGTGGGAAATGTTATTTATTAACTATTTTGTGTGACATATCTCTCTGATTTAAGGGCATAAAAATTCAAATTTTGAAAATTGCAAAATTTTCTAAATTTTTGCCAAATTTCCATTTTTTTCACAAATAAACGCAAGTGATATCGAAGAAATTTTACCACAATCATGAAGTACAATATGTCACGAAAAACAGTCTCAGAATCAGGGAGATCCGTTGAAGCGTTCCAGAGGAATTACCTCATAAAGTGACAGTGGTCAGAATTTTAAAAATTGGCCTGGTCATTAATGTGCAAACCACCTTGGGTTGTAAAGGGGTTAATGACTCATCCTGGTCCTCATCTTGTTGTAATGCCTCATCTAATGCCTCATCCTGGTCCTCATCTTGTAGTAATGTCTATTCCTGGTCCTCATCTTTTAGTAGTGACCCATCCTGGTCCTCATCTTGTAGTAATGCACCATCCTGGTCCTCATCTTGTAGTAATGCCCCATCCTGGTCCTCAACTTGTAGTAATGCACCATCCTGGTCCTCATCTTGTAGTAATGCCCCATCCAGGTCCCCATCTTGTCGTAATGTTCCCCATTCAGGTCCCCAACTTGTCGTAATGAACCCCATCCAGGTCTCCATCTTGTCGCAATGTCCCCCATCTAGGTCCCCATCTTGTTATAATGTCCCCATCTTGTAGGAATGTCCCCCATCCAGGTCCTCACATTGTAGAAATGTTCCTATCCAGGTCCCCACATTGTAGGAATGTTCCTATCCAGGTCCCCACATTGTAGATATGTCCAAATCCAGTTCCCCATATTGTAGATATGTCCCCATCCAGGTCCCCACATTGTAGGAATGTCCCTATCCAGGTCCCCACATTGTAGATATGTCCCCATCCAGATCCCCATATTGCAGAAATGTCCACATTCAGGTCCCACATTGTAAGAATGTCCCCATCCAGGTCCCACATTGTAGGAATGTTCCTATCCAGGTCCCCATATTGTAGGAATGTCCCCATTCAGGTCCCACATTGTAGGAATATCCCCATCCAGGTCCCACATTGTAGGAATGTTCCTATCCAGTCCCCATATTGTAGGAATGTCTCCATTCAGGTCCCACGTTGTAGGAATGTCCCCATCCAGGTCCCACATTGTAGGAATGTTCCTATCCAGGTTCCCATATTGTAGGAATGTCCCCATTCAGGTCCCTATATTGTAGGAATGTCCCCATCCAGGTGGCACATTGTAGGATTGTTCCTATCCAGGTTCCCATATTGTAGGAATGTCCCCATTCAGGTCCCTATATTGTAGGAATGTCCGCTGTTCCATTCTTCACATACATATATAAGAAAAAAAAAGTCTCTTCTCACCTGTCCTCCGTTCCCTCGGTGTCCTTTCTGCATATGCGGGCGCAGGCACCATAGACCCCTTGACGATCGCGGCCTGGTCCAGGAGCTTCCGGCAGCTGCGCTTTAGTTCAGTGTATTGCTGCGCAGAGACCAATGCCTGCCACCGGCTTATCAGAGGCCAGCAGCTGACATCTGCCCATGTTAGTGATGTCATGCACCGCAGCGCTGGGACGCGGATGTCCGCTGCTGGCCTCTGATAGGCCGGTGGCTGGCATTGGTATTGTATCATGCAGAGAGCCGGTCTCTGCGCAGCAATACACTGAACTAAAGTGCAGCTGTCGGCAGCTCCTGGACCGGGCCGCGATCGGGGTCTATGGTGCACACAGGCCGCATGAACCAGTCTGAAGGGCCACATGCGACCCACGTGTTTGAGACCCCTGGTTTAGGATGAGTCTGTCTCTCATACTCTGCTGACCTCACCCCTCCTTGGATAAACCCCCTTCCCACTGCCCCCTTTACTTTTTCCCTGCCCCTCTTCAGGTACGCCTGGAGCTGGTGTTCACACACTATCATACAGGTACTCAATAAAGGTAATATGAAGCAATTAAAGTAGTGAAAGAGGTTAAAACATAACCTTTAATGAATACGTAGGTAAAAAAGATATAAAACGTCACTAGGACCTAAAATCCAGTTAATGCCTGCCAATGGTAGTAAAACAAAGCTACCTATCATAAATATGTACTCGTTATAAACAGGAATTTATATGGCATGAACACCAAATGTATCCAACCTGTATATTTAACAAGACAGTGGCAAGAAAAATGATAGAGCTGTCAATAACACATCTCAATAAGCGTGCAACATATCCGACGACCAGTCCTCACACTGTACTCACACAGTGGGTCCTCACACTGTATGCAGGAGGCTGTGTGGGTCCTCACACTATATGCAGGAGGCAGTGTGGGGACTGATACTGTATATAGGAGGCTATGTGAGGGCTCATACTCATATAGGAGGTTGTGTGAGGGCTCACATTGTATATAGGAGGCTATGTGGGGCTCACACTGTACAGTATATGGAAGGCTATGTGGGGCTGTAAAAAGGAGACTATGTGGTGGCTCCTGTTCAGCAGCCACAGAATATTCATCTGACCACTGGACCACGGTTCTACAAATTGCTCGTCTCTATATACCAGTCATACTGTATATTCTCCTATATATATTGTACTGAATGTGGTTTACTATGTATACTATGTGCACGGACATCAGATGAAGCACTCAAGATAATTAGTGACTGCTACATCATATACTATTATGTGGAGTTGAAGTTTACAATGATGATTTCATTGATCAAGTATGTTTGAAAACATATACAAAATAATAATTCATAGGTATCTATCTAGCAGACCTGGGCTTATGTGTGACCACCTTTACTCTGCTGATATGTTATTTTAGGAGTGTAGAAAAACACAGCGTACTACACAGGGGCGGACACAGACTGTAGTGGGCCCCTGTGCAAGAATTTTTGGGGGCCCCCCCGCCCTTCATAGGGGGCATGAAGGGCCCCCCGTGCATCTCTCATCCCCCCGTGCATCTCTGATTCCCCCCACTCCAAGTTAATTAATTGTATGGAAAAAAAATACAACTTGTTATACTTACCCCCAGGGCCGGCTCCAGGTTTTTGTGGGCCCTGGGTGACAGAGTTTCAGTGGGCCCCTTTAACACATACCATGATTCATGATGCACAGATACTGCAGAGAAATATATATATATAGTACAAGGCCAAGGATTTCACTTACTACATTACATGAGCGATATCTATTGTAAATTCTACAATAGCTCAGAAACCGGCGAATCCTCACAACGCACAGTGCAGACCGGACAGTATAGTCCTCCATACAGTATTATGGGCACCATATCATGCTCCATACAGGATACTGACCCCCTTATAATGCTCCATACAGGATAATGGTCCCCATATAATGCTCCATACAGGATACTGGTCCCCATATAACGTTCCATAGAGGATACTGGTTCCCATATAACACTGGATACAGAATACTGGCCCCCATATAACGCTCCCTACTGAATACTGTCCCTGATATATCGCTCCATACAGAATACTGACCCCCATATAACGCTCCATACAGAATATTGGCCCCCATATAACGCTCCATGCAGGCTGTTCCCCCCTTATAATGCCCCATTACTCAAGCGATATCTATTGTAAATTCTACAATAGCTCAGAAACTGGCGAATCCTCACAACGCACAGAGCAGACCGGACAGTATAGTCCTCCATACAGTATTATGGGCACCATATCATGCTCCATACAGGATACTGACCCCCTTATAATGCTCCATACAGGACACTGGTCCCCATATAATGCTCCATACAGGATATTGGTCCCCATATAACGCTCCATAGAGGATACTGGTCCCCATATAACACTGCATACAGAATACTGGCCCCCATATAACGCTCCCTACCGAATACTGTCCCCCATATATCGCTCCATACAGAATACTGACCCCCATATAACGCTCCATACAGAATATTGGCCCCCATATAACGCTCCATGCAGGCTGTTCCCCCCTTATAATTCCCCATTACACAAGCGATATCTATTGTAAATTCTACAATAGCTCAGAAACCGGCGAATCCTCACAGCGCACAGTGCAGACCGGACAGTATAGTCCTCCATACAGTAATATGGGCACCATATAATGCTCCATACAGGATACTGACCCCCTTATAATGTTCCATACAGGATACTGGTCCCCATATAATGCTCCATACAGGATACTGGTCCCCATATAATGCTCCATACAGCATCCATACAGGATACTGGTCCCCATATAACTCTCCATACAGAATATTGGCCCCCATCTAACGCTCCATGCAGGCTGTTTCCCCCTTATAATGCCCCATGCAGGATGACACCCGTCTTTTAATGCGCTATGCAGGATGTCACATCTACCCCCCATAAAATGCCCCATGCAGGATGTCACCTCTTCCCCCCATATAATGCCCCTTGCAGGATTTCACTTCCCCCCTTTTCAATGCCCCATGCAGCATGTCAGACCACCCCCTCCCTTATAATGCCCCATGCAGGAGGACACCCACCCTCTATATAATGCCCCATGCAGGATGTCAATTCCCCCCTCCCCCTCTTATAATGCCCCATGCAGGATGTCACACCGCCTCCCTTATAATGCCCCATGCAGAATGTCACGCCCCCCCTCCCTTATAATGCCCCATGCAGGATGTCACTTCCCCCCTTCCCCTCTTATAATGCCCCATGCAGGATGTCACTTCCCCCTTCCCCTCTTATAATGCCCCATGCAGGATGTCACTTCCCTCCTTCCCCTCTTATAATGTCCCATGCAGGATGTCACTTCCCCCTTCCCCTCTTATAATGCCCCATGCAGGATGTCACATCCCTCCCCCCCTACCCCCATATAATGCCCCCATGCAGGATGTCAATTCCCCCTCCCCCATATAATGCCCCATTCAGGATGCCAATCCCCCCCCTATATAATGCCCCATGCAGAATGTCACACCACCTCCCCCATATAATGCCCCATGCAGGATGTCACACCCACTCTCCCCCCACCATTAAATGCCCCATGCCCCCATACATAAAAAAAAAAAAATCAAATACTCACCTCACTTCTTACCTGCTGCTGATCCGGACTCCAGCGTTGCGCGCGTCTTCCCGCTCTGTGATGTGACAGCTCAGGAGAGAGCTCGCGGTGTAAAGACGTCACCGTGCCCTCAGACCTGAGACGACACAGTCAGAGGAAGCGGCAGACTCTGCGGGGGCACGGGTAGGGGTAAGTATTGTGCCGGCGCCGTCACATGACCGGAGATGTCCCTGCGCTCAGCATGGGGCCCATGCTGAGCGCAGGCACATCTCCGGTCATGTGACGGCGGGGGGTCCTGCGGGGGGGCCCCATGAGGAGACGCACAAGAGGGGGGCTCCAAGGGGGCCCCGACCGGCCGGGCCCCATGATGGAGTCAGGGCAGTCATGCCATGATGGCGGCCCTGCTGGAGGCTGGAGGGGCCCCTTCTCCCTCAGGGATCCCCGTTCAATGAACCGGCTGCATGGGCGGTAGGTCCGCCCCTGGTACTACATCTCTAAAAAGGTATATCTGCTTTAAAAATAGTAATACATAAGAATAATATGTACTATGTCTGTCCACTACAAACACTCATCTGAACTGGTCCAAGTGCTGTCAGCTTTTTTCACGGTCAACACTTAGACAGTACGGTCGTGTGAATATAGGCTTATGATGCATCTGGTAATAAACATGTTAAGGATGGGCCGCTACTCATGGGCCACTACTGTGTGCTTGCCCCCCAGGCTAAAATGTGCCAGCCAGCCCCTGCTGCACCAGGTGCCAGAAAACCTAGATACACCTTTGGAATAGGTATCTTGCAAAGTAAGGATGGGGTTTGGTGTTTTTAAGTGATTTTATTGACTCTGTGCATTTATATTTTGTATCAATAATATGATATGGTTATATATATCTTCTGGATATCAGGAGGGCTTATCCCTGTGCATTGACTCTCTCCTTCGATGTCCTGTATAGGCCAAAGAAAACTACGCGTTTCGAGGACTCACAGTTCCTCTTCGTCAGCTTCTCGCTGGTAGTCAAACTGGTAACCTAATAAAGTCCAAACGCCCCTCACAAAGATAATACAACCAAAGAAATGGAGGAAGATCCAATACTATCAAGACGGTGCAAAAGGACATATGGAGGTGCAATAGAACTAAGATAGAATTCCAATAAGAATAGACTGTGCGAAAAAAATAATAATAAAAAAGACTTTGTTCAAACTTTCACAATTAGTTAAAAATGAATAAAAATTATATACTTATATTTCTGATGGCTATAAAAAACAGTCTGTTAATCAGTGTATATTACCAGGATAGTATAAATTCGGCAATTAGTACCATCAAGAGATAAAAAAGGAAAAAATGAAGGAGAAAAATAAAAACATTATATTGTATCTCCAATAGGGGTATCAATGTATAGAAACAAATACATATATAAAATAGGTGGATTCAAAGGAATATATCCAAAAGACATATTATATTGATAAAATATAAGGAGGCTCATAAAAGTGCAATGTAAATGTTCAATTGGTACTGGGATAAAAAATACATACAGTATATACTGCTGCGAGTTGAAAGCATACAGCTGACTCTCGTGATTAAGGCCCTTCAGAGCCAAGCTACAGTTATATGAAAAAGTTTGGTTACCCCTATTAATCTTAAGGTTAATGTTTTATAAAAATTGGTGTTTTTGCAACAGCTATTTCAGTTTGATATATGTAATAACTGTTGGACACAGTAATGTTTCTGCTTTGAAATGAGGTTTATTGTACTAACAGAAAATGTGCAATCTGCATTCAAACAAAATTTGACAAGTGCATAAGTATGCGCACCTCACCAGAAAAGTGACATTAATATTTAGTAGATCCTCCTTTTGCAAAAATAACAGCCTCTAGTCGCTTCCTGTAGCTTTTAATTATTTCCTGGATCCTGGATGAAGGTATTTTTGACCATTCCTCTTTACAAAACAATTCCAGTTCAGTTAAGTTTGATGGTCGCCGAGCATGGACAGCCCTCTTCAAATGATCCCACAGATGTTCAATGATATTCAGGTCTGGGGACTGGGATGGCCATTCCAGAACATTGTAATTGTTCCTCTGCATGAATGCCTGAGTAGATTTGGAGCGGTGTTTTGGATCATTGTCTTGCTGAAAGATCCATCCCCTGCGTAACTTCAACTTTGTCACTGATTCTTGAACATTATTGTCAAGAATCTGCTGATACTGAGTGGAATCCATGCGTCCCTCAACTTTAACAAGATTCCCGGTGCCGGCATTGGCCACACAGCCCCAAGGCATGATGGAACTTCCACCAAATTTTACTGTGGGTAGCAAGTGTTTTTCTTGGAATGCTGTGTTTTTTTGCCGCCATGCATAATGCCTTTTTGTATGACCAAACAACTCAATCTTGGTTTCATAAGTCCACAGGACCTTCTTCCAAAAAGAAATTGGCTTCTCCAAATGTGCTTTTGCATACCTCAGCCGACTCTGTTTGTGGCGTGCTTGCAGAAACGGCTTCTTTCGCATCACTCTCCCATACAGCTTCTCCTTGTGCAAAGTGCGTTGTATAGTTGACCGATGCACAGTGACACCATCTGCAGCAAGTTGATGCTGCAGCTCTCTGGAGGTGCTCTGAGGGTTGTCCTTGACTGATCTCACCTTTCTTCTTCTCTGCCTTTCTGCTGTTTTTCTTGGCCTGCCACTTCTGGCCTTAACAGGAACTGTCCCTGTGTTCTTCCATTTCCTTACTATGTTCCTCACAGTGGAAACTGACAGGTTAAATCTCTGAGACAGCTTTTTGTATCCTTCCCCTGAACAACTATGTTGAATAATCTTTGTTTTCAGATCATTTGACAGTTATTTTGAGGAGCCCATGATGCCACTCTTCAGAGGAGATTCAAACAGGAGAACAACTTGCAAGTGGCCACTTTAAGTAGCTTTTCTCATGATTGCATACACCTGGCTATGAAGTTCAAAGCTCAATGAGGTTACAAAACCAAAAAAAGTGCTTTAGTAAGTCAGTAAAAAGTAGGTAGGAGTATTTAAAACAAGAAAATGATAAGGGTGCCCATAGTTATGCACCTGTCAAATTTTGTTTGAATGCAGATTGCACATTTTCTGTTAATACAATAAACCTCATTTCAAGGCAGAAACATTACTGTGTCCAACAGTTATTACATATATCAAACTGAAATAGCTGTTGCAAAAACACCAATTTTTATAAAACATTAAGCTTAAGATTAATAGGGGTGCCCAAACTTTTTCATATAACTGTATTTAATGTGAAGATCCATTTGGATTCCATCCGCGACATTAATCTCAGGTAATCACCTCCCCTCCATTTTCTGGGGACTAATCGGATCCCACAAAACTTAGTGTCCTTATAAGATTGGTTGTGGAACTTCCGGTAGTGCCGGGACAGTGGATGCCCTTCAAAACCTTCATTCATGTTGATAAAGTGTTCCTTCAGCCTTTTGATAACTTGCGCTTCGTACATACATCTCCTCCTGCCAAGGTATAAAAAGGGCGTGGCTTGGGGTGTGGATAGGGGCGTGGTCAGACTACGCGTGCCGCATGGTTTCGCCCTCTTTCTAGTCCTCATAGGTTGGCGGTATGCTTGTACTGAGGAGATCTGGGATATCAGTGATTAGGTCCCATATTGTGCACTGTAAGGTCTGGAAAAGCTCCTTCTATCGGTCTCTGTAGCACCAGAGGAAGAACAGAGGGGAAAAGACAGGATTTTCTACATGTCGCGTTATGTAGATGTTCTGCAGATTTATCACAACCGTCCACAAGAAGAAACTGCCATCACAGAGCCGCCTTTAGCTGTTGGAAAAGTTTAAACTTAGTTTTGAATAGTTGCTATAGGCAACAGGGACCGTTTCCATTTACGCTGGGTCACATGATGCTGGTGCTGGGTGATGTCATGTGACGGAATGTTGTGGGTGATGATGTCACAGAGGGTGTTGTGATGTCACCCTTGGGGTATATAAGGGGGCTCCATCCACCTGGAGCTCATATCTCATTGGCCATATCTTGGTGCTGAGATACCCCCTGGAGACAATGAGGATCGCCATATTGTTTCTGTGCTGTACCCTGTTCTACCCTGTGAATTACCATAGGCTGCCGGTGAGTACCTGTCTATTATTACATATGGAGGACGTTTAGAATCAGCTGCGGCAGGGGAAGGGGATGGGGAGGGGGGTCCTGTAAGAATTTACCTGCGGGAATAAGAGGTTATGGCAGGGAAAGGAGCTTAGGAAGTGACAGTCAGAGGGGATATAAGTGTGGGGTGACCCCTCTGACTCCCACATTCCTGCCTTGTCCTTGTAGTGATTAATGACTTTGGTGTTGTCCCTTATATATCACTTTGCAGTCACCAGTGATCGCTCCGCACTGTGATCCTAAACTACAGTCTCATTTACCTTTTTGCAAACGCCCAGAAGGGGAGGAGTGACATCACACCCATGTGAGCAGATCCCGCCCACTTTTACTGCAGTCGTAATGCGAGCTAGCTGTATTCTGTTTTCATGGAAATGTCAGCAGCTGCTCCCCCTAGTGTTTACAAGATGAAAACATCAAAAGAGTTAAAATATTTTTTTCAGATTTTATACCATTAAAACCTTTTTAAATATATATGTGTATTTATATATAAATATAAATACTTTACAATTTTACAATTGTAAAAAAATTGCTGATACTTTCCCTTTAAAAGATCTAAAGACGTTCTGCTTCATGTGCCATTGTGACCAATCACAGCACAGATTATATTTTTTAAACTTTTCTTGAAAAACTGAAGCTGCTCCGTGATTGGAAATCATGTGGAAGGGTTCTCTTTTAGACATTTAGTTAGGTCCAAAGTATCAGTGACATGATGGATAGAACTGTGCAATGATGTCATAGAGGGCTTTGTGATGTCACCCCTGGGTATATTAGAAGCCTCGGCCCATCTGCAGCTTGTATCTCATTGACCATACCTTGGTGCTGAGAGACCTCTGGAGATGATGAGTATCATCCTATCATTTCTGTGCTTTACGTTGCTCTACCCCCCACATTACAGTACACTGAGGGCGAGTATGTTCTCATCAATATGGAGGTCACAAGGATCAGCTAATGAGAATATCGCCTCTTGCAGGACTTCTCATACTGGACATGTGACCGTCCGTCATATGAAAGTCCAACTGTAAATAATATTCCATGGACCCTGGAGATGAATCCCAAACTTCTTCCTGATCTTCTCAATGGGATATTTCTGAAAGTTGCTTGATAATGTATCCATCACTGTATAATAACAAGGGCTCTCTGTTTGACTGGATTGGGCATAAATATACAGGACTTTATTATGTTTTTTTTCTTTATTATAGAATGACCCACTACCCGTGGATCTCAGGAGAAGCACCTATCAAGCTTCCATCAATCTTCCTCTTTGGCTCTTCCGTGACGCAGTTTTTGTTGCGGTGATGACACTACTGACAATACTAGAGTATTTGGCCTTAAGTCTTGTCCTGAGCAAGTGGGCAATGTCTGAACCTGGTGAAACAATCAGAAAACTCCTGAGAACAAAACCATTCTGAAGGAACAAAGTGCTTGTAAGGAGCCGATTTGCATCCCTCAGATTCAGGAGCAAGACTCCAGGAGAACACCTGTCCTGCCCAATGGCAAATGTTCTACTCCATCCATGGCTCCTGCACCGCAGGATGCGAAAAAGGTTCCTAGTTGCAACTATAAAGTGGCGTTCAGTGATGTTGTCTGGGTCAGAACGATCCCTCACAACAATATAGGAAGAAGAGCTCGAAGTTCCACGGAGCATAAAGAGAGGTTACTGATTTTTCAGAGAAGCCAACAACCCAGAATTCCAGAGCCAAGAGCACCAGAACCTAGAACACCAGAACCTAGCATGTCAGAACCTAGTATGTCAGAACCTAGAATGCCAGAGCCTGAAATGCCTACAACACCTCCACCCAAAATCAAGAGGAGATGTTTCCTTAGATGTCTTAGAGGCGAGGAAGATTGAGAAGGCAACTGCTTGAACTTTCCCATTGCTCGTGTCTTCATCACAGGTTAGTCCTATACATGCTGTCTGATGGGCACCATCTTACTACATACAATGCAGCATTGCACCTGAAATCGAATGGATATTTTGTCACACACTTGCACTTTAGCACCTTATCATATGGCGCATATATCTATGAACGCTTTGCTAAGTATCACTGTCTAGTATGTGCTTCTGATGAACCTATTTTAGGAAAACGTGTCGAGGTTTGGCATACTATGTACTTGAGTTTGGCGTACTATGTGCTTGTTGGTAAATTCTATTGCCATCTATAATCTACTAGATATTATAATGTCTCTGGTGGGATGCCCCATGCCGAATTGTTGATAACTGACTATGAGCATTGTCCTCTATTTCTTATCTACTATGGTTACAGGTTGATGTGAAGAGAGCTGTGCCATTGGTAGCGATTTTTCTACTGATTTGTCAGTTATATTTATGTTAGTTTAGCAAATTTCTGCTTGTAGGGTCTAATGTTTTAGCATAGTGTATGTTCTGTGAGCTAAATTGTCATACTTATGCACTAGATAGATTATAAATTGTGATGCTTATGTACTAGATAGATTATTAGTTTAATCGGTGATTTTTTAAATATTTTTTAACATCAGGAGACTCAAGAATCGCATCTTACAGAAGACAAGAAGCCTAAATGCCGAAGGGTGATGACCTGTTGATGGCCCACAGCTGGAGCGTCATTACCTCTTGATGGCACAAAACTGGACAGAAGATAAAAACATTTGATGGCACACAGCCAGAGGGTGATGACCTATTGATGGCCATAGCCAGAGGGTCATTACCTGTTGATGGCACACAGCCGGACAGAGGGTCATTACCTGTTGATGGCACACAGCCGGACAGAGGGTCATTACCTGTTGATGGCACACAGCCGGATGGTCATTACCTGTTCATGGCGCACTGCCGGATGGTCATTACCTGTTGATGGCACACAGCCGGAGGGTGATGACCTATTGATGGCCATAGCCAGAGGGTCATTACCTGTTGATGTCGCACTGCCGGATGGTCATTACCTGTTGATGGCACACAGCTGGAGGGTGATGACCAGTTGATGTCGTACTGCCGGATGGTCATTACCTGTTGATGGCACACAGCCGGACTGAGGATCATTACCTGTTGATGGCACACAGCCGGAAAGAGGATCATTACCTGTTGATGGCACACAGCCGGAGGGTGATGACCTATTGATGGCCATAGCCAGAGGGTCATTACCTATTGATGTCGCACTGCCGGATGGTCATTACCTATTGATGGCACACAGCCGGAGGGTGATGACCTATTGATGGCCATAGCCAGAGGGTCATTACCTGTTGATGGCGCACTGCCGGATGGTCATTACCTGTTGATGGCACACAGCCGGAGGGTGATGACCTATTGATGGCCATAGCCAGAGGGTCATTACCTGTTGATGGCACACTGCCGGATGGTCATTACCTGTTGATGGCACACAGCTGGAGGGTGATGACCAGTTGATGTCGCACTGCCGGATGGTCATTACCTGTTGATGGCACACAGCCGGACAGAGGATCATTACCTGTTGATGGCACACAGCTGGCCAGAGGATAAGATCTTTTGATTGCATACACCGGGTCCCTCCCTGATAACAAGGAACCCTGGGGAATACTGGTCATCTTGATCCCCCACTGACTATATACTTGCTCCACCTCAGCCTACACCATCATGGAGGACACTTCCACCTGTGTCCACTGTAAGGTTGGACTTTCTTTTATAATTACAGCAGATTAATAAACATCATAAAGCTGTAAAACTATCGAGTAATTTATTATAAATTATTATGAAGAAATATAAAGTATAATAGATAGCTATAGAGGGCACATAAGACGACTAACTATAGAAAGCATGGTATCGCCTGATATATACTGTATATTCTAGATGGCGCTATTACACTAAATACATCACAACCTCCAGGGTGATATTACCGTACAATGCGAGATCACTAATAATGGCCATAGATTATGAGAAAATGACCAGCTCCATAGTCCTGGAGTTATTATAAATGTCTCTAGTGTGAGGCAGGGACTGGACGAGTGTTGGAGGGAGGTATATTCCCCCAGGACGTCCTTTATGTATCCATGCTGTAGAATCTGCCGTATACTTCTGTTCTAGCAGTCAGACATTTCACTCTGCAGATCACAGGCTCAACATTGTGTAAAACTACCACCGTATATAAGAGCACTCAGAATAAAAACTAGCGGCATGCCGTGCACTGCCCACGTCATGTGTACGGGATACAGGACCTGCAGGACCTGGTACGGCCATTATAGTTGATAGATTAATGATACCTGTGCAGATGAAGGGAAAAAAAATATGTGCAACAACAGGAGGAGAAAGTCTCAAAATGTAATTTGAAGAGTATAATAGAGAAATGGGAAACTTCTGGAGATGCAGATAAGTGGTACCAGGGCGAAACGTAAGTGTAGCCAGACAAGGGAAAAGTGCAAATGATCCAGCGTAAAGGTTTGTTTAGTAGAAAAAATATTAAAACTTAGCTTTTATTAGCCATATAAAACACTGCTCCACAAAGAATACAGCAAATGTGCAACTATCATAGCTTACAGACCTACGCGTTTCAACAAATCATGTCTTAATTATGCCCTACTACTAGAATGACAAAAAGGCATATATATATATATATATATATAAATATATATCCACGTGCCTGTATGACCTACCTACAACGCCTGGGCATGCTCCTGATGAGGTTGCGGATGGTCTCCTGTGGGATCTCCTCCCAGACCTGGACTAAAGCATCCGCCAACTCCTGGACAGTCTGTGGTGCAACGTAACGTTGGTGGATGGAGCGAGACATGATGTCCCAGATGTGCTCAACCCGATTCAGGTCTGGGGAACGGGCGGGCCAGTCCTTAGCTTCAATGCCTTCATCTTGCAGGAACTGCTGACACACTCCAGCCACATGAGGTCTGGCATTGTCCTGCATTAGGAGGAACCCAGGGCCAACCGCACCAGCATATGGTCTCACAAGGGGTCTGAGGATCTCATCTCAGTACCTAATGGAAGTCAGGCTACCTCTGGCGAGCACATGGAGGGCTGTGCGGCCCTCCAAAGAAATGCCACCCCACACCATTACTCACCCACTGCCAAACTGGTCATGCTGAAGGATGTCGCTCTCTACGGCGTCTCCAGACTCTGTCACGTCTGTCACATGTGCTCAGTGTGAACCTGCTTTCATCTGTGAAGAGCACAGGGCGCGAGTGGCAACTTTGCCAATCCTGGTGTTCTGTGGCAAATGCCAAGCGTCCTGCATGGTGTTGGGCTGTGAGCACAACCCCTATCTGTGGACATCGGGCCCTCATACCACCCTCATGGAGTCGGTATCTAACCGTTTGTGCAGACACATGTGTGGCACCCCAGGGGTCTGGTTTCCACAGTAATAGCAGTATTACGTCTGTGAGCAGGTGGGAGGTTTCCTGGTCAGACATCCTATGCATGCCACACCTCCTGCCCAGTCCTGGGAGGGGAAGAACTTCCCCTATATAAAGCTGGGGCTGAGGCAGGGTTAGTGAGTAGAGTGAGAGAACACAGACAGAGACACAGTCTGGTCTGTAGTGGAGCAGCTATAGGGAAAGAAAGATCAGGAGCTCAGTGGGAGCTGTACTAAAAGAGGTCAGGGGCTGGAAGCTGTAGAGCTCGCCCTGATTGAAGAATTCTTACCGGACCCGGAGTCCGAGGCTGTGGGGACTAATCCTTACCCCGCAGCAGAAACCGCCCGGCAGGGGATTTCAGGTCCTCTGGCCAAGAAACCCGAAGGCACGGTCACACGCAAGGGACCAGCACCGCGACGTGGAGCGGAAGCTACCAAAAGGCCCCGAGTCACCGGCCATACGGGTGAGCACCACACGGTACACTCAGGGACGTGGGCTACTTTCATCAGCCTCTAGCAAGGTAGCCAGAAGAGTACGATTAGTTGGGGAGGCCTACAACTCCGCCTGGCCAGGGGAGATCCCATCAGCTCACGGACTGACCAGGCCCCGATCGCTAGCCAGTACTCCAGGAGGGTCTACTTTGTCACCGGTAAAGACCCAGAACTACACCGCACCGTCTCTGAGTGGTTCCTGCTACCCCCTTCAAACACGTCGGTTGCCCTGAGGCCATACCCCTCCCGTTGGGGGTTCTACCAGCTACGCTGCACGACCTTACCACCGGCCTCAGCGGTCTGCCCTGCAGCGGCGGCTTCATAGCCGCATTCAACGGGTGGCGTAGTCGAACACCGTACCATCTTCTGCTAAAAACTGCCACTCAGCTTGACTCCCTGGGCACGGACCGGGTCACCACCACGAGACTACTACCCCTATCAGATCCGGCTCCGGGTAGGCTCTCGCGTGCGCAACGCTGCGCGACTCAGGCCCAGGGGCGCGTCAACTTTTGGCGTAGTCGGCAGGATTTCGTGCCCGCAACCACCGGGTACTGCGTGCCTGAAAAAGAGACTTTTAAACTTACCTGTGGTGAAGATTCCCGCCATCCGACGCCATCTTCTACCTTCTTTCCGCCATCCATGGAGTTTTCCCGCCGTTGGACGCCATCTTCTGCCTTCTTCCCGCCATCCGTGGAGTTTTCCCGCCATTGGGCGCCATCTTGAGGGCGCCGCGCGGGAAGAAGAGGGGCGTGGACTCCGAAAAGCCCGCGAGAACTGAAGCCCCGCCTCACGTCCGGACGTTGCGTAAGGTCCTGGAAGGAGCCCAGCAGACGCCGACGTCACAGGAGCGCGACGGAAGGTCCTCAACCCTGACGATCCACTGCGGAGCCGCGTTCTACGGAAGAGGATCATCACAAGGTAGGCCACGGTCCACTAGGGGGGAGGAAGATGTCGGATACGGAGGAGAGCTTCACTGCCGCAGCCACCGCCAGCGCCACCGCTGCTGCGGTCATGCCTTTCACTATGCCTTATATCCCGGGGGCAGCCTGGCTACCCCAGTACTCAGGGGAGTCACATACCCTGAATGACTTTAGAGAAAAGCTGGATAGCCTCTTCCAGGTGTACCCCCTCACAGAAGAGCAAAAAGTGAGCATCCTGGTGGCCCAACTAACCGGGGCAGCCCAAAGGGAGGTAAAGTCCTGGCCACCTGGGAGGAGGACTGTCGCAGGGATATTAACCCGGCTGAAGGACACCTTTGATACCCGCACCTCAGCCGAGATTAAGCTTAGATTCTACGGGTGCAAACAGCGAGCACATGAGAGTATAAGAGACTATGCTTTAAACCTACAAGAGGCCCTGAGAGCCATTAAGCAGACCGACCCTGACGGCGTGGGAAACGAGGACAGGCTGTTGACCGAACAATTTATAGAGGGACTATATTGCAATGCCCACCGAACCCAGTTGCGAGCAATGGCCTTACAGGATCCTCATCTGGACTTTGCACAGTTCAAGGACAGAGCCATCCGGGTGCTCCGAGAACCGGCACCGGGTGGCGTTGTGACCCACAGGCGCCCTACTACCGCTTACCACCAGGAGGCGGCGCCCTTGTCGGCAGGGCCTGTGGGAGCTGATGCGCAGGCTTTGAACAATGACCCGGCTCCAGACCTGCACCATCAGGTCCAAGAGCTAGCTAAAAGCTAACCCGAACTGTGCAGTCGTTACAGGTTTCTGCTCCAGGGAAGATCCAGCTGGCATCCGGACCGGAGGACATCCCGTGGCGTCGACCAAGGAGGACCCCACCGGCCAGAGGAAGACCCAGCGACCGATACAACGAGGACGGACAACCCATCTGCCGCCGCTGCAATCAACCCGGACATATGGCAAGGTACTGTCCTTTAACCCCTTACTTACCGGGGACGTATTAGTACGCATATCTGCGTACCGCCGGTTCAGTGAGGGCTCCGGCGCTGAGCCCTCACTGAACCGAGCACATGTCAGCTGATTCTTACAGCTGACATGTGCCCGCAACAGCCGCGGGTGGAATCGCGATCCACCCGCGGCTGTTAACCAGTTAAATGCTGCTGTCAATCTCCGACAGCAGCATTTAACGCGCGCTTCCGGGTAGCGCGTCATAAGCCCCGCCCACCGGCGACCCCGTCACGTGATCGCGGGTCGCCGATGGGCGTGCATGACAACCCAGGGTCTGCAGCAGACGCCTGTGGTTGTCATGATCTTGTCGCTATGAGCGCCACCTAGTGGTCGGCGCTCATAGCACAGGACCATTTCTGCTGCATGCAGGGGATCTGCTGGTCCCCTGTATGTAGCAGAGGCGATCGGACAGTTGCTGCTTCTAGTCTCCTATGGAGACTATAGAAGCATGCAAAAAGTAAAAAAAAAAAGTTTTTAAAAATATAAAAAAAAATAAAAAAATATAAAAGTTTAAATCACCCCCCTTTCACCCCATTCAAAATAAAATATATAAAAAAAAAACCCACATACACATATTTGGTATCGCCGCGTTCAGAATCGCCCGATCTATCAAAATAAAAAAAGAATTATTCCGATCGGTAAACGGCGTAGCGAGAAAAAAATTCTAAACGCCAGAATTACGTTTTTTGGTCGCCGCAAAATTGCAATAAAATGCAATAACGGGCGATCAAAACATCGGATCTACCCCAAATGTTATCAATAAAAACGTCAGCCTGGCACGCAAAAAATAAGCCATCAACCAGCCCCAGATCACGAAAAATGGAGACGCTACGGGTCTTAGAAAATGGCGCTATTTTTTTATTTTTTTTTTTACCAAATTTTGGAATTTTTTTTCACCACTTAAATATAAAAGAACCTATACATGTTTGGTGTCTATGAACTCGTAATGACCTGTAGAATAAGAAGGACAGGTTAGTTTTAGCATTCAGTGAACATGGTAAAAAAAAAAAATAAAAAACAACTGGGGTATTGCACTTTTTTTGCAATTTTACCGCACTTGGAATTTTTTTCCTGTTTTCCCGTACAGGATATGATAAAACTAGTAATGGCGTTGAAAAGTACAACTCGTCCCGCAAAAAATAAGCCCTCACATGGCCATATTGACCAAAAAATAAAAACGCTATGGCTCTGGGAACAAGGGGAGCAAAAACGAAAATGCAAAAACGAAAAATGCTCCGGGGCTTAACTGGCACAACCTGGGGTAGAGGGCCAACCCCCAGGAATAAGATCACCAGGCCCATCGAACTGGCGTGACAAATATGTGGGAGGACGTCCAGTCTTGCCTGTGGTACTGGATGGCATTCCTATGAGTGCCCTACTTGACACCGGGTCACAGGTCACCACCATCCCGTACGTGCTCTTTAAGCAGTACTGGAATGACTCGGATATAACCCGCTACCCTGACGACGACTTGAGTATCATCGCCAGCAATGGTCAACCCGTGCCACAGATCGGATTCAAAGAGATGACCATTAAAATCGGTAGAGTCGAACTGGCAGCACAGGGACTGATCATTGTAGACATTGACAAGCGCGAGAGTCACCCAAAGATAACGCTAGGAACTAATGTGATTGAAAATTGTCTTGCAGAGGTGATTTTCATTTTACAGCAGGTTGCCAAGAACGCCAGCTCCGGCCAGCAGCGAGTGCTGCAAAAAGAGATCCGGGCACTGATGCGACGGCAACAGGTGGAACTCTCCGGTGGTGAGATTGGAAGCGTGAGAATGTGTGACCCTTTCCCTATTGCCATCCCAAAAAGTGAAATGATGATTTGGTGCCGGGCAGCTATTGGTCTAAGAGGTAGAGACTACCAAGCAATGGTAGAACCCGTCTACTCAGACAGTAGGCCCACCATTTTGACAGCACGGGGGGTGGTTGATGTACGCCATGGGAGGGTGCCCGTTCGCATAATAAACATCGGGAAGAGAGAAGTACACCTGCCCCGGTATGCCACGCTAGCTAAATTGTTCACCATAAACCAGAATTCTGTACAGGCCGTGGAACCCTTGCCTCCATCTCAACCAGAGGAAGGTAACGGCTCTAAGAAACCAATGGAGGACTGGTGTCAGCAACTACATCTGGGTACTGACTCCACTCCCTCACACCAGAAACAAGGAGTCTATCGGGTGGTTCAAGAGTACGAGAGAGTGTTTAGTAAACACCCGTTAGATTTCGGGCGAGTAAAGGGGGTAGAACACCACATCCCCACGGGAGACCATCCTCCCATAAAGGAGAGATACCGACCCGTACCCCCTGCACACTACCAACACGCCAAGGGGATGCTTAGAGACATGAAGGAGGCTGGGGTAATCAGGGATAGCTGTAGCCCCTGGGCAGCTCCACTAGTCTTGGTTAAAAAGAAAGACAACACCATGAGAATGTGTGTAGATTACCGGAAAATCAACCGTATCACACACAAAGATGCGTACCCCTTACCAAGGATAGAGGAGTCTTTGGCTGCTTTAAAATCTGCTAACTTCTTCTCTACTTTGGATCTCACTAGCGGGTACTGGCAGGTTCCTGTAGCAGAGGCGGACCGGGAGAAGACCGCATTCACCACCCCGATGGGACTTAGCGAGTTTACCTGCATGCCGTTCGGACTCTGCAACGCACCCGGAACCTTCCAACGGTTGATGGAATGCTGTCTGGGACACCGAAACTTCGAGACGGTCCTATTATACCTGGACGATGTCATCGTCTACTCCAAGACCTACGAGGACCACCTGAAACACCTGGCAGAAGTGTTCGAAGCCCTGGCAAACTACGGCCTAAAGGTGAAACCCTCCAAGTGTCACCTCCTGAAACCAAAGGTGCAGTACCTGGGACACGTGGTGAGTGCTGACGGAGTGGCTCCCGACCCTGATAAGATCACCGCAATTAAGGAATGGCCAAGCCCCTCCAGCGTAAAGGAAGTGCGGCAGTTCCTCGGGTTGGTAGGCTACTACCGAAGATTCATTCCCGGTTTCACCAAAAAAGGCAGCTCCTATGCAGGACCTTCTGATAGGCCAGTCCAGGAAGGCCAAGAACCAGAAGCCGCCCTTCAGATGGGAGATGCTGGAAGAAGAGTCCTTCCGCCAGCTGAAGATGGCCCTCACGGGGGATGAAATCCTGGTGTACCCGGATTACAGCCAGCCCTTTATCCTCTACACCGACGCAAGTAACATCGGGCTAGGAGCCGTACTGTCCCAGATCCAGCAGGGGAAAGAACAAGTAATTGCTTACGCCAGCCGAAAACTACGACCCACCGAAAGAAACCCTGAGAATTACAGCTCATTCAAGTTAGAATTCCTGGCAGTGGTGTGGGCAGTCACCGAACGCTTTAAGCACTACCTCGCCTCTTCCCGGTTCACCGTGTACACGGATAACAACCCGTTGACACACCTGGACACAGCAAGTCTCGGTGCCCTGGAGCAGAGATGGATGGCCCGCCTGTCCAACTTTGAGTTCACAATCAAATACCGGGCAGGACGCTCCAATACCAACGCGGATGCCTTGTCCAAAATGCCAAACCTACCGGACGTGGGGGAAGATCCAGAGGAACTGGAGGAGGTTGAACTTCCCGCGTTCCACCGGCATGGGACTATCCAGTATTCCCACCGTGTAAGGAGTAAGCAATCCGCTACGTTCAACCCCTTATCTCATTACAACTGGGCGGAAACGCAAGACAGTGACCCCACCGTCCGACTGGTGAAGGAGATGCTGACTCAGCCAGATGCCCGCCTTGACCCAGACGCTCCGGAGGAGACCAAGCAACTGTGGGCTGAGAAGAGTCGACTGTTCCTTTACAAGGGGAAGTTGTGCCGCAGAATGGTTAACTCCCGGACGCATGAACTGATCTGGCAAGTAGTGGTGCCAAGAAGAGACGCGGCTATGGTACTGCAGGCATACCACGACGGAGCTGGGCACTTCGGGTGGAAGAAGCTGGAGTTCCTGCTGCGCGGGCGGTTCCACTGGGTAGGCATGAGGGGAACCATCGAGAGGTGGTGCAGAGACTGTGGACCGTGCCACCTAAGAAGGAAGGACCGTGCCAGCCAGAAGACTCCCTTGCAGCCCATCATCACCCGACAGCCACTGGAACTGGTAGCCCTGGACCATGTGAAACTGGCTCCAAGCAGATCTGGGTATGTCTACGCCCTCACAATCGTAGATCATTACTCCCGGTTCCTGGTGGTGGTCCCGGTCAAGGACTTAACGGCTCAAACAGCAGCTAGAGCCTTCCAGCAGCACTTCTGCCGTCCACACGGATACCCGGAGCAGGTGCTGACGGACCAGGGACCTGCCTTTGAAGCGGAAGTCTTCCAGGAGTTCTGTACTCTGTATGGCTGCCGGAAGATAAGAACAACACCCTATCATCCGCAAACCAATGGGCTCTGCGAGAAAATGAACCAGGTGGTGATAGATCTTCTGAAAACATTGCCCCTGGAGGAACGCAGTCTGTGGCCTGAGAAACTGCCTGATCTGGTGGACCTATACAACCACATCCCGGTAGGTTCTACCAACTGTACCCCGGCTTACCTAATGAGAGCAAGACCTGGTAAGCTCCCTGTTGATCTGGAGATTCGAGTCCTGACACCCGAGGACACTTCACCAGAAGCAGACTGGGACACAGAAAGGCAGCAGCAGTACCGGAAAGTACAGGAGAGCGTGGAGCGAAGTCTCTGTCAAGCTAGAGAAAGACAGGAGAAGACTTACAACCAGTATGCTCCCGCTGTTCCCCTGGTACCTGGAGAGCAGGTCTTGAAGAGGAAGAGACGCCTCCACAAGTTGGACGACCAGTGGGAGAAGGACCCGTACACCGTACTGCCCTCAAGCCATGAGAACCCGAAAGTCTGCATAATCAGTAAGGACGGAGGAGAAACCACAGCCATTGTATCCCGAGATCACCTGAAGAAGTGTCCCGAACAGCTACGAAGCCCTGAAGAAGAACAAGAAGACCCTCGACCCGCAGAGGAAAGGAAAGATATGGTTAGTACTGTGCTCGGAGACTTCCCTCGGTCTTGGACACAAGTGAATGGCGCTGTTGTGGTACCCGTCCTCACCTTCCTCCAACCAGCATCTCAAGTACCTACGGAGAAACAGGTAGAGCTGGAAGAGCAGCCGGTCCAGGAGGCAGAAGACCCCACACAAGCAGACCAGGAGGATCAACCCTCTGCTTATAGTGAGCCTGCCGTACCCCTAGTGAGCCAAAGAGCCCGTAGACAGCTGCCCAGTTTACCTTTGACAGCTCCTACACCTGGTAGCTCAGGACCAGTCAGTCAGCTCCGTAGGTCCACTAGAGCCACTAGAGGCCAGTTACCCGTACGTTGGAGGATCTAAGTGTTTAGACTGTTTATTTGTATTTACCTGTTTTCTGTTACCTGTAAATAATTGTGTATTTTTAGTTAGTCTATAGGTGTCGTTTAGGGATTATCCGGAATCCTTTGTACATATGTTTGGAGCGTAACCCGGGAATGGACTAAAGACTGTTAAGGACTCGGGGCAGGACAGACCCCTACCTGGTTACGGCTCCCTGTCTCTTGGTGAAATGGACACCTTTATTTTCTTCAAAGACTGCACCCGGTTGCGGACATGCCGTGACCATCATAATGTGTTTTTCTTTGTTATGCTGTTTTTGTTTATAACTTGTTTTGTTTACAAAAATATGTTTAGTCCCGGAGTACTAAATTTCACTAGGGGGGAATGTGGCACCCCAGGGGTCTGGTTTCCACAGTAATAGCAGTATTACGTCTGTGAGCAGGTGGGAGGTTTCCTGGTCAGACATCCTATGCATGCCACACCTCCTGCCCAGTCCTGGGAGGGGAAGAACTTCCCCTATATAAAGCTGGGGCTGAGGCAGGGTTAGTGAGTAGAGTGAGAGAACACAGACAGAGACACAGTCTGGTCTGTAGTGGAGCAGCTATAGGGAAAGAAAGATCAGGAGCTCAGTGGGAGCTGTACTAAAAGAGGTCAGGGGCTGGAAGCTGTAGAGCTCGCCCTGATTGAAGAATTCTTACCGGACCCGGAGTCCGAAGCTGTGGGGACTAATCCTTACCCCGCAGCAGAAACCGCCCGGCAGGGGATTTCAGGTCCTCTGGCCAAGAAACCCGAAGGCACGGTCAGACACAAGGGACCAGCACCGCGACGTGGAGCGGAAGCTACCAAAAGGCCCCGAGTCACCGGCCATACGGGTGAGCACCACACGGTACACTCAGGGACGTGGGCTACTTTCATCAGCCTCTAGCAAGATAGCCAGAAGAGTACGATTAGTTGGGGAGGCCTACAACTCCGCCTGGCCAGGGGAGATCCCATCAGCTCACGGACTGACCAGGCCCCGATCGCTAGCCAGTACTCCGGGAGGGTCTACTTTGTCACCAGTAAAGACCCAGAACTACACCGCACCGTCTCTGAGTGGTTCCTGCTACCCCCTTCAAACACGTCGGTTGCCCTGAGGCCATATCCCTCCCGTTGGGGGTTCTACCAGCTATGCTGCACGACCTTACCACCGGCCTCAGCGGTCTGCCCTGCAGCGGCGGCTTCATAGCCGCATTCAACGGGTGGCGTAGTCGAACACCGTACCATCTTCTGCTAAAAACTGCCACTCAGCTTGACTCCCTGGGCACGGACCGGGTCACCGCCACGAGACTACTACCCCTATCAGATCCGGCTCCGGGTAGGCTCTCGCGTGCGCAACGCTGCGCGACTAAGGCCCAGGGGCGCGTCACATGCACATTTGTGGTCTGCTGGAGGTAATTTTGCAGGGCTCTGGCAGTGCTCCTCCTGTTCCTCCTTGCACAAAGGCGGAGGTAGCAGTCCTGCTGCTGGGTTGTTGCCCTCCTACGGCCCCCTCCACATCTCCTGGTGTACTGGCCTGTCTCCTGGTAGTGCCTCCAGCCTCTGGACACAGGGAACCTTCTTGCCACAGCTCGCATTGATGTGCCATCCTGGATGAGCTGCACTATCTGAGCAACTTCTGTGGGTTGTAGAGTCTGTCTCATGCTACCACGAGTGTGAAAGCACAACCAACATTCAAAAGTGACCAAAACATCAGCCAGAACGCACTGGTACTGTGATGTGGTCTGTGGTCCCCACCTGCAGAACTACTCCTTTATTGAGGGTGTCTTGATAATTGCCAATAATTTCCATCTATCGTCTATTCCATTTGCACATCAGCATGTGAAATTGATTGTCAATCAGTGTTGCTTCCTAAGTGGAAAGTTTGATTTCACAGAAGTTTCATTTACTTGGAGTTATATTCTGTTGTTTTAAGTGTTCCCTTTATTTTTGGAGCAGTGTATATAGATACATACAGTGAGTACGGAAAGTATTCAGACTAGTTTAAATTTTTCACTCTTTGTTTCATTGCAGCCATTTGATAAATTCTAAAAAGTTCATTTTTTTCTCATTAAAGTCCACTCTGCACCCCATCTTGACTGAAAAAAACAGCAATGTAGAATTTTTTTGCAAATTTATTAAAAAAGAAAAACTGAAATATCACATGGTCATAAGTATTCAGATCCTTTGCTCAGACACTCATATTTAAGTCACATGCTGTCCATTTCCTTGTGATCCTCCTTGAGATGGTTCTACTCCTTCCATGGAGTCCAAATGTGTTTAATTAAACTGATAGGACTTGATTTGGAAAGGCACACACCTGTCTATATAAGACCCCACAGCTCACAGTGCATGTCAGACCAAATGAGAATCATGAGCTCAAAGGAACTGCCCAAGGAGCTCAGAGACAGAATTGTGGCAAGGCACACATCTAGCCAAGGTTATAAAAGAATTTCTGCATTACTCAAGGTTCATAACAGCACAGTGGCCTCCATAATCCTTAAATGGAAGAAGTTTGGGACCACCAGAAGTCTTCCTAGACCTGGCCGTCCAGCCAAACTGAGCAATCGTGGAAGAGCCTTGGTGAGAGAGGTAAAGAAGAACCCCAAGATCACTGTGGCTGAGCTCCAGAGATGCAGTAGGGAGATGGGAGAAAGTTCCACAAAGTCAACTATCAACCACCATTTGGGCCTTTATGGCAGAGTGGCCAGACGGAAGCCTCTCCTCAGTGCAAGACATATGAAAGCCCGCATAGAGTTTGCTCAAAAACACATGAAGGACTCCTAGACTATGAGAAATAAGATTCTCTGGTCTGATGAGACAAAGATAGAACTTTTTGGTGATAATTCTAAGTGGTATGTGTGGAGAAAACCAGGCACTGGTCATCACCTGCCTAATACAATCCCAACAGTGAAACATGGTGGTGGCAGTTGTTAGAACCCTCCTGTTAGGTTTTTCTATTTTGTGGTCACGAGACCTTCTGCCTATTTATTCCAGCTCCGCCCTTAAGGCTTTGCTGGACTTCAGTGTTACTTTGACTCTTAATCTAGCCAGGTGCTTTGTACCTACTGTATCTCTCTAGTTTGTTTGGTCCTTGGACCACTAAGTACTTTTGTCTGTTTGTCTTCTTCTGCTACTACTTCTGCCAGGAGGTGTCCAATTTTGTCCCAGTCCTTAGTTCTTTTAGGGACCCCTCCCTTTAATCTATAGGTCTGCGTTCAGACTAGCCGCGGACGAAGGCGAGTCTGTTCACAAGGAACAGGTTGCCCGCTGCATCGTAGGGAATCAGCTTAGTCCTATTGTATGGACAGATTTCCTCTCTTTCCTTAGTTCTTGTAGCAGATCATAACAGCAGTATCATGCTATGGGTGTGTTTTTCAGCTGCAGGGACAGGACGACTGGTTGCAATTGAAGGAAACATGAATGCAGCCAAGTACAGAGATATCCTTGATGAAAACCTCTTCCAGAGTGCTCTGCACCTCAGACTTGGCCAAAGGTTCACCTTCCAACAAGACAATGACCCTAAGCACACAGCTAAAATAACAAAGGAGTGGCTTCAGAACAACTATGTGACCATTCTTGACTGGCCCAGCCAGAGCCCTGACCTAAACCCAATTGAGCATCTTTGGAGAGACCTGAAAATGGCTGTCCACCAACGTTTACCATTCATCCTGACGGAACTGGAGAGGATCTGCAAGGAAGAATGGCAGAGGATCCCAAAATGCTGGTGTGAAAAACTTGTTGTATCATTTCCAAGAAGACTCATGGCTGTACTAGCCCAAAAGGGTGCTTCTACTCAATACTGAGCAAAGGGTCTGAATACTTATGACCGTGTGATATTTCAGTTTTTCTTTTTTATTAAATTTGCAAAAATTTCTACATTTCTGTTTTCTTTCAGTCAAGATGGGGTGCAGAGTGGACTCTAATGAGAAAAAAATGAACTTTTTAGAATTTACCAAATGGCTGCAATGAAACAAAGAGTGAAAAATGTAAAGGGGTCTGAATACTTTCCGTACCCAGTGTACATGCATGGAAATAAATGCAGAATTATATTTCTTAATACTGCAGTATCAGATCCTGTCTTGAATTTAACCCCTGTGGTATCCAATGTGAAAATCCACAGGGACTCCCGGTTCAGAAGTTTGCACTTATGATCCCCACTCGTGTGGATCTATATACCTTCTCTATCTCCATATATTTAAAGAATGAGGTGTCACCTTTATGAACTCTCGCAAAATGCCTCGATACTGCTGATGTATTTATGGCTTCCAAATGAATCGCATCAGAAAGATGTCTTCTGATACGGACTTTCAGCGCACCTGTGGTACAACCCACATAGTGGACCTTACACAAGGTGCATTCTATAAGATATATAACCCCTGATGAATTACAATTGAGGAAATCATGAATTTTATATTCTCTATCATTACTTAAGGACATAAAACTATCTGTTTTAACCGCGTGTAGACACGCTTTGCACCGATTGGCTCCACATCTGAAGAAACCTTTTGTGCTGAGCCAATTTGGTTGTACAGTATTAGTCTCACTGGTGTATAAGCTAGGAGAAAGGATGGTTCCCAGAGCGGGCGCTTTCCTGGCTACAAAGCGGATGGCATTAGAAAGTAGGTTTTTTAGTTTCTTGTTCTGATATATAATAGGGTTATACTTTTTAATTCTAGATGTAATTTTATTATACTGATGACTATAGGTGGTAGAAAACGTTACCCTAGTATCCAATGTGTTAATGTTATTTTTCTGTTTATTTCGGAGTATATCTTTCCGATTTATATTGGAGACAATTCTACTCGCTTTTCTTAAAGACCACTCGGGATAGCACCTATTGGATAGTCTGTTACACATTTTTTCTGATTCCTTCTGAAAAGTGATGTTATCTGAACAATTTCGTATTGTTCGTATTAGCTCACCGTAAGGGATATTTCTCTTAATATGTGGGGGATGACAACATTTAGCTGATAGAATAGAATTTGAGGCTGTAGATTTTCTGTGGGGATTAATTTTGACCAATTCTTTCTCCTTGGTAGCCACAAGTTCGAGATCCAAAAAAGTAATTTTGGATGAATGGTAGAACTAAGTGAATTTAAGATTAAAATGATTGCAGTTGATGTACTGTACAAATTGTACCACCTCCTCCTGTGTGCCCCCCACACCAGGAGGAGGTCATCAATAAATCTACTGTACCACACAATGTGTCCACTATATGTGTTATCATTATGGTAAATGAAAAGCTCCTGCCACCTACACATCACTATGTTCGCTAGCGAAGGAGAAAATTTACTGCCCATGCTGACTCCTCTTTTCTGTAAAAAAAAAACTTTTATCAAAGCTAAAATAATTACGCTCTAAGAGGAACTGTACTGCTATGACCAGAAATTCTTTTATTTCTATAGTGTACGAACTGTATGTGTCAAGGTGGTAGGTTAAACATGCTAAAGCAATATGGTGTGGAATTGAGGGGGTATAATGCCACCACATCACAGGACAATCATCCAAAGTTTTTTGGCCATTCAAATTTATCAAAAATGGTCACTATGAATTTTGAATCCCTAATGTAACTCGGAGTTTCCTGAACCAGAGGCTGTAGGTAAAAATCCATCCAGGCACTTAATTTTTCACCATGGGAACCAATCCCCACCACTATGGGTCTTAACCCCTTTACAGCCCAGGGCGTACTAATACGTACAGTATATAGATAACATATATTTTGCACCATTAATTTTGTTGTAAATACATATATATAGAAGTATTTAACCCCTTAAGCCCCGGAGCATTTTTCGTTTTTGCATTTTCGTTTTTGCTCCCCTTGTTCCCAGAGCCATAGCGTTTTTATTTTTTGGTCAATATGGCCATGTGAGGGCTTATTTTTTGCGGGACGAGTTGTACTTTTCAACGCCATTACTAGTTTTATCATATCCTGTACGGGAAAACGGGAAAAAAATTCCAAGTGCGGTAAAATTGCAAAAAAAGTGCAATACCACAGTTGTTTTTTATTTATTTTTTTTACTATGTTCACTGAATGCTAAAACTGACCTGCTCTTCTTATTCTACAGGTCATTACGAGTTCATAGACACCAAACATGTATAGGTTCTTTTATATTTAAGTGGTGAAAAAAAATTCCAAAATTTGGTAAAAAAAAAAATAAAAAAATAGCGCCATTTTCTAAGACCCGTAGCGTCTCCATTTTTCGGGATCTGGGGCTGGTTGAGGGCTTATTTTTTGCGTGCCGGGCTGACGTTTTTATTGATACCATTTGGGGGTAGATCCGATGTTTTGATCGCCCGTTATTGCATTTTATTGCAATTTTGCAGCGACCAAAAAACGTAATTCTGGCGTTTAGAATTTTTTTCTCGTTACGCCGTTTACCGATCGGAATAATTCTTTTTTTATATTGATAGATCGGGCGATTCTGAACGCGGCGATACCAAATATGTGTATGTGGGGTTTTTTTTTATATATTTTATTTTGAATGGGGCGAAAGGGGGGTGATTTAAACTTTTATATTTTTTTATTTTTTTTTATATTTTTAAAAACTTTTTTTTTTTACTTTTTGCATGCTTCTATAGTCTCCATAGGAGACTAGAAGCAGCAACTGTCCGATCGCCTCTGCTACATACAGGGGACCAGCAGATCCCCTGCATGCAGCAGAAATGGTCCTGTGCTATGAGCGCCGACCACTAGGTGGCGCTCATAGCGACAAGATCATGACAACCACAGGCGTCTGCTGCAGACCCTGGGTTGTCATGCACGCCCATCGGCGACCCGCGATCACGTGACGGGGTCGCCGGTGGGCGGGGCTTATGACGCGCTACCCGGAAGCGCGCGTTAAATGCTGCTGTCGGAGATTGACAGCAGCATTTAACTGGTTAACAGCCGCGGGTGGATCGCGATTCCACCCGCGGCTGTTGCGGGCACATGTCAGCTGTAATAATCAGCTGACATGTGCTCGGTTCAGTGAGGGCTCAGCGCCGGAGCCCTCACTGAACCGGCGGTACGCAAAAGTGCGTACTAATACGTCCCCGGTAAGTAAGGGGTTAAGGTCATCACAGAGGAGATATGTATCATCAACTTTTAAACAGTTGCTGATGGAAACCCATATTTGTAACTACAGTGTCAAAGATGCTGAGAGACTTATTTGTCTTTTCACTGGGCTGGGTTTTTTGTGAACAGCTGAAGAGATGGGTGGGACGGCTGTTCACCATATCTCCTCCTCTGGCTCTAATTCATGTGGATAGAGACATCGCTACATAGATATATATTCATATCTATCTCTATTTATATCTTAAAAAATTGTAGATTTTAGACATATATTATACATAGATATATGATAGATATTATATACTTTAAATAATTCTATATTTTTAGTACATACAGTACATACATCATAGCTAAACACATACATATATATGTTTGTTAATGTTGTTATATATATATATATATATATGCAAATTGCCTCTTCAGAGAAAAAGAGGACTTGTACTCTATAGCGCCACCTATTGGAAGCAGCAATCCTACAAGTCACAATCAACCCTTTAACGAGTCGTGCAATATGACTTAGGATAAAAGCCAAATCAGAATCTCAATTTGCAGACACGGCGTTTCGGGCTGTTGGCCCTCGTCAGTGCAAAGTATGAGAAGTGATTTGGCTGGTGAGAGGCTCTGGACTGAGGTCTTTTTCTCTGAAGAGGCAATTTGCATATTCAATTTCCCAGAGAAGCATTGCATGGCGAATAAGCCTCCTTACCTTGACGTGCCAGAGCCGGTGTGTCACTCTCCATAAGGAGAAACGCTGCACCTTAGACATATCATATATATATATAGATTGAGGAGACATTATAGATACATACTTACATAGTTTCACCATATATACATAAATAATATATTTATATCATATAATAATGATTCATTTATATAGCACTATTAATTCCATAGTGCTTTACATACATTTGCAGCACTGTCCCCATTGGGGCTCACAATCTGAACATCCTATCAGTATGTCTTTCAAGTTTCATAGTTCCATCTATCTATCTAATACATAAGAATAGAATCTAATAACATTTCTATGGATTGTCTTTCTGTTCCTATTATGTAAAGTATGAAGCTTTGCCATTATTTGTGACATGGTAATAAATTGTTTCCTTTCACTTCCTTTCTGTTTTTTTGCTCCACCTTGGAAACGGACAATCACACACACATCAAACTACACAAAACAATGGACCACATCCAATTATAGTCACAACAGCTTCCAAGAGACCATATAGTGTAAACCCGCACACAGGAGACACCACATAGTGACCATCACTCAAGAAACACAACACCAGATCCCAAACTACAGCACCCAACAAGGAAGAGACAGTGCACAGGTGTGAACGACGTCAAATGATGCCACAAATACAAGACACAAATGCGGAAGGATGATATACAACAGGGATGATGGAAAGCGCAAATGGTGTGACACATGGCCACTGCTCCTGTTAGCACCACTAAGGGTCCACAGAGGTTCATTTCACCGCACTCCCCATGCAATAGCATCCGGCCTATTTCTAGTATATATATAATGCAAAATCAGATAAGAGGCAACGAAAATGAATTCTTGCAGCCGACTATAGATTATATTCTAAGCATCCTGTTTCTCCAAAGAAATGATTAGTGTCTCTACACATCTCAGAGTCAGTTGTTTCTGACCGCAAAGAGAACATCTGTCTACTTTCCACTCATTCTAGGACCTTTCAGTAAAACTATATATACTGTATATATACTGTATATATATATATACACACACACATATATATACACACATTATATAGTTATTACAAAAATGATTATAACGTTCCCCCCTTTTGTAAATGTCAATATCACATCTCTGTACCCATCAGGGCTTTTGTTTTCTTATTACGGTTTTCACAGGACCCATCGGATTTCAGAGTCTTGGTTATTTTCGGGGAAGGTATAATGTTCAGAATCATTATCATCAGGTTCCATAGTCTCCATTCCTCCATACATAGTCTTTGTTATGGCAGAGTCAATAAGTCTTTGTGCGAGTCCTCTAATGCACAGTATAGCACAACAGCCACAAACAGGGAGTACACTGGCCACAATGGCCAGAGATATCAGCGCGGAAGTGACCTGGCCAGACCATTTCCCAAACCATCCTTCAATCCAGGAAGAAAAATTGTCAACATATCCAGAGTTCTCAGCCAGTTTATTAGATAGGGCAGTCAGTCCATCAAGGGCATTGGTGATGCTGCCATCAGGAGCTGTAGTATTATTAGGGATGAAATTGCAACAAAATCCTCCAACATACTACATACATCTTCTCTTTCTGCTAAGAGGATGCCTAATGCCATTCGGTTCTGCCAAGCCACGAGGGAAGTTGGTCCTAGCTGCTCAGCTATCCCTTTAGCTGCATCTCGAGTGTAATTAACAAATCTCTGTTGGTTGTAGTATATGTAGTTTATCCAGTCTACATTTTTATTTATTGTCACCCACCATATGATGGACTCCCACCCAGCTGCTACCTGGTTCCTAGCCTTGTATTCGTTGGGCACTCCTCTGGGAACTCCAATGTCATCTATGTATACACTAAAATCTAAGGATTCTCGGGGGGGTGTCACGCTTCTGTCTACTCCCACCACATACCTTTGACCATGTTCCTGTTGACAATAGGTGGAAGGGCATGACTAGCTGGATAACCGCACAATCCCTTTTAGAACCATACGGCAATCTGGCTGGTATTCTTTTGTCACCACATGACCACCATATGTCTTCTCTCAGGGTGGTCCGTTTTGACCATATGACTGAGTAGTTGGTGTTGTGGGAAACATTGATTAGTTCTCTACAAAAGTCGTCCTGGAGTTCGTCATGTCCGTTCCCAGGAAGACTGAAACAAGTATAGTTACCAGGATAAGCAATCACCTGTTGTTGGATATCTGTTTTTTTTAAGTGGGGGAAATAAAAGTGATAATGTTTTGCATTTTCTTTCCTTATCTGAGGGGACAGGAAGTTTTCCATATAGTTTAATTATGTAATGTAACCCTTCTGGGTCCTCCTGATCATGTAGGGGAAAAGGGACAGTACCTAGCTGTGGTCTGGCTGTTGCTCAAGCTACACAGTTTAGTTTGTTAAGGCTTTTTGCAGTATATCTAAGCAATTCTAACCATTCATTTTTCTCCTCATAGATTGTCTCTAGAGCTAGTTTATCTTCATAGATTAAGTTAGTGAACCCAACTGTGGGACCCATGGACTCCATTATAGTTCTTTCTGACATACTTTCCATGGGGCGTGTTTTGGTATTATTCTGAACTTCTATGTAGAAATGTCCTATTGGGTCTGTTCCTGATGCATCAGATCCAATACCATATAACCTTTGGTCTCTCATCTTAGGTTTTTTTTAAGATTAATACTAATTTTGCTACAATCATCCTTTTTTGTGCAACGGGAAGTTTATTTTTTCCTAATGAGGAACCTGGATTTCAAATCTGTATGGCCATAAATTTTATACCCATAGTCTTGGTTGTCCATCCAGCAAGGGACCAACTAGTAAACATTCGGACTCCCCTGTTATTTTGGTTTATAATACAAACATATTTTTCTGACCCAGTTAGTTTGGCAGCTTGTTCTCCATCTTCACGTCCTTTATATAACAAGCAGAAGTCCATCAAAAAGGTGACCGTCTGACCTACTTCAAAAGTGAGATTTAAATTATTAAATCCAAAACCTCTCCAACCCTCTGGACTTTCCCACCCTGCTGGATCTATTACCTTCCAATTTCCCATAACCATGTGTAGGATTCCCAAAATAACTGTCCCTAGTACATCTTTTTTTTTCTTCTACTGCCTACCCTGTCTCCGTCCACCGGGAAAAGGGAAGTGGGTGTCTTCACCGGTTTGAGATGAATTCTCCCTTTTGGAGAACCCCCCTTTGTAGCCAGGTTTATGCTTCAGGAGACTGGGTTTGTTCCCTGCCTAACTTTCCCTAGACTTCCGTCAACCCTTTTAATAGTGGGACAGATGTATCCGTGATGTACATTCAGCAATTTTGACAGCAGTGGGAGTGGTCAATAGGACTTGGTAAGGACCTTCCCACTTAGGCTGGTGCCAGTGTTTCTTCTTTATCACCTTCACAAGGACCCAGTCAGCAAGTTTCACAACCTCAGGTTTCGGTAGCAGTTCTCCTGAGAAAAAATTAGGGGTAGAGACTTATTTGAGTGTTGTTATCTTAGCCAATTATTCTGCTAATGTACAGTCTGATTCCACATCTATTCTCTTGAAGGGTTTTCGCTGAGGTAACAGAAAGTAAGGTAACCAAATGTGTTGGAATAGGTGTAGGATCAGAGCAAAACCTTCAGTACAGTCAACATTGTCCCACCTGAGTGTATCATGACATGGGGTCTATTTATCCGGAAACAGAGAGACAACTTAACCCAGAGTTAGGTGATTTGGGTTCCAGTATCATCTCTATGCTGACGACACCCAATTATACACTTCTTCCCCTGACATCACCCCTACCCTAATACAAAATACCAAGGATTGTTTGTCTGCTGTGTCTAACATAATGTCATCCCTCTATCTTAAACTGAATCTCTCCAAAACCGAACTTCTGGTGTTTTCCCCCTCTACTAACCTAACTCTACCTAACATCGAAATTACCTTGGAGGGTTCAACCATAACTCTCAAGCAGCACACCCGCTGCCTTGGGGTCATATTCGACCCTAACCTCTCCTTTACTCCGTGTATCCGATCACTCACTCGCTCTTGTCACCTGCATCTTAAAAACATCTCCAGAATCCGATCTTTTCTCACTTTTGAAACTGTTAAAACTCTTACTGTCGCTCTTATTCACTCTCGTCTGGACTACTGCAACTCTCTTCTGATCGGTCTCCCTCTTACCAAAATTTCCCCTCTCCAATCTGTCCTGAATGCGGCAGCCAGGGTCGTATTTCTGTCCAGCCGCTTCACTGATGCCTCCACCTTGTGCCAGTCATTACACTGGTTACCCATTCGCTACAGGGTCCACTATAAACTCATTGCTCTCACTCACAAAGCTCTCCACAGTTCTGCACCACCTTATATCAACTCTCTCATCTCAGTCTATCGTCCTACACGTGCCCTCCGTTCCACAAATGACCTAAGACTAACATCCCCGATAATCCGAACCTCGCACCTCCGTCTCCAAGACTTCTCTCGTGCTGCGCCAGTTCTCTGGAATGCTCTACCCCAGATGATCCGATTGATGCCTAGCCCTGATGTCTTCAAGCGCGCCTTAAAAACCCATCTCTTTAAACAAGCCTACCACCTCAAATACTCAGTAAACTAACTTTCCTCTGTTCCCTCCTAAATACTATTCAGAATCTGTTCCCTTCTCTTCATCTGTCTCCACACCCTCCATGCACACGATAACTGCACTCGGTAATTGAGTATTGCACTTGAACATACGTGCTGATGACCGGATCATACAGTTTTATATGACAATCCTGACTTATTATAATTGCCAGACCTGAAATAACAAGCACTTTCCACCTATTGTGTCCCCCCCATTTCCTTGTAGAAGGTAAGCTTGCGAGCAGGGACCTCACTCCTAATGTAACTGTTTAAACTGTCTCACCTTGTATTGAATTTATTGTCTGTACATGTCCCCGCTTAATTGTAAAGTGCTGCAGAATATGTTGGCGATATATAAATAAAAATTATTATTATTATTATTCCTAGAAAACTCTGTATGCGTTAAATGTATATTAATGTCATAGGGATTTAGCACTTTTAATACTAGTTTGTACAGAAACAGTTAATATCCTCTTCACCAAGGCAGATTGCCAAGTGAACAGTGGTGGTCTGAGAGAAGAAGATGTAGACTACAGAGGAGGAGAGGGGGAAGACAGAGTCTATAATGGGAGTTAAGAGAAGCTCAGCGAGCATCACTACACAGCCAAGCATGTAGGGGATTCTTTCCCTTGTTCCTATCAACCTTCAAACGGAGCAGCTAACTTGAGGACCAAACATGAGGGAGCAAAACGTCTGCCAATCAGGGTGAGTGATTGCCTGGTCCTCTAGAGCAGAGGTCCCCAACCGCCGGTCCGCGGACCAGGACCGGGCCGTTGGGGTTTTTCAGCCGGTCCGCGGGGAGAGGGGGCCCCTCCAGCCTCCAGCAGGGCCGCCATCAGGGCATGACTGCCCTGACTCCAGTATGGGGCCCGGCCGGTAGGAGCCCCCTCGGAGCCCCCCTCTTGTGCGTCTCTCTCCTCATGGGGCCCCCGGCCGCATGCTAAGCGCCGGGTCCGGGACATCTTAGCGCTGCGCTGCTGCGGCAGCACCTTCATGATTCCCCTGACTTCCGGTCATGTGACGGCGCCGTCACATGGCCGGAAGTCAGGAGAACCTGGTGTCAGCGATTTGGACGAGCGCCAGGATTCTGCAGGGATCGCATGGGGGTAAGTATAACAAGTTTTATTTTTTTTTAAATACAATTAACTAGGAGTGGGGGGAATGGGAGATGCACATGGGGGGAGGGGAGAGATGAGAGATGCACATGGGGGAGGGGAGAGATGAGAGATCCACATGGGGGGGAGGGGAGAGATGAGAGATGCACATGGGGGAGGGGAGAGATGAGAGATGCACATGGGGGAGGGGAGAGATGAGAGATCCACATGGGGGGGAGGGGAGAGATGAGAGATGCACATGGGGGAGGGGAGAGATGAGAGATCCACATGGGGGGGAGGGGAGAGATGAGAGATGCACATGGGGGGAGGGGAGAGATGAGAGATGCACATGGGGGGAGGGGAGAGATGAGAGATGCACATGGGAGGGAGGGGAGAGATGAGAGATGCACGGGGGGGTGAGAGATGCACGGGGGGGTGAGAGATGCACGGGGGGGTGAGAGATGCACGGGGGGTGGATGAGAGATGCACGGGGGGGTGAGAGATGCACGGGGGGGTGAGAGATGCACGGGGGGATGAGAGATGCACGGGGGGATGAGAGATGCATGGGGGGGATGAGAGATGCACGGGGGGGATGAGAGATGCACGGAGGGGATGAGAGATGCACGGAGGGGATGAGAGATGCACGGAGGGGATGAGAGATGCACGGAGGGGATGAGAGATGCACGGGGGGTGGATGAGAGATGCACGGAGGGGGATGAGAGATGCACGGAGGGGGATGAGAGATGCACGGGGGTGAGCTGCACATGGGGGGGTGAGAGATGCACATGGGGGGGTTATGTTTACATAACTTTGTTGCCTTATGAAGGGCGGGGGGGGCCCCCAAAAATTTCTTGCACAGGGGCCCACTACAGTCTGTGTCCGCCCCTGGGATGAAGTAAATGCAGCTGAACAGCAGCTGTCAGGACAGCTGCCCTGTCCTGCTGCAGGGCGTGATGGGGCCTCAGTGATGCGGCTCCTGGCACAGCACATAATGTGGGGCTCCTGGCATAGCTCCTGGCGGGGACCTGGTCTACACTATATGATAAGTATGCACTAAACTCCAAATCCCTCCATTACCCCGCCCCCATATGACCAAAGCCCCGCCCACCCCACCCCCTCCTTGCTGGGCCATGGAAAAATGATCTTGCTTCAAGCCGGTCCCTGGTGCAAAAAAGGTTGGTGACGTCTGCTCTAGAGCACACATTTGTCTACTGCTATTGCAGGTGTGCCCAGGACGCAGGAGCTACATTTGGCCTTTGGTGGTTACACACAGAGGACTGTGGGGATAACGTCATTCTGTATTTGCACTTCATGTAATATGATGGATAGTGGGGATGGGACAGTGAGGCCTAATATGGATAGAGAATCGGCAGGGAACCTCTATAGCGTCAGTACTGGACACCAGACATTAGACACATAGAGGGACTTACTTGTAAGCTACTCATTTGTTTTCCCATTGCTCTGTCTCCATTGCCGGATGTTTATCTGTAATAAAGAACTGTTTTACCACCAGCACGTGCTTGCCTGTACTATACTCTTCTTTGGCTGTTTAACCCCTCGGGCTGTGAACGAGTAAAGTTACCATCTGTTTTACCGTTGCCAAAGTCTCCTGGCTTCAATACTTCTCGCCTACTTCTCTCCCTCAACCCTGTCTCCCTCCATCACCAAAACACCATAGGGAATGTAAACCACATCGTACACCACTGTGAAGGCACAGGAGAACGACGTTTAACCCCCGCAGCCATGTCTCCCTACAAATGTGACTCCGCAGCTCCAGGCGTCGGACACAGCCACCACCGTCCTTGCGACCAGGGGACCGCAGAGAGTGTCCGACCCATGCCCGGCATACTGGAGGGTCTAGGCCCTGCGCTCCAGTGCCTATGACACATATAGCCAACAACTATAAAAATCAATATCTATCATGAACACTGACATACAGACACTTAGCCAATATTATATAATAACTTGTGAAATGAGTCAATCAGGCATCTTAAGAGATTTGGTATAAGATATAACATGCCAGGTGATAATAACACTCAGGTGTATTCTACTTCAACACTTACGACAGACAATGTTTCCAATAATGGACAAGAAAGCAGGTGAGACAAAACTTTGAGTAGTTAGTATAATCGCATGCTGTAAATACTTTATGATCTTTACCATCTCTCCTGTGCTATGGCTCAATACTGCAGCATATCTAAAGAGGTTACTGGGCAATATATATTTGTTTTCTGCAGATACGTATATGCCATCTTTGAAGATAGCACCTTTTATTACCCATGTAGTTTGTTCAGCTTTTGGGGATGCTTGTTGCATCTCTTTGAGGATTTGTAGGTCAATAAGACTAGTCTCATGTAATGTCAGTATGTTGCGGTGGCTGCTTGTGCTGATAGGTGTTTCGGAGTGCTTTGGCCATCAGGACTTTATCCTGAGTTACTACTGCATATTCTGTGGCATTTGTGCCATCTGGGTTATTTTTTGTCTGTCAGGGCATTCTCGAAGAAAATGCCCAATCTTCCTGCAATGCCAACAAGATGTTTTGTGGCCCACTCCCCTACCTCTTCCTCTACCTCTCCCCTACCTCTGTAACCCTGTTCTTCATTCAAGTCTTTCTGTGTGAGGACAATATCACACCCATCCTGTATTACTAACACCAGTCCCTTTTTATCCTTCTTTTTGTCTTTATAATATTTTTCGGCATGTCTGCCATTTTCTCTCTTTCAGGCTTCACACAACCATATATTTGCACTTGTAAGTCCAGACTTTTTTAATTTCTCACTGCACTTTCCTATTTCTTCCACCAAATTTTCACATTTCATCAAACTAAGTTTATCATCAAATCCAAACCTTTTCTCCCATCTGTCCCCATACTTTGCACATTCTGGGTGTATTTTATGGATATACTTCACATCGCCTTCCAGGGGTCCATTCTTTTGATAACTCCATAAACATTCACATTCATGACCCTTACCTGAGACATCTCCCATGTTTAGAGTAAAACCCTTTGTAAGGACGTCTAATTTGACTATGGCCGTACATTGTTCAGGCTGATCTATATTAAGAGGACTATTATCTTTTGGATAATATAATTTTCCTTCTTCGATTTCACATATTTTCAGTTGTTTCACACTTTTTTGTTAAGTATATAATTCCACATGTGTTAATTCATAGTTTTGATGCCTTCAGTGTGAATGTACAATTTTCATAGTCCTGAAAATACAGAAAAATCTTTAAATGAGAAGGTGTGTCCAAACTTTTGGTCTGTACTGTATGTGCACACGTTAAGTACTTTCTGCAGACATTTCTGCACCAAAAACGTCTTGTGGCAGGAAAAACACAACATAACATAAATACGCACACTTTTACCGTATTTTTTACTTGCATTTCCCCCCCATGCATCTGATGAAAATCGCTGAATGGATTGACAGGCTGCAAATATAAAACTGCTTCTAATCTGCAAGGAAAAAAGAAGCAGCGTGTGCACGAGGCCCCAGGAATCTCATTCACTTTGTTGGTAGGAGGAAATGCTGCAACAAATACTTAAATATGCCCAAACCCAAAGCTCTAATCTCTCGGGCTCCAGAGTGCAGAAGCAGTTAACCCCTTCCTGACAGGGCCAATTTCTGCTTTTGAACTTTAGTTTTTTCCTCCCCTTCTTACCACAGCCATAACTTTTTTACTTTTCTGTCCACATAGACATATGAGGGCTTGTTTTTTAGGGGACGAATTGTAATTTTGATTGACACCATTGATTTTACCACTTTGTACTGGAAAACAGGAAACAAAAATTATAGTTTCTTGGAAATTATTTTTACAGTGTACATTTTGTGGTAAAAATGACCTTGCAGTGTGATTCTGCTCATCGGTACGATTACAGCGACACCAAACAAGTCCAGTTCTTTCATTATTTTACCGGTGAAAATAAATCAGAAGTTTGAAATAAAACCATTTTTGGGTTGTCGCCATTTTCCGAGACCCGTAACGTTTCTATATTTTTATTGATACCATTTTGGAATGGATATGACATTTTGATCACTTGTTACAGCATTTTTAGGGGTATTGCAGAAAATAATGTCATTTTGGCGTTTTTGAATATTTTTCTGTTTTATGGTGTTTACGAATCGTGTTGCTTGTGGTTTTATTTTGATAGATCAGACTTTTCTGAATGCAGCGATATCGCATATGTGTATTTTTTAAATTTTTTAATATCTTTATTTTTAATGCAGGAAAATGGGGGCGATTGGAACTTTAATGTTGTTTTTTTTTAAATATCTTTTAAAACTTTTTAAAATAGCTTTTAACTTATAGCTTGTGCTATATACAGCGATACCACAGTATTGCTGCAGTTAGTGAAAATCACGGTCTCCTTTTAAGCACGGCTATAGTCAGAATTTCAAGGGAGGTCTGTAATGGAGCACTGTGTTGTGCCATTATACAGTATGGAGCACTATGTGAGGCCCATTATACAGTATGGAGCACTATCCGAGACCATTATTCCGTATGGAGCACTATGTGTGGTCCATTATACAGTATGGAGCACTATGCGAGGCCATTATACTGTATGGAGGACTATGCGAGGCCATTATACTGTATGGAGGACTATGCGGGGCCCATTATACTGTATGGAGGACTATGTGGGGCCATTATACTGTATGGAGGACTATGTGGGACCATTATACTGTATGGAGGACTATGTGGGGCCCATTATACTGTATGGAGGACTATCTGAGGCCCATTATACTGTATGGAGGACTATGTGAGACCATTATACTGTATGGAGGACTATATGGGGCCATTATACTGTATGGAGGACTATGTGGGGCCATTATACTGTATGGAGGAGTATGCAGAGCCCATTATACTGTATGGAGGACTATGTGAGGCCCATTATACAGTATGGAGCACTATGTGAGACCATTATACTGTATAGAGCACTATGTGTAGTCCATTATACCGTATGGAGGACTATGCGAGGCCATTATACTGTATGGAGGACTATGCGAGGCCATTATACTGTATGGAGGACTATGCGGTGGCCATTAAACTGTATGGAGGACTATGTGGGGCCATTATACTGTATGGAGGACTATGTGGGGCCATTATACTGTATGGGAGATGACGCGCCCAAGGGATTGGGGGAGGGACGACTCGGCGCGCGGGCCTTAGTTGTTGTTTGCCTGACCTTGGGGGGGGGGGATGTCGCGGTGGTCGGCTCCCGGGCCCATACCCTGGGGTCACTCTTTAAAAAGGGAAAAAGAAGGGGGGGGTTTGTGTGGGAAAAAGGGGAATGTTCGTGACGCCACCTGTAGTTTCTGGTGAGGATCACCTGCCCTCCGGCAGTCCTCTGAGGCCGGTGTTCAGGCAGCTTAGCTGGTGCGGCTCCCCACAGGAGGAGCAGGGCCTCAGGGCAGCGTAGAGAAGAGAGAGTGAAGTAAAGCGTTGGCGGGTGCAGGGCTGCGGAGGAAAGAGCAGACAGAGACAGTAGTTGCAGTCATCCAAGTCTTTACTCACAGATTTGATCGTTCAGCTCAGAGCTTCTCTCTGCTGTCACACGGCGAACTGCGGCCGCCAGGGTGGGGCTCAGCACACTCCAGGTAGTTCAGGAGCACTTGACAGGACCCCCGCTCTAGTGTGTCCCTCTCTTCTCCTACTTCACCTTCTCTCTCCTTCTCCCACTGAGTCCCGTACGGGTACTGCAATGTCCTTTTTGGGTAACTTGAAGCTCCCGGACCGACTGGGTGCCCTTTTTGGTGACTTGTGGTGAGAACGTGGTGTAAGGCTGGGTCCCTCTGGATAAACTCAGATTAGGGAATACAGGTGGCGACTCCGTCCGTATCCCCCTGGGATCCACATAAGCCTCCAGACTTTTCCGACAGAGACGTGAAGTGCAAAGTCAGATAATCGGGGACCGGTACCCCCTCTTGCGGCAGGGTCTCTCTGGCTGGGCCAGAATGAGGTATGCAGGTGGCGACTCCGCTCCGTCCGCACCCCCTGAGATCCTTTCGCCTGTGGAGCTTGTCTCCTCTGCTCCCCTCCTAGGCCTTCTTAGTTGGACCCTGATCGGGGACAGAGCCAGTTATAACTCTGCCCCGACCCCCCGTCTCGAGGCCTGAGACTGGGAACCGTGGACCCTCAGCCTGCCGCAGCCTTGTGCTGACTTGCCGACCAAAAGACCCACGACCAAAGACCTTGTTGCTAAAATGGCCTCTGATTATATATAATTCTAGTTAAGTGCTGTAGATTAATGCTTCCTCCACCCTCACTCACTACTTGGTTCCCCCTAATCTTTGGTTCCCCCCAACTCCTCCATTCAGGCCCGGGGCAGCACTATGGTGCATTAGGCCCCCAACTGGAGTGGTGTAGTGTTGAGTGTGTGGTTGGGGACCTGTGCAGTACTCCATCCTTACCTAAGAGAGGAGATACCACACCTCATTCTGAGGTGCAGTACCCCTGTGGCGACTGAACCCTCAGGGGCGCCACAAAAGCAATGTAGGGCCCCGATATACTGTATGGAGGATTATGTGGGGCCCATTATACTATATGGAGAACTATGTGGGGCTCATTATTCTGTATGGAGCACTGTGTGGCCATTATACTGTATGGAAAGCAATGTAGGGCCCTGTTATACTGTATGGAGCACTGTGTGGGGCCCATTATACTGTATGGAGCACTGTGTGGGGCCATTATACTGTATGGAGCACTATGTGGGGCCAGTATACTATATGGAGCACTATGTGGGGCCCATTATACTGTATGGAGCACTATGTGGGGCCCATTATACTGTATGGAGCACTATGTGGGTCCCATTATACTGTATGGAGCACTATGTGGGGCCATTATACTGTATGGAAAGCAATGTAGGGCCCTGTTATACTCTATGGAGCACTGTGTGGGGCCATTATACTGTATGGAGGATTATGTGGGGCCATTATACGGTATGGAGGACTATGTGAGGCCATTATCCTGTATGGAGTACTATGTGGGGCCCATTATTCTGTATGGAGGGCTATGTGAGACCATTACACTGTATGGAGGATTATATGGGGCCATTATACTGTATGTAGGACTATGTGGGGCAATTATACTGTATGGAGGACTATGTGGGGCCATTATACTGTATGGAGGACTGTGTGGGGCCATTATACTGTATGGAGGAATATGTGGGGCCATTATACGGTATGGAGGACTATGTGAGGCCATTATCCTGTATGGATTACTATGTGGGGGCATTATACTGTATGGAGGATTATGTGGGACCCATTATACTGTATGGAGGATTATATGGGGCCATTATACTGTATGTAGGACTATGTGGGGCAATTATACTGTATGGAGGACTATGTGGGGCCATTATACTGTATGGAGGACTGTGTGGGGCCATTATACTGTATGGAGGAATATGCGGGGCCATTATACTGTATGGAGGACTATGTGGGGCCATTATTCTGCATGGAGGACTATGTGGAGGCATTATACTGTATGGAGGATTATGTGGGACCCATTATACTGTATGGAGGATTATGTGGGGCCATTATACTGTATGGAGGATTATGTGGGGCCCATTTTACTGTATGGAGCACTATGTGGGGCTCATTATTCTGTATGGAGCACTGTGTGGCCATTATACTGTATATATTAAGCAATGTAGGGCCCTGTTATTGGGACGCTCTAGCCCTCCCTGGGAAGGTGAACTCGGACGGCGGGCCTGTAGTTGTGGGGGATGTCATCGTGGCCTTGGCCCGGTCCGTGCCCAGGGCTGTCACATAAAAAATTATGGGCTTCTGGATGAGTGGTTGTTCGACTACGCCACCTGCGATTTTGGTGAGGGTCACCAGCACTGCAGCAGTCCTCTGAGGCCGGTGTTCAGACAGCTCGGATGGTACGGCTCCCCACAGGTGGAGCAAGGCCTCAGGGCAGCATAGAGAGAGAGAGAGCGTGGAATAGAGCGTTGGCGGGTGCAGAGCCGCGGAGTAAGGAACAGACAGAGACAAAGGTTACTCACAGTCTTAAAGTCTTTACTCACAGGTGTAGTGGTTCAGCTCAGAGCTTCTCTCTGCTGTCACACGGCGTGTTGCGGCCACCAGGATGGGGTTTGTGGCGCCCTGCTGTGCATGGAGCCACAGATCCTGGAGGGGTGTATTAAAGGATTTCTCCACAAGATGCCCTCGGAGCATACACACACCTCCACCCTACCTCAGTCCACCAGAGGGAGCCCGGATAGGGATATAAATACGGAGGGTGGAGCTAGGCAGAGGCGGTCTGTGAGTTTGTTCTCCACAGGAAGTGAGTGGAGACAGAACAGTCTGCAGTCCACAGCCAGTTCCTGCAGAGTAAGACATAGAAAAACAGGTCAGTCTGCAGTGGAGCTCAGTCAGACTCAAGCAGCTCGAGTTAAGAGCGCTAGGAGCGTTGCTGACGCTCAGAGAGCAGCAGAAGAGGCAGCAGCTAACTGCCAGTGTGTATAGCCTAGTGAGGGCCCGAGTTGGCCGAAGGCTAGAGGAGCGAGTAGCTTTGGGGGCAGAGGGACTTTACCAGCTCACCCCAGAACCCATATACCGGACAACGGGTCCGAGTCTGCAGGGATTCTTTACACCCAGCAGAGGACAACCGGAACCCCTGGCGAACTACATGTCCCAGGAATACCAAACGCTGACTGTTATACCAGGGTCAGGAGTTACCGAGGCCCCATATACCAGGGGGTGTGTACTCCAACAGAAGGCCCTACCACAGGATCAGCCGGTGCAGGACAAAAACCAAGTAAGGCCTAGCTCCATGCAGGTCAGAAACTTACTACAGAGAGGCAAGAGACAGGAGGCCATACACCCGCTCACTGGGGAGAATCCGGACGTGCACCTCTCACCCTACAGCGCTCCGGGGTGTTCCTGAACTATTTCCAGTAAAGGTACAGAAGTGACTTTTGTGTGTGCTTCCCCTTCTTGCTCTGACCTGGCTGGGTCCCCTCTGTCCTGCATCCCCAACTCCTACGCTGCCCTGAGGCCCCGCTCCGCCTGTGGGGAGCGATTCCATCTAAGCTGCCACAACACCAGCCTCAGTGGACGGACGCAGCGCTGGTGATCCTCACCAGACATCACAGGTGGCGTCACGAACTTTGACATTTCATTTTCCCCTTTTTAAGAGAGACCCCAGGGTACGGGCCCGGGAGCCGACCACCGTGACATCCCCCAAGAACAGGCATTAAGGCCCGGGCGCCGTTGCCACCTGGTACTGTGCGCCTTAAGAAACTGCAAAACTCACAGTGGTGAAGCTTTTCCCGCCATTTTCTGGAGTTTCCCGCCACTGGCCGCCATATTTCCGGTCGCCGCACGGGAAGAAGAAGGGCGTAACCGCTGGAAGCGCGCGAAGTCGAGGACACGCCCCGCCCCTGACGTCGAATCAGGAAACGTCAGGTCCTGGAAGGAGCCAGAGGACGCCCTGACGTCGGACGCAAGCGACGCAAGGTCCTACCAGAAGACAGCCACCTGCGGAGCAGCGGCCTACAGAAGGAAGGTAGGCCACGGTTCACTAGGGGGGTGCCAAGATGTTGCAGCAACAACCCGACGTCGCGGCCCAGGCTGACAGCCCCGATGATGCACCCGCGGCCGCCGCCGCGCAAGACGGAGCAGACGCTCCATCACCAGGGCCTGTAGCCCCTATCGTACCATTGACTTTACCATACATGCCTGGAGCAAAGTGGCTCCCCCAGTACAGCGGCAAGCCAGACACCCTGTCTGGATTCAAGCGCAAAATATGCAGCATCCTGGACATGTATTCTATGACGGGCAAACAAAGAGCAGCAGTTGTTGTGGGACAATTGACTGGTACTGCGGAGAGAGAAGTAGAGACCTGGTCGGCCGCAGACCAGGAGTCAGTGTCCGCAATTTTCAAAAAATTACAGACTGCCTTTGAGGACCGCACTAAAGCAGACCTCCAGATGAGGTTCTACCAATGCTCTCAGAAACCGAAGGACAGCGTTCGGGACTATGCTTGCCGTTTACAAGGGGCCCTGCGAGCTCTAAAACAGGTTAGTCCAATTAGCATAACAAATGAGAGTAAAATGCTAAAAGAACAATTTGTCCAGGGGCTGAGGTCCCAAGCGGAGAGCAGGACTGTGCGTTGGTGGTCCTTGGATCATCCAGATGCTACCTTTGACACCCTGAAGGATATGGCTATAAAGGGACTGCAACCCCTGGAGACGGCAGATACTGCAATCCAACGTTACCAGGGTGGGGCCACTCCAACGCCAGCAGCACCCACCTTTTCCCCGCTGGCTGCTGAAGCCAAAGTGCAGGCAGCGCCCCCTACTGAGCTGGACTGTCTGCGCTCAGAAGTGCGCCAGCTGACCAAAAACCTGGCCACTGTAATGAGTGCCCTGCAACTACGGACGGAGCCAGAGACGGAGGGAAATATCCTGCTAGCCGACTGCCCTGAGGATGTCCCCTGCATGAACCAGAGGAGAAGGAGAACGTCGCCACTCCGGAGGAGGATATCGCCAACCCGGAGGAGGACAACACCGCCCCCAGGAAGGACCAACAACCAGCGCCATCCTCACCAAGAGTTCGTCTGCCACCGCTGCCAGAAGGCAGGTCACACAGTGCACCAGTGTCCTTTAAACAAGCAAACCCTGGGTCTGAGGGCCAACACCCAGGAAAAGACTCAGCAGGCCCCTCACACTGGCACCACAGGTTCGTGGGAGGAAGACCTTTCCTATCCATCATACTGGACGGCATTGCGATACCTGCCCTGCTGGACACCGGATCCCAGGTAACAATCATACCTGATATCCTCTATAGCAAATACTGGTCCATGGACAGTCTCCAACCCCCAAACCCAGACTTTTCAGTATATGCCTCTAACAGCCTCCCTCTTGACCTACTTGGGGTTAAGAATGTAGCAGTAAAAGTGGGGAGAGTGGAGTTAAAGGACCAGGGGCTCATTGTAGTGAAGACTGTCAATGAGGAAAATGGACTGAATGTAGTACTAGGCACTAACATTGTGGGTAACTGTTTGGAGGAGGTTGTGTTTTTACTCCAACAGCTTGCTGACACTGCCAGACCGGGGCAGCGGAGAGCACTCCAGAGGGAGATTCGAGCCCTGATGTACCAGCAGCAAGTAAAGCTAACCGGTGGTGCAGGTAACAGACCCCGTACCCATTGTGATTCCCCCAATGAGTGAAATGCTTATCTGGTGTAGAGCAGCAATAGGTCTTAAAGGACATAGCTACCAGGTGGTAGTAGAACCCCTTAGCTCAGAACACAGACCTACACTCTTAACTGCCAGGGGGGTAGTAGATGTACACAATGGGAGGGTGCCCGTCCGTCTTCTCAACTATGGGGAAGACGAGGTCAGATTACCACGTTATGCCACTGTTGCCAAGCTTTACACTGTAAATAATAACTCTATTCACACGGCGGAGTCCTTAACCTCCCCAGACCAAGTGGAGGATAATGATCCTACAACACAGGTTGAGGATTGGTGTCAACAGCTCCACGTTGGGACAGACACCACTCCTGCCCACCAGAAACAAGGAGTACACCGGGTGGTTCAGGAATACGCGCAGGTATTCAGCAAACACCCACTTGACTTTGGGAGGATTAAGGGGGTACAACATCACATCCCCACAGGCAACCATCCCCCCATCAAGGAACGGTACAGGCCTATACCTCCAGCACACTACCAGAAAGCCAAGGAGATGTTGCATGACATGAAGAAGGCAGGGGTAGTAAGGGATAGTCGTAGTCCCTGGGCAGCTCCCCTAGTTCTAGTCAGGAAGAAGGATGGAAGCATGAGAATGTGTGTAGATTACAGACAAGTAAATCGCATTACACATAAAGATGCATACCCTTTACCCCGTATTGAGGAATCCCTGGCTGCCTTAAAGTCTGCAAATTATTTTTCCACCCTTGACCTTACTAGTGGGTACTGGCAAGTAGCTGTGGCTGAGGAGGATCGGGAGAAGACGGCCTTCACCACCCCAATGGGACTCTGCGAGTTCAACAGTATGCCGTTTGGACTCTGCAATGCCACTGGAACATTCCAGAGATTGATGGAGAGCTGCCTGGGACACCGCAACTTCGAGACTGTGTTGCTATACCTGGATGACGTGATAGTGTACTCCAAGACGTATGAGGACCACTTGAAGCACCTGGCAGAGGTATTTGAGTCACTGTCCCAGTATGGGATGAAGTTGAAACCCTCAAAGTGCCACCTGCTCAAGAGAAAGGTACAATAACTGGGGCACATTGTCAGCCCAGAAGGGGTAGCACCAGACCCGGAGAAGGTAACTGCCATACAGAAATGGCCGGAGCCGAAGAACCTCAAAGAGGTGCGTCAGTTCTTGGGACTGATAGGATACTACCGGAGGTTTGTACAAGACTATACTAAGAAAGCAGCGCCTCTGCAAGACCTCCTGGTAGGACAGTCCCCCAAGGGCAGAAATCCCCCATTCCACTGGAGTAAAGAACAGGCTGAATCATTTCAAGAAATGAAGGAGATTCTGACATGTGATGAGATCCTAGCCTACCCTGACTACAGCCAACCGTTCCTGCTGTATACTGATGCCAGCAATGAAGGATTGGGAGCTGTCCTAAGTCAGAAGCAGAATGGCCAGGAGAAAGTCATCGCATATGCAAGCAGGAAGCACCGCTCGACTGAAAGGAACCCAGAGAACTATAGCAGCTTTAAGTTAGAGTTCCTGGCCTTGGTCTGGGCCATCACAGAAAGGTTCAAGAACTACTTAGCCTCCAGAAAGTTCACTGCCTACACTGACAATAACCCCTTAACTCATCTTGAAACAGCCAAGCTGGGAGCCATGGAACAACGATGAATGGCTCGGCTGTCAAACTACCAATTCACAATAAAGTACTGGGCGGGCCGCAAGAACGCCAATGCCGATGCCTTGTCCAGGATGCCTCACCAGTCAGACACAGAAGAAGAAGTGGATGACCTGGAAGAGATTGAGCTACCTGCCTTTCATCGGAATGGGATGATCCATGAGCAACGAGCCTCCAGGAGGCAGCGTGGTAAGACGTTAAACCCTTTGCCTCACCACAGCTGGAAAGAGACCCAGGACAGTGACCCGGTTGTCAGCCGTATCAAAGAGCTGATAACCCAAGAAGGTTCCTCCCTGGAGATGGATGCGTCTCTCCAAGCAAAACAGCTGTAGAATGAGAGAAGCCGGCTGTTTATCTACCGTGAGAAGCTGTGCCGGAGGTACGTCAATCCAAAAACCCATGAGATGGTATGGCAGATAGTGGTCCCCAAGACGGACATCCAGATGGTGTTGGAGGCCTACCACGATCAGGCGGGGCACTTTGGCTTGAAAAAGCTAGAGACCCTGTTGAAGTGTCGATTCTACTGGGTGGGAATGCGCAGCTCCATTGAAAGGTGGTGCAGAGACTGTGGACCCTGTAGCCTCAGAAGAAAAGACTACAGCAGCCAGAAGGCACCCCTGCAGCCCATCAAGACGACTCGACCCCTGGAGATTGTGGCCCTGGACTATGTCAAGTTGTCACCCAGCCGGTCAGGATATGCCTATGCCCTGACCATGGTGTATCACTACTCCAGGTTCCTGGTGGTCGCCCCTGTCAAAGACCTGACAGCAAAGACAGCAGCGAAGACGTTCCAAGCGTACTTCTGCAGACCCCATGGATACCCTGAGCAGGTACTGATTGACCAAGGCCCGGCCTTTGAGGCTGAATTGTTCAAAGAGTTCTGCCATCTGTACGGGTGTAAAAAGATCAGGACTACACCGTACCACCCCCAAACTAACGGTCTCTTTGAAAAGATGAATAACATCATCATCGATCTACTGAAGACTATACCACTAGAAGAGAGAAACCAGTGGCCAGACCTACTACCTGACCTAGTGGAACGGTATAATCACATACCAGTAAGTTCCACCAATTGCACTCCGGCATATCTCATGCGGGCAAGACCAGGAAAGCTGCCCATGGACCTGGAGCTTGGTGTTGTAGAACCAGAAGCAGATGTGACCACTGAAGACTGGGACACGACCAGACAGGAGCAGTACAGAAGAGTACAAGCATGTGTCGAAGACAGTCTCACTCGGGTGAGGGATAAACAAGATGCACAATACAACAGAAGTGCACCAGCAGAACCAGTCACACCAGGAGAAGTGGTATTGAAAAGGAAGCGGAGGAACCACAAGCTTGATGACCAGTGGGAGAGAGAACCCTACACTGTGTTGAATTCAAGGTTTGACAACAGGAAGACATGTCTGATCAGCAAAGATGGAGGAAGAACAACTGCAACAGCATCTAGGGACCACCTGAAGTTGTGTCCAGATCTGCTAAAACCCCAAGAAGAAGTGCCTCTCATTTTCCCGGAGGAACCTGATGAAGCAGTAATACATACTGATTTAGGAGACTTCCCGGCAGATTGGCCTCAAATCGGAGGAGCAGTCATAATTCCAGTACTCCAATTCTTCCAACAGCCAGAAGACCCTCCACAGCAAGTTGAACCTTTAAGTGCTGTTGAAGAGCCTAGTGCCGCAGAAAAGCCTGCTCAGGAAGAATCCCAGGAAGAAGGATCCCCGGCAGAAACACAGCAAGAAGGCCCAGCCAATGGTGAACTTGCCAGCCCATTAGCGAGGTTAAGGCAGTTTTTCAATACCATCACTAGTAGAACAAACAGGGTAGCTGAGAGAAACACTGACACTACACAGACCACCGCACTACGCAGATCTACACGTAGCATGAAAGGTCAACTCCCTGTCAGGTACACTAAGTAAAATAGTTAAACCCCGACAGATGTAGATAGTTATCCCTGGGGTATGGTATTGTATTGTATAATACTGTATATTATTGGATTATCCTGTGTATGTATTGCTATGTATTTATTGCCTTTTACAGGCCTTTAACTTATATCTTGCCCCTCTAATGGACAATCCAAGTGAAACGGACACTTTACTTATTTGCTTCCCATTACCCGCTTGGGTATCTAAGAACTCTGTGGCTGAGGACTATGTGCAGCTCAAAGACTTTATTTGTACATATTTGCACTCCCTGAGTGCCCCTTTGCGCAACCTCTCCGGAAGTGACTTGGACTTTCTGGTTGCTCATTGCCTACTGTTTATTGAACTATATATGTATATTTATTCATGTTCTGGTTATGCAATGTTCAAGTGTCCTAACCTCCCATAAAGGGAAGCTTGTTATTGTTGTTGTTACAAAATGTGCTTCAGCCCGGGAGTGCTGAGTTCAACTAGGGGGGAATGTGATGCCCTGCTGTGCATGGAGCCACAGATCCTGGAGGGGTGTATTAAAGGATTTCTCCACAAGAGGCCCTCGGAGCATACACACACCTCCACCCTACCTCAGTCCACCAGAGGGAGTCCGGATAGGGATATAAATACGGAGGGTGGAGCTAGGCAGAGGCGGTCTGTGAGTTAGTTCTCCTCAGGAAGTGAGTGGAGACAGAACAGTCTGGAGTCCACAGCCAGTTCCTGCAGAGTGAGACACAGAGAAACAGGTCAGTCTGCAGTGGAGCTCAGTCAGACTCAAGCATCTCGAGTTAAGTGAGCTAGGAGCGTTGCTGACACTCAGAGAGCAGTAGAAGAGGCAGCCAGCTAACTGCCAGTGTGTATAGCCTAGTGAGGGCCCGAGTAGGTCGAAGGCTAGAGGAGCGAGTAGCATTGGGGGCAGAGGGGCTTTACCAGTTCACCCCAGAAACCATATACCGGACAACGGGTCCGAGTCTGCAGGGATTCTTTACACCCAGCAGAGGACAACCAGAACCCCTGGTGAACTACATGTCTCAGGAATACCAAACGCTGACTGTTATACCAGGGTCAGGAGTTACCGAGGCCCCATATACCAGGGGGTGTGTACTCTAACAGAAGGCCCTACCACAGGATCAGCCGATGCAGGACAGAAAATAAGTTAGGTCTAGCTCCACGCAAGTCAGAAACTTACTACAGAGAGGCAAGAAACAGGAGGCCGTACATCCGCTCACTGGGGAGAATCCGGACGTGCACCCCTCACCCTACAGAGCTCCGGAGTGTTCCTGAACTATTTCCAGTAAAGGTACAGAAGTGACTTTTGTGTGTGCTTCCCCTTCTTACTCTGGCTGGGTCCCCTCTGTCCTGCATTCCCAACTCCTACACTGCCCTGAAGCCCCGATCCGCCTGTGGGAAGTGATTCCATCTAAGCTGCCACAACACCGGCCTCAGTGGACGGTCGCAACGCTGGTGATCCTCACCAGACACCATAGGTGGCGTCACGAACTTTGACATTTCATTTTCCCCTTTTTAAGAGAGACCTCAGTGTACGGGCCCGGGAGCCGACCACCGCGACATCCCCCAAGAACAGGCATTAAGGCCCGGGCGCCGAGTAGTCCCCATCCCCTTGGTGCCACAGGGTTCAGCACACTCCAAGTACTTCAGGTGCACTTGACAGGACCCCAAGCTCTAGTGTGTTCCTCTCTTCTCTTAATTCTCCTTCTCCCTCCTTGTGTTCCCCACTGAGTCCCGTACGGGTACTGCGATGCCCTTTATGGGTGGCGTGTAGCCCCCGGACCGACTGGGTGCCCTTATTGGTGACTGGTGGTGAGAACTTGTTGTAAGGCCGAGTCCCTCTGGATAAACGCAGATTAGAGGATACAGGTGGCGACTCCGCTCCGTCCGGATCCCCCTGGGATCCACATAAGCCTCCGGACTTTTCTGACAGAGACGTGAAGTGCAAGGTCAGATAATCGGGGACCGGTACCCCCTCTTGCGGCAGGGTCTCTCTGACTAAGCCAGAATGAGGCATGCAGGTGGCGACTCCGCTCCGTCCGCACCCTCTGAGATCCTTTCGCCTGTGGAGCCTATCTCCTCTGCTCCCCTCTTTTGCCTTCTTGTGTGGACTAAGACCAGGAACAGAGCTGGCTATAACTCAACTCTGCCCCAATCCCCAGTCTCGAGGCCTGAGACCGGGAATCACAGAATCCTAGAACAGCTGCAGCTTGTACTGACTAACCACTTCAGGGAACTGCGACCAAAGACCCGGTACTAAAGATGGCCTCTGTTTATATATGATTCTATTAAGGTGTGTTATAAAGTGCTTCCTCCACCCTCACTCACTACTTGGTTCCCCCTTACTTTGGTTCCCCCCAACGCCTCCATTCAGACCCAGGGCTTTAGATCCCCGTCCTGAACTGGAGTGGTGTAGTGTTGAGTCCGTGGCAGGGGTCCTGTGTAGTACTCCATCCTTACCTTGGAGAGGAGATACCACACCTCGGTCTGAGGAGCAGTACCCCTGTGGCGACTGAACCCTCAGGGGCGCCACATTATACTGTATGGAGCACTGTGTGGGGCCAATTATACTGTATGGAGCACTGTATGGGGCCCATTATACTGTATGGAGGATTATGTGGGGCCATTATACTGAAGGAGCACTATGTGGGGCCAGTATACTGTATGGAGCACTATGTGGGGCCCATTATACTGTATGGAGCACTATGTGGGGCCCACTATACTGTGTGGAACACTATGTGGGGCCCATTATACTGTATGGAGAACTATGTGGGACCCATTATTCTGATATGGAGGGCTATGTGGGGCCCATTATTCAGTATGGAGGACTATGTGGGGCCATTATTCTGTATGGAGGACTATGTGGGGCCATTATACTGTATGGAGGACTATGTGGGGCCATTATTCTGCATGGAGGACTATGTGGGGCCATTATTCTGCATGGAGGACTATGTTGGACCCATTATATTGTATGGAGGACTATGTGGGGCCATTATTCTGCATGGAGGTCTATGTGGGACACATTATACTGTATGGAGGACTATGTGGGCCATTATTCTGCATGGAGGACGATGCGGGGCCATTATACTGTATGAAGGACTATGCGGGGCCATTATACTGTATGGAGGACTATTCAATGTTATATTTGATAAGGGAAAACTTCCTCAATTGTAGACATTTTTTAAATAAATATCACGGTTGTCTTGCAACTTTGTCCAAGCTTTTCATTTTGGCCCTCCGGGTATTTGAGTTTGACAAAATATAAAGGGATGTCTGGGCATACAGTATTGCCATATCGCACTGCGTCATAATTCAGCTGTCACAGAGAGAGACTGCAGACTTTTCTTTTGCAAGCAGAAAACCCTATAAGATATAAAGGGATGTCCGGACATACAGTATTGATGACCCATCTACATCTACAGGATAGGTCATCAATAGCAGATCAGTGGGGGTCCGACACCTGGCGCCCCCAAGAGCAGCTGTTTGCTCAGGCGGCATTACTGAGCGGCTGCTGCTGGTTCTGCAGCTCAGCTCCTGTTCATTTGAATAGTAGTGACTACAGTACCAGCAGCGACTGGCAGAGGCCACTACACTCTGGATAGAGCTGCGCTTGCTCCGGAGCTTGTAACAGCTGACCGATGGGGGCACCAGCTGTCAGACCCCACCTATCTGCTTTTCATGACCTATCCTGTATATGTAGAGAGGTCATCAATCCCATATGCCCGGAAATATCCTTTACTCTCTTATAGTTGTTTTCTGGTCACAAGAGAAAAGTCTGCAGTTACTCTGACTGCAGACAGCTGAATTATCACACTGTCCCGATTTGCGCACACTGTCTCGATTTTCCTGTATTTTAATGCGGGAGGGCGGTCACTTGACCTCATGTATGCGATTTACATACTTGCAGTCACATGCCGACTAGTCTCATGAAGATTCTTTCAATTCTCTTATATTGAGTGGAGCAAGATGAGTCTCGTCCGCACATGACTGCAAGTATGTAAATAACATACATTTAAAGGAAAATTCCTTTAAAGAGAATTTCCAACCTTCTTGAAAATTTTACAGGGGACAGGGTTTGTTTTAAGAAAAAGAAAAACAACCTTAAAGGGGTTGTCCAGCTTTAGGCTACAAGCCTGCAATTTCTCTGTGCGCGCTGTGAGGATTCTCAGGTGTCGGTGCCCGATGTGAATTGAGTGCAGCCGAACACAGTCTAGTCAGAATGTGGCCAGAAGTAGAAGTATGCGTATCACATGCTTGTGGTCACACACCCGACACCTGAAAATCCTCACAGCGAGCAGGGCGTGCAATGTGAGGATTCACAAGTCTGCAGTCACATAAAGTGACTGCAGTCTTGTAGCTTAAGGCAGCTTGCACCTGTTCACACTTGCTTTATTCTGTTCGGAGGAGCTGGTCAAGTTTTTTTTATAGTTCACTTTTGGAGGTTGTGACAGCCTCCTTTTCTGACTGTGCACTCCTCTGATCAGCCTAAGGCCCCCTTCACATGTACGTGTCTGCGTTACGTGTGGCATCCGTTTTTTTCATGGATACCACACGTGCCCATTATAACCTACTAGCTATTCAACCCGTTCTATGCCCGGGTGGCAAGCATTTTTATTGGTATATGGTCTCCCATGCTGGTATGTGCTGCCCCCCTCCTGGTATTTGTGCTGCCCCCATCCTGTCCCCACCATCCCATCCTGGTATGCATGGCACCTCTCACCCCCAATCCTGGTATACAAGGCACCCCTCACCCCCAATCCTGGTATGCATGGCACCCCTCACCCCCAATCCTGGTATGCATGGCACCCCTCATCCCCAATCCTGGTATGCATGGCACCCCTCACCCCCAATCTTGGTATGCATGGCACCCCTCACCCCCAATCCTGGTATGTGTGGTACCCCATCCCTCATCCCTATCCTGGTATGTATGGTATCCCAGATCCTGGTATGCATGGGCCGCTCACCCTCATCCTGGTATGCATGGCACCCCTCATCCCCATCCTGGTATGCATGGCACTCCTCATCCCTATCCTGGTATGCATGGGTCCCTCATCCCCAATCCTGGTATACATAGTACCCCTCATCCCCAATCCTGGCATACATGGTACCCCTCATCCCTATCATGGTATGTATGGTACCCCTCATCCTGGTATGCATGGTACCCCGCATTCCTATCCTGGTATGTATGGTACCCCTCATCCCTATTCTGGTATGCATGGCACCCCTCACATCCCTATTCTGTTATACATGGCACCCCTCACACCCCAATCTTGGTATGCATGGTCCCCTCACCCCCCAATCCTGGTATGCATGGTGCCCTCACCCCCCAATCCTGGTATGCATGGTCCCCTCACCCCCCAATCCTGGTATGCATGGTCCCCTCACCCCCCAATCCTGGTATGCACGGTCCCCTCCCCCCCCAATCCTAGTATGCATGGTCCCCTCACCCCTTAACCCTGGTATGCATGGTCCCCCCACCCCCTAATCCTGGTATGCATGGTCCCCTCACCCCCAGTCCTGATATGCATGGTCTCCTCATCCCCCCAATGCTGGTATACATGGTCCCCTCAACCCCCAATCCTGGTATGCGTGGTCCCCTCACCCCCCAATAATGGTATGTGTGGTGCCCCTCATCCTGGTATGCATGGTCCCCTCACCCCCCAATCCTGGTATGCATGGTCCCCTCACCCCCCAATCCTGGCATGTGTGGTACCCCTCACCCTCCAATCCTGTTATGTGTGGTACCCCTCACCCCCCAATACTGGTATGCATGGTCCCCTCACCCCCCAATCCTGGTATGCGTGGTACCCCTCATCCTGGTATGCTTGACCCCCTCACCCCACAATCCTGGTATGCATGGTCCCCTCACCCCACAATTCTGGTATGTGTGGCCCCCTCATCCATTTCACACTGTGCACACATACAAAAAAATAAACAGTTATACTCACCTTTCTTCTCTGTGCTCCAGCGCTGCTGCGTCCTGTTCTGCTGGAGGCCGGGGGAGGAGTGTGGCGACGGAGCACCGCGCTGTCCGGCGCCATTTTGCTGAAGACACACTGCAAATGTGTCTTCAGTAAAATGGAGCAATATAGCGCTATGTGCATGTGCCGATCCGGCGCCCCACTCCTGCCACGGACTCCGGCGAAGAGAGGCGCTGCGGCAAAGCTCCTTCCGGTCAAGTAAGTATGTAAGTATGGCGTCGGAGATCGCGGTATGCGTTCAGTGCCTACGCATACCGCGATCTCCGGCGCCATACACTCCTCTTACCTGTAACGGCTGGATGGGTGATTCTGTCTGGAGCCAGACTGCGCGTCGCGCATGCGCAGTCTATCGGGGCTTCAGACAGAGACACGCTTGCAGTGTTATATTATAGATGGTGTTTTTCCGGTAACGGTTTTATATGAATTTATGAAGGTGCCTAAGGCTTTTAATTAATGCTGGATCCTACCTGCCCTTTACAGTTTTACACTGTTTACCTCTTGGTATCACTTTGCAGCAGCCAACAGAATGTCTCCGCACTGTGACCCTAAACTACATTCTCACTTATCTTTTTGCAAAGGACCAGAAAAAGAGGGGAGGAGACATCACACCATGTGAGCACATCCCGCCCACTTTTACTGCAGTCTTAATGCAATCTAACACTACACTAGATTCATGGGAAATGTCTGCAGCTGCTCCCCCTAGTGTTTAAAAGTTGAAAATATCAAAACTTTTACAATTTTTATATTTTTTTACCATTAAAAGATTTTTTTTTTTAAATTAAAACTTTAGTGCTTTACATTTTTTCAATTGTTGCTGCGAGACCTCTGAAGATGATGAGTATTATACTATCCATTTCTGAGCTTTACGTTGCTTTACTCCCTACTTCACAGTACACTGACGTTGAGTATGGTCTCATCCATATGGGGTCACAAAGGTTCAGCTAATGTTATCGCCTTTTGCAGGGCTTTTCATACTGGATACATCGCCGTCCATCAAATGAAAGTCCAACCATAAACAATATTCCATGGACCCTCAAGGTAAATCCCAAACTTCTCCCTGATCTTCTCTATGGGATATTCATGAAGCAGCTTTATATTTTATCCATGACTGTATAATAACAAGGGCTCTCTGGTTGATTAGATTATGTATAAGAGAATTTCTAAATGTTTTTTTTTTATTACAGGATGACCCACTACGTGTGGTTCCCTGGAAAAATTCCTCTGAAGATTCCATCAAGCTTCCTCTTTGGATCTTCCGTGCCACAGTTTTTGTTGCGCTGATGACACTTGTGACAATACTAGAGAACTTGGCTTTAAAGCGCACTTGTCAGCAGGATTGTGCTTAGTAAACCACATACACTGACCGGTGGGCGCCATTACACTGAGTAAAATGATAGCTTTGTTGATGAAATCCGTCCAGAGGTTCTTTTATAATCTTTAGTTTCAGTTTTGCCATAATGAGATACTCGTGCTCTGGGGCGGGACTTTAGGGAGGTGCTGTAGCTGGTGCTCTCATTATGTATGCCTATCTCTGACAGGTCACTGTGCTTTCAGTCGCCGGCCTAATATTTTAAATATTGCCTTTGTAATTTCTCTGCCAATTTGAAATTTACATCCCCAAAATGGCCGCAAAGGCCCGCGCATGCGCAGTAGCATCTTTCGGTTGCCGAAAGATGCTACTGCACACGCGCAGTCGCCATTTTGCTAAAGGAAAAAGAAACTTGCCTGCAGCAATATGGCACCCAGCAACCGAAAGATGCTACTGCGCATGCGCAGGCCCCGGCGGCCATTTTGGGGGATGTAAATTTCAAATTGACAGAGAAATTACAAAGGCAATATTTAAAATAGAAGCAGAAGCACAGTGACCTGTCAGAGACCAGAGATAGGAATACATAATGAGAGCACCACTTACAGCCCCTCCCTAAAGTCCCACCCCAGAGCAAGAGCATATCATTATGACAGAACTGAAAATAAAGATTACAAAAGAACCTCTGGACGGATTTCATCAACAAAGGTATCATTTTACTCAGTGTAATGGCGCCCACCGGTCAGTGTATGTAGTTTACTAAGCACAATCCTGCTCACATGTGCGCTTTAAGGCTTGTCCTGAGCAAGAAGGCAAAGTCCAAACCTGGTGAAACAACTATAAAACCCACTCCTAAGAACAAAAACATTCTGGAAGAGCAAAGTACTTGTAAGGAACCAATTTGTATCCCTCAGATTCAGGAGCAAGTTTCCAGGAGAATAACTGTTCTGCCAAATGGCAAATGTTCTGGTCCATCCATGGCTCCTGCACCATAGGATGCGAATAAAGTTCCTAGACGCAACTATAAAGAGGGTTTCAGTGATATTGTCTGGGTCCATACTGTACCATATTACAGCAGAAGAAGAGCTCGAAATTCTACAGAGCAAAAAGAGGTTTCTGATCTTTGAATGAAACCAATAATCAATAACCTAGAATTTCAGAGCCGAGAACGCCAGAGTTGAGCACACCAGTACCAAGAATACCAGAGCCTAGAGATTCAGAACCTTAAATGCTGGAGCCTAGAAAGCCCACAATGCTGCAACACAGAATCGAGAGGAGAAGATTTTTCTGTAGATGTCTAAGAGGCAAAAAAGATTGAGAAAACATCTGCCTGTAGTTTCCATCGCTTGCATCTCACCTATTCCCGATCCATCACAGATTTGAGGGATACCTCCTGATGTCATCAGCATCGTAACCATCTGTGGTTCACATCCTACAGATGACGATAAACTTGAAGTTCAGATTTCTGGGTGGCTAAATGCTGGAGGGTGATGACCTATTGATGGCCCACAGCCAGAGGTTCATTACCTGTTGATGGTACACAGCTGGACAGTGGGTCAATAACTTTTGATGGGACACATCCAGGTTTCTCCCTCATTACAAGGGACCCTAGTGAATACTGATCATTCTGAATCCCCACTGACTATATACTTGCTCCACCTCACCCTATACCATCATGGAGGACACTTCCACCTGTGTCCACTGTAAGGTTGGACTTTCTTTTATAATTACAGCAGATTAATAAATATCATAAAGCTGAAAAAGTGTTGAGTAATTTTATTATTAATAAATATAAAGTATAATATATATCTATAGAGGGCACATAAGATGACTAACTATAGAAAGCATAGTATCGCCTGATATATACTGTATATTCTAGATGGCGCTATTAAACTAAATACATCACAACCTCCAGGGTGATATTACCGTACAATGCGAGATCACTAATAATGGCCACAGATTATGAGAAAATGACCAGCTCCATAGTCCTGGAGTTATTATAAATGTCTCTAGTGTGAGGCAGGGACTGGACGAGTGTTGGAGGGAGGTATATTCCCCCAGGACGTCCTTTATGTATCCATGCTGTAGAATCTGCCGTATACTTCTGTTCTAGCAGTCAGACATTTCACTCTGCAAATCACAGGCTCAACATTGTGTAAAACTACCACCGTATATAAGAGCACTCAGAATAAAAACTAGCGGCATGCCGTGCACTGCCCACGTCATGTGTACGGGATACAGGACCTGCAGGACCTGGTACGGCCATTATAGTTGATAGATTAATGATACCTGTGCAGATGAAGGGAAAAAAAATATGTGCAACAACAGGAGAAAGTCTCAAAATGTAATTTGAAGAGTATGAGATGCAGATATGTGGTACCAGGGAGAAACGTAAGTGTAGTCAGACAACACAATGACCTGGAAACGGGTCAAGCAGAGCCGGGTATGTGGTAATAATAAATGGGCAGGGAAATGAGTCGAAGTTTTGGTAATCATGGTGTAACAGACCGGGCAGACTGACTGGGCAGGAGAGAATTTTATGTTCTTTTGATTATAGAATCATTCGGAGAATTCCTGCTCCTTAATATTTAAAGGGGTTGTCCGGGATTATTATTTTTTTTTTTACCGTGGACCTAAGAACTTACAGGCCGATCTTTGCCTGCTAACAGTGGTCACAGCCCGCTCCTGCTGGTGATTCTCCAGCTCCCGCTCTGCTCTGTTGATGGAGCATGACTGCTGGTGTCATGCTGACTGACAGCTGGCTCCCCGCTGCCTAACAGGAGGGAGCCGGCTGCCAATCAGCATGAAGTTGGCAGTCATGCTTCCATGACAGAGCAGATAGGAAATGGAAGAGCTGTCCTGTTGACGTGAAACACCAGAATTGCTGTTAGGAGCAGTTCAGGAGCGATCTGAGTCGCCACCGGCTAAAACAGGCAGGTAGTTAGCAATTACCTGCCTGTTAGTTCTTAGTAATAACTCATAGGAAATAGTAGCATGTTAAACGCAGTATAAAAAAATCAAAGGTTATATAATGGCATAATACACATGCAGGTATTGAAGGACTCAGGTGGACAACTCGTCATGAAATCAATATATACAGAGACAAAAAATGACGAGCAATAGTCCAGGGTAATGTACAAAAGTAGGAAAAAACAAGGAGTGATCCAGCATCCAAAAGTCTTCTTTAAAATCAATAATTCTATATTGGAAAACTATTTTAAAAATCATATGCAGAAAAGTCACATCATACAATGATTAAGGACCATAAGGTCTGAAACTCGTCTGTACATCACCTCCTCCTGTGGGGGCTGTGACTTCTCTGCATATGATTTTTAAAATAGTTTTCTAATATAGGATTATTGATTTTAAAGAAGACTTTTGGATGCCGGATCACTCCTTGTTTTTTCCTGCTAATCTCCCGGGGCACTGCCGGCTGTTCCATGCACCTGATGTCTGAGTAAGTTGAGATGACTTTTTTTTCCTCTTTTATTTCAATGTTCAAAAGTAGAAAATTTATTGATGTATAAAAATATACATGAACAGGGCAGGGGGGAATAGGACACACATCCACGTGTGAAGACAAACTGTGGAAAAAAGGGGCACGCAATATAGGAACATTAATAATAGTATATATCAAATATCATATACATTATCATATGTACTATCATAACAGATATAAAGGAATACGATGTCATAAAAAAGAAATCCTGCCGTTATACCAATAAATAGCGTTATCAAGGAATATGTGACAAATTATCCCACTAGAACTATGCTAATGCACCAAACAAGAAGCATTATGAAATACTTTGGACACCAATGATGCAGGAGCTCTAACTATTAGTGCGTCCGCCCCTGACGCGCATTTCGACTGTGCCACCTGACGAAGGCTGGGTCTCCACTTATTCCCTGCACAGTAACAGGACCTCCCTTTTGTTTCCCCCATGGAACACCAATACATTTCAATTGAATGTGTGTCCTCGGATGTACATTCAGTTGAAACCAGTGGGCCCACTCTATGTCCTGCTCGGGGACACGCCAAAGATCTGGGCCCACCGAAGAGTTGTCCGATGTCCCATTGCTCCAGTCCGGCCCTGGTTACAGTTCATGCTAGTCCAGACAACAGATATCACGTCCATCGCACATGTATCCAGTCAGCAACTACAGTCCTCACATACATAGTTCATCACATACAGACGATGGATACCATGACCGTAGAACATCTATCTAACTCCAGCAACATATAGTACAGTCTCAACTGGGGTTCTCCAAACTTATTTGTGGGTTCAGTGTTGGGCAGAGGAGCAGACCTGTATTCCACCAGATGGAGCCATGGTGTTTTGGACTGTTACTGAAGAGACCCTCTGGAGTGGGAGTCAGAGACTTTATACCCACAGTTCCCATTCAGGACATTCCTCCACAGGATTGGAGAAGTTGGGGGGAGGTGATACTTCACTGTTCAACTAACCAGCATATTTGTCCTAAATTGTGTAATTAGTAAACTGCAGTGGGCTGATGCAATATATACTCAGCAGGCATTTACAAATGAACATATCACAAGAGTGAACGTACAGTATCATATGAAACAATGACTCAATTGAGGCCTCTGAGAGACTAACAAGAGTAATGGAATGATTGATTTACCTGATTACCAATTTTGTGTCTGGCCTTATGGATACATAAGATCCAGCTTGCATGTCTTTCTCTGCTTACTATTACTGAATGGAAACAGTGATTCCCGATGCTGAACGCTCTCCAGGAGAGACCCATGCACCTCAATCTCATGAGCAAGCAAATCTCCAATAAAACACAACAATAAGACCGACATAACCAGTGCTCCGTGCTGGAAAAAGTCTGTATCCCTTAGAGACGTGCACTCTGCTCTACGTCCATTGGTCCAATAGTCTTTAGTCCGTGGCCAGCTCCTCACACTGATGAAACTGGTGTAACGCCTGTACAAGAGATAGCAGCCACAACACTTATTACTCACATCTTCATCTGTTTTACATAGAGGCAGAATCATTTTATATCCTGGTGGTGGTGCTTCACTTGTAAATGACTTTAAAGCAGTACAGTTGCTGGGCCTGAAAACTCCATTCCTTTTTTTCTGCCCTTCACTGACCACTGCTCTTCCAGTAATTCCCTTGCCCCAGCCTGGAAAGTCCAGTATTTACTCACTATGACTCCCAGGTGTAGCCTACACGTTACCTTCTCTTCAGTCGCACTGTCCATTGACAATATGGAAAGGAGTCTGCTGCTCACTGAGCAGCTGCTCACTGGGGTAGATGTGGGGGAGGGTGGTAGTAGGGAGCTGCAGGACAGTGAGGGGGGGTAGAGGGAAGAGTACCAGGGAGGCTAGTCCTGATCTGGCACACCCCAATAAGTTTGCAAAGTTGGCATATGAGGGGTGTGACGGTACAGGGTTAGCACAGGGTGTCCCCTGAAAGCCAGAGGAGTGTCAGCTCCAGTAAGGAGGGAAATAGGAGAGCAGGGCAGGCCAGGCAGGTGCTGGTAGTGGGTGACTCAATTATTAGGGAAACAGATAGGGCAATCTGTCACAAAGACAGGGATCGTCGAACAGTGTGCTGCCTACCTGGCGCTCGAGTCTGGCACATTGCTGATCGGGTTGACAGATTACTGGGAGGGGCTGGTGAGGACCATGGTCATGGTGCACATTGGAGCAAATGACAAAGTTAGAGGTAAGTGGAAGGTCCTTGAAGATGATTTCAGGGAATTAGGCTGCAAGCTGAAAGCAAGGACCTCCAAGGTGGTATTCTCTGAAATACTACCGGTACCACGTGCCACGCCAGAGAGGCAACCGGAGATTAGGAAGATAAATAAGTGGCTCAAGAACTGGTGTAGGAAGAAGGGATTTGGGTTCCTGGAGAACTGGGCTGACTTCTCAGTTGGCTACAGACTCTACGCTAGGGACCGGCTGCACCTCAATGGGTGCTGGGGGAGAAAATGGCTAGAAGGTTGGAGGAGTGTTTAAACTAGGGATTGGGGGGAGGGTATTCATTTTATAGGTGGGGAAGATAGTGCAGATAGTGGCCTGGGCACAAAAAAAGAAATTGGGGGTGGGGTTAGAAGAGTCAATAAAGTAAGAAGGAATAGAGGTACAGAGAGATACATAAAATGCATGTACACTAATGCCAGAAGCCTCACCAACAAAATGGAGGACTTAGAATTAATTTTGTTGGAAAATAATTATGACATGGTGGGGATATCTGAGACGTGGCTGGATGAGAATCATGACTGGGCAGTTAATTTACAGGGCTATAGTCTGTTCAGAAATAACCGTACAAACAATCGAGGGGGGGGGGGGGTGTTTATATGTAAAATCATCTTTAAAACCCATCTTGCGGGAGGATATATGTGAATCTAATGGAAATGTAGAGTCCCTGTGGGTGGAGATAAGGGGAGGGGGAAAAATAATAAATTACTGATAGGGGTTTGTTATAAGTCTCCAAAAATAATGGAAGCAGCGGAGAATATCCTCGTAAAACAAATAGATGAAGCAGCGACTCAAGGAGAAGTCATTATTATGGGGGACTTCAACCCTGAAATACATTGGGGGACAGAAACCTGTAGTTCAAGCAAAGGTAATAGGTTTTTGACAACTATGAGAGACAATTACCTTTCACAACTGGTTCAGGACCCAACAAGAAGGGGGGCACTGCAAGACCTAATATTAACCAACAGGCCAGACCGCATATCAAATATACGAGTTGGGGGTCACTTGGGTAATAGTGATCACAAAATAATACATTTTCATGTAACCTTTAATAAGATGTGTAGTAGAGAGGTTTCAAGGACACTAAACTTCAGGAAGGCAAATTTCCAACGGTTGAGAGATGATCTTAGTGCAATAAACTGGGACAATATCCTGAGACATAAAGCTACACAAAGCAAATGGGAGACATTTATTAGCATCCTGAATAGGACCTGTGCACAATATATACCCTATGGGAATAAACATGCTAGAAATAGGAGGAAACCACTATGGCTAAATAGAGCTGTAAGGGGCGCAATATGTGACAAAAAGAAAGCATTTAGAGAACTAAAGCAAGTAGGTAGTGATGAGGCATTAAATAAATATAGAAAATTAAATAAATTCTGTAAAAACCAAATCAAGGCAGCAAAGATTGAGGCAGAGAGAATCATTGCCAGAGAAAGTAAAAATAACCCCAAAATATTCTTTAGCTACATAAATAGTAAAAAACTAAAAAATGATAGTGTTGGCCCACTTAAAAATAGTCTGGGGGAAATGGTGGATGAGGATGAGGAAAAAGCCAATATGCTAAATGATTTTTTTCAACCGTATTTACACAAGAAAATCGCATGACAGAAAACATGATCAGTGATAACAAAAATTCTACATTAAATGTCACTTGCTTAACCCAGCAGGAAGTACGGCGGCGTCTAAAAATCACTAAAGTTGACAAATCCCCGGGCCCGAATGGGATACACCCGCGAGTACTGCAGGAATTAAGTAACGTCATAGATAGACCATTATTTTTAATCTTTAAAGATTCCATAATAACAGGGTCTGTACCATAGGACTGGCGTATAGCAAATGTGGTGCCAATATTCAAAAAGGGGACAAAAACTGAACTTGGAAATTATAGGCCAGTAAGCTTAACCTCTACTGTGGGTAAAATCCTGGAGGGTTTCCTAAGAGATGCTATACTTGCTATACTAGAGTATCTGAAGAAGAATAACCTCATGACCCAATATCAACATGGGTTTACAAGGGACCGTTTCTGTCAAACTAATCTGATCAGCTTTTATGAGGAGGCAAGTTCCGGACTGGACCGAGGAAATGCAGTGGATGTTGTGTATATGGACTTTTCAAAAGCTTTTGATACGGTTCCACACAAAAGGTTGATACATAAAATGAGAAAAATGGGGATAGGGGAAAATATATGTATGTGGGTTAAGAATTGGCTCAGTGATAGGAAACAAAGGATGGTTATTAATGGAAAACACTCAGACTGGGTCTCAGTTAACAGTGGGGTACCACAGGGGTCAGTATTGGGCCCCCTTCATTTTAACATATTTATTAATGACCTTGTAGGGGGCATACAGAGTAATATTTCAATATTTGCAGATGACACTAAACTCTGCAGGGTAATCAATACAGAGGAGGACAATTTTATATTACAGGAGGATCTATGTAAACTAGAAGCTTGGGCTGATAAATGGCAAATGAACTTTAATGGGGATAAATGTAAGGTAATGCACTTGGGCAGAGGAAATAAAATGTATAATTATATGCTTAATTGTAAAACACTGGGCAAAACTGTAACTGAAAAAGACCTGGGTGTATTGGTGGACGACAAGCTCACGTTTAGTGGCCAGTTGTCCAATCTGCTACAGCTCTGATGGGAGATATTACATTAAATTCAGCATTAAACATTGCTCAACCATTATACATGTTATAATGACACAAACTGTAAAAGTCTTCTGGGACGGTGTCCGACATCTTCACAAACTTTTACTGTATAACCACGAGTCACTTAAATGTCAGGGACATCGATCTGTCTAGTTAGGGGCAGAAGTGATTGTGAATCAATGTCACCTCTTCTGGTGCAGATGAAAGTGACAACAGGAGCCCGGGAGAGGAACAGCGAGACACCCCGAAAGAGGGAATGGTGCAGATAGTGGCCTATTATGACTGCACAAGCCCATGTACATTGGTAGCGTCCAAACAAGGGGAACAAATACCTGAACCTGGCAGATACAAATTCAGACTGGTAGAAGCACTACTCTGACCCTGGTCTGTCCCTACATGATGGTGGAGGTTGGCACCCTAAGATAACGCAATGGCGCCCCCTATCAATAGAGGCTCACCATGAATGCTCCAAACAACTCCTAGTTTATCTATGCTTGTGTAGCAACTTACTTGGGAAAATAGGTTAAACACTAAAAACTACAACTGACCCTGCTTGCTCCTGTACAGACTAGATACCTTAACTACACAGTCCCCAGCGGTACCTGCGGGTGAAGAGATAGACCTAACCACAGACTAGGAGATGGCAACTATGGCGTAAACTGCCTAAAAGGCAGACAAGTTGCTTCACATTCCTCCTAAAGAACCAGAGGGCAGAGCAGAGTGTGAATTACCTAAAAGAAGAGAAGTGTGCTGAACAAAGGAATAATCCCAAAGCAAGTAAAGTAAGAAACAAAATACCAAACAAAGAATACAGCAAGTACTGTTAACAAATATACTGCCTATTATCAAATGATAAAAAGAAGAAAAGTGCAAAGTATAGCAAATAAACAGCAAAGAGAAAAACCCTAGCTCCAAATATCAACAGAATGTCAGAATATCCAAATGAATCTATCACCAGCAGGAAACGCAGACTATAAAGCTGCACCCAAAATGTGATAGGCATCTAAATAAAAATACAAATGTGTAAAGCTAAGCAGGCTGCAGCCAGAAAAGCAGAACCCAAACACCCAGTGAAAAGGTGTGTGTCCTGTGGCTCGGCAGAAAGAGAAGCCGACCACAGAACACAAACTGAAGGGATCAAATCCTGGAGCATGACATTGCTACAGACAATTCCTCTCTCTTCCTCCTCCCTGACTTCTCTAGTTTTCCATTTCTGTTGTGTCTTGGTAATTGTGGGTAACATGAGGTGGCCCATTCAGGTTGTACAGGTGGTCTGGCTCTGCCAGGACGGCATCCATACGTGCCGTCACAAGAAGGTTTGCTATATCTCGCAGCACAGTCTCAAGAGGACGGAAACAAACTCCATGTGGACGGCATGAGGGGCCAATATCCTGTAGTGGGCAAGGGACAAATACCGCCACACCATGACCAGATCACATATTACCACCACATAGTGACCGAATACTACCATACTGTGCATTAATACAAAAACAGAATACTAATATTACCATTACTAATAGTGCCATTATTCACAGGAGCTCTGTGTATAGCATACAGTGTATAGTGTCAGTGTACAGATAACACACTGACTCACTGGTGATGTCTCTAGTTGAAGGCCTTCATCTCCACTTTTCCTCTTCATCCATCGCAGACCGCCATCACTTCTTCTTGCCAGGACTCGTCTCTGCATAAAATAACACAGTTATCTAGAGCAGCTTACAGAGCACATTCCCCAATATTTCCCCAACTTGTACACTACACCAGATGAAGAAAAAAAGTGATATAGTGCCGCCCTGCACAGTAACATGAACCCCCACAGAAAACAGTATCCTCAAAAATAAAATACATTACAGCAGTAATAATATCCTTTAATTAGCCCCTACAGTAATAATGTCCCAAATCCTACTCCCATTGTCTTCATCCTGCCCCCATTGTCTCCATCCTGCCCCCAATGTCTCCATCCTGCCCCCATGTTTCCATTTGTCTCCATCCTGCCCCCAATGTCTCTCCATCCTGCCCCCAATGTCTCTCCATCCTGCCCCCAATGTCTCTCCATTCTGCCCCCAATGTCTCTCCATTCTGCCCCCAATGTCTCTCCATTCTGCCCCCATTTCTTTCCATTCTGCCAATGTCTCTCCATTCTGCCCACGTCTCCATTCTGCCTCCATGTGTCTATTTTGCCTCATGTCTCCATTCTGCCCCCAATGTCTCTCCATTCTGCCTCCAATGTCTCTCCATCTTGCCCCCAATGTCTCTCCATTCTGCCCCAATGTCTCTCCATTCTGCCCCCATTTCTTTCCATTCTGCCAATGTCTCTCCATTCTGCCCACGTCTCCATTCTGCCTCCATGTGTTTATTTTGCCCCATGTCTCCATTCTGCCCCCAATGTCTCTCCATTCTGCCTCCAATGTCTCCATTCTGCCCGTCTCAATTCTGCCCCGTCTCCATTCTGCCCCCAATATCTCTCCATTCTGCCCCGTCTCCATTCTGCCACCATGTTTCTATTCTGCCTCCATGTTACTATTATGCATCCAATGTCTCCATTCTGCTCCCCTTTCTCCATTCTGCCCCCCTTGCCTCCATTCTGCCCCAATGTTCCTATTCTGCCCCCCTTGTCTCCATTCTGCCCCCCTTGTCTCCATTCTGCCCCCCTTGTCTCCATTCTGCCCTCCCTGTCTCCATTCTGTCCCCCTGTCTCCATTCTGCCCCCCTGTCTCCATTCTTCTCCCCTGTCTCCATACTGCCCTCTGGTTTCTATTCTGCCCCCAATGTCTCCATACTGTCCCCTGTCTCCATTCTGCCCCCTATCTCCATTCTGCCCCCCGGTCTCTATTCTGCCCCGTCTCCATTCTGCCCACCCTGTGCGGTTTTGGTGATTTTTTTCCTCTATAGACTTCTATGTGGAGCATAAAAAAACGTCTAAAAACCAAGCAATGTGAACTGAGGTCTAAGATGGTAGACATGCAAGAAATAGAAGCATGTTCACACTAGCAAAAAGAAGCAAAACCTACAAAAGACAAAAATATATCTCATACCCTACCATCATTATATATAAATGTAAAGCAAAGTTGCATAATAAATATAGGGTACTTAGTGAACTATTTTTGATCAAAAAAAGTATACAAGCCGTCCCACCAGCGGCAAGGTGACCCTAAATTGGGACGGTACCTATACTGTCTATATTAAAAACCTTACTGTATATCAAAGTTGAAGTAATGCATATAAAAGGGTAGACAAATAGGACCGGGTCCCAACTCCAGACCACCTAGGCCCGTGGTAAGCTACATATATACTAATAAAAAAAGTCTGTAAGAAACTGCAGATACTTTTTTAAGTGCAGAATCAAAGCTTTTCTGTACTGTAAAAAACAATTAAAAACGCGGTTTCACATCTGCACCAAAATGCATCAAATAAGGGGGAAAAAGCCTAAAATAGTGCACCAAAGATGCAATAACCAGATGAGATTGTTATTGTGTAGATTGGACAGTATTTATGCTACGTGTGAACACGGCCTTACAGACACAAAAAAGCCAGATGTCATATAGTGAAACTACACAGAGATGAGAAAGTTCTGAAGGGTCCAACTGTGAATGAGGGAACAAAAAATAATCCACAGGTCCCAACTAGAGAAGAGCAGGATGCACAGATGATATTGCAGCAGCCCGGGCTAATCTAAAGCCGCGACAGGGCCTCCCGTCCAGCCACCACTTACCACTGACCTGGATGCTGGACCTGAGTCCCATGAGTCGATCCTCTCATCTCTAGTCCCAGCCGTCCTGGATACAGCAGACAGTCCCGGATTTAGGTCTATGCCCTGCAGTCCCGAGTTTCTGCTGAATGTCCCTCACTGCCACCGCCCCTCTGATAACTCTTCCTGCCGGGGGAGAAAGACATGGTAAATGGGCGTGGCTTGGGGTGTGGATAGGGGCGTGGTCAGACTACACGTGCCGCATGGTTTCGCCCTCTTTCTAGTCCTCATAGGTTGGCGGTATGCTTGTACTGAGGAGATCTGGGATATCAGTGATTAGGTCCCATATTGTGCACTGTAAGGTCTGGAAAAGCTCCTTCTATCCGTCTCTGTAGCACCAGAGGAAGAACAGAGGGGAAAAGACAGGATTTTCTACATGTCGCGTTATGTAGATGTTCTGCAGATTTATCACAACCGTCCACAAGAAGAAACTGCCATCACAGAGCCGCCTTTAGCTGTTGGAAAAGTTTAAACTTTGTTTTGAATAGTTGCTATAGGCAACAAGGACTTTCTATTTATGCTGGGTCACATGATGCTGGTGCTGGGTGATGTCATGTGACGGAATGTTGTGGGTGATGATGTCACAGAGGGCGTTGTGATGTCACCGTTGGGGTATATAAAGGGGCTCCATCCACCTGGAGCTCATATCTCATTGACCATATCTTGGTGCTGAGATACCCCCTGGAGACAATGAGGATCGCCATATTGTTTCTGTGCTGTACCCTGTTCTACCCTGTGAATTACCATAGGCTGCCGGTGAGTACCTGTCTATTATTACATATGGAGGACGTTTAGAATCAGCTGCGGCAGGGGAAGGGGATGGGGAGGGGGGTCCTGTAAGAATTTACCTGCGGGAATAAGAGGTTATGGCAGGGAAAGGAGCTTAGGAAGTGACGGTCAGAGGGGATATAAGTGTGGGGTGACCCCTCTGACTCCCACATTCCTGCTTTGTCCTTGTAGTGATTAATGACTTTGGTGTTGTCCCTTATATATCACTTTGCAGTCACCAGTGATCGCTCCGCACTGTGATCCTAAACTACAGTCTCATTTACCTTTTTGCAAACGCCCAGAAGGGGAGGAGTGACATCACACCCATGTGAGCAGATCCCGCCCACTTTTACTGCAGTCGTAATGCATTCTGTTTTCATGGAAATGTCAGCAGCTGCTCCCCCTAGTGTTTACAAGATGAAAACATCAAAAGAGTTAAAATATTTTTTTAAGATTTTATACCATTGAAACCTTTTTAAATATATATGTGTATTTATATATAAATATAAATACTTTACAATTTTACAATTGTAAAAAAATTGCTGACATTTTCCCTTTAAAAGATCTAAAGACGTTCTGCTTCATGTGCCATTGTGACCAATCACAGCACAGATTATATTTTTTAAACTTTTCTTGAAGTACTGAAGCTGCTCCGTGATTGGAAATCATGTGGAAGGGTTCTCTTTTAGACATTTAGTTAGGTCCAAAGTATCAGTGACATGATGGATAGAACTGTGCAATGATGTCACAGAGGGCTTTGTGATGTCACCCCTGGGTATATTAGAAGCCTCGGCCCATCTGCAGCTTGTATCTCATTGACCATACCTTGGTGCTGAGAGACCTCTGGAGATGATGAGTATCATCCTATCATTTCTGTGCTTTACGTTGCTCTACCCCCCACATTACAGTACACTGAGGGCGAGTATGTTCTCATCCATATGGAGGTCACAAGGATCAGCTAATGAGAATATCGCCTCTTGCAGGACTTCTCATACTGGACACGTGACCGTGCGTCATATGAAAGTCCAACTGTAAATAATATTCCATGGACCCTGGAGGTGAATCCCAAACTTCTTCCTGATCTTCTCAATGGGATATTTCTGAAAGTTGCTTGATAATGTATCCATCACTGTATAATAACAAGGGCTCTCTGTTTGACTGGATTGGGTATAAATATACAGGACTTTATTATGTTTTTTTTCTTTATTATAGGATGACCCACTACCCGTGGATCTCAGGAGAAGCACCTATCAAGCTTCCATCAATCTTCCTCTTTGGCTCTTCCGTGACGCAGTTTTTGTTGCGGTGATGACACTACTGACAATACTAGAGTATTTGGCCTTAAGTCTTGTCCTGAGCAAGTGGGCAATGTCTGAACCTGGTGAAACAATCAGAAAACTCCTGAGAACAAAACCATTCTGAAGGAACAAAGTGCTTGTAAGGAGCCGATTTGCATCCCTCAGATTCAGGAGCAAGACTCCAGGAGAACACCTGTCCTGCCCAATGGCAAATGTTCTACTCCATCCATGGCTCCTGCACCGCAGGATGCGAAAAAGGTTCCTAGTTGCAACTATAAAGTGGCGTTCAGTGATATTGTCTGGGTCAGAACGATCCCTCACAACAATATAGGAAGAAGAGCTCGAAGTTCCACGGAGCATAAAGAGAGGTTACTGATTTTTCAGAGAAGCCAACAACCCAGAATTCCAGAGCCAAGGGCACCAGAACCTAGAACACCAGAACCTACCATGTCAGAACCTAGTATGTCAGAACCTAGAATGCCAGAGCCTGAAATGCCTACAACACCTCCACCCAAAATCAAGAGGAGAAGATGTTTCCTTAGATGTCTTAGAGGCGAGGAAGATTGAGAAGGCAACTGCTTGAACTTTCCCATTTCTCGTGTCTTCATCACAGGTTAGTCCTATACATGCTGTCTGATGGGCACCATCTTACTACATACAATGCAGCATTGCACCTGAAATCGAATGGATATTTTGTCACACACTTGCACTTTAGCACCTTATCATATGGCGCATATATCTATGAACGCTTTGCTAAGTATCACTGTCTAGTATGTGCTTCTGATGAACCTATTTTAGGAAAACGTGTCGAGGTTTGGCATACTATGTACTTGAGTTTGGCGTACTATGTGCTTGTTGGTAAATTCTATTGCCATCTATAATCTACTAGATATTATAATGTCTCTGGTGGGATGCCCCATGCCGAATTGTTGATAACTGACTATGAGCATTGTCCTCTATTTCTTATCTACTATGGTTACAGGTTGATGTGAAGAGAGCTGTGCCATTGGTAGCGATTTTTCTACTGATTTGTCAGTTATATTTATGTTAGTTTAGCAAATTTCTGCTTGTAGGGTCTAATGTTTTAGCATAGAGTATGTTCTGTGAGCTAAATTGTCATACTTATGCACTAGATAGATTATAAATTGTGATGCTTATGTACAAGATAGATTATTAGTTTAATCTGTGATTTTTTAAATATTTTTTAACATCAGGAGACTCAAGAATCGCATCTTACAGAAGACAAGAAGCCTAAATGCCGAAGGGTGATGACCTGTTGATGGCCCACAGCTGGAGGGTCATTACCTCTTGATGGCACAAAACTGGACAGAAGATAAAAACATTTGATGGCACACAGCCGGAGGGTGATGACCTATTGATGGCCATAGCCAGAGAGTCATTACCTGTTGATGGCACACAGCCGGACAGAGGATCATTACCTGTTGATGGCACACAGCCGGATGGTCATTACCTGTTCATGGCGCACTGCCGGATGGTCATTACCTGTTGATGGCACACAGCCGGAGGGTGATAACCTATTGATGGCCATAGCCAGAGGGTCATTAACTGTTGATGGCGCACTGCCGGATGGTCATTACCTGTTGATGGCACACAGCTGGAGGGTGATGACCAGTTGATGTCGCACTGCCGGATGGTCATTACCTGTTGATGGCACACAGCCGGAAAGAGGATCATTACCTGTTGATGGCACACAGCCGGTCAGAGGATAAAATCTTTTGATTGCATACACCGGGTCCCTCCCTGATAACAAGGAACCCTGGGGAATACTGGTCATCTTGATCCCCCACTGACTATATACTTGCTCCACCTCAGCCTACACCATCATGGAGGACACTTCCACCTGTGTCCACTGTAAGGTTGGACTTTCTTTTATAATTACAGCAGATTAATAAACATCATAAAGCTGTAAAACTATCGAGTAATTTATTATAAATTATTATAAAGAAATATAAAGTATAATAGATAGCTATAGAGGGCACATAAGACGACTAACTATAGAATGCATGGTATCGCCTGATATATACTGTATATTCTAGATGGCGCTATTACACTAAATACATCACAACCTCCAGGGTGATATTACCGTACAATGCGAGATCACTAATAATGGCCACAGATTATGAGAAAATGACCAGCTCCATAGTCCTGGAGTTGTTATAAATGTCTCTAGTGTGAGGCAGGGACTGGACGAGTGTTGGAGGGAGGTATATTCCCCCAGGACGTCCTTTATGTATCCATGCTGTAGAATCTGCCGTATACTTCTGTTCTAGCAGTCAGACATTTCACTCTGCAAATCACAGGCTCAACATTGTGTAAAACTACCACCGTATATAAGAGCACTCAGAATAAAAACTAGCGGCATGCCATGCACTGCCCACGTCATGTGTACGGGATACAGGACCTGCAGGACCTGGTACGGCCATTATAGTTGATAGATTAATGATACCTGTGCAGATGAAGGGAAAAAAAATACGTGCAACAACAGGAGGAGAAAGTCTCAAAATGTAATTTGAAGAGTATAATAGAGAAATGGGAAACTTCTGGAGATGCAGATAAGTGGTACCAGGGACGAAACGTAAGTGTAGCCAGACAAGGGAAAAGTGCAAATGATCCAGCGTAAAGGTTTGTTTAGTAGAAAAAATATTAAAACTTAGCTTTTATTAGCCATATAAAACACTGCTCCACAAAGAAGACAGCAAATGTGCAACTCATGTCTTAATTATGGCCCTACTACTAGAATGACAAAAAGGCATATATATATATATATATATATCCACGTGCCTGTATGACCTCCCTACAACACCTGGGCATGCTCCTGATGAGGTTGCGGATGGTCTCCTGTGGGATCTCCTCCCAGACCTGGACTAAAGCATCCGCCAACTCCTGGACAGTCTGTGGTGCAACGTGACGTTGGCGGATGGAGCGAGACATGATGTCCCAGATGTGCTCAATCGGATTCAGGTCTGGGGAACGGGCGGGCCAGTCCATAGCTTCAATGCCTTCATCTTGCAGGAACTGCTGACACACTCCAGCCACATGAGGTCTGGCATTGTCCTGCATTAGGAGGAACCCAGGGCCAACCGCACCAGCATATGGTCTCACAAGGGGTCTGAGGATCTCATCTCGGTACCTAATGGAAGTCAGGCTACCTCTGGCGAGCACATGGAGGGCTGTGCAGCCCTCCAAAGAAATGCCACCCCACACCATTACTCACGCACTGCCAAACCGGTCATGCTGAAGGATGTCTCTCTCCACGGCGTCTCCAGACTCTGTCACGTCTATCACATGTGCTCAGTGTGAACCTGCTTTCATCTGTGAAGAGCACAGGGCGCGAATGGCGACTTTGCCAATCCTGGTGTTCTGTGGCAAATGCCAAGCGTCCTGCATGGTGTTGGGCTGTGAGCACAACCCCTATCTGTGGACGTCGGGCCCTCATACCACCCTCATGGAGTCGGTATCTAACCGTTTCTGCAGACACATGCACATTTGTGGCCTGCTGGAGGTCATTTTGCAGGGCTCTGGCAGTGCTCCTCCTGTTCCTCCTTGCACAAAGGCGGAGGTAGCGGTCCTGCTGCTGGGTTGTTGCCCTCCTACGGCCCCCTCCACATCTCCTGGTGTACTAGCCTGTCTCCTGGTGGCGCCTCCAGCCTCTGGACACAGCCAACCTTCTTGCCACAGCTCGCATTGATGTGCCATCCTGGATGAGCTTCACTATCTGAGCAACTTCTGTGGGTTGTAGAGTCTGTCTCATGCTGCCACGAGTGTGAAAGCACAACCAACATTCAAAAGTGACCAAAACATCAGCCAGAAAGCATTGGTACTGAGATGTGGTCTGTGTTCCCCACCTGCAGAACCACTCCTTTATTGAGGGTGTATTGATAATTGCCAATAATTTCCATCTATCGTCTATTCCATTTGCACATCAGCATGTGAAATTGATTGTCAATCAGTGTTGCTTCCTAAGTGGACAGTTTGATTTCACAGAAGTTTGATTTACTTGGAGTTATATTCTGTTGTTTTAAGTGTTCCCTTTATTTTTGGAGCAGTGTATATAGATACATACAGTGAGTACGGAAAGTATTCAGACTCCTTTAAATTTTTCACTCTTTGCTTCATTGCAGCCATTTGATAAATTCTAAAAAGTTCATTTTTTTTCTCATTAAAGTACACTCTGCACCCCATCTTGACTGAAAAAAACAGCAATGTAGAATTTTTTTGCAAATTTATTAAAAAAGAAAAACTGAAATATCACATGGTCATAAGTATTCAGATCCTTTGCTCAGACACTCATATTTAAGTCACATGCTGTCCATTTCCTTGTGATCCTCCTTGAGATGGTTCTACTCCATCAATGGAGTCCAAATGTGTTTAATTAAACTGATAGGACTTGATTTGGAAAGGCACACACCTGTCTATATAAGACCCCACAGCTCACAGTGCATGTCAGACCAAATGAGAATCATGAGCTCAAAGGAACTGCCCAAGGAGCTCAGAGACAGAATTGTGGCAAGGCACAGATCTAGCCAAGGTTATAAAAGAATTTCTGCATTACTCAAGGTTCATAAGAGCACAGTGGCCTCCATAATCCTTAAATGGAAGAAGTTTGGGACCACCAGAAGTCTTCCTAGACCTGGCCGTCCAGCCAAACTGAGCAATCGTGGGAGAAGAGCCTTGGTGAGAGAGGTAAAGAAGAACCCCAAGATCACTGTGGCTGAGCTCCAGAGATGCAGTAGGGAGATGGGAGAAAGTTCCACAAAGTGAACTATCACTGCAGCCCTCCACCAGTTGGGCCTTTATGGCAGAGTGGCCAGACGGAAGCCTCTCCTCAGTGCAAGACATATGAAAGCCCGCATAGAGTTTGCTCAAAAACACATGAAGGACTCCCAGCCTATGAGAAATAAGATTCTCTGGTCTGATGAGACAAAGATAGAACTTTTTGGTGATAATTCTAAGTGGTATGTGTGGAGAAAACCAGGCACTGCTCATCACCTGCCTAATACAATCCCAACAGTGAAACATGGTGGTGGCAGTTGTTAGAACCCTCCTGTTAGTTTTTTCTATTTTGTGGTCACGTGGCCTTCTGTCTATTTTTTTCAGCTCCGCCCTTCAGGCTTTGCTGGACTTCAGTGTTACTTTGACTCTTAATCTAGCCAGGTGCTTTGTACCTACTGTATCTCTCTAGTTTGTTTGGTCCTTGGACCACTAAGTACTTTTTTCTGTTTGTCTTCTTCTGCTACTACTTGTGCCAGGAGATGTCCAATTTTGTCCCAGTCCTTAGTTCTTTTAGGGACCCCTCCTTTTAATCTATAGGTCTGCGTTCAGACTAGCCGCGGACGAAGGCGGGTCTGTTCACAAGGATCAGGTTGCCCGCTGCATCGTAGGGAATCAGCTTAGTCCTATTGTATGGACTGATTTCCTCTCTTTCCTTAGTTCTTGTAGCAGATCATAACAGCAGCATCATGCTATGAGGGTGTTTTTCAGCTTCTGTGACAGGACGACTGGTTGCAATTGAAGGAATCATGAATGCGGCCAAGTACAGAGATATCCTGGATGAAAACCTCTTCCAGTGTGCTCTGCACCTCAGACTTGGCCAAAGGTTCACCTTCCAACAAGACAATGACCCTAAGCACACAGCTAAAATAACAAAGGAGTGGCTTCAGAACAACTATGTGACCATTCTTGACTGGCCCAGCCAGAGCCCTGACCTAAACCCAATTGAGCATCTTTGGAGAGACCTAAAAATGGCTGTCCACCAACGTTTACCATTCATCCTGATGGAACTGGAGAGGATCTGCAAGGAAGAATGGCAGAGGATCCCAAAATGCAGGTGTGAAAAACTTGTTGCATCATTTCCAAGAAGACTGATGGCTGTACCAGCCCAAAAGGGTGCTTCTACTCAATACTGAGCAAAGGGTTTCAATACTTATGCCCGTGTGATATTTCAATTTTTCTTTTTTATTAAATTTGCAAAAATTTCTACATTTCTGTTTTTTTTCAGTCAAGATGGGGTGCAGAGTGGACTTTAATGAGAAAAAAATGAACTTTTTAGAATTTACCAAATGGCTGCAATGAAACAAAGAGTGAAAAATTTAAAGGGGTCTGAATACTTTCCGTACCCACTGTACATGCATGGAAATAAATGCAGAATTATATTTCTTAATACTGCAGTATCAGATCCTGTCTTGAATTTAACCCCTGTGGTATCCAATGTGAAAATCCACAGGGACTCCCGGTTCAGAAGTTTGCACTTATGTTCCCCCCCTGGTGTGGATCTATATACCTTCTCTATCTCCATATATTTAAAGAATGAGGTGTCACCTTTATGAACTCTCGCAAAATGCCTCGATACTGCTGATGTATTTATGGCTTCCAAATTAATCGCATCAGAAAGATGTCTTCTGATACGGACTTTCAGCGCACCTGTGGTACAACCCACATAGTGGACCTTACACAAGGTGCATTCTATAAGGTATATAACCCCTGATGAATTACAATTGAGGAAATCATGAATTTTATATTCTCTATCATTACTTAAGGACATAAAACTATCTGTTTTAACCGCGTGTAGACACGCTTTGCACCGATTGGCTCCACATCTGAAGAAACCTTTTGTGCTGAGCCAATTTGGTTGTACAGTATTAGTCTCACTGGTGTATAAGCTAGGAGAAAGGATGGTTCCCAGAGCGGGCGCTTTCCTGGCTACAAAGCGGATGGCATTAGAAAGTAGGTTTTTTAGTTTCTTGCTCTGATATATAATAGGGTTATACTTTTTAATTCTAGATGTAATTTTATTATACTGAGGACTATAGGTGGTAGAAAACGTTACCCTAGTATCCAATGTGTTAATGTTATTTTTCTGTTTATTTCGGAGTATATCTTTCTGATTTATATTGGAGACAATTCTACTCGCTTTTCTTAAAGACCACTCGGGATAGCACCTATTGGATAGTCTGTTACACATTTTTTCTGATTCCTTCTGAAAAGTGATGTTATCTGAACAATTTCGTATTGTTCGTATTAGCTCACCGTAAGGGATATTTCTCTTAATATGTGGCGGATGACAACATTTAGCTGATAGAATAGAATTTGAGGCTGTAGATTTTCTGTGGGGATTAATTTTGACCAATTCTTTCTCCTTGGTAGCCTCAAGTTCGAGATCCAAAAAAGTAATTTTGGATGAATGGTAGAACTAAGTGAATTTAAGATTAAAATGATTGCAGTTGATGTACTGTACAAATTGTACCACATCCTCCTGTGTGCCCCCCCACACCAGGAGGAGGTCATCAATAAATCTACCGTACCACACAATGTGTCCACTATATGTGTTATCATTATGGTAAATGAAAAGCTCCTTCCACCTACACATCACTATGTTCACTAGCGAAGGAGAAAATTTACTGCCCATGCTGACTCCTCTTTTCTGTAAAAGAAAAACTTTTATCAAAGCTAAAATAATTACTCTCTAAGAGGAACTGTACTGCTATCACCAGAAATTCTTTTATTTCTATAGTGTACGAACTGTATGTGTCAAGGTGGTAGGTTAAACATGCTAAAGCAATATGGTGTGGAATTGAGGGGGTATAATGCCACCACATCACAGGACAATCATCCAAAGTTTTTTGGCCATTCAAATTTATCAAAAATGGTCACTATGAATTTTGAATCCCTAATGTAACTCGGAGTTTCCTGAACCAGAGGCTGTAGGTAAAAATCCATCCAGGCACTTAATTTTTCACCATAGGAACCAATCCTCACCACTATGGGTCTTAACCCCTTTACAGCCCAGGGCTTACTAATACGTACTGCACCTGCGCCCTGGGCTTTAAGAGCCAGGTACGTATTAGTACGCCCTGTTGATTTCGGCCACACACAGGCTGTGCGGGCGCGATCGCCGCCGGGTGTGAGCTGATTTTTGCTATGTGCTGGGAGCGGTCACGCACGGCTCCCGGCACATTAACCCCCGCAATGCTGCAATCGAAGTCGATCACAGCATTGCGGAGGTAAGTACTGCATACTCACCTCTTCCCCGCCGTCGCGCGCTGTCTGAGGCTGGGTTCCGTGGTTGTCATGGTAACCCAGATGTCGTCATGACAACATCCGGGTCACCAGACAGCAGAAAGATACTTTGATCATGCACAGTGCATGACCAAAGTATCTTCTGCATCTACAGCGCTGACAGCCTGTATAGCACAGGGATGGTGCTCCATCCCTATGTTATACAGGCGATCAGAGTATAAAAAGTGAAAGTCCCATAGTGGGACAGAGTATAGAAGTAAAAAAAAGTGGTAAAAAAAAGTAAAAAAAAAATAATCCACCAAAAATAAAAATATAATGTACCCATCAATAAATATTATAATGAAAAAAAAACAAACAAAACAATAAAAGTACACATATTTGGTATCGCATCTTTTAGTGTGAGACAGCTGTCAATCATAAAAACCTGACAGGATTCTGGTATCGCTGTAATCGCACCGACCCAAAGAATAAAGTCGTCTAATCACTTATACTGCACAAGGAACGGTGTGAAAAATAAACTCTAGGGTTAGGGTTGTGCTAGGGTTGGGACTTTTTTCAAAAGCAAAAAAAAAAAAAGATGACGATATGGCGACTAGTGTTGAGCACAAGTGCTCGCTACTTGAGTTTGCATCGGGTGCTCGGGTATGCATTGAGTATCGCGGGTGCTCGAGTCTCTGCCCCATATGCTTCACAGTCAAAAAAAACATGCGGGGATTGCCTGCCATGCACCAGCAATCCATGCATGTTTGTTTTGGGTGTCTAATAACCGTGAAACATGTGGGCAGGACTCGAGCATGTGACTCGAGTACGTGCGATACATGGTGCATACCTGAGTACACGATGCAAACTCAAGTAGCGAGCACTTGTGCTCAAGACTAATGACAACTTATTCAATATGATGACCTAAAGTTATCAAATTATGTGTCGTACCGGGTTCAAAATGTTCATTATACCCCTTGATAAAATCCTTGAGTGGTGTAGTTTCCAAAATGGGGTTACTTGTGGGAGGTTTCAACTATTTAGGCACATCAGGGGCTCTTCAAACGTGACATGGCGTCCACCCTCAATTCCAGCCAATTTTGCGTTCAAAAAGTCACACAGTGCTCCTTCCCTTCTGAACTCTGCCGTGCACCCAAACACTGTATTTTCCCCACATATAGGGTATTGGCATACTCAGAAGAAATTGCAAAAAGTTTTTGGGGTCCATTTTCTCCTCTTACCCTTGTGAAAATAAAAAAATTGGGGCTAAAACATAATTTTTGTGGAAAAAGTTTGATTATTTATTTTCATGGCTCCATGTTTAAACTTCTGTAAAGGTTCTCTGAGGGGTCTAGTTTCCAAAATGGTGTCACTTGTGGGGGGTTTCCACTGTTTAGGCACATCAGGGGCTCCCCAAACACAACATGGCGTCCGCTAATTATTCAAGCAAATTTTACTTTCAAAAAGTCAAATGGCGCTCCTTCCCTTCCGAACCCTGCCGTACGCCTAAACAGTGGTTTTTCCCCACATATGGGGTATCTGTGTGGTCAGGGGAAATTGAACAACAAATTTTGGGGTCCATTTTTTCCTGTTAACCCTGTGAAAATAAAAAAATTGGGTCTAAAGTAACATTTTTGTGAAAAAAGTTAAGTGTTAATTTTTTTCTTCCACATTCCAAAAATTTCTGTGAAGCACTTGAAGGGTTAATACATTTTTTGAATGTGGTTTTGAGCACCTTGGGGGTGCAGATTTTAGAGTGGTGTTACTTTTGGGTATTTTCTGTCATAAAGACCCCTCAAAGTGACTTCAAATGTGATGTAGTCCCTAAAAAAATGGTTTTGTAAATTTTGTTGGAAAAATGAGAAATCTCTGGTCAACTTTTAACCCTTATAGCTCTCTAATAGAAAAAAAATTTGGTTCCAAAATTGTGCTGATGTAAATTAGACATGTGGTAAATGTTATTTATTAACCACTTCGCGCCAGAGCCTGTTTTTGCCTTCGTGACCGGGCCAATTTTTTCAATTCTGACCACTGTCACTTTATGAGGTAATTACTCTGGAACGCTTCAACGGATCCCCCTGATTCTGAGATTGTTTTTTTGTGACATATTGTACTTCATGATAGTGATAAAATTTCTTCGATATCACTTGCGTTTATTTGTGAAAAAATCGGAAATTTGGCGAAAATTTTGCAAATTTTGCAATTTTCAAACTTTGAATTTTCATGCCCTTTAATCAGAGAGATATATCACACAAAATAGTTAATGAATAACATTTCCCACATGTCTACTTCACATCAGCACAATTTTGGAACCAAAATTTTTTTCTGTTAGGAAGCTATAAGGGTTAAAAGTTGACCAGCGATTTCTCATTTTTACAACAAAATTTACAAAAACATTTTTTTAGGGACCACATCTTATTTGAAGTGACTTTGAGGAGCCTTTATGACAGAAAATACCCAAAAGTGATACCATTCTAAAAACTGCACCCCTCAAGGTGCTCAAAACCACCTTCAAGAAGTTTATTAACCCTTCAGGTGCTTCACAGGAATTTTTGGAATGTGGAAGAAAACAATGAACATTTAACTTTTTTTCACAAAACTGCTACTTTAGCCTCAAATTTTTAATTTTCACAAGGGCAGCCAGAAAAAATGGACCCCAAAATGTGTTGTGCAATTTCTCCTGAGCACGCTGATACCCCATATGTGGTGCAAAGCCACTGTTTGGGCGCACGGCATGGCTCGGAAGGTAAGGAGCGCCATTTGACTTTTGGAATGGAAATTTGACTGGAATCGATAGCGGACGCCATGTTGCATTTGGAGAGCCCCTGAGGTGCCTAAACAGAGGAAACCCCCAACAAGTCACCCCATTTTGGAAACTAGACCCCTCAAGGAACTTATCTAGATGTGTAGTGAGCACCTTGAACCCCCAGGGGCTTCACACAATTTTATAATGTTGAAGGGTGAAAATAAAAAAACACATTTTTATCACAAAACTGCTACTTTAGCCTCAAATTTTTAATTTTCACAAGGGCAGCCAGAAAAAATGGACCCCAAAATGTGTTGTGCAATTTCTCCTGAGCACGCTGATACCCCATATGTGGTGCAAAGCCACTGTTTGGGCGCACGGCATGGCTCGGAAGGTAAGGAGCGCCATTTGACTTTTGGAATGGAAATTTGACTGGAATCGATAGCAGACGCCATGTTGCATTTGGAGAGCCCCTGAGGTGCCTAAACAGAGAAAACCCCCAACAAATCACCCCATTTTGGAAACTAGACCCCTCAAGGAACTTATCTAGATGTGTGGTGAGCACCTTGAACCCCCAGGGGCTTCACACAATTTTATAATGTTGAAGGGTGAAAATAAAAAAACACATTTTTATCACAAAACTGCTACTTTAGCCTCAAATTTTTAATTTTCACAAGGGCAGCCAGAAAAAATGGACCCCAAAATGTGTTGTGCAATTTCTCCTGAGCACGCTGATACCCCATATGTGGTGCAAAGCCACTGTTTGGGCGCACGGCATGGCTCGGAAGGTAAGGAGCGCCATTTGACTTTTGGAATGGAAATTTGACTGGAATCGATAGCGGACGCCATGTTGCATTTGGAGAGCCCCTGAGGTGCCTAAACAGAGGAAACCCCCAACAAGTCACCCCATTTTGGAAACTAGACCCCTCAAGGAACTTATCTAGATGTGTAGTGAGCACCTTGAACCCCCAGGGGCTTCACACAATTTTATAATGTTGAAGGGTGAAAATAAAAAAACACATTTTTATCACAAAACTGCTACTTTAGCCTCAAATTTTTAATTTTCACAAGGGCAGCCAGAAAAAATGGACCCCAAAATGTGTTGTGCAATTTCTCCTGAGCACGCTGATACCCCATATGTGGTGCAAAGCCACTGTTTGGGCGCACGGCATGGCTCGGAAGGTAAGGAGCGCCATTTGACTTTTGGAATGGAAATTTGACTGGAATCGATAGCAGACGCCATGTTGCATTTGGAGAGCCCCTGAGGTGCCTAAACAGAGAAAACCCCCAACAAATCACCCCATTTTGGAAACTAGACCCCTCAAGGAACTTATCTAGATGTGTGGTGAGCACCTTGAACCCCCAGGGGCTTCACACAATTTTATAATGTTGAAGGGTGAAAATAAAAAAACACATTTTTATCACAAAACTGCTACTTTAGCCTCAAATTTTTAATTTTCACAAGGGCAGCCAGAAAAAATGGACCCCAAAATGTGTTGTGCAATTTCTCCTGAGCACGCTGATACCCCATATGTGGTGCAAAGCCACTGTTTGGGCGCACGGCATGGCTCGGAAGGTAAGGAGCGCCATTTGACTTTTGGAATGGAAATTTGACTGGAATGGATAGCGGACGCCATGTTGCATTTGGAGAGCCCCTGAGGTGCCTAAACAGAGGAAACCCACAACAAGTGACCGAATTTTACAATCTACTCCTCTGTATAAATTAATCTAGTGGTGGGAAAATAAGTAGGTAAATGGTCACTAAACCCATAGATGAATTCCCACAGAGGTGTCATTTCCATAATGGGGTCACTTCAGGGGGGATTATGCTGTTCTGGCACTTTTCAGAGTACCAGAGCTAAAGAATCCCCCCTGAAGTGACCTCATTTTGGAAATGACACCCCTCTGGGAATTCATCTATGGGTTTAGTGACCATTTTAACTCGATGGATGATTTCCAGAAACAAGCACGTAATGGAAGGTTTAGATTCTGGAGAACCCCCCCACCCACCCCTGGAAATTAAGTGAGCTCTACTCGAATATGTCATTCACTAAATGAACCAAATGTTTGAATGACAAATTGGGATACATTTTTACAGTTTAAAAACGTGGTTCTGTGTGGTAGATTTTAAAGCAGTCAGTGACGCATAAGGCTGGCAATGATGGGCATTGTGGGCAATAGTAGCGGGTATCACGCCTCATTCCTCTCTTAGTACATACACGACATCTTTTCTGGGGGTTCCTTCTTGTTTCCGTTGCTGGAATAAGTGCAATAAAATGTCGCTCAGTGAGTCTTTTCACATCCTCAGATTCTAATGGATGAGCGGGGCTAACACTTTGAAAGACAAGATTTTCAATTACCTTTTCTTGATAATCAAGAAAAGGATCTGAATTTCCTGCTTTTTTGTACAACACAAAAGAATTGTATGTGGCCACCTGAAACAAATAGATAACCAACTTTTTATACCAGGTATAGGACTTTCTTGATACCTGGTATGGCTGTAGAACCTGGTCTGCAAGGTCCACACCCCCCATGTGTTTGTTGTAGTCAATGACTGACACAGGTTTTTGCTTCGGAGTGGTGGATCCTAGTTCTACAGTGGCCCTTGTGGCATCTGTGTGGATCGAGCTGAGGACAAAAATATCCCTCTTATCCCTATATTTCAGGGCAAGCAGCTCTCCGTTGCGTACAGCCCCTGACTGCCCCTTTTGAAACTTTTGGTTGACCAATGGTTGTGGAAACCCCTGACGGTTTTTACGGATGGTCCCACAAGCCCCGATGTTGTGTTCAACCAGACTTTTAAATAGGGGTATGCTGGTGTAATAATTGTCCACATATAGATTGTAGCCTTTTTGAAAAAATGGACTTATCAGCTCCCAAACAATTTTTCCAGATGTCCCCAGATAAGTAGGGCATCCTGGTGGGTTTAGTTGGCTATCTTTCCCCTCATATATGCGAAAAGCGGATGTGTATCCGGTTGAACTTTCGCACATTTTATAGAGCTTTATTCCAAACCTTGCCCTTTTTGATGGGATAAATTGCTTGAGGTGCAGTCTTCCTTTGAATTTTACAAGGGACTCGTCTATAGAAATATTTTGTGTTGGGGTGTAGAGGCTTAAGAATTTTTCTGACAAATTTTCAATGATGGGTCTAATTTTATATAACCTGTCATGTTCTGGGGCATTTCTGGGCAGGCATTGACTATTGTCGTTAAAATGCCAAAACCGCATGAGCATTTCATAACGGGTCCTAGGCAGAATGACTGAAAACATAGGGGTGGCTTGAACAGGGTGGTTGGACCAGTAGGATCGAATGCTCGGTTTTTTAACAAGCCCCATGGCAAATGTAAGTCCTAAAAATTTTTTTATTTCCGGGACATTAGTTGGTGTCCATAAATTTGCCCTAGCATAGTAAGATCGGGGATTCTGGCTTATGAATTGGGACGCGTATAAATTTGTTTGCACGACAATATGCTCTAGCAAGCTGTCTGTAAAAAACAAATTAAAAAAATGAATTGGTCCAAAATCTTCCACCTCCACATTTATACCAGGAATGGCGTTGAAATCAGGGCTGAATGGAGCAGCCGAATCTGAAGCCTCCCATCTGGGAAATGCTAGATCATGTGGCAACGCCCCTTGTACACTGGCGTGCGCCAATTCACTAGTAGCAGGGACAGCGCTTGTACTGGGCAGTGTTCCCTGATTTGGAAACGTTTCTCCAGTAGTGCTATTTGCCCCTATTGCTGTACTGGTCCTTGGGCTTGAGGATGGAACAGAATCACTGCTCATTTCTGGGCTCTCAGTGTCGCCGCTACTAAAGCCCTCAAAATCCATATCTCCATCTGAGATTGCGCTGTCATCAGTGTCAGAACACAGCAGGGCATACACCTCCTCTGCGGTATAAGTCTGACGGGCCATTTTATTTTTATATTTTTTGACTGGACTGAACGGACCGGACTGAAAGGACGGGACCGGACTGGACTGACCGGACTGATCTGACAGGACTGACTGACTGATCTGACAGGACTGACTGACTGATGTGACAGGACTGACTGACTGATCTGACAGGACTGACTTACTGACTGACTGACAGATCTGACTGACTGACAGATCTGACAGGACTGACTGACTGACAGATCTGACAGGACTGACAGATCTGACAGGACTGACAGATCTGACAGGACTGACTGACTGACAGATCTGACAGGACTGACAGATCTGACAGATCTGACAGGACTGACTGACTGACAGATCTGACAGGACTGACTGACTGACAGGACTGACTGACTGACAGGACTGACTGACTGACAGATCTGACAGGACTGACTGACTGACAGATCTGACAGGACTGACTGACTGACAGGACTGACTGACAGATCTGACTGACTGACAGATCTGACAGGACTGACAGGACTGACTGACAGATCTGACAGGACTGACAGATCTGACTGACAGATCTGACAGGACTGACAGATCTGACAGGACTGACAGATCTGACTGGACTGACAGATCTGACTGGACTGATCTGACAGGACTGACTGATCTGACAGACTCACTAACCCTAACTCTTACTTTCTTTTTTATTTATTTTTTTTTTTACTTTCACAGTGGCAAGGCTGACAGCTCTTGTCACACTGTTTCTCCTCTGCTCTCTCACTGAGATCGGAGGAGAAACTGCATTTATCAGGCAGATCGCCCGGGAAAGTTTGTTGCTAAAACAAACTTCCCTGGTGATCTCTCTGATTGGCTGGTGTGACGCTGACATCATCGAGACCTGAGCCAATCAGGTCTCGATGATGTCAGAGGTCACAGCACCGGGATCCCCGCCGCTGACAGGTATGTGGGGGGTCCCGATCGCCGACCACCGGCTGTCCCTATCTTTTAAATGCCGCGATCGCTATGGATCGCGGCATCTAGAAGATAGGAACAGGTTAACATCATGGGGACCTGATCCAATCAGGTCCCCATGATGCCACATGTCAGAGCTATCGCTCTGAGCCGGTACCGCAGCGCTAGCAGGACCCTGGGGGTCCTGAGCGCTGCGGGACCACCCACCGTTTTTAAACGTCGGCGCTGCACAGAGCCCAGGCAGCGCCGACGTTTATGTACAGTGGGCGGTCCTGAACCGGTTAAAGAGGATTTTACTGTTTATATAAGGGGCAGACAATGACAGTGAAGGGCCCTTAATCAGGACTTCTGATCTGGGCCCCCCATCCTTCATCAGGCACCACCTACATATACATTTCCATGTATATTTATATTAGGCACACATATAAAATTTGCACATGCTAATACTCTATACACATTTTAACGTATGCATATACATAGTGCACACAAACATAAAATACGGACATACACATAAGATGCACATACACAGTATAGAGTCCCGGTAGTCCTCATAGTTTTAAGCATGGACCCTGGCAAATTGTAGACAGACTTTTATTGTTCATGGGCTTTAAGGGAGAGAGGCTTCCTTTGTGGAGGACACTCATGAATGCCATTCATTTGCAGTGTACACCGTGTCGTGTCACGGAAAACACTCACCCTAGTTTGGCTTTCTACTTCTTCAGCTAATAGCAATGAATTTGCCTGTCGATTTTCTTCTCATCAGAAGATGCTTTTGTTTAGATGTTATCTTCCATCTGACTGATAAGAAAAGCTTTGCTGATCTTCTTGTAGACTTCACATTTTTTGTAAAGAAATTATTTTCTTTCTCAGAAATGTCTTGTGACATTTCTCTTCTATGTGGTGCCACTTACCCTTCTCATCAGAGGATGCTTTTGTTTAGGTGTTAACTTCCATAGTCGGCCTGGACGTCTCTGTAAGATGGTTGCAGTTCCATCTTTGTTATAGTTTTGCATCACTTTTGCTACAGTATTCTGACTGATAAGTAAAGTTTTGCTGATCTTCTTGTAGACTTCACATTTATTGCAAAGAAATTATTTTCTTTCTCAGGTTTTGTGACATTTCCCTTCTATGTGGTGCCATTGCTGATAGCATGAAATGGGAAGGAGTTTTCTTTATTAAGTAACTTCCTTTTACAGACACCTGTCTGCTGGACATCTGTTTAATGAATAATTACACTTACCTGTGGTTCAGTTCTTGTTAATTAGAATTTTGTTGTCTAAACTTAGCTTTTCTCTTAAGACTGTTACTGGGATGTTCTCATTTTTGAAACATGATCTTGAATGAGTTTGTTAAGAAAATTACTTTTTTGGGGTCTGCAAAATACCAAATCTTGTTTGCATTCAATGGCTCAAATTTGCGAGAGTATTTTGTAGTATGGTATCCCATATAAAATGATGATTCTGAAAGGAAACTACAGGTTTGCTGACAAATCTATTTGGGTGTACTGATTTACGCTAAACACTGTATATATATATATATATATATATATATATATATATATATATATATAAACCTTATAAGTTTGGTATCACAGTAATCGTACTACTGACTCTGAATCATTTTGTCAGTTTGTTTTTACAACACAATACACACTGTAAAATGAAGGAACCCAAACCTGGCATTTTTTCTCATTTTTCAACACATTATATGATAAAATGAATGGTGTTGTTCAAAACTACAACACTAAGCGTCAGCGCACTGTGATTTGCTGATCTGTAAGATGCGTTCTTTGTGCTGTGAAAATACACAGCTGTGATATCTCACCAAATATTCATAGTGGGAACTTAAAATGATGTTTTTCTGCCATGATTAAGGATGGTTTGGATGTATGAAACATGTTGACCTTTTATTTCTATCTTTGTGGAATTAAGGCTGCATGAACCAGTCACCAACCATTATCTGTATATGTACAAATATTAAGTGCTACTGAGTGCTGTAGGAAAAACTTAGAATAGTGAGGTGATTTGATAGTCCTGCCACAAATAATCTGTTTCTACTGCACACTTAAAATCTCTGATAGTGGGAATGAACCTGATTGCCTGCAGTAGTGCACTCCTGAGAGCTGGTGCAGCAGAGAAAATGTCTTGGACATGAGAGTGGGAGGTCCTGATTATGGAGGATGTTAATCTTAGCTCATTGAAGTGTAGATATGGTAGAGATGCAGGACTGTGCAGCAGTGTGGAGAGGTTTGTGGATGAGTGTAATGACTGGTACAGGGTGGAGGCACCAGTGTAACTGCTGGACAGAAATATGAGACTGACTGCTGCATTAAGGATAATGAGAAATACATTTAGTGTGAAGAAGAGCAATTAGTGAGTTACAAGTATTTGTGAATTCAAGACAAAAAGGAATCAGAGCAACAGTAACAGATATAACTTTTTTTTAATTAATAATGGGATGAATAAAATCGTGAACATTATCAATAGACTAAATCAAAGTCAGGAAGATAGCCGGGGTCAGATACCAGGTGATCAGTAAATGACAAGTCAGACGAGCAGTATGAATACCGCGGAGCCCGATGACAGAGGCGTTACTGAAACTTGTCCAGGTTGACCAGTCAGAAGGCCACAGGTAGATGGTGAAGGTCCTTCTATACAGCTCCAGCAGTGATGATGGATCTGCTGGACTTCAGGGCGCTAGATGCTTAGGTGTCCCGTCTTTTAGATGGTTTTAGGGCAACAGTGACAGCATGCAAATGCACGAGCAGCCCTGGATAATCCACGCCGGCAGGATGATAAGATCCGGCGGAAGATGGAACCTATGACAAGAGAAATAAATATAATGTAAGTGATGGGACTCCATATTACATGATAATGCTGTGCAGTCACTGTGGCCGGACGGCAGAGGAATATTATCATACAGAGGTCAGGGGTCATTGTCAGCAATCATACATGTGACAATCCCATCACTGACAGATGACATCTACTCCACATGAATTATTCTCACTGACATCACACAACATGGAGTTGATTCTCACACTTACCTCGTCGCTTTTTCCCATTTTTTCCATTTTCTGAGTTTTGTTGCTCCATACTCAGATTTATTGCCGATTTTCTTTCTTCATGAGATGGAAATTCTGATGAAAAATTAAAAAAAAAAATCAGTAACAATATATTCTTATAGGATCTGCTTTGTCATAATATGGATAACATAAGAGACCTATAGTATTGTATAAAACCATGTGGGAATATTTGAGCCTTGAAGTCAACATTCACATTGCTGGTGCTGTAGACATGTACATACCTGGCAATGGGGACGAGGGTGGCAAGATGGTAACAGCATCGTCTGTATTACATACAGGAACAGATACTTTCTGCCTGTTTGAAGAAGAAAAACATGTAAATCTCAAGTAAACTCTGTATAAAAGGGGTTGTCTCACTAGAAGAACACCGACTATAAGGACTAGTAGGACATATGACTGTCATAGTGGGGAAGGTCTTCTGCTCAAAACTACCTTCCATGGATCAGAACACAACTACCAAGAATGGCCGGCATTTCATACTACATCTCTCCTACAGTGAGGGCAGCACTAAAAGTGCATGACCGGCCACAATTATGGGCTGTTATCTCCAACAATTCCGAAAGCTGAAAGCACAATGACCCATAACCATGGGGCGGTGGATGCTGCATTTGATATTATGGTATTTATGTCCTATATTTGGTGTTGTGCACATATATCAGCCTGGAGCTCCCAGTAATGACCCCATAATCTACTCACATTTCTGAGATGTTTGTGTTGGATTCTGGTGTACACTCTGGAGGGGCCTTGGGAGCCTCGTTGTTCACCATCCCGTTAGTGGTGGTAGAGTGCTAAATGTGGATAACAATAAGTTATTAAATATACATACTTTTTAATTTTATAGATCCTTTTTTTGTACATATTTTGGATTTATCGATCACATACTTACTTTAGAAAGCCTCTCAGAAGATGATGATGCAAATATTCGGAAGATAAAGTTCTCATCGTCCTCACTTGTGCCCTCCTTATCCTCTGAGATCAGATGGTTGTTTTCATCAGAGTGATCTACAAGACATAGGTAAGGAAGGATTGTTAGAGGGTGTCAGTATAACACAGTCGCTATATCTCACTAGGTGAATAGATGATGCAACGTAATATACAGAATACATGAAAAAAAACTCCTGTACAAAATTAGGGAAATAGGGATACAGTACGAACCCATGGTCAACATAGCTGAGATCCATGAAACATGGATAACATAGTAGACCAGAAAAACCATGTGGAAATATTTGAGCCTTGAAGTCAACATTCACATTGCTGGTGCTGTAGACATGTACATACCTGGCAATGGGGATGAGGGTGGCAAGATGGTAACAGCATAGTCTGTATTACATACAGGAACAGATTCTTTCTGCCTGTTTGAAGAAGAAAAACATATAAATCGTAAGTAAACACAGTATAAAATGGGTTGTCTCACTATAAGAACACTGACTATAAGGCCTAATAGGACATATGACTGTCATAGTGGGGAAGGTTTTCTGCTCAAAACTACCTTCCATGGATCAGAACACAACTACCAAGAATGGCTGGCAAATAATACTACAGCTCTCCTACAGAGTAGGCAGTGCTAAAAATGCATGACCTGCCACTATTATGGGCTGTTATCTTCTGCATTTTCTGAAGCCAAAAGTACAATGACCGTTAACCATGAAGCGGTGAATGCTGCATTTGATATTCTGATATTTATGTCCTATATTTGGTGTTGTGTACATAGATCAGCCTGGAACTCCCAGTAATGAAGTAATGACCCTTTATAATCTACTCACATTTCTGAGATGTTTGTGTTGGTTTCTGGTGTATACTCTGGAGGGGCATTGGGATCCTCATTGTTCACCATCCTGGTAGCGATGATACAGAGCTAAATACGGATAAAAATAAGATATAAAATATTTTTTTTATGTACTTTTAGAGTTTTTTTTATTTTTTTTTACATATTTTGGATTTATTAATCACATACTTACTTTACAAAGCTTTTCAGAAGATGACGTAAAATTTTGGAAGTCAAGGCTCTCATTGTTCTCACTTGTGCCTTCCTCATCCTTTGAGACCAGATGTTTGTTTATATCAGAATGATCTACAAGAAATAGGTAATGAAGTATTATTAGAGGTTGTCAGTATAACACAGTCACTATTTATCACTAATATTAATGGGAACAGATGATCACATATTAGGGAAGATGAGACAAACAGTCGCTTAGTCTAGATGACGTCTCCTTCTACTTACTGATAAATAAGCTGGTGTCTGCGTCTGAAACAAGCTGAGGAACATACTCCAGCTCCTGGCTCAGAATGTTGTCAAAGTCCAAGTCACTCAGGAATGGATGAACCTTGATCTCAAATGCTCCTCCTAGAAAAAGAAAAACAAAAGTGATGCGGACATAGTCAGGGATGGCTCCATATCTGAACAGTTTATCGTAATCTGAACTAATGACAAAACTGAGCCGACATGAAGGAAATAAACTGAAAGTCTTAGTGTGGAGAACTAGAAATACAGTAGATGAGCTGATAGAGAAATGCTGATCTTCATGGACATGAGCGATATGTCCTTGGTCTAATAAGGGAATATTAATACTAGTATATCTGTTACCTGTCCCAAGTCTACGCACAGGATTTCTTCTGAGCAGCTCAGTGATGAGATTCTGAGCATCCAGGGGTGGAGCGCGATCACAATTCCAAATTAGTTCTCCTGTTACATAGAAAATTACAGAAAATTAAACCTCTTTACTGGACTGTAACATAAAGCAAAGGAAATAACTAAACAAATGTAACCAATCAACGCAATGATCGGATTATTCTACTCACCAATGACAACCCTTTTATAAAGCTCAGTGAGGGAATCAGCATCAAATGGTACACATCCCAGCAGGAATTTATACAGGATGATCCCCAATGACCACCAGTCAACAGGTCTTCCATAGCCTTCTTTCAGGATGATCTCTGGGGCTATGTAACATGGGGTGCCACAGAACTGGAAACCAACAGAACATAGAGATGAGAATCGATGAAACAATTATTATGACAAGATATCATCGTTAAAACACAATGCAGAAGATAAAATATTAGTGGAAAAGTTCTCTAGAAAGGAAGAACGTAGAGAAGAGACAATAGTGTGATGAGATTTGCAAATAACAAGCTAAGTTCTTGTAGGTGATGCTGACCTCACGGTCCTGGAACTCTCTGGAGATGTCCACTGCTAATTCCTTGTAGGTGTTGGTTTTCGGTATCATTAGACCAAGTTTAGAAATCCCAAAATCGGTAACTTTAATATGTCCAGTAGATGTAATCAGGAGGCTGCAAAAGAGAAGATGGTTTTAGCCTCACAGACTGAATGATAATAAATGACAACTTTCCCCACTTTATTATACTACGGGGGTACTTACTTTTCCGGCTTCAGGTCTCTGTGCACCACACCGTAACTATGCAGGTATTCCACGGCAAGTACCGCCTCTGCAAAGTACAAGCGGGCCATGGGGACAGAGAAAGGACCCCTGGTGCTTAGAAGGGTCCCACAGTCTCCACCTATAGAAGAAAGGAAATATGACCGGTGAGGGGTTTATACAGAAGATAACCATGATATACCACGAGCAGATAACCATGATGTATAATGAGCAGTGAGTGGAAACATCCTGGGGAGATCACACAGATAGTGGCGTACATAGAAATCACAAGACCCCATATCAAAAGTTGTAATTGCCCCCCACCCTAAAAAATAAAAAAGAAATATATTTATATCCCTGTTGAAGCAGCTTGGTGTTCTCACCAGCAATACAACTTTTATGGCCATTTTAGAGTATGATGCTCCCAAAAATGCCCACACCCACACTCAATGAGTATGGTATCCCCACAGTGAATCCTCCTAAGGAGGCCACCACTTAGAAGGAGGCCAGCCACAACCCCCTACTCGGTGTGATGGCACCCACAGCAACCCTCCCACTCAGGATAATGGTTCCCACAGTCCCTCACACAATATAATGGTCCGCATAACTCCCCACTCAGTATGATGTCCCCACACAGAATGGGGGCCTCCATATAGAGTGAGGACCCCCACAGCACCCCACTTAATATGATGACCTCCACTCAGCATTCACAGTCCCCCCATATCTAGTCATACCGCCCCCTTTCAGTATTTTGGCCCCTACTAGCCACCTACTCAGTATTTTTGCCCCCACCAGCCCCACCTCCTTGAAGAAGCAAATACCGCTGAAATTGTGATGACAGGTGGAGGGATGCTGCCCACTGCCGAGCGTCGACAGACCCCCTCCGACTGATGAGCCCCATAGAGCCCCTGCACCAAGATCAATGAATTTACGAGCATCTTGGTAATAGATAATCTATAGTAAATGCTCTGTGGGGAAGTAACCAACAATGTCCTAATGATATGAGCAGTGATAAGATGAAAGCAGACATGGGCTGAATATAATACAACAGATGTGTCTTACCTCCTACATACTCCATGACCATACACAGGTGAGATCTAGTTGGAAAGGAGCAGAGCATGGAGACCACAAAGGGACAATCAGCAAATGTTAAGATGTCCCTCTCCAGAAAGGCCCATTCCAATCTCTGTGCAGTATTTAGGTTCCGCTTAGCCATTTTCTTCATAGCAAAGGTCTGGTGTGAGTCTTTATGATGCACTAAGTAGACGGCCCTGGAGAGAAGGAGAATCCATCGGTTATAATAAATCCTTATTAATAATCCATCTATAGAAATCATTATATGTTTAATACTGGTATCCAAGGGGTAACATTTCTCCTTGCGGAGAGTGACATGTTAAGCTTGTCAAGGTGAGGAGACTTTTAAGCCTCAATGATCCTCTGGGAAATATGCAAATTGTCTCTTCAGAGAGGAAGAGAACTAGAACTCTAGTGCCCCTTATAGGAAGTAGTAATCCTAAAAGTCAATATCGACCCTTTAACGAGCCTTATCACATGACATGGAATAATAGCCATAACCAAAATCTCAATTTTCGGACACTATGTTTTGGGGTACAAGCACTCATCAGTGCAAAGTGTGAGATATGGTTTGGCTGGGTGAGAGGCATCTGACCGGGATCCAAGCGGTAACGTTTCTCCTTGCGGAAAAAGCCATGTTAAGCATGTCAAGGTGAGGAGACTTTTAAGCTGCAATGCTCTTCTGGGAAATATGCAAATTGTCTCTTTTCAGAGAGGAAGAGAACTAGCACCCTAGTGCCACCTATAGGAAGTAGCAATCCTATTTCCCAGAGGAGCATTGCGGCTTAAAAGTCTCCTCATGTCCGCAAGGAGAAACGTCAACCCCTTGGATACCGGTCAGACACCTCTCACCCAGTCAAACCATATCTCACACTTTGCACTGAAGAGGGGCAGTACCCCAGAACACAGTTCCTGCAAATTGAGATTTTGGTTTTGGCTATTATCCTAAGTCATGTGACAAGGCTCGTTAAAGGGTCGATATTGACTTTTAGGATTGCTACTTCCTATAGGTGGAGTTCTAGTTTGCTTCCTCTCTGAAGAGACAATTTGCATATGTTTAATACTAGAAGTCTGGCCGCCACTATAAATCCACATCTAGAAATACATAAAATAGCACTACATAGATCACCTATTGGAGGTCTCCACAATGCCACTTCTGCCGGAGCCATCACCCAGGTCACATTATAGATACGAGAATCTATCGAAATTCTCTTTGGGCAGATTCGCTATAACTGACCAAATACAATTTAGTGCAAATAAAATTGGTCCAAAATGAATGTGCTCCAGGGCTCTCTTCTGCTGCTGAGGCCAGTGATTGGGCCCACATGGTCATGGTGGAGGGTGTAGATGTCATTGACGTCAATATGGTGTCACCCTTCATGTGACCATGTGTAGCCAACTTCTCTGATCAGCTTCATAATGGAGCCCCCCCATCAAAACAAAGATCAGAGTGGAGAGCAGAAAAGCTCAGGTGGAGAAGGCAGCATAAGAACAGATGAGGGTCTAGCACAGGCGAATGTAATAATATTATATTATTATATATTATATTATATGTAATTATATTATTTAAATCGCTTTCCTTACAGTTTGATTTGCTACAGATCATATAATTTCCCTATGATAACACTGAATGGCAGAGTGCAGGGGCAGAAGCATTGTCATAGGGAACCCTGAGAAATGTGGATTATGGCAACAGAAATCTCACCCAAAATTTCCACTGCTGATGAGTTTGGAAGTTTCATAGTCGCTCATATGCGGCTTTCTCGCCGGAACCAATGAATCCATCACGCTCTATAAAATAATAAGAAATAATACTGATTTATCGAAGATGCAGGAAAAAAGTTACAGATGCAAAAACTTCTCCCCCCATATTATGTCCCAGATGATTTACACTGATATGATGTTGGGAGGATACAAACCGGACGCTGGGCAGACCAGGCGCTAGCACCCAGCACACCCAGGCAAGTGCCGAGGCCCTGAGTAGGCGAGGGGCCCACTTGCTGTCGGGCACCCTGGCGCGCTATGGGACCGGTGAGCAGAGGAGAGTGGTGCCAGCGCCAGCTAGTGGGCCTTGCTCCCCCCCCCCAATGCTTGCCCAGGACCACGGCCGGCACAATACTTACCTCTCCACAGCTGGTGAGAAGTGAGGTGAGCATTTGATTTTTTTTTTATGTATGGAGGTATGGGGCATTATATGGGGGGAGAAGTGACATCCTGCATGGGGCATTATATGGGGGGGAGGTAGGGACATCCTGCGTGGGGTATTATATGGGGGGGAGAAGTGACATCCTGCATGGGGCGTTATATGGGGGGGAGTGACATCCTGCATGGGGCATTATATGGGGTGAGAGGTGACATCCTACATGAGGCATTATATGGGGGGGCATCCTGCATGGGGCATTATATAGGGGGGTGACATCCTGCATGGGGTATTATATGAGGGGGAGAAGTGACATCCTGCATGGGTCATTATATGGGGGGGGAAGTGACATCCAGCATAGGGCTTTATATGGGGTGAGAGGTGACATTCTGCATGGGGCATTATATGGGGGTTGACATCCTGCATGGGGCATTATATGGGGGGAGTGACATCCTGCATGGGGTATTATATGGGGGGAAAAGTGACATCCTGCATGGGGCATTATATGGGGTGAGAGGTGACATCCTGCATGGGGCAATATATGGGGTGAGAGGTGACATCCTACATGGGGCAGTATGTGTTGGGGGGACATCCTGCATGGGGCATTATATGGGGGGGTGACATCCTGCATGGGGCATTATATGGGGGGGTGACATCCTGTATGGGCCATTATGTGGGGTGGGACATCCTGCATGGAGCATTATGTGGGGGGGACATCCTGCATGGGGAATTATATGGGGGGTGACATCCTGCATGGGGCATTATGTGGCGGGGATATCCTGCATGGGGCATTATGTGTGGGGGACATCCTGCATGGGGCATTATGTGGGGAGGGACATCCTGCATGGGGCATTATGTGGAGGGGACATCCTGCATGGGGAATTATATGGGGGGTGACATCCTGCATGGGCCATTATGTGGGGGGGCACAGCCTGCATGGGGCATTATGTGGGGGGCACAGCCTGCATGGGGCATTATGTGGGAAGGACATTCTGCATGGGGAATTATATGGGGGGTGACATCCTGCATGGGCCATTATGTGGGAGGGGGACATCCTGCATGGGGCATTATGTGGGGGGGGGCACAGCCTGCATGTGGCATTATGTGGGGGGTCAAAGCCTACATGGGGCATTATGTGGGGGTCACAGCCTGCATGGAGCATTATGTGGGGGGTCAAAGCCTGCATGGGGCATTATGTGGGGGGCACAGCCTGCATGGGGCATTATGTGTGGGGTCACAGCCTGCATGGGGCATTATATGGGGGCACAGCCTGCGTGGAGCATTTTATGGGGTCCATTATTCTATATGGAGCAATATATGGAGCTCATAATACGGTATAGAGGACTATGTGGTGCCATTATACTTTGTGGAGGACATTACTGTCCGGTCTGCACTGTGAGCTGTGAGGATTCGCCGCTTTCTGAGTTATTGTGGAATTTACAATAGATATCGCTCATGTAATGTAAGAAGAGAAATCTTCGGGCTTGTACTATATATATATATATATATATATATATATATATATTTATCTGCGGTATCTGTGCATCATGAATCGTGGTATGTGTTAAAGGGGCCACTGAGACTCTTTCGCCCAGGGCCCACGAAATCCTGGAGCCGCCCTGCAACGGTCATCATACATTACTATAACATTATGGATAATGTGGGAGATCACACAGAGGAGGACTTACAGGTAATCTGTCACCAGGTGTTTACTATGTATTCTGAAAGCACCATGATGTAGGGGCAGAGACCCTGATTCCAGTGATGTGTTACTTACTAGGCTGTGTGTGGCTGTTTCAATAAAATCAGTAGATTATCACTAGAAGACTATCTGTCTAGCCAGGTAGTCCTATTGCTCTGTACCCCTGCCTCCACCACTGATTAGCAGCTTTCTGCCTATGCACAGTGTACACAGAAAGCTGCCAATCAATGGTGTGGGCGGGGTTATACAAGACTCAGCATTCAGAGCTCTGCAGCAGAAAAAAATAGTGATTTTATCACAACTGCTCCACCGAGTAAAGTAATCAACACATGGAATCAGGGTCTCTGTCCCTGCATCATGCTTCTCTCAGACCAAATAGCATAAACCTGGTGACAGATTCCCTGTAATTCAAATGTAATTAACACCATAGGGTCATCTACACTTAGAATAGAGACGTCCCATGGTTGTATGGGGGATAATACTGGACGAGTCATTCACACCCCATGATCTGATGACACACACGCATTCCCCTCTATGATACTTACGGATTCTTGGATCTCCGGGATCTCACTAATTCCATTGTTAGGATTCGACAGCTCAGTTGTTTCTAAAATAATGATGAAGAAATGAAATGTATTAGAGGATAATATTCCTACATAGATAATACAGCAATATAACGGAGAAATGACAAGATGTCTGTAAATGGGATTAATACTCGTTATATGGGGATTCTAAATATGAGAATATACGGGGAATCCATAGATAAATGTAATGTAAATGATGGAGGAACCCCTTCATAAATAACAAAAGACTGACCATCACTTCCGAAAAGAAAATGGGTGTGAACAGGTGCATACTAAGAGTAGCCATCCAAATACATAACTAACAAAGTTGCACTCTGTAACGCTATAGCATGTAAACATGAAATAAATGAAATTTGAATTGCATTACTGCTGTAGAAAATAGGATAAAAGGAAGATACTTAGCGCATAATTTGGCCAATTCATGCATGGCCAGCAGCCACGGCAAGGCGACCTTTTTTTTTGCTGGGTGCATGCCCAGCAGTCACGGCAAGACGACCTTCTTTTGCTGGGTGCATGCCCAGCAGTCACGACAAGGCGACCTTCTTTTGCTGGGTGCATGCCCAGCAGTAACGACAAGGCGACCTTCTTTTGCTGGGTGCATGCCTAGGAGCCACGGCAAGGCGATCTTCTTTTACTCGGTGCATGCCTAGCTGTCACAGCAAGGCGACCTTTTTTGCTGAGTACCTATCTCCACCCATCAGCCCGGGGTGGTTTTAATTACAACAGGATCCTACCTACCCATATAAATGTAGGCTTCAGCCTAGGAGAGGATTCACATTAGGAGAGGATTCCAACAAATAGATCGCCTTGTCATTGGCTGCTGGGCATTCATGAATTGGCCAAATTATGTGCTCAGTATCTTAGTTTTTTCCCATTTTCTAGAGCAGTAATGCAATTTAAATTTAATTTATTTCATGTTACTTGCTATAGCACTGCAGAATGGACCCTCCATCACATGAATGAGGAACCCCCCACCCATGCTGCACATATGAGTGATGGTAAGAGAGCTGAAACATAGGAGAGATTTGCAAATTAGCCTGGAAGTGCACTGGGGGCGTGTCACTGCACTTGGATTTCTTCTTTCACGCCCCCAGCGCACTTCCATTCTGATTTGTATATGGTGTCTACTTTACATTTCTCCTGACTGGCACATTGGATTTCTACAAACAATTATTATTAGGGGACAATGGCCTATACCGTCACACCACTACTTCTATATGTAACAATGTGCTGCCAGGTTCCCATTACACAGAGTAGAGAGTAAATCTAACATTATCCTCCGTCCTCTGTAATATCTGGACATTCCTTGTAGAAGGTCGGGTGATCGCTCACCTGTAATCAGATCGCTGTTCATCTCCGGCTGACTCCTATTAGGGTTAGGGATTTTCTGGGTCACATTTTGCCCATATTTGGCGTCGCCTCCTGTTGTTTCCTGATAGATATAATATATATAATTAATATGTGGAAGATTTCACTAAATCACCAAATACATAAATCATGAAGGACTAAACCAACATTTACAGATGCACCAATTGTAACGATACAAATCCCGCGCCATCTTCAGACCTTTTCTCAGAAAGTCTCCTCAGATACGGTGGATTAAGATACGTCTATTAATATTGATCCTTACCGGGCGTTCCAATGAGCGTTCTAGTATAGACAGGACTTTTTCGGCCAGTTCTTTAAAGACAGCCAAATCTTCAGTCTGAGATCTTTCTTCAGCCTATAAAGAAGGAAAAATGGAAAGGAGAATTTTGAGATGAGAGCGGTCAGAATGGAGGCGGAAATTGTATGTGACATCGGTTCTCTGTCTGCAGATACAATGACTACATACTGTATTTGGGGACTCGTTGTGTTTTACCGTATTTTTTGGAATATAAGATGCCTTTTTTTCCAAAATGTTTGACCTCCCTTCTAACACTCTCGCACCCCTCCAATCTATCCTAAACTCTGCTGTCTGACTAATCCACCTGTCCCCCCGCTATTCCCTGGCTTCTCCCCTCGCTCCGCCAATCCCTTCACTGGCTCCACATTACCCAGAGACTCCAGTTCAATACCCTAACCTTGGCATGCAAAGCCACCCACAACCTGTCTCCTCCATATATCTGTGACCTAGTCTCCCGGTACTTACCTGCACGCAACCTCCGATCCTAACAAGATCTTCTTCTCTACTCCCCTCTTATCTCCTCTTCCCACAATCGCATACAAGATTTCTCCCGTGCATCCCCCCTACTCTGGAACTCTCCACCCCAGCATATCAGACAGATTATTAATAATAATAATTGTCTGAATGTAGCTTACCAGGGGGGTGGCTGTGGTGGAGTGAGGTCACAGGAGGTAGGGTCACTGCTGTAGGAAGCCGGCAGTAGAAGTGGGGCGCTGCTGCGGGCCCCGAGCTGGGAGGAGCGGGGTATCCAGGAGGTGCGAGGCTGCGAGCCCTGGGCTTCAAGGAAATGTTAGCGGTGATTTAGGAGGGGAGTCCCCGCTCTGCCCATTGATTTTCTGGCGATGGGCTTCAGGCAAATGGCCGCTGGAGGCAGTGCATGTGAAGATTTAGATCTCGGCTCAATGACGAGCTGAGATCTCAATTTGCGTATTGGCCATCTCCAGCAGCCTACTTCTTGAAGCCCACTGCAGAGAAATCAATAAGCAGAGCAGGGCCTCCCCTCCTGAATTACCGCTAACATTTCCTTGAAGCCCAGGGCCCGCAGCCTTGCACCTTCTGGACACCCCACTCCTCCCAGCTTGGGGCCCGCAGCAGTGCCCCACTCCTACTGCCGACTTCCTGCAGCAGCGACTCTGCCTCCTGTGACCTCGCTCCACTGCCACCACCCCCCTCAGTAAGCAACCGAAAATTCGGACTATAAGACAGACCCCCATTTTATTATAATAAATGTTTTCCTATTTTCCTCCCAAAAATTTTTGGTTCGTCTTATGGTCTGCAAAATATGATATATTAGAAGAAAAAGCTTCTATCCCTCCATTATTATCTATCAATATTGAGATGTTCTGTGCAGAGTGTCCGCCACTTACCTGGTGTAGTAATGTCCTGATGTTCTGAAGTAAATCCGTCAGATAGTCTGACGTTAGACGACGTTGTCGGTGTTTGGTCAGGCAATCCTTTACTAGCTCCATCACCAGCCGGTGAGTGAAGCTGAGGACGCCATCGGGAGGTAGAAGCACACTGTTAGGACGATTGATCATAAGGATCAACAATAGTGCTTTTACCTGAGGAATGTCCAAAACAATTCCAGCCATAGTGAAAAACTGCAAGTGCTATCAGTCACTATAGAGCCAAGAAAGGCACGGGTGAGCCTATGTGCATTGTATATATAGCGACTGTGAGCAGTGATGTCACCATTACCTGTGATGTCATCACGGAATCTTGTGATAGAATCTTCACGGAGCAGCTCTGCGCAAATAGAATGCGGCCTGGTAATATATAAAGTGAAAACACCATACAATTAACTACCCATGTGATCATGGCCGTTCTATTTTATATCCAATTAGAACACAACCAGGTTAAAGGTGTGTTCACAAGTTGGATTTTGGCAGTATTTTTTTTCTACCTCAAAAATCAAAGGAGGCAGGAAAAACGCTGCTTAAAATTCAGGTGTTTTTACTTGTGTTTTTTTTTCCATTCATTTGAATGGGTGAAAAATGCAGCAAAACCTCTGAAAGACTTGACAAGCTGCAGATTTAAAAAAAATGCAAAAAAACAGCATGTGAATGAGATTTCAGAAATGTCATTCACTAAGATGGTACTGTAAAACACAGCATTTTTCTGCAGAAGAAAAAACAGTGAATACACCCTAAAGATATCCTCAGTCATATTATGGGAAAAATTGTATATTTCGCATTTATTATCTCACGTGTTTTTCTTCACCATAGAACTTTTAAGGCTGTGTGCCCACTATGCGTTTTTTAGGCGTTTCTGCAGCGTAACTTCAGCCGCGGAAACACTTAAAAAACGCTTGGTGATAGGTCTGCAATGGTCCCCAATGATAATCCGCATGTGCTGTGCACATGCCGCGGAGATTTCCGCTGCGGATTATCATTGCGGAAAAATCCGCAGCACGTCCTTTAATTTTGCAGAGTCGCTGCGATTTAGCCGCCATTGACTTGCATTGGAACGCATAACATCCGCATGACTACACATACACATGTGGATATTATGCGACTCAATGCGTGGATGGTACCCGGGTCTGGAGATGAAGAGACTCTCCTCCAGACCCGGGTACCATAGTACCTGTAGTTAAAATAGAATTAAAATAAAAAATAAACATATACTTACCTTCTGATGGCCCCTGTCTGCTCCTGGCGGTGCTGCTGGCTCTTCGGCTGCTCGCGGTGGTAAAAGGACCTTCCATGATGCCATTTAGTCATGTGACAGGTCACGCGACATCGGCGGTCGCGTGACCTGTCACATGACTAAATGACGTCATGGAAGGTCCTTTTACAGCACCGTGATCCGCCGAAGACACCGGACGCACCGGAGAAGGAGATCGAGGACCATCGGAAGATGAGTATAATGGGTTTTTTTTATTTTTCACCATTATTATTCTTTTTTTTCATTATTGATGCTGCATTTGCAGCATTGTAACTTGGTCACACTATATAAATCCATGCCGGTTGCATGGAATTATATAGTGTGACCAAGTTGTCAAGCACTTTTCCAAGTGATGCTAAAATCACTTGGCAAAGCGCTTGACAACCCAGGGAGATGCAGAAACGCTTAGGAAAAATCCGCAGCATTTCTGCATCGTGGTCATATATCCTAACTAGTGTTGAGCATTCCGATACTGTAATATCGGGTATCGGCCGATATTCGCGGTATCGGAATTCCGATACTTAATTCCGATACTTTTACAATATCGGATACCGGAATCGGAAGTTCCCATAATGCCTGCGCTCTGCAGTGTCTGTGAAGGATGACAAGTTGGATGGCAGCGCTCAGCTGCGATCCAGCCTGTCATCAGAATGCCATCCCAGCGGGGGAGAATTCTCCTGTTGTTTAAAAGCCGGCTTTTAAACAATCACACAGCCCCATACTGCTTCCCCGCAGCCTCCCACCCCGATCCTCCGCTCCCCTCGCCACCTCCAATCCCAATCGTAAATTAGGACCGGGCGGGGAGCGCAGCACCAAGGAGCGAAGGACCCGGGCGGGGAAGCCGGCAGTGAAAAGACTTCACCGCCGGCTTTCCCGTTCTGTGCTGCGCTTTCCCGCCGGTTATTTCAAATGAACAGCTGAGGTATCAGGTGATGCCGATCAGCTGTTCATTTGAAGTAGCCGCGTTGCCCTCAGAGGGTTCATGTGAGTTCATGCTTGACTGCATGAACTCACATGAACTTTCCCACGGCCGCACAGGTCAGCCTCACCTCCCAGACCCGTCATGATTAGTGTGTGTGCGGGGTGTGTGTGCGGGGTGTCTGTGCGGGGTGTCTGTGCGGGGTGTGTGTGTGCGGGGTGTTTGTGCGGGGTGTCTGTGCGATGTTTGTGCGGGTGTGCGCGGTGTCTGTGCGATGTGTGCGGGTGTGTGCGTGCAGGCAGACATAGGCCGATGTGACACTACTACTCCCATCGGCCTATGTCTGTCCCCCGTCCACTCCTGCCAGCAGGATCAGCTCGATGGGAGCAGTAGTTCCCATCAGCCTGATCCTGCTATTTAAATTGCCCTACTGTGTCCCCAATAAATGTTAGATACATGTCATTGGTGGCCAGTGGTTACCTAAAAGAAATTAGTTCATACATTACCTGTCCCCGCCGATCGCCACCTAAAATAAAGTAAAAAATAAAAAACTACACCTATACTCACCTAGACACCTAATTCCCCGAAGCCATCGATCTCCTGTAATAAAATATAAAATAATAAACCACAACCTTATCCTTACCCCTCCGTAGCAGTCCACGAGTGTCCCACGAAGATCTCCAGTTCAGAGCAGCCACATAGAATGTGACCGCTCTGAACCGCTGCTGCCGCTAGAATGACGGGGCCGTAAGGGTTCACCGGAGTTCAGGCAGCGCTGCTCCGGTTAGCTGCTTTACGGCCCTGCTGTATCGTGAGAAATTCCCACGGTACAGCAGTGCCGTAAAGGAGGTCTCCGGAGCTGCTCTGCCTGAATGCACTCCGGTGACCTCAGTCAGTGGCTCCCGCTGCCGGGAGCGGACGTGTTCCCGGCAGTGTGAGCTTACAGCAGCCATGCACAGCTGTCACCATCTCCAGATGTGACAGCTGTGCATGGGAGATCAGCGCAGGAACGTGGACAGGTAACTATTATTTTTAGTAAACTAAGAATTAAATAAAATTGTGTGTTTTATTTCAAATAAATTATTTTTTTCTGGGTGTAGTGTGTGTTTTTTCTTTTTAACACTTTGTAGGTTAGTAATGGGGGTGTCTTATAGACGCCCATCATTACTAACCTGGGCTTCATGGCAGCTGGCGCTGACATGAACCCCACCACTATTACCCCCTGCCACCGCACCAGGGCAGCGTGGAAGAGCGAGGCTAAGTGCCAGAATTGGCGCATCCTATGGATGCGCCATTTCTGGGACGGCTGACGGCTGGTGTTTCTAGCCTGGGAGGGAGCCATTATTCATGGCACCCTTCCTGGGCTATTAATATCAGCCCCCAGCTGTCTGCCTAGCCTTTGCTAGCTATTAAAATAGGGGGGACCCCACGTCATTTTTTTTGGGGGGGTCCCCCATTTTAATAGCTAGTAAAGGCTAGGTATTCAGCTGGGGGCTGATATTAGTAGCCTGGGAAGCTCCGTGGGTTTTACCCCCTTCCCAGGCTTCAAACATTTGCCCCAGCCGTCTGCTTAACCTCCGCTAGAGACTAAAATTATGGGGGATCCCACGCCATTTTTTTTTTAAATAAATCCTTTATTTTAACACTAAATGACATTTGAGGAGTTAATAAAGATGCAGTCCCTAAATTATTATTTATTTTTTAATTAATTTTTCCCAAAACTTTTGACGTGGGCTTTGCTATATTTTTGTATGCCAGCCAGGTACAGCATCCAGCTTCTATGAACGCGCCATTTTCCGGGGCGGCTGCAGACTGCAATTTTCAGCGGGGGGGCAGAAAGCTTGGGCCTCCCTGCGCTGCAGATTCCATCCCCCAGCTGTCTAGTTGTACCTGGCTGGACACAAAAATAGGGCGAAGCCCCACGTTTTGTTTTTTTTAATTATTTCATGAAATTCATGGAATAATTAAGAAAAAAAGGGCTTCCCTATATTGTTGTGTCCAACCAGGTACAAATAGGCAGCTGGTGATTGGGGGCAGCCCGTTCCTGCCTGCTGTACCTGGCTGGACACAAATATAGTGCAAAGCCCCACGTCAATTTTTTTTTAATTATTTCAGGAAATTCATGATATAATTAAAAAAAAATTATGTGGGGCTTCGCCCTATATTTGTGTCCAGTCAGGTACAGCAGGCAGGAACGGGCTGCCCCCAACCACCAGCTGCCTATTTGTACCTAGCCGGACACAACAATATAGGGAAGCCCTTTTTTCTTAATTATTTCATGAATTTCATGAAATAATTAAAAAAAAAAATACGTGGGGCTTCGCCCTATTTTTGTGTCCAGCCAGGTACAACAAGGCAGCTGGGGGCTGGAATCCGCAGCGCAGGGAGGCCCAAGCTTTCTGGGCCCCACCCGCTGCAAATTGCAGTCCACAGCCACCCCGGAAAATGGCGCGTTCATAGAAGCGCCATCTTCTGGCGCTGTACCCAACTCATCCAGGGCCCTGGTGCAGTGGCTCACTGGGTAATAAAGGGGTTAAGGCCAGCTTGGCATTATCAGCTGGCCCTAAGCCCGAAATTCATGGGGCCACGCCAATATTAGACATGACCACCATGAATTTCTAGTAAAGTATTTAAAAAAAACACAAACACCCAGAAAAAAGTCCTTTAATTGAAATAAAGACACAATTCTTTATTGTTCTAAATTAAACCATACTTACAGTCACGCCCATTCCAGCTGAAGCCAACGATCTCCTGCAATAAAAGAAAAATAATAAAGCAACCTCATCCTTACCTTTCCATGGTTCCCAGGACAGCTTCAGCTCTGCTACATCGAGATGACAGGCTGGACCGCAGCAGAAAGCTGCCATCCAGCCTGTCATCCCGCAGACACTGAGAAGCGCAGGCATGCTTGCGCTCCTCAGTGTCTCGCTGTGACGGCATCCAGATGAGCCGAGGTCATGTCCAATGAACTCAGCTCACCTCATGCACGTCACTGACAGCGTGGGAAAATTCTCCTGCACTCAGCGCTTCAGCGTGAGAATTCTCCCACGCTGTCAGTGACGTGCATGAGGTGCGCCGAGTTCATTGGACATGACCTCGGCTCATCTGGATGCCGTCACAGCCACACACTGAGGAGCGCAAGTATGCCTGCGCTTCTCAGTGTCCGCGGGATGACAGGCTGGATGGCAGCGTTCTGCTGCGGTCCAGCCTGTCATCTCGATGTAGCAGAGCTGGAGCCGTCGTGGGAGCCATGGAAAGGTAAGGATGAGGTTGCTTTATTATTTTACTTTTATTGCAGGAGATCGTTGGCTTCAGCTGGAATGGGCGTGATGGTAAGTATGGTTTAATTTAGAACAATAAAGAATTGTGTGTTTATTTCAATTAAAGGACTTTATTCTGGGTGTTGTGTTTTTTTTAAATACTTTACTAGAAATTCATGGTGGTCATGTCTAATATTGGCGTGACCCCATGAATTTCGGGCTTAGGTCCAGCTGATAATGCCAAGCTGGCCTTAACCCCTTTATTACCCAGTGACCCACCGCACCAGGGCCCTGGATGAGTTGGGTACAGCGCCAGAAGATGGCGCTTCTATGAACGCGCCATTTTCCGGGGCGGCTGCGGACTGCAATTTGCAGCGGGTGGGGCCCAGAAAGCTTGGGCCTCCCTGCGCTGCGGATTCCAGCCCCCAGCTGCCTTGTTGTACCTGGCTGGACACAAAAATAGGGCGAAGCCCCACGTATTTTTTTTTTAAATTATTTCATGAAATTCATGGAATAATTAAGAAAAAAAGGGCTTCCCTATATTGTTGTGTCCGGCCAGGTACAAATAGGCAGCTGGTGGTTGGGGGCAGCCCGTTCCTGCCTGCTGTACCTGACTGGACACAAATATAGGGCGAAGCCCCACATAATTTTTTTTTAATTATTTCATGAATTTCCTGAAATAATTAAAAAAAAATTGACGTGGGGCTTTGCACTATATTTGTGTCCAGCCAGGTACAGCAGGCAGGAACGGGCTGCCCCCAACCACCAGCTGCCTATTTGTACCTGGTTGGACACAACAATATAGGGAAGCCCTTTTTTTCTTAATTATTACATGAATTTCATGAAATAATTAAAAAAAACAAAACGTGGAGCTTCTCCCTATTTTTGTGTCCAGCCAGGTACAACTAGACAGGTGGGGGATGGAATCTGCAGCGCAGGGAGGCCCAAGCTTTCTGCCCCCCCCCCCCGCTGAAAATTGCAGTCCGCAGCCGCCCCGGAAAATGGCGCGTTCATAGAAGCTGGATGCTGTACCTGGCTGGCATACAAAAATATGGCGAAGCCCACGTCAAAAGTTTTGGGAAAAATTTATTAAAAAATAAATAATAATTTAGGGACTGCATCTTTATTAACTCCTCAAATGTCATTTAGTGTTAAAATAAAGGATTTATTTTAAAAAAAATTGATGTGGGGCTTCGCCCTATATTTGTGTCCAGCCAGGTACAGCAGGCAGGAACAGGCTGCCCCCAACCACCAGCTGCCTATTTGTACCTGGTTGGACACAACAATATAGGGAAGCCCTTTTTTTCTTAATTATTCCATGAATTTCATGAAATAATTAAAAAAAAAAATGCGTGGGGCTTCGCCCTGTTTTTGTGCCCAGCCAGATACAACTAGGCAGCTGGGGGCTGGAATCCGCAGCGCAGGGAGACCCAAGCTTTCTGGGCCACCCCCGCTGCAAATTGCAGTCCGCAGCCGCCCCAGAAAATGGCGCGTTCATAGAAGCGCCATCTTCTGGCGCTGTACCCAACTCATCCAGGGCCCTGGTGCGGTGGCTCACTGGGTAATAAAGGGGTTAAGGCCAGCTTGGCATTATCAGCTGGCCCTAAGCCCGAAATTCATGGGGTCACGCCAATATTAAACATGACCACCATGAATTTCTAGTAAAGTATTTAAAAAAACACAACACCCAGAATAAAGTCCTTTAATTGAAATAAACACACAATTCTTTATTGTTCTAAATTAAACCATACTTACCGTCTCGCCCATTCCAGCTGAAGCCAACGATCTCCTGCAATAAAAGTAAAATAATAAAGCAACCTCATCCTTACCTTTCCATAGCTCCCACGACAGCTTCAGCTCTGCTACATCGAGATGACAGGCTGGACCGCAGCAGAACGCTGCCATCCATCCTGTCACCCCGCAGACACTGAGAAGCGCAGGCATACTTCCACTCCTCAGTGTCTGGCTGTGACGGCATCCAGATGAGCCGAGGTCATGTCCAATGAACTCAGCTCACCTCATGTACGTCACTGACAGCGTGGGAAAATTCTCCTGCACTCAGCACTTCAGCGTGAGAATTTTCCCACGCTGTCAGTGACGTGCATGAGGTGAGCTGAGTTCATTGGACATGACCTCACCTCATGTATGTCACTGACAGCGTGGGAGAATTCTCACGCTGAAGCGCTGAGTGCAGGAGAATTTTCCCACGCTGTCAGTGACGTGCATGAGGTGAGCTGAGTTCATTGGACATGAACTCGGCTCATCTGGATGACGTCACAGAGAGACACTGAGGAGCGCAAGCATGCCTGCGCTTCTCAGTGTCTGCGGGATGACAGGCTGGATGGCAGTGTTCTGCTGCGGTCCAGCCTGTCATCTCGATGTAGCAGAGCTGGAGCTGTCCTGGGAACCATTGAAAGGTAAGGATGATGTTGCTTTATTATTTTTCTTTTATTGCAGGAGATCGTTGGCTTCAGCTGGAATGGGCGTGATGGTAAGTATGGTTTAATTTAGAACAATAAAGAATTGTGTGTTTATTTCAATTAAAGGACTTTATTCTGGGTGTTTGTGTTTTTCTTTAACTTTGACTATAGGGTTAGTAATGGGGGTGTCTTATAGACGCCTCTCCATTACTAACCTGGGCTTGATGTCATCTGGCATTATAAGCTGACATCAACCCCAACCCCATTACCCCACTGCCACCACTACAGGGCAGTGGGAAGAGCGAGGCTAAGTGCCAGAATTGGCGCATCCTATGGATGCGCCATTTCTGGGGCGGCTGACGGCTGGTGTTTCTAGCCTGGGAGGAGGCCAATATTCATGGCACCCTTCCTGGACTATTAATATCAGCCCCCAGCTGTCTGCCTAGCCTTTGCTAGCTATTAAATTAGGGGGGACCCCACGTTATTTTTTTGGGGGGGTTCCCCCATTTTAATAGCTAGTAAAGGCTAGGTATTCAGCTGGGGGCTGATATTAGTAGCCTGGGAAGCTCCGTGGGTATTACCCCCTTCCCAGGCTTCAAACATTTGCCCCAGCTGTCTGCTTAACCTCCGCTAGAGCCTATAATTAAGGGGAACCCCACGCCATTTTTTTTTAAAATAAATCCTTTATTTTAACACTAAATGACAAGTACAGTAATCAACACTGTCACTGTACTTCATATATATGTGACTGACATGTTTCTATCTATCTAATCTATGTGTGATGCTCTATCTTTCTGTTATAAATTGTCGGGTACAGATGCTGAATTGCCGGCCGGCTTTTTTAAAGAGACGGTGCATGAAAACACTATTATTTTTTTAAATAAATCCTTTACACTAAATGACAAGTACAGTAAGCAACACTGTCACAGTACTTCATATATATGTGACTGACATGTTTCTATCTATCTAATCTATGTGTGAAGCTCTATTCTTTCTGTTGTAAATTGTCGGGTACCGGTGAATGCCGCTGATGAATTGCCGGCTTTTCATGTCATTCTACATTATTCTTAGTTGTTTTACTTCATGTAGAATTAACCTACAAGGAAAGAAAGGGTTTATTTTCATTCCGATATTTGTGTCCCATTGACTTGCATTGGTTTCCGGTATCGGAATCGGCGATATCCGATACTTTTTGGGTATCGGCCCGATCCAATCCGATACGATATTTCCTGATATCGGAAGGTATCTCTCAACACTAATCCTAACTCATTGGCGAACTGTTATACAAGGCTATATTCACACTAGACGTTTTTTTAGCGGGCTTTTTTATGCAAATTTTCAGCTGCGTTTTACAGTACCAACAAAGTCTATGAGATTTCCAAAATCTCATGCACAAAGCTTGCTTATTTGTCCTCAGTATTTTGTGCTTTCCATGGCTTTTTGCAATAGAGTATGTCACTTGTTTCAGCGTTTTTCACCCATTAAAAAAAAGGGTGGTGGAAAAAAATGCTGAAAAAAAGCCTAGTGTGAACATTTTGCTGCGTTTTTAGTGAAAAAAGCAAGTATGTGACACACATTTATTCTTGTGATTTTCCCAAGTTTAAACCATCTTGTCTTGGTCACCTGAGATAGCAGCTTGGATTATTACAGTTTAATTAAATTAGTGATGCCTACAAAGTAAACATTGGTTGAGCTAGGTGTGAGATTGAACAACACGTGTGGCCCAGGGAGGTGTGAAAATGAACAATGCCTGAGCAACTCAATGGCAAACCATAATGTGAAAGTAAATAGTGTCCTACAAATTCAATGCACTGCCAGGGTCTTAGATAAACCATTCCAGACCAACTCACCCCCCACCCCCCCCGTTACATTTGTAATGTGTACTTTTTCATGAACATATGTCTTGCAATGGTGACCTGTTTTCATGTGTCTATGGTGGAAGCAAAGCTGAACTTTGGGATCCTGAAAAACGCACCAAAAATGCACCAAGAACCACTGCAAAAAACACACCAAAACCTACGTTTTTGACGCTACTTCTTTCCTGCCAACAGATTATGTTTTGCTGCAGAAAAAAACACCTAACGTGAATATAGCCTAAGACTTACTCTGCCAGCATTAATAGTCAATATTCTGTATACAAATAGGACTCCAATCCAGGTATTCAGTTTATCATAAACATGCCTGAGTTAATCTGCCAAATACACATAGTATGCTTTCTCATAGGTGAAATATAAATCCTGTTAAAGGTCCAAGTTGCAGCAGTTAAGTAGAACAAAACAGACCTCTTCATTCTTTGTAGGTGGAAAAACTTTCGAAATTGTCAGTGTATCAAGCACTTATACTCCTGACTGTATATAGTATAATTGCCGCACTGCTACATACAGGTGCTTCTCAGAAAATTAGAATATCATCAAAAAGTGAATTTATTTCAGTTCTTAAATCCAAAAAGTGAAACTCATAAATTATACAGAGTCATTACAAACAGAGTGATCTGTTTTAAGTGTTTATTTCTGCTAATGTTGATGATTATGGCTTACAGCCAATGAAAACACAAAAGTCACTATCTCAGTAAATTAGAATTAACAAGAAACACCTGCAAAGGCTTCCTAAGCATTTAAAAAGGTCCCTTAGTCAGTTTCAGTAGGCTCCACAATCATGGGCAAGACTGCTGACTTGACAGATGTCCAGAAGGCAGTCATAGAATCATAGAATCATAGAATGGTAGAGTTGGAAGGGACCTCCTGGGTCATCTGGTCCAACCCCCTGCTCAAAGCAGGATTCACTAGATCATCTCAGACAGATGTCTGTCCAGCCTCTGTTTGAAGACGTCCATTGAAGGGGAACTCACCACCTCTCGTGGCAGCCTGTTCCACTCATTAATCACCCTAACTGTCAAAAAGTTTTTTCTAATATCTAATCTGTGTCTCCTCCCATTTAGTTTCATCCCATTGCTTCTAGTCTTTCCTTGTGCAAATGAGAATAAAGATGATCCTTCTACAATGTGACAGCCCTTGACATATTTGTAGACAGCTATTAAGTCTTCTCTCAGTCTTCTTTTTTGCAAGCTAAACATTCCCAAATCCTGCAACCGTTCCTCATAGGACATGGTTTGCAGACCAGTCACCATTCTGGTCGCTCTTCTCTGAACTTGCTCCAGTTTGTCTATGTCTTTTTTAAAATGTGGTGCCCAAAACTGTACACAGTATTCCAGATGAGGTCTGACCAAAGAGGAGTAAAGACCGATAATGACTACACGTGATCTAGACTGTATGCTTCTGTTAATACATCCCAGAATTGTATTTGCCTTTTTTGCTGCTGCATCACACTGTTGACTCATGTTCAGTCTATGATCTATTAGTATACCTAAGTCTTTTTCACATGTACTGTTGCTTAGCTCTATTCCTCCCATTCTGTATATGCTTTTTTCATTTTTATTGCCCAGATGTAGTACTTTGCATTTTTCCCTGTTAAAAACCATTCTGTTGGTTGCTGCCCACTGCTCCAGTTTATTTAGGTCTTTTTGAATCCTCTCTCTCTCTTCTCTAGTATTAGCTATCCCTCCTAGCTTTGTGTCATCAGCAAATTTAATCAGTTTACCCTCAATTCCTTCATCTAAATCATTGATAAAGATGTTGAACAATACAGGTCCCAGGACGGAGCCCTGTGGTACCCCACTTGAGACATTCATCCAGCTGGATGTGAAGCCATTTACAACCACCCTTTGAGTCCGATCACTAAGCCAGTTATGAATCCACCTAACAGTTGCCTGGTCCATTGCATACTTGGTCATTTTTTCAATAAGGATGATGTGAGATACTTTGTCAAATGCTTTGCTGAAGTCAAGATATACTATATCTACAGCATTTCCCTGATCCACCCAGTCAGTGATTCTGTCATAGAAGGAAATTAAGTTAGTCTGACATGACTTGTTAGTTACAAACCCATGCTGACTCTGGTTAATCACTTCATTCTTATCCATGTACTTACATACATGTTGTTTAATAATTTGTTCAAAGATCTTTCCTGGTATAGAAGTCAGACTCACCGGCCTATAGTTCCCTGGGTCCACCTTCTTCCCCTTTTTGAAGATAGGAACAACATTTGCTCTTCTCCAGTCTTCTGGGACTTCTCCTGTTCTCCAAGAATTTTCAAAGATTATGGAGAGTGGTTCTAAAATTTCTTCTACAATCTCCTTCAGTACTCTGGGGTGTAATTCATCTGGACCTGGAGACTTGAACTCATTTATGTTAGCTAAATATTCCCTCACAATCTTTCTGTTTACTGATAACTTGGATTCCTCTATTCCTTTAAAAGGACAGTGAAAATCAGCTGATGTTACATTTTCTTTCTGAGAGAAAACAGATGCAAAATAGGAATTAAAAAGTTCGGCCTTCTCAACATCCTCTCTTACCATTTCTCCATTTTCATCCTGTAAAAATCCTATAGCATCTTTGACTTTTCTTTTACTTTTGACATACCCCCAAAATCCTTTTTTATTGCTTTTGACATCTCTTGCAAGCCTTAATTCATTGTCAGCTTTAGCTAACCTGATACGTGCCCTGCAGGATCTGCAGACTGCATTATAATCTTCTTTAGATATGCCTCCCTCTTTCCATTTAATAAACATTTCTTTCTTTCTTTTTAGCATGTGTTTAAGTTCTGTGTTCATCCATCCTGGTTTCCTTAAATGCTTCCCATTCTTCCTACTTTTCGGGATTGTTAACGATTGTGCTTTGAGAATCTCATTTTTAAAAATTTCCCATCCCTCCTGGACATTTTTGTCCTTAAGGACATCCAGCCATTGGATCCCTCCTATTCTCTTTCTGAGTCTCTTAAAATCTGCCTTTCTAAAATCTAACCTTGAAGTTTGAGTCTTCACATGTCTTCCTCCTCTAGTTATCCAAAATTCTATAATAGCATGATCGCTGCCTCCTAGGGTCCCAGCCACCTTTACCTCCTCAACCATTTCCTCCCTGTTTATAAGGATTAGATCCAAAGTAGTAGATCCCCTTGTTTTCTCCCCTACCTTTTGGAAGATAAAGTTGTCAGCAAGAGAGGATAAGAATTTGCTTGACCTGTTAGTTTTACTTGAGAGAGATTCCCAACAAATGTCTGGATAGTTGAAATCTCCCATGACCACTACGTCATATTTTTTGGAGAACTTGGTCATTTGATACATAAAGAGTTCATCCATATCTTCAGCTTGCCCAGGTGGCCTGTAGTAAATGCCTACAATGGTGTCCTTTCTGTTGTTCTCTCCTTGTATTCTTACCCAAACAGTTTCCACAGAACTCCCAGTCTCTGAAGCTTCAATCTCTGTGCAGATATACGCTTTTCTAACATACAATGCAACACCTCCTCCTCGTTTATCAAGTCTGTTTCTTGCAAATAAGTTGTATCCTTTTAGCCTTTTATTCCAATCATGTGTATCGTCCCACCAAGTTTCAGTGATTCCAATGACATCATATTCCTTTTCCTGCATTAGTAGTTCCAATTCTCCTTGTTTGTTGCCCATGCTTTGTGCATTTGTATAAAAACATTTTAGTTTGTGATTGGTTTCTCTTCCTCCCATATTTTTATTATTTAGATTTTTTTGTCTTTGTTCTTCTTTTCCACTTCCAGTAGCAGAGATCTCAATAGTATTTGTCAGCTGTATGGCTTTTTCTGGCCTTTTGCTTCCCTTCCCACATTGTTCTAGTTTAAAGCTCTTCTGATGAGTGTAGCAAGGCGACTTCCAAATACATGTTTTCCAGTCTTCGTAGGGTGCACCCCATCTCTAGCAAGTAGTCCATCGTATAGGTAATTCATTCCGTGATCCAGAAATCCAAATCCTTGTTGACGGCACCATCGACGTAGCCAGTTGTTCACCTGTAGAATCTTATTCCACCTCATTGTTCCATGGCATTCCACTGGGAGGACGGATGAGAAGACCACCTGCGCTCCCAATTCTTTCACTTTCTTGCCTAAGTCTTCAAAGTCACTGCAGATGGTTTCCAGGTCCTTTCTTGCGGTGTCATTTGTCCCCACATGTATTAGCAGGAATGGGTAGTGATCTGTAGGTCTGAAGAGTCTTGATATCCTGTCAGACACATCTTTAATCATTGACACACTCCTCAAGGAGGGTAAGCCACAAAAGGTCATTGCTAAAGAAGCAGCTGTTCACAGAGTGCTGTATCCGAGCATATTAATGGACGTGGAAGGAAAAAGTGTGGTAGAAAAAGGTGCACAAGCAACCGGGATAACCGCAGCCTTGAAAGGATTGCTAAGAAAAGGCCATTCAAAAATTTGGGGGAGATTCACAAGGAGTGGACTGCTGCTGGAGTCATTGCTTCAAGAGCCACCACACACAGACGTATCCAGGACATGGGCTACAAGTGTCGCATTGCTTGTGTCAAGCCCCTCATGACCAATAGACAACGCCAGAAGCGTCTTACCTGGGCCAAAGGGAAAAAGACCTGGACTGATGCTCAGTGGCCCAAGGTGTTGTTTTCAGATGAAAAGTAAATTTTGCATTTCATTTGGAAATCAAGGTCCCAGAGTCTGGAGGAAGAGTGGAGAGGCCACAATCCAAGCTGCTGGAGGTCTAGTGTGAAGTCTCCACAATCAGTGATGGTTTGGGGGGGGCCATGTCATCTGCTGGTGGAGGTCCACTGTGTTTTATCAAGACCAAAGTCAGCGCAGCCGTCTACCAGGACATTTTACAGCACTTCATGCTTCCCTCTGCCCACAAGCTTCATGGAGATGGAAATGTCATTCTCCAGCAGGACTTGGCCCCTGTCCACACTGCCAAAAGTACCAATACCTGGTTTACACACAACAGTATCACTGTGCTTGATTGGCAGCAAACTCGACTGACCTTTACCCCATAAAGAATCTATTATAGAGAATCTATGGGGTATTGTCAAGAGGAAGATGAGACCCCAGACCCCACAATACAGATGATCTGAAGGCTGCTATCAAAGCCACCTGGGCTTCAATAACACCTCAGCAGTGCCACAGGCTGATCCCTCCATGCCACATTGCCGCATTGATGCAGTAATTGATGCACGAGGAGCCCGAACAAGTATTGAGGGCATTTACTAAACATACATTTCAGTAGGCCAACTTTTCGGATTTTAAAAACATTTTTCAAGCTGTTGTTATGAAGTATTCTAATTTACTGAGATAATGACGTTTGTGTTTTCATTGGCTGTAAGCCATAATCATCAACATTAACAGAAATAAACACTTAAAATAGATCCCTCTGTGTGTAATGACTCTATATAATAGATCCCTCTGTGTGTAATGACTCTATATAATAGATCCCTCTGTGTGTAATGACTCTATATAATAGATCCCTCTGTGTGTAATGACTCTATATAATAGATCCCTCTGTGTGTAATGACTCTATATAATAGATCCCTCTGTCTGTAATGACTCTATATAATAGAACCCTTTGTGTAATGACTCTATATAATAGATCCCTCTGTGTGTAATGACTCTATATAATAGATCCCTCTGTGTGTAATGACTCTATATAATAGATCCCTCTGTGTAATGACTCTATATAATAGATCCCTCTGTGTGTAATAACTCTATATAATAGATCCCTCTGTGTAATGACTCTATATAATAGATCACTCTGTGTGTAATGACTCTATATAATATAGGAGTTTCACTTTTTGCATTGAAGAACTGAAATAAACTAACTTTTGATGATATTCTAATTTTGTGAGAAGCACCTGTATATAGTATGAAGCCCCACTGCCCCATATGTGTATGTATAATTTGATGCACATGACTCGCCCCCTGGGCCGTGGGGTACACGGAACCGGGCCTTCTAGTGTACGGTGCTGATGGGGGTAGTAGTGGCAACCCGATCCCGTGGCTCAGGGTGGTCAGACCAAATGGTGGCAGTCTATTTATCAGTGTTTTGAATGTCCGACTACGCCACCCGTGTATTGCGGTCAAGGATAACCGCCGCTGCGAGGCAGACTGCTGAGGCTGGTGTTGGTGTGCAGCACAGGTGTAGGATAACTCCCCACGGGTAGAGTGTAGCCTCAGGGCAGTGTAGGTGGATGTTGGGGGTGATAATGCAGGCCGCAATAGTAAGAGTTCAGAGTCCGCTTCAAACAGTTCAGGGTCTTTATTGTAGATATTATTAATGACCCAACAGTACCGGTTAGGAATGGGCCTGGGTGTCTGAGAGCATTCGGGCGAGCCCCACTGGTCAGGGTGAGTGTGTAGGCCTACCGTTCTCTCTATGCTCTTTCTGACTATCCCCCTTTTCGTGGTGTAATAGCCCACGTCCCTGAGCTGGTCGTCTACTTCTCTCCTGTATGGCTTGCGACTAGGGCCTTGGGTACCTGTTGCTTGCTCCTCGCTGTACTGGTCCCTCTGTGTGGCGGAGCCTCCAGGCTTCTTAGGCCAAGGGACCTGAAATCCCTCGCAGGTTGGTTCTCTGCTGCTGGGCTTGTAACCCTGACAGCCCCGGACCCCAATGCCCGGTAGATTGATTCTCTTCCAGGACCGGCTCTCGTCACCTCTGTCCCTGGCTTGCAGTTTCTCCTCTGCTGAACTGTCCCTCCTTCTCTGGGACTAGTCTCACTCCTGAGCTAGGTCTTCCAGTTCTCTCTAACCCTGCCCCCAGTTCCAGCTTTTATAGGGGCAGCCAGCTCCCCCTGCTGGCCTGGGACAGGAGGTGCTGTATGCTAATTGTCCCTAACCAGGGGACCTCCCTCCTGCTCTCAGACACAGATTATTGTTTGTGGCATCCAGGCCTGGGGTGACACATTCTCCCCTAGTAAAATTTAGTACTCCGGACTAAACAGGAAACACAAATACAGGGTATAAATGACAACATAACATATATACAAGTATATTTTGTCCTTGAGGTCACGGCGCTTCCGTGACCGGGTGTCCATGTCACCCAACAAGGTGTGAAGTTTTCCACAGTGTGGGGACCTGTTTCCATAAACCCCAAGTTCCTCGCCTTGGGCGTGGCGACAAGGCTGAGCTCTCTACTTTGGGCCACAAGGAGGCCACACCGGACAGATTTTTCTTCCGTGGCCATCTTCGAAAGAGGGCACCAAGTGCAACTATCTACAAGACAGTTCCGGTTATTCAGCGTCCATAACCTGTTAGTCCATGAACTAGAAAGACTGGAAAAACATAATTAGCAACCAGGCAACAAACATAAAACATTTACAATATAAAGCATTTTGATCTTCCAGCGAGCTGGTATTTGCCCCCTAGTGCTCCGGGTTGACCTGCGTAACCCACTGTCTGGTGGTGGTCTAACCTGACTTTCCCCACTAGCATTCAGGGTACAGCTACTAGCTGGGTTTACAGGCAGTGCAGGCAGCTATCTGCGGGTCCTTTGGCTTACCGCAGGTATGGCAGGCTCACTGTCAGCAGAGGGTTGACTCTCCTGGGCTGCTGGCATGGGTTCTTCTGCCTCTAGGGCTGCTTGGTCTTCTGATTCCTCCTGCTCTCCTGTAGGTTCCTGCTGGGTTGGTTGAAGGAAGTGTAGGACGGGTACCACTATTGCATCATTTATCCGAGTCCAGGACCGGGGGAACTCTCCAAGAACTGTGCTGATCATTTCTTTCTTGTCTTCTGCGGGTTCAAGGTCACCTTGATCTTCTCCTGCACTCTGTAGTTGCTTGGGGCACCTTTTTAGGTGGTCTCTGGAGACGGTGCTAGTAGTTTCTCCTCCATCCTTGGTAATTACACATACCTTCGGGTTGTTGTGGTTGGACTGCAGTACTGTGTACGGGTCGCTCTCCCACTGGTCATCTAGCTTGTGAAGCCTTCTCTTCCTCTTCAGGACCTGCTCACCAGGTTCCAGGGGACCAGCAGGGGTGTGTTGGTTGAAGAGCCTCTCTTGCTTTTCTCTCGCTTGAGCCAGACTCCTCTCCACACTCTCCTGTACCTTCTTGTAGTGTAGCCGCCGTTCCGTATCCCAGTCCGCATCTGGGGAGGTGGGGAGGACTCCCATCTCCAGGTCTATTGGCAGCTTACCAGGTCTTGCCCTCATCAGGTAAGCCGGGGTGCAATTTGTAGCATTCACCGGGATATGGTTGTATAAGTCTATCAGGTCTGGCAGCTTCTTCGGCCACAGGCTGCGTTCTTCCAGGGGCAACGTTTTGAGGAGATCAATGACGATATTATTCATTTTCTCACATAGCCCGTTGGTTTGTGGGTGGTAAGACGTTGTCTGAATCTTCTTACAGCCGTAGAGGTTGCAGAACTCCTGGAAGATTTCAGCCTCAAACGCTGGACCTTGATCTGTCAAGACCTGTTCCGGATACCCGTGTGGATGGCAGAAGTGTTGTTGGAAGGCTCTGGCCGCTGTTTGGGCTGTCAAGTCTTTAACAGGAACCACCACCAGGAACCGGGAATAGTGGTCCACTATTGTCAGGGCATAGACGTAGCCCGACCGGCTTGGAGCCAGTTTCACATGGTCCAGAGCTACCAGCTCAAGAGGCTGTCTGGTGACGATGGGCATCAAGGGCGTCTTCTGGCTGGTACCGTTCTTCCTTCTGAGGTTACATGGGCCGCAGTCCCTGCACCACTTCTCTATGGCCCCTCTCATTCCGACCCAGTAGAACCGCTCTCTCAGTAGGAACTCCAGTTTCTTCCACCCGAAGTGTCACGCTCTGTCATGGTAGGCCTCCAGGAGCATTGCTGCATCTCGTCTCGGGACCACTACCTGCCAGGTAAGCTCGTGCATCCGGTGGTTGACAAGCCTTCTGCACAGCTTACCTTCGTAGAGGAATAGCCTGCTTTTCTCCTTCCATAACTGCTTGGCTTCCTCTGGAGCGTCCGAGCCAGGGCTAGCGTCTGCCTGGGTCAACAGGTCTTTCACCAGGCGAATTGCAGGGTCACTATCTTGCGTTTCAGCCCAGCCGTGGTGAGGTAAGGGATTGAACATGACAGTGGTCAAGCCTTTGTCTCTTACACGGTGGGAGTACTGAGTGGCCCCGTACCGGTGGAATGCAGGGAGCTCTATTTCCTCCAACTCATCTGGATCTTCTCCCTCATCGGGCAAGTGGGGCATTCTCGATAGGGCATCTGCATTGGCATTGGCTCGGCCTGCCCGGTACTTGATGGTGAAGTCATAGTTTGCTAGCCGGGCCATCCACCGCTGCTCTAGGACACCAAGTCTCGCATTGTCCAGATGTGTCTACGGATTGTTGTCCGTGTACACAGTGAACTTCACAGAGGCCAGGTAATGCTTGAAACGTTCTGTTACTGCCCACACCACTGCCAAGGACTCCAGCTTAAAGGAGCTGTAATTCTCCGGGTTTCTCTCGGTGGGCCTCAGCTTCCGGCTGGCGTACGCGATCACCCTTTCTCTGCCCTGTTGGTTCTGTGACAGTACGGCTCCCAGCCCCACATTACTGGCGTCTGTGTGGAGGATAAAAGGCTGGCCATAATCAGGGTAGGCCAGGATCTCATCCCCCGTGAGGGCCATCTTCAGCTGGCGGAAGGACTCCTCTTCCGGCTTGTCCCACTTGAAGGGTGGCTTTTGGCTTCTGGTCTTAGATTGTCCTATAAGGAGGTCCTGCATAGGGGCTGCCATCTTGGTGAACCTGGGGATGAACCTTCGGTAGTAGCCTACCAACCCGACGAACTGCCTCACTTCTTTTATGCTAGAGGGGCTTGGCCAGTTCTTTATTGCCATGATTTTGTCAGGGTCGGGGGCTACTCCTTCTGCACTCACCACGTGTCCCAGGTACTGTACCTTCGGCTTTAACAGATGGCACTTGGAGGGTTTCACTTTCATGCCAAAGCCTGCCAGGGCCTTGAACACCTCGGCCAGGTGCTTTAGATGGTCCTCGTAAGTCTTCGAATAGACAATCACGTCGTCCAGGTAAAGTAGGACCGTCTCAAAGTTTCGGTGCCCTAGACAGCATTCCATCAGCCTCTGGAAGGTCCCGGGTGCGTTGCAGAGCCCGAACGGCATATAGTTGAATTCACTTAATCCCATCGGGGTGGTGAAGGCGGTCTTCTCCTTATCATCCTCTGCCACAGGAACCTGCCAGTACCCACTAGTAAGGTCCAAAGTAGAGAAGAAATTAGCTGATTTTAGTGCGACCAAAGACTCCTCTATTCTAGGCAACGGGTATGCGTCTTTATGGGTGATACGATTGACTTCTCTATAGTCCACGCACATTCTCATAGTACAGTCTTTCTTTTTTACCAGAACCAAGGGGGCTGCCCAGGGCCTACAACTGTCTCTAATGACCCCGGCTTCCTTCATTTCTCTCAGCATGCCCTTTGCGTTCTGATAGTGTGCGGGGTGGTACAGGTCTGTATCTTTCTTTTATTGGTGGGTGGCTCCCCGTGGGGATGTGGTGTTCTACCCCTTTCACTCTGCCGAAGTCTAGCGGGTGCTTACTAAAGATTCTCTCGTACTCTTGAACCACCCGGTAGGCTCCTTGTTTTTGGTGCAAGGGAGTGGAGTCAGCACCCACGTGGAGTTTCTGGCACCAGTCCTCCTTGGGTTTCTGGGAACCATTACCATCCGCCTGGGGAGATGGAGGCAAGGGTTCCATGGCCCTGACAGCATTGTGTTCAACAGTATAGAATTTGGCTAGTGTAGCGTACCGGGGCAAGTGTACTTCCCTTTCCCCAATCTTTAAGATCCGGACGGGCACCCTTCCATGGCGGACATCGACCACCCCCCGGGCTGTCAAAATGGTGGGCCTGCTGTCTGAGTACACGGGTTCTACCATGGCTTGGTAGTCTCTCCCTCTTAACCCGATTGCAGTCCGACACCAGATCATTTCACTTTTGGGGGGCATGGCAATGGGGAACGGGTCGCTCATCCTCACGCTACCGATCTCACCACCAGACAGTTCTACCTGTTGCCATCTCATCAGGGCTCTTATCTCCTTCTGGAGGACCCTCTGTTGGCTGGACCTCGCGTTCATCGCCACCTGCTGCAAAATTACAATTGCTTCTGAAAGACAATTTTCAATCACATTAGTACCCAAGGTTATTTTAGGGTGACTTTCTCGACGGTCAATGTCCACAATGATCACTCCCTGTGCCGGCAGTTCAAGTTTACCAATCTTAATGGTCATCTCTCTGAACCCCACCTGCGGCACGGGTTGACCATTGCTGGCGATGATGCTCAAGTCATCGTCTGGATAACGAGTTATATCAGTGTCACTCCAGTACTACTTGAAAAGTACATAGGGGATGGTAGTCACTTGGGACCCGGTGTCCAGCAGTGCACTCATGGGGATACCGTCCAGCACTACGGGTAAAACCGGGCGTCCCCCTACGTACTTATCACGCCAATTAGATGGGCCTGATGACCTTATGCCTGGGGTTGGCCCTTTGCCCCAGGTCGGGCCCATTTAAAGTACAGTACCTGGCTACGTGTCCCGGCTGGCTGCAACGGCGGCAAATCGGCTGTCCATCCTCAGTGTAATGATCGGCGGGCCTCCCTCTGAACAACGGGATCCTCCTCCGTCGACGCCACGGGACATCCTCCGGACTGGAAGCCAGCTTGATTGGTCCTGACGGGTCCATCTGTAATGACTGTACGGTCCTGGTCAATGCAGCAACACTCTTTGTTAGTTCTTTGACCTGATGGTGCAGGTTTGCAGGCGGGGATAGATTTAGGGCCTGCGCATCAGCCCCCACAAGGTCTGCGGGATAGGGCGCCGCCCCCTGGTGGTAAGGGATGGCAGGGCGCCGGGAAGCTACAGCGCCACCCGGTGCAGGTTCTCGGAGCTCCCGGATGGCCCTATCTTTGAACTGTGCAAAAGTCAAATCGGGGTTCTGTAGGGCCATGAGGCGCAGCTGGGTTCTGTGGGCGCTGGACAGCAGACCTTCTATGAACTGGTCAGTCAATAGTTTATCTGTATCCTGCACGCTGCCAGGGTCAGCTTGCTTAATTGCCCCCAAGGCTTCCTGTAAATTTAGGGCATAATCTCGGATGCTATCTTGAGCTCGCTGCTTACATCCATAGAACCGCATTTTGATTTCTGCTGAGGTACGGGTATCAAAGGTGTCCCGTAGACGGGTCAGAACCCCCCTTACAGTCCTTTTCTCCTCAGCTGTTCAAGACTTTACCTCCCGCTGGGCCGCACCAGTTAACTGCCCTATCAGTATGCTTACTTTCTGTTCTTCTGTCGGGATAAACTTTGAACAGTCTATACAGCCTTTCTTTAAAGTCGCCCAAGGTATGCGACTCGCCGGCATACTGGGGCAGCCAGGCCGCTCCGGGGATATAGGTGTAGCACCCTGAGGATTTGGCTGCTACAGGGGTATTGCACCTCAACCCAGAGGTGTGATATTCCACTCCCGGGTAAGGATGGAGTGTGGAACTGAGCTAGTAGGCTGCATGCACTACACACATCCCATTTCCGGGGAACAGACCGATGGTACTCCCACTAGAGAAATGTGCAGGTACGACAGTGTCTGTTCCTGGCTGGAGTGGGAGGGGGGTGGAACATCCCAGTAGTGTAGGGGCAGATAGGGGGAGCAGCCTGGGTAAAGTTAGGAGCTCATTGGGTGCTGGTCACCTGAGCTCACACATAGAGGGAGTATATAAGGTGGGAACCATCTTAGATCAGGGTCAGTCAGTTGTCAGTCAGTGAGACGTCAGTCTGTCTGAGAGCCTGAGAAGCAGAGCAGAGGAGAAGAGAGAGAGACCCAGAGGCGCAGAGGGGACCCCAAGAGCCCATAAGAGAGCTAATAGGGTGAAGGGTTGGCAACAGGGTACCGGATCCCAAGCTGGCAGAGGCTACAGCACACCTTAGCCAGGAACCGGAGGTCGTGGGCAGGATCTGCCACGATCACCCACTAAATCCACCCGGAAGGCAGACCAAGAATAGGGTCAGGGAGCCCAGAGGAGGCTTGACCAACAAGAGGCCCGAGGGAGCCGGACTTAGGTGGATCCCTGGTGGGAACGGCCAGAAGAAGGGAGAGACAGAAAGGAGCTCAGGACCACACTCCGGAGTTGCCTGGGAGTTGACCGAGTCCAGGACCTGGTGGACGCAGCACGGCTTGGGTGGTCATTGCTGTACACAGTGACCCGAGCAACACCAGTAAGTAAAACCCTGGAACTGCATTTTATGCCTCTGAGTCTCCTTGCTGCACCTTCACAACCACCATCCTCCACGGTTGACCCCCTGAGGCTATACCCCTCCCGTTGGGGGTTATACTACCTAAGCTGCACACACATCACCAGCCTCAGTGGACCCTGCTGCAGCGGCGGCCTTTTGACCGCAAATCAACGGGTGGCGTAGTCGACACAAAGAACTCTAATAACATCTGTAGGACTGCCACACACTGAGTTTGACACCCTGGGCACAGACCGGGTCACAGCCACTCGGAGACTACAACCCCCATCTGATCCGGCTCCGGGTATCCCTAACAGCACTGGCCCAGGGGGCGCGTCATAGGCAGGGGTGGATTAAGAGTAGCAAGGGCCCCGGGCAGTTTAGAAGGCGCGGGCCCCCTCCACACACCTGATTTATCACGTGACATGTCACATGATCCCCTGTGATAGATCATGTGATAGTTCACGGGAAATTAATTTGGCATAATATTAATTGTGCTGCCTCATCTGAGAGCAGCACAATATTGGGGCAGATACCCAGATTCCAGCGATGTGTCACTTTTTCAGCTGCTTGTTGTCATTTTGAGAAAATCACCATTTTATCTGCTGCAGATCTAGCAGCTCTCTGAATGCTGCGCTCTGTATAGACCCACCCACACCACTGATTGGCAGCTTTCTGCCCATGCTCAGTGTACACAGAAATATACTGATCAGTGATGGGGGTGGGGTCCTACAGAACTTACTAGTCATCTAGTGATAATTACCTTCTGACAAATCAATGATTTTATCAAAGCAACACTAAGCAGCCCAGTAAGTGACACATTACTGGAATCAGTGCCTCTAACCCTACATTATGCTGCTCTCAGATTAGGTGGCAAAAACCTGATGACAGATTCCCTTTAAAGGAGCTGTAAAGATAAAAAAAGTTTGTATTAAAAAAAATACAAGCCATTTGTTAAATTAACTTTTTTTCATTGTTAATTCACATTAGACTGTATCTTCAACACTTTTGTCAGCAGGTCTTATTACAGACTCTGAATAGGGCAGCTCTCTCCCTCTCCCTCAGCAGAAAGTCACAGCATGGTTAAAAAACGGGATCTTTTATGATTTTCTCATAATAAATAAAAAAGGACATGCAAGTCCTCCAAACTATTTTCCGTTTCTCTATAGGCGAGGTCCTAAATCTTTCTTGTTCTTTAGTTGATCACATGTCAAAAATGCAAAGCGTTTACTATGAACTCGCCTAAAAAAATATACACTTGGAGAGTAATATCATCATCTGCATGTAAATATTCCTTGACTCTAAGGGCTCGCTCACACTGTCGTATAACACGGCCGAATGCTATGTGATGTTTTATCGGATAGGACTCGGGCCTATGTTATACTATGGGACAGTGCGATTATTGGCATGAGAAAATAATCTCATTCGATATTCGGACCATGTGCACCCATACAAGTCTATGGGTGCACGTAAAACATTGGACTGCACTCGGATGTCATCCAAGTGCAGTCCGATGAACACTCACAGAGACTATGGAGAAGATGGAGAAATTAAGTTCTCCATCTTCTCCATTTCTGTGCTGCGAGAGAATCGGATCACACTCAGTTGAAGCTCTGACCGAGTTTGAGCCCAGTGTCATTAGCATAATTGGCCCTATTCTCTTGCATGAGAGAATATATGGCTTAGTGAGTGGACCCTAAAACTGAATAGTAGTGACGGACAGGCACCTCACAAGCGGGATCCATGTAGCTCTCAGATGTCATGTAGGTAGGGCTTCATTCCATGGGGTAGGGCTTAATTTCAAGGTATATAAAAAAATGGACTTCAAATAAAAATTAAATGAACACAAAAAGCACTAATTGAATTATTTTTTTCGTATTTATGTTTGCAGCCCCTTTAAAAACCCTTTGAGGACCAAGGCACATATATGTCCCATAGTTTTAAACTGGAAAAAAAATTGATTGAATAAAATTTAAGGTCCTCGAAGGTTTAAGTAGGTCATAAATTCATATGAATACTTGCTCATACAATTGCACATGCCAAAAGATGAAGAAGAACAGAATCAAAAATATGACATTAAGTGGAGCACTTACAGGTATTCAAGGTGAAAGAGACCAGCAAAGGCATCGTCTCGAATGACAGTAAATGAGTTAGAATTCAGCAAGCTGAAAATGAAGACAGCAGGTTAGAAGCGAACCAGACTTTATGGTGCTCAGAATTAGTCAAGCAGAATTTATTGACTGCTCTTGCAAAGCACTGAGACTCCCGCTGTGTATAGATGGCGCCGTGCGGCCTCCCGCTGTGTATAGATGGCGCGTGCGGCCTCCCGCTGTGTATAGATGGCGCCGTGCGGCCTCCCGCTGTGTATAGATGGCACTGTATAGATGGCTACGTGCGGCCTCCTGCTGAGTATACGTGTATAGCTGGCTACGTGCGGCCTCCTGCTGAGTATAGATGCCGCACGGCGCTACCCCCAGAGACAGCAGGAGGCCGCACAGCGCCATCTATACTCAGCGGGAGACCGCACGTAGCCATCTATACACAGCAGGAGGCCGCACGGTGACATCTATACTCAGCGGGGGGCCGCACGTAGCCATCTATACACAGCGGGGGGTGCACGTAGCCATCTATACACAGCGGGGGGGCCGCACGGCGCCGTCTATAAACAGCGGGGGGCCCCACGTAGCCATCTATACACAGCGGGGAGCCGCACGTAGCCATCTATACACAGCAGGAGGCCGCACGGAGCCCCCCCAGAGACATCAGGAGGCCGCACGGCGCCAACTATACTCAGCAGGAGACCGCATGCAGTCATACACACACACAAACATATACAGACACGCATAAACACATTTGAAACACAAAAATACATACAAACAGACATCACACAATGACATCTGCCCACACACACACACAAACAGACAGACATCCCACACACACCTGCCCACACACACACACACCTGCCCACACACACATTTGTGTGTGTATGTATAGTGTGTGTGTGTATAATGTGTGTGTATGTATAGTGTGTGTGTGTATGTATAGTGTGTGTGTGTGTATAATGTGTGTGTATGTATAGTGTGTGTGTGTGTATAATTTGTGTGTGTATTTTTTTTTTAAGTTAAAAACAAGTAAAATGCTTGTGGCATCAATATCAAGACTCCAGATATAAGGGCCTATTCACACTGAATTTTGCAATGCATTCATCTCCTCTTTCCAGGCTTCTATCTAAATCCCTGAAAAATGGCATTCAGATGTGCCTTGACATAGCCATTGATTTGAACAAAGGCAAACCGAGGCTAAAGTCTGAATCTTTAGGCTCCATTTGCTCTGCTTTCAGATGTCTCATTTCAGACAGCAGAATCCTGAATTTCAGGGATTCAGTTGTAAGCCTTGTGTAAAGACCTGAATGCAGCGCTGAATGTAGTGTGAATAGGTCCTTACATCCTACACCACCTCAGGGGATTGTTGTTATGGAGTATTGCCCCTGGGTGGCCGCAGTTATGACCACCACCAGGGCTCGCGGTCACCCACCCTAACTTTGGTATTCTGGGGAGCTGGTATAATGAATATCTGAGAAGAGCCCTAGAGAAGCAAGGACATTGGACAACCAAGAGGTGGTGGCCTCAAGTCAGGTGTAGTGTTCAACAGGGCAAGACTTTCTAACCTGCCCACACACACACACACACACACACACACACACATGTACACATACACACACCTGCCCACACAGACACACACAAACACACACCTGCCCACACAGACACACACACACACACACCTGCCCCCCCCCACACACACACACCTGCCCACACACATACACACCTGCCCACACACACACACACCTGCCCACACACACACACACCTGCCCACACACAAACACACCTGCCCCCCCACACACACACCTGCCCACACACACACACATACACACCTGCCCACACACACACACAAACACCTGCCAACCCACACACACACCTGCCCACACACACACACGTGCCCACACACACACACACATCTGCCCACAAACACACACACACCTGCCCACACAGACACCTGCCCACAAACACACACACACACCCATATACACACACCTGCCCACACACACACCTGCCCACACACACACACACCTGCCCACACACACACACACCTGCCCACACAGACACCTGCCCACACAGACACACACACATATACACACACACATATACACACACACACACCTGCCCACACAGACACCTGCCCCCACAGACACCTGCCCACAAACACACAAACACCTGCCCACACACACACACACACACATATACACACACACATATACACACACACACACCTGCCCACACAGACACCTGCCCCCACAGACACCTGCCCACAAACACACACACACCTGCCCACACACACATGTGCCCACACACACACACACTCACCATCCCCCGGCTCAATTCCTCCTGCCTGCTCTCTCTCTTTTCCGGTGCAGCACTGCAGGCCGGGGCGCACTGCGTGACGTCACAGCTAGGAGACACAGCCGCGCACAGGGCCATGTCTCCTAGCAGTGACGCGGCCGGGCCAGCACAGGGAAGTTAACTGCTGCAGTGCTGGCCCGTCCGATGAAGAAGTAGCGGCGGCCGCTGCTGGGGGAGCGGTCCGGGCCTACCTTCTGGCGATCCTCTTCTGTAGGCCGCAGCTCCGCTCGCGATGCTCTGGGCGAGGACCTTGCGTTGCTCGGTGATGACGTCGGCATCCGCTGTATCTCCTTCCAGGACCTTGCGCAGCGTCTCAGCGTAGGGCGGGGCTTCAGGTCACGCGCCTTTTTGGACATCCACGCCCCTCTTCTTCCCGCGTGGCATCCCGAAGATGGCACCCGATGGCGGGAAACGGCTCCGATTGTCGGGAAATGGCCCCGAATTGCGGGAAACTTCACTCAGATATGTATAGAGTCTTTTCCAGGCACGCAATACCCGTTTGTGGAGGGTTGGTCACAATTCTGCCGACTACGCCAAAGCTGACTCGCCCCCCTGGGCCGTGGGGTACACGGAACCGGGCCTTCTAGTGTACGGTGCTGATGGGGGTAGTAGTGGCAACCCGATCCCGTGGCTCAGGGTGGTCAGACCAAATGGTGGCAGTCTATTTATCAGTGTTTTGAATGTCCGACTACGCCACCCGTGGATTGCGGTTGGAGATAACCGCTGCTGCAAGACAGACCGCTGAGGCTGGTGTTGGTGTGCAGCACAGGGGTAGGATAACTCCCCACGGGAAGAGTGTAGCCTCAGGGCAGTGTAGGTGGATGTTGGGGGTGATAGTGCAGGCCGCAATAGTAAGAGTTCAGAGTCCGCTTCAAACAGTTCAGGGTCTTTATTGTAGATATTATTAATGACCCAACAGTACCGGTTAGGAATGGGCCTGGGTGTCTGAGAGCATTCGGGCGAGCCCCACTGGTCAAGGTGAGTGTGTAGGCCTACCGTTCTCTCTATGCTCTTTCTGACTATCCCCCTTTTCGTGGTGTAATAGCCCACGTCCCTGAGCTGGCCGTGTACTTCTCTCCTGTATGGCTTGCGACTCAGGCCTTGGGTACCTGTTGCTTGCTCCTCGATGTACTGGTCCCTCTGTGTGGCGGAGCCTCCAGGCTTCTTAGGCCAAGGGACCTGAAATCCCTCGCAGGTTGGTTCTCTGCTGCTGGGCTTGTAACTCTGACAGCCTCGGACCCCAATGCCTGGTAGATTGGTTCTCTTCCAGGACCGGCTCTCGTCGCCACTGTCCCTGGCTTGCAGTTTCTCCTCTGCCTCACGGACTCCTCAGCTACAGCTGAACTGTCCCTCCTTCTCTGGGACTAGTCTCACTCCTGAGCTGGGTCGTCCAGTTCTCTCTAACCCTGCCCCCAGTTCCAGCTTTTATAGGGGCAGCCAGCTCCCCCTGCTGGCCTGGGACAGGAGGTGCTGTATGCTAATTGTCCCTAACCAGGGAACCTCCCTCCTGCTTTCAGAAACAGATTATTGTTTGTGGCATCCAGGCCTGGGGTGACACACACACACTGCTCTATATTTAGTATGATGCCCCCACTCCTCCATATATATAGCATGATGGTCCCACTGCTCCATATACAGATGCATCTCACTAAATTAGAATATCATCAAAAAGTTAATTTATTTCAGTTCTTCAATACAAAAAGCTGTCTTTCAGCTCATTTGCATTGTTGGGTCTGGTGTCTCTCATCTTCCTCTTGACAATACCCCATAGAATCTCTATAATAGATTCTCTATGGGGTTAAGGTCAGGCGAGTTTGCTGCCAATCAAGCACAGTGATACTGTTGTGTGTAAACCAGGTATTGGTACTTTTGGCAGTGTGGACAGGGGCCAAGTCCTGCTGGAGAATGACATTTCCATCTCCAAAAAGCTTGTCGGCAGAGGGAAGCATGAAGTGCTGTAAAATGTCCTGGTAGACGGCTGTGCTGACTTTGGTCTTGATAAAACACAGTGGACCTACACCAGCAGATGACATGGCCCCCCAAACCATCACTGATTGTGGAACCTTCACACTAGACCTCAAGCAGCTTGGATTGTGGACTCTCCACTCTTCCTCCAGACTCTGGGACCTTGATTTCCAAATGAAAATTGGAACTCTAGGACCTTGTGAAGTGTGTCAATGACTGCCTTCTGGACATCTATCAAGTCAGCAGTCTTCCTCATGATTGTGGAGCATACTGAAACAGTATTGAAGAACTGGAATAAAATAACTTTTTGAAGATATTCTAATTTAGTGAGATGCACCTGTATATACTATGATGGTCCCACTGCCCCACATACATATAGTATAATGGCCCCACTACTCCATATGTAGTATGATGGACCCACTACTCCAGATATATAGTAGGATGGCTCCACTGCCCGATTATTTAAAACAATAAAGTTTATTCTCACTTAATCCTGATTCCCTACATCACGGCCTCTGTCTCCTATTCCATGGCAGGACTGCAGAGCAGAGCGATGCAATGATGTCATCGAGCCACCTGCGTGAGTATGCTGACATCTCGTTAACCACAGGCCTATGGCGATCTGTGGCATATGAAAGAGATAGTGATAGGGCAGGGAGCTTGTGTCTCACTGCTTTATCATGCGACGCCTCTGCATAAGAGACATTAGGGCTATATTAGCTACGTCACAGAAGGCACTGGAGCTGGAGTATATAGAATAGGAGACACTGGGGCTGGCGTATATTCATCACAGGATACATTGGGGCTAGAGCATATACATCACAGAAGAAGCTGGAGTATATAGAATAGGAGACACTGGGGCTGGAGTATATAGAATAGGAGACACTGGGGCTGGAGTATATAGAATAGGAGACACTGGGGCTGGAGTGTATAAAATAGGAGACACTGGGGTTGGAGTATATAGAATAGGAGACACTGGGGCTGGCGTATATTCATCACGGGATACATTGGGGCTAGAGCATATACATCACAGAAGAAACTGGATTATATAGAATAGGAGACACTGGAGCTGGAGTATATAGAATAGGAGACACTGGGGCTGGCGTATATTCATCACAGGATACATTGGGGCTAGAGCATATACATCACAGAAGAAGCTGGAGTATATAGAATAGGAGACACTGGGGCTGGAGTATATAGAATAGGAGACACTGGGGCTGGCGCATATACAGTTCTGCTCAAAAGTTTACATACCCCGGCAGAATTTTTGCTTTCTTGGCCTTGTTTCAGAGAAAATGAATGATAACAAAAACACTTTTTCTCCACTCATGGTTATTGGTTGGGTGAAGCCATTTACTGTCACATTTCTGTGTTTTCTCTTTTTTAATCTTAATGACAGCTAGTGATGAGCGAGCATGCTCGCTACTGCTCGGTGCTCGCCCGAGTATCTCACTACTCGAGATGCTCTGCGCTCATCGAGTATTTCCGGGTTGGTCAGGCGGGAAGTCGAGTCCCCTCCCTGCATGTTTGGCGCTCTTTACAGAGCCAATGAACATGCAGGGATTGCCTGCCATGCACTGTAATGCCATAGCCATGTTGGTTGTGGGCATTACAGTGATTGGCTGGCCGCACAGCGTCATCAGGTCTATATCTGACCTGGCGCCGCCATGCTCATCACAGTCACTCCGGATCAGACAGTGTAGGGAGAGCTGCTGCTGCGTTAGGGAGAGATTTGATCGTGCATTAGGTAGTGTAGTGAGAAAAACCACACATTACACATATCCATCTCAACAAACAGTCCTTCTGAGGACTAATCCATCTGCAGAGATATCAGGCAGGCAGTGTATATAGGCAGGCAGTGTATATAGCAGACTGCAGTGCATATAGCACAAGAGGCTCCATTCCAATTCTGCCTTCTGCTGCTGTTAGATATTTCTATACAAAGGCCCAGGTCTCAGGGGCCAGGAATACTTTTCTTTGGATCTTAATCCTCATTATTTGCTTATAAAGCAATCCAGAGAACACCGTTTTTCTGCGCCATTTGCTTGTTGGCACTGCAGAATACAGCCAGGTCCTTTCCATATTAGAGCGCTAGAAATTCAGCTATTTAAAACTGTGTTTTCTCCGTCACACGGATCACATATACGTTGTCAGAAAATACTGCCATTTCTGGCCTCCATTTTTTCAGTGTGTCAGTGAAGCAATTCACAGAAGTTTGCTGTTCACACTACTTACCTACAGGCCAGGTATTTAAAACTCTGTTTTCTCCATCACACCGATCACATATAACTTCGCTTCAAACTCAGTCATTTGTAGTGAGCGTGGAAGATACTATCCTCCATTTAAAATGGGCAAGGCACGTGGCAAGGGACGGGGAACTGGACGTGATGGTAATGGTACATGCAGAGGCCGAGGACAAGGCCGTGGGCAAGCCGAAATTGTACCACAGCAAACACCCACATCTTCTCGCCTGACCTTCCTGTCCCAATTTCTAGGGGACCGCAGCACACCACTATTGAACCCAGATCAGTGTCAAAAGGTTGTTGGTTGGATAGCGGATAATGCTTCCAGTCACTTAGCCACCACCACCACCACCCTGTCTTCCACACAGTCAAGTCTCAGTAGCCGTGAGTCTGGACCGCATATTCCTCACCCTGATCCTCCTTCCTCCCACCATGCCGAGTACCCAGAGACAACTGATCCCACACTTGAACAATCTGAAGAGCTGTTCACTTTTCCATTTATAGATTCGGGCCTCTCGCCCGGTCCACTTGAAGTGGGGCAAGAGGAGATCACGTGTAGCGATGCCCAAATATTTGAGCAGCCACGGTCACACGAAGGCGACGGTGGGAAACTGTCACAAGAGGTGGACGATGATGAGACACAATTGGCAGAAAGTCAGGAATAGTACCAGGGTGCAGAAGTGGGAGACGAGGTTGTGGATGATATAGTAACTGACCCAACCTGGCAGGAGGACATGCAGAGCAAGGACAGCAGCACACAGGGGGAGGGAGGCAGAGCACCCCAACAGGCAGGAAGAAGCAGTGTGGTGGCCGCAGACAGAAGGCAGGCTACCGTTTCCCGTAACACCAACACGAAGGAAGTTGCCACTACAACTGTTAGGTCTTCCCGAGTCTGGTTGTTTTTTAAAGACTCTGCCGATAGCTCCAAAAAGGCCATTTGCATCACGAGCCAGACCAGCATCAGCAGGGGTGGCAAAACGACCAGCCTGACCACCACCAGCATGATCAGGCACATGGCAGCAAAGCACTCGACTTTGTGGGCCGAACACCAGGGTCCAGGAACAGTGTCTACAGGTGGCACCATTGCTTCTTCTGCTGTTGTGCATGCAAGCCAATCCCCTGTCCATAGTGCATGCAAAGATGCCTCCTGCCCTGCACCTGTCATTGCACACTCTCAAGTAGCAGCATCAGGAAGCACGCACATGTCCTTGTCCCAGCGCAGCATTCAATTGTTCATACTCCAGTCCTTGGAATGCAAGCGCAAATATGCAGCCAACGTCCCACAGGCCACACTACTAAATTCTCACAATTCATGACTGCTTGGCTCGAAATGTTGCCTTTTAGGCTTGTGGAGACAGAAGCATTCCGCAACCTGATGGTGGCGGCCGTCCCTCGGTACTCTGTCCCCAGCCGCCACTATTTCTCCCAGTGTGCCGTCCCCACATTACACAAGCACGTGTCCCAAAACATTAGCCGTGCCCTCAACTATGCAGTTACCGGTAAAGTCCACCTAACCACGGACACGTGGACAAGTGCTTGTGGGCAGGGACGGTACATCTCGCTGATGGCACACTGGGTTAACATAGTGGAAGCCGGGACCCAGTCGGACCTTGGGACGGAACACGTCCTCCCGACGCCAAGGATTGCAGGCCTTAGGTCAATCAGGGTTGCCCCCACGGTCTACAGCTCCTGCACCTCATGCTCCTCAGCCTCCTCCTCCTCCTCAGCCTCCATCTCCGAAATGACCACATCAGTCTCAAGCTGGAAGCACTGCAGCACTGCCTCGGCCAAGCGGCAACAGGCTGTGCTGAAGCTAATATGCTTAGGTGAAAAAACACACAATGCTGAAGAGTTATGGACAGCTCTGAAAGAGCAGGCAGATCTGTGGCTCAAACCGCTGAACCTACAGCCAGGCATGGTCGTGTGTGACAATGGCCGGAACCTGGTGGCGGCTCTGAGGCAAGGCGAGCTCACACACGTACCATGCCTGGCCCATGTTCTTAACCTCGTGGTTCAGCGGTTACTCAAATCCTACCCGGAGCTGCCGGATCTGCTTGTTAAAGTATGCCGCCTGTGTGCCCATTTTAGAAAGTCAGCTACAGCTTCCGCCGCCCTTGCAGTGTTTCAGCAGCGTTTGCAGCTTCTGGCTCACAGACTGGTGTGTGATGTCCCCACACGTTGGAACTCTACATTGCAGATGTTGGGAAGGATTTGTGAGCAGAAGAGGGCAGTTGTTGAGTACCAGCATCAAAAAGGCTATCGGTATTCAGTTCAGACTCCACACATAAGACCTCAGTAGTGGACGTGGATGTCAGACATATGTACCATCCTCCAAAACTTTGAGGACTCCACCAAGATGGTGAGCGGCGATGACGCCATAATTAGCCTCACCATCCCGCTTCTCTGTCTTCTGAAACGCTCTCTGCTCACAATCAAAGATGATGCATTGCAGGCGAAGCACGATAAGATGGAGCAATTAACCATACAGGGTGATTACACACAGCCAAGCCTCATCTCATCCCAACGTGGATTGGGTGACAATGAGGAAGAGGAGGAGGAGGAAGGACAGGAACTAGTTTCATGCACTATAGACGGTGCTATCTGCACAGCTGTCATACCGTCTGTTCAGCGTGGATGGCCAGAGGACAGAGAGGAGGAGGAGGAGAGCATGGTCAGTCATCCTCTTGGTGAGGACACGGAAGTCTTGCCTGTTAGTAGTCTGGCACGCATGGCTGAGTTTATGTTATGCTGCCTTTCCCATGACCCTCGCATTCTCAAAATTTTAGGTGATTACTGGTTGGTGACACTTCTAGACCCACTCTACAAGGAGAACTTTATATCTCTTTTTCCTGAGGCGGAGAGGTGTACAAAAATGAGGCAGTACCAGAAGGCCCTTGTTGCGGAACTATTAAAAAAATTCCCATCTGAAAACGCTGGAGGCAGAGGGCACACTTCGTTCGACAACCAAGGAGTACAGGCGAGTGAGACACAACTTCAATCCAGCAGAGGCAGGGGAACACTGTCAAAGTTCTGGGAGAGTTTTCTCAGACCCTCTCATCGCACAGGCCCTGAGGCGCAGGGTACTCTCACAAGGAGTGCAAAGTTTGGGAAGATGCTGAGGGAGTACCTTGCCGTACCGTACCAACGTCCTCCGTGATTCCTCTGTGCCTTATAAATATTGGGTATCCAAGCTAGATATGTGGAATGAACTGGCTCTCTATGCCTTGGAGGTCCTGGCCTGCCCTGCCGCCAGCGTTTTATCAGATCGGGTTTTTAGTGCCGCTGGTGGAATTATAACTGATAAGCGCATGCTCCTGTCAACTGAAAATGCTGACGGGCTGACTCTTATAAAAATGAACAAGGGCTGGATTGGGCCAGACTTCTCAACACCACCGAATGATAGCAGCGTAACATAAACTCAAATCCAGTGTCTTTTCTTGGGAGGTGTATTCCCATGCACCTTTTCACACCCACACATGGGTATACGCTTCCTGATTTTGGCTATTTGCTCTTGTCCTCCTCCTTCTCCTCATCCTCCACCACCATATCACCAGGGTGACCGTGGTCCCTAATGCAACACCCACATAATTTTTTAAAGGGTGTTTGACTCGCCCCTGGGCCGTGGGGCACTCGGAGCCAGGCAATAGGGAGACGGTGGGGGTAGTAGTGGCGACCCGGTTCCGTGGCTCAGGGTGGTCAGACCAGTGGTAGTCCTTTAGCAGTCCTAAGTGATGTCCGACTACGCCACCCGTGGATTGCGGTTATTTATGAACCGCCGCTGCAAGGCAGACCGCTGGGGCTGATGATGTATGCAGCTGAGGTAGTGTGACTCCCCACGGGAAGAGTGCAGCCCCAGGGCAGTGTAGTGGATGGTGGGGGTGATGGTGCAGAGAGTCCCAGTGCCGTTAGTGCTGGAGGAGCGAAAGAGTACACAGACAACGTACTGCAGTCCAATGTCTTTTACTCACAGTTCATGTACTCCGGGTCACTTCTGTCAGCAATGACCGCCCGAGCCATACTGCGTCCACCAGGTGAGGGGCTCGGTCAACCCCAGGTAGTTCAGGAGCATGGCACAGGACCCCCTTCAATCCTTTCTCTGGCCTGCCTCACCAGTGACCCACTTTTGTCCAGCTGCCGCGGACTTGTGCGGGTAAACGTGGTTCCCGTTCCCCGCTGTCCTATATGGTGCCTTCCTAGCAGGTTTGATGAGGTGTCGCACCAATAAATGATCACGACCTCCAGTCTTTGGCTGAGGGCTGTTTCTCCTCCACCAACTTGGGATCCGGTACCCTTAATCTGCCTGACCCTTCACCCTGTATTCTCGTGGGTTCTTAGGGTCCCTTCTGCCGTCTTGTTCCTGAGCCCTTCTGTTTCTCTCTTTCTCTTTCTCTTCTGTTCCTTTCTGTTCTTGTTCCTTTCTGTTCTTGTTCCTTTCTGTTCCTGGCCTTCACCCTAGGCCTGCCTCGTGGAGCTGGGCCCAGACTGAGCCACAGCTCCCTGTCAGCCCTCTCTGGCTGAACTCCTTCTCTTACTCCACTCACTGAACTTCTCTTTTTCTCTTCTTTCTGTGCTGGCTGGGCCTCAGAGGCTAGGCCCGCCTATGGAGCAGAGCCCCTTGCAGAGGCTTTCACTCCGTCACTTTTTCTCTCTGACTGAACACTGTTCTAAGATGGTGCCCACCTTTTATACCTCCCTCTAGAACATGAGCCCAGGTGACCAGCAACCAATGGGCTCCTATCTACGCTCAGGAACCAACCCCTATCTGCTCCTACATCACTGGGTATTCCTACCCCCTCCCCTCTCTAGCCAGGGACATGGTCTGTCGTGCCTGCATTTCTGTCTAATGGGAGCACCGTTGAGCTGTCCCTCGGAAATGGGGTGAGTGTGCTGTATGCAGCTAACTGAACCCTGGTCCATACTCCATCCTTACCCGGGAGTGGAATATCACACCTCTGGCAGAGGTGCAATACCCCTGTAGCGGCCGAGCCCTCGAGGCGCTACATTTTTATGATGCCCGTAAAAAAAAATTTTTATACAGTATGTTCATGTATACCCCCCAGGAGTAAATGTTTGTCAGCCCATACACTTAGTGCATGGCATTACAAGTATAGGAGGCCCGCTCCTTTCTAATGGTAAAAAAATTTTATGATGCGCTCCTCCACGTCTCTTCCAAGGGCCATTGAAGTGCCTCCAAATTTTTGGCAGCCCTTGCAGTCACTGCATAGTCCAACACTATGGGAGACTCTCTCCTTTCTAATGGGAATTTGTCATTACTGTGGCCTGGTCTATGTGTCTTTAAATTCTTAGTGGGTTTTTCCTAAACTTGGTCAGCCGTTGGACTCACTGCATACCCTATAACTGTATAGCAGACCCTCTCCTTTCTAATGGGAACATGTCATATCTTGTTACTGTGGCCCTGCTCTGTGTGTCTTTAAATTCTTAGTGGGGATTTTCCTAAAATCTGTCAGCCGTTGGACTCACTGCATACCCTATAACAGTATAGCCGACCCTCTACTTTCTAATGGGAACATGTCATATCTTGTTACTGTGGCCCTGCTCTGTGTGTCTTTAAATTCTTATTGGGGTTTTTCATTAAAATTTGTCAGCCGTTGGATTCACTGCATACCCTATAACTGTATAGCAGACCCTCTCCTTTCTAATGGGAACATGTCGTACCTTGTTACTGTGGCCCTGCTCTGTGTGTCCTTAAATTCTTAGTGGGGTTTTTCCTAAAATTTGTCAGCCGTTGGATTCACTGCATACCCTATAACTGTATAGCAGACCCTCTCCTTTCTAATGGGAACATGTCGTACCTTGTTACTGTGGCCCTGCTCTGTGTGTCCTTAAATTCTTAGTGGGGTTTTTCCTAAAATTTGTCAGCCGTTGGATTCACTGCATACCCTATAACTGTATAGCAGACCCTCTCCTTTCTAATGGGAACATGTCGTACCTTGTTACTGTGGCCATGCTCTTTGTGTCTTTAAATTGTTAGTGTTTTTTTTCAAAAATTTTGGCCACCCTTGCAGTCACAGCATGGGCATTACCACTATAGAAGACCCGCTCCTTTATAATGGGAACATTTTTTTTACTGAGACCCTCCTCTATGTATCTTCAAAGGGGTATTAGGTTAACAATAGGATCTTTCTTTAGTACAAAAAACAGCATCACCAATTTAACCTCAATGTAATCACATTGTTCAGCTCATGCACCTCCTCCTCCATCTCCGAAATGACCACATCAGTCAGAAGCTGACAGCACTGCAGCACTGCCTTGGCGAAACAGCAACAGGCTGTGCTGAAGATAACATGCTTAATGCTTAATTGACAATCCGCCCAGCGCTGCATAGTTGTTGAAAGCTGTAACACAGCAGCTTGATCTGTGGCTCTCACCGCTGAACATACAGCCAGGCATGGTCGTGTGTTACAATGGGCGGAACCTGGTGACGGAGAAATGACAACCGGGGTAGATACGGTTTCCCTCTATGCCAGTCCTTTCACAGAGCTAAAGAATATGGCTGTGGTGAAATACAACTCCCACTGAGAAGCTGTTTCAGATTGAAAAACATTGTGCCCACCAGAGGATTTGTTTCTGAGGGCTAACCTTTCTCACCCGCTCAAGAGCCCCATAGCAGCTGCAAAGTTAGCGCTATCATGAACTCTCCTGAGGTAGAAGCCAAGGCACACCGAGAAGCAGTCCCAGCTAAGAAAAGTGTGTGGGAAGATTCCAGGACACTCTATTTTTACTGAGGAGGAAACACATGCAAACATGGGGAGAACATACAAATTTCTTGCAGATGTTGTCCTTGCTGGGATTTGAACCCAGGATCCCAGTGCTGCAAGACTTCAGTGCTAACCACTGATCCAATGTGCTGCCGTTCACCCTCTAATATCTAACAGGCTGGAGAAACTTGAACCTACTGCCACTCTATCATCAGCTCCTTTGTGAGAAAATGTATTTGGGCAGCCACTCAGTCTACCAAATAAAATTCCAGAGAAGGAAATTGAGGATGGCTTTGCTACTGGTACTGGGGGCAGTGCTAATACCATGGTGTTGTACCATAGTTTGCTGGAAATATTCCAGGCTGGTAGGAGGCAAGAAAATTCCCACAGAAAAGTACCAGCAGTAATGTTCAGGCCACATTTCAAGTGCAAGCAGCTTTAGAGGACTTCCTGGGAGAAATGACACGCAGGGTAGATACGGTTTCCCTCTATGCCAGTCCTTTCACTGAGCTAAATACAACTCTTATCAAAAAAAGTTGTGGACTGGCTCCGTACCGTCCCTGGCCACATTCACCTGTCCACGTGTTTGTGGTTAGGCAGTCCTTCTTAGTAAGTGCACTGGGTAGGGCATGGGTAATGTTGTGGGACCCGTGCTTGTGGAAGGCGAAGGCGATACCGGGAAAAATAGTGGCGGCTGGGGACCGAGTATGGACACCTGGCCGCCGCCTGCATGAGGTTGTGAAAAGCTTCCACCTCCACAAGCTTAAAAGGCCATATTTCAAGTGCAAAGAGCTGCCCAGAAATCTGTCAGTTTAGTGTTGCGGCCTGTGGGTGGGTGGGTGGCTGGCTGCATACTTGCAATTGCATTCCAAGTAACAGAAAACTAAGCAGATGATGGCCTCTATCATCATCATGGCCTCACCTCGGCACTATGAACTCTCCTGAAGGAGAAGCCAGGGCCCGCCGGAGGAGCCTCCGGTTCTCTGGTGGGCCCGTCCAACCCTGCCGAAAAGCAGCCCTGGCTAAGAAAAGTGTGGGGGAAGGTTCCCGGACACTCTATGGCTGCTTTTTTAATGCGGATCGGCCATGCTTATGCATGTTATTTCTCAAAACGCATTACAGATCAGGCCATTTTCCAACTCTGTATTCAAGAAATTAAATGCGCAAAGAAAGATGTGTGTGTGTCAAAGCACCACCGACAAGTGCAAGTTGATGTTGGATGGGCTGCCATTGCTACTGCAACAAGCTCAATTACAGGATTTTCTGGGAGAAATGACACGCAGGGTAGATACGGTTTCCCTCTATGCCAGTCCTTTCACCGAGCTAAATACAACTCTTAGCAAAAAAAGTTGCGGACTGGCTCCATATCGTCCCTGGCCACATTCACCTGTCCACGTGTTTATGGTTAGGCGGTCCTTCCCAGTAAGTGCACTGGGGAGGGCACGGGTAATGTTATGGGACCCGTGCTTGTGGAAGGCGGAGGCGATACCGGGAAATATAGTGGCGGCTGGGGACCGAGTATGGACACCCGGCCGCCGCCGGCATGAGGTTATGAAAAGCTTCCGCCTCCACGAGCCTAAAAGGCCACATTTCAAGTGCAAGCAGCTGTCAAAAATTTGGCAGTATAGTATTGCAGCCTTTGGGTGGGTGGCTGCCGGCATTCTTGTGCTTGCATTCCAAGGAATGGGGTAGGGACAACTGAACACTGCGGTGGGACAAGGACGTGGACGGTGATTGTTGCAAGTCTGCAACGACAGGTGCATGGTGGGAGGCATCTTCGCATGTGCCAAGGATCACTTATGATGGGCACACATTTAGGCAGTGACCTGGGAGTCAGAGATGTTTCCAGAGGTCTTCCCCTTGCTGTTCCCATGTCTTTTCAGCACTGTATGCATGTGTCTGATGATGTGTCACACACCACATGGCAAGATAAGGTTGTAAAATGTTAAAATGACATTTCCTGGTGAATGCATTTGTCTTGGTTGAAAGCAAGGCAAAAGTGCAAAAACGTGTCAAAAATGCTACGTGTGAACATAGCCCAAGGTGTGTAGGAGTATTTTTGTTTTTGTTTATTTATTTTGCCTTAAATACAAGTCATCACCCTGGAAAGGATGTTCCTTACGCCGTAAAAGTGGCGTAATCCTCTGGCGACGTTGTTGACAGCAGTGATCTGGGAGTCAGAGATGCTTCCAGGGGTCTTCCCCATGCTGTTCCCATGTAATTTGAGCACAGTTCCCATCGATTTGGGCAATTTTTAGGCCCTCTGCAGACCGCCGTGGGGAACCACCTGAAAAATGCTCAAGTTTCCCCTAGACTTATATTGGGCTCATTGCTCGGGTTGAGCACCCGAGTATTTCAATTTGCTCGACCCGAGCAACGAGTACTCGAGCATTTTAGTGCTCGCTCATCACTAATGACAACCAAAAACATCCAAATAATCCTGATCAAAAAGTTCAAATACCCTGGTGATTTTGGCCTGATAACATGCACAGAATTTGACACAAATGGGTTTGAATGGCTACTAAAGGTAGCATCTTCACCTATGACCTGTTTGCTTGTAATCAGTGTGTGTGCATAAAGCTGAGTGAGTTTCTGGGATCCAGCCACTGACGTTTCTGGATTTTGAGATGGGGAAAGCAAAAGAATTATCAACGGATCTACGGGAAAAGGTAGTTGAACTGTATAACACAGGAAAGGGAGGCAAAAAGAGTATAACACAGGAAAGGGATACAAAAAGATATCCCAGGAATTGATAATGCCAGTCTGCAGTGTTCAAACTGTGATTAACAAATGGAAAATCAGATGCTCTGTAAAAACCAAACCACAGTCAGGTAGACCAACAAAAATTTCAGCCACAACTGCCAAGAAAATTGTTCGGGATGCAAAGAAAAACCAACAAATAACATCAGCTGAGAACACACTTAGGGGTGTACTCACTTTTGTTGCCAGCGGTTTAGACATTAATGGCTGTGTGTTGAGTTATTTTGCAGGCACACCAAATTTACAGTTAAACAAGCTGTACACTGACTACTGTACATTGTATCAAAGTGTCGCATCTTCAGTGTTGTCCCATCAAAAATATATATATGTATTCCGGCCCATTTTGGAGTTTTGTGTGAAATTATGTCCAATTTGCCTTTTTTTTCTCAGTTTTTTTGTGTTGTTCCAATAAACACAAAGGAAATAAACATGCGTGTAATAAAACATGTGTAATTTTCTGAAACAATTTCAAGGGTGCCAGCACTTTCCGCCATGACTGTATATGCAGGTAGAGTCCTTAACCCCTTTACAACCCAAAGTGGTTTGCACGTTAATGAGAAGGCCAATTTTTACAATTCTGACCACTGTCACTTTATGAGATAATTACTCTGGAACGCTTCAACGGATCCCCCTGGTTCTGAGAATATTTTTTCATGACATATTGTACTTTATGATTGTGGTAAAATTTCTTCGATATCACTTGTGTTTATTTGTGAAAAAAACAGATATTTGGCGAAAATTTTGAAAATTAAGCAATTTTCAAAATTTGAATTTTTATGCCCTTAAATCGGAGAGATATGTCACACAAAAAAAGTTAATAAATAACATTTCCCATATGTCTACTTTACATCAGCACAATTTTGGAACCCAAATTTATTTTTATTAGGGAGCTATAAGGGTTAAAATTGACCAGCGATTTCTCATTTTTCCAACAAAATTTACAAAACCATTTTATTAGGGACCGCATCACATTTGAAGTCACTTTGAGGGGTCTTTATGACTGAAAATACCCAAAAGTGACACCATTCTTAAAACTGCACCCCTCAGTGAATCGGGTCATCATGGCAACATCCGGGAAGCCGCGGCACACATTGCTGGACGCCGGCAGGAGAGGCGACTATCCCGATCACCTCCCCTTGCCCCCGCAATGCTGCGAATGACTTCGATCGCAGCATTGCGGGGGTTAATGTGCGGGACCTCTCCCAGCACATAGCACCGGGTGTCAGCTGTGACAATCAGATGACACCCGGCGGCGATCACGCCCGCACAGCCTGTGTGCGCGATCGCAAAGATGTACTAATACGTATCAGGCTCTTAAGTCCCAGGGCGCAGATACGTATCAGTACGTCTTGGGCTTTAAAGAAGTTAAAATTATGTGAAAATGGGAAAAGTCACAAAACTTTGCAACTTTTCAAGAGCTTTATGCCAGTTTTCTGGCAAAACACTGGTGAATCGGGTTCATAATCTCTAATCCTTTCAGCTCCCTTTAATTAGACTACTTTCAACAAACTAATTATAAGTATTGGGTCTGTTTTTTTTTAATGCTTTTAAAATAATTGTAAATATTTTCAATCCCCTTTTGTTATAAGGATTTCCCAAAAATTAGCTAATCATAGGTTGTCCTGCATTCGTGACAGTGATTGACTGCGCGGTCACTTGGAAGTTTACATTGGCATCACTACAGGGCCGGTAAAGAAGGACTGTCAGGGACCCCCAGAGTGTGGTAAAATGCGCCAACTAATTCATAATTCATTTAATTCTCACACAATATACTAAGTTAGTGTAAGTCTACAAAAAAGCAACAAAACTTGGTGCTAAAAAAATTGAGCATAACTTTTTGAAAAATGAACCAGGTTATGCCAAATCTTACATATTTTGTGACTTTGTGATCAGTTATCAACACAAATATTTTGCTCAAATTACCAGATCGATGGATAAGCATTGGGACTTTTCCCTAAATCTCTCCAAAACATCACCGCTTATAGAAGACCACCCTCATATCCAGATCAGATTTTCTGTGAGAGATGCCCAGATTCACAATATAGTATGCATACTGGCCATCTATGAGAAGTCCACCCCAATGGAAGTCCAGTTATTAAAGGAGATTTGACTGTTTATATAAGGGGCAGACAATGACAGTGAAGGGCCCTTAATCAGGACTTCTGATCTGGGCCCCCCACCCTCCATCAGGCACCACCTACATATACATTTCCATGTATATTTATATTAGGCACACATATAAAATTTGCACATGCTAATACTCTATACACATTTTAACGTATGCATATACATAGTGCACACAAACATAAAATACGGACATACACATAAGATGCACATACACAGTATAGAGTCCCGGTAGTCCTCATAGTTTTAAGCATGGACCCTGGCAAATTGTAGACGGACTTTTATTGTTCATGGGCTTTAAGGGAGAGAGGCTTCCTTTGTGGAGGACACTCATGAATGCCATTCATTTGCAGTGTACACCGTGTCGTGTCATGGAAAACACTCGCCCTGGTTTGGCTTTCTACTTCTTCAGCTAATAGCAATGAATTTGCCTGTCGATTTTCTTCTCATCAGAAGATGCTTTTGTTTAGATGTTAGCTTCCATCTGACTGATAAGAAAAGCTTTGCTGATCTTCTTGTAGACTTCACATTTTTTGTAAAGAAATTATTTTCTTTCTCAGAAATGTCTTGTGACATTTCTCTTCTATGTGGTGCCACTTACCCTTCTCATCAGAGGACGCTTTTGTTTAGGTGTTAACTTCCATAGTCGGCCTGGACGTCTCTGTAAGATGGTTGCAGTTCCATCTTTGTTATAGTTTTGCATCACTTTTGCTACAGTATTCTGACTGATAAGTAAAGTTTTGCTGATCTTCTTGTAGACTTCACATTTATTGCAAAGAAATTATTTTCTTTCTCAGGTTTTGTGACATTTCCCTTCTATGTGGTGCCATTGCTGATAGCATGAAATGGGAAGGAGTTTTCTTTATTAAGTAACTTCCTTTTACAGACACCTGTCTGCTGGACATCTGTTTAATGAATAATTACACTTACCTGTGGTTCAGTTCTTGTTAATTAGAATTTTGTTGTCTAAACTTAGCTTTTCTCTTAAGACTGTTACTGGGATGTTCTCATTTTTGAAACATGATCTTGAATGAGTTTGTTAAGAAAATTACTTTTTTGGGGTCTGCAAAATACCAAATCTTGTTTGCATTCAATGGCTCAAATTTGCGAGAGTATTTTGTAGTATGGTATCCCATATAAAATGATGATTCTGAAAGGAAACTACAGGTTTGCTGACAAATCTATTTGGGTGTACTGATTTATGCTAAACACTGTATATATATATATATATATATATATATATATATATATATATATATATATATATATGTACATATATATATATATATATATATATATATATATATATATATATATATCCTTATAAGTTTGGTATCACAGTAATCGTACTACTGACTCTGAATCATTTTGTCAGTTTGTTTTTACAACACAATACACACTGTAAAATGAAGGAACCCAAACCTGGCATTTTTTCTTATTTTTCAACACATTATATGATAAAATGAATGGTGTTGTTCAAAACTACAACACTAAGCGTCAGCGCACTGTGATTTGCTGATCTGTAAGATGCGTTCTTTGTGCTGTGAAAATACACAGCTGTGATATCTCACCAAATATTCATAGTGGGAACTTAAAATGATGTTTTCTGCCATGATTAAGGATGGTTTGGATGTATGAAACATGTTGACCTTTTATTTCTATCTTTGTGGAATTAAGGCTGCATGAACCAGTCACCAACCATTATCTGTATATGTACAAATATTAAGTGCTACTGAGTGCTGTAGGAAAAACTTATAGTGAGGTGATTTGATAGTCCTGCCACAAATAATCTGTTTCTACTGCACACTTAAAATCTCTGATAGTGGGAATGAACATTATTGAGATGATCTAGTGAATCCTGCTTTGAGCAGGGGGTTGGACCAGATGACCCAGGAGGTCCCTTCCAACTCTACCATTCTATGATTCTATGATTCTATGATTGCCTGCAGTAGTGCACTCCTGAGAGCTGGTGCAGCAGAGAAAATGTCTTGGACATGAGAGTGGGAGGTCCTGATTATGGAGGATGTTAATCTTAGCTCATTGGAGTGTAGATATGGTAGAGATGCAGGACTGTGCAGCAGTGTGGAGAGGTTTGTGGATGAGTGTAATGACTGGTACAGGGTGGAGGCACCAGTGTAACTGCTGGACAGAAATATGAGACTGACTGCTGCATTAAGGATAATGAGAAATACATTTAGTGAGAAGAAGAGCAATTAGTGAGTTACAAGTATTTGTGAATTCAAGACAAAAAGGAATCAGAGCAACAGTAACAGATTTTACTTTTTTTTAATTAATAATGGGATGAATAAAATCGTGAACATTATCAAAAGACTAAATCAAAGTCAGGAAGATAGCCGAGGTCAGATACCAGGTGATCAGTAAATGACAAGTCAGACGAGCAGTATGAATACCGCGGAGCCCGATGACAGAGGCGTTACTGAAACTTGTCCAGGTTGACCAGTCAGAAGGCCACAGGTAGATGGTGAAGGTCCTTCTATACAGCTCCAGCAGTGATGGTGGATCTGCTGGACTTCAGGACGCTGGATGCTTAGGTGTCCCGTCTTTTAGATGGTTTTAGGGCAACAGTGACAGCATGCAAATGCACGAGCAGCCCTGGATAATCCACGCCGGCAGGATGATAAGATCCGGCGGAAGATGGAACCTATGAGAAGAGAAATAAATATAATGTAAGTGATGGGACTCCACATTACATGATAATGCTGTGCAGTCACTGTGGCCGGACGGCAGAGGAATATTATCATACAGAGGTCAGGGGTCATTGTCAGCAATCATACATGTGACAATCCCATCACTGACAGATGACATCTACTCCACATGAATTATTCTCACTGACATCACACAACATGGAGTTGATTCTCACACTTACGTCGTCTCTTTTTCCCATTTTTTCCATTTTCTGAGTTTTGTTGCTCCATACTCAGATTTATTGCCGATTTTCTTTCTTCATGAGATGGAAATTCTGATGAAAAATTAAAAAAAAAAATCAGTAACAATATCTTCTTATAGGATCTGCTTTGTCATAATATGGATAACATAAGAGACCTATAGTATTGTATAAAACCATGTGGGAATATTTGAGCCTTGAAGTCAACATTCACATTGCTGGTGCTGTAGACATGTACATACCTGGAAATGGGGACGAGGGTGGCAAGATGGTAACAGCATCGTCTGTATTACATACAGGAACAGATACTTTCTGCCTGTTTGAAGAAGAAAAACATGTAAATCTCAAGTAAACTCCGTATAAAAGGGGTTGTCTCACTAGAAGAACACCGACTATAAGGCCTAGTAGGACATATGACTGTCATAGTGGGGAAGGTCTTCTGCTCAAGACTACCTTTTATAGAGAGCTGAGAGGAAAACAACTACCAAGAATGGCCGGCATTTCAAACTACATCTCTCCTACAGTGAGGGCAGCACTAAAAGTGCATGACCGGCCACAATTATGGGCTGTTATCTCCAACAATTCCGAAAGCTGAAAGCACAATGACCCATAACCATGGGGCGGTGGATGCTGCATTTGATATTATGGTATTTATGTCCTATATTTGGTGTTGTGCACATATATCAGCCTGGAGCTCCCAGTAATGACCCCATAATCTACTCACATTTCTGAGATGTTTGTGTTGGATTCTGGTGTACACTCTGGAGGGGCCTTGGGATCCTCGTTGTTCACCATCCCGTTCGTTGTGGTAGAGTGCTAAATGTGGATAACAATAAGTTATTAAATATATATACTTTTTAATTTTATAGATCCTTTTTTTGTACATATTTTGGATTTATCGATCACATACTTACTTTAGAAAGCCTCTCAGAAGATGATGATGCAAATATTCGGAAGATAAAGTTCTCATCGTCCTCACTTGTGCCCTCCTTATCCTCTGAGACCAGATGGTTGTTTTCATCAGAGTGATCTACAAGACATAGGTAAGGAAGGATTGTTAGAGGGTGTCAGTATAACACAGTCGCTATATCTCACTAGGTTAATAGATGATGCAACGTAATATACAGAATACATGAAAAAAAACTCCTGTACAAAATTAGGGAAATAGGGATACAGTACGAACCCATGTTCAACATAGCTGAGATCCATGAAACATGGATAACATAGTAGACCAGAAAAACCATGTGGAAATATTTGAGCCTTGAAGTCAACATTCACATTGTTGGTGCTATAGACATGTACATACCTGGCAATGGGGACGAGGGTGGCAAGATGGTAACAGCATCGTCTGTATTACATACAGGAACAGATTCTTTCTGCCTGTTTGAAGAAGAAAAACATGTAAATCGTAAGTAAACACAGTATAAAATGGGTTGTCTCACTATAAGAACACTGACTATAAGGCCTAATAGGACATATGACTGTCATAGTGGGGAAGGTTTTCTGCTCAAAACTACCTTCCATGGATCAGAACACAACTACCAAGAATGGCTGGCAAGTAATACTACAGCTCTCCTACAGAGTAGGCAGTGCTAAAAATGCATGACCTGCCACAATTATGGGCTGTTATCTTCTGCATTTTCTGAAGCCAAAAGTACAATGACCGTTAACCATGAAGCGGTGAATGCTGCATTTGATATTCTGATATTTATGTCCTATATTTGGTGTTGTGTACATAGATCAGCCTGGAACTCCCAGTAATGAAGTAATGACCCTTTATAATCTACTCACATTTCTGAGATGTTTGTGTTGGTTTCTGGTGTATACTCTGGAGGGGCATTGGGATCCTCATTGTTCACCATCCTGGTAGCGATGATACAGAGCTAAATATAGATAAAAATAAGATATAAAATATTTTTTTTATGTACTTTTAGAGTTTTTTAATTTTTTTTTTACATATTTTGGATTTATTAATCACATACTTACTTTACAAAGCTTTTCAGAAGATGACGTAAAATTTTGGAAGTCAAGGCTCTCATTGTTCTCACTTGTGCCTTCCTCATCCTTTGAGACCAGATGTTTGTTTATATCAGAATGATCTACAAGAAATAGGTAATGAAGTATTATTAGAGGTTGTCAGTATAACACAGTCACTATTTATCACTAATATTAATGGGAACAGATGATCACATTTTAGGGAAGATGAGACAAACAGTCGCTTAGTCTAGATGACGTCTCCTTCTACTTACTGATAAATAAGCTGGTGTCTGTGTCTGAATCAAGCTGAGGAACATACTCCAGCTCCTGGCTCAGAATGTTGTCAAAGTCCAAGTCACTCAGGAATGGATGAACCTTGATCTCAAATGCTCCTCCTAGAAAAAGAAAAACAAAAGTGATGCGGACATAGTCAGGGATGGCTCCATATCTGAACAGTTTATCGTAATCTGAACTAATGACAAAACTGAGCCGACATGAAGGAAATAAACTGAAAGTCTTAGTGTGGAGAACTAGAAATACAGTAGATGAGCTGATAGAGAAATGCTGATCTTCATGGACATGAGCGATGTGTCCTTGGTCTAATAAGGGAATATTAATACTAGTATATCTGTTACCTGTCCCAAGTCTACGCACAGGATTTCTTCTGAGCAGCTCAGTGATGAGATTCTGAGCATCCAGGGGTGGAGCGCGATCACAATTCCAAATTAGTTCTCCTGTTACATAGAAAATTACAGAAAATAAAACCTCTTTACTGGACTGTAACATAAAGCAAAGGAAATTACTAAACAAATGTAACCAATCAACGCAATGATCGGATTATTCTACTCACCAATGACAACCCTTTTATAAAGCTCAGTGAGGGAATCAGCATCAAATGGTACACATCCCAGCAGGAATTTATACAGGATGATCCCCAATGACCACCAGTCAACAGGTCTTCCATAGCCTTCTTTCAGGATGATCTCTGGGGCTATGTAACATGGGGTGCCACAGAACTGAAAACCAACAGAAGATAGAGATGAGAATCGATGAAACAATTATTATGACAAGTTATCATCGTTAAAACACAATGCAGAAGATAAAATATTAGTAGAAAAGTTCTCTAGAAAGGAAGAACGTAGAGAAGAGACAATAGTGTGATGAGATTTGCAAATAACAAGCTAAGTTCTTGTAGGTGATGCTGACCTCACGGTCCTGGAACTCTCTGGAGATGTCCACTGCTAATTCCTTGTAGGTGTTGGTTTTCGGTATCATTAGACCAAGTTTCGAAATCCCAAAATCGGTAACTTTAATATGTCCAGTAGATGTAATCAGGAGGCTGCAAAAGAGAAGATGATTTTAGCCTCACAGACTGAATGATAATAAATGACAACTTTCCCCACTTTATTATACTACGGGGGCACTTACTTTTCCGGCTTCAGGTCTCTGTGCACCACACCGTAACTATGCAGGTATTCCACGGCAAGTACCGCCTCTGCAAAGTACAAGCGGGCCATGGGGACAGAGAAAGGACCCCTGGTGCTTAGAAGGGTCCCACAGTCTCCACCTATAGAAGAAAGGAAATATGACCTGTGAGGGGTTTATACAGAAGATAACCATGATATACCACGAGCAGATAACCATGATGTATAATGAGCAGTGGCGTACATAGAAATCACAAGACCCCATATCAAAAGTTGTAATTGCCCCCCACCCTAAAAAATAAAAAAGAAATATATTTATATCCCTGTTGAAGCAGCTTGGTGCTCTCACCAGCAATACAACTTTTATGGCCATTTTAGAGTATGATGCTCCCAAAAATGCCCACACCCACACTCAATGAGTATGGTATCCCCACAGTGAATCCTCCTAAGGAGGTCACCACTTAGAAGGAGGCCAGCCACAACCCCCTACTCGGTGTGATGGCACCCACAGCAACCCTCCCACTCAGGATAATGGTTCCCACAGTCCCTCACACAATATAATGGTCCGCATAACTCCCCACTCAGTATGATGTCCCCACACAGAATGGGGGCCTCCATACAGAGGGAGGACCCCCACAGCACCCCACTTAATATGATGACCTCCACTCAGCATTCACAGTCCCCCCATATCTAGTCATACGGCCCCCTTTCAGTATTTTGGTCCCTACTAGCCACCTACTCAGTATTTTTGCCCCCACCAGCCCCACCTCCTTGAAGAAGCAAATACCGCTGAAATTGTGATGACAGGTGGAGGGATGCTGCCCACTGCCGAGCGTCGACAGACCCCCTCCGACTGATGAGTCCCATAGCGCCCCTGCACCAAGATCAATGAATTTACGAGCATCTTGGTAATAGATAACCTATAGTAAATGCTCTGTGGGGATGTAACCAACAATGTCCTAATGATATGAGCAGTGATAGGATGAAAGCAGACATGGGCTGAATATAATACAATAGATGTGTCTTACCTCCTACATACTCCATGACCATACACAGGTGAGATCTAGTTGGAAAGGAGCAGAGCATGGAGACCACAAAGGGACAATCAGCAAATGTTAAGATGTCCCTCTCCAGAAAGGCCCATTCCAATCTCTGTGCAGTATTTAGGTTCCGCTTAGCCATTTTCTTCATAGCAAAGGTCTGGTGTGAGTCTTTATGATGCACTAAGTAGACGGCCCTGGAGAGAAGGAGAATCCATCGGTTATAATAAATCCTTATTAATAATCCATCTATAGAAATCATTATATGTTTAATACTGGTATCCAAGGGGTAACATTTCTCCTTGCGGAGAGTGACATGTTAAGCTTGTCAAGGTGAGGAGACTTTTAAGCCTCAATGATCCTCTGGGAAATATGCAAATTGTCTCTTCAGAGAGGAAGAGAACTAGAACTCTAGTGCCCCTTATAGGAAGTAGTAATCCTAAAAGACAATATCGACCCTTTAACGAGCCTTATCACATGACATGGAATAATAGCCATAACCAAAATCTCAATTTTCGGACACTATGTTTTGGGGTACAAGCACTCATCAGTGCAAAGTGTGAGATATGGTTTGGCTGGGTGAGAGGCATCTGACCGGGATCCAAGCGGTAACGTTTCTCCTTGCGGAAAAAGCCATGTTAAGCATGTCAAGGTGAGGAGACTTTTAAGCTGCAATGCTCTTCTGGGAAATATGCAAATTGTCTCTTTTCAGAGAGGAAGAGAACTAGCACCCTAGTGCCACCTATAGGAAGTAGCAATCCTATTTCCCAGAGGAGCATTGCGGCTTAAAAGTCTCCTCATGTCCACAAGGAAAAACGTCAACCCCTTGGATACCGGTCAGACACCTCTCACCCAGTCAAACCATATCTCACACTTTGCACTGAAGAGGGGCAGTACCCCAGAACACAGTTCCTGCAAATTGAGATTTTGGTTTTGGCTATTATCCTAAGTCATGTGACAAGGCTTGTTAAAGGGTCGATATTGACTTTTAGGATTGCTACTTCCTATAGGTGGAGTTCTAGTTTGCTTCCTCTCTGAAGAGACAATTTGCATATGTTTAATACTAGAAGTCTGGCCGCCACTATAAATCCACATCTAGAAATACATAAAATAGCACTACATAGATCACCTATGGGAGGTCTCCACAATGCCACTTCTGCTAGAGCCATCACCCAGGTCACATTATAGATACGAGAATCTATCGAAATTCTCTTTGGGCAGATTCGCTATAACTGACCAAATACAATTTAGTGCAAATAAAATTGGTCCAAAATGAATGTGCTCCAGGGCTCTCTTCTGCTGCTGAGGCCAGTGATTGGGCCCACACGGTCATGGTGGAGGGTGTAGATGTCATTGACATCAATATAGTGTCACCCTTCATGTGACCATGTGTAGCCACCTTCTCTGATCAGCTTCATAATGGAGCCCCCCCATCAAAACAAAGATCAGAGTGGAGAGCAGAAAAGCTCAGGTGGAGGAGGCAGCATAAGAACAGATGAGGGTCTAGCACAGGCGAATGTAATAATATTATATTATTATATATTATATTATATGTAATTATATTATTTAAATCGCTTTCCTTACAGTTTGATTTGCTGCAGATCATATAATTTCCCTATGATAACAGTGAATGGCAGAGTGCAGGGGCAGAAGCATTGTCATAGGGAACCCTGAGAAATGTGGATTATGGCAACAGAAATCTCACCCAAAATTTCCACTGCTGATGAGTTTGGAAGTTTCATAGTCGCTCATATGCGGCTTTCTCGCCGGAACCAATGAATCCATCACGCTCTATAAAAGAATAAGAAATAATACTGATTTATTGAAGATGCAGGAAAAAAGTTACAGATGCAAAAACTTCTCCCCCCATATTATGTCCCAGATGATTTACACTGATATGATGTTGGGAGGATACAAACCGGACGCTGGGCAGACCTGGCGCTAGCACCCAGCACACCCAGGCAAGTGCCGGGGCCCTGAGTAGGCGAGGGGCCCACTTGCTGTCGGGCACCCTGGCGCGCTATGGGACCGGTGAGCAGAGGAGATTGGTGCCAGCGCCAGCTAGTGGGCCTTGCTCCCCCCCCCAATGCTTGCCCAGGACCACGGCCGGCACAATACTTACCTCTCCACAGCTGGTGAGCAGTGAGGTGAGCATTTGATTTTTTTTTTTATGTATGGAGGTATGGGGCATTATATGGGGGGAGAAGTGACATCCTGCATGGGGCATTATATGGGGGGGAGGTAGGGACATCCTGCGTGGGGTATTATATGGGGGGGGGGAGTGACATCCTGCATGGGGCATTATATGGGGGAGTGACATCCTGCATGGGGCATTATATGGGGTGAGAGGTGACATCCTACATGAGGCATTATATGGGGGGGACATCCTGCATAGCGCATTATATAGGGGGGTGACATCCTGCATGGGGTATTATATGAGGGGGAAAAGTGACATCCTGCATGGGTCATTATATGGGGGGGGAGTGACATCCAGCATAGGGCTTTATATGGGGTGAGAGGTGACATTCTGCATGGGGCATTATATGGGGGGTGACATCCTGCATGGGGCATTATATGGGGGGAGAAGTGACATCCTGCATGGGGCATTATATGGGGTGAGAGGTGACATCCTGCATGGGGCAATATATGGGGTGAGAGGTGACATCCTACATGGGGCAGTATGTGTTGGGGGGACATCCTGCATGGGGCATTATATGGGGGGGTGACATCCTGCATGGGGCATTATATGGGGGGTGACATCCTGTATGAGCCATTATGTGGGGTGGGACATCCTGCATGGAGCATTATGTGGGGGAGACATCCTGCATGGGGAATTATATGGGGAGTGACATCCTGCATGGGGCATTATGTGGGGGGGATATCCTGCATGGGGCATTATGTGTGGGGGACATCCTGCATGGGGCATTATGTGGGGTGGGACATCCTGCATGGGGCATTATGTGGAGGGGACATCCTGCATGGGGAATTATATGGGGGGTGACATCCTGCATGGGCCATTATGTGGGGGGGGGCACAGCCTGCATGGGGCATTATGTGGTGGGCACAGCCTGCATGGGGCATTATGTGGGAGGGACATTCTGCATGGGGAATTATATGGGGGGTGACATCCTGCATGGGCCATTATGTGGGAGGGGGACATCCTGCATGGGGCATTATGTGGGGGGGGCACAGCCTGCATGGGGCATTATGTGGGGGTCAAAGCCTGCATGGGGCATTATGTGGGGGTCACAGCCTGCATGGAGCATTATGTGGGGGGTCAAAGCCTGCATGGGGCACTATGTGGGGGGCACAGCCTGCATGGGGCATTATGTGTGGGGTCACAGTCTGCATGGGGCATTATATGGGGGCACAGCCTGCGTGGAGCATTTTATGGGGTCCATTATTCTATATGGAGCAATATATGGAGCTCATAATACGGTATAGAGGACTATGTGGTGCCATTATACTGTGTGGAGGACATTACTGTCTGGTCTGCACTGTGAGCTGTGAGGATTCGCCGCTTTCTGAGTTATTGTGGAATTTACAATAGATATCGCTCATGTAATGTAAGAAGTGAAATCTTCGGGCTTGTACTATATATATATATATATATATTTATATATATATATATATATTTATCTGCGGTATCTGTGCATCATGAATCGTGGTATGTGTTAAAGGGGCCACTGAGACTCTTTCGCCCAGGGCCCACGAAATCCTGGAGCCGCCCTGCAACGGTCATCATACATTACTATAACATTCTGGATAATGTGGGAGATCACACAGAGGAGGACTTACAGGTAATCTGTCACCAGGTGTTTGCTATGTATTCTGAAAGCACCATGATGTAGGGGCAGAGACCCTGATTCCAGTGATGTGTTACTTACTAGGCTGTGTGTGGCTGTTTCAATAAAATCAGTAGATTATCACTAGAAGACTATCTGTCTAGCCAGGTAGTCATATTGCTCTGTACCCCTGCCTCCACCACTGATTAGCAGCTTTCTGCCTATGCACAGTGTACACAGAAAGCTGCCAATCAATGGTGTGGGCGGGGTTATACAAGACTCAGCATTCAGAGCTCTGCAGCAGAAAAAAATAGTGATTTTATCACAACTTCTCCACCGAGTAAAGTAATCAACACATGGAATCAGGGTCTCTGTCCCTGCATCATGCTTCTCTCAGACCAAATAGCATTAACCTGGTGACAGATTCCCTGTAATTCAAATGTAATTAACACCATAGGGTCATCTACACTTAGAATAGAGACGTCCCATGGTTGTATGGGGGATAATACTGGACGAGTCATTCACACCCCATGATCTGATGACACACACGCATCCCCCTCTATGATACTTACGGATTCTTGGATCTCCGGGATCTCACTAATTCCATTGTTAGGATTCGACAGCTCAGTTGTTTCTAAAATAATGATGAAGAAATGAAATGTATTAGAGGATATTATTCCTACATAGATAATACAGCAATATAACGGAGAAATGACAAGATGTCTGTAAATGGGATTAATACTCGTTATATGGGGATTCTAAATATGAGAATATACGGGGAATCCATAGATAAATGTAATGTAAATGATGGAGGAACCCCTTCATAAATAACAAAAGACTGACCATCACTTCCGAAAAGAAAATGGGTGTGAACAGGTGCATACTAAGAGTAGCCATCCAAATACATAACTAACAAAGTTGCACTCTGTAACGCTATAGCATGTAAACATGAAATAAATGAAATTTGAATTGCATTACTGCTGTAGAAAATAGGATAAAAGGAAGATACTTAGCGCATAATTTGGCCAATTCATGCATGGCCAGCAGCCACGGCAAGGCGACCTTCTTTTTCTGGGTGCATGCCAAGTAGCCACGGCAAGGTGACCTTTTTTTTTGCTGGGTGCATGCCGAGCAGTCACGGCAAGACGACCTTCTTTTGCTGGGTGCATGCCTAGCAGTCACGACAAGGCGACCTTCTTTTGCTGGGTGCATGCCCAGCAGTCACGACAAGGCGACCTTCTTTTGCTGGGTGCATGCCTAGCAGCCACGGCAAGGCAACCTTCTTTTGCTCGGTGCATGCCCAGCAGTCACGGCAAGGCGACCTTTTTTGCTGGGAACCTATCTCCACCCATCAGCCTGGGGTGGTTTTAATTACAACAGGATCCTACCTACCCATACAAATGTAGGCTTCAGCCGAGGAGAGGATTCACATTAGGAGAGGATTCCAACAAAAAGATCGCCTTGTCATTGGCTGCTGGGCATTCATGAATTGGCCAAATTATGTGCTCAGTATCTTCGTTTTTTCCCATTTTCTAGAGCAGTAATGCAATTTAAATTTAATTTATTTCATGTTACTTGCTATAGCACTGCAGAATGGACCCTCCATCACATGAATGAGGAAGCCCCCACCCACGCTGCACATACGAGTGATGGTAAGAGAGCTGAAACATAGGAGAGATTTGCAAATTAGCCTGGAAGTGCACTGGGGGCGTGTCACTGCACTTGGATTTCTTCTTTCACGCCCCCAGCGCACTTCCATTCTGATTTGTATATGGTGTCTACTTTACATTTCTCCTGACTGGCACATTGGATTTCTACAAACAATTATTATTAGGGGACAATGGCCTATACCGTCACACCACTACTTCTATATGTAACAATGTGCTGCCAGGTTCCCATTACACAGAGTAGAGAGTAAATCTAACATTATCCTTCGTCCTCTGTAATATCTGGACATTCCTTGTAGAAGGTCGGGTGATCGCTCACCTGTAATCAGATCGCTGTTCAGCTCCGGATGACTCCTATTAGGGTCAGGGATTTTCGGGGTCACATTTTGCCCATATTTGGCGTCGCCTCCTGTTGTTTCCTGATAGATATAATATATATAATTAATGTGTGGAAGATTTCACTAAATCACTAAATACATAAATCATGAAGGACTAAACCAACATTTACAGATGCACCAATTGTAACGATACAAATCCCGCGCCATCTTCAGACCTTTTCTCAGAAAGTCTCCTCAGATACGGTGGATTAAGATACGTCTATTAATATTGATCCTTACCGGGCGTTCCAATGAGCGTTCTAGTATAGACAGGACTTTTTCGGCCAGTTCTTTAAAGACAGCCAAATCTTCAGTCTGAGATCTTTCTTCAGCCTATAAAGAAGGAAAAATGGAAAGGAGAATTTTGAGATGAGAGCGGTCAGAATGGAGGCGGAAATTGTATGTGACATCGGTTCTCTGTCTGCAGATACAATGACTACATACTGTATTTGGGGACTCGTTGTGTTTTACCGTATTTTTTGGAATATAAGATGCCTTTTTTTCCAAAATGTTTGACCTCCCTTCTAACACTCTCGCACCCCTCCAATCTATCCTAAACTCTGCTGTCTGACTAATCCACCTGTCCCCCCGCTATTCCCTGGCTTCTCCCCTCGCTCCGCCAATCCCTTCACTGGCTACACATTACCCAGAGACTCCAGTTCAAGACCCTAACCTTGGCATGCAAAGCCACCCACAACCTGTCTCCTCCATATATCTGTGACCTAGTCTCCCGGTACTTACCTGCACGCAACCTCCGATCCTCACAAGATCTTCTTCTCTACTCCCCTCTTATCTCCTCTTCCCACAATCGCATACAAGATTTCTCCCGTGCATCCCCCCTACTCTGGAGCTCTCCACCCCAGCATATCAGACAGATTATTAATAATAATAATTGTCTGAATGTAGCTTACCAGGGGGGTGGCTGTGGTGGAGTGAGGTCACAGGAGGTAGGGTCACTGCTGCAGGAAGCCGGCAGTAGAAGTGGGGCGCTGCTGCGGGCCCCGAGCTGGAAGGAGCGGGGTATCCAGGAGGTGCGAGGCTGCGGGCCCTGGGCTTCAATGAAATATTAGCGGTGATTTAGGAGGGGAGTCCCCGCTCTGCCCATTGATTTTCTGGCGGTGGGCTTCAGGCAAATGGCCGCTGGAGGCAGTGCATGTGCAGATTTAGATCTCGGCTCAATGACAAGCTGAGATCTCAATCTGCGTATTGGCCATCTCCAGCAGCCTACTTCTTGAAGCCCACTGCAGAGAAATCAATAAGCAGAGCAGGGCCTCCCCTCCTGAATTACCGCTAACATTTCCTTGAAGCCCAGGGCCCGCAGCCTCGCACCTTCTGGACACCCCGCTCCTCCCAGCTTGGGGCCCGCAGCAGCGCCCCACTCCTACTGCCGACTTCCTGCAGCAGCGACTCTGCCTCCTGTGACCTCGCTCCACTGCCACCACCCCCCTCAGTAAGCAACCGAAAATTCGGACTATAAGACAGACCCCCATTTTATTATAATAAATGTTTTTCCTATTTTCCTCCCAAAAATTTTTGGTGCGTCTTATGGTCTGCAAAATATGATATATTAGAAGAAAAAGCTTCTATCCCTCCATTATTATCTATTAATATTGAGATGTTCTGTGCAGAGTGTACGCCACTTACCTGGTGTAGTAATGTCCTGATGTTCTGAAGTAAATCCGTCAGATAGTCTGACGTTAGACGACGTTGTCGGTGTTTGGTCAGGCAATCCTTTACTAGCTCCATCACCAGCCGGTGAGTGAAGCTGAGGACGCCATCGGATGGTAGAAGCACACTGTTAGGACGATTGATCATAAGGATCAACAATAGTGCTTTTACCTGAGGAATGTCCAAAACAATTCCAGCCATAGTGAAAAACTGCAAGTGCTATCAGTCACTATAGAGTCAAGAAAGGCACGGGTGAGCTTATGTGCATTGTATATATAGCGACTGTGAGCAGTGATGTCACCATCACCTGTGATGTCATCACGGAATCTTGTGACAGAATCTTCACGGAGCAGCTCTGCGCAATTAGAATGCGGCCTGGTAATATATAAAGTGAAAACACCATACAATTAAATACCCATGTTATCATGGCCATTCTATTTTATATCCAATTAGAACACAACCAGGATAAAGGTGTGTTCACAAGTTGGATTTTGGCAGCATTTTATTTCTACCTCAAAAATCAAAGGAGGCAGGAAAAACGCTGGTTAAAATTCAGGTGTTTTTACTTGTGTTTTTTTTTCCATTCATTTGAATGGGTGAAAAATGCTGCAAAACCTCTGAAAGACTTGACAAGCTGCAGATTTAAAAAAAATGCAAAAAAACAGCATGTGAATGAGATTTCAGAAATGTCATTCACTAAGATGGTACTGTAAAACACAGCATTTTTGCTGCAGAAGAAAAAACAGTGAATACACCCTAAAGATATCCTCAGTCATATTATGGGAAATATTGTATATTTAGCATTTATTATCTCACGTGTTTTTCTTCACCATAGAACTTTTAAGGCTGTGTGCCCACTATGCGTTTTTTAGGCGTTTCTGCAGCGTAACTTCCGCCGCGGAAACACTTAAAAAACGCTTGGTGATAGGTCTGCAATGGTCCCCAATGATAATCCGCATGTGCTGTGCACATGCCGCGGAGATTTCCGCTGCGAATTATCATTGCGGAAAAATCCGCAGCACGTCCTTTAATTTTGCAGAGTCGCTGCGATTTAGCCGCCATTGACTTGCATTGGAACGCATAACATCCGCATGACTACAAATACACATGTGGATATTATGCGACTCAATGCGTGGATGGTACCCGGGTCTGGAGATGAAGAGACTCTCCTCCAGACCCGGGTACCATAGTACCTGTAGTTAAAATAGAATTAAAATAAAAAATAAACATATACTTACCTTCTGATGGCCCCTGTCTGCTCCCGGCGGTGCTGCTGGCTCTTCGGCTGCTCGCGGTGGTAAAAGGACCTTCCATGACGCCATTTAGTCATGTGACAGGTCACGCGACCGCTGACATCGGCGGTCGCGTGACCTGTCACATGACTAAATGACGTCATGGAAGGTCCTTTTACAGCACCGTGATCCGCCGAAGACACCGGACGCACCGGAGAAGGAGATCGAGGACCATCGGAAGATGAGTATAATGTTTTTTTTTTATTTTTCACCATTATTATTCTTTTTTTTCATTATTGATGCTGCATTTGCAGCATTGTAACTTGGTCACACTATATAAATCAATGCCGGTTGCATGGAATTATATAGTGTGACCAAGTTGTCAAGCACTTTTCCAAGTGATGCTAAAATCACTTGGCAAAGCGCTTGACAACCCAGGGAGATGCAGAAACGCTTAGGAAAAATCCGCAGCATTTCTGCATCGTGGTCATATATCCTAACTCATTGGCGAACTGTTATACAAGGCTATATTCACACTAGACGTTTTTTTAGCGGGCTTTTTTATGCAAATTTTCAGCTGCGTTTTACAGTACCAACAAAGTCTATGAGATTTCCGAAATCTCATGCACAAAGCTTGCTTATTTATCCTCAGTATTTTGTGCTTTCCATGGCTTTTTGCAATAGAGTATGTCACTTGTTTCAGCGTTTTTGACCCATTAAAAAAAAGGGTGGTGGAAAAAAATGCTGAAAAAAAGCCTAGTGTGAACATTTTACTGCGTTTTTAGTGAAAAAAGCAAGTATGTGACACACATTTATTCTTGTGATTTTCCCAAGTTTAAACCATCTTGTCTTGGTCACCTGAGATAGAAGCTTGGATTATTACAGTTTAATTAAATTAGTGATGCCTACAAAGTAAACATTGGTTGAGCTAGGTGTGAGATTGAACAACACGTATGGCCCACGGAGGTGTGAAAATGAACAATGCCTGAGCAACTCAATGGCAAACCATAATGTAAAGTAAATAGTGTCCTACAAATTCAATGCACTGCCAGGGTCTTAGATAAACCATTCCAGACCAATTCACCCCCCACCCACCCCTGTTACATTTGAAATGTGTACTTTTTCATGAACATATGTCTTGCAATGGTGACCTGTTTTCATGTGTCTATGGTGGAAGCAAAGCTGAACTTTGGGATCCTGAAAAACGCACCAAAAATGCACCAAGAACCACTGCAAAAAAACACACCAAAACCTGCGTTTTTGACGCTACTTCTTTCCTGCCAAGAGATTATGTTTTGCTGCAGAAAAAAAACACCTAGTGTGAATATAGCTTAAGACTTACTCTGCCAGCATTAATAGTCAATATTCTGCATACAAATAGGACTCCAATCCAGGTATTCAGTTTATCATAAACATGCCTGAGTTAATCTGCCAAATACACATAGTATGCTTTCTCATAGGTGAAATATAAATCCTGTTAAAGGTCCAAGTTGCAGTAGTTAAGTAGAACAAAACAGACCTCTTCATTCTTTGTAGGTGGAAAAACTTTCGAAATTGTCAGTGTATCAAGTACTTATACTCCTGTGTATAGTATAATTGCAGCACTGCTACATACAGGTGCTTCTCAGAAAATTAGAATATCATCAAAAAGTGAATTTATTTCAGTTCTTAAATCCAAAAAGTGAAACTCATATATTATACAGAGTCATTACAAACAGAGTGATCTGTTTTAAGTGTTTATTTCTGCTAATGTTGATGATTATGGCTTACAGCCAATGAAAACACAAAAGTCATTATCTCAGTAAATTAGAATTAACAAGAAACACCTGCAAAAGCTTCCTAAGCATTTAAAAAGGTCCCTTAGTCAGTTTCAGTAGGCTCCACAATCATGGGCAAGACTGCTGACTTGACAGATGTCCAAAAGGCAGTTATTGACACACTCCTCAAGGAGGGTAAGCCACAAAAGGTCATTGCTAAAGAAGCAGCTGTTCACAGAGTGCTGTATCCGAGCATATTAATGGACGTGGAAGGAAAAAGTGTGGTAGAAAAAGGTGCACAAGCAACCGGGATAACCGCAGCCTTGAAAGGATTGCTAAGAAAAGGCCATTCAAAAATTTGGGGGAGATTCACAAGGAGTGGACTGCTGCTGGAGTCATTGCTTCAAGAGCCACCACACACAGACGTATCCAGGACATGGGCTACAAGTGTCGCATTGCTTGTGTCAAGCCCCTCATGACCAATAGACAACGCCAGAAGCGTCTTACCTGGGCCAAAGAGAGAAAGACCTGGACTGATGCTCAGTGGCCCAAGGTGTTGTGTTCAGATGAAAAGTACATTTTGCATTTCATTTGGAAATCAAGGTCCCAGAGTCTGGAGGAAGAGTGGAGAGGCCACAATCCAAGCTGCTGGAGGTCTAGTGTGAATTATCCACAATCAGTGATGGTTTGGGGGGGCCATGTCATCTGCTGGTGTAGGTCCACTGTGTTTTATCAAGACCAAAGTCAGCGCAGCTGTCTACCAGGACATTTTACAGCACTTCATGCTTCACTCTGCCCACAAGCTTTATGGAGATGGAAATGTCATTCTCCAGCAGGACTTGGCCCCTGTCCACACAGCCAAAAGTACCAATACCTGGTTTACACACAACAGTATCACTGTGCTTGATTGGCAGCAAACTCGCCGGACCTTTACCCCATAGAGAATCAATTATAGAGAATCTATGGGGTATTGTCAAGAGGAAGATGAGACCCCAGACCCCACAATACAGATGAGCTGAAGGCTGCTATCAAAGCTACCTGGGCTTCCATAACACCTCAGCAGTGCCACAGGCTGATCCCTCCATGCCACATTGCCGCATTGATGCAGTAATTGATGCACGAGGAGCCCGAACAAGTATTGAGGGCATTTACTAAACATACATTTCAGTAGGCCAACTTTTCGGATTTTAAAAACATTTTTCTAGCTGTTGTTATGAAGTATTCTAATTTACTGAGATAATGACGTTTGTGTTTTCATTGTCTGTAAGCCATAATCATCAACATTAACAGAAATAAACACTTAAAATAGATCCCTCTGTGTGTAATGACTCTATATAATAGATCCCTCTATGTGTAATGACTCTATATAATAGATCCCTCTGTGTGTAATGACTCTATATAATAGATCCCTCTGTGTGTAATGACTCTATATAATAGATCCCTCTGTGTGTAATGACTCTATATAATAGATCCCTCTGTGTGTAATGACTCTATATAATAGATCCCTCTGTGTAATGACTCTATATAATAGATCCCTCTGTGTGTAAAGACTCTATATAATATAGGAGTTTCACTTTTTGCATTGAAGAACTGAAATAAACTAACTTTTGATGATATTCTAATTTTGTGAGAAGCACCTGTATATAGTATGAAGCCCCACTGCCCCATATGTGTATGTATAATTTGATGCACATGACTCGCCCCCTGGGCCGTGGGGTACACGGAATCGGGCCTTCTAGTGTACGGTGCTGATGGGGGTAGTAGTGGCAACCCGATCCCGTGGCTCAGGGTGGTCAGACCAAATGGTGGCAGTCTATTTATCAGTGTTTTGAATGTCCGACTACGCCACCCGTGGATTGCGGTCAGGGATAACCGACGCTGCGAGGCAGACTGCTGAGGCTGGTGTTGGTGTGCAGCACAGGTGTAGGATAACTCCCCACGGGAAGAGTGTAGCCTCAGGGCACTGTAGGTGGATGTTGGGGGTGATAATGCAGGCCGCAATAGTAAGAGTTCAGAGTCCGCTTCAAACAGTTCAGGGTCTTTATTGTAGATATTATTAATGACCCAACAGTACCGGTTAGGAATGGGCCTGGGTGTCTGAGAGCATTCGGGCGAGCCCCACTGGTCAGGGTGAGTGTGTAGGCCTACCGTTCTCTCTATGCTCTTTCTGACTATCCCCCTTTTCGTGGTGTAATAGCCCACGTCCCTGAGCTGGCCGTGTACTTCTCGCCTGTATGGCATGCGACTAGGGCCTTGGGTACCTGTTGCTTGCTCCTCGCTGTACTGGTCCCTCTGTGTGGCGGAGCCTCCAGGCTTCTTAGGCCAAGGGACCTGAAATCCCTCGCAGGTTGGTTCTCTGCTGCTGGGCTTGTAACCCTGACAGCCCCGGACCCCAATGCCCGGTAGATTGGTTCTCTTCCAGGACCGGCTCTCGTCACCTCTGTCCCTGGCTTGCAGTTTCTCCTCTGCCTCACGGACTCCTCAGCTACAGCTGAACTGTCCCTCCTTCTCTGGGACTAGTCTCACTCCTGAGCTAGGTCTTCCAGTTCTCTCTAACCCTGCCCCCAGTTCCAGCTTTTATAGGGGCAGCCAGCTCCCCCTGCTGGCCTGGGACAGGAGGTGCTGTATGCTAATTGTCCCTAACCAGGGGACCTCCCTCCTGCTCTCATACACAGATTATTGTTTGTGGCATCCAGGCCTGGGGTGACACATTCTCCCCTAGTAAAATTTAGTACTCCGGACTAAACAGGAAACACAAATACAGGGTATAAATGACAACATAACATATATACAAGTATATTTTGTACTTGAGGTCACGGCGCTTCCGTGACCGGGTGTCCATGTCACCCAACAAGGTGTGAAGTTTTCCACGGTGTGGGGACCTGTTTCCATAAACCCCAAGTTCCTCGCCTTGGGCGTGGCGACAAGGCTGAGCTCTCTACTTTGGGCCACAAGGAGGCCACACCGGACAGATTTTTCTTCCATGGCCATCTTCGAAAGAGGGCACCAAGTGCAACTATCTACAAGACAGTTCCGGTTATTCAGCGTCCATAACCTGTTAGTCCATGAACTAGAAAGACTGGAAAAACATAATTAGCAACCAGGCAACAAACATAAAACATTTACAATATACAGCATTTAGATCTTCCAGCGAGCTGGTATTTGCCCCCTAGTGCTCCGGGTTGACCTGCGTAACCCACTGTCTGGTGGTGGTCTAACCTGACTTTCCCCACTAGCATTCAGGGTACAGCTACTAGCTGGGTTTACAGGCAGTGCAGGCAGCTATCTGCGGGTCCTTTGGCTTACCGCAGGTATGGCAGGCTCACTGTCAGCAGAGGGTTGACTCTCCTGGGTTGCTGGCATGGGTTCTTCTGCCTCTAGGGCTGCTTGGTCTTCTGATTCCTCCTGCTCTCCTGTAGGTTCCTGCTGGGTTGGTTGAAGGAAGTGTAGGACGGGTACCACTATTGCATCATTTATCCGAGTCCAGGACCGGGGGAACTCTCCAAGAACTGTGCTGATCATTTCTTTCTTGTCTTCTGCGGGTTCAAGGTCATCTTGATCTTCTCCTGCACTCTGTAGTTGCTTGGGGCACCTTTTTAGGTGGTCTCTGGAGACGGTGCTAGTGGTTTCTCCTTCATCCTTGGTAATTACACATACCTTCGGGTTTTTGTGGTTGGACTGCAGTACTGTGGACGGGTCGCTCTCCCACTGGTCATCTAGCTTGTGAAGCCTTCTCTTCCGCTTCAGGACCTGCTCACCAGGTTCCAGGGGACCAGCAGGGGCATGTTGGTTGAAGAGCCTCTCTTGCTTTTCTCTCGCTTGAGCCAGACTCCTCTCCACACTCTCCTGTACCTTCTTGTACTGTAGCCGCCGTTCCGTATCCCAGTCCGCGTCTGGGGAGGTGGGGAGGACTCCCATCTCCAGGTCAATCGGCAGCTTACCTGGTCTTGCCCTCATCAGGTAAGCCGGGGTGCAATTTGTAGCATTCACCGGGATATGGTTGTATAAGTCTATCAGGTTTGGCAGCTTCTCCGGCCACAGGCTGCATTCATCCAGGGGCAACGTTTTGAGGAGATCAATGACGATATTATTCATTTTCTCACATAGCCCGTTGGTTTGGGTGGTAAGACGTTGTCCGAATCTTCTTACAGCCGTAGAGGTTGCAGAACTCCTGGAAGATTTCAGCCTCAAACGCTGGACCTTGATCTGTCAAGACCTGTTCCGGATACCCGTGTGGATGGCAGAAGTGTTGTTGGAAGGCTCTGGCCGCTGTTTGGGATGTCAAGTCTTTAACAGGAACCACCACCAGGAATAGTGGTCCACTATTGTCAGGACATAGACGTAGCCCGACCGGCTTGGAGCCAATTTCACGTGGTCCAGAGCTACCAGCTCAAGAGGCTGCCTGGTGACGATGGGCCTCAAGGGTGTCTTCTGGCTGGTACGGTCCTTCCTTCTGAGATGACATGGGCCGCAGTCCCTGCACCACTTCTCTATGGCCCCTCGCATACCGACCCAGAAGAACCGCTCTCTCAGCAGGAACTCCAGTTTTTTCCACCCAAAGTGTCCCGCTCTGTCATGGTAGGTCTCCAGGACCATTGCTGCATCTCGTCTTGGGACCACTACTTGCCAGGTCAGCTCGTGCGTCCGGTGGTTAACAAGTCTTCTGCACAGCTTACCTTTGTAGAGGAATAGCCTGCTTTTCTCTTTCCATAACTGCTTGGCTTCCTCTGGAGCGTCCGAGCCAGGGCTAGCGTCTGCCTGGGTCAACATTAGAGATGAGCGTTGTTCTACTCGAACTGTTCGCCAATCTCAAATTCGAACTGTTTTGGGCGGTGTTCGAGCCGTTCGGCGAACACGAACAATTTGATAAAAATTCGGCTGTTCGAGGTTATGTTCGATAACTGTTCGTGCACCAAAATCATAACTGGATTTTTTCTCAGTAATGATGAAAATTAATGTTAATACGCAGTTTGAGTGTACAGCGGGGTGGGGGGAGGGGCAGGGGATGGATCTCTGCAGGAACAATGAAGATCTCCATTTTTTTTTCTCTTTCCCGCATTTGCAGTGGGGAGGTGCAATCTGTCAGCCTATCAGCAGCGCACACACGGAGCGAAGTGCTTTTTTTCACACAAGCAAGGGCATGTGTCATTGGCAGTGTATGTCACATGTCCTTGCCCTATAAGACCAAGCCATTTTCCCCGTCGCCACCATTTTCTCACTGCTGCAGCTGCGTGTTAGACGGCACCGCTGTTGCTGTGTGCGCTATACCTTGTTAATTTCAAGCCAATTTTCGCACAAATATACAGATAGCTTGGGAGTAGGGAATAGTTGTGATTGCAGTCCTTTTAAGGACTAGGTTACAGCATTTCCTACGACTTTTATCAGGGAGGTCTGTGCTCTTAAATAGATAGGTTGTGGGAGTAAAGACTAATTGTAATTGGAGTCCTTTTCAGGACTAGGTTACATCAGTTCCTATCAGTTTTTGCCAGGCAGGTCTGTGCCAGTGCTGTGCAAGTTTTTTTCACAGCATTTGGCTGAATCTAGCAAAGCTAATCCTTTTTGGCCTATTGCAGAGTGTGTTAGTCAGTGGAGTAGCCTATCTGTGCTGCAAGATATACCACCTGTGTATAGAATACCAATTTTTTTACTGCACCTAGTGAAGTAAAATCTTTTGGGCATAGCATCATTCTATTAGTCCATCTATACTGACCTCCATCAGGTTGCAAATTAAAACTAATTTTTATCTGCATCTACAGTACCTCTGAAAAAATATTTGGGCTTCTAGCTGTGTGTGGGACTTGTTATATTAGTCCATCTATACTGACCTCCATCAGGTTGCAAACTGAATATATTTTTTTCTGCATCTACCTCTGAAAAAATATTTGGGCTTCTAGCTGTGTGTGGGTCTTGTTCTATTAATCCATCTATACTGACCTCCATCAGGTTGCAAACTGAATATAATTTTTTTCTGCATCTAGCTCTGAAAAAATATTTGGCCTTCTAGCAGTGTGTCGGACTTTCTCTATTAGTCCATCTATACTGACCTCCATCAGGTTGCAAATTAAAAATAATTTGTATCTGCATCTACAGTACCTCTGAAAAAATATTTGGGCTTCTAGCTGTGTGTGGGACTTGTTGTATTAGTCCATCTATACTGACCTCCATCAGGTTGCAAACTGAATATATTTTTTTCTGCATCTACCTCTGAAAAAATATTTGGGCTTCTAGCTGTGTGTGGGACTTGTTGTATTAGTCCATCTATACTGACCTCCATCAGGTTGCAAACTGAATATATTTTTTTCTGCATCTACCTCTGAAAAAATATTGGGCTTCTAGCTGTGTGTGGGTCTTGTTCTATTAATCCATCTATACTGACCTCCATCAGGTTGCAAACTGAATATAATTTTTTTCTGCATCTAGCTCTGAAAAAATATTTGGCCTTCTAGCAGTGTGTCGGACTTTCTCTATTAGTCCATCTATACTGACCTCCATCAGGTTGCAAACTGAATATATTTTTTTCTGCATCTAACCCAGCCAATAGTTTTGGCCTAATACCACAGTTTGGCCACTCAGCTCTGCTCGGTTACCATCCATTGTTTTTTTATGCAAACAACTCCAGAGTTGTGAATTAGTTAACCACCAAAATGAGTGGAAAAAGGCCTGCTGCTGGTGGAAAGGGGAATAGGCGTGTTGGGAAGGGGAAAAAAGGTTGTGTCCGTGGGGTAGGTGTTAAAGCAACAGTAACATCTGTAGAAGAAAGACCATCTTCCAGCCAAACTAAAATGTCTACTTCTTTTAGCGGACAATGTGATAAGATCCCTTTCTTACGGCCACGCCAATCGCTACAAATTCCAGATGAGGCACAAAAACAGCAGGTGCTTCAACGGATATCAAGTGCTCCTTTAAGTGGGCTCTCCTCCACATCAACTTCAACATCACAAATACTCCAGTTCTCAAAGGTGTCACCCAAATCGCACTTGCTTCCTCACAGCTCCCAAATCTCCAGCTGCCCGTCTGAGTATGAGGTAGAACAGATGGTTGAGTCTGCAGAGCTGTTTACTCATACTATAGCCTGGGAATCAGAGGTCGACTCCAGCGCTTCTGTGAATCCAGACGAGGAAATGATCTGCACTGATGCCCAGAATCTTTATGAGTTGGATCCAGGACCAGACGCAGAAGGTTCTGACCATAATGTAGACCCTCATTCCCAAACTGTAACTCCTGTTGGTGGAGACAATGAGGAAGACGATGATAAGACTCAAATACCTGATTGGAGCGACAACTTTAGTTTTTTGTCAGGGCAGGAACAGGTTGGCTCTGAGGACGACGGGTGTGATAACACACAGGGTGATGATGATGAGGTTGGAGATCCCACTTACTGTCAACCCACAGTCAGCCAAGAGATGAGGTCAGCAGAGGAGGTGGAGGAAGATGCTAGTGACGACGAGGTCAGGTTGCGCCTTCCTGGACAGAGACGTAGTACTGGAAGCACGTCAACAACTGCATCCTCAAACACAACTCTGCCTCTCACCACAAGTCGTGGTGGCTCTTCAGGTCGCATGGGTGCTAAGCCTTGCATAGCCTGGGCATTTTTTCAGATCGATAAAGATGACCCAACTCGTGTTATCTGTAACATTTGTCAGCAAAAGCTAAGTAGAGGCCAAAAAATACATAGTTTGAGTACTTCATGCATGAACCGGCACATGGACATGAAGCATAAGTTGCAGTGGGAAGCTCAGTGTGCTACAATGCGGCCTAGCCGGCCGGGCCAACCACCGTCTGCCATATCTTGTGCATCCGCGGCCTCTTCATCCTCTGTGACTGGGGGGACAGCAGTCACACCTGTTTTGGGGCGCAGACCTGCCACCTCTTTACCCGCAACAGCCAGCGTGATTGGCAGGTAATCATTTTCTTTGGAGGTGGTAACAGCAGCTGGTGTTGAGCGCTGTCCGACATCGATAGCACCACCTTTGGATCAAGGCAACCTAACATGTCCGCCTGCATCTTCCTCACAGACCGGCAGTTTGCCGGGGACACCCTTATCAACCCCGTCTAAGCACAATAGCCAGCCCTCGGTCCCTCAGATGTGGACAAGTAAAAGACCATTTCCTCCTAGCCATGAGAAAGCTAAGAGGTTGAATTTCACCATCTGCAAGCTCTTGGCTACAGAAATGCTGCCTTTCCGCCTGGTGGACACAGAGGATTTTCGAGACCTTATGTCCGTCGCAGTGCCCCAGTACCAGATGCCCAGTCGGCACTACTTCTCAAAGAAAGGTGTGCCTGCGCTCCACCAGCATGTCGCACACAACATCACCGCTTCTTTGAGAAACTCTGTGTGTGACAGGGTGCATTTCACCACAGACACTTGGACGAGTAGGCATGGACAGGGGCGTTACATGTCGCTGACTGGGCACTGGGTAACTATGGTGACAGCAGGACAAGGGGCTGCTGTCCAAGTCTTACCGTCCCCACGAGTTGTGCATCAATCCTCTTTATGTCAAAGTTCCTCCACTGCTTCTGCCTCCTCAACCTCCTCTCGGTCTTCCACCTGCACCCAAAGCCTGTCTGGTCATGCCACAAGCTTTCTAACTGCGCAGAAGGGATCCTGCACACCTCCTTACTATGCTGGCAGTAGGGCTCAACGTCATCAGGCGGTTTTTACATTGAAATGTCTGGGAAATGTGAGTCACACAGCTGAGGAGTTGTGGTCAGCTCTGGAGAACCAATTTCATGAATGGTTGTCTCCACTGGACCTGAAACCAGGGAAGGCCGTGTGCGACAATGCTGCAAACCTGGGTGCGGCCCTTCGCCGGGGCAATGTCACACACGTGCCTTGTATGGCTCACGTGTTGAACCTGGTTGTCCAGCAATTTTTAGCCCACTATCCCAGACTAGATGGCCTTCTGCAGAGGGCACGGTCGCTGTGTGCTCACTTCCGCCGTTCGCATCCCGCAGCTCAGCGACTTACATCTCTACAGAAGTCGTTGGGCCTGCCACTTCACCGGCTAAAATGCGATGTGCCTACCCGGTGGAATTCAACTCTGCACATGTTGCAGCGACTGTGGCAGCACCGACAAGCCCTGGTGCAATACGTTCTGACGTATAGCCTGGGCCAACGAGATTCAGAGGTGGGGCAAATCACGCTGGAGGAGTGGTCTCAGATCAGGGACCTATGCACCCTTCTGCACAGTTTTGAAATGGCGACGAAGATGTTTAGTGCTGACGATGCCATTATCAGCATGACTATTCCGGTGATTTACATGCTGGAGCACATGTTAAACAGAATTCGGAGTCAGGTGGTGGCACAAGAGGAGGTGGAGGAAGTAGAGGAGGAGGAGTTGTATGCGGAAGGGCTAACATCTGCAAGGTCCAGACGGTCGGCAGCACCAAGGCGGCAGGCATGTGAGGGTGGGGGAGATGGTTTTACCAGGGCGCATGGTAGCAGCCAAACTAGTGAGGAAGGTGCAGGAGCCCAGGAAGGAGTGGAGGACGAACTGATGGAAGACTCATCAGATGAGGGAGACCTTGATCACATTTCTGTTGTGCGAGGTTGGGGGGAGAGGACAGAGGAAGGAAGCATGATTGTTACCTCGCCACCAACACAACAGGGACTTGGTGCTCCTGGATGCGCAACACACATGAGTGCCTTCTTGCTGCACTACCTGCAACATGACCCTCGAATTGTGAGAATTAGAAATAATCCTGACTACTGGGTTGCCACACTGTTAGATCCCCGGTACAAAAGTAAATTTGCAGAAATTATTCCTGCCATAGAAAGGGATGCACGCATGCAGGAGTATCAGCAGAGACTGTTGCAGAATCTTACATGTGCTTTTCCACAAAATACCAGTGGTGCACGTAGTGAATCTCACAGTTCCAACTTGCCAACCGTGGGACCGTCAAGTGTTCAGCACTCAAACCGTAACAGAACCACAGTATCTGCTGGTAACATCAATTTTGCGGAATCATTTCACCACTTTTTTAGCCCATCCTTTGCAAGGCCACAGGAGACAAGAAGTCTGACACATAGTCAACGCCTAGAGACGATGGTACAGGAGTATCTCCAAGTAAACATTGAAGCCACGACTGTGTCACTGGACCCTTGCTCTTTTTGGGCTTCCAATCTGGATAAATGGCCGGAGCTAGCCACTTACGCCTTGGAGATCTTGTCATGCCCCGCAGCCAGCGTTCTGTCTGAACGTGTGTTCAGCGCTGCTGGTGGTGTGCTGACAGATAAGCGCACGCGGCTCTCCACTGATGATGTAGACAGACTCACGTTCATAAAGATGAACAAATCATGGATCCGAAACGACTTTTCTACCCCTGTGTCATCCTGGGGAGAGTAAAAGCTTGATGATTGGTTAAAATCACCCTACCAACCGTTTTAAGCTTTCAAATTACTAATCATGTTATGTATCTTGGCTGGAAAATAATTTGGGCTTTGTAGCAGTGTGCAGCACTGATCCTATTAGGCCATCTATACTAAAGCTTCACCAGATTTAAAATTAATAATAATTTTTAGCTGCATCTAGCCCGGAAAATAATTTTGGGGCTCCCAGATGCGCAAGACACATAAGTGCCTTCTTGCTGCACTACCTGCAGCATGACCCTCATATTGTCAGAATTCGAAGTAATCATGACTACTGGGTTGCCACACTCTTAGATCCCCCAAACTTTTCGATCAACCTTTTCATTTTAATAAAGACCAAAAAAATGGTCATTTTTGAAATTATAAGCATTAGCAGGTTGTTAGAAACTGAAATCAAACAGTTTTCAACTCAAAACTTTATTCTAGGTGATGTTACATTTTCACATAGGACCCCCTTGTTCGAAAGGAGCTTCTGAACTCTCTCGTCCATTGAATTTGTCAGGTTTTGGATGGTTTCTGCTTCAATTGTTTTGCATGAGGACAGAATACCCTCCCAGAGCTGTTGCTTAGATGTGAACTGCCTCCCGCCATCATAGACACTCCTTTTAATGATGCTCCAAAGGTTCTGAATGGGGTACAGGTCAGGGGAGCATGGGGGTCACACCATAAGTTTTTATGCCCATATCAGCCAGAGATGCAGATGTTTTATGTGCAGCATGAGATGGTGCATTATCATGCAGAAAAATGATCTTGCTGTGAAATACACGGTTCTTCTTCTTGAACCATGGCAGGAAGTGCTGTTTGAGAAAATCCACATACATTATGGAGTTCATCTTTAGCGCCTTCAGGGATCCTAAAGGGGCCGACAATCTCTCTCCCCATGATTCCAGCCCAAAACATTACTCCACCTCCTCCTTGTTGGCGCTGTAGCCGTGTTTGCGTGGGGTGTCCATCAACCAGCCATCCTCCACTCCATCCATCTGGACCATCGAGCGCTGCACGGCACTCATCCGTGAACAAAACAGTTTTGAAATCAGTCTTCATGTAATGTTTGGCCCACTGGAGCCGTTTCTGCTTGTGTGAAGTGGATAGAGGAGGTCGACAGGATGGCGTATGCACAGCTGCAAACCTCTGAAGGACCCTGCATCTTGTTGTTCGGGGGACGTTGGAGGCACAAGCAGCTTCAAAAACTTGTCTGCTGCTATGACAAGGCTTTTTTGCCACTGCTCTTTCAACCTGACGTAATTGCCTGTAGGAAAGAGTCCTCAATTTGCCCTTATCAGCACGCACACGTGTGTACTGTGAATCAGCTACATACTTCTTGATTGCCAAGACACTTCATCCTGATCATCGCACAATGTTGATTGTAGTCATGCCTTGACCTAAACACTCCACAATTTGTTGCTTCTCAGCAGCCGACACATCCTTTTTCTTTCCCATTTTGGCAGAAAATGTAGGCTGCTTAATAATGTGAGAGAGCCTTCTTAAGTAGTCTTGCCTTTCATTGGACACACCTGACAAACTAATTAGCACTGGTGTCTGCAATTGCTTACAGTGATATAAAGAGCCCTGACACACATCACCATCAATGAGTTTAACTGACAAACAAACAAATTCTTCCCTTATCACTCCTAAACACTTTTTGCATAATAATTTGGAACACAGTGTACATGTGCTTTTCCACAAAACACCAGTGGTTCACGTAGTGAATCTTACAGTTCTAACTTGCCAACCGTGGTCTGTATGGAGTTGTTCAATAAAGGGCCCAAAATTAAGATAACATAGATGGGAGAGGTCTCTATGAATAGGAATTCCTAAGTATTTGATACCCTGTGAGGGCCAGGCAAAGGGAAAGTTGGACTGGATGGAATCCTATATGGATTTGGGGAGGGAGACATCGAGGGCCTCAGACTTCGCTGCATTGATTTTAAAATTTGACCATGTAACAAAGTGATCTATTTCAGCCATAACAGCAGGGATGGATATATGTGATTGAGTGATATATACTAGGACATCATCAGCAAATAGAGAGCACTTGTACTCGGTGCCTCCCACCTCAATCCACCTAATATTGGGGTTATGGCGAATTGATGAGAGCAGGTGCTCCGTCACTAGGATGTATAAGAGAGGGGACAGAGAACATCCCTGCCTTGTCCCATTGGTGATTGTGAAAGGTGATGAAAATGTTCTGACGCGCCCCCTGGGCCTTGGGACACCCGGAGCCGGACCCTTTTTGGTGGATGCTGGTGGTTGTAGTCTCCGTGGCGGCAATCCGGTTCCGTGGCTCAGGGCGGTCAAACCAGTGGCGGAACTATTTATGTGGTTTTGATGTTTAAATGTCCGACTACGCCACCCGTGGATTGCGGTCAGAGTGAACCGCCGCTCCAGGGCAGACCGCTGAGGCTGGTGTTGTGGGTGCAGCAGAGCGTAGCATAACTCCCCACGGGAGGAGTATAGCCTCAGGGCAGTGTATGCGGAGGATGGGGGTGATGGTGCAGGGCAGCAGCAGTAATGACACGGAGTCAGTGATGCAGTCCAGGGCCTTTACTCACAGTTCTTATTATCCAGACCACGTCTGCAGGTAACGGCTGCCCACGTCGTACTGTGCTCACCAGGTGAAGGGCTCAGACAACTCCCAGATAACTTTGGAGCGCTTCACAGGACCCCCTTTGTGTGTCCTTTGTCTGGCCTTTCTTACCAACCCTTCTGTCCGGCTGCCTCGGGCCTCCTCTTGGTAAACTTGGCGCCAGTTTCCCTGACCCTATGTGGTGCCTTCCTAGCGGGTGTAGCGAGGGGCTGCGCCACATAAATTGTCACAGCCTCCTGTTTCTAGCTGAGGGTCGTTTCCTGCCTCCACTAGTTTCGGGGACCGATCTCCCCCTTTGGCCTGACCCCTCCACGCAGGTGGATTCTGGCGTGCGGTGGCGACTCGTCCGTCCGCACCCCTGAGATCCCTTCGTTCCTCATTCCTGGAGCCTTCTCCGCTCCTCTTCCTTCCTTCTCCCTCTTCCAGGCCTGGGCCTCTGTTACTAGGCCCGCCTCCGGAGCAGAGCTCATGCAGAGCCCCTGCTCCCTGCCACTTCTGCTCAGACTTCTCTGCACTGAACTAAGATGGTGCCCACCTTTTATACTCCCTTCTCAATGCACCCAGGAACTGCTTCCTCCCTGCTCCTGCACTACAGGGTTCCCCTTCCTCAGTGTTCCCTCCCCCCACTCCAGCCAGGGACAGGGACTGTCGTGCCCATCTCAGGGGCATATTGGTCGCCCTGCCCCACGGCAATGTGGTGTAATGCATGCAGGTGTCGGGTCCTGATCCACACTACATCCTTACCTGAGAGTGAGATATCACACCTCTGGGTGAGGTGCAATACCTCTGTAGCAACCGAGCCCTCAGGGTGCTACAGTTCCATTTATCTTCAGCCTAGGTGACGTATTGCGATACAGGGCCGTGATTTTGGCTATAAAAGGGTCCCCTAGACCCCTACCCCAAGCTTTTTAAGAGAATCATATATGGCGTGCCAGGAGACTCTATGGAATGCTTTCTCAGCATCCAACGAGAGTATCTAATTACAAATTTTTAACTGCATCTAGCCCAGGAAATACTTTGTGCCTAGTAGCAGGGTCTGCTAGTCAGCGGATTATCCCGGCTGTTAAGCAAGCTACACCACCTGTAGTTTGGACACTTCATTTTTTCAAAGGAAATGCTTCGGGACCACGGGATACTCAGTGAAGAGCATCAGGAGGCACCCCAAGGCATAGGGGCTGGGACTGGCAGTAGGATGCCTTGCGGTGGACAGCCGAGCTCGATCCTTATAAAAGCTTTTTAACTGCAGCAGCTTTAGTGGACGCTACTGGAGCTGGAATTACGCGGCTGCTGGCATGAGACTTGCCCTCCAATAGATACTTGTAAATGGATTTAAAGTGTATTCATTCAAATTAGAGAGACAATTTAAATTAAAAAGCTTAGAGCTGCCTCCACCACAGGGGGGCTCGCTCGACCCACCAGCGGACAGGCACCAGTATTGGGAGAGGGGGGCTGGCCATCAGGGTTCACCGCGGCTCTGGCACAAACTCGGCGACACGGAGGTGGCACGGGCAGGAGCGGACTGGCCGTGTCGGCTTCTCACTTTTTGGATTTTAGAAGGGCATGACATGCCTATATCTGTGTCTCCCCCTCCTTTTACTCCTCCACCTCTTTTATTTTCGCATGACTATATGTACTTGTCACTTTTCCATGTGTTAGTTATGTCTTCTGAGCAGTTTGTCAGCTTTTGGACACCTTTGAAGGTGTTTTCTATGTGTTTCTATGTGTTTTTGTTTGCCTGCCATTGGTTTTAACGGTGTTCGAAGGTGTTCGACGAACAGTTCAACGAACAGTTCGGCGAACACACGGGTGTTCGACGAACCAAACCGAACTCGAACACTACGGGGGTGGCTCAACACTAGTCAACATGTCCTTCACCAGGCGTATTGCAGGGTCACTATCCTGCGTTTCAGCCCAGCCGTGGTGGGGCAAGGGGTTGAACATGATGGCGGTTAGGTCTTTGTCTTTTACCCAGAGAGAATGCTGAGTGGCCCCATACTGGTGGAACGCAGGGAGCTCTACTTCCTCCAGCTCTTCTGAGTCTTCCTCTCCTTCAGGCAGGTGGGGCATTCTTGATAGGGCATCTGCATTGGCGTTGGTTCTGCCTGCCCGGTATTTGATTGTGAAATCATAATTTGATAGCTGGGCCATCCACCGCTGTTCCAGGGCACCAAGTCTTGCATTGTCCAGGTGTGTCAACGGGTTGTTGTCCGTGTACACAGTGAACTTTACGGAGGCCAGGTAATGCTTAACCGGTTCCCGACCGCCCACTGTAGATAAACGTCGGCGCTTGCCGGGCTCTGTGCAGTGCCGACGTTTAAAAACGGTGGGTGGTCTCGCAGTGCTCAGGACCCCCAGGGTCCTGCAAGCACTGCGATTCCGGTGCAGAGCGTTAGCTCTGACAGGGTACATCATCGGGACCTGATTAGATCAGGTCCCAGTGATGTTAACCCTTTGCTGTCTGCTATATGCTGTGATCTATAGTGATCGCGGCATATAGGAGACAGCAGGAAGAGAAGGGGTCGTCTTACTTGCCTCCGAAGACCTCCGTTTCGTTTGAGGACCTGGGGTTGCTAAGGCAGCTGGAGGTCACATGACCGCCTCCAGCTCTGCCATATATGGTGTCCTTCCTGTCTGGCTTCAGCCTGTATGTAGCTGATACCAGACAGGAGACTCTGACTGAAACAGTCAGTGAAGATCTCATATAATGTAATATATGTGTATTACATTACATGAGATCAGTGATCAGAAAAATAAAAATTAATGTCCCATACAGGGACTAAGTAAAAATGTAAAAAAAAGTAAAAAAAAGTTTTAAACTATTAAAAAAAAAAATCACAAAATAAATAAAAATAAATAAATAAAATATTAAACCAATAAATCCGTAAATTATTACAAAACCAAAAAAAGTACACATATTTGGTATCGCCGCGTCCGAAACAACCTGAGCTATAAAACTGTCACACTAATTAACTCCTTCTTTGCACACCGTAATAAAAATAAATAAAAAACGGAGCAAAAAAATATGCTTTTTCATCATATCGCCAAACAAAAAGTGGAAAAAAATGCGATCAAAAAGCAGAATAGAAATAAAAATCATACCACTGAAAACGTCATCTTGTTCCGCAAAAAAAAGCTGCCATACAGCTCCATCAGCCAAAAAATAAAAAAGTTATAGCGCTCAGAATAAAGCAATGCAAAAAAAATATTTTTTTTTCTATAAAATTGTTTTGTGTAAAAGCGCCAAAACATAAAAAAATTTCAGTAAGTGTAGTATCGCTGTAAACGTACTGACCCGAAGAATAACGCTGCCTGATCACTTTTACCACACGCAGAACGGCATAAAAAAAACCTCAATAAACAATTCCTGAAGTGTTTGTTTTTGTTAACTTTACCTCCCAAAAAACGGAAAAGAAAGCGATCAAAAAATGTCACGTGCCCAAAAATGGTTCCAATAAAAATTTCAACTCGTCCCGCAAAAAACAAGCCGTCACATGACTCTATCGGCCGAAATATGGAAAAATTATAGCTCTCAAAATATGGTGATGCAAAAACTAGATTTTGCAAAAAAAGCGTATTTTAGTGTGTGACAGCTGTCAGTCATAAAAAGCCGATATAAATCTGGTATCTCTGTAATCGCACCGACCCGAAGAATAAAGTAATCTAATCAGTTATATCACACTAGGAACGGCATAAAAAATAAATAAAACAAATATTATTCACCTGCTACTGATTTGTTTATTATGTCTCCCGAAGATCCCAGTAAGGCTCTGCTCACATTTATCCTGTGCTCTGCGCTGAGCACTTACACCAGAGTTTCCGTGTAAATCTCTGAAATACGTGATTCAGCCAGAACCCATGATGGAAGATTCCCTGTAATGAGGCAGATATAGGCCACTGTGGATGCCGTCTAGCCTGGGATCCCACGGTGTCATTTGTTTTAGGCGTGCATAAAAGTGCGGTTGGCCACAGTTTTGTGCACTTCTGAAAAAAAGGACACCACTAAACAGAGGCCAGACGGAGTCCAGAGTAACTCTGCTGCTTCATTACAGTGAATGGATCCTGCAGGGGTTTCATCTGAATTACATCACTTGGAAAATTAGATGGAAACCCCGATGTAAGTGCTCAGCCTAGAGCGCCAGATAAATGTTACGTAAAATGTTCCCAATAAAAGCTTCAACTCAGTCCTCAAAAAAAGCTAGTCCCCACTCAGGTCCATCATCTGTTAAAAATATAAGGGACTTCCAAGTTACTGGTAGCAGAAAGGCTCTGGAAAAGCAAAATGGTCCTTGCCCCCCAAAAGAAATTCAGAAAATTTTGTGCTCCCAAATCCAAATGCCTATTCTACAATAATTTGTTCTCCAATTGTCAAATAGCGCTCCTTCCCCCTCAAATCTCACCGTATGGCTAAGTGGTACGATACAGCCACATATGGGGTATTGACACTTTTAGAAGAAATTGTGTGACACATTTCGGCACCATTTTTACCCATTGCCCTGTGTGAAAATGTAAAATCTGAGGGTAAAACATTTTTTTGTGGTAAAAATATAATTATGCTTTTTTCACTGCCCAATGGTATAAATTTAAAAATTAAAAAATGCTCACTACTTCCCTAGATGAATTCCTTGAGAGGTGTAGTTTACAAAATGGGGTCACTTGTGGGGGTTTCTGCTGTTTTGGCATGTCAGCGACTCTTCAAATGTGACATGGTGTCTGCTGCCTATCCCAGCCAACATAGCGCTTCTTTCTCTTCCGAACCCTGCCGTACACCAAAGCAGTGGTTTTCCCCCACATATGGGGTATCGGCGTGTTCAGGAGAAATTGCACAACAAATTTCATGGTGCAATTTATCCTGTTACCCTTATGATAATACAAAATTAGGGAATGAAAAACATTTTTTGAGGGAAAAATGTGAAAATTTTATTTTTACGGCTCAATATTATAAACTTCTGTGAAGCAGCTGGGGGTGCAAGGTGCTCACCACACATCTAGATAAGTTCCCTAAGGGGTCTAGTTTCCAAAATGGTGGCACTTGTGGGGGGTTTCCACTGTTTAGGCACTTTAGGGGCTCCCCAAATGTGACATGGCGTCCGCTAATTATTCAAACAAATTTTACATTCAAAAAGTCAAATGGCGCTCCTTCCCTTTCAAACCCTGCCATGTGCCCAAACAGTAATTTGCCTCCACATATGGGGTATCAGCGTGTTCAGGAGAAATTGCATAACAAATTTCATGGTGCAATTTATCCTATTACCCTTATGATAATGCAAAATTAAGGGATGAAAAATGGTTTTGTGGGAAAAATGTGAAAATTTTATTTTTACAGCTCAATATTATAAACTTCTGTGAAGCACCTTGGGGTTCAAGGTGCTCACCACACATCTAGATAAGTTCCCTAAGGGGTCTAGTTTCCAAAATGGTGTCACTTGTGGGGGGTTTCCACTGTTTAGGCACATCAGGAGCTCTCCAAACGCAACATGGCGTCCGCTAATTATTCAGACAAATTTTACATTCAAAAAGTCTAATGGCGCTCCTTCCCTTCCGAACCCTGCCGTGCGCCCAAACAGTGGTTTTCCCTCACATATGGGGTATCAGCACGCTCAAGAGAAATTGCACAAAAAAATTTGGGGTCCATTTTTTCATGATACCCCTGTGAAAATAAAAAAATTGGGTCTAAAGTAACATTTTTGTGAAAAAAGTTAAATGTTAATTTTTTTCTTCCACATTCCAAAAATTCCTGTGAAGCACCTGAAGGGTTAATAAAGTTCTTGAATGTGGTTTTGAGCACCTTGAGGGGTGCAGTTTTTAGAATGGTGTCACTTTTGGGTATTTTCTGTCATAAAGACCCCTCAAAGTGACTTCAAATATGATGTGGTCCCTAAAAAAATGTTTTTGTAAATTTTGTTGGAAAAATGAGAAATCGCTGGTCAACTTTTAACCCTTATAGCTCCCTAACAAAAAAAAATTTGGGTTCCAAAATTGTGCTGATGTAAAGTAGACATGTGGGAAATATTATTTATTAACTATTTTGTGTGACATATCTCTCTGATTTAAGGGCATTTTTCACAAATAAACGCAAGTGATATCGAAGAAATTTTACCACTATCATGAAGTACAATATGTCACGAAAAAATCAGGGGAATACGTTGAAGCGTTCCAGGGTAATTACTTCATAAACTGGCAGTGGTCAGAATTGAAAAAATTGGCCCGGTCACGAAGGCAAAAACAGGCTCCGGCGCGAAGTGGTTAAACTGTTCTGTGACGGCCCACACCACTGCCAAGAATTCTAGCTTGAAGGAGCTGTAATTCTCCGGGTTTCTTTCAGTGGGCCTCAGCTGCCGGCTGGCGTACGCTATCACTCATTCCCTGCCCTGTTGATTTTGGGACAGTACGGCTCCTAGCCCCACATTACTGGCGTCGGTGTGGAGGATGAAAGGCTGGCCATAATCAGGGTAGGCCAGAATTTCATCCCCCGTGAGAGCCATCTTCAGCTGGCGGAAGGAATCCTATTCCAACTAATCCCACTTGAAGGATGGCTTGTGACTTCTGGATTTAGACTGACCTATCAGGAGGTCCTGCATTGGAGCTGCCATCTTAGTGAACCCGGGGATGAACTTTCGGTAGTAGCCTACCAACCCAAGGAATTGCCTCACTTCTTTGATGTTAGAGGGGCTTGGCCAGCTCTTGATGGCCGTAACCTTGTCGGGATCGGGGGCTACTCCCTCAGCACTCAACACGTGCCCCAGGTACTGTACCTTCGGTTTCAACAGATGACACTTTGAGGGCTTCACTTTCAGGCCATAGCCTGCCAGGGCTTCGAACACCTCGGCCAGGTGTTTTAGATGGTCCTCGTAGGTCTTCGAATATACAATAACATCGTCCAAGTACAGTAGGACCGTCTCAAAGTTTCGGTGCCCAAGGCAGCATTCCATCACCCTCTGGAAGGTCCCGGGTGCGTTACAGAGCCCAAAGGGCATACAGTTGAATTCACTTAATCCCATCGGGGTGGTGAAGGCGGTCTTCTCCTTGTCAGCCTCTGCCACAGGAACCTGCCAGTACCCGCTAGTAAGGTCCAAAGTAGAGAAGAAATTAGCTGATTTTAGTGCGGCCAAAGACTCCTGTATTCTAGGCAGCGGGTATGCGTCTTTATGGGTGATAAGATTGATTTGTCTATAGTCCATGCACATTCTCATAGTATCGTCTTTCTTTTTTACCAGAACCAAGGGGGCTGCCCAGGGGCTACAACTGTCTCTAATGACCCCGGATTCTTTCATTTCTCTCAGGATGCCTTTTGCGCGGGGGGTACAGGTCTGTATCTCTCTTTTATTGGTGAGTGGCTCCCCGTGGGGATGTGGTGTTCTACCCCTTTCACTCTGCCGAAGTCTAGCGGGTGCTTACTAAAGATTATCTCGTACTCCCGAACCATCCGGTAGACTCCTTGTTTTTGGTGCAGGGGAGTAGAGTCAGCACCCACATGGAGTTTCTAGCACCAGTCCTCCTTGGGTTTCTGGGAACCATTACCCTCCGCCTGGGGAGATGGAGGCAAGGGTTCCATGGCCCTGACAGCATTGTGTTCAACAGTATACAATTTGGCTAGTGTGGCGTACCGAGGCAAGTGTACTTCCCTTTCCCCGATGTTTAAGATCTGGACGGGCACCCTCCCATGGCGGACATCTACCACCCCCCGGGCTGTCAAAATGGTGGGCCTGCTGTCTGAGTACACCGGTTCTACCATGGCTTGGTAGTTTCTCCCTCTTAACCCGATTGCAGTCCGACACCAGATCATCATTTCACTTTTGGGGGGCATGGCAATGGGGAATGGGTCGCTCATCCTCACGCTACCGATCTCACCATCAGACAGTTCTACCTGTTGCCGTCTCATCAGGGCTCTTATCTCTTTCTGTAGGACCCTCTGTTGGCTGGAGCTCGCATTCATCGCCACCTATTGCAAAATTACAATTACTTCTGAAAGACAATTTTCAATCACGTTAGTACCCAAGGTTATTTTAGGGTGACTTTCTTGCCGGTCAATGTCCACAATGATCACCCCCTGTGCCGGCAGTTCAACTTTACCAATCTGGTCAATGCGGCAACACTCTTTGTTAGCTCTTGGACCTGATAGTGCAGGTTTGCAGACGGGGGTGAGTTTAGGGCCTGTGCATCAGCCCCTACAAGGTCTGCAGGGTAGGGCGCCGCCTCCTGGTGGTAAGTGATGGCCGGGCGCCGGGAAGCTACAGCGCCTCCTGGTGCGGGTTCTCGGAGCACCCGGATGGCCCTATCTTTAAATTGTGCAAAAGTCAAATTGGGGTTCTGTAGAGCTATGAGGCGCAGCTGAGTTCTGTGGGCGCTGGACAGCAGGCCTTCTATAAACTGATCAGTCAATAGTTTATCTGTATCCTGCACGCTGCCAGGGTCAGCTTGCTTAATTGCCCCCAAGGCTTCCTGTAGATTTAGGGCATAGTCTCTGATGCTATCCTGAGCTCGCTGCTTACATCCATAGAACCGCATTTTGATTTCGGCTGAGGTACGGGTATCAAAGGTGTCCCGTAGACGGGTCAGAACCCCCCTTACAGTCCTTTTCTCCTCAGCTGTCCAAGACTTTACCTCCCGCTGGGCCACACCAGTTAACTGCCCTATTAATATGCTTACTTTCTGTTCCTCGGTTAGGGGATAAACTTTAAATAAGCTATACAGTCTTTCTTTGAAGTCGCCCAGGGTATGCGACTCACCGGCATACTGTGGCAGCCAGGCCGCTCCGGGGATATAGGGCATGGAAAATGGCATCACAGGTGCAGCGGCTACGCTGGTGGTAGAGGGTCTCTCTGCTTCCGACATCTTCCTCACCCCTAGTTAACCGTGGCCTACCTTCCGGCGATCCTCTTCTGTAGGCTGCGACTCCGCTCGCGATGCTCTGGGTAAGGACCTTGCGTCTCGGGGTGATGACGTCGGTGTCCGCTGGATCTCCTTCCAGGACCTTGCTCAGCGTCTCAGCATAGGGCGGGGCTTCAGGTCTCACGCGGTTTTTGGTGTCCACGCCCCTATTCTTCCCGCGCGACGTCTCAAAGATGGCGGGAAATGGCCCCGAATGGCGGGAAACTTCACTCAGGTATGTATAAAGTCCTTTTTCAGGCACGCAATACCCGTTTGTGGCGGGTTGGTCACAATCCTGCCAACTACGCCAAAGCTGATTCGCCCCCTGGGCCGTGGGGTACCCGGAACCGGGCCTTCTGTGTGATGCTGGGAGTAGTAGTGGCAACCCGATCCCGTGGCTTAGGGCGGTCAGACCAAGTGTTGGCAGTCTATCAATCAGTGAAATGTCCGACTACGCCATCCGTGGACTGCGGTCAGGGATAACCGCCGCTGCGAGGCAGTCCGCTGAGGCTGGTGTTGTGGGTGCAGCCGAGTGTGGTATAACTCCCCACAGGAGGAGTGTAGCCTCAGGGCAGCGTAAGTGGATGTTGGGGGTGATAGTCCTGGCCGCGTTAGTCAGAATGCAGAGTCCGCTTATCAGTTCAGGGTCTTTATTGTAACAGATGGTAATGACCCAACAGTAGTACCGGCTAGAAGGGGGCCTGGATGTCTGAGAACGCTCGGGAAGCCCTCCTGGTCAGGGTGAGGGTGTAGGCCTACCGTTCTCTCTATGCTCTTTCTGACTATTCCCCTTTTCGTGGTATAATAGCCCACGTTCCTGAGCATGTCATGTATTCTCGCCCGTATGGCTTGCAACTTGGGCTCCTTTTACCTCTGGCCTCTCTTGGCTTTGCTGGTCCCTTCTGTTGTGGCGGAGCCTCCGGGCTTCTTAGGCCAAGGGACATGTAATCCCTCGCGGGTTGGTTGTTTGCTGCTGGACTTAGAGTCTGTATAGCCTCGGACCCCAATGTCCGGTTAAATGGTTCTCTCTCTCTGCCAGGACAGGCTCTCGGCGCCGTACGTCCCTGGCTAGCTGTTCCTCCACTGCCACACGACCTCCTCAGCTACAGCTGAACTGTCCCTCCTTCTCTGGGACTAGCTTCACTCCTGAGCTAGGTCGTCCAGTTCTCTCAGTTCTCTCTAACCCTGCCCTCAGTTCCAGCTTTTATAGGGGCAGCCAGCTCCCCCTACTGGCCTGGGACAGGAGGTGCTGTATGCTAATGGTCCCTGACCAGGGAACCTCCCTCCTGCTCTCAGACACAGCCTTTATTATTATTTGTGGAATCCAGGGCTGGGGTGACACAGACAGATGAGACAAAAATGGAAGTTTTTAGCAAGGAACATCACCTCTATGTTCACAGACGGAAAAATGATGCATATCAAGAAAAGAACACTGTCCCTACTGTAAAACATGGAGGAAGCTCTGTTATGTTCTGGAGCTGCTTTACTGCATCTGGCACAAGGTGTCAGGTCATGGGTCTTGCAACAGGATAATTGACCCAAAACACACAGCTAAAAACACCCAAGAATGGCTAAGAGGAAAATATCGGACTATTCTGAAGTGGCCTTCTATGAGTAATGACCTAAATCCTATTAAGCATCTTTGGAAAGAGCTGAAACATGCCGTCTGGAAAAGGCAACCTTCAAACACGAGACAACTGGAGCAGTTTGCTCATGAGGAGTGGCCAAAATACCTGTCAAGAGGTGCAGAAGTCTCATTGACAGTTACAGGAATCGTTTGATTGCTGTGATTGCCTCAAAAGGTTGTTCAACAAAATATTAAGTTAAGAAGAACCATCATTTCTGTCCAGGCCTATTTCATGAGTTTATTTTTATTTTTTAATTCTGTGGAAGCAGGGGTGAAAAGCAATGTCTGACTTTCATTTGTTCATTTTCATAGATTTTTAATTTATTATTACTTTTGTCAGATTCAAGTTATTTCTGTGACCATCGTGGGTTTTTCTTTCATTAAACGAGGGGTACGAACAATTTTGACCACATGTGTAGCTGCCGAGATTTATTTTATAAATATTCCTCTAATGTCGGCCTTCAAGGCTTCTCATACATGTAAAACAGAAGTTGTATTTTTATTAATCACAAGATTATCCTTTAGTTCCCCTTCAATTTCCACTTAAGGTCTATAACTTGCAACCAAAATGGGGTTTAATTTCCATGTAGGTCTGTACTGCATTGGGAGATTAAGCTTAGGGAGACACAGAGGAGAATGATTGGATAGTACTCTGTGCAGGAGCAGAGTGATCTATTTCAAGTGTTTATTTCTGTTAATGTTGATGATTATGGCTTACAGCCAATGAAATCACAAAAGTCATCATCTCAGTAAATTAGAATACTTTATAACAACAGCTTGAAAAATGTTTTTAAAATCTGAAATGTTGGCCTACTGAAATGTATGTTTAGTAAATGCCCTCAATACTTGGTCAGGGTTCCTTTTGCATCAATTACTGCATCAATGCGGCGTGGCATGGAGGTGATCAGCCTGTGGCACTGCTGAGGTGTTATGGAAGCCCAGGTTGCTTTGATATCAGCCTTCAGCTCATCTGCATTGTTGGGTCTGGTGTCTCTCATCTTCCTCTTGACAACCCCATAGGGAATCTATGGGGTATTAAGGTCAGGCGAGTTTGCTGGCCAATCAAGCACAGTGATACTGTTGTTTTTAAACCAGGTATTGGTACTTTAGTCAGTGTGGACAGGTGCCAAGTCCTGCTGGAGAATGAAATTTCCATCTCCAAAAGCTTGTTGACAGAGGGAACCATGAAGTGTCTAAAATTCCCTGGTAGATGGCTGCGCTGTCTTGATAAAACACAGTGGACCTACACCAGCATATGACATGGCTCTCCAAACCATCACTGATTGTGGAAACTTCACACTAGACCTCAAGCAGCTTGAATTGTGGCCTCTTCACTCTTCCTCCAGACCCTGGGACCTTGATTTCCAAAAGAAATGCAAAATTTACTTTCATCTGAAAACAACACCTTGGACCACTGAGCAACCGTCCAGGTCTTTTTCTCCTTGGTCCAAGTACGACACTTCTGGCGTTGTCTATTGGTCATAAGTGGCTTGAAACAAGGAATGCAACACTTGTAGCCCATGTCCTGGATACGTCTGTGTGTGGTGGCTCTTGAAGCAATGACTCCAGCAGCAGACGACTCCTTGTGAATCTCCCCCAAATTTTTGAATGGCCTTTTCTTAACAATCCTTTCAAGGCTGCGGTTATCCCGGTTGCTTGTGCACCTTTTTCTACCACACATTTTCCTTCCACTCAACTTTACATTAATATGCTTGGATACAGCACTCTGTGAACAGCCAGCTTTTTTAGCAATGACTTTTTGTGGCTTACCCTCCTTATGGAGTGTGTCAATGACTGCCTTCTGGACATATGTCAAGTCAGCAGTCTTCCCCATCATTGTGGAGCCTACTGAAACAGACTAAGGGACCTTTCTAAACACTTAGGAACCATTTGCAGGTGTTTTTTCATAATTTTTCTAATTTACTGAGATAATGACTATTGTGTTTTCATTGGCTGTAAACCATAATCATCAACATTAACAGAAATAAACACTTGAAATAGATCACTCTGAAATAAATTAAAATTTTGATGATATTCTAATTTTGTGAGAAGCACCTGTATAAGACCGTGCATCAGTTCATTTCCGAGAGCCAAATCAATTCTCCACAAAGAGGAGAATGTAGATGAAAAACCGAAGTATTGGTATACATTAGGATGACGGGCTCTCCAAAGATCAATTAAGGCTGTCTCCTTAAGTGTCACACACAGTGTGGGAAAGACTAAGTGCAGCATGAAGGGATGAGAGGAAGGAAGCCCAGACACTAGGGAAAGGGGTAATGGAGACCCCTAGACAGATCTAATAACACCCGGCCTCCCCTACCATCTCTATATTGATTCCACATCAATCACCGAGTAGGAAACCTAAGCCCTGTATATCCCTAGAGCTAGGCCCTGGATAGGGAGGGGAAATGATAACTGATCAGTCCCCACTATAAACTAAAGACAACAAGTGAGACAACGGGGGAGAAACTTAGCTTGAGCAGACTCCAGAGAGATAACACCAAATGTCCTCCAAGGGCACCAGAGAGGTAGTAAGCCGACTGCTATAGCTCCAAGCCTTCACAAGGGAAAATGTGAGTATCACCGACGACTCCCTAAAGCAGACAGAGTTTATAAACACCCAGGGCAAGGTGTCTCAATCAGAGCAGGAGGGAGGTTGCCGCTGGGTCTAAAAGTCAGAAGGATTAAGAAGGCAATGCCAAACGCACAGACCTTCTGCAGCCAGATGCAGAGCGACAGTCAGTTACATCTGACACACCCGTGACAGTAAGTGACCAAAAAGGATACAATTGCCTTCTACCCTCTTAGATTCATGCCTCCCTGTATCCCAGTGAGAGTCCGGTACATTATTAAAGTCCCCTATTATAATATAGGGAATTTGTGAGAAGCCGGAAATAATAGTGAGAATTTTATGTATGATTCTACTGGAATATGGAGCTGGTATGTAGATAGAGATTATTAATAGGGCAGCACGGTGGCTCAGTGGTTAGCACTGCAGCCTTGCATCGCTGGGGTCCTGGGTTCAAATCCCACCAAGGACAACATCTGCAAGAAGTTTGTATGTTCTCCCCGTGTTTGTGTGGGTTTCCTCCGGGTTCTCTGGTTTCCTCCCACACTCCAAAGAAATACTAATAGGGAATTTAGATTGTGAGCCCTGATGGGGACAGCAATAATTGTGTATGTAAAGTGCTGCGGAATATGTTAGCGCTATATAAAAATAAAGATTATTATTTATTATTAATAGAGATTTAGTAATTAGCTTTCAGTACAAACATACGTACTGACCCTCTGTATCTATTATCACTATGAGACGCTCACATTGTGCTCTAGGGTGTACTAATATACTGACTCCCCGAGAGTATGGAGAGTGCGTGGAGTGATAGTCGGCTGTAACCACTTCTTGTTTAGTAGATGAAGTTTCTCAGAGGTAAGATGTGTTTCTTGTGGACAAATCAAGGCAGATTTTTCCATTTGAAGATATTGAAAGATCACCTGTCTTTTAACACTAGAAGAAAGACCCCTTACATTCCAGCTATTTGCACTGACCCCACCATATTTAATGTAGTTGATATGTCGTTTCCAATATCCTATTAGCAGAGCATTTCCGTTTTACATAGCTAGTTAAGTGTATATTACAAGATTGTCGACAATATAAAACATACCAAAAAAATAAAAAAGACCCCCCCTCCCTATAAAACCCCAACCATAATAGGCAGATATAAAACACCTTTCTCCGGGTGAGAGACTGGGCAAAGTATTTCCATAGCTGTCGCTTTTAAAGTAGAAAAAATGGCGGCTCAGTCACTGTTGAACATATGGGAGAATCCCGCCTAGAATGTAAGTCTCCTTGGGGGATAATTCAACCCCAATTAGGCAAGAAAAATGTGATATAATCATAATAGAACCTGAAGAAAAAACAACATTTGTAAAGAACTGTCCAGCAAGCAGGGACACTTCTTCCCATATACTCACTGATCACTGTGTTTTTGAATAATTAGGGTTTATACCACAGGATCTTCAACTTGTAACATCCCGAATGTGATCCCGGCGTATTTGCCTCTCATTCATATTGAGCCAGTGAAGGGTTTATGAATCTTGAATAAAGTGCACAGTACCTCGGGCTACCACCCTTAACTTGGCAGGGTAGATTATTGAATATCAGGATCTGGAGATATTTGTGGATACTTCCCACGCTGCTGGTTTATTGAAGACGTCAATTCAGAAAGGTTTATTAAATTGCTGTTTTTATTCGATGCGTTGTAAAGTGACAAGCACTTCTTCTTCAGGAGAAAACCACATACAGACAAAACTGTGCAACACAGTGTAAAGACTTGAGGTTTGAATTAAGGCTCCAAAGCAACACATGACTGTCTGAGTTGTGTCAAAGTTCACTGGATTGGCAAACGATTACATCGGAAAATAACAAAATTGTGTGTATTTCAATTATACAAAGAAATTCCTCCTAAAATGTATCACAGTCCATATACTATAAACCTATTCGACATTATTTAAAAATTGTATATCTATAAGTTCAAATGTTGGCTAAAATAAATGTATGTATTCACTTATTCTAATAGCAGGAGTTGGGTTAGAACCTATGTCTCTATAGGGAAAACCACTGTGTCCTGTGTTCTTTACTCGTTAAGCCGCTATGTGTATTTAGGAATTAACAGAAGATTAAAAAGAAAAGCAAATCCAAGGGTAGGAGAAAAGTGTGTAAAAAACGTGTAGTTCATTGTATGTCAAAAAATTCTTGATTTATTTTATTTAATGTCTGTTTGATGAGGTAAACTGCTCTTATCTGAATTCCTCTAAATGTTATTTTAGTTTATTATATTTGTTACAGTCCATTTGTTGCGTTTCATATGTCAGAATATTATTTTGTGTCATTATACTGATATCAGTGTGTTTTATCAATTCCTGTATAATTTTATTAGAGGAAAAATAAATATCATTATAAATTAATTCCACGCTTCCTTTTTTAATTAATTAGCTTCTCATACAATGTGATGGTGAAATATGGGGAGAGAGCGTGGTTTACCTCTGTCCGTGAATATGGCCGCTGGAGTAAATATATGGCCATGTGCTTAACTTGGAAGGATTTCATCTGCTGAGGGGTCACCTAGAGCAGCAGTGACGTTACGTGGGAATCCGGTCAGGGAGATCTTTCTTTTTACTACAAGCCTTCGTTATCAGGGACTGTAGGTAATAGAGGACGGGGAACATCAGAGGAATCCCGCGCTTGCTACATGGATTCTCTCGGAAGATAGTGACTCGAATTACAATGAGTGGAGTTTTATACTCTGAAAGTTCGAGGATTTTATCTAAAATAAATAATTTATATCAATTGGTTAATAAAAACCAAGTCACAGATCATGGATAGTATTGTAGTAAATAGATATTACAATAAAATATCTTATTAAAGGATCATCTAAATTATTACAATTAATACTAAAGTTAAGGGAGCTTCCACATCAGACTTTCTATCTCCAAAATGACCATAGATGTAGATTTCTTAACATCTAAAGGAACATTTCAGACATTTCATTTAATCCATGGGGTTTCAAACTGTTCAGTCTCTATATCCAGTAAATCTCCTTCCTGCTCAGTTTCTGAATGCGGTTCGGCCTATTAGCAGGAATATATTCAATTGGACTAATTTTCATTTTCTATACTCATTATTGTGTTCTATTGTTCAGTGTCGAGATAAACCATGTTTAAGGAAACCCCTACGGATATTGTATCTATGTGAATGAATTCTGCTGTGGAGTGGCTGAGTCCTTCTACCCACATATTGGTTATAGCTAGGAGTTGCTTTGTCAAATTTGTTCTTCTGCTCACAGTACTTTTTGTAGATTCAACTGTTGCAATTGATAAAGGCTCAATTCTATTTGGTAGGACTTTCTCAATTATTTTGTTATTTGTTATCTTCGGTTCGATCTTATTATTTTCATTTTTTTCAATATTCTTTTTTATTTGTATCAATACATTCATTAGCCTTGTTCTTTAGTTGTATAGATACAGAAATTTTAGATTTTGTTCGATCACTCAGGGCACACTTTGTGTTTCTTTCTTTTTTATAATACGATAATCATCCCTGACTCGTTGCAGTTTTTTCAATTTATTCATTATTGGCTTATGTTCCAAATGTAATATGGATGTGATAGTGTTAGAATTTTTTTATATTCTGGATGAGATTCAAACCTTAATAGGTCCTTGTGACAAAACAGCTTTTTATCTTAATCAGCCATAAGTCTACATTTGTTAAGCCAAGAGAAATCCACTATTGTGTTTGTGTTGACATGTGAATGGACAGTACAGACCAAAAGTTTGGACACACCTTCTCATTTAAAGATTTTTCTGTATTTTCATGACTATGAAAATTGTACATTGACACTGAAGGCATCAAAACTATGATGGGACCTGTATTGTTCAACATCTTCATCAATGATTTAGATGAAGGAATTGAGGGTAAACTGATTAAATTTGCTGATGACACAAAGCTAGGAGGGATAGCTAATACTAGAGAAGAGAGAGAGAGGATTCAAAAAGACCTAAATAAACTGGAGCAGTGGGCCGCAACCAACAGAATGGTTTTTAACAGGGAAAAATGCAAAGTACTACATCTGGGCAATAAAAATGAAAAAAGCATATACAGAATGGGAGGAATAGAGCTAAGCAACAGTACATGTGAAAAAGACTTAGGTATACTAATAGATCATAGACTGAACATGAGTCAACAGTGTGATGCAGCAGCAAAAAAGGCAAATACAATTCTGGGATGTATTAACAGAAGCATACAGTCTAGATCACGTGAAGTCATTATCGGTCTTTACTCCTCTTTGGTCAGACCTCATCTGGAATACTGTGTACAGTTTTGGGCACCACATTTTAAAAAAGACATAGACAAACTGGAACAAGTTCAGAGAAGAGCGACCAGAATGGTGACTGGTCTGCAAACCATGTCCTATGAGGAACGGTTGCAGGATTTGGGAATGTTTAGCTTGCAAAAAAGAAGACTGAGAGGAGACTTAATAGCTGTCTACAAATATGTCAAGGGCTGTCACATTGTAGAAGGATCATCTTTATTCTCATTTGCACAGGGAAAGACTAGAAGCAACGGGATGAAACTAAATGGAAGGAGACACAGATTAGATATTAGAAAAAACTTTTTGACAGTTAGGGTGATTAATGAGTGGAACAGGCTGCCACGAGAGGTGGTGAGTTCCCCTTCAATGGACGTCTTCAAACAGAGGCTGGACAGACATCTGTCTGAGATGATTTAGTGAATCCTGCTTTGAGCAGGGGGTTGGACCAGATGACCCAGGAGGTCCCTTCCAACTCTACCATTCTATGATTCTATGATTCTATGATTCTATGAATTAACACATGTGGAATTGTATACGTAACAAAAAAGTGTGAAACAACTGAAAATATGTCTTATATTCTAGGTTCCTCAAAGTAGCCACCTTTTGCTTTGATGACTGCTTTGCACACTCTTGGCATTCTCTTGATGAGCTTCAAGAGGTAGTCACCGCAAATGGTTTTCACTTCACAGGTGTGCCCTGTCAGGTTTAATAAGTGGGATTTCTTGCCTTATAATTGGGGTTGGGACCATCAGTTGTGTTGTGCAGAAGTCAGGTGGATACACAGCTGATAGTCCTACTGAATAGACTGTTAGAATTTGTATTATGGCAAGAAAAAAGCAGCTAAGTAAAGAAAAACGAGTGGCCATCATTACTTTAAGAAATGAAGGTCAGTCAGTCCGAAAAATTGGGAAAACTTTTAAAGTGTCCCCAAGTGCAGTTGCAAAAACCATCAAGCGCTACAAAGAAACTGGCTCACATGAGGACCGCCCCAGGAAAGGAAGACCAAGAGTCACTTCTGCTTCTGAGGATAAGTTTATCCGAGTCACCAGCCTCAGAAATTGCAGGTTAACAGCAGCTTAGATTAGAGACCAGGTCAATGCCACACAGAGTTCTAGCAGCAGACACATCTCTACAACAACTGTTAAGAGGAGACTTTGTGCAGCAGGCCTTCATGGTAAAATAGCTGCTAGGAAACCACTGCTAAGGACAGGCAACAAGCAGAAGAGACTTGTTTGGGCTAAAGAACACAAGGAATGGACATTAGACCAGTGGAAATCTGTGCTTTGGTTTGATGAGTCCAAATTTGAGATCTTTGGTTCCAACCACCGTGTCTTTGTGCGACGCTGAAAAGGTGAACGGATGGACTCTACATGCCTGGTTCCCACCGTGAAGCATGGAGGAGGAGGAGGTGTGATGGTGTGGGGGTGCTTTGCTGGTGACACTGTTGGGGATTTATTCAAAATTGAAGGCATACTGAACCAGCATGGCTACCACATCATCTTGCAGTGGCATGCTATTCCATCCGGTTTGCGTTTAGTTGGACCATCATTTATTTTTCAACAGGACAATGACCCCAAACACACCTCCAGGCTGTGTAAGGGCTATTTGACCAAGAGGGAGAGTGATGGGGTGGTACAACAGATGACCTGGCCTCCACAGTCACCAGACCTGAACCCAATCGAGATGGCTTGGGGTGAGCAGGACCGCAGAGTGAAGGCAAAAGGGCCAACAAGTGCTAAGCATCTCCTTCAAGATTGTTGGAATACCATTTCCGGTGACTACCTCTTGAAGCTCATCAAGAGAATTCCAAGAGTGTGCAAAGCAGTCATCAAAGCAAAAGATGGCTACTTTGAAGAACGCAGAATATAAGACATATTTTCAGTTGTTTCACACTTTTTTAAGTATATAATTCCACATGTGTTAATTCATAGTTTTGATGCCTTCAGTGTGAATGTACAATTTTCAAAGTCATGAAAATACAGAAAAATCTTTAAATGAGAAGGTGTGTCCAAACTTTTGGTCTGTACTGTACGTGTATTTTTGTGGCTGGTCAAGACGGACATACGATTATTTGTATAAAGCTGAATATTGACGTCTCTTGGTTTTTAAACAATGATGTTTGTTACTATGCTAATTGCATATTGTACTAAAGCCATCAAGATGTTGATTTACAAGAGCCCCCTGCTATATCAACTATATAAATTGATTAAATGCTCAAACAATGAGACATGAACCCTGTGGAATAATAACTTCCCTAATCCTTGACCTATGGATGCGTACGTGAAAGGCCAACTGTAACTATTTAAGGGACATATGCCTCTGTAGCAGTGAGAATTGAAAATCTGTCAGAGTCTTCAGGGCATCCGCTTGGTGGCATAGCTCAATCCAGAGAGACACAGATTTGGATTCTACATGATTCCTGCCTAAGGATGTACGGCCCTGACTGGAAGGATACGGATCTGCTTCATTGACCATCAGAGAACCCATGGATACATTTGGGGAGACCAGGCTGGGACGATGAAGTCACCTGGCCGCATGGATATGTTGTTTGGGGTTGCCAGGTGGGACCCACTGGTTGCCTGGAACTCATGGAAACTCTCGGAGAGGCCAGGGTGGGACCGTTGGGTCTCCTGGCCTTGTACCTTGATGGACTGTCAGCTTCCTAAGCTTGCTGCTACCTCCTCTCTGTGGGTGCCCACCAAAAGCGGGGGCCACTGGCTGAGGTAGTTGGTCCTGGAAGTCCCAAAATCACAGTTCTATCCCTGGCAAGTCAGCAGAAGGACAAGACTGTGCAATGTTGTACCCTCTTGGGTATTTGCTGGGACTGTTCTGTTTAATGTCCGTTTGGTGGTCCAATGAAATATTGCCACACTACTTTACCCTCACACTGTGTTGTCTGAATAATATTATGCCAACGGAAGACCCCAGGTCTTCACAGTCCTTAGCTAAAGATAGAACTTTTTCAGTTGCAGTTTCACACAATTGTGTTCTCTTTTTACGTAAACATGTTAACATAATGTGCAGACAATTATTTAAATTAGAGTCCCATTCAAGTGTAAACGTATTGCCATTAGGAAATGTTTGTAGAGCTTTCCATGTCCATAATGGATCCTCCTGTTTGTCTAATAGTTTGTAACATGAGCTGTTCCCTTGAGGATAGTCGATTGTAAAAGTATTCCATGATGTAGATATATAGATAATTCCCTCGGCAGCTGGGCTCTCCTTTGACAATTGCCAGACCGGGAGACGATTCCAAGGTACTGCTGCTGTATCCAAGATAAAACACTAGGGGGAAAGTAGCGCAAATAGGGCCTTACCCAACAAACATTTAAGAGTATTTGTTTGTATCATATTGTGCTAACCTGATCAGTATTCTTTTGTTTGGCGTTTTAAGTTTGATGTTCAGCTACTGCGGATCCATGGGTTTCTCAAAACCGATGAATATCAGGATCTGTAGAAATTTATGGATAATTCCCATGCTGCTGGTTTATTGAAGACCTCAATTCAGAAAGGTTTATTAAATATAATAATTGAATATGGAACGTGCAGATCTCTCAGATGTTTTTTTGATATCAATGAATCTGGCTCTTTGTTTCTGTACTTCTATAGAATAATCTGGAAAGATCTAGATTTTGGACCCATTGATTGTTACATCTGGGTGATCCCTTGCCTGTCGCAGGATAATATCTCTGTCCCGGTAGTATAAAACTTTAGCCAGCACAGGTCTTTGTGGAAGCCCAGGAGGAAGATGAGCACCCTATAAGCTCGGTCTACAAGTTATAGGAGGGTTAAGGTTTCAAGCCTGATTATTAATTTCAGCCAGTTTTCAAAGAATTCAGTAGGAAAGGAGCCTTCTATTTTTTCAGGCACACCAATAATTGGTATATCATTGAGCCTTGACCTATTTTCAAGATCATCTGTTTCTGCCAGCAGTGCTGATATTTGCTTTTCTTACAAGCTTGTTCTCATTGCTTGTATCAGCTATCTAGTCCTCAATGGTGCTGACTCTGCCTTCCACTGCCCCTGCTCCATTTTCTGCAGTTTGTGTTGTATACCTGCTATCTCATCTTTAAGACCACCAAAATGTACATTGAAAGCAGATGGAGAGAATTTACAATGTACCACTGCAATGAAAAAGTCTTTTAAAGTAGGTTCCTCAGGTGCCTGTATGTCCCTTTGGTGCAGATTAGGACATGGGGCAGTGAGTATTGTGCCACATGCAATTTTGGGGTCTTTTCATCACCTTCAACGCGGCTGCCTCTCCCATCTCCTGCACACCCAACTCCTCCACTTGGAGCCGGTGAAAAGGTGTGGGGTAGCTGCTATAAGAAGGCCACTGTCACCTGCGGAGACATGTGTTTCTGTGCAGGAAAATTGCTACAGTCTGGCCACCACTTCCCTCCTCCTCGTCTCCCCTGCTCAATCTGTCTCCAGCATGACGACCATGGTGTCATCTTGGAGCTGAAAGCCTGCTTCTCCCGCAGTCTTTATGTGGCTTTTCTTGGACATTTTTTTTCTCCTGGAGCAAAGTACCTCCACACTCAGAAGGTTAACTGGTAGATGTATGACGATTTTCAAAATGGTCGTCAGGTCCTGTATCGGATAAATGGCTAGATTCTCGGCAGGAGCTCCTACATCTGCTTATTCACATATGTCGTTAGAGTTGTTGCACAAAAGTACTGCTGCTTTCTGTGTGAGTGGGATAGTCGTGCAAGGGAATATTGTACAAAAAAAGGGACTGGCCTCTCCGACATTCACTTCAGCAAGGGAATAAACTGTCCTGCATCAAGAAGTTGAGGACCCACCTAGGCAATGGTGATAACAAAATCTTATCAAGTTGGGCCTAATGAAGAACTTTGTAAAGGCTATGGATAAAAATGTAAAAGCATTCATGCATCTGATTGATAACTTTCCAAGGTTAAGTGAAGCAAATAAAAGAAGGAGTCTTTATTGGAATACAGATTCGTAAGCTTCTTCAAGATGAGGAGTTTCTTCATTTGTTCCAGGCCAACAAAAAGTCTGTATGGTTGACATTTGCATTTGTGGTAACTAACTTTTGGCAAACTCGAGCAGATACAGTAACTATGAAGAGTTGGTGTTATTTCTCCTCAAAACATAAGGATCTTGGCTGTAACATGTCCTTAATGATTAATTTCTTACATTCTAGAATTTTCTTACACCAAACTGTGAGAGACGAGGATGGTGAGAGACGTAACCAAGATATTGCAGCTATGTAGAAAAGATATCAAGGAAAATGAAATCCATCAATGCTTGCAGATTACTGTTCCATAATTTTAAGAGATGATCCGATACAGGAGTACAAGAAACAAGCAAAAAACAGTTCTCACTGAATGAGGATTAATTTTATGGTGCAATGCAATTTCTATAACTGTTCAAAATTCGCAATAGGGTTTAGACAGGTTTTAGTTATTTGAATTGTTTATAAGTTTTCTCTAAATAAATATCAGAAAATTGGCATAACAAAATATTCTGCATCTGTATATTTACAAAAATAATAATGTTTCAAAGTACTGAAACTTTTATCATTAATTATATGTAGCAGTAAAAGGGAAACTCATTGTCCAATTTGAATTCAGGAGGTCAAACTCATTGAGAAATGACTCAGCTCATAAAGGAACCTGACAACTTTTAAAAATATGTAAAACAGGGTTACATGATCTGAAAGGTCCATGAGCTTTGTTCTTCAGCTACTCAGTCAGGACATGCAGCCTCTGTACAGGTCCCGGTACCTTCCTCTCCTCCTCTGCACCAATCAGTAAGATAAGTGTGGGGCTTGAGGAGAGAGCAGTTCTCTCACTGATCAGGAAGGACGCGGTCTCATTGTTCTCAGTCACAGGAAGCTACCTCCAGTCTATAGGACGCACTCACTTATTAGCAAGCTTTATTCTTGCTAAAAGTGTGTCTTTTCAAGTAAAACATTTTCCACATTAAGGATATAAAAAAGGCCTCTCCCCTATGTGACGTCTCTGATGTCTATCAAGATGCGTTTTCCGGTTAAAAAAATTCACACATTCTGAACAGGAAAAAGGCTTCTCCCCTGTGTGAGTTCTCTGGTGACTAAGAAGATTTGATTTCTGGCTAAAACATTTCCCACATTCTGAACATGAAAAAGGCTTCTCCCCTGTGTGAGTTCTCTGATGTGTAACAAGATCTGATTTCTGGTTAAAACATTTCCCACATTCTGAACATGAAAAAGGCATCTTTCCTGTGTGAGTTCTCTGATGTCTATCAAGATTCACTTTCCGGTTAAAACATTTTCCACATTCAGAACATGAAAAAGGCTTCTCCCCTGCGTGAGTTCTCTGATGTGGAACAAGATCTGATTTCTGGTTAAAACATTTCCCACATTCTGAACATGAAAAAGGCATCTTTCCTGTGGGAGTTCTCTGATGTCTATGAAGATGCGCTTTCCGGTTAAAACATTTTCCACATTCTGAACATGAAAAAGGTTTCTCCCCTGTGTGAATTCTCTGATGTTTAACAAGATCTGATTTCCATGTAAAACATTTCGCACATTCTGAACATGAAAAAGGCTTTTCTCCTGTGTGAGTTCTCTGGTGCTTAACAAGATTTGATTTCCCTGTGAAACATTTCCCACATTCTGAACATGAAAAAGGCTTCTCCGCTGTGTGAGTTCTCTGATGTTTAACAAGATCTGATTTCCATGTAAAACATTTCGCACATTCTGAACATGAAAAAGGCTTTTCTCCTGTGTGAGTTCTCTGGTGCTTAACAAGATTTGATTTCCCTGTGAAACATTTCCCACATTCTGAACATGAAAAAGGCTTCTCCCCTGTGTGAGTTCTTTGGTGACTAAGAAGATTTGGTTTCTTGTTAAAACATTTCATACACTTGAAACAAGAAAATCTATTCTTTGCTGTGTCAATTTTTTGATGTTTAGGAAAAAACTTTTTGAGGGGAAAACTATTTCCATATTCTGACCATGCAAATGGCTTCTTAGCTTTAGGAGCAGTTAGTTTTTTAATGCTTATTTTGTGACTTTGATTTTCCTTAGTAGTCGGTAATGAATCAGAAGATAGGACCTGTTTCAAAGGATCAGATGACACATCTTTGCTGTGAAGGGATGATAGTATATTTGGAGTAATAGCATTCCCTTCAATTGTATCCTGTGAGATCTCAACCTCATCTGATTTGAAAATTGAAGATGTCAGCCGTCCCTCTGATCTCCTAATACAGTCATCTAAGTAAAAAAAAATATTATATTTGAATAAAATATTCTTGAAATTTATATTTTTGAACATCTCTACTTAAACTGTTGGTACAAATGGCAAGTTATGTAAAAATATTGAATTATTCACCAAGACAATGACAGTTCACAGTCTAATAGAAAACCTCATAGCATGAACCAGTAGAGCTTGGTGTTCAACTGTTTGTTCATTCTGCCTCCCAAATATGAAAATGCGAAAATGATACCAATAAAAATTTCTACTCATCTCATAAAAAACAAGCCTCCACTCAGGTCCATCATCTGCCAATGGAAAAACAGAGGTTTCCACATCATTAGTGGCTCAAAAACTCTTGAAAAGCAACATGGCTTCCATAAACCAATCCAGCAAAATCCGCTCTTCCAAAGTCAAATATGCTCCCTACTTAACTCAAACAGAAAGCACCACACCCTACTAAAGCTCATGCATAATGCCAGAAGCTGCCTGTTACAGCCTTGTTCTCTGCTGGTTAAGTCTTCTGTGTTCAGCTCCCGTGTTTTGTATTTTCTTCTTAGTTTCTTCTTGTGATCCCAGCCAGTTTTATGACTACTATTGTGTCTTCTGATTTTGTATTTTCTCTGCCCTCCTGGTTCTGATCCGGCTACCTGACTATTCTTCTTGTCATCTCACAGCACAGAACAGTAGGCAACATCAAGTCCAAGTCTAGGGGTCTTTGTGTAAGTACACATCCATGTAGAGGGGTTAAAGGGTGATGGGCAAAACATTGACTATAGACAATAACACATCTAATGAAAAGATAAAAAAAAAAGTAAAAGTAACTAGTGGAGAAGCCTCTCTGGGATAATTAGAGTATGCTTCTTGGTAGCTCCTGGCAATTTAAAATATAGTAAGGGCCAATATTTTCTGTCAAATGAGTTTCAAGAAGAAATATACATTTAATGAGAACTTTTTATAATAGTGCAGAGCTGAGGTGCCTTAAATTTAGAACTCGGGCATTTGGAAGAGACAATGGAGACCTTTTTTGAAAGACTACCAGGGAGTTACAGACTCACAGAATGAACCTGTAAAAAAAAAGACAGGATAAAAAAACACGTTACATCCCCAACAAGAATGCATGTTTGGGGGGGGGGGGGGGGACTCCAACTGTAAACCAGAGTTGCACTTATTTATGGTAGATAGTTGGAGCTACTATGAGTCCAGACCATAAGAGTAGAGAAAGTATTAGTGCTCCCCATTTCAGGATAAATTGCATCTAAATTCTTTAGAGTTGATAATATAATATATGACGTGGAGTGAATCCATGAAACCAGAGCTCGAGTCATGCCAACATATCTCCTACAGGCATGAATACATTTTTTTACAGCCATCCATCAGCCACTCACATATTAGAGATATATCATGGCACAGGTGTAATGTTTTTTTGTATACTTTATCTATTTGAAGTTATTTGGTTTAAAAAGAAATTGAAAAGTCAGGGTAAAGGGAAACTCTGTTGTTATTATACAGAAATTCACACTTGGCCCTCACTGCACGTTTAATGTTGCCGATCATAAAAGCTATATTCATCCAATAAGATATCAGGGTTCTAAGAAGCTAACAGCATCATTACCCTCTGCTTTCTCTCACAGGCCCATCATAATATTTTTCTTCAAGTGATTTTCTAACTTGTCAGCACTTTCTACATATGCTGTCATTTGGATTGGTAGTTTACAGATTTGGGCAGGTAAGAACCAGGATCTTCTAATTTCAGTTGGTAGGTGGATCTTCCAGGTTGTAAGTTCTATTGAAAAAGGGATTTCAATGCCCAAAGTCATTTGAACAGTTTTTGGTGAAGGACAATGTATTGGTCTAGATGCAAAATGGTCATCACACGATCGTGATACAGCTGGACTACATGACCGGTAAAGCAGCCACAGCCTGTGACTAAGAAGAATCTGTGACTTCTCTGCATTTAGTGGTTACTCACCTGGATGGTTATCTGTAGGAATCTCCTCTTTACACCGCTCGTTACCCCTCACATATGTCTCTGTAGTATTAATATGGGTCAGATCTTCACCCTGAAACAAATATTGTACAAGTCACAGACAGATGGAGAAGTCACATCTATGATCAGTAGTGATAAGCGAGTACCGTTATATTCGTAATCGCTATACTCGTAACGAGTACTTTATACTCGGTATTCGGAAAAAATATGCGATTATTACAATGTAAGTCAATGGGAAATGCGAGTAATTTTCTGCTGGACCCTATTAAGGGGCCTGGGGGCCTTAGGAAAAGGCTGAAATGGATGGGGAAGTGATGAAACAGAATAGAAGAGCCTGGAGAATGTGCCTGCATGCATTTCTGACTCACATATGGTTTCTGGGAATAAGTTTGTTGCATTATTATGCCACTCTTACAGACACACAAGAACAACTTCCAAACCTAACCTAAATTGAATTTAACAGGCCAAAAAGGTTAAGAAACAGTTTTTCCTGCACAATCACTTGTATATAAGGCTAAATAAACCAGAGAAACCAAAAGAATATCCCTTTAGCGTTTGTTCACACATACTGTTGTGGCTTTTTTTTGCCTTTTACAATTGGGAGGGCCCTGACTTATACATTTTGTAGGTCCCTCTGTCATACATCATTTTTAGTTCTCTATTCCCCAGCACTTTACAAGCATAGCTAGAACATACTAGTAGGTATGTTGATCTTTGACCTGAGAGGCCTCAGGTGGCTCTATAACATGCGTTTTGGAGGGACAGCTGTTACTTAGACATTTGGGTGGTCCCTCCATCATTGACACTCAGATAGTGGAATACATATTCAATAGCAGTTTACAATGTGCCCATTGTAGCGTTGGGTTGACCCTCTTCCTCCTACTCCACCACCATGTGATACTGCGGCCCTAAATTCAAATGTTCAGAGGCTCTGCAGTAGGCAGGAAAGCTGAGTTTTGTGAGAACCCTCGTGTGTCCCTGTAACATACATTTTGAAGTGCCCTCCTCTAGAGATTTTTGGAGGTCCCTCTTGTGTACATTTGAGAGTGTCCTCACTTATTCATATTGTAAGGCCTTCACTCTATTATTTAACTCATTTAAGGGCAGAGACTATAGAGAAAAAGGCCAAGAGATATGGAGTACTAGAAGGTAGCAGTGAGTGCGGCCTGCGATCCTCTGGTATGGCTGAACTCAGTGAACTGGAAAAATAAAGCTGCACTAGTCAACTGGATGACGAGCTCAAATATATCACTTGTGCAAGTCAATGGACAAAGGATATATGGTGCCCCCCCTCCAGGATGGGTTGGAGAAGCTTCTCCAAATGGCTCAGAGATTTTGATTGTCAATATTCCCAAGATTATATAGGTAGAGAAGACTTCTTGATACTGTACTACTTGGTCAAGTGCAGAATGTGCATCGTATTTCCAAAAATTACTTCTGGGGGCTGTGTCATAGGTGCAGGGAGATTCCTTGACAAGGGCTTCCCTTGTCAAACATTATCTACGATGGAGTACTGTAGAAGTTGTGGTCCTCAATTCAAGTTTTCAGAGGGCCATCAGTCGGTCATCAACAGTCAGTGTAAATTTCTATTGATTATGTATCCTCTCAGTCACAATGAGGCACAAGCTAGGCATATTTTTTGCCAAATAGGGTGACTGACAGTACATTTCTATTGAATATGTATCCCCTATCTCAGTCTCAATGTGACACAACCTGTGACAGGGGCCTCCAATGACAAATATTAGTTTGGTAGGACCACTGAACATTCCAGATTTGTCCACTGCACAATGTGCATAGGGTTTGTAAAAATTAGCCCTATGGGCTGAGTCATGGTTGACGCAGGAAGGAATCTGGTTTTTATGGGAAGGGGGTGACGTTAACAGCAGTAGCAAGAATATGCATTTTTGGTGAATTTAGGTTGGCTTGCTGTCATCTGGAGGGATTACAAACTGTGGAGATATCCAGTCCTTGTTGAATTTAATCAGAGTACGTCTCGGAGAGGCGTGTGCACCTATCAGTGATGATTGCCCCAGCGGAACTGAAAACACGCTCAGATACCACAGTAGCAGCCGGGCAGGCCAGCATCTCCAAGGCATATAAAGAGAGGTTGGGCCAAGTCTTCAGTTTAGACACCAAATAATTAAAAGGGAACTGAAGTGTCAGAAAGGACCAAGTATGGTCACTTAAGTAACCCTTGACCATGTTCTGCAACTTATCCCTCCTTGGCATTGTTACAGGCACAGATAGCCCTTGCTGTTGTGCTGGTAAATTGAAAATTGCCCAATTTGTGCACATTTTCCCCCCCACCTCCGTTGGAGCTGGTGTTCATGTCTCTCCCCATTATCCCTTGGTGTTGAAAAGAGCTGGTACCTCTGCCACCAGCATTGTCTGAGGGTGATGTTTTCAGCAACTGATCTACAACGGCCCTCTTAAACGATTCTATTGTAAAACTCTTTGGTGACTCCAAAAGGAGAGAAGGAAATTTCTCCTTGTAACGTGGATCGAGAAAGGTGGCCAAGCAGTATAGGTTGTTGGATAAAATGTGTATCACGCGAGGGTCTTGCCACAGACACTTACACATGAACTGTGCCATGTGGGCCAAGGTGCAAAACGGCAAATGTTCTGTGTCCCCAACAGTAGAAAAAATAACCATCCTATCCTCACGCTGACTCACCTCCTCTTCCTCCTCCACCTCCTCGTCCTCCTCTCCAGCCCATCCAGCCTGGACAGACATGAAGCTTGGGTTGGGTGTCCCCTCTGTAGCATTATGAGTCCCCTCGGTAGCACAGAAAAACAAGCCCTCTCCCTCCTCATCTTCCTCCTCATCACTCATTGTTGCCTCAGAATATTGGGTGGGCTGGATAGTAACACCCATTGGGAAATCTAGCTCCATACCAACATGCTGGGCGCTCAAAGCTTCCTCTTTGAGATTATGCAGTGTTTGTTTCACGAGACACAGCAGCTGGATGGTTATGCTGATAATAGCCTGATCACCGCTCACGAGATGTGTGCAGTACTCAAAGTTGAAGAGGAAGTGAGACTGGCGATCGATGGGCTTAGACCCAAAAAGTCGCCAGGTCTGGATGGCTTAACATCAGAGTTCTTTAGGACCTTTAGGGACTCTTTAGTCCCCCTCTTGACTCAGGTGTTTAATGAGTGTCTCTCCTCGGGCACTCTGCCGAGATCATTAAGGAGGTCAGCTTTGATCATTTTGTCGAAGGGGAAGTATCCGTCACGCATTGAGAATTGGCGTCCCATAGCACTTCTCAATGTGGACAGGAAGATTTTGGCTAAGATACTTTTCAACAGGCTGGTGAAGTTTGCACCCCGGCTCCATTCGAAGGCTCAGCACTGTTGCGTTCCTGGCTGTAGCACTTTTAGTGTTGTTCTTGTTGTCCGAGAGGCCGTGGAGGAAGGCAGGGCAGGCCTTTGGAAGGGGTTCTTGCTGACCCTGGATCAGGCAAAAGCCTTTGATCGGGTTAACCATGAGTACCTCTGGTCCACTCTTGAGGTATGGTCTGCCTGGAGGGTTTGTGGACAGGCTTAAGACCTTGTACGCAGGGGCTGAGACTTTCCCTCTGGTAAATGGGTGGATTGGACAACCTTTCAGGGTAGGATCTGGTGTCCGTCAGGGCTGTCCTCTAAGCCCTTTGCTTTACGCCTTTGCAGTTGATCCCTTTCTCAGAAGGATCGATTGTGGATCCTTGGCAGGGGTGTGGATCGGCAGGGCGGCGACAGAGGCTATCCTGAGGGTAGTGGCCTACGTGGATGATGTCACCGTCTTTGTTTCTTCGCAAGAGGAGGCAATGGAGGTGATGTCAGAAGTGGAGTGCTACTCGGAGGCATCCGGGTCCAAGGTCAACCAGGATAAGGGTGAAAGTCTCTGGCTGAGAGGTGGAGATCCTGAGTTTGATCTTCCGGACACCCTCCCCGAACCCCAAGAGCACGCCAAAGTCCTGGGCACCAAATTCAGCCAGGGTGATTGCCCCATGAAAAACTGGGAAGGCAGAATCAAAGGTGTCGCCCAAAGAGTGGACCAATGGAAGGGTTGGTCTTTGACCCTGAGGGAAAGGGTTGGCCTTTGACCCTGAGGGAAAGGGTTGGCCTGTGCAAAGCTTTCCTGCTCCCCTTGCTAATATACCTGGGCAGCGTCTGTGTTTTGCTAGAGCCTCTTTGGACACGGGTCTACAGTCTGTTCTTCCAGATGTTATGGGGGAATAGACTGAACCTAATCAAGCGGGAGGTCACTTACTGCACGAGGAGACTAGGGTGGTTGGATATGGTGAACCCCATGGTGTTCCTAGTGAACACCTTTTTGAAAGTTAACGTGGCAAACCTCTGGAAGGAAAGGGCTCCTCCGTGGGTATTATCCTGAAAGGAATGGTTTCAGCCTTTCTTCCAGGAATGGGAGACAGGGGGAAGATTTAAGGATCTTCGCACACCGCATGGGCATCTCCCGGCTTATGTTACCCCGGTTCTCAAAATGATCCACTGGTGGGGTCTGGAAATGTAGGAGGTGAGGTCCCTCCCGAGGAAACGCCTTTTCAGAGTCCATTGGTCCTCAAGTACTGCCCAAGTCGGGATCTGGAGGTTGGGTTGAGTTTATTAAATTCTAGCAGGATCCCAAAAAGTACTAGGACTTGACTTGGTGCTGCTTCCAAGGTAAACTGTGTGTAAGGGGCAATTTGAAGTACAGGAGCTCCAAGGACAGGAATTGCCCCCATGAGGCTTGTGCTAACATGCTGGAAAGCATGTCCCTTTAATACAGAGGTGTACAACAGGATGGGAGCTTCCATTGGTTGGTCGCGGCTGGCTACTCTGTCCTATGCCGGGTGGGCCTATGGAGTATTCAGAGACCTTGGGAGAAGGGACCGAACCATTTTATTCATAGTAAGTGTAGTGGTCAGGTATTTCACGTGGAACGCATGAGTTTTAGTTTCGATGCAGAGTAAAATCCTCAGTGTAGATGAAGTTTGGAGGAACATCCTAGGTGACCTGGTGAAGGTACGTTCTCTGGAGTATGAAAGACTGGGTGCCCAGAGGGCGGCCCGTCTCTGGGGGGGGGCTTTTCCTTCAGGGCGCCTTAGTCCGGCAGCACTCCTATATCCTTGGTGGTGGGCTGATGTCTTCCCAACCTAGATTTTTGTTTTGTATTTATGTCTCCTGAATAGAAGGTTTTCAAGCATCAAACTTGAGCCTTAGATGGTGAGTATGTTGGTTGCCTTTGCCCTGGCCTCTGCTCAACTTGGTATGGCAGATGCTACAGACTACAATGTTTTTCTCTGAAGGAATTTCAGAAAAAAAATACCACACAGCAGCTGAACGCCCTTGCCCTGACTTGGCGCACAGCGAGGGTGCTCTTGGAAACAGTTGACCCAGTTCTCACTCTGGGCAAACCACGAACCCTTGGTACCTGTGCTGGTGCTACATATCCAACTTCCTCTGTGTTGCTGTCATGGCTATGCATGCCAACGTTCCAGGTCGGATCAGTAGACTCATCATCGACCAACTAGTCTTCCATCTCATCCTTCTTCCCAGTTGACATTGTAGGCTGACTTGATAGCAACTGTGTCTCATCATCATCAGCCTCCACCTCTGGAGACAAAAAATGACATTACGCGAAGTGGCTTTCTTCTGGCCGTAGGTCCTCAAATATTTGAGCATCAACGCACGCCACCTCCTCTTGTCCCTCTTCAATGCTGCACGTAGATAGTCCAGAGCCAACCAAAGGATACGTACCAAACAAATTATCAGAGTGGCCAAGCTTGGGGTCATATGTGTCCTGTGACTGATAATGGTTGGAGGAAGGAGAACCAACTTCAGGATTGGATGGGCCAGCCTTCTGTGCATCCACAGTAGACTGTGGTCGTGGAAGATTTGTTGCTGCTTGACAAATGCGTAGAGGCCTTGTTTGCTATCCAAGACAGAATCTGCTCTCGCTATTGTGGCTTCTAAACACGCTTACGTTCCAGACCGGGAAATTTTTCCAGGAACATGGTGAATGAATCAAGCTTCTTCTGACCTGACACAGACTGAGTGCCTTCTCACACACCACTGAAAACACCACGTCCACATCCCTTAACAACAGGCTTTTTGGCATCTTGGGTTTTGTTGACAGATTATCAGATGTTGATGGCACAAGCCAAGCTAGCTGTCACAGCCAAAATGGTGGTTAAAATGGCCTGGTGCATGCTTTGTAGCAGGTAGTAGGAAATGTTTGGACTACTGCTTTGTGTAAAGCACTCAGTAATTTTTTAAGAGGACTAATATGGACAAAAGGCAGGCTGACACCCCAAAAACAGCGGGGAAAATGGTCTTGTGCGTGCTTTGTAGCAGGCAGTAGGAAATGTTTGGACTATTGCTTTGTGTAGGGCACTCAATGATTCAATGATTTTTTAAGTGGATTAGTATGGACAGAAGGCAGGCTGTCACCCTAAAAATAATGGTTAAAATGGCCTGGTGCATGCTTTGTAGGAGGCAGTAGGAAATGTTTGGACTACTGCTTTGTGTAGGGCACAAAAAGCTTTTTTAAGTGGACTAATATGGACAGAAGGTGGGCTCTGACCCCTAGAACAGCAGGGAAAATAGACCGGTGCTTAAAAAAAAAAAAAAGGCAGCACAAAATGCTACTTCTGTGTGTGCTGGAAAAATAGACCCTATGATGCTGGGCGGCCAGCCAATCACAGTAATGCCACAACCAAGATGTCTGCGGCATTACTATGATTGGTTATGAAGCCCAGCATGTTTAGTGGCTACAAAGAAGGCGCCAAAACTGCAGGGCGGGACACCTGAATATAGCGAGGCGAGTACACAAATACTCGCAATATAACTAGTAACCCCAATACCGTACTATCCGTGTGAATAGTAACGAATACACTCGCTCATCATTAACGATCAGCTCTAATCCAGCCATCTCCACCATTCTCATTATACAAGTATAAACCATATAATTCTGGTGGATAAAACAAGACCGAACACAAGACCTTCACAGCCATATACACATCACAAGAGAGATCTCATGACACCTTCTCTCCATCTACCTGATGATCCTGAGGAATATTGGGATCTTCTTGTTTACAGTCCTGTGGAAGAAGAGGACGGGGACATCTCTCTGGTGTTGTCATCTTACTGGATAGATCTAAAGGAAGCACATACAGGGACAGAATTCATTCTTTACCTATAGACAATTATAGGCCTTGTGTATTCAGACCTGTCTATTACCTGGTGATGTGAGGGGCTGGGGAACCTCCATCATGACGTCCTTGTACAGATCTTTGTGTCCTTCTAAATACTCCCACTCCTCCATGGAGAAATAGACAGTGACATCCTGATATCTTATAGGAACCTGACACATACAATGATACTGTTATCCCCCCGATCCCTTCATAGCTTTACTGTATAATGTCCCAGCAGTGTCACCTCTCCAGTCAGCAGCTCAATCATCTTGTAGATGAGATCTAGGATATTCTGGTCATTGATGTCCTCATGTATCAGGGGGTGAGGTGGAAGCTCTGTGATTGGGCTCAGGGTTCTTCCCCATCCCTCAGACAAAGGGTCCTGACAGCGCTCACTAGAGGTCTTCTTCACTACTGTGTAATCCTGATTATGGAGAGACACATTCATAAATCTCACTACAGATATTTCCAGAGTCCTCACCTCTCCAGTTCTGTCCATCTGTTATTCCCATAGATAAGAATGATGTAATGTGACGTCATCAGAATCTCTCACCTCTCCAGTAAGCCGGAAGAGGATCTCTAGGGTGAGGTGTAATATTTTCTCAGCCATCTTGTCTGTGTCTATATTCATTTTTGATGGGTAAATCAGGATAATTCTCTAATATAGAAGATATTCACTAAGAGGATCCGATATTGCAGAGACCTGAATGAGAAGTTGAGCAGACGTAACGTCATGAAAACCCTGTGTAATAATACAATTACTGGACATAATAAGGGAAGGAGATTTATGTTTTACAGTATATAGTTTTCTTCTTTACAGCTACTAATAAAACCTGTATATTTTAGGCCACAGACAACAAGAAGTTTCTTCCTCAGAATCTGCAAGTGAATACCTTTCTCATAGACTCATCTTCCTTACTGCTAATTCTCATCTCATTTACCAACACTGGAATCGTCATTAGCAATACTGCAGGAGATATTCATTACACGTGACATGAGAAATAACTACTTCATGATGAGGACGAAATCTTCATCTACTACAGCTCTATAAATGTATTTGGCCAGAGTCCGTCACTGACTACATCACCACCGGCCGTCTATATGTTTCCCGTCTTCACCAGACTGTCATCTTCTATCATGTTAGATCTCAGGTCTGATTCACACTCAGAAGTTTGAGGCATTTATAAAAGATTGTTTGTAAGACCACAAAGACAGGAGTTATTTGATACCAAAGTTTCCATGTACAGTGTTTATGGGGTTTATTTCTGGCCTTAGGCTTTCCTATATTACAAGAAAAACTCCATAAAAAAGCAGATATTAAAATCAGAAAAAAGGAGGAATGACCCAGCGTATCAGGATATAAACTTGAATAAAACATAGCTTTTATTGAGCCATTAAAAAATGCTGCTATCACCATAATAAGTCTTAGTGCACACAAGGATCACAGCTGACTCGACCTATGCGTTTCGACTTGCAGTCTTAATCATGGTCTGTCTGAACTGTGGACTAGTGAGCATATAAAGGTAGGTTGTAATTAAAGATAATAGTTATCATGTGCTCACTAGTCTCTGAGGTCAGTATGATTAGCATAGACAAAAGTGAAATAAAAACGTTAGTGACATATATTATTATCCTCTAAAATTAATATCATTGACATGTAGAAAAAATAAAAATATTTGTGATTCAAATATAGAATATAAAAACTAGCGATATACCATGTCCAAGGTGCAAACAAAACTGTCATTAATATTGCAGCATTAGATCCTGCCTGAGATTCAATCCAAAAGGTACTCGGGTTTCTAACATAAAAATCCAATATGGTTCCCTATTTAGCAGTTTGCGTCTATGGTCTCCCCCCCGGATAGGTCTATACACTCTTTCTATGCCTTGAAATTTCAGTGCTGAAACTTCCCATTTTTGGAACATTCGGAAGTGTGTTGACGCTGCTGAAATATTTGTGGCCAAAGGATTAACTGCATCAGATATGTGTCTTCTAATCCGTAGTATTAAAGGGCCGGTAGTACAACCAATGTATTGGATCTTACATGTAATACATTCAACCAGACAATGTGAACTGAGGTCTAAGATGGCAGACATACAAGAAACAGAGGCATGTTCACACTAGCAAAAAAGAAGCAAGACAAAAAATATATCTCATACCCTACCATAATTATATATAAATGTAAAGCAAAATTGCATAATAAATATAGGGTACTTAGTGAACTATTTTTGATCAAAAAAAGTATACAAGCCGTCCCACCAGCGGCAAGGTGACCCTAAATTGGGACGGTACCTATACTGCCTATATTAAAAACCTTACTGTATATCAAAGTTGAAGTAATGCATATAAAAGGGTAGACAAATAGGACCGGGTCCCAACTCCAGACCACCTAGGCCCGTGGTAAGCTACATATATACCAATCAGCTCAACAAAGGGCATGCCACACCCTTAAATTGCACAGAATGCAAACAAGTCAAAAAACCAGACAATGTGAACTGAGGTCTAAGATGGCAGACATACAAGAAACAGAGGCATGTTCACACTAGCAAAAAAGAAGCAAGACAAAAATATATCTCATACCCTACCATAATTATATATAAATGTAAAGCAAAATTGCATAATAAATATAGGGTACTTAGTGAACTATTTTTGATCAAAAAAAGTATACAAGCCGTCCCACCAGCGGCAAGGTGACCCTAAATTGGGACGGTACCTATACTGCCTATATTAAAAACCTTACTGTATATCAAAGTTGAAGTAATGCATATAAAAGGGTAGACAAATAGGACCGGGTCTCAACTCCAGACCACCTAGGCCCGTGGTAAGCTACATATATACCAATCAGCTCAACAAAGGGCATGCCACACCCTTAAATTGCACAGAATGCAAACAAGTCAAAAAACCAGACAATGTGAACTGAGGTCTAAGATGGCAGACATACAAGAAACAGAGGCATGTTCACACTAGCAAAAAAGAAGCAAGACAAAAATATATCTCATACCCTACCATAATTATATATAAATGTAAAGCAAAATTGCATAATAAATATAGGGTACTTAGTGAACTATTTTTGATCAAAAAAAGTATACAAGCCGTCCCACCAGCGGCAAGGTGACCCTAAATTGGGACGGTACCTATACTGCCTATATTAAAAACCTTACTGTATATCAAAGTTGAAGTAATGCATATAAAAGGGTAGACAAATAGGACCGGGTCCCAACTCCAGACCACCTAGGCCCGTGGTAAGCTACATATATACCAATCAGCTCAACAAAGGGCATGCCACACCCTTAAATTGCACAGAATGCAAACAAGTCAAAAAACCAGACAATGTGAACTGAGGTCTAAGATGGCAGACATACAAGAAACAGAGGCATGTTCACACTAGCAAAAAAGAAGCAAGACAAAAATATATCTCATACCCTACCATAATTATATATAAATGTAAAGCAAAATTGCATAATAAATATAGGGTACTTAGTGAACTATTTTTGATCAAAAAAAGTATACAAGCCGTCCCACCAGCGGCAAGGTGACCCTAAATTGGGACGGTACCTATACTGCCTATATTAAAAACCTTACTGTATATCAAAGTTGAAGTAATGCATATAAAAGGGTAGACAAATAGGACCGGGTCCCAACTCCAGACCACCTAGGCCCGTGGTAAGCTACATATATACCAATCAGCTCAACAAAGGGCATGCCACACCCTTAAATTGCACAGAATGCAAACAAGTCAAAAAACCAGACAATGTGAACTGAGGTCTAAGATGGCAGACATACAAGAAACAGAGGCATGTTCACACTAGCAAAAAAGAAGCAAGACAAAAATATATCTCATACCCTACCATAATTATATATAAATGTAAAGCAAAATTGCATAATAAATATAGGGTACTTAGTGAACTATTTTTGATCAAAAAAAGTATACAAGCCGTCCCACCAGCGGCAAGGTGACCCTAAATTGGGACGGTACCTATACTGCCTATATTAAAAACCTTACTGTATATCAAAGTTGAAGTAATGCATATAAAAGGGTAGACAAATAGGACCGGGTCCCAACTCCAGACCACCTAGGCCCGTGGTAAGCTACATATATACCAATCAGCTCAACAAAGGGCATGCCACACCCTTAAATTGCACAGAATGCAAACAAGTCAAAAAACCAGACAATGTGAACTGAGGTCTAAGATGGCAGACATACAAGAAACAGAGGCATGTTCACACTAGCAAAAAAGAAGCAAGACAAAAATATATCTCATACCCTACCATAATTATATATAAATGTAAAGCAAAATTGCATAATAAATATAGGGTACTTAGTGAACTATTTTTGATCAAAAAAAGTATACAAGCCGTCCCACCAGCGGCAAGGTGACCCTAAATTGGGACGGTACCTATACTGCCTATATTAAAAACCTTACTGTATATCAAAGTTGAAGTAATGCATATAAAAGGGTAGACAAATAGGATCGGGTCCCAACTCCAGACCACCTAGGCCCGTGGTAAGCTACATATATACCAATCAGCTCAACAAAGGGCATGCCACACCCTTAAATTGCACAGAATTGCACCCTTAAATATAGGGTACTTAGTGAACTATTTTTGATCAAAAAAAGTATACAAGCCGTCCCACCAGCGGCAAGGTGACCTATATTTATTATGCAATTTTGCTTTACATTTATATATAATTATGGTAGGGTATGAGATATATTTTTGTCTTGCTTCTTTTTTGCTAGTGTGAACATGCCTCTGTTTCTTGTATGTCTGCCATCTTAGACCTCAGTTCACATTGTCTGGTTTTTTGACTTGTTTGCATTCTGTGCAATTTAAGGGTGTGGCATGCCCTTTGTTGAGCTGATTGGTATATATGTAGCTTACCACGGGCCTAGGTGGTCTGGAGTTGGGACCCGGTCCTATTTGTCTACGCTTTTATATGCATTACTTCAACTTTGATATACAGTAAGGTTTTTAATATAGGCAGTATAGGTACCGTCCCAATTTAGGGTCACCTTGCCGCTGGTGGGACGGCTTGTATACTTTTTTTGATCAAAAATAGTTCACTAAGTACCCTATATTTATTATGCAATTTTGCTTTACATTTATATATAATTATGGTAGGGTATGAGTTATGTAATACATTCAACAAGGTATATAACCCAGGGTGTGCTGCAATTAATAAAGTCATGTATTTTGTATATACGATTATTATGCAGTGAGGTAAACGTATCCTTTTTCACTGTGTGTGAACACGCTTTACAGCGGCTCGCTCCGCATTTGAAAAAAACACTAAGGTTTAACCAGGTAGTAGATTGAGAATGCCTATGGTCTTCACTCAGGAAAAGACTGGGGGACAGGATGGTACCACAGCCACAAACCAAATATCCTTGGTAAGAATATTATTAAGCCCCGGTTCCTGGTGTAACATTGTATGTATTTCTTTATAATGGACACCACTTTGTTATACTGCGGACTATAAGTTGTACAGAATGTTACACTGGAAGTTTCCCATCCCAAATCTTTTTTTCACTCCTTATTTTTGAGAAGATCCTTACGTTCTAGGCTCGATACCATTTTGTATGATTTTATTAGATTCCAATCAGGATAACCTCTGTTTGCCAATCTGTCATAAACTTCACTGGCTTCCATATCAAACGCAGTATTATCCGTACAATTTTGTTTCGCCCTAATTAATTCCCCATATGGAATATTGCGCTTGATATGCAGAGGGTGGTAAGAATTGGCCTGCAGAATACTGTTACTGGCAGTCTCCTTTCTATAGGGTGTGATTTTTACTGTATTGAGATATTTGTCACCGTTCAATTTAAGATCCAAAAAATGTATTTCTCTGGGATCAAAACAATGTGTGAATCTCAAATTGAAATCATTGTTGTTGAGATTTTCTGCAAATTTCAACGCCTCCTCCTGTGTGCCTCCCCACATCAGGAGGAGGTCGTTGATAAATCGACCGTACCATATGAGTTTTGGGCGGTAAATATTGCTCTCATTGCAAATGTGTTGCTCCTCCCATTTGGACATTAATCCAATGACGGCGAAAATTTGCTACCCATACTTACTCCCCTCCTTTGTAAAAAAAATAAAAAATTGATTGTCAAAGCAGAAATAATTATGATCCAGAAGAAATTTGACATGATAATGAAATCTTTTATTTCTACTGTATACGAGCTATAGGTATCCAAGTGATAGCTCAGGCTAGTTAATGCTACACCCTGTGGTATGGATGGATATAGAGCTACACACATAGTTAAAATTGATCGTACCCCTTGTTTAATGAAAGAAAAACTCACAATGGTCACAGAAATACCTTGACTCTGACAAAAGTAATAATAAATTAAAAATATTAGAAAATGAACAAATGAAAGTCAGGCATTGCCTTTCAACCCTGCTTCCACAGAATTTAAAAAAAAATTAAACTCATGAAATAGGCCTGGACAGAAATGATGGTTCTTCTTAACTTAATATTTTGTTGAACAACCTTTTGAGGCAATCACTGCAATCAAACGATTCCTGTAACTGTCAATGAGACTCCTGCACGTCTCGACAGGTATTTTGGCCACTCCTCATGAGCAAACTGCTCCAGATGTCTCGTGTTTGAAGGTTGCCTTTTCCAGACGGCATGTTTCAGCTCTTTCCAAAGATGCTCAATAGGATTTAGGTCAGGGCTCATAGAAGGCCACTTCAGAATAGTCCAATGTTTTCCTCTTAGCCATTCTTGGGTGTTTATAGCTGTGTGTTTTGGGTCATTATCCTGTTGCAAGACCCATGACCTGCGACCGAGACCAAGCTTTCTGACACTGGGCAGCACATTTCTCTCTAAAATCCCTTGATAGTCTTGAGATATCATTGTACCCTGCACAGATTCAAGACACCCTGTGCCAGAAGCAGCAAAGCAGCCCCAGAACATAACAGAGCCTCAACCATGTTTCACAGTAGGGACAGTGTTCTTTTCTTGATATGCTTAATTTTTCTGTCTGTGAACATAGAGCTGATGTGCCTTGCCAAAAACTTCCATTTTTGTCTCATCTGTCCATAGGACATTCTCCCAGAAGCTTTGTCGTTTGTCAACATGTAGCTTGGCAAATTCCAGTCTGGCTTTTTTATGATTTTTTTTCAACAAAGGTGTTCTCCTTGGTCCTCTCCAATGAAGTCCACTTTGGATCAAACAATGACGGATAGTGCGATCTGACACTGATGTTCCTTGAGCTTGAAGTTCACCTTTAATCTCTTTAGAAGTTATCCTGGGCTCTTTTTTGTTACCATTCGTATGATCCGTCTCTTTGATTTGTTATCAATTTTCCTCCTGCGGCCACATCCAGGGAGGTTGGCTACAGTCCCATGGATCTTAAATCTCCGAATAACATGTGCAATTGTAGTCACAGAAACATCAAGCTGCTTGGAGATGGTCTTATAACCTTTACCTTTAACATGCTTGTGTATAATTTTCTTTCTAATCTCCTGAGACTACTTTTTCCTTTGCTTCCTCTAGTCCATGTTGAGTGTGGTACACACCATGTCACCAAACAGCACAGTGAGTATCTGTAGCCCTATATACAGGCCCACTGACTGATTACAAGATTGTAGACACCTGTGATGCTAATTAGTGGACACAACTTGATTTAGCATGTCCCTTTTGTCACATTATTTTCAGGGGTACCATATTTTCTGTCCAGGCCTATTTCATGAGTTTATTTTTTTCAAAATTCTGTGGAAGCAGGGTTGAAAAGCAATGTCTGACTTTCATTTGTTCATTTTCATAGGTTTTTAATTTATCATTACTTTTGTCAAATTCAAGTTATTTCTGTGACCATTGTGGGTTTTTGTTTCATTAAACGAGGGGTACCAACAATTTTGACCACGTGTGTATAACATCGCATGATAGCCAGTGATAATTTTCTTGCTATAGAAAAATCTTCAAATACAGTAGCCACAAATTTAGAGTCACTAATGTAGCTGGGAATTTCTTGCACTAGTGGATGAAGATAGAAATCTATCCACACACCCAGTCTATCTCCCATAGAACCTAAGCCCGCTACTATTGGTCTGAGTGGTGGTAGAAATATGTTTTTGTGGATCTTAGGAAATTGATATATAGGTATGAAAGGTTGTTCCACATAGAGCTGTTCCGCCAGTTTTTTTATCCAAGGCTCCTGTACTCAAACCTTCTTGTAGTAATCTATATAATTCCATATCGAAATCATTGGTGGGGTCTCTGGTTAGTTCCAAATACACATCAGTGTTTCTTGTTTCTTAAATTAATCAAACTGAGCTTGAGCTAAATAGAATGTAATACCACTATTGTGCCCCACTTGTCTTCTTGTCGCACTGTCAAATTCATATTAATTTTGAGTTTCCTCAGGGCAATTTTTTCTTTTCTAGTTAGATTGTTATTTTTATTTCTCTTATGAGTGATTTCATTTGTTTAGAGAAACCAAATCCTTTTCAGTAAGATCCTGAAACTGGTCTAAAACCATAGAACGTGATTGGAGTGGATTAAAGGATGGATTTCCCTTATGAAACAGACTATTCAGCGAGGAATCAGATTTCATAGATTCCCTCTCCAATGATTTCAATTGTAATAACACCTTTTGTTCTGAGAAAGATTTGTTAGGAGTAATATCAGAATTAACTGTTGCAACATCAGTAATATTTTCAACATCATTATCAGAGCTATCAAAATGACATTTCACAGTAAGGGTCCGCGCCAGTCTATTAACATCCAAAATTGCTCTAAATACATCAAACTCATTGGTAGGGGCAAAACTTAGGCCTTTCGCTAAAAGTGATAATTGTTCCTCTGATAACACAAAACTGGTCAAATTCCAAATCGCTAGCTCTAATAGCGGTGGTTTCTGTTCCAGGTGGTATATCTGTTTCCGCTTGTGTTTGTGGACCCCCTTCCTCCGTTTTTTGGCATGCTATTAGATGTATTTTGTGGATGTTCATAATAAAATCTTCCATCTTCGCTAATTTAGCTTTCAGTTTGTCATTATGGCTAATGAAATCCTTGTTGTGCACAAATTTTTCCAATGTGGATTGGATACAAAAACTAAAACAGAAATAAAAAGTAAGTTCCAGCTCCTCATATTTCAGGATTAACCCATCAACTTCAGTGAACAATCACTAAGGATGTAGTTCCACTCTGTTTGAAATGTCTCATTTTTTTAGCCTTAATCCCCTTGGCATCATCTCCTTTTTCACATACATTTCCAATTCTTGTAAAAAGAAAAAAACATGCAAAAAGCACAAGACACATGTTAAACATTTGTTTTAAAAGAAATTAACTCTTTTGAGCACCAGAACCGATGTACACCGCAGGGATGGCACAGGTACGGCTGCTACACCAACCCTGGCAGTTTAACCACTTGCTGCTATCAAATGCAAACATGGCATCTAAGAATGTGTGACAGAGTTCCGCTCAATGCCCCTCCTCTCCAAGTACTTAATAGTATATGGCTGCCTAGTTACTATGATACTTAAATGCCCAATAATGGTGTCTGGGCCTTCAATGTACGAAAGTCTATTAGACCGGGCCAGAGGCAACGTTCAATAAGTTACTTATTAACGCCTCCAAACACAGACTAAAACACACGCCCCCAGGAAGAAGCAGGTGCAAAATGCGCGTCGGGGTTTCCACCTACCCAGTGGCTGCGACTATCCTAGGTACTAATCCTATACATGTATCTATGCTCTTATATATTTATATGGAAGTTCTTCTAACCCCTTCAGCTTTTTAGCTGGTATGTCTATTGCACGCAAGGCACTTTATGCATTTATTTATATGCTGTATTATAAACATTTATTTATTAATATTCCTTATAGATTTAATTCTGTTTTTTTTGTTACTTAAACTACTCTAGTAGTGCATGATCTATTGACCGGTTACCATTGTGGGTCTAATTAATTTTTATATATTTCATTGTACTAGGAATATGTTGTTATAGAACCACGTGTTATATAGTATCTGTAATGCACACGTCCGGGCTGAGCGGCGTGTGCGTGTGATTGTAGTGATTCCACTGGACCGTGCCGGAGAGTGAATGCCTGGAGGGGCGTAACTAGGTATTCACCCGATCCGACCAGGGTCGCACGACGGCATACGACGCCAGTGCACCAAGGAGGAACCGAGTGGAGGGACCAGGTGCTACTCCAGGACAGACCCCGGACACGGCTGTTGACCCACACAGGGGAATACAGGAACAGACTGGTAGGCTGGCACACGGACTGGTGGGAATAGGCAGGCACGACTGGTAGGCAGGCACGACTGGTATGCAGGCAGGCATGCAGGTACAGGCAAGCACGGCTAGAGTGCAGCCAGGGAGGCAATAGCATGTAGGTACACTGGCGGGATAGGACCCAGTACACACTGGGACTCAGGAACAATACAGGCAGAGGGGTACAGGCAAGCACAGCTAGAGTGCAGACAGGGAGGCACTAGCAGGTAGGGACACTGGCGGGATAGGACCCAGTACACACTGGGACTCAGGAACAGAACCACAGATGTGGCAGACAAACACAGCAGAGTGAGGCCGCCCAGAGAGGTGAGCGAGAACAGGGCAGGACAAGGCCGCCTGGAGCGGTGAGCAAGAGTAGAGCAGGACAAGGCCGCCAGTAGCGGTGAGCAAAGGGTCAGAGCTGAGCGAGACTGCCGGAGCAGTGAGCAAGAGTAAAGCAGGTCGAGGCCGCCTGGAGCGGTGAGCAAGAGTAGAGCAGGACAAGGCCGCCAGGAGCGGTGAGCAAGAGTAGAGCAGGACAAGGCCGCCAGGAGCGGTGAGCAAAGGGTCAGAGCTGAGCGAGACTGCCGGAGCAGTGAGCAAGAGTAAAGCAGGACGAGGCCGCCTGGAGCGGTGAGCAAGAGTGGAGCAAGACTGCCGGAGCAGTGAGCAAAAGGATAAGAGCGGAGCAAGGCTGCCGGAGCAGCGAGAAAAAGGAGTCAGAGCAGGCTAGAACCGCCAGAGCGGTGAGCAAAGGAGTCAGAGCAGGCTAGGAGCAGGGGGGACAGGGCTCTGTTCACATGGAACAGACAGGAAGAGAAAGGCAGAGCCAGATCCCCACAGGGTACTTGCAGTGAAGTAGCGAGTGGACCACAAACTCACGAACGGGAGTACAGAGACAACAAGCAGGAGTTAGGTACGAGTTCAGACTCTGCAGAAAAAGGAAGGGAACGGACATAGAGGCAAAACAGGTAAAGGATAGGAGAGAGTTCAGACTGGAACTGAGTGTACGGAGGAGACCGACACTACAGCGGGATACAGGAGCGGGTCTGGGAATACTGCCCCCAGAGAGGCGGGACGAACAGGCAAGGAGCGTGTTCAGACAGGACAGACAAGATACAGGAGCGGGTCTAGGTAATCGGCCCCTAGAAGGCGGGAGGAACAGGCTAGGAGCGTGTTCAGACAGGACAGACAAGATACAGGAGCGGGTCTAGGTAATCGGCCCCTAGAAGGCGGAGGAACAGGCTAGGAGCGTGTTCAGACAGGACTGGAAATACAGCCTCCAGGATAGGCAGACAAGAGAACACAGAACGGGACCTGGCACCTTAAGAGTGCAAGCACACACTGAATGAAACACTATGCTCAGGCAGGGATTGATTGGAGCAGCTGAGCTATATACCAGGTGACAGACAGCAATAGGCTGAGGACGCACAAGGGGTGTGACCCACAGCAGGTACAAAAAGCAGGAAGTGATCGGGCGCCGCCCTTAAGCAGCAGAAACAGACACAAACAGACAGCATGGAGGGAAGCCAGAGAGACATTCTGGACTGGAGATCAAGTGCGCGCTCTTGCACAGTGGGAGATGGACCACCATGCAAGGACGCAGCCAGGTATGTTACAGTATCCACTTCCTGGCTACACCATAATTATTTATTATTTTTATATCACGTGAATTTTTGTAATTGTGACATACTCAGGGGTACCATTTCTAATTTGTACTGGGTGAGGTGTCAATCTGTTTTGTATCCCCTCCTCTTGAATTTTAATATATTTTTGTCTTTGTAAAGTTCTATTAATAAAAATTTACATTTTACTCTATTGGGTTTATATACGCTCTGTCTTTTTGGATGTCTATGTAATTTGGCAGTACCCATTTAATATACAGTACAGATCATTTAAAGATTTTTCTGTGTTTTCTTGACTATGAAAATTGTACATTCACCCTGAAGGCATCAAAACAATGAATTAACACATGTGGAATTATATACTTAACAAAAAAGTGTGAAACAACTGAAAATATGCCTTATAGTCTAGGTTCTTCAAAGTAGCCACCTTTTGCTTTGATGACTGCTTCGCACACTCTTGGCATTCTCTTGATGAGCTTCAAGAGGTAGTCACCAGAAATGGTTTTCGCTTCACAGGTTTGCCCTGTCAGGTTTAATAAGTGGGATTTTTCTTGTCTTATAAATGAGGTTGGGACCATCAGTTGTGTTGTGCAGAAGTCAGGTGGATACACAGCTGATAGTCCTACTGAATAGACTGTTAGAATTTGTATTATGGCAAGAAAAAAGCAGCTAAGTAAAGAAAAACGAGTAGCCATCAATACTTTAAGAAGTGAAGGTCAGTCAGTCCGAAAAATTGGGCAAACTTTGAAAGTGTCCCCAAGTGCAGTTGCAAAAACCATCAAGCACTACAAAGAAACTGGCTCACTTGAGGACCGCCTCAAGAAAGGAAGACCAAGAGTCACCGCAGCTTCTGAGGATAAGTTTATCCAAGTCACCAGCCTCAGAAATCGCAGGTTAACAGCAGCTCAGATTAGAGACCAGGTCAATGCCACACAGAGTTCTAGCAGTAGACACATCTTTGCAACAACTGTTAAGAGGAGACTTTGTGCAGCAGGCCTTCATGGTAAAATAGCTGCTAGGAAACCACCGCTAAGGACAGGCAACAAGCAGCAGAGACTTGTTTGGTCTAAAGAACACAAGGAATGGACATTAGACCAGTGGAAATCTGTGCTTTGGTCTGATGAGTCCAAATTTGAGATCTGTGGTGCCAACCACCGTGTCTTTGTGCGACGCAGAAAAGGTGAACGGATGGACTCTACATGCCTGGTTCCCACCGTGAAGCATGGAGGAGGAGGTGTGATGGTGTGGGGGTGCTTTACTGGTGACACTGTTGGGGATTTATTCAAAATTGAAGGCATACTGAACCAGCATGGCTACCACAGCATCTTGCAGCGGCATGCTATTCCATCCGGTTTGCGTTTAGTTGGACCACCATTTATTTTTCAACAGGACAATGACCCCAAACACACCTCCAGGCTGTGTATGGGCTATTTGACCAAGAAGGCGAGTGATGGGGTGCTACGCCAGATGACCTGGCCTCCACAGTCACCAGACCTGAACCCTATTGAGATGGTTTGGGGTGAGCTGGACCACAGAGTGAAGGCAAAAGGGCCAACAAGTGCTAAGCATCTCTGGGAACTCCTTCAAGATTGTTGGAAGACCATTTCCGGTGACTACCTCTTGAAGCTCATCAAGTGAATGCCAAGAGTGTGCAAAGCAGTCATCAAAGCAAAAGGTGGCTACTTTGAAGAACCTAGAATATAAGACATATTTTCACTTGTTTCACACTTTTTTGTTAAGTATATAATTCCACATGTGTCAACTCATAGTTTTGATGCCTTCAGTGTGAATGTACAATTTTCATAGTCATGAAAATACAAAAAAAATCTTTAAATGAGGTGTGTCCAAACTTTTGGTCTGTACTGTATATACATATACACACAGGTTCATCCTGAGGCTTGATACAGGGATGTTAATTCATGATGTTCAGCATAGTGTGCCTAATAGCCAGGTGTCCATGTTTAAATATCCCACTTCATCAGAAACCCCTACCCAGACTAGGAGACCCATTCCCATTCCTAGATGTGAATTGTCATAGGATATATAGAATGGAGTCTGTCTACAATAATTTACTGCGCCTGCGCTACTTCTCGTGAGCTAGAGGTGTGATAATGTCCATCCCCTAGTATGCATGTCCGGAAGTGACGCGCTTTAGACTGAAACACCAAAGAAACTGATTGCTACCGCGCCACTCGTACCCGTTTACAGTGCATGTCCGTAGTTATCATTCCACGCCGGAGTGCATCTTGCATCACTGTCTGCGATTGTGCATAACCGGACGTGTGTGATTCACGGTGGAGAGCATCTAAGTCTCCTATCAGCGACTGCGCATGTCTGCAAGCATGCGTTTCACGCCAGAGCACATACTGAATCTGGATTGCATTCCACCAATATAGAAAGTCCTATACTGAGATCAGTATCATGGGAGACTAAAAACAAGTATTGCACATCCTCCCATCATGCAATAGGCATGTAAATCTACTATATCACTCAAAAAATTATGGGATGATTGACCACAGTATATTCCTAATAGGCTAAATCCAAAAGTCAAAGATGCTATAGGATTTTTACAGGATGAAAATGCTAAAGTGGTAAAAAATAATGCTGAGAAGACCAAACTTTTAAATTCCTATTTTGCTTCTGTGTTCTCTAAGAAAGCAAATGTAACATCAATTGATCTTCTCAGTACTATTGAAGGAATAGAAGAATCCACACTATCTATAAACAGAGAGATAGTGAGGGAATACTCAGCTAACATAAATGAATTCAAGTCTCCAGGTCCAGATGAATTACATTCTAGGGTACTGAAGGAGATATAAGAAATTATTAAACCACTCTCCATAATCTTTGAAAAGTCATGGAGAACAGGAGAAATCCCAGAAGACTGGAGAAGAGTGAAGAAGAGTGAATATTGTCCAGATCTTCAAAAAAGAAAGAAGGTGGACTCAGGGAACTATAGGCCTGAGAGCCTTACTTCTATACCAAGAAAGATCTTTGAAAAAATTATTAAACGACATGTATGCAAGTATCTTTAGGAGAATGAAGTGATTAACCAGAGCCAGCATGGGTTTGTAACTAATAAGTCATGTCAGACTAACTAATTTCCTTTTCTATGACAGAATCACTGACTGGGTGGATCAGAGAAACACAGTAGATATATTATATCTTGACTTCAGCAAAGCATTTGACAAAGGATCTCATACCATACTTATTGAAAAAATGACCAACTATGAAATGGACAAGGCAACTGTTGGGTGGATTCATAACTGGCTTAGTGATCGGACCCAAAGAGTGGTCATAAATGGCTTAACATCCAGTTAGATGAATGTCTCAAGTAATGTACCACAAGGCCATGTACTTGGCCCTGTGTTGTTCAACATCTTTATCAATGATTTAGATGAAGGAATTAAGGATAAACTGATTAAATTAGCTGATAACACAAAGCTAGGTGGGATAGCTAACACTAGAGAAGAGAGAGAGCATTCAAAAAGATCTAAACACACTGGAATTGTGGGTAGCAACTAAAGTAATGTTTTTTTAACAAGGAAAAATGCAAAGTCCTACATCGGGGCAAGAAAAATGAAAAAAGCAAATACACAATGGGAAGAATAGGGCCAAGTAACAGCACGTGTGAAAAAGACTTGGGTATATTAATAGATCACAGACTGAACATGAGTCAACAGTGTGATGCAGCAGCAAAAAAAAAGGCAAACATAATTCTGGGTTGCATTAACAGAAACATACAGTCTAGATCATGTGAAGTAATTATCAGGGCTGTGGAGTCGGTAAGCCAAACCTCTGACTCCGACTCCTCAATTTCCATGACACAGACTCCACGACTCCCTCATACATGGCTCATGTTTAAGTGATAAATTTACTGTAGCACAGATTAATCTCAGCTAAAAGTCTAGACCCTTAGATCAGGAATAGGACATTTCATAACTTTCCCAAATTATTATGAAAAAATATTCCCCACAAAGTGCATTGAACTACTTTACCCAATTTATTATATATTTTAGGAGTCGGAGTCGGTCCATTTTATACCGACTCTACCAAAATGGGCTCTGACTCCACGACTTCGATTCCACAGCCCTGGTAATTATCCTCCTCTACTCCTCTTTGGTCAGACCTCATCTGGAATACTGTGTACAGTTTTGGGCACCACATCCTAAAAAAGACATGAAAAAACTGGAGCAAGTTCAGAGAAGAGCTACTGGAATGGTGACCGGTCTAACAACAATGTCCTATGAGGAACGGTTAAAGGATCTGGGAATGTTTAGCTTGCAACAGAGAAGACTGAGAGGAGACTTAATAGCTGTCTACAAATATCTGAAGGGATGTAACAGTGTAGAGGGATCAGCTTTATTCACATTTGCACATGCAAACACGAGAAGCAATGGAATGAAACTGAATGGGAGAAAATACAGATTAGATATTAGAAAATACTTTTTGACAGTGAGGGTGATCAATGAGTGGAACTGGCTGCCATGAGAGGTGGTGAGTTCTCCTTCAATGGCAGTCTTCAAACAGAGGCTGGACAGACATCTGTCTGAGATAGTTTAGTGAATCCTGCATTGAGCAGGACATGGGACCAGATGACCTTGGAGGTCCCTTTTAACTCTAACATTCTATGATTCTATGAAATTTGACCCATATAATTAGAGCTACACAAGGATCACCACACTTGTTAATTATTAATAGTATATGTGGGATATAACTGATCAGAAATAATTCTGATATAGGAGCTCAGATATCTCGATGAAGTACAACAATATGTGAACCCAATTCACAGAGAACTCAGTAGCAATGAATAGAGTAAAAATCCAAGAATGTAATCCAGGATGGGGCTGTATTCACACAAACCAGGCATAGGAAATTTGCTCATTGAGTCCCTTATGGGCTTGTGAATCAAGTCTAACAATCCAGTCACTTTCCTTTTTGAGAATACTTCTATTGTGATCCCCTCCTCTCACATTGGGTTTAACCACCTCAATGATGCAAAAGGAGATGACTCCGGTTTCTCCTCGATGTACAATGTTCATGTGTCTTGCTAATGGGGTGTCGCGACTATGATGTATATCCCCCAAATGGTCCATCTTCCTCCTAAACGCCTTCTTGGTTTTGCCTACATTATCTAGGGGGCAGGAGCATGTGGCTATATATATAAGTCCTGAGGTTTTACAGTTGGAATAATCCCTCTGGAAAAAGGTTTAACCCATAGAGGAACTCGATTTACATGGTCTCATCCAAGTAAATGTAAAACATTTTCCACATCTAAAGAAACCGCAGATTCTTCTAACTAGCCAAGTCCCCTGGGGTGCAAGTTTTTTTTAAAGAAGCTATGCACTAAATGGTCCCTAATTTAACGACCCTTTCTCAAAGTTATTGTGTGAGTAGATCCCACAGCACCCCGAAAGGTCCACAAGTATATACTAGTGTTTTCTGAGGATATTAAAGATATGGTCACTCTGATTGTTGTAAGTTCCTGTTACGTGTGTTATCCCATCTTTTCTTGGTCTCTTGGTTTGGAATGGAGGAGTGTCTGTCTCTCCCGTTTTTCTGCAAATGATCGTGTGGAATCCAAAATGTACTGTGGGCACCCTTTTCTCCTGAATCTGGTGTTCAGGTCTATTGCCCGTATATTAAAATCTGTGACGTTAGAACAGTTCCTTCTCAACCATAAAATTTGGCCCTCGATATTCCTTTTTTCAGTGGGATGGGGTGGTGGATATCCCACTTCAATAGTTTATTAGTGTTTGCAGGTTTATGATAGATGAGTGTTCCTAGGGTCCCATCCCATTCTTTCTATATTAGTATATCCAGGAAAGCCAACTGACAATAATTAACCAGCGATGTATATCTAAGGCCCACTCTATTGATGTTGAGTTCCCTGACAAATTCAAGAAATTGTTCACTCGTCCTGACCAGATGATAAAAATGTCATCAATATATCTATACTCTACCCCAATATATGGATGCCACCACTTGATCATCCCGGAATATTGTGATTTCCTCCTACCAGCCCAGGAATAGGTTATCATACAAGGGGGCACAGGGGCTCCCCATCGCAGTACCCCTGAGCTCGGGGGAAGTACTTCCTGTCAAAAAGAAAGAAGTTATGAGTAAAGCTAAGTGCCCACGATACAGAAATGCTCCAGATTTTTCTTGAGCGTTTCTGCATCTCCCTGGCAGAAAAAACGCATGCAGATTTTACATGTGTTTTTCCTGCCAGGGACAAGCGTAAGTGAAGCGTTTTAATCATGCAATTTCGCATGCTTTTCTCAAGCGCTTTCCAAGTGATTTTAGCATCACTTGGAAAGTGATTGACAACTTGACCACGCTATATAAATCCATGCAACCGGCATGGATTTTATATAGTGTGACCAAGTTAGTTAAAAAAAAAAAAAAAAAGAATAAAAATGGTAAAAAATAAAAAAAAAATTATACTCACCTTCCGATGGCTCCCGGTCTCCTTATCCGATGCATCCGGTCTTCCCGGTGTCTCGCAGTTGTGTAAAAGGACATTCCATGACGTCATTTAGTCATGTGACAGATCACGCGACTGGCAACGTCAGCCGTCGCGTGACCCGTCACATGACTAAATTACATTATGGCAGGTCCTTTTAGACCATTGCAAGCTGCTGGGGAGCCTGGATGCATCACTATGGAGATCAGGGGCCATCAGAAGGTAAGTATAATGTATATTTTTTATTTTAATTCTTTTTTTTACAGGTACTATGGAACTCGGGTCTGCATGATATCCGCATGTGCACATGTAGTCATGCGGATATTAAGCGATTCAATGCAAGTCAATGGTGGCGAAAATGCCTCGATTATACAGAATAATTGGTAGTGCTGCGGATTTTTCCGCAATGATAATTCGCTGCGGATTTTTACGCAATGATAATTCGCAGCTGAAATTTCCGCAGCATGTGCACAGCACATGCGAATTAGCATTGGGGAACATAGCAGACCTTCTACCAAGCGTTTTTTAAGCGTTTCTGCAGCGGAATTGCCGCTGTGAAAACGCTTAAAAACGCATAGTGGACACAAAGCCTAAGAGTGAATATTAGAGGGTCCTCCATGAAGTCATTATGTCTGCTACCCTCTATTGATGTCGATTTCAAGAAATGTCTTACTCCTCTGATACCATCCTCAAGCGGTATATTACTTTACAAAACCTCAATATCTAGTAAGGCCTGCTCCCCTACATGCAAGTATACATGCTCGAGGGTATACATGTAGGGGAGCAAGCAAAGGGAAAACCATTTTCCAGAGGGATTATTACTAGTGTTGAGCCATCCCCGTAGTGTTCGGGTTCGGTTCGTCAAACACCAGTATGTTCGCCGAACTGTTCGTCGAACACCGTTAAAACCAATGGCAGGCAAACAAAAACACATAGAAACATATAGAAAACACATAGAAAACACCTTCAAAAAGGTGTCCAAAAGCTGACAAACTGCTAAGAAGACACAACTAACACAAGGAAAAGTAACAAGTACATATAGTCATGCAAAAAGAAAAGAGGTGGAGGAGTAAAAGGAGGAGGAGACACAGATATAGGCATGTCATGCCCTTCTAAAATCAAGAAAGGCTGGAGTAAAAATCTAAAACACCCTACCCCACCCTACCAACACCCAGACGTCGTGACAAGAAAATTAAAAAAAGAAATATCTTTGGGTAGAATGGCGGTTCCATTCAGAACACTTTCCTTACAAGACGTAGTGGTATCCCCGTTGGGAGTCGTGCCAAAAACGGAACTCAATACATTCGGACTAATCCACCATATGTCATATCCAAGGGGCAGGTAAACGACAACATCGTCGCAGAACCAAGTACAGTAGTATATACTGTACCTCCTTTGACAAGGCAATCAGGCGGGTCAAGAAGTTGGGAACGGGCACCCTAATGGCCAAAACAGACATTGAGGGGGCGTTCCGGTTACTTACAACCTCTCGGCTGCTTCTGGGAAGGAGCATACTATATAGATCGCTGTTTGCCCTTGGGTTGCTCCATATCACTATTTGAGGCGATTAGTTGCTTCCTCGAATGGGTCGTCATGGACATTTCTAAGGGGGCACATATTATCCATTACCTTAACGACTTCTTATGCCTGGGCCCAAAAGATTTGCCACAGTGTGAATACACGCGGTAGTCCACCTGTGAGAAGGAGAGAGCTGGAGGGAGAGCGGACACCACAGAGCCGAGGGGTTAGATGGAGAACGGAAGAAGGAAAGAGGGCGAGGGAGGTAAGGGACTACAGTGGAAGGCCGACCTGAGCTCCCCCACGTTCCTGCTGGGCGGGCAACAGCCCTGGGAAGAAAAGCCGCTTGCGCATCCCTTTGAGGTTATGGGCACGAGCGGGCAGAGGGACTACGCTGGAGTGTGAAGCCGACACGGCCAGGCCGTTCCTGCCCATGCGACCTCCGTATCGCCGGGTTTGTGCCAGAGCCGCGGTGGACCCTGACGGCCAACCCCCTCTCCCAATACTGATGCTTGTCCGCTGGTGGGTCGAGACCCCCCGTGGTGGAGGCAGGTCTAAGCTCTGTAATATAAATTGGCTCTGTAATTTGAATGAGTACACTTTAAATCCTTTTACAAGGATCTATTGGAGGGCAAGTCTGGTGCCAGCTCTAGTAGCGTCCACTAAAGCTGCTGCAGTTAAAAAGCTTTTATAAGGATCGAGCTTGGCGGTCCGCCACAAGGCGTGCTACCGCCAGTCCCAGCCGCTTTGCCTTGGGGCGCCTCCCCGATGCTCTTGACTGAGTGTCCTGGGGGCCCAAAGCATTTCCTTTGAAAAAATTAAGTGTCCAAAGCACAGGTGGTGTAGCTTGCTTAACAGCTGGGCTACTCCGCTGACTAGCAGACACTGCTACTAGACCCAAAGTATTGCCTGGGCTAGATGCAGTTAAAAATTGTTATTAGATACAAAGGCAGTGCAGCTTGCTTCAGATGGGCTACTCCGCTGACTACGAGACACTGCTACTAGCCCAAAATGATTGGCTGGGTTAGATGCAGTAAAAAAATGTTATTAGATACACAGACGGTGTAGCTTGCTTCACAGCTGGGCTACTACGCTGACTAGCAGACACTGAAGCTTTGGAGCAGACCTCTGATTCCCAGGCTATAGTATGAGTAAACAGCTCTTCAGACTCAACCATCTGTGTTACCCCAAGCCATAGTGTATGTAGTTTCTTACGGTTAAAAGGGGGGGGGGGGGGAAGCGATCAGACCCACCTGGAATGGACGATGCCAACGTCACGTAAAACACAGCAAGGGGACTCCAAAAAGAGTCTCCATTTTTTACAAAAATTGTGGCACAGATATCACTTAAGCGGCATCAATTGCCCCAGAGTAGCTTAAAATGGTTGGTGAGGTGATTTTCCCAAATCCTCAAGCTTTTAGTCTCCCCAGGATGACACAGGGGTTGAAAAGTCCTTGCAGATCCATGATTTGTTCATCTTTATGAACGTGAGTCTGTCTACATTGTCAGTGGACAGCTGCGTGCACTTATCTGTCAGCACACCAGCAGCAGCGCTGAACACACGTTCAGAGAGAACGCTGGCTAAAGGGGCACAACAAGATCTCCAAGGCGTGAGTGGCGAGCTCAGGCCATTTTTCCAGATTGGAAGCCCAAAATGAGCAAGGGTCCAGTGACACAGTCATGGCTTCAATGTTCACTTGGAGATACTCCTGTACCATCCTCTCTAGGCGTTGACTATGTGTCAGACTTCTTGTCTCCTGTGGCCTTGCAAAGGATAGGCTAAAAAAGTGGTGAAATGATTCCGCAAAATTGCTGTTACCAGCAGATACTGTGTTACTGTTACGGTTTGAGTGATGAAGACTCGACAGTCCCACGGTTGGCAAGTTAGAACTGTAAGATTCACTACGTGCACCACTGGTGTTTTGTGGAAAAGCAGATGTAAGATTCTGTAACAGCCTATGCTGATACTCCTGCATGCGTGAATCCCTTTCTATGGCAGGAATTATTTCGGCAAATTTACTTTTGTATCAGGGATCTAAGAGTGTGGCAACCCAGTAGTCGGGATTACTTCGAATTCTGACAATCCGAGGGCCATGTTGCAGGTAGTGCAGCAAGAAGGCACTCATGTGTCTTGCACATCCAGGAGGACCAAGTCCTTGTTGTGTTGGTGGCGAGGTAAGAATCATGCTTTCCTCTTCTGCCCTCTCCCCCCCAACCTCGCACAACAGAAATGTGATCAAGGTCTCCCTCATCTGATGAGTCTTCCATGCCCATCGCCAGTGTGTCCTCCACTTCTTCCTCAGATCCTGCACCTTCCTCAACAGTTTGGCTGCTACCATGCTCCCTCGTTAATCCCTCTCCCCCACCCTCCCATGCCTGCCGCCTTGGTGATGCCGACCATCTGGACCTTGCAGATGTTATCCCTTCCGCATACGACTCCTCCTCTACTTCCTCCCCCTCCTCTTGTCCCACCACCACCTGACTCTGAATTCTGTTTAACGTGTGCTCTAGCATGTAAATCACCGGAATAGTCATGCTGATAATGGCATCGTCAGCACTAAACATCTTCGTCGCCATTTCAAAACTGTGCAGAAGGGTGCATAGGGCCCTGATCTGAGACCACTCCTGCAGCGTGATTTGCCCCATGTCTGGATCTCGTTGGCCCAGGCTATACGTCAGAACGTATTGCACCAGGGCTCGTCGGTGCTGCCACAGTCGCTGCAACATGTGCAGAGTTGAATTCCACCGTGTCGGCACATCGCATTTCAGCCGGTGAACTGGCAGGCCCAACGACTTCTGCAGAGATGTAAGTCGTTGAGATGCGGGATGCGAACGGCGGAAGTGAGCACACAGCGACCGTGCCCTCTGCAGAAGGCCATCTAGTCCGGGATAGTGGGCTAAAAATTGCTGGACAACCAGGTTCAACACGTGAGCCATACAAGGCACGTGTGTGACATTGCCCCGGCGAAGGGCCGCACCCAGGTTTGCAGCATTGTCGCACACGGCCTTCTCTGGCTGCAGGTCCAGTGGAGACAACCATTCATGAAACTCGGTCTCCAGAGCTGACCACAACTCCTCAGCAGTGTGACTAACATTTCCCAGACATCTCAAAGTAAACACCGCCTGATGCCGTTGAGCCCTGCTGCCAGCATAGTAAGGAGGTGTGAAGGATTCCTTCTGCACAGTTAGAACGTGGGTTGCATTACCAGACAGGCTTTGGGTGCAGGTGGAGGACCGAGAGGAGGTTGAGGAGGCAGAAGCAGTGGAGGAACTTCTAGATAAAGAGGATTGACGCACAACTCGTGGGGACGGCAAGACTTGGACAGCAGCCCCTTGTCCTGCTGTCACCATAGTTAACCAGTGCCCAGTCAACGACATGTAAGACCCCTGTCCATGCCTACTCGTCCAAGTGTCTGTGGTGAAATTCACCCTGTCACACACAGAGTTTCTCAAAGAAGCGGTGATGTTGTGTGCGACATGCTGGTGTAGCGCAGGCACACCTTTCTTTGAGACGTAGTAGTGATCGGGCATCTGGTACTGGGGCACTGCAACGGACATAAGGTCTCGAAAATCCTCTGTGTCCACCAGGCGGAAAGGCAGCATTTCTGTAGCCAATAGCTTGCAGATGGTGAAATTCAACCTCTTAGCTTTGTCATGGCTGGGAGGAAATGGTCTTTCACTTGTCCACATCTGAGGGACCGAGGGCTGTCTGTTGTGCATAGATGGGGTTGAGTAGGGTGTCCCCGGCAACTGCCGGTCTGTGAGGAAGATGCAGGCAGACATGTTAGGTTGCCTTGATCCAAAGGTGGTGCTATCGATGTCGGACAGCGCTGAACACCAGCTGGTGTTTCCACCTCCAAAGAAAATGATGACCTGCCAATCACGCTGGCTGTTGCGGGTAAAGAGGTGGCAGGTCTGCGTCCCAAAACAGGTGTGACTGCTGTCCCCCCAGTCACAGAGGATGAAGAGGCTGCAGATGCACAAGATGGGGCAGACGGTGGTTGGCCCGGCCCGCAAGGCCGCATTGTAGCACAATGAGCTTCTCACTGCAACTTATGCTTCATATCCATGTGACGGTTCTTGCATGAAGTACTCAAACTATGGATTTTTTGGCCTCTACTTAGCTTTTGGTGACAAATGTTACAGATAACATGAGTTGGGTCATCCTTATCGATCTGAAAAAATGCCCAGGCTATGCAAGGCTTAGAGCCCATGCGATTTGAAGCTCCACCACGACTTGTGGTCAGAGGCAGAGTTGTGGTTGAGGATGCAGTTGTTGACGTGCTTCCAGTACTCCGTCTCTGTCCAGGAAGGCGCAACCTAACCTCGTCGTCAATAGCATCCTCCTCCACCTCCTCTGCTGACCTCATCGACTGGCTGACTGTGGGTTGACAGTAAGTGGGATCTCCAACCTCGTCATCATCACCCTGTGTGTTCTCACACCCGTCATCCTCAGAGCCAACCTCTTCCTGCCCTGACCGAAAAGTCAAGTTGTCGCTCCAATCAGGTATCTGAGTCTCATCATCGTCTTCCTCATTGTCTCCACCAACAGGCGTTACAGTTTTGGAACGAGGGTCTACATTATGCTCAGAACCTTCTTCATCTGGGCCTGGATCCGACTCAAACATCCTGGGCATTAGTGCAGATCATTTCCTCGTCTGGATTCACAGAAGCTCTGGAGCAGACCTCTGATTCCCAGGCTAAAGTATGAGTAAACAGCTTTGCAGACTCAACCATCTGTGTTACCCCATACTCAGATGGGCAGCTGGAGACTTGGGAGCTGTGAGGAAGCAAGTGCGATTGGGGTGACATCTCTGAGGACTGGAGTATTTGTGATGCTGAAGTTGAGGTGGAGGAGAGCCCACTTGAAGGAGCACTTGATATCCGTTGAAGCACCTGCTGTTTTTGTGCCTTATCTGGAATTTGTAGCGATGGGCGTGTCCGTAAGAAAGGGATCGTATTACATTGTCCACGAAAAGAAGTAGACTTCTTAGTTTGGCTGGAAGATGGTCTTTCTTCTGCAGATGTTACTATTGCTTTAACACCTACCCCACGGACACAATCTTTTTTTCCCTTTCCAACACGCCTATTCCCCTTTCCACCAGCAGCAGGCCTTTAGCCACTCATTTTGGTGGTTAACTAATTGGCAACTCTGTAGTTGTTTGCACAAAAAACAATGGATGGAAACCGAGCAGAGCTGAGTGGCCAAACTGTGGTACTAGCCCAAAAGGATTGGCTGGGCTAGACGCAGTAAAAAATTGTTATTTGATACACAGGTGGTGTAGCTTGGTTCAGATGGGCTACTCCAATGACTAACAGACACTGCTACAGGTCCAAAAGGATTTACTGGGCTAGATAAAGTAAAAAATTGTTATTTGATACACAGTGGTGTAGCTTGGTTCAGATGGGCTACTCCACTGACTACCAGACACTGCTATAGGCCCAAAAGGATTGGCTTAGCTACATTTAGCCAAATGCTGTGAAAAACACTTGCACAGCACTGAAACAGACATGCCTGGAAAAAAAGTGCTAGGAACTGCTGTAACCTAGCCCTGAAAAGGGCTGCAATTACAACTAGTCCCTACACCCTAAACCTCTCTCTATTTAACAGCAAATTCACTCCCAATTCACACAGTTATACTGTATAGCACCCACAGCAGCAGCGTTGCTGTCTAACACTCAGCAGCGGCAGTGAGAAAATGGTGGCGACGGCGAAAATGGCTTATAGGGCAAGGACATGTGACATACACAGCCAATGACACATGCCCTTGCTTGTGTGAAAAAAAAGCACTTCGCTGCGTGTGTGCGCTGCTGATAGGCTGACAGATTGCACCTCCCCACTGTAAATGTGGGAAAGAAAAAAAAAATGGAGATCGGCATTATTTCTGCAGAGATCCATCCCCTGCCCCTCCCCCCGCCCACTCTACACTGAAACTGTCTATTAACATTGATTAACAGCATTACTGTGAAAAAATCCAGTTACGATTTTGGTGCATGAACAGTTATCGAACATAACCTCCAACACACCGCCCAAAACAGCTCGAATTTGAGATTGGCGAACAGTTCGAGCTCATCTCTAATTATTACAACTGTAAAACCTCAGGCGGTACTGTGGGAACATTATACTGTGTGGGGGCATCATACATACTGCATAAGGGGCATAATGGGGGCATTATACTGTGTGGGGGCATCATACATCCTGCATAAGGGGCATAATGGGGGCATTACACTGTGTGGGGGCATCATACATACAGCATAAGGGGCATTACACTGTGTGGGGGCATCATACATCCTGCATAAGGGGCATAATGGGGGCATTACACTGTGTGGGGGCATCATACATACAGCATAAGGGGCATTACACTGTGTGGGGGCATCATACATCCTGCATAAGGGGCATAATGGGGGCATTACACTGTGTGGGGTCATCATACATCCTGCATAAGGGGCATAATGAGGGCATTACACTGTGTGGGGGCATCATACATCCTGTATAAGGGGCATAATGGGGGCATTACACTGTGTGGGGGCATCATACATCCTGCATAAGGGGCATAATGGGGGCATTACACTGTGTGGGGGCATCATACACCCTGAAAAAGGGGCATAATGGGGGCATTACACTGTGTCAGGGCATCATACATCCTGCATAAGGGGCATAATGGGGGCATTACACTGTGTGGGGGCATCATACATACTGCATAAGGGGTATAGTGGGGGCATTACACTGTGTGGGGGCATCATACATCCTGCATAAGGGGCATAATGGGGGCATTACACTGTGTGGGGGCATCATACATCCTGCATAAGGGGCATAATGGGGGCATTACACTGTGGGGCAGTAAAGGGGTCCTGTACTATGAGAACAATACGTTTCCTCCCTTCCTGTCTCCATAGTTGGGTCGTATGTATCTATTACAGGAAACAGAACAAAAACCTTATGATTCTTATAAAGGGGCAACACAAGACCCCAAAAGAGTCTCGGTGCTGAAGGAGTTAATGCCCCCTGCGCCCAGTAATGGGGGTCTCCACATACCTCCACCTGCAGAACCGCCACCACATATATGGCTGCTCTGTGCGCACAGGAGCTGTGATGAGGTCACAGGAGGGGAGGAGTCAGGGGTCACATGATCAGGGGCCTCAGTGGATGCAGGACTCTGCTGTACTGGTTGTCATGGTGCTGGATGAGCTGAAGTTTATGTGTGGGGTCAGGAGTAGTGTTGAGCCACCCCCGTAGTGTTCGAGTTCGGTTCGTCGAACACCCGTGTGTTCGCCGAACTGTTCGTCGAACTGTTCGTCGAACACCTTCGAACACCGTTAAAACCAATGGCAGGCAAACAAAAACACATAGAAACACATAGAAAACACCTTCAAAGGTGTCCAAAAGCTGACAAACTGCTCAGAAGACACAACTAACACATGGAAAACTGACAAGTACATATAGTCATGCGAAAAGAAAAGAGGTGGAGGAGTAAAAGGAGGGGGAGACACAGATATAGGCATGTCATGCCCTTCTAAAATCCAAAAAGTGAGAAGCCGAGACGGCCAGTCCGCTCCTGCCCGTGCCACCTCCGTGTCGCCGGGTTTGTGCCAGAGCCGCGGTGAACCCTGACGGCCAGCCCCCCTCTCCCAATACTGGTGACTGTCCACTGGTGGGTCGAGAGAGCCCCCCTGTGGTGGAGGCAGCTCTAAGCTTTTTAATTTAAATTGTCCCTCTAATTTGAATGAATACACTTTAAATCCATTTACAAGGATCTATTGGAGGGCAAGTCTCATGCCAGCAGCCGCGTAATTCCAGCTCCAGTAGCGTCCACTAAAGCTGCTGCAGTTAAAAAGCTTTTATAAGGATCGAGCTCGGCTGTCCACCGCAAGGCATCCTAGTGCCAGTCCCAGCCCCTATGCCTTGGGGTGCCTCCTGATGCTCTTCACTGAGTATCCCGTGGTCCCGAAGCATTTCCTTTGAAAAAATTAAGTGTCCAAACTACAGGTGGTGTAGCTTGCTTAACAGCCGGGATAATCCGCTGACTAGCAGACACTGCTACTAGGCACAAAGTATTTCCTGGGCTAGATGCAGTTAAAAATTTGTAAGTAGATACTCTCGTTGGATGCTGAGAAAGCATTCCATAGAGTCTCCTGGCACGCCATATATGATTCTCTTAAAAAGCTTGGGGTAGGGGTCTAGGGGACCCTTTTATAGCCAAAATCACGGCCCTGTATCACAATACGTCACCTAGGCTGAAGATAAATGGAACTGTAGCACCGAGGGCTCGGTTGCTACAGACGTATTGCACCTCACCCAGAGGTGTGATATCTCACTCTCAGATAAGGATAGAGTGTGGATCAGGACCCGACACCTGCATGCATTACACCACATTGCCGTGGGGCAGGGCGACCAATATGCCCCTGAGATGGGCACGACAGTCCCTGTCCCTGGCTGGAGTGGGGGGAGGGAACACTGAGGAAGGGGAACCCTGCAGTGCAGGAGCAGGGAGGAAGCAGTTCCTGGGTGCATTGAGAAGGGAGTATAAAAGGTGGGCACCATCTTAGTTCAGTGCAGAGAAGTCTGAGCAGAAGTGGCAGGGAGCAGGGGCTCTGCATGAGCTCTGCTCCGGAGGCGGGCCTAGTAACAGAGGCCCAGGCCTGCAAGAGGGAGAAGGAAGGAAGAGGAGCGGAGAAGGCTCCAGGAACGAGGAATGAAGGGATCCCAGGGGTGCGGACGGGCGAGTCGCCACCGCACGCCCGAATCCACCTGCGTGGAGGGGTCAGGCCAAAGGGGGAGACCGGTCCCCGAACTAGTGGAGGCAGGAAACGATCCTCAGCTAGAAACCGGAGGCTCTGACATTTTATGTGGCGCAGCCCCTTGCTCCACCCGCTAGGAAGGCACCACATAGGGTCAGGGAAACTGGCGCCAAGTTTACCAAGAGGAGGCCCGAGGCAGCCGGACAGAAGTGTTGGTAAGAAAGGCCAGACAAAGGACACACAAAGGGGGTCCTGTGAAGCGCTCCAAAGTTATCTGGGAGTTGTCTGAGCCCCTCACCTGGTGAGCACAGTACGACGTGGGCAGCCGTTACCTGCAGACGTGGTCTGGATAATAAGAACTGTGAGTAAAGGCCCTGAACTGCATCACTGACTCCGTGTCGTTACTGCTGCTGCCCTGCACCATCACCCCCATCCTCCGCATACACTGCCCTGAGGCTATACTCCTCCCGTGGGGAGTTATGCTACGCTCTGCTGCACCCACAACACCAGCCTTAGCGGTCTGCCCTGTAGCGGCGGTTCACTCTGACCGCAATCCACGGGTGGCGTAGTCGGACATTTAAACATCAAAACCACATAAATAGTTCCGCCACTGGTTTGACCGCCCTGAGCCACGGAACCGGATTGCCGCCACGAAGACTGCAACCACCAGCATCCACCAAAAAGGGTCCGGCTCCGGGTGTCCCAAGGCCCAGGGGGTGCGTCAGAACATTTTCATCACCTTTCACAATCACCAATGGGACAAGGCAGGGATGTCCTCTGTCCCCTCTCTTATACATCCTAGTGACGGAGCACCTGCTCTCATCAATTCGCCATAACCCCAATATTAGGTGGATTGAGGTGGGAGGCACCGAGTACAAGTGCTCTCTATTTGCTGATGATGTCCTAGTATATATCACTCAATCACATATATCCATCCCTGCTGTTATGGCTGAAATAGATCACTTTGTTACATGGTAAAATTTTAAAATCAATGCAGCGAAGTCTGAGGCCCTCGATGTCTCCCTCCCTAAATCCATATAGGATTCCATCCAGTCCAACTTTCCCTTTGCCTGGCCCTCACAGGGTATCAAATACTTAGGAATTCCTATTCATAGAGACCTCTCCCATCTATGTTATCTTAATTTTGGGCCCTTTATTGAACAATTCCATACAGACCACGGTTGGCAAGTTAGAACTGTAAGATTCACTACGTGAACCACTGGTGTTTTGTGGAAAAGCACATGTACACCGCGTTCCAAATTATTATGCAAAAAGTGTTTAGGAGTGATAAGGGAAGAATTTGTTTGTTTGTCAGTTAAACTCATTGATGGTGATGTGTGTCAGGGCTCTTTATATCACTGTAAGCAATTGCAGACACCTGTGCTAATTAGTTTGGCAGGTGTGTCCAATGAAAGGCAAGACTACTTAAGAAGGCTCTCTCACATTATTAAGCAGCCTACATTTTCTGCCAAAATGGGAAAGAAAAAGGATGTGTCGGCTGCTGAGAAGCAACAAATTGTGGAGTGTTTAGGTCAAGGCATGACTACAATCAACATTGTGCGATGATCAGGATGAAGTGTCTTGGCAATCAAGAAGTATGTAGCTGATTCACAGTACACACGTGTGCGTGCTGATAAGGGCAAATTGAGGACTCTTTCCTACAGGCAATTACGTCAGGTTGAAAGAGCAGCGGCAAAAAAGCCTTGTCATAGCAGCAGACAAGTTTTTGAAGCTGCTTGTGCCTCCAACGTCCCCCGAACAACAAGATGCAGGGTCCTTCAGAGGTTTGCAGCTGTGCATACGCCATCCTGTCGACCTCCTCTATCCACTTCACACAAGCAGAAACGGCTCCAGTGGGCCAAACATTACATGAAGACTGATTTCAAAACTGTTTTGTTCACGGATGAGTGCCGTGCAGCGCTCGATGGTCCAGATGAATGGAGTGGAGGATGGCTGGTTGATGGACACCCCACGCAAACACGGCTACAGCGCCAACAAGGAGGAGGTGGAGTAATGTTTTGGGCTGGAATCATGGGGAGAGAGATTGTCGGCCCCTTTAGGATCCCTGAAGGCGCTAAAGATGAACTCCATAATGTATGTGGATTTTCTCAAACAGCACTTCCTGCCATGGTTCAAGAAGAAGAACCGTGTATTTCACAGCAAGATCATTTTTCTGCATGATAATGCACCATCTCATGCTGCACATAAAACATCTGCATCTCTGGCTGATATGGGCATAAAAGGGGACAAACTTATGGTGTGACCCCCATGCTCCCCTGACCTCTACCCCATTCAGAACCTTTGGAGCATCATTAAAAGGAGTGTCTATGATGGCGGGAGGCAGTTCACATCTAAGCAACAGCTCTGGGAGGGTATTCTGTCCTCATGCAAAACAATTGAAGCAGAAACCATCCAAAACCTGACAAATTCAATGGACGAGAGAGTTCAGAAGCTCCTTTCGAACAAGGGGTCCTATGTGAAAATGTAACATCACCTAGAATAAAGTTTTGAGTTGAAAACCGTTTGATTTCAGTTTCTAACAACCTGCTAATGCTTATAATTTCAAAAATGACCATTTTTTTGGTCTTTATTAAAATGAAAAGGTTGATCGAAAAGTTTGGGGGATCTAAGAGTGTGGCAACCCAGTAGTCATGATTACTTCGAATTCTGACAATATGAGGGTCATGCTGCAGGTAGTGCAGCAAGAAGGCACTTATGTGTCTTGCGCATCTCGGAGCCCCAAAATTATTTTCCGGGCTAGATGCAGCTAAAAATTATTTTTAATTTTAAATCTGGTGAAGCTTATTATAGATGGCCTAATAGGATCAGTGCTGCACACTGCTACAAAGCCCAAATTATTTTCCAGTCAAGATACAGATAAACATGATTAGTAATTTGAAAGCTTAAAACGGTTGGTAGGGTGATTTTAACCAATCATCAAGCTTTTACTCTCCCCAGGATGACACAGGGGTAGAAAAGTCGTTTCGGATCCATGATTTGTTCATCTTTATGAACGTGAGTCTGTCTACATTATCAGTGGAGAGCCGCGTGCGCTTATCTGTCAGCACACCACCAGCAGCGCTGAACACACGTTCAGACAGAACGCTGGCTGCGGGGCATGACAAGATCTCCAAGGCGTAAGTGGCTAGCTCCGGCCATTTATCCAGATTGGAAGCCCAAAAAGAGCAAGGGTCCAGTGACACAGTCGTGGCTTCAATGTTTACTTGGAGATACTCCTGTACCATCGTCTCTAGGCGTTGACTATGTGTCAGACTTCTTGTCTCCTGTGGCCTTGCAAAGGATGGGCTAAAAAAGTGGTGAAATGATTCCGCAAAATTGATGTTACCAGCAGATACTGTGGTTCTGTTACGGTTTGAGTGCTGGACACTCGACGGTCCCACGGTTGGCAAGTTGGAACTGTGAGATTCACTACGTGCACCACTGGTATTTTGTGGAAAAGCACATGTAAGATTCTGCAACAGTCTCTGCTGATACTCCTGCATGCGTGCATCCCTTTCTATGGCAGGAATAATTTCTGCAAATTTACTTTTGTACCGGGGATCTAACAGTGTGGCAACCCAGTAGTCAGGATTATTTCTAATTCTCACAATTCGAGGGTCATGTTGCAGGTAGTGCAGCAAGAAGGCACTCATGTGTGTTGCGCATCCAGGAGCACCAAGTCCCTGTTGTGTTGGTGGCGAGGTAACAATCATGCTTCCTTCCTCTGTCCTCTCCCCCCAACCTCGCACAACAGAAATGTGATCAAGGTCTCCCTCATCTGATGAGTCTTCCATCAGTTCGTCCTCCACTTCTTCCTGGGCTCCTGCACCTTCCTCACTAGTTTGGCTGCTACCATGCGCCCTGGTAAAATCATCTCCCCCACCCTCACATGCCTGCCGCCTTGGTGCTGCCGACCGTCTGGACCTTGCAGATGTTAGCCCTTCCGCATACAACTCCTCCTCCTCTACTTCCTCCACCTCCTCTTGTGCCACCACCTGACTCCGAATTCTGTTTAACATGTGCTCCAGCATGTAAATCACCGGAATAGTCATGCTGATAATGGCATCGTCAGCACTAAACATCTTCGTCGCCATTTCAAAACTGTGCAGAAGGGTGCATAGGTCCCTGATCTGAGACCACTCCTCCAGCGTGATTTGCCCCACCTCTGAATCTCGTTGGCCCAGGCTATACGTCAGAACGTATTGCACCAGGGCTTGTCGGTGCTGCCACAGTCGCTGCAACATGTGCAGAGTTGAATTCCACCGGGTAGGCACATCGCATTTTAGCCGGTGAAGTGGCAGGCCCAACGACTTCTGTAGAGATGTAAGTCGCTGAGCTGCGGGATGCGAACGGCGGAAGTGAGCACACAGCGACCGTGCCCTCTGCAGAAGGCCATCTAGTCTGGGATAGTGGGCTAAAAATTGCTGGACAACCAGGTTCAACACGTGAGCCATACAAGGCACGTGTGTGACATTGCCCCGGCGAAGGGCCGCACCCAGGTTTGCAGCATTGTCGCACGCGGCCTTCCCTGGTTTCAGGTCCAGTGGAGACAACCATTCATGAAATTGGTTCTCCAGAGCTGACCACAACTCCTCAGCTGTGTGACTCACATTTCCCAGACATTTCAATGTAAAAACCGCCTGATGACATTGAGCCCTACTGCCAGCATAGTAAGGAGGTGTGCAGGATCCCTTCTGCGCAGTTAGAAAGCTTGTGGCATGACCAGACAGGCTTTGGGTGCAGGTGGAAGACCGAGAGGAGGTTGAGGAGGCAGAAGCAGTGGAGGAACTTTGACATAAAGAGGATTGACGCACAACTCGTGGGGACGGCAAGACTTGGACAGCAGCCCCTTGTCCTGCTGTCACCATAGTTACCCAGTGCCCAGTCAGCGACATGTAACGCCCCTGTCCATGCCTACTCGTCCAAGTGTCTGTGGTGAAATGCACCCTGTCACACACAGAGTTTCTCAAAGAAGCGGTGATGTTGTGTGCGACATGCTGGTGGAGCGCAGGCACACCTTTCTTTGAGAAGTAGTGCCGACTGGGCATCTGGTACTGGGGCACTGCGACGGACATAAGGTCTCGAAAATCCTCTGTGTCCACCAGGCGGAAAGGCAGCATTTCTGTAGCCAAGAGCTTGCAGATGGTGAAATTCAACCTCTTAGCTTTCTCATGGCTAGGAGGAAATGGTCTTTTACTTGTCCACATCTGAGGGACCGAGGGCTGGCTATTGTGCTTAGACGGGGTTGATAAGGGTGTCCCCGGCAAACTGCCGGTCTGTGAGGAAGATGCAGGCGGACATGTTAGGTTGCCTTGATCCAAAGGTGGTGCTATCGATGTCGGACAGCGCTCAAGACCAGCTGGTGTTACCACCTCCAAAGAAAATGATGACCTGCCAATCACGCTGGCTGTTGCGGGTAAAGAGGTGGCAGGTCTGCGCCCCAAAACAGGTGTGACTGCTGTCCCCCCAGTCACAGAGGATGAAGAGGCCGCGGATGCACAAGATATGGCAGACGGTGGTTGGCCCGGCCGGCTAGGCCGCATTGTAGCACACTGAGCTTCCCACTGCAACTTATGCTTCATGTCCATGTGCCGGTTCATGCATGAAGTACTCAAACTATGTATTTTTTGGCCTCTACTTAGCTTTTGCTGACAAATGTTACAGATAACACGAGTTGGGTCATCTTTATCGATCTGAAAAAATGCCCAGGCTATGCAAGGCTTAGCACCCATGCGACCTGAAGAGCCACCACGACTTGTGGTGAGAGGCAGAGTTGTGTTTGAGGATGCAGTTGTTGACGTGCTTCCAGTACTACGTCTCTGTCCAGGAAGGCGCAACCTGACCTCGTCGTCACTAGCATCTTCCTCCACCTCCTCTGCTGACCTCATCTCTTGGCTGACTGTGGGTTGACAGTAAGTGGGATCTCCGACCTCATCATCATCACCCTGTGCGTTATCACACCCGTCGTCCTCAGAGCCAACCTGTTCCTGCCCTGACAAAAAACTAAAGTTGTCGCTCCAATCAGGTATTTGAGTCTTATCATCGTCTTCCTCATTGTCTCCACCAACAGGAGTTACAGTTTGGGAATGAGGGTCTACATTATGGTCAGAACCTTCTGCGTCTGGTCCTGGATCCGACTCATAAAGATTCTGGGCATCAGTGCAGATCATTTCCTCGTCTGGATTCACAGAAGCGCTGGAGTCGACCTCTGATTCCCAGGCTATAGTATGAGTAAACAGCTCTGCAGACTCAACCATCTGTTCTACCTCATACTCAGACGGGCAGCTGGAGATTTGGGAGCTGTGAGGAAGCAAGTGCGATTTGGGTGACACCTTTGAGGACTGGAGTATTTGTGATGTTGAAGTTGATGTGGAGGAGAGCCCACTTAAAGGAGCACTTGATATCCGTTGAAGCACCTGCTGTTTTTGTGCCTCATCTGGAATTTGTAGCGATTGGCGTGGCCGTAAGAAAGGGATCTTATCACATTGTCCGCTAAAAGAAGTAGACATTTTAGTTTGGCTGGAAGATGGTCTTTCTTCTGCACCTACCCCACGGACACAACCTTTTTTCCCCTTCCCAACATGCCTATTCCCCTTTCCACCAGCAGCAGGCCTTTTTCCACTCATTTTGGTGGTTAACTAATTCACAACTCTGGAGTTGTTTGCACAAAAAAACAATGGATGGTAACCGAGCAGAGCGGAGTGGCCAAACTGTGGCATTAGGCCAAAACTATTGGCTGGGTTAGATGCAGAAAAAAATTATTTTTAATTTGCAACCTGATGGAGGTCAGTATAGATGGACTAATAGACCAAGTCCCACACACTGCTAGAAGCCCAAATATTTTTTCAGAGCTAGATGCAGAAAAAAATTATTTTTAATTTGCAACCTGATGGAGGTCAGTATAGATGGACTAATAGAACAAGACCCACACACAGCTAGAAGCCCAAATATTTTTTCAGAGATAAATGAAGAAAAAAATTATTTTTAATTTGCAACCTGATGGAGGTCAGTATAGATGGACTAATAGACCAAGTCCCACACACTGCTAGAAGCCCAAATATTTTTTCAGAGCTAGATGCAGAAAAAAATTATTTTTAATTTGCAACCTGATGGAGGTCAGTATAGATGGACTAATAGACCAAGTCCCACACACCGCTAGAAGCCCAAATATTTTTTCAGAGCTAGATGCAGAAAATTTTTTTATTCAATTTGCAACCTGATGGAGGTCAGTATAGATGGACTAATAGACCAAGTCCCACACACTGCTAGAAGCCCAAATATTTTTTCAGAGCTAGATGCAGAAAAAAATTATTTTTAATTTGCAACCTGATGGAGGTCAGTATAGATGGACTAATAGACCAAGTCCCACACACTGCTAGAAGCCCAAATATTTTTTCAGAGCTAGATGCAGAAAAAAATTATTTTTAATTTGCAACCTGATGGAGGTCAGTATAGATGGACTAATAGAACAAGTCCCACACGCTGCTAGAAGCCCAAATATTTTTTCAGAGATAAATGAAGAAAAAAATTATTTTTAATTTGCAACCTGATGGAGGTCAGTATAGATGGACTAATAGACCAAGTCCCACACACTGCTAGAAGCCCAAATATTTTTTCAGAGCTAGATGCAGAAAAAAATTATTTTTAATTTGCAACCTGATGGAGGTCAGTATAGATGGACTAATAGACCAAGTCCCACACACCGCTAGAAGCCCAAATATTTTTTCAGAGCTAGATGCAGAAAAAAATTATATTCAATTTGCAACCTGCTGGAGGTCAGTATAGAAGGACTAATAGAACAAGTCCCACACACTGCTAGAAGCCCAAATATTTTTTCAGAGCTAAATGAAGAAAAAAATTATTTTTAATTTGCAACCTGATGGAGGTCAGTATAGATGGACTAATAGACCAAGTCCCACACACTGCTAGAAGCCCAAATATTTTTTCAGAGCTAGATGCAGAAAAAAATTATATTCAGTTTGCAACCTGATGGAGGTTAGTATAGATGGACTAATAGAATGATGCTATGCCCAAAAGATTTTACTTCACTAGGTGCAGTAAAAAAATTGGTATTCTATACACAGGTGGTATATCTTGCAACACAGATAGGCTACTCCACTGACTAACACACTCTGCAATAGGCCAAAAAGGATTAGCTTTGCTAGATTCAGCCAAATGCTGTGAAAAAAACTTGCACAGCACTGGCACAGACCTGCCTGGCAAAAACTGATAGGAACTGATGTAACCTAGTCCTGAAAAGGACTGCAATTACAATTAGTCTTTACTCCCACAATCTATCTATTTAAGAGCACAGACCTGCCTGATAAAAGTCGTAGGAAATGCTGTAACCTAGTCCTTAAAAGGACTGCAATCACAACTATTCCCTACTCCCAAGCTATCTGTATATTTGTGCGAAAATTGGCTTGAAATTAACAAGGTATAGCGCACACAGCAACAGCGGTGCCGTCTAACACGCAGCTGCAGCAGTGAGAAAATGGTGGCGACGGGGAAAATGGCTTGGTCTTATAGGGCAAGGACATGTGACATACACTGCTAATCACACATGCCCTTGCTTGTGTGAAAAAAAGCACTTCGCTCCGTGTGTGCGCTGCTGATAGGCTGACAGATTGCACCTCCCCACTGTAAATGCGGGAAAGAGAAAAAAAAATGGAGATCTTCATTGTTCCTGCAGAGATCCATCCCCTGCCCCTCCCCCCGCCCCGCTGTACACTCAAACTGCGTATTAACATTAATTTTCATCATTACTGAGAAAAAATCCAGTTATGATTTTGGTGCACGAACAGTTATCGAACATAACCTCGAACAGCCGAATTTTTCTCAAATTGTTCGTGTTCGCCGACCGGCTCGAACACCGCCCAAAACAGCTCGAATTTGAGATTGGCGAACAGTTCGAGTAGAACAACGCTCATCTCTAGTCAGGAGGGGTTTACAGTGTGGCTGTAGCAGAGCCGTGTGTGTACGAGGTGTACGGAGCAGAGCCGCGCGTGTACGAGGTGTACGGAGCGGAGCCGCGTGTGTACGAGGCGTACTGAGTGGAGCCGCACGTGTACGAGGTGTACGGAGCGGAGCCGCGTGTGTACGAGGCGTACGGAGCGGAGCCGTGTGTGTACGAGATGTACGGAGCGGAGCCGCGTGTGTACGAGGTGTACGGAGCAGAGCCGCGCGTGTACGAGGTGTACGGAGCGGAGCCGCGTGTGTACGAGGTGTACGGAGCAGAGCCGCGTGTGTACGAGATGTACGGAGCGGAGCCGCGTGTGTACGAGGTGTACGGAGCGGAGCCGCGTGTGTACGAGGTGTACGGAGCGGAGCCGCGTGTGTACGAGGTGTACGGAGCGGAGCCGCGTGTGTACGAGGTGTACGGAGCGGAGCCGCGTGTGTACGAGGTGTACGGAGCGGAGCCGCGCGTGTACGAGGTGTACGGAGCGGAGCCGCGCGTGTACGAGGTGTACGGAGCGGAGCCGCGCGTGTACGAGGTGTATGGAGCGGAGCCGCGCGTGTACGAGGTGTACGGAGCGGAGCCACGCGTGTACGAGGTGTACGGAGCGGAGCCGCGCGTGTACGAGGTGTACGGAGCGGAGCCGCGCGTGTACGAGGTGTACGGAGCGGAGACGCGCGTGTACGAGGTGTACGGAGCGGAGCCGCGCGTGTACGAGGTGTACGGAGCGGAGCCGCGCGTGTACGAGGTGTACGGAGCGGAGCCGCGCGTGTACGAGGTGTACGGAGCGGAGCCGCGCGTGTACGAGGTGTACGGAGCGGAGCCGCGCGTGTACGAGGTGTACGGAGCGAAGCCGCGTGTGTATGAGGTGTACGGAGCGGAGCCGCGTGTGTACAGAGCGGTGTATATATGGAGCAGCGTGTGTACGGAGCTGTGTGTGTATAGAGCTGTGTGTACGAGGTGTATGGAGCGGAGCCGTGTGTGTACGGAGCCGTGTGTGTACGGAGCCGTGTGTGTACGCTGTATACAGCTGTATACCCCCAGGTTCGGTGGGAGACACCGCGGCTCTTTATCAGACTGTAGAAGAACTGACACTGGACACTCGGTAAAACTGCGCTCGGACGTCTCTTGCTTCTCGCACAGATATTGATAACATAAGATGGAGTCAGACGAACCCTCCTACAAAACCTGATAACAAAGTCATTACTACAGGACTGGATGAGAAAGGGATTTATTCTACAAGAAACGCTGGGGCCACAAATGAGAGAATCCGGGCCCCGTGGCTGGATACTCCGGACCCCCGGCGTGTTAGGACCAGACGGGGTCTTTGTCCCTGGAGCTTCTCTGCTCGGTATAATGAGACTCTGATCTTGTTCTTATAAAGAGGGTTAGAGTAAAATAGAAGCTGCCTGAATATGAGGACCTTGTCTGATCTCTATGTCCTTATATACAGAGCTATGGAGATAGCGCTATTCTCTGTATAATAGATGTGATGTCGCTGGAGCCCTAATATTCCTGTACAGGGGTCTCTGTAGAGATCTTACCCCAGCATTATGGATTGGGAGAAGGGAAAAAGGGATTGGGAACATTTTACTGTAATTTCCCTTTAAAAATAAAACTGTAATAAAAAGTAACGGATTAAAAAAATTGGTTTGTTTTTCCACCATTTTGTCTGTAGGAGGTAAAGAGCCGAGGCTGAAGAAGCTTTATCTGCAGAAGTTTACAAGAGAGGGAGGATTGGCAACTCCAAATGTCCTTGTCTATTTTGGGATTAGGAGTTAGGAAAAGGGTCAGGAGGACATTTTGGGATTTGTTTTGGGAGGTGGGGGCAAGAGATGCAATATTTGTCCATAAAGTGTAAGTATTAGTAATGAGCGAGCGTGCCTGCCACTGCTTGATACTTGATCGAGCATCGCAGTGCACGGGAATGTTCGCTACTCGATCAAGTATAAAACCCAATAACGCAGGCAAATCACAGTAATTCCACTAGCCAAAATGGCTACTTCATTACCGTGTATGGCAGGCTATCCCCGCGTGTTTTTTGACTGTCCAACAGCTGCAAAACCTGCGGGAGGGGGACTTAAGCACCCAAGATATTCGATTGAGAACCTGAGCACCCGATGCTCGATCAAGTATTAAGCAATGGCAAGCATGCTCGCTTATCTCTAGTAAATGTATGAATACAGTTAGGTCCAGAAATATTTGACCGAATCTTCATGATTTCAACTCTGCAGGCCACTAATGTAGATTTAAAATGAAACAACTGAGATGCAATTGAAGCGTAGACTTTCAGGTTGAATTAAAAAGGATTGAACAAAAATATAATGTGAATCGTTTAGGAATTGCAACCATTTTCCTACAAAGCCTCCTCATTTCAGGGGCTCAAAAGTAAATGGACAAATTAACTTTGCCATCAAATGTTCATGTTGAATACTTTGTAGAGAATCCAATGCAGCAATGACGGCCTGAAGTCGGGAAGCCATGGACGTCACGCACTGGCGTCACTATCCTCGCTTTCTGTCGAATTGAACATGAAGAAGTGTGGGCTGCAGCTGATCTCTGACTTCCTCTTCATGTTCAATTCATACAAAGGCGGGGACAGTGAAGCCAGCTATGATTGGGGGTCAGGCTCACGTGTCACAACAACCACATGGGAGCCCAGGGATTGTGACTGCTGACACCGCTGGAATGGCGCAGACACGAGAGGCGAGTATAACCTTTTTCATTTTATCTGGGCCAAGCATTGGGTATGACAAGGAGTTGTCCAAGTAGTAGACAACTTCTATAAACCTGTGAAATGCAGCTCAATAGGATTGATATCTGGTGATTGACTTGGCCATTGCAAAATATTTCACTTCTTTGCTTTCACACTATTTTTTGGGTCATTGTTCATCTGTACTGTGAAGAGCCATCCAATCAACCTTACTGCATTTAGTTGAATTTGAGCAGAAATTCTGTCTTCAATCACATCATCAATAAACACAAGTGATCTCACACCATTGGAAGCCATGCATGCTTGCACCATCACACCGCCTCCACCATGTGTTACAGAGGATGTGCTGTGCATTGGATCATGAACCGTTCCAAGCCTCCTCCATACCTTCTTCTTCCCATCATTCTGGTACATGTTGAGCTTCGATTCATTTCTCCAAAGAATGCTTTTTCAAAACTGGACTGACGTCTTTAGATGTTAATTGGCAAAGTCTGGTCCTTGTATTTTTAAGTCTGATTAACGGTTTGCATCTTGTGGTGAACATTTTGTATTTGCTTATTTACTCTCATGAAGTCTTTTCTTTTATGGTGGATCAAGACACTGAAACACATTCTTCCTGGAAAGTGTTCTGCACTTAGATTGATATTGTGAAGGGGTTTTTCTTCGCCATTGAAAGGATTCTGCAGTCACCCACTACTGTTTTCTTCAGTGGACATCCACACCCTTTTAGTACCAAAGCACACCAGTGCATTTTTTATTCACAGAATGTACCATACTGTTGATTTGGCCACTCCTAACATTTCTGCTCTTTGGTGGATTTGATCTTTTCACTTCCATTGAGAGCTCCTTTCTGTGTTATGAGTTCATAGCAACAGCTTCCAAATGCAAAAGCTACACCTGGAATCAGTCCCAGACCTTTTACCTTTTAAATTGATAATAAATTCATGAGGGAAGAGCCCAAAAAGCCAATGAAAGAGCATTTGAGTTCATTGTCTAATTACTACTGGTCCCTTGAAAAAGATGCAGCTCCATATTAAAGAGCTGTAATTCCTAAACCCATACTTAAATTAGGATATGAATACCCTCAAGTTAAAGCTGAGAGTCGGCACTTTAAGACCAGATTGATTTTATTTTTGTATCTTAAATATGTTTCGGTAAACCGAAAGTGCCCAAACTTGTGTCAGTGTCCAAATATTTTCTGGACCTAACTATCTAAAGGTGCTATTGAAGTGAAATTCTCACCAGATGTTGGTAACAACCCATCCAATCCACGCAGGCAAAGAAATCAAATCAAAGTTGGCCATGAATTAAAATATGTGTAATAATGAGAAATGACACAGGGAAAAAGTATTTAACTTGCTTACTGAAGTTTATTTAATACTTTGTACAAAAGCCTTTGTTGTTGATGTCAGCTTCAAGATTCCTCCAGTATGGAGAAACTAATCGCATTGCTCAGTAGCGATTTTGGCCCATTTGTCCACACTAATACTCTTAAAATCCTGAAGGTCCTGTGGGTTATCTTCATCATCTTGGTAGATGGCAGCAGATTTTTATCAAGAATGTCTCAGTACATTTGTCCATTCATCCTTCCTTCAATTATATGAAGTTTGCCAGTGCTATATGCTGAAAAACAGCCCCACACCATGATGTTCCCACCTCCAAACTTTGGTTTTGTGTTTTTGAGTGATATGCAGTGCCTTTTGGTTGTTAGAACCTTGCTGTTAGGTTTTTTTTCCTTTGCTGGTCACATGACCTTTTTGGCCTATTTAATCCTGCTCCGCCCTTCTGGCTTTGCTGGACTTCATTGTATATCTACTTTCTAGCTAGCCTGTGCTCTGTATCTAGCTCTGTTAGTTTGCTTGGTCTACGGACCTCTATGTTCTATCTATTTTGTTTGTTCGTCTGTCTGCTACTATTTCTGTTAGGAGGTGTCCCATATTCCTCCCAGTCCTTAGTACTTGTAGGGATTCCCTCCCCACATCTATAGGTCTCCGTACAGACTAGATTAGGACTTTAGCAGGTCTGATCGCAGGATCAGGTTCCCTGTTACATCGTAGGGATTCAGCTGAGTCCTATAGTAGGGACAGATCTCCTCTCTTTCCTTAGCTTTGGTAGCAGAACATAACAGTAAGTCCAGCCTGCAAATTCTCTAAGGAAAGATTTTTTTTTTTTTTTTTTTGTTCCATCATGGTGTCGGTTCAGGATTTGGCTAAACACCTGCAGGGACTCTCTCTGGAAGTGGCCGAGCTCCGTCAGCACGTGAGTAACTGTCCTGGAGCATATTTCTTGGAGCCTAAGGTATGTTTGCCGGATTTATTTTTTGGTGAACATCGAGAATTTTTTTCATTTAAAAATGCTTGCTTATTGTATTTTCGTTTGAGACCCAAGTCCTCTGGGGATGAATCCCAGCGCGTAGGGTTCATAATGTCACTTTTGCGCAAAGAGCCTCAGGAGTGGGCCTTTTCTTTGCAACCTAGTGATACATGCTTCAGATCAGTGGATAGTTTTTTTTCTGCTTTAGGATTATTATATGATGATCCTGACCGTGTGGCATCAGCTGAGACTGAGTTGAGACGTTTAAAACAAGGATCAGGTAATGTGGAAAAATATTGTACTCATTTTCGTCGTTGGTCCACTCAAACAGGGTGGAACGATTCTGCTCTGAAAAGTCCATTTCTTGCTGGGCTCAGTGAAAGGGTTAAAGACCTGCTAATTGCTTATCCTACACCTGAGGATTTGCAACAGGCTATGCAATTAGCTATACGGGTGGATAGAAGACTGCGTGCTAGGGTTAATGAGAGCAAATCCTCTGCTATGTCAGTTTCTGGTTATGATGTGTGTACTAACAGTGGTGAACCGATGGAGATTGTATCGGTGGCACCTCGCTCTCAAGAAAAAGACCGTCGTTTTTCGGAAGGCTTGTGTTTCTATTGCGGAAAATCTGGTCATTTGATTAAAGGCTGTGAGCTTCGTATGAAGAAAGAAAAAAAAAAGGTCAGTCACGCCCGTATTGCCTGTTTAAATTCCAAGGGTATATTTTTAGCTGCTTCCACGATTGCTCAGGAAAAATTAATGGAATTTCGGGTGTTTGTTGATTGCGGGTCTACACTGAATGTAATTGATGGGGGATTCGTGGAAAAACTCAATTTAAAACCTGAACCTTTATCATCTCCCATTGCTGTGGTTTCTGTGGATGGCTCCCCTTTGAAGAATATTACTCTCAAGGTCAGTGAATTTCCTCTCACTATTAATGGTGTTCACCATGAGAAATTGGATTTGGTAGTGTTGAATAACTTGCCTTCTCCAGTAATATTGGGTTTGCCCTGGTTAAAATTTCACAATCCTGTACTGGATTGGTCTACCAGTGAAATTAAATCCTGGAGCCATAAATGTTATGACAAGTGTTGTAACGGGCGTATTGCAGCTTTGGATAGGGGAGAATTGCCTGTTCCTATTCAGGATTTTTGGAGAGTTTTTTCTGAGAAAGAATCGCAGGTTTTGCCTCCCCATAGAGACTATGATTGTTCTATTGAATTTGTCCCTGGAGCGATTCTTCCTAAAAGTCGTTTATTTAACCTTACTATTCCTGAGAGGAAGGGCTTTGGAGGAATACATACAGACAAGTTTGGCCGCCGGTCACATTAGGCCCTCTAAGTCTCCTGTGGCGGTTGGATTTTTTTTTGTAAAAAAAAAGGACGGCGGTTTACGTCCTTGTCTGGATTTTCGTGAGATTAACAAAATTACGGTACGCAATCCTTACCCACTGCCATTGATTCCTGATCTGTTTAACCAGTTATTGGGGGCCAAGTGGTTCTCTAAAATTGACCTTAAGGGGGCATACAATCTGTTGCGCATGAAGGAGGGTGATGAATGGAAGACTGCTTTTAACACTCCTGTGGGTCATTTTGAGAATCTGGTTATGCCTTTTGGTCTTACTAATGCTCCTGCATTTTTTCAGAATCTGATTAATGACATCCTTAGACCTTTGATCGGTAAAAATGTGGTTGTGTATTTGGATGACATTTTGATTTATTCGCCAGATCTGGAGTCTCATTGGCGGAGCGTGCGTGAGGTATTACAGTTATTAATGGACAATTCGCTTTTTGCTAAGCTGGAGAAATGCGAGTTCGCTGTACAGAGAATTAGTTTTTTGGGCTACATTATCTCCAGCAAAGGTTTTGAGATGGATCCGGTTAAGGTTCAGGCTGTGCAGGAATGGCCTAGGCCTATTGGTTTGAAATCGATACAGAGGTTTTTGGGTTTCGCCAATTACTATAGAAAATTCATAAAAAATTTTTCTAGTATTGTCAAACCTCTGACTGATCTCACCAGGAAAGGTGCTGATGCGGTTCAGTGGTCTTCTGAGGCCATTGAAGCTTTTGTGTATCTCAAGGAGAGGTTCACCTCTGCTCCCATCCTTATGCAGCCTGATGTTACTAGGCCGTTTTTGGTTGGGGTTGATGCTTCCTCTGTGGGGGTTGGCGCAGTATTGTCTCAGGATAACAGGGATGGATTACATCCCTGTGCCTTTTTTTCAAAAAATTTTTCGGAGACTGAATTGAATTACGATATTGGTAATCGGGAATTATTGGCTATTAAACTCGCATTTGAACACTGGCGCCACTTCTTGGAAGGTGCGGAATTTCCCGTTCAGGTTCTTACGGATCATAAAAATCTGATATATCTTGATGCTGCCAAGCGCCTGAATGCCCGTCAGGCTAGGTGGGCACTGTTTTTCTCGCGGTTTAATTTCTCCGTTACTTACATCCCTGGTACTAAGAATGTTAAGGCGGATGCCTTGTCTCGCAGTTTTTCTCCCATAGTCGGTGCTGAGAAAGAGGAAAACATTTTACAAGAAGGTGTTGTGATAGCTGCTTTAGACTCCGTTTTGGAAGATGAGATTCTTAAAGCTCAGGAGAATGCCCCATCTAACACTCCTCATGGGAGGTTGTTTGTGCCTGGGACCTTTAGGAGAGATTTGTTTGTTGAGTGTCACGAATCTCGGTTGGCAGGTCATCCCGGAATCTCTGAGACCAAGAGACTGGTGGGTCGCAGTTTTTGGTGGCCTGGATGGCAGAAGGAAGTCATTAAGTGGGTGCGCCAATGTACTATATGTGCTAGATCTAAGTCCTCACATACTCCTGCTGCGGGGTTACTTTGTCCTTTGGAGGTCCCCAGTGCTCCTTGGACACATTTGGCTATGGACTTTATAACTGACCTTCCCCCCTCTGAGGGTTTTACTGTCATCTGGGTGGTCGTGGACCGTTTTAGCAAGATGTGTCACTTGGTTCCCTTCGTCAAACTGCCCTGCGCTAAAACTCTCGCTAAGGCCTTTGTCAAGGAAATTGTCAGACTTCATGGCGTTCCTACTGACATTGTTTCTGATAGGGGTCCTCAGTTCGTGGCTCGTTTTTGGCGTGCCTTTTGTGACAGGTTGGGAATTCATTTGTCGTTTTCGTCCGGATATCATCCTGAATCTAATGGCCAGACAGAAAGGAAAAACCAGGATGTTGAGCAGTTCTTGCGTTGTTTTGTGGCAGACAATCAAGAGGGGTGGTCTGAGTTTCTGCCACTTGCCGAATTTGCTCTGAACAATCATACATCTTCTTCTGCTGGTTGTTCGCCTTTTTTTTGTTGTTCTGGGAGACATCCGTCGTTTGGGTCGTTCTCCAAGTTGGGATCTGCCGTGCCTGAGGAGGAGAATTTTTCCGGTGATTTGGAAAGAGTTTGGACGGATGTGCGTGGTAATCTTCAGGAGGCCAACAGAAAATCTAAAGACTACTTTGATAGGAAACGACAGGAGGTTTTGTTCGCTGTTGGTGACATGGTTTGGTTGTCCTCTAGGAATCTGCGGTTGAGGATTCCTTCTAAGAAATTGGGTCCCAAGTTTGTAGGGCCCTTTAAGGTGCTTCAGGTTGTCAACCAATCTGCTGTTAGGTTGGAGGTTCCTACCTCCTGGAGAATTAATCCGGTCTTTCATGTCTCTCTGTTAAAAAAAGCTGTTGTGTCGGATGGTGACGCCTCTGCCTCTGTTCCTCCGGTGGTGGAGGACGGGGAATATGAAATTTCTCGCATCCTTGACTCTAGACGGTATAGAGGTAGTTTGCAGTATCTTGTGGCCTGGAAAGGTTTCGGACCCGAGGATAACTCTTGGGTGAGGTCAGATGATGTTTCCGCGTCCAGACTTATCAGAGCGTTTCACAGGAGATTTCCTGATAAGCCTGGTCCTAGGGGATCCGGAGGATCCTCTTAGAAGGGGGGGTACTGTTAGAACCTTGCTGTTAGGTTTTTTTTCCTTTGCTGGTCACATGACCTTTTTGGCCTATTTAATCCTGCTCCGCCCTTCTGGCTTTGCTGGACTTCATTGTATATCTACTTTCTAGCTAGCCTGTGCTCTGTATCTAGCTCTGTTAGTTTGCTTGGTCTACGGACCTCTATGTTCTATCTATTTTGTTTGTTCGTCTGTCTGCTACTATTTCTGTTAGGAGGTGTCCCATATTCCTCCCAGTCCTTAGTACTTGTAGGGATTCCCTCCCCACATCTATAGGTCTCCGTACAGACTAGATTAGGACTTTAGCAGGTCTGATCGCAGGATCAGGTTCCCTGTTACATCGTAGGGATTCAGCTGAGTCCTATAGTAGGGACAGATCTCCTCTCTTTCCTTAGCTTTGGTAGCAGAACATAACATTGGTGTCCAAACATGGTGTATATTATGGCATCCAAAGAGTTCAATTTTGGTTTCATCTGACCAGACTATGTTGTTGAGCAAACTTTAAACATGCTTGGACATGTTTTTGTTCAGCAATGGTTGTTGAGTGCATTACTTATAGTTTTCTTTGACACAATTGGACCTGCTTTGCAGTCTAGCTAGATCAAATACAGAAGTTCTTCAAATTTACTAAGGAGGTACATAACATTTATAGCAAATCTCTTGGAGTATTTCCAAGGGTGCATCATCTTTAATATAATTATTTAGCCACAATTATTGCCTTATATGATCAGAGGCAGAATATACAGTAAGTTCCTTAAAAGTCACATAGCATAGGTGGAGTGCAGGAAGCCAGCGCCATTTTGAATATCTTCATATAATATTGATATCCTTAACAATTCCAGGTCTTTCTGTAGCTCTCCTCAGATAATTCTTGGCTCTTTGACAATTTTTGGATAATTCTTTTCACTCCTCTGTCTGATACCTGGGTGTGTCCAGTTTATGGTGAAATTATATTCTTTCAAATACTGGATTATTGCCGCAACAGTACTCAATGGAACCTTTAGTAGTTCAGAAATTCTTCTGTAACCAATGCCATCAATATGTTTTGCGACAATAAGGTTGAAAAAGTCTTGAGACAGCTCACTGGTTTTACTCATCATGAGCTATTTCTTCTGTGGCATTCTGGTGAGAATTTCATGTCAATATCACCTTTAGAAATATACTTACATAGAACATTGGTGAAGTGTTCAATACTTATTTCACCCGCTTTATAACAATGTGAAATATTGACTGTACATTGAATATTGCTTTTTGGATTAAAGATGTTAGCAACTTCATATATTTTTAATTCTAATATACTATATTTTTCAGACTATAATACACACCTAACCATAATACTCATCCAAGATGTGAAGATCCAGGGTCTTCTGTGAGCAGAACACTACTCAGACAACACAGGGTAATGATAAACAGTGTGGCAATAATTTATTTAACCACCAGCAATCACATATAGAACAGTCCCAGCAAATACACGAGATGGTGCAAAGTACAGATTCTCACCCTTCCACTGGCCCGCTGGATATAGAGCCGTGAGATATGTGGCCAGGTGACCTGGTGTCCAAACCAGGATTCTTCAAATAGTCTCTGAGAGTTCAGCAATGGAGCAGTTCTGTATTTTTCCAGCCAGGGCTGTGGTCCCTTAGACTGTCATCTTGTAATGTCACACAGAACAGACACAGAGACCCCCTTTTAAAAGTCCACATTTGCCCTTTTCAAGCCATCATTCACAGGTCAAGGGTAGTGATATTAATTCACAATGCTCGACTATTCACAGCTCATCCCCCATAGTGTTGGCTGGCAAACACCCTGCACTGGTATTTAACTTATCTAGCAAACATCCATTGTTCAGAGGCCCTGTATTGCAAAACTGGCAGACAATACGTTGTAAGATGAGAATAGCAGCCATTCATCAATTACCAATATCACCTCAAGTGATCAGTATTCAGAGTTATACAAACAATTGTCAGTGTTGAGCAGCCAAAGAAGAATACCGGTTTAAAAGTCAACTCAACAATAAGGGGGTATGGTTCCTGGCCATGAAATGTATGTCTGGCATAATTAAAAAGCTGTGTCATCACACAAGGTTTAGGCTGCGTTCACACATTGCGTATTTTCGCACGCTTTTTTGCGCGCGCTTTTTCAAAATACGCAATGTGCCTTGTGTCTGCCAGCAAAGTGAATGGGAAATTCACTTTGCCGCTCAGACACTGTGTGATTTTACGCAGCGCGAAAGAGCAGCTGTGTAAAGAATTGACATGTCAATTCTTTACGCAGCTGCGTCCCGCGCTTTCTCCTATTGTGCCCATTATAAGCGATGGAATTACGCAGCGGTGTTCTCACACTGCGTAATTCCAGCGCTTTTTTATGGAGGCGCAGGAGAAACTATGGATACTCACCTATCCGATGGATGGGAGAACCGTCCGGTCCGGTCCCGCGCTTGCAGCATCTGCCGGTGAAGCGATCAGCTGTAAGATAACCGCTTGTAACCGGCTTCCGGTCAGCTGATTTACAAGCCGGTCACGTGACAGTCAGCTGATCGTTTCACGGCAGATGCTGGAAGCCCCGGGACCGGAGAGGACGCCTCTCCCATCCATCGGATAGGTGAGTATCCATAGTTTATTTCTTTTAAAGCAGTGTATGTACTGCAGCCAGAAGCTGTCTGTACATACACTGCTAGGGGGACACTCACACACACGACACATAGACGCACAGGACACACAGACACATACATTACACATGTCACACTTCATTTCACTCTGCGTTTTTTGCTGCGCTTTTTTACGCAGTGTGTGAATGGAGGTGCTTTTTTTACCTGCGTAAAAAAACGCAAGAAAAAAAAAGCAGGAAAATACGCAGCGTAAAAAAAAGATGGGAAATACGCAATGTGTGAACGCAGCCTTAAACAGCAGAAAAAAGGAAAACATTTTTTTCTACTAATTAAATCTTTCTCGATGGTGTAAAGTGGAGGAGTGTGTAACGACTCAGCACCACTGGAAATTCTGGCCACTTGTATATTGCTATTTATTGCTAGTGTTCAGCATCCTTTTTTGCAGCATTCTGCTGTTTTAATCCTTATATTTTAATGATATTCTAATAAAATATGCTTTTATATTAATGGAGCTCTTCTGTGCTCAGACTAATTATTATGGGAGGGTATTATTCCACAGGGCTCATGTCTCATTGTTTGAGCATTTAATCAGTTTACGTAGTTGGTATAGCAGTGGATCTCTTGTAAATCAACATCTAGCTAGCTTTAGTACAATATGCAATTAGCATAGTAACAAACATTGTTTCACCCTCAATCACTGTCCTTGAAAAACCAAAGAAACACACATACAGTCACAAGTCAACACAAACACAATAGTGTATTTCTCTTGGCTTAACAAGTCTAGATGTCTGGCTGATTAAGATTAGAAGCTGTCTTATCATAATCAGGAATGACAAGGTCTCATTGTTCTCTGTCACAGAAAGCTACATCCAGTTTATAAGATGCACTCACTTATTAACAAGATTTTTTTCTTGCTAAAAGTGTGTCTTATAGTTGAAAAAAAAAAGTTTAAAAGTAATTTCCCTTTCTCATTTGATTATACAACTGTCTGTTATATGTTTTTGTACAATCTGTCAATAACATATATAGTTTCTCCACCGTCTGAGTTATTTTTGATGGTCAACAAAATACGATTTTCCAGTAATTCATTTTTCACACTTAAGGTATTATAATGGATTCCTTCTGTGTGGAATTTTTGATGTTTAACAGGGTTGTCCAGTACTTGGACAACCCCTTCTCATTCCTCAAGTTTGGTCCTGTTAAAATAAAAACAATTATACAAACCTCCCATGCCTGTGCAGTTTTAGTCGTGTAAGCACTTCTGTTTCCGAGGCTCATGTGATGTTGTTACGTCATGTGAGCCCTGCAGCCAATCAGCACTGGCGTCATTGTCCCCACATTCGGACACATCGAACAAAAAGAGGAAGCAAGAAAGCAGCAGCAGCCCTGGCTTCCTGTTAATGTTCAATACGTACGAAGGCAGGGACAATGAAGCCGGTGCTGATTAATCGCAGGGATTGTGTGATGTAATAACTTCACTTGAGTCCTGGGAACACGAGTGCAGACACCCCTGGAACAGCACCGGCATGGAAGGTGAGTATGAGTGTTTTTCTTTTAACGAGGCCACACATGAGGAATGACAAGGGTTTGCCCTAATAGTGAACAACCCCTTTAAGAAGATACAATTTTCAGTTAAAACATTTCCATCATTCTGAACATGAAAAAGGCTTCTCCCCGTGTGAATTCTCTATTGTTTATTTAGAAATGACTTCAGTGTAAAACATATCCCACATTAAGAACATGAAAAAAGCTTCTTCCCTGTGTGAATTCTTTGATGACTAATAAAAGAAGATTTCTTCACAAAACATTTCCCACATTCTGAACATGAGAATGGCTTCTCCCTTGTGTGGGTTCTCTGGTGCATAAGAAGGTGTGAGCTCTGGTTAAAACATTTCCCACATTCTGAACAGGAAAAAGGCTTCTCCCCTGTGTGGGTTCTCTGGTGGATATCAAGATACGCTTTCCGGTTAAAACATTTCCCACATTCTGAACAGGAAAAAGGCTTCTCTCCTGTGTGGGTTCTCTGGTGGCAAACAAAATGCCCTTTAATGTTAAAACATTTTCCACATTGTGAACAGGAAAAAGGCTTCTTCCCTGTGTGGGTTCTCTGGTGGTCAACAAAAGTGGATTTCTGGATAAAGCATTTCCCACATTCTGAACAGAAATAAGGCTTTTCCCCTGTGTGAATTTTCTGGTGCCTAACGAAAGTTAATTTGTGTTTAAAACATTTCCCACATTCTGAACATGAAAAAGGCTTTTCCACTGTGTGAGTTCTCTGGTGCTTAACAAAAGCTGATTTATAGTTAAAACATTTCCTACATTTTGAACATGAAAAAGGTTTTTCCCCTGTGTGAGTTCTCTGGTGGTCAACCAAAGCTGATTTCTGGTTAAAACATTTCCCACATTCTGAACAGGAAAAAGGCTTCTCCCCTGTGTGAGTTCTCTGGTGCATAACCAAAGCTGATTTGTCTTTAAAACATTTCCCACATTCTGAACATGAAAAAGGCTTCTTCCCTGTGTGAGTTCTTTGGTGCCTAACCAAATTTGATTTCTGGTAAAAGCGGTTTCCACATTCTGAACATGAAAAAGGCTTTTCCCCTGTGTGAGTTCTTTGGTGGTCAACCAAAGCTGATTTCTGGTTAAAACATTTCCCACATTCTGAACAGGAAAAAGGCTTCTCCCCTGTGTGAGTTCTCTGATGCATAACCAAAGTTGATTTGTGTTTAAAACATTTCTCACATTCTGAACATGAAAAAGGCTTCTCCCCTGTATGAGTTCTTTGGTGCCTAACCAAACTTGATTTCTGGTAAAAGCGGTTGCCACATTGTGAACAGGAAAAAGGCTTCTCCCCTGTGTGGGTTCTCTGGTGGCAAACCAAATCTGATTTCTGGTTAAAACATTTCCCACATTCTGAACATGAAAAACGCTTCTCCTCTGTGTGAGTTCTTTGGTGCCTAACCAAATTTGATTTCTGGTAAAAGCGGTTTCCACATTCTGAACATGAAAAAGGCTTCTCCCTTGTCTTCGCTGTGTGAATATTTTGATGTTTAAGAAAAGACTTTTCAAGTGGAAAACAGTTTCCATATTCTGAACGTGAAAATGGCTTATTTGCTTTAGGAGCAATTCGTTTTTTTAAGCTTATTTTGTGACTTTGATTTTCCTTAGTATTCAGCAATGAATCAGAAGACAGGACCTGTTTCATAGGATCAGACGACAGATCTTTGCTGTGAAGGAATGATTGTATATTTGGAATAATGGTATTCACTTCATTTGTATCCTGTGGGATCTCAAGCCCATCTAATTTAAAAACTGAAGATGTCAGCTGTCCCTCTGATCTCCTGGTACAGTCATCTGCCAAGAATAAAACCAATTATTATTTTAGAATAAAATATCCTCAAGTTTTATATTTTTTTAACATTTCTACTTACACTGTCCGTAGAAAAGGCAAATTATGTAAAACTATTAAATTATTCACCAAGACAATGACAGTTCACAGTCTAATAGAAAACCTCATAGCATGAACCAGTAGAGCGTAGTGTTCAATTGTTTGTTCATTCTGCCTCCAAAATATAAAATAAAAAGCCACCAAACAATGTTATGTAGGTGAAAATAATACCAATAAAAACGTCTACTCATTTCACAAAAAAAAGGCCCCACTCAAGTTCATGATCTGTCAATGGAAAAACAGAGGTTTATACATTATTAGTGGCTCAAAGGCTCTTGAAAAGCAACATGGCTTCAATAAACCAGTCCAGCAATATCCACTCTCCCAAAGTCAGATCTCCCCCTCACTTCTGAGCATTGCAGGGTGCTGAAGCCACATTTAGCATCCATGTATTTGGCATTACTATAGTGAGAAGAACCCACTTAATTTATGGCGTGTGTCTCCTGGAGCACAATCTGGGCACTATGTGTTGGGTAATGAAATGGCATATTAGCAATTTTCACGCTCCAACATTCACTGCGAGCTAATTTCTGGAAATTGGATGTGAAGTCAAAATAGTCACTACTCCTATAGATTAATTCACTGAGGGTTATAATTTCCAAAATGAAGTAACTTTATGGGGATTTCTACTGCTCTAGTTTTCTGCCATTTTGTTATATTAGGGGCTTCTGCAAATGGTGTGTCCCATCTCCTCTGGGATCTGTTCCTGTCACCATGAGCCACCTTATTCATTCTGCAGGTGGTGCTGGTGATGGAGGAGACATCGGAACTAGGGTTGAGCGAGTATGCTCGGGCCAAGCTCCGAGTATTTATAGCTGCTCGGTGATATGCTTGAATCGCTCCCGTGTGCATGATTTGCAACTGTTTGACAGCTTTATTACATGTGAGGAATGTGTAAGAAATAGACTTCCTCACATGTAATAAAACTGTCAAACAGTTGCAAATCATGCACACGGGAGCGATTCAACCATATCACCGAGCAGCTATAAATACTCGGAGCTCGGCCCGAACGTACTCGGCGAAAGGGTTAATAGAACATACTCGCTCAACACTAATCGGAACCAGAAGCTCTGGGTGGCGCAGGCTCTGTCCAGCCACTAAGATAAGGGTGTCTGGGATCAGTAGTACCATCCAGTCTAGCAGTATAGGTGTGTGTGCTGTCCAGCTGGAGTAATCTGCTCCCTGCTTCAGCCAATTGGAGAGCACCACACCCTACTAAAGCTGGAAGCATATTGCCGGAAGCTGCCAGATACAGCCTTGTGCTCCTCTGGTTCAGTCCTCTGTGCTCAGCTCCCGGCTTGTGTATTTGTTTCCTGTTGTGACCCCGGCCCGTTTACTGACTACTCTTGTGTCTTCTGATTTAGTATTTTCTCTGCTCTCCTGACCCGGCTAACATACTATTCTTCTTTCCATCTCACACCACACAACAGCAGATAGCACCGTGGCCCAAGCCTAGGGGTCTCTGTGTAAGTCCAGATCCATGTAGCGGGGTTAAAGGATGATGGGCAAAACTGTGACTATAGACAACAACACATCTACTAAAATGATCAAACTCAACAGTCTTCTTAAGGAATAAAATGAGTAACTAGTGATGAAATCTCTCTGGGATAATTAGAGTATGGGGCTCGGTGGCTCTTGGCAATCTAAATTATCGTAAGGGACAATATTTTCTGTCAGATGAGTTTCAAGAAGAAATATTAGACATTCAAAGAGAACTTTTTATAATAGTGCACAGCTGAGGTGTCTTAAATATAGACCACGAGCATTCATAAGAGGTAATGGAGATCTTTTTTGAAAGACTACAAGGGAGTTACAGACTCACATAAGTAAGGCCAGCCGATCTCACCACAATGAAACGATCATACAGAATGAATGTGTAAAAAAGACATAGAATAAAAAAACATGTTACATCCCCAACAACAACGTATGTATGAGGGGAGAGCTCCAACATTAAACCAGAGTTGTACTCATTTACTTTGGACCATTGGAGCTACTAGGAGTCCTGACCAGAAGAGTAGAGAAAGTATTAGTGGATTTTAGGATTAAGAACATAATGTAATTTATGACGTGGAGTGAATCCATGAAACCAGGGTTCGAGCCATGCCAACACAAATTCACACTTGGACCTCATTGCACATTTAATGTTGTCGATCATAAAAGTGAAGTTTGGCCAGAAAGACTGGACCTGGTCTTGTAGGGACCATATGAACACATTCAGCAGCACAGAAGGGGGGAAGGTAGATTCAACCAATAAGATATCAGGGTTCTAGGAAGCCAACAGCATCATTACCCTCCGCTTTCTCTTACAGACCCATAATATTTTTCTTCAAGTGATTTTCTAACTTGTCAGCACATTCTATGTACACTGTCATTTGGCTTTGTAGTTTACAGAGTTGGGCAAGTAAGAGTCAGTATCTTCCAATCCCAGGGGGTAGGTGGATCTTACAGGTTGTAAGTTCTATAGAAAAGGGCTTTCAATACCCAAAGTAATTTGAACAGTTTTTCGTGGAGCAGAATGTTGTGGTCTAGAGGCAAAATGGTGATCACACGATTGTGATACGGCCGGACTACACAACCGATAAAGCAGCCACAGCCGATGTCTGAGAAGTATCTGTGACTTCTCTGCATTTAGTGGTTACTACTCACCTGGATAGTCATATGTAGGAATCTCCTCTTTACACCACTCATTACTCCTCATATATGTCTCTGTGGTATTAGTATGGGTCAGATCTTCACCCTGAAACAAATATTGTAAAAGTCACAGACAGATAGAGAAGTCCCATCTATGATCAGCTCTAATCCTGCCATCTCCACCATTCTCATTACACAAGTATAAAACATATAATACTTGTGGATAAAACAAGACTGAACACAAGACCTTCACAGCTGTCTACACATCATAGGGGAGATCTCATGACACCTCTCCATCTACCTGATGATCCTCAGAAAAGTTGGGATTTTCTTGTTTACAGTCCTGTGGAAGAAGAGGACGGGGACATCTCTCTGGTGTTGTCCTCTTACTGGGTAGATCTGGAGGAAACACATACAGGGACTGAATTCATTATTTACATACAGACAGGCTGTGTGTATTTAGTCCTGTCTATTACCTGGTGATGTGGGGGGCTGGGGAACCTCCATCATGAAGTCCTTGTACAGATCTTTGTGTCCTTCTAAATACTCCCACTCCTCCATGGAGAAATAGACGGAAACATCCTGACACCTTATAGGAACCTGACACATACAATGATACCGTCATCGCCCCTATCCCTTCATAACGTTACTGTATAATGTCCCAGTATTCCCAGCAGTGTCACCTCTCCAGTCAGCAGCTCAATCATCTTGTAGGTGAGTTCTAGGATCTTGTGGTCATCGATGTCCTCATGTATCAGGGGAAGGGGTGGACACCCCGTAATTGGGCTCAGAGGTCTTTCCCATCCCTCAGACACAGGGGCCTGGTAGCGCTCACTAGAGGTCTTCTTCACTACTGTGTAATCCTGGTTATGAAGACACACATGAATAAATCTCACTGCAGACATTTCCAGAATCCTCATCTCTCTAATTTTGTCCATCTGGTATTCACATAGATAAGAATGATGTAAATATTATCAGAATCTCTCACCTCTCCAGTAAGCCGGAAGACGATTTCTAGGGTGAGGTGTAATATTTTATCTGCCATCTTTTCTGTGTCCATATCCATCTTTGATGGGTAAATCAGGAAAATTCTCTTATATAGAAGATCTTCACTGAGAGGATCTGATATTGTAGAGACCTGAATAAGAAGAAGATGAGCTAATGTAACATCATAAAAATCCCATGTAATAATAAAATTACTGGCAATAAGAGAAAAACATGAGTAGATTTATTATTTTACAGTATTTAATTTTTTTCTTTACATCTAGTAATAAAACCTATATATGTTAGGCCACAGACAACAAGCAGTTTTTTCCTCGGAGCCTTCAGCTGAATACATTTCTCATAGACTCAACTTCCATAATGCTATTTCTCGTTTCATTTACCGATACTGGAATCAACATGAACAATACTGCAGGAGATATTCATTACACGTGTCATGAGAAATAACTACTTCATGATGAGGCAACATCTTCTACTACGGCTCTAGAAACATATTTGGCCAGAGACCGTCACTGACTACATCACCACCAGCCGTCTATATGAATGTTTCCCGTCTTCCCCGGACTGTAATCTTCTATCATGTTAGATCTCATGTCTGATTCACACACAGAAGTTTGAGGCTTTTATAAAAGCTTTTTTATTTGCACAAATATTGCGGACAGAAATTATTTGATACCAAAGTCTCCATGTATAGTGTTTTATGGGGTTTATTTCTGGCCTTAGGCTTACCTATATTACAAGAAAAACACCAGAAAATAAGTAGATATTAAAATGTTTCAAAAGAAAATTGGCACCAACAATTCTTGTAATAAAAAAACATGAAAAAGCATTAGATACATCTTATTTTTTTAAATGTTAAAAAAAAAAACTGTTTTGGGCATCAGAACATAGAGGTACACCTCGAGCATGGCACAGGTACGGCTGCAACAAAAAAAAACTGGCAGCTTAACCACTTGTTGCTGTCAAAAGCAAATCTCAGAAGGTTTGACAGAGTTTGGTCCAATACCCCTCCTTCCCCAAGTACTCAATAGCATGGGGATGCCCAGTTACTACGATACTTAAATGCCTAATGATGGTGTTTGGGCCAGCAATATACGAAAATCTATTAGGCCGGGCTAGAGACAGCGTCCAACAAGTTTCATTTTAATGCCCCCATTAGACTAAAGTGGCATGAAAGCACTGATTTCGGGGGGTTTGGTAGACTATATAATATGTTTGGGGGCTTGCCGACAGATGATATCAGGGCAGAGAAGAATCTGGCATCCTAAATTTCAGAAGCTAATCCGTTTGTTCTTCCTGTAGATAATTCTCTGCTAGAGGAGTCTGGAGGTGGCTCTCTCATACAGACCACAGGAAAGCTGGAATATTTGTGTGTATGGGGGAGTCGGGAGAGATAGCCGTCTGTTAAATGACCGTTCAGCCAACACTTATCTCATATGTATGGGACCATTAGCATTACACTGATAGGCAGTGATAATACACAGCACTACAGTAGTAAAGTGCATTAACAGCACCAGCAGCACTACCAGCAACAACAGTAGACAACAGCAGCAGCAGATGATTTACTCACAGAGGTGGTTCGTGGCATGGCAACGGCTTTGACTCCAATGTCAGCTGATGATTTCTCTGTCCAGAAGGCGGTTAGGAGAGCCTTGCAGCAAATTTCATCGGGTGGTGACATAGATGCCTTTTTAACCGTTTTTGAAAGGGTCTCCTATAGTTAGAAATTCCTGCCAGAGCAGTAGGTGGAAGTCCTGGCGTCAAACTTAGCGGGGGAGTCACAAAAGGCCTACTATGATTTAACCTTACAGGATGCCAAAGAATATGAAAAATTGAAAATGGAAATTTTGGCGCACTTGGGAGTGGCAATGTCTGTCAGGGCACGACGGGTTCACCGCTAGGCATGACACCATGGAAAAACCCCTTACTCCCAAATGTTTGATCTACCTAATCCAAAAGTGGTTACAGCCAGAGTGCGCTACACCAGCACAGATGGTGGAGCGAGTTGTAATGGACCGGTTCGTGCACTCCCTTCTGAGCCCGATGCAGACGTGGGTTGCCCAGGGAGATCCCTGGAACAACTTGGTGGGACTGGTTGAAAGATATCGGGGGGGGTTGATAGGTCCGTGGGAAGGCAACCCATTTCATACTGGAAAGTGTATGTATAAAAGGGGATGGGGCGTCCAAAGTCCAAGGGAGCGGTGGAGGTCATGCCAAGGGTATCAGGGATGTAATTTGCTGGAGAGGTCACGGCCCAGGTCATATAGCTGCCCAGTGTCCCCTGACCACCGAGCAAATGAACTGTAGCATGGGATGCCGGTCTTCATTCTAAGCATATCCAGCTTGCAGTGTGGACTGTTCTCCAGGCAACGGGCCCCAAACTGGTCCTGCAAATGACTGGACTACTAGACTCAGGGAGTTTGGTGACCCTCGTGAGGGCCACACTCATTCTCCAGTTGATTGCCAGGAAGAAGGTGGGCATCCGCTGCATCCACGGGAATGCTAAAGACTATCTGGTGGCCAGAGTGGTCATTGAGATGGCCAGAGGTACTGAATCCCATGAGGACGGCGTGGTCCAGGATTTATTGCACCCAATTATCGTTCGGGACTTTGTGTTGTTTTAGGACTTGTGAGGGAGGGGCGGTGACCTCGATTATTTGGGTAAGAAATGGGTTGGCCCTAAAAAAGTCTCACCAACCCCAGAGTCTGACGAGTTTCCCTTCTGTGTAAAGGGCCAGAGAAAATTTGGGGTTCACCCAATATAGGAACCTAACTCTAAAAGAAGCATTCAATAAGGTAACCATTATAAATGGCATATCACAGGAGTCGGGGGCTGACACCAGGTTTCCCTATTTCATGTTGAGTGGGGACTTATTGTACCGGGTTACTAAGGTGAGGAAGGAGATAGACTAGCAATTGTTGGTACCAGGACCCTATAGACAAAGGGTGTTGGACAGGGCCCATTCACATGTCTTGGGTGGCCATCTGGGGGTGGACAAAACTCAAGAACGGGTCATGCAAAGGTTCTATTGGCCCAGATGTCACCGTGAAATCCTAAGAAATTGCAAGTCCTGTCCCACCTACCAGTTAAACGTTACCACCTCTCCCTTCCAAAATCCTTTTGTGCCACTATCCATCTAGGCAATGCAACAGAGAAATAACATTGAAACTCTATGTTGGCTGGACAGACCACAAGGTGACACTAAGAGTGTCACTGTGGCAGAAACAATTTCACCAGAAACAACAGTGCCGAGAACAGCTTCAGCGGAACCAGGACCTGTTTTCAGAGTTGCCAAGACGTACGCAGGTTGGTGAACATGGAATCCTGACAGGATCACATGTGCAGGTGAACCAAAAGCTGTATAGAATCCCCAAAGCCCGCTGCAAGGTGATTTTAAAGATAAGGGGCTAAATTTGACGCATATCCGATATTGCGCGACTATAAACTCATAGAGAAGCTAGGACCAGCCAGATACATCACCTCCCTGGACATAATGAAAGGTTACTGGAAAATTCTCTTCTCTCAAAGTGGCAAGTAGAAGACAGCCTCTTACAGTGATCTGGCAGTTGCTTTCAGTATAGCAGAAGCCCATTCAGGCTGCAAAGAGACCCAGCTACCTTCCAGAGGGCCATAGACCTGCTCTTAGCCCCTCACAAAAAGTATGCCGCAGCTTACTTCGACGGTATTGTGATATTTTGCCCGGATTGGGAAAGTCATCTGCAGGAGGTCCAGGCCATGCTGGATGCAATGAAGAAAGGGTGGTTTGTCATAAAACAAAGAAGTGTGCCATCGGGTAAAAGGAGGCAAAATACCTGGGCTATATTGTCGGAAGAAGCAAAGTAAAGCCGCAAGTGAATAAGCCGGAGGCAGTCCAAAATTGGCGGAAACCAGTCTCCAAGGAACAGGTGTTCGGACATTTCTGGGAATGGTGGGATACTATCAGTGGTGTATCCCGAATTTTGCCATGATAGCCGCACCCCTGACCGACCTTCTTAAGGGGACAAGTCGTCAATGGCCAAATTGTCTCTTGAAGTAGTCATGGCATTCCCTGAGTTGAAGCTCAGGGATACAGGTCTTCATCTTTCATGTGAAACAGGCCTGGCAATCTGCACAGTAACACAGATGCCCTGTTTAAACTTCCCTGTTTGATAACTGAAGGTGCCAAAACCTACAGCTTTGGGCAGAGGGGGGTAAATGTGACAAAGTCACTGGCAAAGTACTGGAGGGGAGATATGTAGCACTGAGATTGTTAGCTCCAGTAATAAAAAAATAGGAAAAATGTTCCAGCACACAAAGTGATAAGGGGTTAGTCTGCCATCTTTAGTGCTAGGGTGATTAAACACCTATAGAGAGGGAGGAGGTCAAAGGATAAATTCCCAGCCTTTTCGAGCATTTGGTGTGGGATGGGCCTGGAGGTGAAAGTTCTGAGCTGCTTTGTCATGTGAAGGAAAGCTAAACATTGGGTTTGTTTCTGAAGCGGGTTGTTACCCGTTGTGTTTTGTTTTCCTGTTAGGCCGGGAAGGCCGTGTTTGTTTTGGCTAACATTACCGTGGTTTATGCAGCACTCTTAATAAACCCAGCAGAAGATTTAAAGAGACTGTGTTCCTGTATCTATCTCTATATGTGTTAGCGCCATGCCGGATCCCCGCTCAAAAAGGCAGGGACTCCGGCGTGTCAGGTCACTCACCCACTCCGCAGCTGGCGCTTTCCTCCCCCATGCTCTGCCTTTTTCCAGCAGAGCTTCTGGTCAAGTCCTTAGGGAAAGCGCGCGCACTTGCCATTACGTCCCCAGCCAATGGCTTTGGGACATTACATACAGTTGTGCTCAAAAGTTTACATACCCCTGCAGAAATTTTCCTTTCTTGGCCTTGTTTCAGAGAATATGAACGATAATAAAAAAAACTTTTTTTCCACGCATGGTTATTGGTTGGGTGAAGGCATTTATTGTCAAACTACTGTGTTTTCTCTTTTTAAATATTAATGACAACCCAAAACATCCAAATAACCCTGATCAAAAGTTCACATACCCCAGTTCTAAATACTGTGTATTGCCCCCTCTAACATCAATGACAGCTTGAAGTCTTTTGTGGTAATTGAGGATGAGGTTCTTTATTTTCTCTGATGGTAAAGCTGCCCATTCTTCTTGGCAAAAAGCCTCCAGTTCCTGTAAATTCCTGGGCGGTCTAGCATGAACTGCGCGTTTGAGATCTCCCCAGAGTGGCTCAATGATATTGAGGTCAGGAGACTGAGATGGCCAATCCAGAACCTTCACTTTGTTCTGCAGTAGCCAATGAGAGGTCGACTTGGCCTTGTGTTTTGGATTGTTGTCATGTTGGAACGTCCAAGTATGTCCCATGCGCAGCTTCCGGGCTGATGAGTGCAAATTTGCCTCCAGTATTTGCTGATAACATGCTGCATTCATCTTTCCTTCAACTTTTACCAAGTTTCCTGTGCCTTTGTAGCTCACACATCCCCAAAACATCAGCGATCCACCTCCGTGCTTTACAGTAGGAATGGAGTTGCTTTCATCATAGGTCTTGTTGACCTCTCTACAAATGTAACATTTATGGTTGTGGCCAAAAAGTTCAATGTTGGTCTCGTCACTCCAAATTACCTTGTTCCAGAAGTTTGGAGGCTTGTCTCTGTGCTGTTTGGCGTATTGTAGGCAAGATACTTTGTGGCATTTGCGCAGTAATGGCTTTCTTCTGGCGACTCAACCATGCAGCCCATTTTTCTTCAAGTGCCTCCTTATTGTGCATCTTGAAACATCCATACCGCTAGTTTTCAGAAAATCCTGAATTTCAGCTGATGTTACTTGTGAGTTTTTCTTTGCATCCCAAACAATTTTCCTGGCAGTTGTGGCCGAAATTCTTGTTGGTCTACCTGATCGTAGTTTGGTTTTTACAGAGCCCCTGATTTTCCATTTGTTAATCACAGTTTGAACGCTGCTGACTGGCATTATTAATTCATTGGATATCTTTTTGTATCCCTTTCCTGTGTTATACAGTTCAACTACCTTTTCCCTTAGATCCATTGAAAATTGTTTTGCTTTCCCCATGACTCACAATCCAGAAACGTTAGTGGATGGATGAAAGATGCAAGAGTCTGTCTAGATCCCAGAAACGCACTCAGCTTTTATGCAGACACTCTGATTACAAGAAAACAGGTCACAGGTGAGGATGTTACCTTTAGTAGCCATTCAAACCCATTTGTGTCAAATTCTGAGCATGTTATCAGGCCAAAATCACCAGAGTATGTGAATTTTTGATCAGGGTCATTTGGATGTTTTTGGTTGTCATTAAGATTTAAAAAGAGACAACACAGTAGTTTGAGAATAAATGGCTTCACTCAACCAATAACCATGAGTGGAGAAAAAGTTTTTTTGTTATTATTCATATTCTCTGAAACAAGGCCAAGAAAGCAAAAATTCTGCCGGAGTATGTAAACTTTTGAACACAACTGTATACCGTATATTGCTTCCTCCCTGCTGGGGAGGTGCCTGAGCAACCTTCCTGTTCTACAGTCTATGTGGTAAAGGTTGTGTACTATTTTATGCTACCAAGCCTGCTGCACTAAGGTGCAAACCAAGCTTGCTGCACTTTGGTGCAACCTTGCCACACTCTGGTGCTACCCACCCTGATGCTCTCCGATGCTATCCTGTGTGCCACTCTTGTGCACCATCCTACCTGACCACCCGGGCCACCTCCCTCATCCTTCCTCACGTCACGGAGTCATAGAGCCGCCGTGCATCCAGGGTCAGATTGGGGCAAAGCCCCTCCAGGCACTCCTCGGTCCATGGCACAGTGGTTCCACAAACCACGTTCGTGACAGTTTGCTCAGGCCATGGACTCCGCTGGACCCTGGATCCCGTCCGATCAGACCATGTACCAAGAGCCCTGCCAACAGAAAGGCGTGCAGGAGAAGTTGTCAATGCAGTTACAGTCCCTGACTACCAAGTTGTAGGCCATAAACATCTCTCCAGAGTCCCCCCATTTTCAAGGAGCCATATCTTCTTCGGAACCTTCTCAGTCTGTTTGCTTAGCTCGAGGTTCAGGTTCACCACGCTTTGATAACAATCCGAAGCTCTGCCGCGAGTTCATCAATCAGTGCTGGCTACATTTTAAACTTCTTCCTCACCTCTACCCTTCGGACCGAACAAAGGTAGCATTCATTATGTCGCACCTTGGAGGCAAGGCCCTGGCGTGGTTGAACCCAATATGGGAGAGAGAGGACCTGATCATCTCCAATTTTCCGGCATTCTTGGAGGCTTTTCACTAAACATTCGATGAACCCAGGCAGACCACCTCTTCACCTTCCGCTCTTCTCCGTTTACGTCAGTCCAACTCATCTGTGGGACAATATGCGGTACGCTTCCGCACTCTGGCATCTGAACTCGACTGGAAAAACAAAGCTTTGATGGCGAAGTTCTGGGAGGGGCTTTCTGGAAATATTAAGGATGAGCTAGCCGGTTGAGATCTACCAACTACCATCGAGGACCTCTGAGAGCGTACCTAAGAGGTGGCACATGAGAGAGGATCATGCTGCCTGGCTCCATCCTTCCAAGGGCCGCTTGTTCCTCCGTCATCCCCTGTCGAGGCCTCACCTGAACCCATGCAGGTCGACTGCTTTGCCCTCGCCAGTGACAGAGGGATCGCCGCGCTAAAGGCCAGTGCCAGCATTTGGAGACATGGGCCACTTCATTCGCACCTGTCTTGTGAGGCAGAAAAACTCCAGCGTCTACGGTTGGTAGGAGAAGCCTCCTGAGACAGAAAAGACACCTCTCTACCCCTGACCCTTACTGTGGCCGTGTCAACCAGTGAATCTCAGTTTATTGAGACTGCGTATTTGAATCCCGGGGCAGCAGAAAATGTTATCCTCCAGGCTGTAGTGGATCACATCCAAATCCCAGTTCATCTGCTCCAAAACCATCTGGCAATAACATCTGTCAATGGGAGAACTCTTCGGGAGACGGTTCGTCTGGCTACTGAGCCACTTGAAGTTCATATCGGGGTGCTTCATACTGAGAAGATAGTCTTCTATGTTCTTTCCCACATGTCTCACGCCTTTCTCTTAGGCTTACCATGGCTATGACAACATGAACCTGTGTTGGACTGGAGGACTGGAGAGGTGCTCCACTGGGGACATTCCTGCCATGGGAAGTGTCTGAACAATGTACGTCCAGCTAGGGCGCTGCCTTCTCCAGCTTTGCGGCCTGGTCTGCCGTCCAACTATTGGTCCTTTCCTGATGTATTCGACAAGTAGGAAGCAGAGACTTTGCCGCCTCACAGGTCGTATGAGTGCCCTATTGACTTGATTCCCGGATCTACACCCCCAAGAGGCCAAATTTATCCACTGTTTCCAGCTGAGACTCAAGCTACGTCAGAATACATTCAGGAGAATCTGGCCAGGGGGTACATTCGGAAGTCCTCCTCTCCTGCTGGGGCTGGATTTTTCTTTGTTAAAAAGAAAGATGGACTGCTCCGACCCTGTATAGACTATCGGGGCCTCAACCAAATCACGGTGAAAAATAAATACCCTATCACACTAATCCCTGAGTTGTTTGACCAATTAAGGGGTACCAGGTTCTTCACCAAATTAGATTTAAGAGGCGCCTACAATCTAATCCGCATTCGCCAGGGAGATGAGTGGAAGACAGCCTTCCGCCTTCTTAAAGGGTCAGCGTGTGCACTTGCTATTACGTTCCCAGCCAATGGCTGTGGGACATTACATATACACTACCGTTCAAAAGTTTGGGGTCATTTAGAAATGTCATTATTTTTGAAAGAAAAGCACATTTTTTTTCAATGAAGCTATCATTAAATTAATCAGAAATACACTCTATACATTGTTAATGTGGTAAATGACTATTCTAGCTGCAAAAGTCTTGTTTTTATTGCAATATCTACATAGGTGTATAGAGGCCCATTTCCAACAACCACCACTCCAGTATTTTAATGGTACATTGTGTTTGCTAACTGTGTAAGAAGGCTAATGGATGTTTAGAAAACCCTAGAAAACCTTTGCACAAGAAATGTTAGCCCAGCTGAAAACGGTTTGGTAGATTTGAGAAGCTATAAAATTGACCTTCCTTTGAGCTAGTTGAGAATCTGGAGCATTACATTTGTTTGTTCTATGAAACTCTCAAAATGGCCAGAAAAAGAGAACTTTCATGTGAAACTCGACAGTCTATTCTCGTTCTTAGAAATGGAGGCTATTCTATGCTAGAAATTGCCAAGAAACTGAAGATTTACTACAAAAGGTGTGCACTACTCCCTTCAGAGAAGAGCATAAACAGGCTCTAACCAGAGTAGAAAGAGAAGTGTGAGGCCCCGCTGCACAACTGAGCAACAATACAAGTACATTAGAGTCTCTAGTTTGAGAAATCAACGCTTCACAGCTCCTCAACTGGCAGCTTCATTAAATAGTACACGCAAAACGCCAGTGTCAACGTCTACAGTGAAGAGGCGACTCCAGGATGCTGGCCTTCAGGGCAAAGTGGCAAAGAAAAAGCCATATCTGAGAGTGGCTAATAAAAGGAAAAGATTAATATGGGAAAAAGAACACAGACATTGGACAGAGGAAGATTGGAAAAAAGTTTTATGGACAGACGAATCAAAGTTTGAGGTGTTTGGATCACACAGAAGAACATTTGTGAGACGCAGAACAACTGAAAAGATGCTGGAAGAGTGCCTGATGCCATCTGTCAAGCATGTTGGAGGTAATGTGATGGTCAGGGGTTGCTTTGGTGCTGGTAAAGTGGCAGATTTGTACAAGGTAAATCAGATTTTGAAAAAGGAAGGCTATCACTCCATTTTGCAACGCCATGCCATACCCTGTGGACAGCGCTTGATTGGAGCCAATTTCATCCGACAACAGGACAATGACCCAAAGCACACCTCCAAATTATGCATGAACTATTTAGGGAAGAAGCAGGCAGCTGGTATTCTATCTGTAATGGAGTGGCCAGCGCAGTCACCAGATCTCAACCCCATTGAACTGTTGTGGGAGCAGCTTGACTGTATGGTACGCAAAAAGTGCCCATCAAGCCAATCCAACTTGTGGGAGGGGCTTCAGGAAGCTTGGGGTGAAATTTCTCAAGATTACCTCAGCAAATTAACAGCTAGAATGCCAAAGGTCTGCAATGCTGGAATTGCTGCAAAGGGAGCATTCTTTGACGAAAGCAAAGTTTGAAGGAGAAAATTATTCTTTCTTATAAAAATCATTATTCATAACCTTGTCAATGTCTGGACTATATTTTCTAATCATTTTGCAACTCATTTGATAAATAAAAGTATGAGTTTTCATGGAAAACACAAAATTGTCTTTGTGACCCTAAACTTTTGAACGGTAGTGTATACTGCTTCCTCCCTGCTGGGGAGGTGCCTGAGCAACGTTCCTGTTCTACAGTCTATATTGCAAAGGTTGCGTAGCACTCCATGCAAACCAAGCCTGCTGCACTCCGGTGCAAACCAAGACTGATGCACTCCGGTGCAAACCAAGACTGATGCACTCCGGTGCAAACCAAGACTGATGCACTCCGGTGCAAACCAAAACTGATGCACTCACGTGCAATCCAAGCCTGATGCACTCACGTGCAATCCAAGCCTGATGCACTCACGTGCAATCCAAGCCTGATGCACTCACGTGCAATCCAAGCCTGATGCACTCACGTGCAATCCAAGCCTGATGCACTCACGTGCAATCCAAGCCTGATGCACTCACGTGCAATCCAAGCCTGATGCACTCACGTGCAATCCAAGCCTGCTGCACTCACGTGCAATCCAAGCCTGCTGCACTCACGTGCAATCCAAGCCTGCTGCACTCACGTGCAATCCAAGCCTGCTGCACTCACGTGCAATCCAAGCCTGCTGCACTCACGTGCAATCCAAGCCTGCTGCACTCACGTGCAATCCAAGCCTGCTGCACTCACGTGCAATCCAGCCTGATGCTCTCCGGTGCTATCCTGTTGTTATGATCTGCAACATGAACTAAGGAAAGATAGGGGAAAGCTGTCCCTACAGTAAGACTAAGCTGAATCCCTACGATGTAGCGGGCTGCCTGTTCCTAGCTAACAGACCCGCCTTAGTCCTCGGCTAGTCTGAACGGAGACCTATAGCATAAAGGGAGGGGTCCCTAAAAGAACTAAGGACTGGGACAAAAATGGGACAACTCCTAAACAGAGAAGTTGTTGCAAAACACAAAAAGACAAACTGACAAAAAGGTACTAGAGGTCCCAGAAGGACCAAGCGAACTGACAGAGAAAGGCACAGAAGCACCTGGCTAGAGAAACAGTCAAACACTGAAGTCCAGCACAGCCAGGAGGGCGGAGCTGGAATATAAAGGCAGATGGTCACGTGACCGCAAAACACAAGATGGAAAAAACAAACAGGGGGGTTCTAACAGTACCCCCTCTTTTATGAGTATTCTCTGGATACTCCAGGCCCAGGCCTATCCAGAAACCTCTTGTGGAAAGCTTTAACAAGCCTAGGAGCAGAGACATCATCCGTCTTTACCCAGGATTTGTCTTCGGGACTGAAACCCTTCCAGGAGACGAGATACTGTAATCTCCCTCTATGCCATCTAGAATTCAAGATAAAAGAAATTTCATATTCGCTGTCTTCCACCACAGGAGGAACTGTGACAGTGGCGTCCCTATCAGATACATCAGCCTTTTTCAACAAGGAAACATGAAACACAGGATTAATCTTCCAAGAAGTAGGGACATCCAACCTAACAGCAGACGGGTTAACAACCTGAAGCACTTTAAATGGATTCACAAACTTAGGACCCAGTTTTTTAGAGGGAATCCTCAACCGCAGGTTCTTCAAGGACAAGAAAACCATGTCACCCACAGTAAACAAAACCTCCTTACGTTTCCTGTCAAAATACTTCTTGGACTTCTTGTTAGCCTCTTGAAGTTTGCAACGTACATTAGTCCAAACTCTCTCCAAATCACTGGAAAAATTCTCCTCCTCCGGCACCGCCGACCCCAATTGGGAGAACGAACCAAAAGATGGATGTCTCCCAGTAACAAAAAAAAGGAGAACACCCAGAAGAGTAGGATGTATGAGTGTTAAGAGCCAATTCTGCGAGAGGCAGAAACTCAGACCACACCTCTTGATTGTCCGCCACAAAACAATGCAAAAACTGTCCTACATCCTGGTTCTTTCTTTCAGTCTGTTCATTAGACTCAGGATGATAACCAGACGAAAATGACAAATGGACTCCCAACCTGTCACAAAAAGCACACCAAAAGCGAACCACAAACTGACGTCCTCTATCAGAAACAATATCTGTGGGAACGCCATGGAGCTTGACAATCTCCTTAACAAACGCCTTAGCGAGTGTCTTGGCGCAGGGCAACTTAATGAATGGAACCAAATGACACATCTTACTAAAACGGTCCACGACCACCAGATGACAGTAAAACCCTCGGACACCGGAAGATCAGTAATAAAATCCATTGTGAGATGCTTCCAAGGCGCACTAGGAACCTCCAGAGGGCAAAGCAACCCCGCAGCAGGAGTATGTGAAGCCTTTGACCTAGCACACACAGTACATTGACGCACTTACTTGATGACTTCCTTCTGTCATCCAGGCCACCAAAAACTGCGACTGACAAGTCTTTTAGTCTCCGAAATTCCTGGATGACCTGCCAACTGAGACTCATGACACTCCACAAACAAATCTCTCCTAAAGGCTCTGGGCACAAACAACCTCCCATGGGGAGTGTTAGATTGAGCATCATCTTGAGCTTTCAGAATCCCATTCTCCAAAACGGAGTCCAATGCCGCCACCAAAACTCCTTTCTGTAAAATGCTCTCCTCCTCCTCTGCACCGACCATAGGAGAGAAGCTGCGAGGTAAAGCATCGGCTTTAACATTCTTAGTACCAGGGATATAGGTAACAAAAAAATGAAACCGGGAAAAAAAAGTGCCCACCTAGCTTGATGGGCATTCAAGCGCTTGGCAGCATCCATATAGATCAAATTCTTATGATCTGTGAAAACCTGAATAGGAAATCTAACGCCTTCCAAAAAATGATGCCAATGTTCAAACGCGAGTTTAATAGCCAGCAACTCCAAATTTCCAACATCATAATTCAGTCGGTTTACAAATTTTTTTTCGAAAAGAAGGCACAAGGATGTACTCCACCCTTGTTCTCCCGAGACAAAACTGCTCCGACCCCCACCAATGAAGCATCGACCTCGACCAACAAAGGCTTGGTCTCATCAGGCTGCATAAGGATAGGGGCAGAATTGAACCTCTCTGAGATACTCAAACGCTTCAATGGCCTCAGTAGTCCACTGGGCTGTATTCACACCTTTCCTGGTGCGATCTGTTAGAGGTTTAACAATTACAGAAAAATTCTTAATGAATTTCCTGTAATAATTGGCAAAACCCAAAAATCTCTGTATAGATTTCAAACCAATAGGCCTAGGCCATTCCTGCACAGCCTGAACCTTCACAGGGTCCATCTCAAATCCCTCGCTGGAGACCATATAGCCCAAAAAACTCACATTTCTCCAGCTTAGCAAAAAGTGAATTATCACTCAATAACTGCAAAACTTCACATACACTCTGCTAATGGGACTCTAGATCTGGTGAATAAATCAAAATGTCATCCAAATACACAACCACATTCTTACCAATCAAAGGTCTCAGGATGTCATTAATAAGGTTCTGAAAAAATGCAGGTGCATTGGTAAGACCAAAAGGCATCACCAGATTCTCAAAATGACCTACTGGAGTGTTAAAGGCAGTTTTCCATTCATCACCCTCCTTCACTTGTAACAAATTGTATGCCCCCCGTAGATCAATTTTAGAGAACCACTTGGCCCCCACTAACTGATTAAACAAGTCAGGAATTAACGGCAATGGGTAGGAATTGCGTACGGTAATCTTATTAATTTCACGAAAATCCAGACATGGACGTAAACCCCCGTCCTTTTTTTAACAAAGAAAAATACAACTGCCACAGGCGACTTAGAAGGTCTAATGTGACCAGCAGCCAGGCTAGTCTGTATGTATTCTTCCAAGGCCTTTCTTTCAGGGATAGTCAGATTAAACAAGCGACTTTTGGGAAGAGTAGCACCTGGAACAAACTCAATTGCGCAATCATAATCCCTATGAGGAGGTAAAACTTGCGACTCCTCCTCCGAAAAAACCCTCCAAAAATCTTGAATAGGTACAGGTAATTCCACTTTTACCACAGCCGCAATGCGACCATTACAACATTTATCATAGCACTTCGAACTCCAAGACTTAATCACATTAGTAGACCAGTCCAACCAGTCCAACAAAGGATTGTGCAGTTTTAACCAAGGCAATCCTAGAACAACTGGAGAGGGCAAATTATCTTAAACAACCAAGTCCAAAATTTCTTTGTGATCTCCATTGATAGTGAGAGAACATGCAGCAGTCTTGTGAGTAATACATTTCAAAGGAGTGTTATCAATTTCAACCACAGAAATAGGAGATGACAAAGGTTTGGATTTCAATTTAAGTTTTTCCAAAAACCCTTTATCAATCACATTAAGTGTTGAACCACAATCCACAAATACCTGAAATTCAATCAAATGTCCCTGCAGAGTAGTACACCCAGAAAGGAACACTCCTGCAGAGCGTAAACAGGCTATACGGGCGTAACTGACCTTTTTTTTTTTCTTTACTTAAACGACGCTCACAATATTTAATCAAATGATCAGCTTTACAATAAAGACACAAACCTTCGGCGAATCTCCGATCTCTTTCTTGAGAGCGGAGTGACATCGCCCCAACCTCCATCGGTTCTCCGCTGTCAGAGCAGATTTTCTGGAAACTAGGACCTGAAGTTACAGGAGTTTTTACATCATTGACCCTGGACCTTATTCTCCTGTCAACACGAACAGCTAACTGCAAAACTTCCTGCAGAGTCTCAGGTGCAGGGAATGCAATTAGCAAATCCTTAACGCTTTCACCTAGACCAGCAAGAAAAACTTTTCAGCGCCGAATCATTCCACTTAACTTCTGAAGCCCATCTCCTGACGTGTGTGCAATAAATTTCAACATCATCTGACCGCTGATTCAAACATCTAAGTTCTGATTCAGCAGATGAGATTCGATCAGGATCGTCATATAATAGCCCCATAGCAGAAAAAAATTCCTCAACAGAACTTAAACACGGATCATTAGGTTGGAGAGAAAAGGCCCACCCCTGTGGTTCTTTGCGCAAAAGTGACATAATAAAACCAATTCGCTGTGATTCATTCCCAGAGGACCTCGGTCTCAAACGAAAATATAATAAACAAGCATTTTTAAAGAAAAAAAAATCTTGCCGTTTACCATAAAAAATATCAGGCAGTCCTACCTTCGGTTCCACAAAATGCACTCCAGGACAGCTACTCACATGTTGCTGAAGATCGGCCACCTCCAGAGACAATCCCTGCAGGCGTTGAGACAACTCCTGGACGGAAACCATATTGATCCCCGAATTTCTTTCCTTTTCGTTTTTTTGGGCTGGACTTACTGTTATGATCTGCAATATAAACTAAGGAAAGAATGGGAAAAGCTGTCCCTACAGTAAGACTAAGCTGAATCCCTACGATGTAGCGGGCAGCCTGTTCCTTGTGAACAGACTCGCCTTCGTCCTCGGCTAGTCTGAAGGGAGACCTATAGAATAAAGGGAGGGGTCCCTAAAAGAACTAAGGACTGGGACAAAAATGGGACACCTCCTAACAGAAGTTGTTGCAGAGCAAAAAGACAAACTGACAAAATGTACTAGAGGTCCCAGAGGACCAAACAAACTAGACATAGATAGGCACCGAAGTACCTGGCTAGAGAGACAGGCAAAAAACACTGAAGTCCAGCAAAGCCAGAAGGGAGCTGGAATATATAGGCAGCTGGTCACGTGACCGCAAAACACAAGATAGCAAAAACTAACAGGAGGGTTCTAACAGCCACCCTCTGGTTTTTAGCCCTACAGGACTTCTACTTCCATTTAGAACATAGAGCAGGGAAGCTACATGGTAATGCCGATGCCCTCTAAAGAATCCCCTGTCTGGTAGTAAAATGTGCCAAGCCCCACGGCTTTAGGCAGAGAGGGGAGGTATGTAAGGTAGCTAATGGTCGCGTAGTCGATGGGAGGTATGTGTCACAGAGATGGCTGGTCTCTGTGATGTAACCCGGAGTGTTTCTCTAGGGCACATAAGCACTAAGAGGATCGTTTGGTGCACCTGTGAGCCGTATTACGGGTAGCTAGGAGAGAATGGGCGGGTCCAGCTACCCACATACCTCACCTCTGGGTGTGGTTAATAGCCTATAAAATGAAGGCTGTTGTTTGGCACATGGTCTGTGTGTTTTGGAGGTAGAAGGCCTCCTGTGTATGTTTGTCTTCAGACCAAGCCAGGATACTAGACGCTACCCTAGCTTGTGTGCCACACAGGCCTGGCTGAGCAGAGACCTGCTAAGGACATTTACTTTGTTTACCTGATCTAAAGGCTATTTGATTTTCTGTTTGGCTTCTGGGTTTATGAAATAATAAACCCAAATGAAATTTTAAAGGAACATGTCTCTTGTCTTCCTCCCATTGTGTTCCAGTGAGTAAAACCCCTACAAAATGTATAATGGAAAGGGTATGGTAGTCAGAGAATGTTTCAATAATCCGCCTCAACACATTTCCCCAACAGGTTCATTAGGAGGCTTGATACAGGGATGATAATTCATGATGTTCAGCATAGTGTGCCTAATAGCCAGGTAGGTGTCCATGTATAAATATCCCACTTCATCCAAAACCTCTCCCAGACTAGGAGGCTCATTCCCATTCCTAGACGTGAATTGTCACAGGATATACAGAATGGAGTCTGTCTACAATAATATACTGCGCCTACGCTACTTCTCATGAGCTAGAGGTTCGATAATGTCCATCACCTAGTGTGCATGTCCGGAAGTGACGTGCTTTATGCTGAAACACCAGATAAACTGATTGCCACCGCGTCACTTGTACCTGTGACTGCGCATGCCCGTAGTTATCATTCCACGCCGGAGCGCCTATAGGATCATTGTCCACAAATGTGCATGCCCAGATGTCTGCGCTCCACGCCGACGCGCATATGGTATTGGATCGCATTCCACCAACAGAAAAATCCTCTCTCTGAGATCAGTATCATGGGAGACTAAAAACAAGTATTGCACATCCTCCCATCATGCAATAGGCATGTAGATCTACTTTATCACTAGAAAAGATATGGGATGGTGGCCCACAGTATACTACTAAATGGTCATATTATTGCATAATTAGAGGTACACAAGGAACACCACACTTGTTAGTTACTAAATAGTATAAGTGGGATATAACTGATAAGAAATAATTCTGATATAGAAGCTCAGATATCTTGATGAAGTAAAACAATATGTGAACCTCATTCACAGAGAACTGAGTAGAAATGGGTAGAGTATAAAATCAAAAAATGTAATCCGGAATGGGTTTGTATTCATACAAAACAGGCATAGGAAATTTGCTCATTGAGTCCCTTAGGGGCTAGTGAATCCAGTCTGGAAATCCACTCACTTTCCTTTTTGAGGATACATCTATTGAGATCACCTCCTCTCACATTGGGTTTAACCACCTCAATGAAGCAAAAGGAGATGACTCTTGTTTCACCTCAATGTGCACTGTTCATGTGTCTCACTAATGGGGTGTCCCGATGTCATGCCAGGTTTGAGTACAACACAGAGAGTCACGCCAGGTGTGAGTCCAACACAGAAAGGGAGCCATGACACTAGGGAAAAGGGGGAAGAGGTGACTTCCTAATCTGGACTAGCGTCACCCTGTCTCCCCCCTAGCGTTCACCTCTGACGCTGAAACCCAAGTCCTCTCCTCTGGACCATAGCCTTTTAAGTGCACCAAGTATCGTAGAGAACGACGTTGGAGATGAGAATCTACTATTCTCGAAATCTCGAACTCCAAATTACAATCAACCATTACTGGGGGCGGTGGTCTGGGGGCAGTGGTAGAGGTGAGGGCTCAAGAGGTTCTACATACCTTTTGAGTAAGGACCTGTGGAACACATTGTGAACCTTAAGGGCTCGAGGAAGTTCAAGACAAAACGCTGCTGGGTTAATGATGGCGGTAATTTTGTAGGGACCAATGAACCTAGGTCCCAGCTTCCAAGAAGGAACTTTCAATCTTATATTTTAGGTAGACAACCACACAAAGTCATTCACATTCAGGTCCGGACCTGGCAAGCTTTTTCTGTCAGCCATACGTTTATACCTGTCACCCATGGTCTTCAAATTACACAGAACACCCTGCCACACCAAGGAGAGCGACGAAGCAAACCGTTCCACTTCAGGATGTCCAGAAGCTCCTCCCCCATTGAAAGTACCAAACTGTGGATGATAACCATATGCACCGAAAAACTGTGATGGCAAATTCTTCCAGCGGTAAGTAGGATGCCCGATTTTCGGAGACAAAACACCTGAGGTATGTTTCCAAGTTTTGATTGACAGTCTCGGTCTGAACACTCGACTGAGGGTGGAAGGCAGAGGAAAAGGACAGCAGTACTCCCAGTCGAGAACAGAATGCCTTCCAAAACTTGGAAACAAACTGGATCCCCCAATCAGACACCACATCGGAGGGAACCCCGTGAAGCTTCACAATCTCATTTATGAACACCTGAGCAAGTGTCTTAGCATTGGGAAATGCAGGTAAAGCGATAAAGTGAACCATTTTACTGAACCTATCTGCTACTACCAAAACCACCATTTTGCCAGCAGAAACCAGTAGGTCAGTAATAAAATCCATGGACAAGTGTGTCCATGACCTGCTAGGGATAGGTAACGGAAGAAGAGTACCAGACGAATGGGTGTGCGAAACCTTAGAACGCGCGCAAATCATACAAGCAGCTATGTGTTCAACTACATCCCGATGCAACCCCGGCCACCAAAAACGACGAGAGAGGAGGTCCGCGGTTGTCTTACCACCTGGATGCCCAGCAAGCACAGAGTTATGATGTTCCTTGATTACTTTACGGTGCAGATCAGGTGGTACAAATAACTTTCGTGAAGTTCTGGAGGCAGGGGCGTCCGCCTGAGCCTCCAGCACCTCACTCTCCAGTTCAGGAAAAAGAGCCAAAATGACTACCCCTTTCTGTAATATCGGGGCAGGGTTCTCATGGTCACCACCACCAGGGAAGCTCTGGGACAAAGCATTAGCATTGATGTTTTTGACCCCTGGGCAAAAAGTGACAACAAAATTGAACCTAGTAAAAAACAGGGACCATCTCGCTTGCCTAGGGTTGAGACGTTTAGCTGACTGGAGATATGACAGGTTCTTATGGTCAGTAATAACAGTAATAGGATGGACAGCCCCCTTCAACCAGTGTCGCCATTCCTCGAACGCCAATTTGATCACCAAAAGTTCTCTATTACCCACGTCATAATTTCTCTCAGCTGAAGACAATTTTTTAGAAAAGAAGGCTCATGGACGCCATTTACCAGGGAACGAACCCTGAGACAACACAGCCCCAACCCCGACATCCGAAGCATGGACCTCCACAATAAAGGGTTGAGAAACATCGGGTTGACTGAGTATAGGTGCAGTGGCGAAATGATTCTTTAAGGAAGAAAAAGCCTGGCATCCAACCATTTGGAAAAATCAGACCCCTTCTTAGTCATGTCAGTAAGGGGTTTCACTACAACAGAATAGTTTTGGATGAATTTCCTGTAAACATTAGTAAAGCCCAGAAAACGTTGTAGGGCCTTCAGGTTCTTGGGACGTTCCCAGTCAAGGACTGCATGGATCTTCTCCGGATCCATCCGAAAACCTGAAGATGACAAATACCCCCAAAATTGCAACTCCTGAACAGCGAAAACACATTTCTCTAGTTTGGCATAGAGTTTGTTATCCCTTAATATTTGGAGAACCTGCTAAACATGCCCCCGATGGGTCTCAAAATCAGATGAATAAACCAAAATATTGTCCAGATAGACCACCACAAACCTCCCCACCAAACAAGAAAAATATCATTTATGAAATGCTGGAATACCACAGGTGCATTAGTCAAGCCAAAAGGCATAACCAGACTCTCGAAATGTCCTTCCGGGGTATTGAACGCTGTCTTCCATTTGTTCCCTTCTCTGATTCTAACCAGATTGTAGGCTCCCCTTAAATCCAACTTGAAGAATACCTTAGCTCCCACAACCTGGCTGAACAAATCAGGAATCAGAGGAAGAGGGAATGGATCACGGAAGGTAATTTGATTTAATTCTCGGAAATCTAAACAAGGACGTAGACCGCCATCTTTTTTCTTCACAAAGAAGAACCCTGCCGCCACGGGCGAAGATAAGGGTCTGATATGTCCCTTCTCCAGACTTTCCGCAATGAAATCCTTCATGGCTTGTCTCTCAGGGCCAGAAAAATTATACAGTTTGGACTTGGGAGTTTAGCTCCGGGGGTCAGGTTAATAGCACAGTCATAAGCACGATGAGGAGGCAAATCCTGACACCCCTTCTCAGAAAAAACATCCTCAAAACCAGACAGAAAAGCAGGCAGAAACTCCGTAGAGACAGCAGCAATGGAAACATTCAGACAGCTGTCATGCCAGTAATCTCCCCATTCAATAATCTCCCCCGGTTTACCAATCCACCAATGGATTATGTTTAACAAGCCAAGGGATGCCTAAAACAATCGGAGTAGGGAGATTCTCCAAAACAAAGCAAGGAATGATTTCACAATGAACTGACCCCGCCCTCAGTTTTACATTATGAATAATCTGAGTAAAAGCTTTCTTTGCATATAGTGGCGCAGAGTCAATGGCAAAGATGGAAATAGGTTCAGCTAAAGCACAGCAAGCAAGACCATGAGTTTTCACAAACTCAGCATCAACCATGCTGATCCTGGCTTCACTGTCAACAAACAAAGAAATTTTTAAATTTTGCTCTCTAGCACAACCTCTGCAGTCAGGACAAAGCGGGAACTGCAATTTGGCCACAAATGCACCACTTGTTTATCCAACTCCAGACTACCGAGAGTTAATCAAGTCTCTTTTTGTTTAGGAATTGAAGGACAGGTCCCAACAAAGTGTCCCTTTTTCCCACAAAAAAAACATACGCCTTTTTTCTTGCGAATCTCTGGGGAGATGTATGATGTAGTGACACCCCATAACTGCATAGGTTCCTCCACCTCCCCCAGTACTGGTTCACACCCAGACCACTCCCTTGGCAAAGGTACACAACCCAGACAAGAAGGCCCCGGAGAAGGAGGTCACACCCGTCTATCCCGAAGGCGCTTATCCAGACGTATGGCCAAAGACATGGCAGCCTCCAAGGACTGAGGGGTATCATATACAGCCAAGACATCTATCAACCTTTCCGTTAGCCTTTCACAAAATTGACTTTTAAGGGCTGAGTCATTCCATTTGGAATCCGTAGCCCATCTACGGAATTCCGAACTGTACGTTTCCACTGACCGAATCCCCTACTGAAGGTGACGTAGCTTAGACTCAGCCAAGGCGACTCGGTCAGGGTCATCATAGCAGAGGGTAAGAGCTCCAAAAAACCTGCGGTAACGAAAATGCCCATGAGTGAGGATCGCCCTGCAGTAGAGAGATCACAATACCAACCCGTTGCTCCTCATTACCGGAGGAGTAGGGACGAAGTTTGAAGTACAATTTGCATGCCTCCTTAAACACAAAAAACTTGTCCCTACCTCCTGAAAACCTGTCCAGGAGGGCAACCTTGGGTTTAGGCTGGACAGGCCTACCTGCAGAGACCCCCACATTGGCGGCCTGTAACCGCTGCAGAACCGCAGAACCTCAGAGCGGAGGTCATTCACCTCCAGAGACAGACAGCGGAACTGCTCTGCAACTGATCCCATACTAAAGGGAGTAAGGAAAAAAAAGGTGCATTCCCAAAAACACACAAAGAAAAAAAAACAAAGTGTCAATCTTGTGTCGTTTTTTTTTTTTTTTTCCAAAACGTGCTCGGTCGTTTATAATGTCACAACAGGTGTGAGTGCAACACAGAGAGTCACGCCAGGTGTGAGTCCAACACACAGGGGAAAGGGAGCCCAGACACTAGGGAAAAGGGGGAAGAGGTGACCTCCTAATCTGGACTAGCATCACCCTGTCTCCCCCTAACGTCCTTATACAGTCTCTGCAGCTGTCGCCGATCACGTGCCTCGCCCCACTATCCCCGGCGTAAGGCTATAGCTGGGGGTGAAAGAAGATGAGCACTAGTCAACCTCCGCTAGCACTCTAAAGACAAAAGGGGAAGACAACACAGGGGAATTACAACTTAGCTTTAGAAGAAACTCCAACAGGGCACACGGCCTCAAGACTCCAAAGAGGACGTGATGCTGCTTCAGCCAAGTTCCAAGTAGAAATGAGTATAACCGGCGACGCCCACCTAGACACACCAGGTATATATACACCCAGACTAAAGGGAGGTAGTCGCTGGGTCCTAAACACAGCCTCCTATCTAGGCAGCTGTCTGCATTGCCAAACGTGGAGATCTCCAGCAAACCACTGTAGGGCGACTGTATGTCACCTCGGACACACCTGACCATGGCGTATTTCGCCCAAATGCCCCCCGACACTCCTCCTAGACTGCCTCTTGGTCATGCATACATAATCTAGGAGGTAGGTGCATGTGGCCATATATACAAGTCCTGAGGTTTTACAGTTGTAATAATCCCTCTGGAAAAAGGTTTCACTTGTAGAGGAACTCGAGAAAGATTTACATGGTCTCATCCAATTACATGAACAACTTTCTCCACAACTAAAGAAACCACAGATTCTTCTATCTAGCCATGTCCCCTTGGGTGCAGGTTTTTATAGAAACTATGCACTAAACGGTCCCTAATTGACCAACCCTTTCTGAAAGTTATTGTGGGAGTAGATCCCACAGCACCCTCAGGTCTGGGTCGGGCACAAGTACATCCTAGTGTTTTCTGAGGTATTAAAGATATGGTCACTCTGATTGTCACAAGTTCCTATTACTTGTGTTATCCCATATTTTTCTTGGTGTCTTGGTTAGGTATGGAGGAGCGTCTGTCTCTCCTGTTTTTCTGAAAACAATCGTGCGGAATCCAAAATGTACTGTGGGTACCTTTTTCCTTGAATCTGGTGTTTATGTCTATTGCCTGTATATTAATATCTGTGACATTAAAGCAGTTTCTTCTCAACTGGATATTGCTTTTTAGTAGGATGGGGTGGTGGCTATCCCACTTTAATAGTTTATGGTAGATGAGTGTCCCTAGGGTTCAAACCAAGGCTGTGGAGTCTGAGTCGTGGAGGCTGTGCCCATTTTGGTGGAGTCGGAGTTGGAGTCGGTATAAAATGGACCGACTCCGACTCCTAAAATATATAATAAATTGGGTACAGTAGTTCAATGCAGTTTGTGAGGTATATTTTTTCATAATAATTTGGGAAAGTTATGAAATGTCCTATAAATGTCTGTCCTATTCATGATCTAAGGGTCTAGACTTTTAGCTGAGAAAAATGTGTCCTACCGTAAATTTATCACTTAAACATGAGCCGTGTACGAGGGAGTCTGAGTTAAGGAGTCGGTGTCATGGAAATTGAGGAGTAGGAGTCGAAGGTTTGGCTTACCGACTCCACAGCCCTGGCTCCCATCCCGTACTTTCTTGATTGGTACATCAATGAAAGGCAACTGGTAATAATTAAACTCTGATATAAATCTCATGCCCACTCTATGGATATTGAGTTCTCTGACAAATTCAAGAAATTGTTCACTCGTCCTTGACCAGATGATAAAAATGTCATTAATATATTTATACCATACCCCAATATATGGATGCCACCACTTATGATTATCCCTGAATATTGTGGATTCCTCCCACCAGCACAGGAATAGGTTAGCATACTAGGGGGCACAGAGGCTCCCCATCGCAGTACCCCTGAGCTGATGGAAGTACTTCCCTGTCAAAAAAGAAAGACGTTATGAGTAAGAATGAATTTTAGAAGATCCTCCATGAAGTCATTATGTCTGCTACACTCTACTGATCTCTATTTCAATAAACGTCTTACTCCTCTGATACCATCCTCATGCGATATATTACTGTACAAAGCCTCGATATCTAGTAAGGCCTGCTCCCCTACATGCATGTATACATGCTCGAGGGTCTACATGTAGGGGAGCAGGCAAAGGGAAAACCAATTCCAGAAGGATTATTCCAACTGTAAAACCTCAGGACTTATTCCAACTGCAGGACCTCAGGCGGTACTGTGGGAACATTATACTGTGTGGGGGCATCATTCATACTGCATAAGGGGCATAATGGGGGCATTACACTGTGTGGGGGCATCATACATCCTGCATAAGGGGCATAATGGGGGCATTACACTGTGTGGGGCATCATACATCCTGCATAAGGGGCATAATGGGGGCATTACACTGTGGGGGGCATCATACATCCTGCATAAGGGGCATAATGGGGGCATTACACTGTGTTGGGGCATCATACATCCTGCATAAGGGGCATAATGGGGGCATTACACTGTGTGGGGGGCATCATACAACCTGTATAAGGGACATTACACTGTGGGGGCATCATACATCCTGTATAAGGGGCATAATGGGGGCATTACACTGTGTGGGGGCATCATACATCCTGCGTAAGGGGCATAATGGGGGCATTACACTGTGGGGGCATCATACATCCTGCATAAGGGATATAATGGGGGCATTACACTGTGGGGGGGCATCATACATCCTGCATAAGGGGCATAATGGGGGGCATTACACTGTGGGGCCAGTAAAGGGGTCCTGTACTATGAGAACAATACGTTTCATCCCTTCCTGTCTCCATAGTTGGGTCGAATGTATCTATTACAGGAAACAGAACAAAAACCTTATGATTCTTATAAAGGGGCAACACAAGACCCCAAAAGAGTCTCCATAGTGCTGAAGGGGTTAATGCCCCCTGCGCCCAGTAATGGGGTCTCCACATACCTCCACCTGCAGAGCCGCCACCACATATATGGCTGCTCTGTGCGCACAGGAGCTGTGATGAGGTCACAGGAGGGGAGGAGTCAGGGGTCACATGATCAGGGGCCTCAGTGGATGCAGGACTCTGCTGTGCTGGTTGTCATGGTGCTGGATGAGCTGAAGTTTATGTGTGGGGTCAGGAGGGGTTTACAGTGTGGATGTAGCAGAGCCGCGTGTGTACGAGGTGTACGGAGCAGAGCCGCGCGTGTACGAGGTGTACGGAGCAGAGCCGCGTGTGTACGAGGTGTACGGAGCGGAGCCGCGTGTGTACGAGGCGTACGGAGCGGAGCCGTGTATGTACGAGGTGTACGGAGCAGAGCCGCGTGTGTACGAGGTGTACGGAGCAGAGCCGTGTGTGTACGAGGTGTACGGAGCGGAGCCGCGTGTGTACGAGGTGTACGGAGCAGAGCCGTGTGTGTACGAGGTGTACGGAGCAGAGCCGTGTGTGTACGAGGTGTACGGAGCGGAGCCGCGTGTGTACGAGGTGTACGGAGCAGAGCCGCGTGTGTACGAGGCGTACGGAGCGGAGCCGCGTGTGTACGAGGCGTACGGAGCGGAGCCGCGTGTGTACGAGGTGTACGGAGCGGAACCGCGCGTGTACCAGGCGTGCGGAGCCGCGTGTGTACGAGGTGTACGGAGCGGAGCCGCGTGTGTACGAGGCGTACGGAGCGGAGCCGCGCGTGTACGAGGCGTACGGAGCGGAGCCGTGTGTACGAGGTGTACGGAGCAGAGCCGTGTGTACGAGGTGTACGGAGCAGAGCCGTGTGTGTACGAGGTGTACGGAGCAGAGCCGTGTGTGTACGAGGTGTACGGAGCAGAGCCGTGTGTGTACGAGGTGTACGGAGCGGAGCCGCGTGTGTACGATGTGTACGGAGCGGAGCCGCGCGTGTACGAGGCGTGCGGAGCCGCGTGTGTACGAGGTGTACGGAGCGGAGCCGCGTGTGTACGAGGCGTGCGGAGCCGCGCGTGTACGAGGCGTACGGAGCGGAGCCGTGTGTACGAGGTGTACGGAGCGGAGCCGCGTGTGTGCGAGGCGTACGGAGCGGAGCTGCGCGTGTACGAGGCGTACGGAGCGGAGCCGCGCGTGTGCGAGGCGTATGGAGCGGAGCCGCGCGTGTACGAGGCGTACGGAGTGTAGCCGCGCGTGTGCGAGGCGTGCGGAGCCGCGCGTGTGCGAGGCGGACGGAGCGGAGCCGCGCGTGTGCGAGGCGTACGGAGCGGAGCCACGCGTGTGCGAGGCGTGCGGAGCCGCGCGTGTACGAGGCGTACGGAGCAGAGCTGCGCGTGTGCGAGGCGTACGGAGCAGAGCCGCGCGTGTGCGAGGCGTACGGAGCAGAGCCGCGCGTGTACGAGGTGTACGGAGCAGAGCCGCACGTGTACGAGGTGTACGGAGCAGAGCCGCGTGTGTACGAGGTGTATGGAGCGGAGCATCGTGTGTAAGAGGTGTACGGAGCGGAGCCGTGTGTGTACGAGGTGTACGGAGCAGAGCTGCGCGTGTACGAGGTGTACGGAGCGGAGCCGCGCGTGTACGAGGCGTACGGAGTAGAGCTGCGCGTGTACGAGGTGTACGGAGCAGAGCCGCGCGTGTACGAGGTGTACGGAGCAGAGCCGCACGTGTACGAGGTGTACGGAGCAGAGCCGCGTGTGTACGAGGTGTACGGAGCGGAGCCGCGTGTGTACGAGGTGTACGGAGCGGAGCATCGTGTGTAAGACGTGTACGGAGCGGAGCCGTGTGTGTACGAGGTGTACGGGGCAGAGCTGCGCGTGTACGAGGCCTGCGGAGCTGCGCGTGTACGAGTTGTACGGAGCGGAGCCACACATGTACGGAGCGGAGCTGTGTGTTTACGGAGACGTGTGTGTGGAGTCTGTACAGGGGTCTCTCTAGAGATTATCTTACCCCAGCATTATGGATTGGGAGACGGAGAAAAAGGGATTGAAGACATTTTATTGTAATTTCATTTTTTAGAAAAAACTGTAATAAAAAATAACTGATTAAAAAAAAAGGGTTTTGTTTTCCCACCATTTTGTTTGTAAGAGCCGAGAGTGAAGATGCTTTATCTACAGAAAAGGAAGGATACAGCCGCAGAAGCATTCGGAAAGGCTATCAAAGAGCCAAAAACACAACCAGGGATCTTCTACTATATAAGTACAAAGCATTGCATAAACAACCTGCTACAGATGATCAGGTACAATTGGTCTCAAATTTTCATAATCAGAGGTACGATTTCAAAGAAATAATAAAAAGCATTGGAATATTCTCTTTACAGATCCCATACTAAAACAGATTTTATTACCTACCCCGTGAATCGAAGCAAAACGCCTTGCAGCGCTGGGGTCCTGGGTTCAAATCCCACCAAGGACAACATCTGCAAGGGGTTTGTATGTTCTCTCCGTGTTTGCGTGGGTTTCCTCCGGGTTCCTCCCACACTCCAAAGACATACTGATAGGGAATGTAGATTGTGAGCCCCAATGGGGACAGTGCTGATAATTAGTGTTGAGTGAATTTGTTTGGCATTTGAAATTCGGGTTCATGTTCGGGGTTCCGGCTTGTTCGCGTCAAAAAATCGGCTCCGCCCAGAAACATCCCTTATTTGCCACGCTGTCACACAGATCTGCGTGACAGCGTGGCAAATCAGGGATGTTCGTGGGCAGAACTAATTTTTTAGCGCGAACAAGCCGGAATCCCGAACACGAATTTGAAATGCCGAACAAATTCGCTCAACACTACTGATAATATCTGTAAAGCGCTGTGAAATTAATGGCGCTATATAAGTGAGTTAAATAAATAAAAAACCCTTTAAGAAATTACCACATCTATTGAAAATTAAAGGAATTGATGCTGTGACCCTGGGATTTAGAGGGGGGACTTAGGGAAGTTTCTAGCTAAATAAGAAAGTAAATGGATCTATAGGTGGGGTACCTTAGCACCACAAATAAAATTTTTCGAAATGAAAATGAAAATTTAGGGTTTGGGGCATTTCTCTAACAACACATGGAAGCATTAAGAACTCAGGGGTCTCATTTTAGATGTTTTTAAATGATTTAACTTATCTATTTTTCTTCTACTTTTCAAGCTTTGTTATTCCTGATACCTACAGAACGTGGCTGGTTTTTCCTGAAGTAACTAAGAGATATACGTATTTTCTTCCACTCATCTTGGTTTGCTGTTGAGTTCCGCTGATGACGGATTCCCAGAGTTGCGTGGTTTGTTTTTTACTGGGCCGTCTCTTGGAGAGCCGATCCTTTCCAGCAGAGAAACGTCTGAAGCTTCTTGACTGCACTTTTCTGACATGATTTACATGGTGGAACCACAAACCCTGGAGGAAATCAAGGAAGCACTAAATGATAGTGGGAGTTTTTAATTTCATGGATTTTATGCTCAAGATAAGACAGTGCCAACCTTTGTTGGACATATTTCGTTCCTCTTTTTATATTCTGATTTAAACCCCATTTAAGGTTTTTTAGGGGGATCATCTTTTGGGCTGAAGGAGTTCTTCAAAGAAAAGAAGTATAATGTTTGGTTGAGACAGGACTGTAATATCAACACTGTATCATGCATTTTTATATCCTTTGTTTTGTTTTTTAACTTCCCTCCCCCTCCCCACCTAACTCACTCTTATTCACTAATGTCATCACGCTTGTCTTTTATCTATAAACATTTTGACAGTCAGCTTCACAAAACTATTCTCTTCCTACAAATTGTAAAAACACTATATGCACTATTGAATATTTTTTATTTTCATTCATATTCTTTTACTTTTCATTTCAGTTCCCAACGCGCGTTTCACCTGGGCTTTGATGAGGGAAAATTAAATTGAAAATTATTTTGTTGTGTATTTAATATATAGGTTGTTTGGTTCCTGTGGATGCACAACGTATATAATATTTTCTTAATATGTGCTAATCTGACTATTCTTGCCATCTCACTCCACAAAACAGCAAGTAACACCGTGGCCCAAGCCTAGAGGTCTCTGTGTAAGAACAGATCCATGTAGAAGGGATAAAGGGTGATGAGCAAGGCAATCCCTGGGATCTGGAAAATGAAGTAGATAGTCCCAAGCCTGTTTGTGGTAGCCATCTTTTGAGCTGCCAGGTGACCATGACCAGTGCCCCCAATACATTGTGTCTGCACACTATCCCAGCAAAATCTGCATTCAAAAAGCTAAATGTCGCTCCTTCCCTTCTTAACCTGCCATGTGCCCAGACAGTAGTGTACAGCTGTATACAGGGTATTGTCGGATTCAAGAGAAGTTGGAAAATAATTTGTAAGATCCATTTGTTTCCTATTATCCTTTGTGAAGAATTCCAAAGTTATCACCATATAATGTGACACACGTCAGATTTGAAAAATGGGACCTGATTAGGAACACAAAACTGGCTGCGGGAAGGGGTTAAATTAGAGTATTTTGGGCACCAACTACTGTAGCGAAAAACTGTGACTATAGACCATAACACATCTACTGAAATAATCAAACTCAACAGTCTTCATCAGAGAAAAATGAGTAACTAGTGGTGAAACCTCTCTGGGGTAATTGGAGTATGGGGCTCGGGGGCTCTTGGCAATCTAAACTATTGTAAGGGACAATATTGTCTATCAGAAATATTAGACATTCAAAGAGAACTTTTTATAATAGTGTAGTCCTGACCAGAAGAGTAGAGAAAGTATTAGTGCCCCCATTTCAGGAGAGATTGTGCAGTAATCTGAATTCCTTAGGATTGAAAACATAATGGAATTTATGACGTGGAGTGAATCCATGAAACCAGGGCTGGAGCCAACACATCTCCTGCAGGCGGGAATAAATGTATATTACAGCCATCAGCCGCGCACAGCTTAGAGATATATCATGGCACAGGTGTAATGTTATTTTTGTTTAGTTTATTACAATCCTGTTTGAAGTTAGTCAGTTTTAAAATAAATTGAAAAGTCAGGATAAAGGGAAACTCTGTTGTTATTGTACAGAAATTCACACTTGGCCTCACTGCACATTTAATGTTATCGATCATAAAAGTGAAGTTTGGCCAGAAAGACTGGACCTGGTCTTGTAGGGACCATATGAGAACATTCAGCAGCAGAGAAGGGAGAGAAGGTAGATTCATCCTAGAAGATATCAGGGATCTAGGAAGCCAACAGCCTTATTTTTTAAAATCAAATGTTTTTTATTGATTTTTATAAAATTTTCCAAAAAACATCAACATAAAGATTAGAGGAACACAGTCCTCTACCCCCCAACAGTAAGAAACATTTCACATATATATCGTTATGTTTCTTGGTTCTGCAAAATAAGGATATTTTTTTCCAGGTGTAGATAGCAGTTTGCTGGGTCACATTAACAATAACATTTGAGCTTTTTATAGTTTATGAAAATAATATGAAAATACTTGTTTATTCTTAGGGAAATCTAAGGTGTCACATAAAACGTGGAGTCAAAACAGACCTATGCGGAATCTCTGCAATTCCCTAGACCCCAAAACCAGAGCTATCAATCCATAACTTATCAAATTTATAGATCTCTTATATCGAGTCTCTTTTTAGGTATATACCTTTTTCCATATTTACTATCCAATTAACTTTGTCTATAAATTCTGATGTCACAGGTTCGTGGTCTGCTATCCATTTTTGGCCTGTTGAGATGCCACATAATAAACCCATGGATTGGGGACTGCAAGGGCGCCCATTGTTTTATTCCTTTGCAGTATTTACAGTTTAATTCTCGCAGTCTGTTTGCCCCATATTCATTTTCTAAACTCCTGATTAACTTTAAAGAAATATCTCTGATTTATCCATATTGGGGAGTTGTGTAGAACATACAGCAACTGCAGCATCCAAATCATTTTGATCAGATTTTCACGGCCCACAACCGATAATGGCAACTTGGACCAAGCCCCTAATTTACCTTTAAACTTTGTTAATATTGGGTCAAGGTTCAGCTTCTCATAATCATCTACAGGGTGGGCCATTTATGGGGATACACCTAAATTAAATGGGAATGGTTGGTGATATCAACTTCCTGTTTGTGGCACATTAGTATATGGGAGGGGGAAAACGTTTCCAGTTGGGTGGTGACCATGGTGGCCATTTTGAAGTCGGCCATTTTGGATCCAACTTTATTTTTTTCAATGGGAAGAGGGTCATGTGACACATCAAACTTATTGAGAATTTCATAAGAAAAACAATGGTGAGCTTGGTTTTAACGTAACTTTATTCTTTCATGAGTTATTTACAAGTTTATGACCACTTATAAAATGTGTTCAAAGTGCTGCCCATTGTGTTGGACTGTCAATGCAACCCTCTTCTCCCACTCTTGACACACTGATAGCAACACCGCAGAAGAAATGCTAGCACAGGCTTCCAGTATCCGTTGTTTCAGATGCTGCACATCTCGTATCTTCACAGCATAGACAATTGCCTTCAGATGACCCCAAAGATAAAAGTCTAAGGGGGTCAGATCAGGAGACCTTGGTGGCCATTCAACTGGCCCACGACAACCAATCCACTTTCCAGGAAACTGTTCATGTAGGAATGCTCGGACCTGACACCCATGATATGGTGGTGCACCATCTTGTTGGAAAAACGCAGGGAACGTGCCATCTTCAGTTCATAAAGAGGGCAACACATCATCATGTAGAAATTTCAGATATCCAGTGGCATTGAGGTTTCCATTGATGAAGAATGGCCCCACTATCTTTGTACCCCATATACCACACCATACCATAAATTTTTGTGTTCCAACAGTCTTGGAGGGATCAATCCACTGTGGGTTAGTGTCAGACCAATAGCAGTGGTTTTGTTTGTTAACTTCACCATTCACAAAAAAGTTTGCCTCATCACTGAACATAATGTTCTGTGTAAACTGAGGGTCCTGTTCCAATTCTTGTTTTGCCCATTCTGCAAATTCAGAGCACCAATCTGGGTCATCCTCGTTGAGATGCTGCAGCAGCTGGATTTTGTAAGGGTGTCATTTGTGAGTAGCTAATATCCGCTGAAGGGATGTTCGACTGATGCCATTCTCCAGTGACATGCAGCGAGTGCTACGCTGTGGGCTCTTGCTGAATGAAGCTAGGACAGCCACTGATGTTTCTTCATTAGTGACAGTTTTCTTGCGTCCACATTTTGGCAAATCCAACACTGAACCTGTATCACGAAATTTGGCAAGCAATTTGCTAACTGTAACATGGGAGATGGGTGGTCTCATAGGGTGTCTTGCATTGAAATCTGCTGCAATGACCCGGGTACTGCGTTCACCAAACATCAACACAATTTCTATACGCTCCTCACGTGTTAACCTCTGCGACATGTCAATGGCTGTAAACAAAGAGAAACTTGTAAATAACTCATGAAAGAATAAAGTTACATTAAAACCAAGCACACCATTGTTTTTCTTATAAAATTCTCAATAAGTTTGATGTGTCACATGACCTTCTTCCTATTGAAAAAGAAAAAGGTGAATCCAAAATGGCCGCCATGGTCACTCACCACCCATCTGGAAAAGTTTTCCCCCTCCCATATACTAATGTGCCACAAACAGGAAGTTGATATCACCAACAATTCCTATTTTATTTTGGTGTATCCACCCTGTATTTTAGCCATTATGTTAAAACCTAAGTACTTAAACTCTAATACCACCTGTAGGTCTGAGTTAGTGTAATGGGAAGCATTCTCATCTATATTATCTATCTAACAGAAGTATAACTGATTTGCTCCAATTTATCACTAGACTCGATTTCAATCGTGTGTCATCGGCATAGAAAGCACCCTTCTCTTCTCTATTTCCCCTACAGAACTCAATTATACCTGGATGCTCCCTAATAATCGCTGCCAGGGGCTCAATGGCAGAATTGGGAGTATTTTGCCTTTACACTGCAAAAAAAAATTTCTACTCGTGTATCCCACACAGTATGGGCATATTAGCTGTTTCCGAAATGTTGGCAAAGTATTCTACCTACAGCCCTGATTTGATTTCTTTTCTTGGCATTGCCCTTGACTTCCTACTCAGACACAATTATTTTCTGTGCAACAAAAAAATGTTTTTGCAGTGTAAAGGCGCGTCCATGGGAGCGAAATTCTCTCCATCTTTCGCTAATTTGTGTCTTGTTGGGAGGATGCAAACATTTTCTCTGATAACAACCCATTCCAGTCAAGTATACTCAGCTATGCTAGATATATGGATGATTTGATTATTTGGTCTGCTGACGTTTCTGATATTTCTAAATTCATGAGTTACCTGAATAATAATAATTGTAATCTTTTTTTTACTCACACCTTTAAGAAAACCAACGTCAGTTTTTTGGACTTATTGATCTCTGTGGATGACAGGAATAAGGTAAGTACTACAACTTTCCGCAAGGAAACTATGGGTAACACATCTCAGACATGTGAGGGTTAATATTCCAGGGGGGGAATTATATGGATCTAAAAGAAACTGCAGTGACCATGAATCCTATATATTAAAGAGAGAGGAGAAATCTGTGCACGTTTAAGGGAAAGAGGTTGTCAGAGTTGGTCTTTGGAAAAAGCAAAAAAAGCTGTGGAAAAAATCCCCAGAACAGACATGGTAAAATTCCAGAAAAAAAGACCAAAGAAACAAAAGAATCAAAACCCCATTTTTGTCACCATCTATAGCAAAGAATTTTTACCAAATGCACGGTGGTGATTTGAGCGGTTTTCAGTTTTTTGGAATGGAAAGCGTCAGTAAGCCCAGAAGGCACGGAGCCTGGCGACGGAAACTGCTTAGCCGAGAAACCCACTGGATCCTGATGATGGAGACCGCCCATCCCACCGGTTTTAATAAGCGTACAGATGTAATCTTGTTTAATTGATACTCTTCACTTACCTTTTAACTGTGTATAATGTCAGCATTATATTGTTGGTTTTAAATTTGTATTTTTTGTACTGGTAAAAGATTTTTAATGATTGGGTGTGGAAAACTCTGAATCATTTGATGGGGTCGGGGTTTTTTGAATCCATGGTCAATATAAAACCCTGACTCACTGGTATAACACTAGGTTATTACTAAGGGGCATATTTGGCCCTGAAACGCGGGACCTCTGCTATTTCTGCCATTTTTTCTACTGCCGGTTGTCTATGCTTTTAATGAAGATTTTGGAATGCGTTGGAGTGTAACCTTTTGGTGCTGGATTTTTTTTTTACTACTGATTGTGCATGGCAGCCATCCCAAGATAATCCAAAAAGGACAGGTGAGCTGAAAAAAAACTTTTTCAAGTCATATACAGTACAGACCAAAAGTTTGGACACACCTTCTCATTTAAAGATTTTTCTGTATTTTCATGACTATGAAAATTGTACATTTACACTGAAGGCATCAAAACTATGAATTAACACATGTGGAATTAAATACTTAACAAAAAAGTGTGAAACAACAGAAAATATGTCTTATATTCTAGGTTCTTCAAAGTAGCCACCTTTTGCTTTGATGACTGTTTTGCACACTCTTGGCATTCTCTTGATGAGCTTCAAGAGGTAGTCACCAGAAATGGTTTTCACTTCACAGGTGTGCCCTGTCAGGTTTAATAAGTGGGATTTCTTGCCTTATAAATGGGGTTGGGACCATCAGTTGTGTTGTGCAGAAGTCTGGTGGATACACAGCTGATAGTCCTACTGAATAGACTGTTAGATGCTTTTTTCTTGTCATAATATAAATTCTAAGTAAAGAAAAATGAGTGGCCATCATTACTTTAAGAAATGAAGGTCAGTCAGTCCGAAAAATTGGGAAAACTTTGAAAGTGTTCCCAAGTGCAGTTGCAAAAACCATCAAGAGCTACAAAGAAACTGGCTCACATGATGACCGCCCCAGGAAAGGAAGACCAAGAGTCACCTCTGCTTCTGAGGATAAGTTTATCCGAGTCACCAGCCTCAGAAATCGCAGGTTAACAGCAGCTCAGATTAGAGACCAGGTCAATGCCACACAGAGTTCTAGCAGCAGACATATCTCTACAACAACTGTTAAGAGGAGACCAAGAAGGAGAGTGATGGGGTGCTACGCCAGATGATCTGGCCTCCACAGTCACCAGACCTGAACCCAATCGAGATGGTTTGGGGTGAGCTGGATCGCAGAGTGAAGGCAAAAGGGCCAACAAGTGCTAAGCATCTCTGGGAACTCCTTCAAGATTGTTGGAAGACCATTTCCGGTGACTACCTCTTGAAGCTCATCCAGAGAATGCCAAGAGTGTGCAAAGCAGTCATCAAAGCAAAAGGTGGCTACTTTGAATAACCTAGAATATAAGACATTGTTTCACACTTTTTTGCTAAGTATATTATTCCACATGGGTTAATTCATAGTTTTGATGCCTTCAGTGTGAATGTACAATTTCCATAGTCAAGAAAATACTGAAAAATCTTAAAATGAGAAGGTGTGTCCATACTTTTGGTCTGTACTGTATACCAAGACACACATTTACAATATTAATCACTCTTATGATCTGAACCACTGCATAGTACAGCCTGTTAACATAGTGTATTTCAGCATTAACTGATATTCATACTATATATTAAGCAGTGTCCCCAATTACCTTCAACCTTTCCCAACATCACGGAAAGAGACCTTACTCGCCTTCTCTCCAAATCACACCTCACCACTTCTGCACTCGACCCCATCCCATCCGACCTCCTCCCCAACCTCACCCCCACACTCGTCCCATCCCTAACCCATCTCTTCAACCTATCACTATCCTCGGGTACTTTCCTTGCTGCCTTCAAACATGCCACAATCACGCCCATCCTCAAAAAGCCATCCCTCGACCCATCCGCCCTGTCCAGCTATCGCCCCATATCGCTGTTCCCATTTGCCTCCAAACTCCTTGAGCAACATGTTCACGCTGAACTTTCCTCCCACTTTTCATCTAACTCTCTCTTCGACAACCGACAATCCGGCTTCCGCCCCCACCATTCCACCGAAACTGCCCTTACCAAAATCACAAATGACCTACTTACAGCCAAGGCTAACAGACAATTCTCTGTACTCCTTCTTCTTGACCTGTCCTCTGCTTTTGATACAGTTGACCATTGCCTCCTACTACAGATCCTCTCTTCCTTTGGCGTCAAAGACCTTGCCCTATCCTGGATCTCCTCATATCTTTCTAACCGCACATTTAGCATCTCTCACTCCCACACTACCTCCTCACCCCGCCCCCTCTCTGTTGGAGTCCCTCAAGGCTCTGTCCTAGGACCCCTACTCTTCTCAATCTATACCCTTGGCCTGGGACAGCTCGTAAAATCCTATGGCTTCCAGTACCATCTGTACGCTGATGACACCCAGATCTACCTCTTTGGCCCAGACGTCACCTCTCTGCTGTCTAGAATCCCAGCATGTCTATCAGCCATATCCTCCTTCTTCTCCTCCAGCTTCCTCAAGCTCAATGTGGACAAAACTGAACTCATCATCTTTCCCCCATCTCACGTATTTTCCCCACCTGATCTTTCTATCACAATAAATTACATCACTCTTTCCGCTGTACCGACAATCCACTGCCTCGGAGTAACCCTTGACTCTGCCCTGTCCTTCAAACCCCACATCCAAGCTCTCGCCACCTCCTGAACTCCAGCTCAAAAATATTTCCAGAATCCGTCCTTTCCTCAACCCCAACTCTACTAAACTGCTTGTGCATGCCCTCATCATCTCCTGCCTCGACTATTGCAACATCCTCCTCTGTGGCCTACCTGCTAACACTCTCGCACCCCTCCAGTCCATCCTCAACTCTGCTGCACTACTTGTTCATCTCTCGCCTCGCTACTCCTCTGCTACCCCGCTTTGCAAATCCCTTCACTGGCTCCCATTCCCCCAGCGTATCCAGTTCAAACTGCTAACACTGACCTACAAAGCCATCCATAACCTCTCTCCTCCGTACATATCTGAACTAATCTCGCAATATATTCCCTCACGTAACCTCTGGTCCTCGCAAGACTTCCTTCTCTCCTCCACACTTATCCGTTCCTCACGCAATCGCCTCCAAGATTTCTCCCGAGTATCCCCCATCCTCTGGAATTCTGTGCCTCAACATGTCCGATTATCCACCACATCTGGATCCTTCAGACGGAACCTGAAAACCCATCTCTTCAAGAAAGCTTACAACCTGCAATGACCACACTGCCTTCTCAACACCGGAGCTACTGCAACCCCCCCAACCTTCTGTCTCCTCCCCATTCCTGTAGAATGTAAGCCCGTAAGAGCAGGGTCCTCTTCCCTCTGTACCAGTCTATCAGTGTTTACTGTATTGTTTTACTGAAAGTGATATTTGTATTTTGTATGTAACCCCTTATGTACAGCACCATGGAATCAATGGCGCTATATAAATTAATAATAATAATAATAATAAGGAGATCTTAAGGAGGTGCTGCTGACCGGAAGCTGATTGATGGCCACATATTTAAATAGACTGAGTGGATATTGTAGCACTGGCCCCTGACGAAGGTTCGCCGAAACGTGCGTTGGGGCAGGCGTGCGCCCACTCGGTCAGCAGCACCTCTTTAAGATTTCCTTATTGAAGATAATTGGGGACACTGTTTAATATATGAATATCAGTTAATGCCTAAATACACTATGTTAGCAGGCAGTACTATGCAGTGGTTCGGATCATAGGAGTGATTAATATTGTAAATGTGTGTCTTGGTATATATGACTTTACCTTTATTGCTGTGTTCTGGGTGGATTGCATGTCTGGTCTACTGTTGCACATTGCTTTCGTGCTATTCGTTCTTATATTGCCATGTTACTGTTTGAATCATTTTTCTATTTTTCAATGAAGATTATATTTTTACATAAGATTCATCTTAAGGACTTCTTTGATCGTTGTTTTGGGTTGATTCTTTGGTTTTGTCATATTTAGCAATCTGTCCTTGTGGTAACAGTCCATAGCAGGTCTCACTGGAGACTATATGTTACAGCAGTAACTTTATGATGCTGTATATGTGTGGAAAATCACATTTATTATATCTAACCCTGTGGGAGATGTAAAATACCAGTGATTGATAGAGTATCACGCCCTCAGCTTCCCTTTTCAAACCAGCTTTGAAATATTTCCACTTAATCAATATGACTACTGTTAGTTGCAGAACCGAGTGGCTTATTATAGGAACAGAAACCCTAAAAACTCACTCAAACAAATAAACATAAATGCATCCATGTAAGCTGGGGGAGCAAGCAAACAACCTAAAATAAGAAAGGTAAACATTTCTGGGGGGCTTGCAGTAGTAGGATGTAGTACAGGATAAGTGTGTCCACTGGGCGGTGGGTTAGATAATAAAGGATATGACCCCAACAGTCAATCAGGTAGTTACTGATGGCACAAATCTTAAGTTATTCAAGTTCAACGTTGCTGACTTTGACGGATCCTCTGCTCATTTCGGTTAATCCAGTAGAGTGTATATTTCCGATGTTCAAAGAAAAAGGTCTCTCCCAGAGTCGCCACCCTAAGTTTCGCAGGGTAAAGCATGGAGTATGGTGTGTGCAAACTACACAATCGGCGTTTTACAGCTAGAAACTGTGGCCTGCGTTTTGAAACTTCAATGGAATAATCCAGAGAAAAGGAAATTCTTTTCCCATTGATGGAAATGTCTCCTTTATTTTGGGCAGCTTTAACGATGGCCTCTCTGTGTTTATAATGCAGCAGCTTCATTAAAACAGGACGTGGAAGAGCCCCTGGTGGCAGTGGCCAGGATGGCACTCTATGCGCCGTCTCCACAGCAGAGCGGAGACAGATACTCAGTTCCAATCAGCGCAGTCATTTCTCAATATACTCAGTGGGGTTATTGCTCTCAGTTTTTTCAGGGACACTGATCACTCTTATGTAATTTCGATTGAATCTGTCCAAATCACCTGTCTTAGATAATAGGGCCAAAATCTGTTGATCATGTCTCTGGCTGTCCCAGATAATTTGAGGACGTTTATCCACCAGATCACAAATTCTGCTGCTGTGGTGCGGTCATTAACTTTTTGTAGCCCTTGCCTCATATAAGAAAGTTCCTCTTTGATCTCCCCCATCTGGCTGCTGAGTGAAGATAGCGCAGATCCATACTGTGTTACAGCCATAAATACATCCGTTATCGTAGGCTCAGTTATGTGCTGATTTGTGTTATGGAAAGTAGTGAGTTCTGACTGAGGCTGAAGGGCGCAGGAAATTTCAGCTATTTTCAGCATTATTATTAAATTCCTCTGAGAGCGCAGAGATGTGGTTAGATACCTCAGTAATTTGTATATGTGCCTCACTGCCGATGCAAACTCCTGTGCCTGGAACTCTAGCAAAGCCAGCTAGAGCCTAAGTGCTGCGCCTGCAGCCACCGACTTTCCTGCTCTTGTACCTGCTGAAGAAGCACCAACACCGTCTTGGATGACTCCATCCACTACTTATGCCCGGAGTTCTTCTGCCGCACGTCCGCTCACATGTCCGGCCATGCCACGTCCCTGACCCACAGGGAAATTAAACCCCTTTTGGATGCAAGTTATAGCCTTTGAGGGGAAAATTTAATATCTTGTGATTATTTAAAATACAACTTCTATTTTCTATGTATGGGAAGCAATGAAGGCCGACCTTAGAGGAATATATATAACAGAAATCTCAGCAGCTGAATCCCGGACTAAGCAGCAGGATCCACTGGTGTTTCAGGAATTGGGAGATGCAGAGAATGCGATGATTACAGATCCAACGCCGGCTGCGCAAAACAGGCTGAAAGCAGCTCAGGACCTGCTGAATCAGGGAACATTGCCGCTGCAGGAAGGAAGAAGCGGTTTCATAAGGTACAATATTGTGAAGAGGGGGATAAAGCAGGTCACGTATGTTAATTATTGTAATTTACTGAGATATTGACTTTTGTGTTTTCATTGGCTGTAAGCCATAATCATCAACATTAACAGAAATAAACACTTGAAATAGATCCCTCCGTGTGTAATGACTCTATATACTAGATCCCTCTGTGTGTAATGACTCTATATAATAGATCTCTCTGTGTGTAATGACTGTATATAATAGATCCCTCTGTCTGTAATGACTCTATATAATAGATCCCTCTGTGTAATGACTCTATATAATAGATCCCTCTGTGTAATGACTCTATATAATAGATCACTCTGTTTGTAATGCCTCTATATAATATAGGAGTTTCACTTTTTGTATTGAAGAACTGAAATAAATTAACTTTTTGATGATATTCTAATTTAGTGAGATGCACCTGTATAATCTGTGATAGCAGCCGCCCAGAGGATCTACACCTTTATACCTAGAATGCAGACTAGGGAGGGTAATGTGGTACAGTCCACAGTGGACATACTGAAAGTGTTGGAGGAATACTATGCAAAGCTGTATACTTCTCGGGTTCAACCCTCAGAAGAACAAACTTTCCTAGATAAAGCTCAGCTCTCGGTCCTTTCCTTAAGACTCTCGGAATTTATTAGATGAATCGCTATAGAATGGGAATGGGCACTGAGCTCAATGGCCACCGATAAAGCATCAGGAATGGACAGTGGAACTATATAAGAGATATAAGGAAGTATTACTACCAGTGTTATTGGAGGTATACAATTTATGTTTTGAGAGGGGATCATTGCCCACATCCATGCTGGAAGCCATAATTACGGTATTACCTAAACAAGGCAAGGAACCCAGCTTGCCGGCATCCCATAGACCCATCTCTCTTTTAACATTAGACATCAAACTTATTGCTAACAAACTCTCAAAAGTAATCTCAATAATACATCCCGATCAGTCTGGATTTATGCTCAATAAGTCTATTGTGATCAATCCCAGAAGGCTTTATATTAATATGCAAGGAAGATGGATTTTGGTGACAAATTTATAAAATGGGTGCAATTGCTTTATTCGGACCCAAAGGCCAAAATAGGAGCAAATGGCTCTAAGTCTAAACAATTTTTGTTGCACAGAGGAACAAGACAAGAGTACACCCTGTCTCCCTTATTGATTACAATAGTGTCAGGAACTCCACAGTGACGACACCAGGGAGATCACACAATATCTTGCCGTTGCCGTCACCCTGTCAGTATTTCGTCCAGAATCGCGAGCACATGATCCAGATTATTCACTATGTGGATATCGGCAAGCGACCAGTGAGCGTATGGCGTCACACCTCTGGGTTCCAAAGCATGGAATATGTGTTTACGCCCTCGGTACGGTCATTGTCAGCTTCACGATAGCCCAATTATTATTATTCTCTGCCACCACCGGCCGAGTTTGAAATATAATGCAGGCCTGGCCGGACGCCTGAGTTTTGGTAGCGTATATGGCTTGGGGGAAGGGAACGATTACAGGACAAAAGAAACAGAACTATTATATTTTATATTTAATCCAAAATGAAGGCAGTGTTTAGGAAAAATATATACAAGGATGCTACAAAGGAGAGATTAAAATACATAAGCAGTTACATAAAATAAACAGGATAAAAGAAGATAACTTAATATACGATCACTGAGACGATTCATTATAGGTGGAGGAGGGGCTCCTCAGTTTGATTTGAGCGTTATCGAATGCGACCCGTTGCTTATAATCCTTATACCCCCTGGCAATGAATGTTCCTGTATTTTCCATGGGTTCTCTTATACCTAAGGGAAGATCTGTCCACACGGCCCTTGCGGTGACATCATGTGGGCTGGTCTCCAGCCTGCACATTTGAATTAAAAACGCTAACTTCTGCAATAACTTATTGCTCGTTGATAGCAGAAGCTTGCAAACGACACCATTTTTTCTGTTATGATTTTACCTGCATTTAGAGACCATACATCGCATAGGTGCAGTCTGCTATTCTGGTGTTTTTGCGCTACAGCTTCCTGTTCTTGCTTACAGCAATGAAAAACTATGTATATGTTCCTCGGCTGTCCCTGCCACTAAAAATATAGGTCCCGTTATTGTCGGACGTATGAAATTTACAATATTTCATATTTAGTTTCGGAGTTGAAGTGTTTATAGATTTCTGTTTGAAGCTCGGGAAACAAGCTTTCCCAGTTACACGCAAATTATGGCAATCCTGCGTTTTAATCACCCCCTGCATCATCCAGGGACAAGAGGCTCGCATTCTAAGTAGCTTCTAACACTTCTTGGCTGACAGCAGTTGGTTTAAGGCCTTACTCATGACTGTGTTAATTGGGGTTTTGTGCTGAGATTTTTATGGAGGCACCTTGGTACGGACAAAAGGGAGAAATGGTCAATATCCATGTCAGGGAAATATGGAAGAATATTTTCCTGACATCAATATCTCCCTGACATCTCCCCCTCCTTGAGGTGGCGCGGGGGCTGACTTACAGGTCACCCCTTAAGCCCATCTCCCAGCCCACCCTTCCAGCTGATTTGACCACCCTGACAGGTTTGGGATACGTTTTCCCCACACCTGACAGGCTATGGGTGCCTTCCTCCCATACTCCTAACAGATGGGGGACACACCTTCCTTTTACCTTTCCTGGTTGTGGGGCCTAACCTTCCACCCCTCATGGCTACCTGGGAGGTCAGGCTAGCTACGGAACAGCTACGACCGGCCATGTCACAGTCCGTCGTGACACTGGTCAGTGGCACAGAACCACTTTCCCTATGATTCCCGTGTTTCTCCCCATCCTTTATCATCACTTCTGGAGCCGTGCTAGTCATGGGGCAGCTACCATTGACCATCCCACTATCTGGCGTGACACTGGTCACCTGCACGGGACAACTTGCTTCCTGGTGTCCGTGCCTGCTCCCATTGCCCATAGCACTTATGCTGGCTCACTTTAGGGGATCCTCAGCCGCATCACTCCGCGGGGTGGGGTGGCTGAGTTCCCATTTACCACAACACACATTTTTATTATACATCACATTGACATTTTTGACAGTTGCATTACATGACAGATCAGATCTGGGAAAGTTGCCAGGAATGCATCGGGCAACCAACCGTCCCAGATCAGTTCCCAATAGCACATTAGTGGGGAGATTCTCCAACACCCCTACTTCCCTTACACCCCTCCCCGCACCCCAGTCCAGGAAAACTCGGGCCATCAGTATGGGATGGCGAACACCCCCAAACCTGGTGACAGTCAGGGTCTTCCCAGGAATGAATTCTTCGGGTAACACGAACTCAGGGCGGATGAGGATACATTCTGCGCCAGTGTCCTTAAGGCCAACAGTAATGGTGCTGCCCACAGTAATAGGTTGTAAGTTCTCCCGGGCCCTGCCAACCACCCCACCCACAAAAAGAATAGCTGCAGTAGACCCTGGGGCCTCAGGTGTGATGTCCATTTTCTGCCTCTCCAGGCAGACAAGACTGATGTGACCCATTTGATCACAAGTATAGCACTTACGGGAGTTAAATGCAGTCCAGGTGCTGGAAGATGGGGCAGAACCCGCTGAGGGCCGGTTGGCTGGAACACTGGGGATAGTTGTACAGTAGATTTACCCCCTTTCCCACTGGCGGCGGCTGACTTCCGCACCTCTGGAGTGCGGTTGGCCTCATAGACATCCGCGATCTGGGCTGCTTTGGTGGCTTCCTTCGGCTCCCGGTCAAACATAAACTATTGCATTTCCAGTGGGCAAAGATGAAGAAACTGGTCTTTCACCATCAGATCCTTCAGGTCCTCGAAGGTGGTGACTGACAGTCCTTGGATCCACTACTCAAAGTTGATTCTGAGCCCGTCTATCATGTCACTGTAGCTATCATGTTGTCCACGTTGGAGGGCTCTGAACTTTTTTTGGTAAACCTCTGGAGTCAGCTGGTACTTTTTTTATCAGGGCCTGCTTGACGGCCTCGTAGTCTCCATCTTGTTCTCGAGGGAGAGAAGCAAACACCTCCAGGGCTTTTCACTGAGCCCTGGAGTTAAGTACCTTGCCCACTGGTCCTTTAGCAACTGATACTGTCTGCAGGCCTTTTCAAAGCCTCGCAGAAATGTGTCCAAGTCCCCATCCATTTCCATCACAGGGAAATGCTCAGGACGGGGTTTAAAACAGTTAGCACTCTTGGATTCACAGGTCTGTGTGGAGGATGTCTGCAGTTGGATTCGGGCTAGCTCCAGCTGGTTTTGTCGGTCAGTTTCTCGGTCAGTTTTTGCCTGTTGATATGCTCGCTCCTGGAAACTTCAGGATGAGCTGCAGCAGTCCATTATGATTGTCTGCGGCGAGCGGCTCCAGGGCCATCTGCAGGTGCGGGTCCACACTACCCTGGCTGCGGGTATGGCTGGCAGTCACAGGTGGGACTCCTGCAGCAGGGGCCTTGGCTGGCCGCCCCATCACCAGGGCTCTGCTGTTGGTCAGGCTCTGCAGCACCTTGCAACAGTTCAGTAATCATTTGGTGCCTGGTTTGCCTGTGGGGTCAATCTGTCTCAGCTCACAGAGGGCAGTAAAAACGTCCTTGGACTGCTGGTGATACCAGGGCTCTCCATGTGTAGCCATTGTTGCCAAATAAAAGATAGGACAGAAAAACAAGAGAAGGGAAGGGGATGCAACAGCTACACATATAGTAATGTAGAAGAAAAGAGGAGAACAAATGAGTATTGCGGCAGTAAAAGCATCATTTTATTAAATACAAATTACATGATAAAATATACCAATAACTTCATATAAATAGGATGGGAGCTATACACTGTGTGCCGAATTATTAGGCAAATTAGTATTTCGATCACATATTTTTTATACATGTTGTCCTACTCCAAGCTGCAGAGGCTTGAGAGCCAACTAGCAATTAAGTAAATCTGGTGATGTGCATCTCTGTAATGAGGAGCGGTGTTGACTAATGACATCAACACCCTATATGATGTGTTCTTAATTATTAGGCAACTTCCTTTCCTTTGGCAAAATGGGTCAGAAGAGAGATTTGACGGGCTCTGAAAAGTCCAAAATTGTGAGATGTCTGCAGAGGGATGCAGCAGTCTTGAAATTTCCAAACTTTTGAAACGTGATCACAGAACAATCAAGCGTTTCATGGCAAATAGCCAACAGGGTCGCAAGAAGCGTGTTGGACGAAAAAGGCGCAAAATAACTGCCCATGAATTGAGGAAAATCAAGCGTGAAACGGCCAAGATGCCATTCACCACCAGTTTTGCCATATTTCAGAGCTGCAACGTTACTGGAGTATCAAAAAGCACAAGGTGTGCGATACTCAGGGACATGGCCACTGTAAGGAAGGCTGAAAAACGACCACTTTTGAACAAGAAACATAAGATAAAATGTGAAGAATGGGCCAAGAAATATCTTAAGACTGATCTTTCAAAGGTTTTATGGACTGATGAAATGAGAGTGACTCTTGATGGGCCAGATGGATGGGCCAGAGGCTGGATCAGTAAAGGGCAGAGAGCTCCACTCCAGTGGAGTACTGGTATGGGCTGGTATCATCAAAGGTGAACTTGTGGGAACTTTTCGGGTTGAGGATGGAGTGAAGCTCAACTCCCAGACCTACTGCTAGTTTCTGGAAGACAACTTCTTCAAGCAGTGGTACAGGAAGAAGTCGGTATCGTTCAAGAAAAACATGATTTTCATGCAGGACATTGCTCCATCACATGCATCCGACTACTCCACGGCGTGGCTGGCCAGTAAAGGTCTAAAAGAAGAAAAAATAATGACGGCCCCCTTGTTCACCTGATCTGAACCCCATAGAGAACCTGTGGTCCATCATAAAATGTGAGATGTACAGGGAGGGAAAACAGTACACCTCTCAGAACAGTGTCTGGGAGGCTGTGGTGGCTGCTGCACACAATGTTGATCGAAAACAGATCAAGCAACTGGCAGAATCTATGGATGGAGGCTGCTGAGTGTCATCATATAAAGATGGCTATATTGATCACTAATTTTTTGGATTTTTGTTTTTGCATGTCAGAAATGTTTATTTCTAAATTTTGTGCACTGATATTGGTTTACCTGGTGAAAATAAACAAGTGAGATGGGATTATATTTGGTATTTATTAAGTTCCCTAATAATTCTGCACAGTAATAGTTACCTGCACAAACAGATATCCTCCTAAGATAGCCAAATCTAAAAAAAAAAACATTCCAACTTCCAAAAATATTAAGCTTGGATATTTATGAGTCTTTTGGGTTGATTGAGAACATAGTTGTTGATCAATAATAAAAATAATCCTCTAAAATACAACTTTCCTAATAATTTGGCACACAGTGTAAAATGCAGGGTTTCTAGCCCAGGGTTCCCCAACTCCAGTCCTCAAGGCCCACCAACAGGTCATGTTTTCAGGATTTCCTTAGTATTGCACAGGTGATAATTCCATCATCAGCACAGGCAATAATTCCATCACCTGTGCAATACTAAGGAAATCCTGAAAACATGACCTGTTGGTGGGCCTTGAGGACTGGAGTTGGGGAACCCTGTTCTAGCCGACCAGGGACACACAACCTGAGGTTTCAGAGATGTGTGGCAATAATTATAAATCAGTGAGGTTGTTACTGATGCAGCATCACTGGCAGGAGAATTTCCTGAAGTTGGAAAGGTCCAAATGGACCAGGGCAAATGGAAGATTCCGTTCCTTATTCTACTACTCCCAGCGCTGCCACTCACCTAAATGGTTCAAAATGTAAAGCCCTCTGATCCAGAAGGATCCCTGGTGTGCAGGTGGTGGTTGAACAGACGTGCGTTTTGTCTGCCTTCTTCAAGGTACGCGTGTGCTAGAGTGCCACAAGGACATTCCTAATGTGCTCCCCTACATGAGCATGTGACCACAATACTAACCACCTATTGGGGGATTAGCGGCGCGTGGGTCCGGAGTCCCGCCCCCCCGCCGCGCGAGTCCCGGCCGTCATGCCCACCGCACGCGCGTCGGCGAATGCATCAATGACACATCGCAGGAGCGCACTGGCAGCATTGAGACAGCCGGGCCCGGGCACAAGGGAACGGAGCACCGCCACGCACGCGCACACCCCCTCCTCCGGACACGATCGGACGTCCCGGTGGGTTGACGGTATCCTTGTGGATCTTTGGAAGCAGATAGAATGTTGCTGTCTTAGGAAAACATACGGTTAAAGCCTCAACAGTCCCTTTATCTATCGTACCCCGCTCACAGGCACGTGTCAAGATTCCCTAAAGGACAGCAGAGAAGGAGGCTGTCGGATTATAGGATAATTTAGAGTAAGTGTCTTCATCTTTGAGTTGACGCAACGCCTCTCTCTCGTACTTTTGATGAGGCCACAGAACGATGTTCCCTCCCTTGTCAGCTGGTTTTATGACGGTATTGCGGAGTGACTGTAGTTGGTATAACGCAGTCCGATGTGCATGCGACATATAGTAATGTCCCAGATAAAAAATATTAAAACACTGAGTCTGATTTCTTAAATCTTTGCACAGAATTCTCGCAAGAATCGTGCAAGTTTTTAGTGACAGGAATGATTGCTCAATCCAGCCACTGATGTTCTGTTATATCCCACCGCTTGCCACCAATTTGTCAGGAACTCCACATCGACGACACTGGGGAGATCACGCAATATTTCGCCGTTGCCGTCACGCTGTCAGTATTTCGTCCAGAATCGCGAGCACGCAATCCAGACTGCTCGCTACGTGGGTATTGGCGAGTGACCAGTGAGCATGACGTCACACCTCTGGGTTCCAAAACATGGAATACGTGTTTACGCCCTCCGTACGGTCACTATCAGCTTCACGATAGCCCAATTATTATTATTCTCTGCCACCACCGGCCGAGTTTGAAATATAATGCAGGCCTGGCCGGACGACTGTATTTTGGTAGCATATATGGCTTCGGTGAAGGGAATGATTACAGGACAAAACAAACAGAACTAATAAATTTTATATTTAATCCAAAATGGAGGCAGTGTTTAGTAAAAATATATACAAGGATTGTAGGTTGTGATTTCCCGTTCTATATCCTGTCCTGAACCTTTCCTATATAATCAATAACTCAAGTTTGGGAAAATAATACAAATGTTTAATAGCAAGAAAAATAAGATAATAATAAGGCAATTCAATCAACAATTTCACAATAGAACCTTTCTTCAATGTCCTCTAATTAGAGAAAATACAAATACAATTATAAGTATACTTAGCAATGATCCTTCATGGCAGAGAGAGAGAGATAGTCTTGACTCTACTTCATTTATACTAAAAATTTCACATCCACACCCACATACAACCCCCGACTCCGCCCTTCTTCTCCGGTATCTTCTGTGGCAAATATCCAATCATCTTCAGGGTAGTATGAGCATTGTCATTGGCTGCATTGGTCAACACCTTCCTGCAGATGGCACTCTTGTACTTCTGGAAGAAAGTCCTTGTGTAGGACAGGTTCAACTCCATTTGGGCTGGCTCCAAGATGTTCATCAAAAGCATTGTGCACCAATATACATATCCATAGGCTGGAGACAGGATGTATACCTCAGGAGCAATGGTATGCAATTCAAGTCCAGAGGGGCAGTGTACATATGTAGATTACACTAGGTGACAAACAGGATCTGTATTCAAGTTCACCACAGAAGGTGTGTGTACCTGTATCATCCAAGAGGCTGGAGGGCCTATACGCATTCCATATGTAGATGCAACCTTTACTTTATCACTAAAACAAAGGACATCACACAAAGAACACCGGCCTTCTCGCCTAGCAGGTTCACAACCTTGTACCTAGTATCTCTTGATAGAGTCCTGGAAATATCCAGCACTCAAATTCAATACAGAGTTCAGTCATTCCTATGATATATATATATTGTACCTGTTGGCCTCCAACATGCCCCCCTTTGTGTCTGAATGACACATAACTTTTAAGGAGCCACAAATCCAGAATCCTCTTCGCCACTGTCGTCACTGCATTCTTGGTCTTCTATCCTTTGGATTACGATATCGGAGAGAAGAAGACACAGGACAGGATGTTTGTGTCTAAACATACTCTAAACTTTATTACAAAACACAGGGCTAATATACACCCTGAAGGCAGGAAATGGATTTGCCATATATGGTTCGATTATACAGTTTAGCTGAACAAGCGAAAAAAGCTAGTTTCTGTATGCTTTAAAATATTTAATTAGACTTATCTGGTTAGCAAGGCCATTTTATCTTCTTGCAAGAACACATTATTGCTACAAGATGAAATATCTGGCCAGGGAGTACACTTTATCTTCTTAGCAAGGACACGCTATTGATACAAGAAGGAACATTTCAGCTTGCTGTTGTTTTTACCTAAAATAACTGTCAGACTTATATAGCATAGATGGGGCCTTTAAACTTGAGGGACTCCATCTTCTGCTATAACATTCCATCCTTTTGTTCCTTCAGTTATCAATACGAATCTCTATGTTTTCTTTTAGTACAACGCTGAATACACATTAGAAAAAGCTTAAAAACCAAATAAACCGCAAGACACATTAGCAAAACCTGTAAAATAGCTTGTACTATACCAGCCAACCACCCACCGATACCTTTAAACCAATTTGCGGGATTTAGAAAGGAAAATCTCTGTGTGGAATTATTGGCCCAAGTATCTGAACAGTTCACCCAAAAGTTTATCTTTTCCCATGAGACTGGAACAGCGAGAAAGGGTATGATAGTGGATGTCACAGGGGCATGTGTACATATCCAACAATTAGCAATGGTCTGGTTTTGCTCCTTTAGTCCATCGATTAGAGCAAGATAGTGTCTAATGAATCTATTGTCATCTCCATCTGTGGCGCTCAACCTAGTCCATGCACCTGTGGTTGTAAGGATGCAGGTAAGTATAAACAATGTCTTCATTCTTTGTCCGCTGGTTCTCCTAGTATCTTTTTGCAATGGGACGCATGGATCCAGGTCTCTTTTCCCTCTAGCTTAACGGCTGTACTTGTGGTCAGCAGAACTTGAAAGGGTCCGTCAAACCGTGGATCTAGGCTTTTCCTCACGTGTCTTTTTATAACCACCCAGTCTCCAGGTTGCAGCGTATGGCTGCTAGAGTCTTGATCTGGATCTGGAAGAGAACTGAAGACATTATCATGTACTTGCTTAATCTTTTTGTGTAAAGCCCTTACATAGGAACTTAGCACATGGTTGTTCATTTCTAATGCTTGCGGATAGAAACACCCTAGGCTGGGTACGTTGCCAAACAATATCTCATATGGAGAGAGTCCAGTCTTTTTATTAGGCGTGTATCTTACTGAAAACAGAGCAAGCGGTAAACAGTCCGGCCATGGTTTTCCTGTCTCAGCCATGGCTTTCTGAATTTTTAATTTCAATGTCCCATTCAGTCTTTCCACTTTTCCACTACTTTGTGGGTGATATGGGGTGTGGAATGCTTGTTGAATTCCTAGAGCTGACATGACTTCATTCATTATTTCACCTGTGAAGTGTATACCTCTGTCACTCTCAATTACCTCTGGTACCCCATACCTGCAGACCACCTCCGCAAGCAGTTTCTTTGCGGTTGCCGCAGCCGTGGCTTTGGCAATCGGGAAAGCCTCTGGCCATCCTGAGAACAAATCAATACAGACCAACACATATTCCCATGATCCTGACTTTGGCAGCTGAATATAATCAATTTGCAGTCTCTGGAATGGATAGAGGGGCCGGGGGGGGTGTTTGGGTGGTGTTTTAACTACTCTACCCTGATTATGTGTAGCACATATCATGCACCCTTGTACCAGGTTTTCAATACAGGTGGAGAATCCTGGTGCCACCCAATGTTTCTGCATCACACTCATCACACCCGTTTTAGATTGGTGTGTCGGCCCATGTAGTATCTGGGCAGCTGCTGGGTACAGTGCCCTTGGAAGGCATCGTCGTGTCCCTTTCCCCCATACCCCATTTGCTTCATTCAGGCATGCTCCTTCCTTTAACCACTTATCAACCTCCTCCTTTTGAGCCTGAGCCTGCATTTGGGATAAGATGTCCTCCGACACAAAGGGGTTTTTAGGGGCACTTAACTGACGTACTGTTGACCCTTGTTGCGGCTTACAGGCTGCTGTTTTTGCCGCTGCATCTGCCATTGCGTTACCTCTGCTTACCTGGTCGGTGCGTCTGGTATGTGCTCTTACCTTTATGACAGCTACTTGTTTGGGTAGTTGTAGCGCATCAATTAACTGCTGGACCGCATCAGCATTCTTAATGGGGTGTCCTGCTGCCGTCAGGAAACCTCTTGACTTCCATATTGGACCAAAATCATGCGATATACCGAATGCGTACCTAGAATCTGTGTAAATGTTAACAATACTACCTTCCGCTAGTTTACAGGCCTCGGTTAGGGCCCTAAGTTCAGCTTCTTGAGCCGACTGGTGTGGGAGCATTGGTTCTGCCTTGATTACTGCATTGAGGGAGACAACTGCATATCCAGTATGGAAAGTACCTGAATCGTCCTGGTGACGGGATCCATCTACAAAAAATTCAAAATCTGCATTTTGTAATTCATGTTCAAATACAGTAGGTAAACCTGCCGTTTCTTGTGCCATCATTTGTACACAGTCATGAGGAACTTCCTCTCTTGGATCTTCCTTAAAAAGCACAGTACCTGACTCCTCCTTTAGATCCGAGAGAGGTAACAAAGTTGCTGGATTCAGGGTAGTACACCTCTGTAAAGAAACATTGGGAGGCATTAACAGTGCACATTGTAACCTGAGATGACGTGCTGCTGAGAGGTGAGCGGGTTGCACTTGATTCAATATAGTGTAGACATCATGAGGTGTTAGCACGGTGAGCGGATGATCTAGAACAATGTCTGCGGATTTATGGAGTAATAGTCCAACAGCATGCAGAGCACGTACACAGGATGGTGCACCTCTGGCTACCGCATCTAATCTGCCACTAAAGTAGGCAACAGGTCTCTGATTATCACCGTGTGTTTGAGTTAAAACTCCTGCTGCATGTCCAGCTTGCTCATGAAGGTACAGAGTAAATGGGAGCTCATAATTAGGGGTACCCAAAGCTGGAGCGGCCAAAATACGTTTTTTGAGAGAATAAAAACAGTCTATTGCCTCTGATGTTAGTACAAAAGGTGTTGGAGTAAGACAGTCATAGAGGGGCTGCATTAAAACAGAGACGGCATGAATCCACTGTCTGCAATAGGAAACAAGTCCAAGAAAAGTTCTGAGGGCTGCAACATTAATGGGGACGGTGAATGCCTGTACTGCTTGTTTACGTGCATTTGTTAAATGACGAGCTCCTGGTGTAATGCAATGTCCCAAAAAGGTGACTGAAGATTTACAAAACTGAAGCTTATCTTTCGATGCCTTGCAGCCAGCGCGATAGAGAAACAACATAAGCGATATAGTTGCACTATAACATTGTTTCCTGGAGGGGGCACAAATGAGCAGGTCATCGACATATTGCAAAACAACGATATGTGGTTCTGACCATCCCTCCAGTATTTCCTGCAGACTTGCAGTGTACATTGTGGGTGAATTCTGGGCACCCTGTGGCAACACTGTCCATGTATATTGACTACCCTGGAATGTGAAAGCATACAAGTACTGGCAGTCAGGATGTAATGGTACACTGAAAAATGCATTTGCCAAATCGACCACTGAAAAGCAAAGAGAGTTAGAAGGTATCTGTGACAGAAGAGTATGCGGGTTGGGCACAACTGGTGTTAGAAGTTCTGTGGCTTTGTTAACCAACCGGAGGTCATGGACCATTCTATATGCGGCTGGTTGTCCTGGCACGCTCTTTTTCTTTACTGGGAACAGGGGAGTGTTGCAAGGGGACTGGGTTTTGACTAGGACTCCTCTCTGTAGTCATTTTTGGACTTGCTGGGCTATGGCATTCTCCTGAGCCGAGCTAAGGGGATACTGCCTCTGTTGAGGTAAGATTGCTCCTGATTTTAATTTCACCATTACTGGTTGAACTCTTAACCTACCAACATCTGTTTTGTCTGAGGCCCAAAAATCATGTGGCACAGCCTGCTCTAATATCAGGGGAAACTCATTTGTCTCTTCTATGCTGGCAATATCTAGTGACATCATTTTGCAAAGGGTACTTGGTTTTAAACCTGGGGTCATGGTGACAGTGCCATCGGGATGATACTCAATATGTGCTTGTAATTGGGACAACACATCATTTCCCAAAAGATTACATTGGCCTTGGGGCGATACCATGAGCTGGCTATGTACAGTAGCTCCTTGAATTTGCAGGGGAATTTTTTAGTGACAGGGAGCAGGACAGATGGGGAATTGAAGGGGGTGGCAATGACATGATGTGAAAAATCAGTGTCAGTATATGGCCAATCACCTTGCGTAATTACTGAATTGTCGGCCCCCGTATCTACTTGGAAATCGATTTCATGTCCCCCTGGTAGGTTCACCTGCACTATACAACTGGGAGTTGGGGGTAAGGAGATGAGAGGGTTCATGTGCAAGCTACCCTCATCCTATGGGGGCGTTGTTTGGTCGGCTGGAGGACCCGTACTCTGAGCATTTGGATACGGGTTGGTCCTACAGTTCTTTCTAAAATGTCCTGGCTTTTTACATCCGTAACACAGTTTCTGTCCTCCTCCTTCAGTCCGTCCTCTGCCTCTGTTGTTTCTGGGGGTCGTCTCTACTATATGTACTCTGGCAGCTCTTTTTGCCTGCGCTATGTCATGCTGTGCCCCCTGAGCTATTCTAGCTAAATCTTCTGCCTTCACTGATCTCCAGTCCGGTCTACTTGCTTTTACCTTCTCTGCAATCTCTTTCTTTAGTCCATTCATGAAAGCACTTGCTAATACCCTCTCACTAGTCTTATTCCCGGGGTTGAACCCCATTTCTGACCAGGTTTTCTTTAGTGCATAGAAATAATCCTTAGGATCTTCCTCTTTCCCTTGCACTCTATCTTCTAGTGTAACTTGCTTTTCTGCTTGACTGTCTTGACATGCTTTTACCAACGCTGCTGCGAATTGGACTCCAGCTGCTGCATCATTAGATTCTGCATCTACGGGTCCGGTCCTATTGGCATATTGTTTTTTTGTCTCATCTATCAACCTATCATAGCGGGCTTCATCTGCCAATTTTCCCTTAATTACCCCCTGCAGATCTATTCTAGTGGCATGGTACGTATCCTGTATGGTGGTGATCATTCTAGCGAAACGCATAGGGGACTGGGATGGGTCTGGCAGCTGGGAGATCAGTGCCAACTGCTCTGAAGGACTCCATGGTCTATACATTAACATTGTACGAGCTTCCTGACCTGGAACCACTGCATCCCCCCCCTGCTGCTGCTGCTCCCGCTGCTCCTGGCACAACTACCGTTCTCATTGGGAATTGTCTAGCTGGGTGGGGTCTCGGTCCTCCACATGCCACACAGATGTCTACTGTCAAGGGGTTCTGCTGTCCACATCTGGGGCAAACCCAACATTTAGGTTCCTGGGAATTCTGATACTGGGGTGGGGGTGACGTCGGGAGCGGACAGGGAGGAAAATCTGTCATTCCGGTTTTTGTCAGTCTGTAACGTCCGTCTCCTAATTCTTCAATCTTTCCTTCAAAATAAGCGCATGCATTCATCCATACATCCACTGTTCCTAACAGACACTTATCTTTCAGCCATCCATGGTAGGAGTTAAAGAAGGATTTCCATTTCTCTCCATTCATCTCTCCATTCTCATTCATTCCCGCTTTACACAATATTTTGTCAATTCCAATCAGTGCCTGTTTCCCTTCTCTGCGTACCACTAAGTCTTTGGCTATAATGCCTTCCTTGGCATTTTGGTTCCCCATTTTTTTCGGTTCTCCTCACCTAGAAGAGACTCCTCAGTCACTTAGACAATGGTCACTTAGACAATGGGCCACAAAGGTTTCTGAACCATTCCACTACTAGCCTCTCTAGGACTTATACGCCAGCCAGAAAAACAGACCAAAAACATCAATCCCGGGACACATCCACAACACAATCATTGGATCCATACTTTCATTCTTAAATTCTCCAAAGGATAGAAGGCAGGACTGTCAATTTATCTGAGGGATTTTACTGGTTCAAAGGGACCTGAGCCAGACAACAATCTGTTTAATTTAGCTGGGGAGCCGACTGCTCGGGGGTGAGGGAGTCTCTTCTATGCAGTGATATAATTAGGTAGAATATAACAGTTATTCTTACCTCAGCACTGTATATATCACCAACAGAGAGCTTCACTCGTCCCACGTCTCGGACCGGTCGAGCACCCCTGGGTAGATTAACTCAAGGTCCCTGTTCGAAGCGCCAGCTGTCGTCACTGCATTCTTGGTCTTCTATCCTTTGGATTACGATATCGGAGAGAAGAAGACACAGGACAGGATGTTTGTGTCTAAACATACTCTAAACTTTATTACAAAACACAGGGCTAATATACACCCTTAAGGCAGGAAACGGATTTGCCATATATGGTTCGATTATACAGTTTAGCTGAACAAGCGAAAAAAGCTAGTTTCTGTATGCTTTAAAATATTTAATTAGACTTATCTGGTTAGCAAGGCCATTTTATCTTCTTGCAAGAACACATTATTGCTACAAGATGAAATATCTGGCCAGGGAGTACACTTTATCTTCTTAGCAAGGACACGCTATTGATACAAGAAGGAACATTTCAGCTTGCTGTTGTTTTTACCTAAAATAACTGTCAGACTTATATAGCATAGATGGGGCCTTTAAACTTGAGAGACTCCATCTTCTGCTATAACACCACCATAGTTGATTCTTCTTCTTAGGGCAAGGAGTCTTCTAACACATTCACTCATCATTTGCCAACATTTACTCCAAAAAAAAAAAAAATTAACTTTTCAATAGCTTGATTTCTAATAGGACATTGAAGGAGGCATATAAAGAAAATACACATCAAATTATACATATGATCGTCACATCACACAAAAAATCATTTAGATCAACCAACAAACAATAACATAATTTGTGATAGAATATCCATGTTTACTAGGCTTTTTCTATAGGTTTCGCTTTGGAATCAAACAATCTTTCTTACTGTGCCCTCTTCTGCCGCAGTTCTCACATATTACAATTTCTTCTAATTCAATGGGAATTTGTACATTTGTGTCACATGATGCAATTTTGACACTGGCTAGTTCTTTTATAGTTAAACTCTGTACCTTTTTATATAGGTAACGGGTTACACAGCACATGTATACTTGAAAAAGCGATAAAATTACAGAAACAACAAGTAATATGACAATTGGGTGGATTAAATAATTCAGTATGCCATTTGCCGCATTTGAATGACCAAATATTACCTCCCACCAATAACCCTTGGCATTATTTTCTAACAGATGGGTAACTTCCTTTAGTTCATTTTGGTCATGATGCAATAGAATTGTGGCATTTGCCTTTTCTTGATTAAGCTTCATCAATAAATATTCATCCTTATTGAATTTTACCAACCATTCTCCAAGTTCTTTTCCCATTCCTAGGCTTAAGGCTTGCAAATTAACTGGAGTGTGATATTTCAGATCAACTGACAGATTAGCAATAGTAGGAATTGCGTAAACCCAGTTGGGTGTCTTGATTTCTGTAACCCCACTAAGAGTGCACCATGCTCCCCTGGTTACAGATGTCATTACAGAACAATGTTGTGTTGTTATAGATACATTGGTGGTATTTAGGAGGAAGAAACAAACTCTTTTATGCCCTAGATAGAAGATTGGTGCTTTGTCTTTTGAGATTGATTCCTCATCTAGAATACACGTGGATGAATTACTCCAGCATTTGTCTTCAACCAACCTAAACTGTCCTGGCGTACATAGAATATTATGATTCCTTTGTATGCAAAGTGAAATGTCAACCTGTTTCCATCTTCCATTTTTCCTAATCACTTGAGGATGTTCTAATCTCGGGTGTAGTAATGTAGAATCTCCAGTTAAAATACCAATTGAACTAACTCTATGCATGAGCTCTAAAGGTGACTTAGTATATGGAATAAATTAAGCATAGCATTTCTCAAAGTCATAGTTGCTGCACCCAACCCACGTGTTCACCCACCATTTAGAATGTGTAAAGCTCATGAGTTCAGGTAACACAGTAATGGCTTGAGACAACTATTTAAATGGCTATTGTCCATCATAAATGGACTGTACCGCTAACTTGATGTTAGTTGATAAGCCATTTGTCCTTGTGAACAGACTAGAGCCCAAGACATATTTCTACCTCTAGTCAGTGTATCTTCCATTAATTCTTTAAAGTGTTGGATAAAATCTTTCGCTAACCTGATATAAGTGTTTACATGATCTTGTTGTAAATTGTTAATTATATCATTGATTTTTCTTTGTACTTCAAAACCTTTCTTGCTATTGGTTGCTATATCTACAAGTTTTGTCCTTAAACTACTGATATCAGCTTCGTTAATTACACCCATACCTGTTCCTAATCCTCCCAACAGTGTGCTGAAAGTATCCCTTTGCCCTCTGTCATTCCTCGAATTAAATAGTTTATGATGGTGTTTTATCCGATTTTCTGCATTTTTAGTAGTAAACCACCGATATAGTGCACATACATGATTTAGCGTACATCCTGCACAAATTGGATAGTAGGTCTTTATCAACCATAGAGAGATATTAACTCGCCAAGTAACAAATGCATATTGAACGTCACTAGCAATGGTTTTAGTAGAATCTAGGTTGACCTGTAAAGGGTGGCCTTCTTCTAAGTACATTGTCCGTTGATTGCTGTCAGATTCATTGGACACGCATGGTTTGATATGATCTGGAGCGGCATCAATAATGTGCATCTCACCTATTTCTATTTCTGGTGTTCCACATGCCCAATAACCAACCATTTCCCTATAGGATTTATATGGTTTAGATAGGGAACCAATTATATAATTTTGCCCTTGCTGAACTGACATCTCAACCTCTGTGGAATCTCCAATGCACGCCTTACGATATGTTAAGGTGATCCTTTTTGGCCTGAACATTGGGTGTATATTATTATGCCAATATATTCCACATACAAACAAATATTCTCCTTCTTTTAAGTTGTCACTAAAGGACCCATAATCTATCCCCTTTTGCTCATTTTTGTTGGGTAACTTAGACTCCTCCCCCAACCAGTACCCAGTTTCATTTACATATACTGTAGCCATCATAAATGGTTGCAGTGATCTTGGATCTATATTTTGTACACCTTCCATATATGTTAACCTCTGGGTACTAGAACTGTGATTGACTCTCCCAAATGAAAAGACAACACTATACTGATTGCTGGGACCCTGATAATATCTCCCAGTTACCCTTTTACCCTCTGGTATCAGTCTCACTGTCCTACTTTTAACACCATTATTTTTATAGTTAGAATCTGCATCAATGTTTATGTCTGGGTGTGTAAATATTACGTTCCCATATTTCTCGTTAGGTAATATACCCTGATCGATATCTCCAGAGTGATCAATGTGAGTTGATTCCATAGCATTGATGATCCCAATTGACAACAAAACTGCTGCAATTCTAATATCCAGAATCCAGAAATTTCCATTTTTTAATTCACGCTTCATTTAGGATCCTGGAAAACAAGAACAAGAGCGGCATCAAATTCTTATCAGTTATATCCGTTTACACTGATCTGCATGAACCCACTTTTCTATATCCCTTCTCTTCATGCATTTGACGCTTTTCCTCTCTACTCGTTTAACTTTTACCACTTGTTCACTCAGCGTCACAGTTACCACATAAGGTCCTGTCCAATTTGCATCCCATGAAGATTTGGGTACAAAATTCTTTACCATCACCCTGTCACCTAGTTGTAATTTTATTGGTGGCTTGCCTGGTTCTTCCTTTGCCTTTGGAGCCATATTGGCAGCTGCAAAATTTAAATATTTTTGCACTTGGTCCTGTAACTGAATCAGGAATTTTTCCTTCTCTGCACTTTCTCTCATGGGAGTACTAAGTTTGGGATCCGCAGGATGGCAAAGGTTCATTACTCTACCAGTCATTAATTGATATGGGGTGATTGCAGTGCTCTTTGCATCCGTGCCCCGTATTGCCAGTAGAATTGCAGGCAGGTGACTGTCACGCTGTCTCTGTGTACTGGAGGTAGGGGGCCTAAGCTGACCCTAAGCTGGGGCCCTGACTAATCCCTCTACCTGGAGGTACTGTTAAAAGGTACAGAGGTCCAGGCCCCCAGCGTAACCCCTACCTCCTGAGGATCCCTGCACCTAAGTAATCTAGTCCTGAGAAGGACCCCGATCACAACAAAAGAGGACAAGTAATAATATGCCCACACACAGTACTTAGACGAACGAGACAGTACAAGGGAAAAACCAAAACCACCTTGCATACAAAAACTACACAACCACAACAGAGGGAACACCAACGGGAAAGGAGATAAATGATAAAGCGAGGAAGGGAAAAACCACTCCAAATACACTTAGCTCTGAAACTCCAAATACCACGATAAGCTCTGTTAGTCTGCATGAAATGCTTTCACCGACAACTTCCCTAACAGATCAGCAGACATATGAAGGAATCTCACTACTGCAGCATTGATTGCAGCTGGGCGAGGCTGGACCTTGTCTAGCACAGAGAGAGAGAGTTAACTCCCTCACTGCCGAAAAGCACAAAACACCAAAAACTCAGCTGCGAGAAGTCAGGCTGTGCAATCGTGACGATCTTCGTGGCGACACAACCATGACAGTGACACAGCCAACTATTTCCGGATTGCAACACCATTTTCTTTAATCTCTCTTTTAAAGTCCGATTCATTCTTTCTACCATCCCAGATGATTGCGGATGATATGAGACATGAAACTTCTGTTCTACATTCAACATTTCACACATATTAGTCATGATTTTGCCGGTGAAATGTGTACCTCTGTCTGATTCAATGACTTTTGGGAATCCCCATCTTGAGAAAACTTCCCTCCATAATGCAGTTGCTGTTGCGGTAGCAGTGTCCTTCCTTATGGGCAAAGCTTCCACCCATTTGGAAAAAACATCAACTATCACTAGCAGGTACCGATAACCTCCTGGAGCACTTGGCAAGGGACCAACAAAGTCAATTTGTAATCTCTCCCATGGCCCCTCAGCCAAAGGCACCCTGGAAAGCACAGGTTTTTGTCCCCTTGGCCTACGGTTCATTTGGGCACAGATTAAACATTCTTGGATAAATTTCTGTAATACTAGTTTTCATGTTCTCCCACCAGTACTTGGTTTGAATAAACTTTAAAGTGTTGTCAACCCCCATGTGTCCTGTCAATCTATGGTTTTCTTTAGCAATATCCTTTTGGTACTGAGATGGCACTACAAATTTAGGGCCTTCTGAAGTCTCTCTCAGCAATAGCTCATCTTGCAGGATATATTTTTGGGGCTTATCTGATGATTTTTCCTTAATTTTGCATTTTATTTGATTTAAAACTGGGTCTTTATCCTGCTCTGCTGCCAAACAAGATGTAGGTGTTTTAACAACAGGTAAACACTCTAATTCAACCTCATCTTTGTCCTTGTCCTCAAAATCTTGTTCTTCCCAGGCTTGCTTTCCCTCTATATCATAGGAAGTCCACTTTTCTCCTATCATTGCTACCTTTTTGGCTAATTCATCTACCTTGCTATTACCAACTGTAATTTCGTCACTGCCCTTTTGATGTGCCTTCACCTTTATTATTGCCACTCTTCGTGGTTCTGCACTAGTCCTTTCCCAAATGTTTTTCAAAACTGAACCATGTACTAGTGTCTTACCTGATGCATCACTGAATCCTCTTGTGTGCCATAAAGGCATGTACTCAGTAAGTGATCTTGTGACATATGCACTATCAGAGAAAATTGTGATAGGCCCTGTACTGAAATGCAAAATTGCTTCCCTCACAGCTTCCAGTTCAGCTCTTTGCGCTGAGAATTTCCTTGGGCATTTAATGAGAATTTGTTAATTTGCTTGAGGACACCACAGGGCATAACCTGTGTAAAATTGTCCCTCTTCCCAATACCTTGTTCCATCCACCCAAATTTTTAGATCTTCTTTTCCTGTCATTAACCTAAACACTTCCTGTGTCTTGGTCATGTGTAACTCCCCGCAGTCATGTTTTTCCCCTTTGTATTGCATCAACTGTGGCAGGATGTAGTTAGTATCGTGAGTCACTGTGATGTTCCTAGGTGTTAAATGTACAAGCCATCTTGCTACCCTTTGAGAAGATACACCACTGAGTGTTCGCTCCAAGAGCATTTTGATAGGAGTGTGGGGTGTTTGGAGTATGATTTTAGAAAATCCTACTATGTACTCTGTGGATAGTATTGCCCAATGCACTGCCAACAGATTCCTAACACAATCATCAAATCCTATTTCCACAGGACTTAACAACCTTGATAGGTATCCGATTGGAACCCATTTTCCTTGCCTCTCCTGCAGCAATACAGCCGTAATTGCTATCACAGAGGCATGAACCTGTAATGCAAAAGGTAGATCTGGGTTTGGATTGCTCAGAGCAGGTGCTTGAGTGAGGCTGATTTTAAACCTAACAAAAGCTCCTTCATGCTCTTCCATCCATTCCAGTGGGTCAGCTTCTCCCTGATCACCTTTTAGGAGTTCATAGAGGGGTTTTGCTTTCTCAGCAAATCCCTCTATGAAATCTCTGGAAAATCCGACAAGTCCCAAGAACTGTCTCATTCCTGTTTTTGTGTTTGGCCTAGGCAACTTCCTAATAGTTTCACATTTGTTGGGGTCAGGAATTCTCCCCCCTTTTGAAACTATTACTCCCAAAAATGACACAGAATCTCTCATCAGCTGGGCTTTGTTAGGATTAAGTTTGAGGCCTGCCTTCTCAAGGAGTGTTAACAGCTCATTCAACAATGTGTAGTGCTGATCTTTTGTGTCAGTTTGGAGCAGAACGTCATCTACATACTGTACAATGCAATCAGGTTCTGAAAAAGATGACAAAATTTCAACCATGCACTTATGAAAGTAAGTAGAACTGGACCTGAATCTTTGTGGTAACCGACAAAATGTTAACTGTTTCCCTTGAAATGTAAATGCAAATTTGTATTGACAGTCAGGGTGTAAAGGAATGGAGATATATCCATTTGAGATGTCTATTGATTAATACACAGTGGAGGAGGGTTTGAGTGCTGTCAACATGTCAGGCATTTTGGCAACCACATTAGTGACAGGAGGGGTACACTTATTTAAAGCTCTGTAGTCCAATGTCGGACGCCAACCATTTGGTTTCTTAACTGGCCATAGGGGTGCATTATTAGTGGATTGGCATTCCCTGATGACATTTTGAATCAGCAAATCATCCAGTATTCTCTTAATGTAGGGGACTGACTCTGGTGGTATTTTATACTGTCTTTGGGGTGGGGGATCAGGACCCTCTACCATTACTACCATGTTGGACACCTTGCCACATTGGGTTTTTGAATTTGCCCACACATTGTTATGTTGCCACAAGATGTCGGCCAATATTTCATCATCTGTTCTCAATATCATGGCTGGAACTAAAGATTGAGCACCTTTGATGGAATCAATACCATAATTGTCAGTTACCATTTTTAAATAGCCTTTATACCGTGATCCTCTCCACAACATCCAGTTGCATAAATCAAGAATAAGTCCATATTCCTTCATAATATCTGACCCAATAATGGTACCTTCATGTGTTGGTGAAAGATATAAGCCATACTCAACACATAGATTTCCCAGGTTTATTGTCACTGGTAAAGATTGTTCTGAAGATACTAACTGTCCTCCAAATCCTCTCAGAAAAATGTGTTTACCACCAGGGTCTTTAATCAAATCCAGATTAGTCAAACTGACAGCAGCCCCTGTATCCAGTAAAATGTTTGTACGATGGCCCCCTACCGTACCCTGAATAAGGGGTCTCCCGCCCTTGTCCCTGCTAAGCTGACTCACTAGGGACAACACTGGGGCGTGACATCCCTATTGTTTTACATAAGGATTTGTTGAAGGTGGGGTCTTTAATTCCTCTGGCTTTTCTGCCATTGCCTTCCCAATCTTCCTCAGTTCATCCAGAAGTGGGCCATATAATGTAACTTCAGGAAGACTATGCTCTCCATTCCTTGCAGTATTTGGTTCTTGTCTTTGCTTCCTATTATTAAAAGGTCTATTATTGATAACTCTTTTACTACTTCTACATTCTTTCATAGTGTGACCTGTGTAACCACATTTATAACATTTTCCAATAAATCTTACTTTGCCTTCATTTTTGACTACCTCTGATATCCTCTTTTGGGGCTTGTTGTCATGACTTGTATCCTGAATCCAATCCTTTAATATATTTACAAAGGCTTGATAGGAATTTGCGTTCCTCAAGGCAACCTTTGTTGGATAATCAACAAAGGTGCAGTTGTTAGCCATTGAATATAGAAAACGGCTATCATCAGGAGACATGTCAGGGCAGTTATAGGTAGAACGATATAATGTCAAACATTCACTGCAAAAAATAATAGGATCATCTCCTCTATTTAATTTTGCATTTTCTAAGGCATTAGTACCTCTCATATCTCGTCCCCCCATAACTCTCTTTAATTCCTCCACTCTGTCACTAGCATTTCCCCAATTACATTCAAGATCTGCAGATAATCCTTTGTGAGCTCCTACAGGGGGCTGCAGTTTTTCACAAAGTTGAGATGGGAGCCATACCCGAAGTAAGGCACATGCAGCTCTATTACCCAGACTGTATTGTGTCACTACTGCCTCTAACTTATTGGAAAGACTAATGGCTGAGGCACTTGTATCAAACTTCCCTAATATCTGGCATAGATTTGTCTTATCCTGTATGGAGAGTGTTGTGGATTGGACTAAATTACTGCTGTTACTAAGCAAATTGTCTCTCCTTTGTCTGCTCCCTCCTGACTCAGGAGTAAAGAGAGAGGAACTATGATCTGGGTTATACTCAGGGTTATCAGCCGTGCACACAGGCTGCTCCTCCCCTCTTTTCCAATCTCTTTCCTCCTGATCAGCAGACTTGCACATTTGATTACAATAACTATGGTTATTCACTCTAGTACATTCTTGTGATTTCAAGGACATAATGCAATGTTCTTTTAGCTCCAATTTTACATTAGCATCATACAACTGGTTCCTAAGTATTGTCATATCATCATTATACTTCGCTTCTTTTCCTTCTAGCAAAGCAATACGCTGTTCCCTAAGTTTACATCTCTCCTTATACTCCTCCAGCTTATCTTCTAATTCACAATTTTGGTAATTCATATTGTCTACCTCATCCCTTAGATCTTCACACTCACAATTATGATCTTCAGCACTAGCAATAGCCAGACTGACTTCCTGTTCAATTTTGTCCACTTCACCTCTTAATTGAGCTTTCTCTGAATACCAGTGCAATTCCTTTTGTTCTGCAATTCCTTTCATTTTCAACAACATACACAAAACATTTGCTAACTTCTCTTTCTTTGCTTTCTTTTTCGACAATTTACTTTTGTTATCATTCTGCCCTTCACATTGTTTCATAAGGTCATTAAACTGATGTGTCAATGCATCATCTGCACAAGTACTGAACTGAGCAGAGGCATATTTTTCAATAAATTTACTGACTATTTCCATGTTAATTACTTCCAACTATTTTCACAGAAGACAACAAAAATAAACAAATCAGCTTTCCAAACAAAAATTACAAATTAACGAAACACAATACAGAAACCAGTGAATATCACTTCACTAAAACAGGGACACAGATTGAATATAATCTTTTCCCTCAGGCAATCACTGCCACAGTCTTGTCTCATGCACTTGATCAACTACAGATCCAAGATCCAGGCCAAGAGTGATCTCCTATTGAAGCATAAGGCTACTTCCCCTTAACATGAGATTTAGACTTTTAACCTCTACCTCACTTTCTTCTCAGAGATGTCTGGTTTTACCCTTTAGATCTTATGAGAACTTCAATCAACAGGGTGCTACCCTAACTTTACCGGCAACAATTCAACAAACAATCCACTAAACAAATAAGACAAACAGGCCTGAACCTAGGAGACATTAAAATACATAAGCAGTTACATAAAATAAACAGGATAAAAAAAGATAACTTACTATACGATCGCTGAAACGATTCAACATAGGTGGAGGAGTGGCTCCTCAGTTTGATTTGAGCGTTATCGAACGAGACCCGTTGCTTATAATCCTTATACCCCCCTGGAAATGAGTGGTTATGTATTTTCCATGGGTTCTCTTATACCTAAGTGGAGATCTGTCTACACACCCCTTGTGGTGACATCATGTGGGCTGGTCTCCAGCCTGCACATTTTTATTAAAAATGCTAACGTCTGCGATAACTCATTGCTCGTTGATCGCAGAAGCTTGCAAACTATGCCATTTTTTCTGTTATGATTTTACCTGCATTTAGAGACCACACATTGCATAGCTGCAGTCTGTTATTCTGGTGTTTTCGCGCTACAGCTCCCTGATCTTGCTTACAATAATGAAAAATTATGTATACGTTTCTCGGCTGTCCCTGCCACTAAAAATATAGGTCCCATTATTGTCGGAAGTATGAAACTTACAATATTTCATACTTCGTTTTGGAAGTCGAAGTGTCTATAGATTTCTGTTTGAAGCTCGGGAAACAAGCTTTCCCAGTTACACGCAAATTATGGCAATCCTGCGTTTTAATCACCCCCTGCGTCATCCAGGTACAAGAGGCTCGCATTCTAAGTAGCTTGTAACACTTCTTGGCTGACAGCAGTTGGTTTAAGGCCTTACTCATGACTGTGTTAATTGGGGCTTTGTGCTAAGATTTTTATGGAGGCAGCTTTGTACTGACAAAAGGGAGAAATGGTCAATATCCATGTCAGGGAAATATGGAAGAATATTTTCCTGATACCAATATCTCCCTGACAAATAGCAATTGAACTTCTTGTGGCAATAATTAGTAAAACCTCTGAGATTTAAATATGGGACCAAGGAAGAGAAGGCGGCATTGTATGCTTATGATTTACTTTTATTCTTAGGTGATGCTCTGGGGTTTCTAGAGAGCACGATGGTGACTATCAATAGCTGACTTATTCCATCCATAGACCATACTAAGGACTAGGGGGCACTTATTACTGGTGGAAGAATGGCCATTCCGGCAAACAGGAAAGGGTTCTTTACAGTTAGAGCAGTCAGACTGTGGAAGGCTCTACCACAAGAGGTAGTAATGGCAAACACTAACAAATTTTAAAAAAGGGCTGGATAATTTCCTCAGTACATATAACATTGTGGGTTATAGATAATTTAGTGACAAAAAATGTATAATTGGTGGAGAAGGGTTGAACTTGATGGACCTAGGTTTTTTTTTTTCAACCCATGTAACATCCCCATGTTTCTCTTTGGCGTCCTCCACCTCAGTACATTCAGAACTTATCTTTAAAAATCCACCAAAATGGGGATGGAAACCATAATGAAGAAAAAACTTTTCAAGGATCCATCTTAAACCCTTCAGCTGATAAAATGAACCCCATTGTAGCATTGGCGTCTCTGCCTCCTGCCGGGCAGAGACGGCGCTCCCCTCACTGTCGTGGTCCCGGTCCGGCGCCCTCCTGCTGCTGCTGTGGCGCGCACCGCGTGCAGCTTCCCGGGCACAGTACTTAGGGTGCGCGCGCGCTTCCTTCCTCTTAAAGGGGCCGGGCGCCGTCCTAAAGAGTCCCCGGAGGACTTCCCCTTTATAAGGCACCTCCTCCAAAATGAAGGTGCCTGTGCAAGGTTGTTGTTTTGTGTGCTAACACTTTCTTCAGCCCTCAGGTCCCGCTGCGTCAGCCTTGCCCGCCAGTCTGTCTAACAATCCTGCCTGCCAGTCTATCAGCCGTGCCCGCCAGTCTGCTTATCTGGAGCACCTGCCAGTTACCTGCTGTGCCCGCCAGCCTGCCTACCTGGAGCACCTGCCAGTTACCTGACATGCCCTCCAATCTATCTACCTGGAGCACCTGCCAGTTACCTGCGTTGCCCGCCAGCTTGCCTGCCCCAAGCACCTGTCTGGCTATCTGCTGCACCCGCCTGCTTGCCTACCCGGAGCACCTGTCTGGCTATCAGCCATACCTGCCTGCTTATCTACCCGGATCACCCGCCAGCCTTCCTGCCGTGCTCATCCACTGTACCGGTCAGCTCCTGTCATCTGACCCATGGAAGTCACCTGCTATCACACAAGGTCGGTCCTAGAGTGGCACCTGGTTCACCTGCCCGGTCCCTCCCTGGTTCACGGAGACGACTAAGCCGCCGTGTGACTTGGGTCGGTCCGAGTAGGCACTTAGTTACGCCCCTCTGGTCCCTCCTTGCACCAAAGCACAGAGGTTCCACCACCCGGACCCGTAACACCCATGAATGAAAGTTCCTGAACAGAAAAAAAAACACATTTCTCAAGTTTAGCAAAAATTTCGCAAAAAATATATATCATAGTATCGTGTTAGCCAGTAGATAGAAAAATATTAAGGTTTGAGAGTCCTCAGGGGTTGATACCCTTTAATGGCTAACTGAAAAGATGGTAACAAATTTCAAGCTTTCGAGACTACTCAGATCTCTTCATCAGGCATACTATAACACAATCTGAAGAGTCACATATTTATACGCAGCAGGGCACAGGAATAATGCAATAGATAAGACAAGTGACGTGAAGAAGAACGATCAGTATTGAAGAGGGAGAAGTCGTTGTGGCTGTAAATATTGGAACAGTTCATAGATAAGGAGTGTGAAAGTTTTACTGTCCTGTGATTGAGGTCTGGTCCATGATTGTAAAACTCCCAAAATGGTCTGAGGAGCACATTCCTTAGTTGATGTAGAAAGACATAAATCCATACGATACATTCATTGCTGCTCTGTGAGTGTGTCAAAGATTGTCATAAGCTTGTACTCCCAAATTTTTTTTGTCTTTCTGAGATTTGAAGTTACATTTTAATACAAGTAATTTCATGTCCATGATGCGGTTATCAAGGATACAAAAATGTTTGGCCATAGGTAGATCTGTTCTTTTTTCTTTTATTGTGTGGCGATGAGAATTCATCCTTGTTCTAAGTTTTTGCCCTGTTTTCCCTACATGCAGACCCCCAATTGAACATTTGGAACATATAATTAAGTACACTACATTAGATATGATGCAGCTGAAAGTACCTGGGATCTTGTGGTTGTCTCCTGATGTGAGTTGTGTATCTTCATCTTGTCTGTGTTCATTATAAATGGACAGGTTTTACATTTTTTTCTGGCTGCAGGGAAAGGTACCTGAAGCTGTTGGAGAGGACAGGAAGTGGGAGGTCTCAAAATATAGATTGTAATCAGGCATCTTTTTGTAATAATAGTTGTAATTTCCGTGCAGCTCCCATTAACACCTCCAGATTTGGATTGTAAGTGACTACGAGAGGCACCCGGTTGCTCTCTTGTTTAGTTTTGAAATGTAGGACATGATTGATAGTCTGATGGCTTTTGCAATCTGGTTTTCAATTGTTGTTTGATGGTAGCCCTGCTTCAAAAAGGTGTTTCAGAGGCCACCAAGGTATTTGTCTCTGTCCATAGTATTGGAACATATCCGATTTTTTCTAATGGCTTGGCTGTAGACAGTGGAGATTGTGTGTTTTGGATGGAAACTGACCCATTTAAGGTATGTTGGAAGGTCAATTGGCTTCTGGTACACGGACGTCTCTATTTCATTGTTCTGCAACTTAATGATGGTGTCCAAAAAGTTAATTTCAGTACAGGAGTAGTTGAGTGTTAAGTTGACGGTGGGATGAAATTGATTAAATCAGATCAAGGAACATCTTTAGCTGTTGCTCAGACTCTGTCCAGATGATTAAACTATCGTCAATGTAACGGTAGTAGGCCAGAGGCCTGATGTGATGTGAGGACATGAAGTCACTTTCAAGCTTGACCATGAAAATTTGCATACTGTTAAGCCATTTTACTTCCTATATCTGTACCAGTCTCATGTAGATATGTGTGGTTATCAAATTCACAGTAATTGTGGGTGAGGATGATTTTTGTAAGTTTCATCAAAGGTGAAACTATCCTCCCCATCTGTTTGCTTTCCCTCCCAGCAGCTTTTCCTTCTACCAGTTAGGCTTCTGGGAGGTTATACTTGTTCCTTTTATTTTTGATTCTCCTTAGCTTGCCTTCTTTGCCCTATATGAATGTATCTTAGTTTCTCACCCATGGTTTTTGTATCTTACTTCTCCCTTTCCTTTCCCCTTGTTGACAATGTGTTGCGACCTCTCCTCTGATTCCTCAGAAGGTACAAGAAACCCCTCAGCGGCCTATTACAGAGTTAGATCCGAGGTGGTGTTTTAAGTTGTGCAGCTAGGGCCTTTTTAGTCTATACAGAGACCAGTTGGGTGTAGTTGCGACGTTTTCCCGTGTGGGTTCTCTGGTGGCTATCAAGATGAACTTTCTGGTTAAAACATTTCCCACATTCTGAACATGAAGAAGGCTTATCCCCTATGTGAGTTCTCTGATGTCTGATAAAATTTGATTTCTCTGTAAAACATTTCCCGCATTTTAAACAAGAAAATGGCTTCTCCCCTTTGTGGCTTCTTTAGTGTATAACAACATCCTATTCATGGTAAAAACATTTTCCACATTCTGAACATGAAAAAGGCTTCTCCCTGATGTGAGTTTTCTGATGTCTGATAAGATTTGATTTCTTTGCAAAACATTTCCCACATTCTGAACATGAAAATGGCTTCTCCCCTGTGTACGTTTTCTGATGTACGATAAGACTCGTTTTCCTTGTATAAGATTTCCCACATTCTTAACAGGAAAAAGGCTTCTCCCCTGTGTGGGTTCTCTGGTGACTGAGAAGAGATATTTTCTTCACAAAACATTTTCCACATTCTGAACATGAAAATGGCTTCTCCCCAGTGTGAGTTCTCTGGTGACTAACAAGAGATGATTTATCTACAAAACATTTCCCACATTCTGAACATGAAAAAGGCTTTTCCCCTGTGTGAGTTCTCTGATGTTTGATAAGATTTGACTTCTTTGCAAAATATTTCCCACATTCTGAACATGAAAAAGGCTTCTCCCCTGTGTGAGTTCTCTGATGTCTGATAAGATTTGACTTCTTTGCAAAATATTTCCCACATTCTGAACATGAAAAAGGCTTCTCCCCTGTGTGAGTTATCTGATGTTTGGTAAGACTTGATTTCTCTGTAAAATATTTCCCACATTCTGAACATGAAAAAGGCTTCTCCCCTGTGTGAGTTCTCTGATGTTTGATAAGACTTGATTTCTCTGTAAAACATTTCCCACATTCTGAACATGAAAAAGGCTTCTCCCCTGTGTGAGCTCTCTGATGTTTGATAAGATTTGACTTCTTTTGAAAATATTTCCCACATTCTGAACATGAAAAAGGCTTCTCCCCTGTGTGAGTTATCTGATGTTTGGTAAGACTTGATTTCTTTGTAAAACATTTCCCACATTCTGAACATGAAAAAGGCTTCTCCCCTGTGTGAGTTCTCTGATGTTTGACAAGACTTGATTTCTCTGTAAAACATTTTCTACATTCTGAACATGAAAATGGCTTCTCCCCTGTGTGAGTTCTCTGATGTGCTATAAGATTTGATTTCCTTGCAAAACATTTTCCACATTCTGAACAGGAATAAGGCTTCTCCCCTGTGTGAGTCTTCTGATGTTTGGTAAGGCTTGATTTCTCTGTAAAACATTTCCCACATTCTGAACATGAAAATGGCTTCTCCCCTGTGTGAATTCGCTGATGTGAAATAAGAGTGGATTTCTCTGTAAAACATTTCTGACACTCTGAACATGAAAATGGTTTCTCCGCTATGTGACTTCTCTGGTGACTAACAAGATTGGATTTCTGGTTAAAACATTTCCCATGCTTGAAACAAAAAAATCTATTCCCTGCTGTATACATTTTTTGATGACTATTTCCATATTCTGATAATGGCTTCTTTGCTTTAGGAGCAGTTTGTTTCTTAATGCCTCTTTTGTGGCTATGATTTTCCTTAGTAGTCAGTAATAAATCAGAAGACAGGACCTGTTTTAAAGAATCAAATGACAAATCTTTTGTGTGAAAGGATGATGGTATATCTGGAGTAATGGCATTCACTTCAGTTGTATTATGTGGGATCTCAAGATCATCTGATTTAAAAATTGAAGATGTCAGCTGTCCCTCTGATCTCTGGGTACTGTCATCTGCGAAAAATAAAACAAATTACTATTTTTGAATAAAATATCCTTGAATTTTATATTTTTGAACATATCTACTTAAAGTGTCTGTAGGAATGGCAAGTTATGTAAAAACATTGAATGATTCACCAAGACAATGACAGTTCACAGTCTAATAGAAAACCTCATAGGATGAACCAGTAGACCGTGGTGTTCAACTGTCTGTTAATTCTGCCTCCCAAATATGGAATATAAAGCCACCAAACAATGTTATGTAGGTGAAAATAACACCAATAGAAACTTCTACTCATCTCACAAAAAACAAGTCCCTACTCCGATCCATCATCTGTCAAAGGAAAAAAAGAAGTTTCCACATTATTAGGGTCTCAGACAGGGCCGTAACTACAGCCGGGGCACTGCCCCGGGGCCCCAACCACCCAAGGGGCCCCAAACTGATGGTAAAAAATTGTATTTTAATACTTTAATATCTCATAAAATACCCAGCTCCTATATTCCTGTCAGACAATGTCACCCGGAGGACAGGAGAGACTATCATTTCAATAATTTCCAGGAGCTCTGCCAGCTGTCAATGAATGGAAACCTGCACTGGCCTGGAAAGTCTCATAGCACAAGATTTGTAACAATATGTTAGTCTGGAGATCACAGAGAGTTGGCGAGGCCGGCACAGTGCACACTGACTGTAACAAACTCTCAGCATCATTGAGAGGAGACAGTCTCAGCAGACACATATCTCTGTGACAGATGTGAGAAGCCCTGCTATTTAATAAACATATACAGTTATTTTAAAATTGTGCAATATTTGGAATTATTCACCTTATTAATTTTCCAAACATATTCACTGAATATTTAACTTCTAAAACTTGCATCATAAACAACAAAATCTATTAAAGGTCTTGCGGAACGTGGTGAAGCCTGTGTGCTGTATACAGCAATGCGTAGCAGGCTTCACCACGTTACGCACAACCTCTAGTGATTGAAATGTTGAGGGACCCCACAATGAAGTTTTGCCCTGGGGCCCCGAAGTTTATAGTTACGGTACTGGTCTGAGAGGCTCTTGAAAAGCAACATGGCTTCCATAAACCAATCCAGCAATATCCACTCTCCCAAAGTCAGATCTCCCCCTTGCTTCTGAGCCTTGCAGTGTGCCCAAACCACATAGCATCCATGTATTTGGCATTACTATAGTGAGAAAAACCCACTTCATTTATGATGTCTGTGTCTCCTGGAGCACAATCTGGTATGTGTTGGGCAATAAAATAGTATATTTTCAATTTTCACGTTCCAACATCCACTGTGTGCTAATTTCCGGAAAGTGGCTGTGGAGTCAAAATAATCACTACTCCTATAGATTATTTCACTGAGGGTTATAAAATCCAAAATGGAGTCACCTTATGGGAATTTCTACTACTCTGGTTTTCTGCCATTTTGTCATATTAGGGCGTGTGTCCCATTTCCTCTGAGATCTACTCCTGCGATGTCTACTTCTTTCACCATGTCTGTCCTCATTCATTCTGCAGAGAATCTAACGTGGTGGTATACAGTACAGACCAAAAGTTTGGACACACCTTCTCATTTAAAGATTTTTCTGTATTTTCATGACTTTGAAAATTGTACATTCACACTGAAGGCATCAAAACTATGAATTAACACATGTGGAATTATATACTTAACAAAAAAGTGTGAAACAACTGAAAATATGTCTTATATTCTTGGTTCTTCAAAGTAGCCACCTTTTGCTTTGATGACTGCTTTGCATACTCTTGGCATTCTCTTGATGAGCTTCAAGAGGTAGTCACCGGAAATGGTTTTCACTTCACAGGTGTGCCCTGTCAGGTTTAATAAGTGGGATTTCTTGCCTTTTAAATAGGGTTGGGACCATCAGTTGTGTTGTGCAGAAGTCAGGTGGATACACAGCTGATAATCATACTGAATAGACTGTTAGAATTTGTATTATGGCAAGAAAAAAGCAGCTAAGTAAAGAAAAACGAGTGGCCATCATTACTTAAAGAAATTAAGGTCAGTCAGTGTGAAAAATTGGGCAAACTTTGAAAGTGTCCCCAAGTGGAGCTTCAAAAACCTTCAAAGAAACTGGCTCACATGAGGACTGACCCAGGAAAGGAAAACCAAGAGTCACCTCTGCTTCTGAGGATAAGTTTATCCAAGTCACCAGCCTCAGAAATCGCAGGTTAACAGCAGCTCAGATTAGAGACCAGGTCAATGCCACACAGAGTTCTAGCAGCAGACACATCTCTACAACAACTGTTAAGAGGAGACTTTGTGCAGCAGGCCTTCATGGTAAAATAGCTGCTAGGAAACCACTGCTAAGGACAGGCAACAAGCAGAAGAGACTTTTTGGGGCTAAAGAACACAAGGAATGGACATTAGACCAGTGGAAATCTGTGCTTTGGTCTGATGAGTCCAAATTTGAGATCTTTGGTTCCAACCACCGTGTCTTTGTGCGACGCAGAAAAGGTGAATGGATGGACTCTACATGCCTGGTTCCCACCGTGAAGCATGGAGGAGGAGGTTTGATGGTGTGGGGGTGCTTTGCTGGTGACACTGTTGGGGATTTATTCAAAATTGAAGGCATACTGAACCAGCATGGCTACCACAGCATCTTGCAGCGGCATGCTATTCCATCCGGTTTGCATTTAGTTGGACCATTATTTATTTTCAACAGGTCAATGACCCCAAACACACGTCCAGGCTGTGTAAGGGCTATTTGACCAAGAAGGAGAGTGATGGGGTGCTACACCAGATGACCTGGCCTCCACAGTCACCAGACCTGAACCCAATCGAGATGGTTTGGGGTGAGCTGGACCGCAGAGTGAAGGCAAAAGGGCCAACAAGTGCTAAGCATCTCTGGGAACTCCTTCAAGATTGTTGGAAGACCATTTCCGGTGACTACCTCTTGAAGCTCATCAAGAGAATGCCAAGAGTATGCAAAGCAGTCATCAAAGCAAAAGGTGGCTACTTTGAAGAACCTACAATATAAGACATATTTTCAGTTGTTTCACACTTTTTTGTTAAGTATATAATTCCACATGTGTTAATTCATAGTTTTGATGCCTTCAGTGTGAATGTACAATTTTCATAGTCATGAAAATACAGAAAAATCTTTAAATGAGAAGGTGTGTCCAAACTTTTGGTCTGTACTGTATGTAATCAAATGTTGTCTACTATACGTAGGGGAAACTACTTAACACATCAGGGACCACATTGCCAGCCATAATTCCACGATTCGTTGCGGCAAAACTTGGTTACCACTATCCCATCATTTCTCCAGCGCCAGGCATACAGTATCACAACTCAGGTTCCAGGTGATTGAAAAAGTACCCAGACGAGATGGTAACCATATCAAACACCTTAAACAACAGGAGTGGTTCTGGATACACACCCTCCAGACACTGACACAGGGACTCAACTGTGAAATAGATTGGCTAACCTGATTAATCTTTTTTCAAAACACACTAGATCAGCTCTACAACCTACTCCTATTCCTTCTCGCCAGGTGAGTTCCTCAAACCCCCTTCCCCTCTCACCCCCCCCCCACTGATTTCCTTCTCCACCCCTTCCCTTCCTCACCTTCTCCTCACCCTCTTACACACAACTCCCATGTATTATTCTTGCAAACCTAATTACATACAAAAAAAACATGGCCTCACACTCTATAGTTTAATACAGGACTCCATACATTCCTTACACCCCCTTCCATTACTGCTTTAATCCCGGGCACCATTTGATCCAACCAGCACAAGTCGTTTTATTCTCCCACCCAGATCAACCTCCCTTTTGCCCCTCATCGATGCACCGTGATGACAACATAAAATAACTATTGCATATAACCTAGAGCTCATGCGCGGGTTTCATCTGTCGCCATGGTTACGCTACACATGTGACATGGCCCTATGGGGGACGGGCCCGCCCCAACAGACCCACTCTCCCTGCCACATCACCCGCCCTTGACGCAACTTCTGGGGGGCGGGTTTGAGCACACGCACTTCCGGTCCGGTGGTAATGGCGGAAACATACATAAACCCTTCATTCTCAACCAGAGACAGATGCACGAGCTGTTCACAGCTCCATTAAAGGTACCCACCCAGCATACTTTGTGCAGTCAAGCAAGCCACCAGGCAAGATCATACAACATGCCTCTATACTGATCTGTTTGGGCACCTGTACTCCCTATATGTCTCTAACTGTTACTTAAAAAGCTTTATTACTTATCTAAGTGGGGACCTATATTCCTCATTAGTGTTAAGCGAATTTGTTCGGCATTTCAAATTCGTGTTCGGGGTTGCGAATTATTCTCGCCAAAAAATCGGCTCCGCCCATGAACATCCCTAATTTGCCACGCTGTCACGCAGCTGTCATCTGCGTGACAGCGTGGAAAATCAGGGATGTTCATGGGTGGAGCCGATTTTTTGGCGAGAACAATTCGGAACCCCGCACACGAACACAAATTTGAAATGTCAAACAGATTCTCTCAACACTATTCCTCATATGTCTCTGCCCTATACCTAACATGCCTTTATACTCATCTATTTGGTGACCCATTTTCCTTATGTCACTGCCCTGATACCTAACTTCTTTACCATCTAAGCTCTATCATTCTACTCCTTGGTCCTCCTCCGGCTCCATTGCTCCTCCACTTAATCATTAATCTTTTTGCTTCCATTGTCCCATTTTTTACCAATGACTAACCATGCGCCCAGAATATCAGCAATACTTACCTGCAGGACGGATGTCCTAGAAGCTGCTGAAGATTGTACTTGTAACTGTCGCACATCGATGATGAACATGTGAAAGCCTTATGTATATAACTTCGGTATATAAGTAAATATGTATGCGTGTTTTGACATTTATAGATTTTTTCTCTTTTTTCACAGCGACATTATAAATAAGATTCTGGCAGGGTCAAAACATTAAAAATTATTTATGTCACATGTCCCTGCACCTTTTTAGGTCAGTGCTTATGTCTGAATCAAGGAAGGAGGGGGGAGGAACGTAATTCAGCATCACCATCCAGGTAAAAATTGATTCTTTATTAGTGCATCATTAAAACCGAGTTAAAATCAAACTTCCTTATGTGTTTCTGGCGAGATGGGCCCTTAGTTATAGGATATCCTATGACTAAGGGCACATCTCGCTCCGTGCTTCAGCCAACTGGAAAGCACCACACCCTACTAAAGTTCGGAGTATATTGCCGGAAGCTGCCAGATACAGCCTTGTTCTCCTCTGGTTCTGTCCCCTGTGCTCATCTCCCATCTTGTGTATTTGTTTCCGGTTGTGACCTCGGCCCATTTACTGAATACTCGTGTTTTCTGATTTTTCTCTGCCCTCATGGTTCTGACCCGGCAACCTGACTATTCTTCTTGCCATCTCACAACACAGAATAGCAGGTAATACCGTGGCCCAAGCCTAGGGGTCTCTTTGTAAGTCCAGATCCATGTAAGGGGGTTAAAGAATGTTGAGCCAAGCAATCCCTGGGATCTGAAAAACGGGAGTAGATAGCACCAACCCTGTTCGTGGTAGCCATTTTCTGAGCTGTCAGGTGACCATGAACAGTGTCCCCAATACATTATGTCTGCAATCTATTCCAGCAAGATCTGCATTCAAGCAGCTAAATGGCTCTCCTCCACTTCTTAACCTGCCATGTGCCCAGACAGTAGTGTACGACCGTATATAGGGTATTGTCGGTTTCAAGAGAAGTTGGAAAATAATTTTTAAGGTCCATTTGTTTCCTATTATCCTTTGTAAAGAATTCCAAAGTTATCACCACAAAGTGACACACGTCAGATTTGAAAAATGGAGCCTGATTAGCAACATAAAACTGTCTGCGGGAAGTGGTTAAATCAAATTATTTTGGACACTAACTACTGTAGTCAAAAAATGTGACCATAGATAATGACTAGTGTTGAGCGAGCATCCTCATTTACCCCTTTAAACAAGCACGTGCTCAGGTGCTCACCCGTGCTCAGGTGCTCTCTGAGTATTTGCAGCATGCTCGGCATCTATGTTTGAGCTGCATGTGTCACGGCTGTTAGGCAATCCCTGTGTGTGTCACAGCTGTCTAACAAACAGGAAATCCCTGCAAGTGTCACAGCTGTCTAACAGCCTCAAGACATGCAGCCGTGGCGATTCAAACATAGACGCCGAGCACGACGAAAATACTCACCGAGCACCCAAGCGTGCTCGTTTAAAGGGTTAAACAAGCATGCTCGCTTAACACTAATAATGACACGTCAACTGAAATGATCAAACTCAACAGTCTTCATCAGTAAAAATGAGTAACTAGTGGTGAAACCTCTCTGGTAATTAGAGTATGGGGCTCGGCGGCTCTTAGGAATCTAAACTATCGTAAGAGACAATATTTTCTGTCACATGGAGTTTCAAGAAGAAATGTTAGACATTTAAAGAGAACTTATGATAGTGCAGAGATGAGGTGTCTTAAATTCAGAACTCGGGCATTTGGAAGAGGTAATGGAGATCTTTTATGAAAGACTACCAGGGAGTTAAACATTAAGTGAGGCCGGCCGATCCCACTTTAAACTATCAAACAAAAGGAACCAGGGATAAAAAAGACATGAATAAAAAAATGTTACATCCTATGTATGAGGGGAGAACTCCAACACTAAACCGGAGTTGGATTCATTTATGGTGGACCATTGGCGTTACTGGGAGTCCTGACCAGAAGAGTAGAGAAAGTATTAGCGCCCCCATTTCAGGAGAGATTGTGCAGTAATCTGAATTCCTGAGGATTAAAAACATAATGGAATTTATGACGTGGAGTGAATCCATGAAACCAGGGCTGGAGCCAACACATCTCCTGCAGGCGTGAATAAATGTATATTACAGCCATCAGCCACGCACAGCTTAGAGATATATCATGGCACAGGTGTAATGTTTTTTGTATAGTTTATCACAATCCTGTTTGAAGTTAGTTGGTTTGCAATATAAATTGTAAACTCAGGATAAAGGGAAACTCTGTTGTTATTGTACAGAAATTCACACTTGGCCCTCACTGCACATTTAATGTTGTCGATCATAAAAGTGAAGTTTGGCCAGAAAGACTGGACCTGGTCTTGTAGGGACCATATGAGCACATTCAGCAGCACAGAAGGGAGAGAAGGTAGATTCATCCAATAAGATATCAGGGATCTAGGAAGCCAACAGCATCATTACCCTCCGCTTTCTCTTACAGGCCCATCATAATATTTTTCTTCAAGTGATTTTCTCACTTGTCAGCACATTCTACGTACGCTGTCATTTGGCTTTGTAGTTCACAGATCTGGGCAGGTAACGGTCAGCGTCTTCTAAACCCAGGGGGTAGGTGGATCCTTCAGGTTGTAAGATCTATAGAAAAGGGCTTTCACAATTTCACCAAGTAATTAGAACAATTTTTCATTTGGAGGCGAATGTTGTAGTCTAGCGGCAAAATGGTGATCACACGATTGAGATATGATTGGACTATCCGACTGATAAAGCAGCCACAGCCAGTGACTGAGAAGAATCTGTGATTTTTCTGTATTTAGTGGTTACTACTCACCTGGGTAGTCATATGTAGGAATCTCCTCTTTACACTGCTCATCATCCCTCACATATGTCTCTGTAGTATTAATATGGGTCAGATCTTCACCCTGAAACAAATAATGTAAAAGTCACAGACAGATGGAGAAGTCACATCTATGATCAGCTCTAATCCTGCCATCTCCACCGATCTCATTACACAAATATAAAAGATATAATACTGGTGGATAAAACAAGACTGAGCACAAGCATAGGGGAGATCTCATGACACCTTCTCTCCATCTACCTGATGATCCTGTGGAACATTGGGATCTTCTTGCTTACAGTCCTGTGGAAGAAGAGGACGGGGACATCTTTCTGATGTTGTCCTCTTACTGGATAGATCTGGAGGAAACACATACAGGGACTGAATTCATTCTTTACATACAGATAATTATAGGCAGTGTGTATTTAGTCCTGTCTATTACCTGGTGATGTGAGGGGCTGGGGAACCTCCATCATGACATCCTTGTACAGATCTTTGTGTCCTTCTAAATGCTCCCACTCCTCCATGGAGAAATAGACAGCAACATCCTGACACCTTATAGGAACCTGACACATACAATGATATCGTCATCCCCCCGATCCCTTCATATAATTACTAATAATGTCCCAGCATTCCCAGAAGTGTCACCTCTCCAGTCAGCAGCTCAATCATCTTGTAGGTGAGATCTAGGATCTTCTGGTCATTGATGTCCTCATGTATCAGGGGGTGAGGTGGAGGTCCCGTGATTGGGCTCAGGGGTCTTCCCCATCCCTCAGACACAGGGGCCTGGCAGCGCTCACTAGAGGTCTTCTTCACTACTGTGTAATCCTGGTTATGGAGAGACACAATAATAAATATCACTACAGACATTTCCAGAGTCCTCACCTCTCCAGTTCTGTCCATATGTTATTCCCATAGATAAGAATGATGTAATGTGACGTCATCAGAATCTCTCACCTCTCCAGTAAGCCGGAAGAGGATCTCTAGGGTGAGGTGTAATATCCTCTCCGCCATCTTGTCTCTGTCAATATCCATCCTTGATAGGTGATTCAGAAAAATTCTCTTAATATAGAAGATGTCCTAAATAGGAAAGTGATGGAACATCATAAAGAATTCTGTGTAATAATACAATTACTGGAGACAATAAGGGGAAATATATCAGGAGATAGAACGTGTAGATGTTATATTCTCTAGTCTTGTATGGATTGGAACATAAGTTGAATTGCAGAAAAGGACATCTCCTCCATGCTCCCAATCATTGGCTAAGTTGGCCACTGCTTTGGCAACTGATTAGCTGTAGGAATCACAAGTACGTTGGGATTGACCAGGAAATGAAGAGACTGGAGGAGGACCCAAGCAACCATGGTATTTTTATTAGTTTACAACATTCTACTTTTTTCCCTGTCATCTACTAATAAAACCTATATATTTTAGGCCACAGACAACAAGCAGTTTCTTCCTTGGAGTCTGCAGCTGAACACTTTTCTCATAGACTCATCTTCCATAACGCTAATTCTTGTCTCATTTACTGGCACTGGAATCGGCATTAGCAATACTTAAGGAGATATTCATTACACGTAGCTACTACCTAATTACCCAAAGGTAAATGATTCAGGGATGTGTTAAAACATGACTTTTATTTTTTCTTCTTAAAATAACTGATCAAAATTTGATAAAAACACATCAGTGTGCCAGTGCCAGTCCTATACAATGTATGATCCACTGAACTATTCAGTAAGCAATGTGCTCAGACCCTACCCTAATGAGTACTGTTTGTCACTCATTAAGTGCATGCCTCAGAGACTGCAAGCTGTTATTAAAGCCAGAGGTGGTGCAGCAAAATACTAGTGATGTATTGGAGTGTTCTTTTAGTGTTTCTTAAAGCCCTAAAGTTGCCATTTGAAATGACTTTAGTTTTGTGCCATGTCTGTGATCTGCTTTTTTTTCAACAACATTAGACAACTGAATGAACATCCTCCGAGCCCGGTGATTCCATAATTTTTGCCAGGGGTTGTATATTAATGGAAAGTTGAGTGGAAGAAAAAAGTGTGATAGAAAAAGGTGCACAAGCAACCGGGATAACCGGTTGAAAGAATTGTTAAGAAAAGGCCATTCAAAAATTTGGGGGAGATTCACAAGGAGTGGACTGCTGCTGGATTCATTGCTTCAAGAGCCACCACACAGACGTATCCAGGACATGGGCTACAAGTGTCGCATTTCTTGTCTCAAGCCACTCAAGACCAATAGACAACGCCTGAAGCGTCTTACCTGGGCCAAGGAGAAAAAGACCTGGACTGATGCTCAGTGGTCCAAGGTGTTGTTTTCAGATGAAAGTAAATTTTGCATTTCATTTGCAAATCAAGGCCCCAGAATCTGGAGGAAGAATGGAGAGGCACACAATCCAAGCTGCTTGAGGTCTAGTGTGAAGTTTCCACAATCAGTGATGTTTTGGGAAGCCATGTCATCTGCTGGTGTAGGTCCTTTGTTTTATCAAGACCAAAGTCAGCACGAAATGTTGGCCTACTGAAATGCATGTTCAGTAAATGTACTCAATACTTGGTTGGGGCTCCTTTTGCATCAATTACTGCATCAATGCGGCGTGGCATGGAGGCGATCAGACTGTGGCACTGCTGAGGTGTTATGGAAGCCCAAGTTGCTTTGATAGCAGCGTTCAGCGCATCTGCATTGTTGGGTCTGGTGTCTCTCATCTTTCTCTTCCCAATACCCCATAGATTCTCTATGGGGTTAAGGTCAGGTGAGTTTGCTGGCCAATCAAGCACAGTGATGATGTTGTTTTTAAACCAGGTATTGGTACTTTTGGCAGTGTGGACAGGTGCCAGGTCCTGCTGGAGAATGAAATTTCTTTCTCCAAAAAGCTTCTCGGCAGAGGGAAGCATGAAGTGCTTGAAGTCCACTTGACAGAGAGCGCGAGTACATATCTTGACGAAATTTTAACACCATTTGTTCATGCATTACCCTCATTTATAAGTGACACAAAAGATCTAGTCTCTAAACTAAGTGATATTACTGTATCTGATACCATCATTCTGACTAGTCTGGACGTGGAGGCCCTCTACAGTAATACCAACCATGAGCTGGGCATTGGGACAATTGCGTATTTTTTTAAATATGAAGAGTAGACAATTCTTATCACATAACTCTTGTTTTGTCACTCTTAGGATTCGTACTTACGCATTATTTTTTCACCTTTGATGATATATTTTACTACTATCAAAAGAAAGGGACCGCAATGGGAACATGTGTCCCAACCTTTGCAAATTTATTTTTGGGGTGGTGGGAGGACCAACACGTTTTCAATGAGGATTTCAGTTTTCATACTAGTCACATTTTATTTTGGGGTAAGTTCATTGACGTTTTGATTTTGTGGGATGGTGACAGATTTTTTTGGGATTTTGTATCTATTTTGAATAAGAATCGGATTGGAATGTTCTTTACCCATGAAATCGGTTTTAAGAGGATCAATTTCCTTGACCTGACAAACCAAATTGATGGGATCTGTAATATTCATATGGACATATTTCGTAAGCCGACCCCCACCAACAATCTCCTTCATTGGGATAGCTGGCACTCCAGGGTGTTGAGAGCAGGTATACCGGTAGGTCAATACCTGCGTGCGAGACATAATTGTTTGGATGAGGATACTTTTATCCAAGAGAGTAGGAATCTATTCTCAAGATTTACAGCAAGGGGATATCCGAAACAGGTGCTATACAAAGTCTTTAATAGGGCTAAGACAACTAATAGGGATTCGCTGCTATGCCCCAAGAGGAATGCACCAGAGAATAATAGAGTCTGACATATAGGAAACTATGATGATCAGACAAGCACAGTGTATAACATCATGCGGAAGTAATGGCCTATATTCTCAGCTGATGCCGATTTGAGGGCGATTGTTGGTGGACATCCGGAAATTACCTTCCATATAGGGAAAAATTTGAGGGATTTCCTCAATTACAGAAATTTTAGGAGGAGCAGGCAGTATTCTGAGTTGGCAATCGAAACATCATGGAGGCTCCGATCCTTGTAGGGGCTGCTCCTTTAGTAAATATATGACTCGGGTTACGACTTTTACGAATCCAACTGATGGACATGAGTATTTCGTTAGGGACCAAATTAATTGCAGATCTAAGGGGATAATTTATGTAGTGAAATGTCCCTGCCCTAAATTGTATGTAGGGAAGACCATCCAGGAGGTTAGGAGGAGAATATCTAACCATCTTAGCTCTATTAATACTGGTGCAGATACGGTTCTCTCAAAGCATATGAGAGGTTTACATGCAGAAAAACCCCTGGAACTGCTATTTTGGGGCATTTGTAAAATGACCCTTGGCCCTAGGAAAGGTAACCTTGACCAATTATGTTTGAGGGAAAAAGCTAGATGGATCTATAAGCTTAATTCACGTAGTCCTATGGGGCTTAATGAAGGATTTATTTAGCTATAGTGCTTTCCTATAGGAGCATTTATATGAGTGACATGAATGAATTATGCCTATTTACACTATGAATGTTGAATAACAACATACTAGTAGATGATTAATTTATTGAGTTAATTATATATAAGTTTTTGTGATAACAAGACTTATTAGGATATATGGAAATATGTCTGATGGTTAGTGTTACAACCTTTTGAGAGTAAACCAGCAATTAATTTTTTTATGTAAATAGTAGGATTTAGACAATTTCAACTGATTAATTTATGGCTTATATGAAATTGATCTGAGTAATTAATGAGATTAGCATAGAGAATTTATTCATATTTATATAAATATTGTGTCCCTGCAACTATTCTATATAGTTCACAGACATTCGATTTGAGTAATGAATAACGCTGATAGGGAGAGATGATGATTATTTGTCTATCTCTCCTTTTCTGCATATGTGGATCATGTCTCTTTAAGAGATTTGAGGACATGCGCAGTTTGTTATTGAAACACAATGTGTCCTGAGTTTGGAATTTTGGTGAGTGCGCATGTCTGGTGATGTCACCGCATGGAGAGTGATGTCATCTGACGCGCACCTATCAGGGAGCGAGACGTGGCATGCGATGAGTGGCCGGCTCCATTACCCATGGAGAGCGATGTCATTTGACACTCACCTATCAGAGGGCGAGACATGGCATGCGATGAGTGGCTGGCTCTGTTATCCAATAGGGAAAAAGGTAAATAACCTGACATCAGCGTACACGGGCTATCGACGCTGCAAGTGGACACGGGAACACCTATCAGGTCCTAGGATATAGGTTGGTCCCCCCTTGGCATCTGATGCGGTGGTGAATCATAGGCTCTCTGAGATGAGGCATCTTGGGAAAGTAATACATAACTGTCACGATTGGTCATTGTATCAGTTATGAGATTTGCTAAGCATATGCGATATATACCGTATTTTTAGGACCATAAGACGCACCTAGGTTTTAGAGGAGGAAAATAAAAAAAAATTTATAAGCAAAAAATGTGATCATGATCCACTGTTAAGGGGGAGGGGGTCTGCTGCTGACACTGTTATAGGAGTAATGTCCCCCAATTCTGTTAATATCCCCCATCCTGGTATACATGGCCCCCATCTGCATCCTGATATGCATGGCACCCCAATCCACCATCCTGGTATGCATGGCACCCCTCATCCCTCTTCCTGGTATGTATGTCACCCTTCATCCTGGTATGTATGGTCCCCCTCACACCCATCCTAGTATGTATGGCACCTTCATTCCTCTTCCTGGTATGTATGGCCCCCCTCACACCCATCCTGGTATGTATGGCACCTTCATCCCTCTTCCTGGTATGTATGGCACCCTTCATCCCTGTATGTGTGGCCCCCCTCATCCTGGTCCCTGTATGTATGGCCCCCTTCATCCCTGTATGTATGGCCCCCCTCATCCCTGTATGTATGGCCCCCTTTATCCCGGTATGTATGGCCCCCTTTATCCCGGTATGTATGGCCCCCTTCATCCCGGTATGTATGGCCCCCCTCATTCCGGTATGTACGGCCCCCTTCATCCCGCTTTGTCACGCTACACAAAAAAAACAAAAAAACAATCATACTCACCTCCTCTCTCCTCCAGCACTGCGTCCAGCTCTGTTGCCGACAGGGATCTCACTGTGTGAGCCGCGCATGGCGTAACTGCCATGCGCCCTCAAGCAGCGAGATGCTCTGCCGGAATAGTCACTGCTCCCCACACCAGGACTGTGTGCGTGGGGAACAGTGATCATTCACTCACCTTAATAGCGCGCACACTGTAGCCGCAGCGCGGCTCCTGATGCGCTCGGTGGTCAGCGTGCCCACTATTAAAGCCCATGGATATTCATGGAATTTAATAGCAGGCACGGTGACCGCCGAGCCCAGCAGGAGCCGCGTTGTGCATACAGTGTATGCGCTATTAGGGAGAATGAATGGTCACTGCTTCCCACGCACACAGTCCCGGCATGGGGAGCAGTGACTATTCCAGCAAAGAGCGGGACACAGCTCTGGACGAGAGAGGATGGGAGTTTAATTGTTATTTTTTTTCTGTGCAGCGTGAGGGGGATCAGGGGGTGCCAAACATACCAGGATGAGGGGGGCCACACATACAGGGATGAAGGGTGCCATACATACCAGGAAGAGGGATGAAGGTGCCATACATACCAGGAGCCGCACTGCAGGCACAGTGTGACGGCTATGAAGGAAAATGAAATTCACTACTCCCCACTCCGATGAATATTCATTTCCTGTGCCCCGCTCCTCCGCCGCTGTCGCTTCCCCCACCACCCACATCCACAGTATTTATGTATATCGGACTATAACACACACCCCCCACTTTCCTACAAAATTTTGGAGGAAAAGTGCGTCTTATAGTCCGAAAAATACAGAATGTGATTGGCTGATTTGTGCTGGAAAGTCTATTGGTTCTTTGTGGACCTATGGTGCATATCCAAAGGCTTTAAAAAGGTCACAGCATATTTCTGTATTCATTATAGCTCCAGCCACCTGAGGAAGCCCTTGGGGTGGCTATGTGATTGTCTCTTAAACAGCATTGGTGGTGTCAGTGCATTAGCAACATAGGTTCAGTTCAGTTCAATAATAAGCCATGAACTGCAGTCATGATGAACAGATATATATAGCTAGGTATGATCTAAACACATTGCTTACTGAATAGATCAGTGGATCATACATTGTATAGGACTGGCACTGGCACACCGATGTGTTTTTAAAAAATTTTGATCACAGTTATTTTAAGAAGAAAAACTAAAAGTCATGTTTCAACACATCCCTGAATTAGGGTTCATTTACCTTCGGGGAATTAGGTAGTAGCTATATGTTTTCCCTATAGGGGTGTGAACACCTTTTGTTTTTATTCATTACACATGACCCAAGAAATAACTACTTCATGATTAGGATAACATCTTCATCTTCTACTATGGCTCTAGAAACATATTTGGCCAGAGTCCTTCACTGATTACATCATCACTGGTAATCTATATGAAAGTTTTCTGTCTTACCCAGGCTGTAACCTTTTTATCACATTAGATCTCATTTATAAAAGCTTGTTAATAAGAACACCAATAAAGGAGTGACTTGATGCTAATGTCTCCAGTTACAGTGTTTGTTTTTTTTCTGGATATGTCATAGAAAATAAAAATCTCTGAAGTCAATTGTCCCCCTCCCTCCTTCCCTCTGTCATTTGCAATCTGAGTTGACACTCTTAGATGTAGGATTGAACAAATTACCTATAGTGTGAAGTGAACCAGCCTCATCAACATGCAGGCCGCCCCTTGTGAAGTAAGAGGATTAAAGCAGGCACAAGGTTTTCTAGTAAGACAAACAGCTGACAGTCTCTAAGACTTAGACAAGAAACTAATACCAGTAAAAAATTGAATGTTGCGGAACAGTGAATCAGATTAATTAACATGCAAGAGCTTCTTCTTGTAGGGGAAAGACTATGAGGGTGTGTATTGTGCATAGACAAAGAGTGCAGATTAAACTATTTGTTCAGACAGGAAAAGGTATTTTAAGGATAAAAGGGAATATCTCACACTCTTTAGAAATAGCCAAGGTCACCCAGCATACACATTCCTTTCATCAGCACAGGTTCAGCAGTCAGGATGTCTCCGAAAGAAAATATAGAATATTGGAATTTATATGAATCCAATATTAATGAGACATAATGTGAAGAAGCGGCAACGGGGTGACCCCGCAGAACCTCGCTGTTGCCGCCTCTTGTGATGGATTCACACCCCGCCTCCCACCTGACGTCACAGTTATGTCAGATGGAGCACGTGGTAAGGACCTGCCCTCTGCACCTACGTGACATTCCGCACCCCCCCGAAGGACGCGTAAGGTCAGGTTGGTACATTTTGCGCAGACACTCCCTGTCCACACGGGACAGGAAGGAACCAGGGAGTGGGTAGAGGTGGTCCACTCAGTCACTGATGTGGCACCACACTCGCCCACAACCCTGATAGGCTGAGAGGCTCCGCTCACTAGCTCCAGTGAAGCAGAGCCTAGTCAGCCTGGGAGAGCTACCATCAGTTTCTATTTGATATAATAGACTATATCGGGCTAGAAACCAGTCCAGTAGCTTGTTCGTTGGACCGAACAACAGGCGTAAGTTTCGTGGGTCGAGATAAAAGAACAGCCCAAGATTAAGTTATATATTTAATCGCCATAAGGGCACACTAAACAATACACTATATACATAAGGGTTATACATATACAGTGGTCAGAGTTACAAGCAAAAAAGCATCGGTGCAAAAGGTATAAGGCAGTTATTACAAGTCAGTTACTGGTTTAGATGGATGACCTGTCTTTCTGGGGAAGGGCTGCCACAGGAGAGGTTTGTGGGCCTTCACTTGGTTGATGGACTTGTCCCACATGTCTTGATGGCACGACCTCCCCAGGAACAAAGACGATGATGTCAGGGTTCCAGGAGTACTTAACCCCTCTGGATCACTCCCAATCCGGCCTTGTGGCTGCGCCCAAATTTCCTCCCCTGGTCTCTCTTAGTTAAGAGACTCCCAAAACTAAAATGGGCTATACCTCCTTACTGGATAGTCCCAGGGAACCGGTTCTGGTGTCAATGGACCCAGCTAGGCCTCTGCTATACGTGGAGACCAAACACAGTGGCCCTGGGGGCTTCCGAAAGGCTGTGCTGCATATCTCTCTATCCTTGCTAGCTGGGCGGTGGAGAAAGGGCTGGTGAGATTCTCCCTTCCTTCCAGTTTCCAAAAATCTGGTTTGTTTATCACTGGGACATATCGTTCTCCCATAACTCAACATTAAATTATAGTATCTTACACAAAGAGCCTGCCTCATGGCTTGGGGGATGGGACATCCTGTGTAGCTGTCAGCTGCTGTGGGAGATCTCACTCCTCGCTTCTCAGCCCCCTCCTTTTCAAGCTGCAGTGTATTCAAAAGAGTCAGATTATACTGTGTATGGAGATCTCTGTAATCACCGTCACGTAGTACACAGTGATTGACAGGGGATTACCTTGAATATCTTCACACATACATGCTCAGCACTGGAGATAGCCAGAGAAATGATACATATTTTCTCATTACTGTAGCCCCTGCCAATGAGCCATAAATGCACACTGGCCACATAACTGACAACAGCTATGCCATGTTTGGTCTCTAAGTAAAGATAAAATCCAGATGGAAAATATGGCATCAATCTACAACTTCTGCGATCATCCGGAGTGGAATTATCACATAAGTTGGGGGTTGCATAAAATCATGAAGGACTGAGACAAGCGCACAACCTGGCCCATGTGAGGTCATCACGGGGGAGTGTATGTGTGGGATATGTTCATGTAGAGAGATACATATCGTTCACGCAGGAACCCCCGTTCACGAAACGGCCACATTAAGTGCTCTCCTTCGGCTAAACTGAATTGTCTCTGTGATTTGGTGTAGTAAGTTTTCTTGTTTTTTTTGTAACTGTATATGCTGTAGGTACTGTGGGAGCATTATATTTAGAAGCTTAATGACCGCAGTCACAGCTACGACTGGGCCTAGATAACGCCAGCCGTTTCAGCTAAATGTGTGTCTTCAGACTCACATTCATAGCAACATAGTAACACAGTAATGTAGGCTGACTAAAGACCTAGGTTCACCAAGTTCAACCTTCCTCCCCCAATTGTACATTTTGTCTAATTTAACTGTAACCCACAATGTTATGTGTATCGAGCAAATCATCCATCCCTTTTTTTGAAGCTGTTATAGTGTCTGTCATTACTACCTCTTGTGGTAGGGCATTCCACAGTCTGACTGCAAAGAATCCTTTCCTGTTTAGGTGCCAAAATTGCCTTTCTTCCACCCGTAATGAGTGCCCCCTGGTCCTTAGTATGGTCTTTAGAAGGAATAGGTGATGTGGTAGTCCTTTGTACTGACCACACATATATTTATACATGTACATAAGATCCCATCTGAGGCGTTGTTTTTCTGAGCTAAACAAGCTCAACTTTTTCAACCTCTCATCATATGAGAGGCCTCCATCCCTTGTAATCTAGTTGCCCGCCTATTAACTGACTCTAACTTCTGAATATCCTTTTTAAAATGTGGAGCCCAAAACTGAATCCCATACATTGGGATCACGCAATTTTAGTTATATCTTTTATACATCCTAAAATTTTGTTTGCTTTTGCGGCTGCTTCTCGACATTGAGTATTGCTGCTCAGCTTATTTGTAGCCAGAATACCCAAGTCCTTCTCCTGTTCTGTAGTCGTGAGCATACTCCCATTTAGTGTACAGTATATGCAGCAACGGGGTTACTCCGTCCTAGGTGCATTACTCTACATTTATCTACATTAAACCTCATCTGCCAAGTGTTTGCCCTTTTAGTCACCTTATCCGTTTTGCAATATTGTAATGTCAAGATCAGATTTTAATATCCTACATAGCTTGTTGTCGTCAGCAAAGACTGACACTTTACTTACAATCCCATTCCCAAGGTCAATAATAAAGAGGTAAAAAGAATCGGTCCTAGCACAGATCCCTGCATCACACCATTGCTGACTATGTCCCAAAATGTAGTATATTCCTCTATGTTTGTCACCCAGTCATGGCTTTCATCCAGCCAGGTTTCCGTAATGCCCACCACATTGTATTCTGTGACTGATATAAGAGTTTCCAGTTCATTCATTTTGTTTGCAAGACTTCTTGCATTTGCCAGCAGACATTTAATACTATTAGCACATTTATTACTCCTACTCAGCTCCCTACTTTCTTTGCATATCCCAGCCCCCCCAGATCCTCATTAATCCCTAGTATTTCACTCACATCGGGTCCGTGTGCCACAATACACGCTGCTGACCAATCAACACTGACTTTGGCGGGCACTTGACTAGGGGCGAATGGAAGTGACATCATGCGCTCCTGTTGCATGCATGCTGAAGTCAGCTGCCAGCTCTAGAAAAATACGCTGCGCGGCGGAGTGAAGGTAATATAATGTGTTGTTTTTCAAATCAGTGAGTACATGGTACCCTAGGCCATAATACTATATGTATGACTATGGGCTGTGCATTATACTACATGTATGACTATAGGCTGTGCATTATACTACATGGATGACTATGGGCTGTGCATTATACTACATGGATGACTATGGGCTGTGCATTATACTACATGTACGGACTACGGGCTGTGCATTATACTACATGTACGGACTATGGGTTGTGCATTATACTACATGTACGGACTATGGGTTGTGCATTATACTACATGGATGACTATGGGCTGTGCATTATACTATATGTATGATTATGGGATGTGTATTATGTGCATTATAATACATGTATGACTATGGGCTGTGCATTATACTACACGTATGACTATGGGCTGTGCATTATACTATACGTATGACTATGGGCTGTGCATTATATTACATGCATGACAATGGGCTGTACATTATACTACAGGTATGACAATGGGTTTTGAATTATACATTATGGAGGACTATGGGCTGTGCATTATACTATATGTATGACTATGGGCTGTGAATTATACTATATGGAGGACTATGGGGAGTGCCTTATACTATACGGAGGACTATGGGGAGAAACTTCTACTATATGTAGGAATTTGGGGAGTGCATTATACAACCCCTGGCAAAAATTATGGAATCACCGGGCTCGGAGGATATTCATTCGGTTGTTTAATGTTGTTGAAAAAAAGCAGATCACAGACATGGCACAAAACTAAAGTCATTTCAAATAGCAACTTTAGGGCTTTACGAAACACTAAAAGAAAACAAGATTAAAAATGTGGTACTCAGTAAGGGTAATTTTATGCAAACCAAGCAGAGGGAAAAAAATATAGAATCACTCAATTCTGAGGAAAAAATTATGGAATCACCCTGTAAATTTTCATTTCCAAAACTAACACCTGCATCAAATTAGATCTGCTCGTTAGTCTGCATCTAAAAAGGAGTGATCACACCTTGGAGAGCTGTTGCACCACGTGGACTGACATGAATCATGGCTCCAACACGAGAGATGTCAATTGAAACAAAGGAGAGGATTATCAAACTCTTACAAGAAAGTAAATCATCATTCAATGTTGCAAAAGATGTTGGTTGTTCACAGTCAGCTGTGTCTAAAATCTGGACCAAATACAAACAACATGGGAAGGTTGTTAAAGGCAAACATACTGGTAGACCAAGGAAGACATCAAAGCGTCAAGACCGGAAACTTAAAGCAATATGTCTCCAAAACAGGAAATGCACAACAAAACAAATAAGGAAATGAGTCAATGTCTGTGACCGAACTGTAAGAAACCGCCTAAAGGAAATGGGATTTATATATAGAAAAGCTAAACATAAGCCACCATTAACACCTAAACAGTAAAAAACAAGGTTACAATGGGCTAAGGAAAAGCAATCATGGACTGTGGATGACTGGATGAAAGTCATATTCAGTGATGAATCGCGAATCTGCATTGGGCAAGGTGGTGATGCTGGAACTTTTGTTTGGTGCCGTTCCAATGAGATTTATAAAGATGACTGCATGAAGAGAACATGCAAATTTCCACAGTCATTGATGATATGGGGCTGCATGTCAGGTAAAGGCACAGGGGAGATGGCTGTCATTACATCTTCAATAAATGCCCAAGTTTACATTGATATTTTGGACAGTTTTCTTATCCCATCAATTGAAAGGATGTTTGGGGATGATGACATCATTTTTCAAGATGAAAATGCATCCTGCCATAGAGCAAAAACTGTGAAAACATTCCTTGAAAGAAGACACATAAGGTCAATGTCATGGCCTGCAAATAGTCCGGATCTCAATCCAATTGAAAATCTTTGGTGGAAGTTGAAGAAAATGGTCCATGAGAAGGCTCCAACCTGCAAAGCTGATCTGGCAACAGCAATTAGAGAAAGTTGGAGCCAGATTGATAAAGAGTACTGTTTGTCACTCATTAAGTCCATGCCTCAGAGACTGCAAGCTGTTATTAAAGCCAGAGGTGCTGCAACAAAATACTAGTGATGTATTGGCGTGTTCTTTTGTGTGTTTGTTTTTCATGTGTGTTTGTTTTTCATCATTTTTTCCTCAGAATTGAGTGATTCCATCATTTTTTCCCTTTGCTTGGTCTGCAAAAAATTACCCTTACTGAGTACCACATTTTTTATCTTGATTTCTTTTAGTGTTTCTTAAAGCCTTAAAGTTGCCATTTGAAATGACTTTAGTTTTGTGCCATGTCTGTGATCTACTTTTTTTCAACAACATTAAACAACTGAATGAATATCCTCCGGGGTTGTACTATACGGAGGACTATGGGGAGTTCCTTGTACTATATGGAGGACTATGGGGAGTGCCCTATACTATACGGATGACTATGGGGAGTGCCTTACACTATACGGAGGACTATGGGGAGTGCCTTATACTATACGGAGGACTATGGGGAGTGCCTTATACCACATGGAGGACTATGGGGAGTGCCTTATACCACATGGAGGACTATGGGGAGTGCCTTATACCACATGGAGGACTATGGGGAGTGCCTTATACCACATGGAGGACTATGGGGAGTGCCTTATACTATATGGAGGACTATGGGCTGTGCAGTATACTATATGGACTATGGGCTGTGCAGTATACTATATGGACTATGGGCTGTGCGGTATACTATATGGAGGACTATGAGGAGTGCATTATACTATACGGAGGACTATGGGGAGCGCCTTATACTATACGGAGGACTATGGGGAGTTCCTTATACTATCTGGAGGACTATGAGGAGTGCCTTATACCATATGGAGGTCTATGGGGATATGGGGAGTGCCATATACTGTATGGAGGACTATGGGGAGTGCCTTATACTATATGGAGGAATATGGGCTGTGCAGTATACTATATGGAGGACTGTGAGGAGTGCATTATACTATATGGAGGACTATGGGGAGTGCAGTATACCATATGGAGGACTATGGATGGTATAGTATACTACATGGAGGACTATGGACGGTGAGGTATACTATATGGATGACTATAGGTTGTGCATTATACTGTATGGAGGACCTGGAGAGTGCATTATACTTCTGCTATGGGGCCCCATGACTTCTAAGTTCGCATCTGGTGAGTATAATAGTTATTTTTTTTCTATACATTAAAGAACAGCGACAGAATAAGGGGGGCATATACCTGGATAGGGCCCAGGAAAAGGGGCATACATATTTTCAACCAGATAGGGGGCGTCAGTCGAAATTTGCACAGGCGCCCATCAGATCCTAGTTTCGCAACTGATTATACTGTGTGTGGGGGGATGGTGGTACTGTGGGAACATTATACTGTGTGGGAGCATCAAACATACTGCATAAGGGGCATAATGGGGGCATTACACTGTGTGGGGGCATCATACATACTGCATAAGGGGCATAATGGGGCCATTACACTGTGTGGGGGCATCATACATCCTGCATAAGGGGCATAATGGGGGCATTACACTGTGTGGGGCATCATACATACTGCATAAGGGGCATAATGGGGGCATTACACTGTGTGGGGGCATCATACATCCTGCATAAGGGGCATAATGGAGGCATTTCACTGTGTGGGAGCATCAAACATACTGCATAAGGGGCATAATGGGGGCATTACCCTGTGTGGGGGCATCATACATCCTGCATAAGGGGCATAATGGGGCCATTACACTGTGTGGCGGCATCATACATCCTGCATAAGGGGCATAATGGGGGCATTACACTGTGTGGGGCATCATACATACTGCATAAGGGGCATAATGGGGGCATTACACTGTGTGGGGGCATCATACATCCTGCATAAGGGGCATAATGGAGGCATTTCACTGTGTGGGGGCATCATACATCCTACATAAGGGGTATAATGGGGGCATTACACTGTGTGGGGGCATCATACATCCTGCATAAGGGGAATAACACTGTGTGGGGGGCATCATACATCCTGCATAAGGGGCATAATGGGGGCATTACACTGTGTGGGGGCATCATACATCCTACATAAGGGGCATAATGGGGGTGTTACACTGTGGGGGGCATCATACATACTGCATAAGGGGCATAATGGGGGCATTACACTGTGGGGGGCATCATACATCCTGCATAAGGGGCATAATGGGGGCATTACACTGTGGGGGCATCATACATACTGCATAAGGGGCATAATGGGGGCATTACACTGTGTGAGGCATCATACATACAGCATAAGGGGCATAATGGGGGCATTACACTGTATGGGGCATCATACATCCTGCATAAGGGGCATAATGGGGGCATTACACTGTGTGGGGGCATCATACATCCTGCATAAGGGGCATAATGGGGGCATTACACTGTGGGGCAGTAAAGGGGTCCTGTACTATGAGAACAATACGTTTCCTCCCTTCCTGTCTCCATAGTTGGGTCGTATGTATCTATTACAGGAAACAGAACATAAACCTTATGATTTTTATAAAGGGGCAACACAAGACCCCAAAAGAGTCTCCGTGCTGAAGGGGTTAATGCCCCCTGCGCCCAGTAATGGGGTCTCCACTTACCTCCACCTGCACAGCCGCCACCACATATATGGCTGCTCTGTGCGCACAGGAGCTGTGATGAGGTCACAGGGGGGAGGAGTCAGGGGTCACATGATCAGGGGCCTCAGTGGATGCAGGACTCTGCTGTGCTGGTTGTCATGGTGCTGGATGAGCTGAAGTTTATGTGTGGGGTCAGGAGGGGTTTACAGTGTGGATGTAGCAGAGCCGCGTGTGTACGAGGTGTACGGAGCGGAGCCGCGTGTGTACGAGGTGTACGGAGCAGAGCCGCGTGTGTACGAGGTGTACGGAGCGGAGCCGCGTGTGTACGAGGTGTACGGAGCGGAGCCGCGTGTGTACGAGGTGTACGGAGCGGAGCCGCGTGTGTACGAGGTGTACGGAGCGGAGCCGCGTGTGTACGAGGTGTACGGAGCGGAGCCGCGTGTGTACGAGGTGTACGGAGCGGAGCCGCGTGTGTACGAGGTGTACGGAGCGGAGCCGCGTGTGTACGAGGTGTACGGAGCGGAGCCGCGTGTGTACGAGGTGTACGGAGCAGAGCCGCGTGTGTACGAGGTGTACGGAGCAGAGCCGCGTGTGTACGAGGTGTACGGAGCAGAGCCGCGTGTGTACGAGGTGTACGGAGTGGAGCCGCGTGTGTACGAGGTGTACGGAGCGGAGCCGCGCGTGTACGAGGCGTACGGAGCAGAGCCGTGTGTGTACGAGGCGTACGGAGCGGAGCCGTGTGTGTACGAGGCGTATGTGTGTACGAGGTGTACGGAGCAGAGCCGTGTGTGTACGAGGTGTACGGAGCAGAGCCGCGTGTGTACGAGGTGTACGGAGCAGAGCCGCGTGTGTACGAGGTGTACGGAGCGGAGCCGCGTGTGTACGAGGCGTACGGAGCGGAGCCGCGTGTGTACGAGGCGTACGGAGCGGAGCCGCGTGTGTACGAGGCGTACGGAGCAGAGCCGCGTGTGTACGAGGCGTACGGAGCAGAGCCGCGTGTGTACGAGGCGTACGGAGCAGAGCCGCGTGTGTACGAGGCGTACGGAGCAGAGCCGCGTGTGTACGAGGCGTACGGAGCAGAGCCGTGTGTGTACGAGGCGTACGGAGCAGAGCCGTGTGTGTACGAGGTGTACGGAGCAGAGCCGTGTGTGTACGAGGCGTACGGAGCAGAGCCGCGTGTGTACGAGGCGTACGGAGCAGAGCCGCGTGTGTACGAGGCGTACGGAGCAGAGCCGCGTGTGTACGAGGCGTACGGAGCAGAGCCGCGCGTGTACGAGGCGTACGGAGCGGAGCCGCGCGTGTACGAGGCGTACGGAGCGGAGCCGCGTGTGTACGAGGTGTACGGAGCGGAGCTGTGTGTACGAGGTGTACGGAGCAGAGACGCGTGTGTACGAGGCGTATGGAGCGGAGCCGCGCGTGTACGAGGTGTACGGAGCGGAGCCGCTCGTGTACGAGGTGTACGGAGCGGAGCCGCTCGTGTACGAGGTGTACGGAGCGGAGCCGCGCGTGTACGAGGTGTACGGAGCGGAGCCGCGTGTGTACGAGGTGTACGGAGCGGAGCCGCGCGTGTACGAGGTGTACGGAGCGGAGCCGCGTGTGTAAGAGGTGTACGGAGCGGAGCCGCGTGTGTAAGAGGTGTACGGAGAGGAGCCGTGTGTGTACGCTGTTTATAGCTGTATACTCCCAGGTTCAGTCGCAGACACCGCGGCTCTTTATCAGACTGTAGAAGAACTGACACTGGACACTCGGTAAAGCTGCGCTCGGACGTCTCCTGTTTCTCGCACAGGTATTGATAACAAGATGGAGTCAGACGAACCCTCCTACAAAACCTGATAACAAAGTCATTACTACAGGACTGGATGAGAAAGGGATTTATTCTACAAGAAACGCTGGGGCCACAAATGAGAGAATCCGGGCCCCGTGGCTGGATACTCCGGGCCCCCGGCGTGTTAGGAGCAGACGGGGTCTTTGTCCCTGGAGCTTCTCTGCTCGGTATAATGAGACTCTGATCTTGTTCTTATAAAGAGGGTTGGAGTAAAATAGAAGCTGCCTGAATATGAGGACCTTGTCTGATCTCTATGTCCTTGTGTACAGAGCTATGGAGATAGCGCTATTCTCTGTATAATAGATGTGATGTCGCTGGAGCCCTAATATTCCTGTACAGGGGTCTCTGTAGAGATAATCTTACCCCAGCATTATGGATTGGGGGAAGGGAAAAGGGATTGGGGACATTTTATTGTAATTTCCCTGTAGTAAAAACTGTAATAAAATATAACGGATTAATAAAAAGTGGTTCGTTTTCCCACCATTTCGTCTGTAGGAGGTAAAGAGCCGAGGCTGAAGATGCTTTGTCTACAAAAGGTCACGGCCCCACTATCAGTGGTTTTGGCTCCCACTCCTGAGAAAAAATACTGACCGATTACTGACCAAACACTGATAGTGGGGCCGTGGCCAAAGAGGGAGGATTGGAAACTCCGAATGTCCTTGTCTATTTGGGGATTGGGAGTTAGGAAAAGGGGAAGGAGAACATTTTGGGTTTTGTTTTGGGGGCAAGAGATGCAATATTTGTCCATATAGTGTAAATATATGAATACAGTTCGGTCCAGAAATATTTGGACAGTGAATCTTCGTGATTTCAGCTCTGCAGGCCGCTAATCTGGATTTAAAATGAAACAACTGAGATGTAATTGAAGTGGAGACTTTCAGGTTTAATTAAAAGGATTAAACAAAAATCTCCTGAGAAACGTTTAGGAATTACAACCATTTTTCTACGAAGCTTCCTCATTCCAGGGGCTGAAAAGTAATTGGAGAAATTAACTTTACCATAAATAAAATGCTCATTAATACTTTGTAGAGAATCCGTTGCAGCAATGACGGCCTGAAGTCTGGAAGCCATTGACGTCACCAAACGCCGGGTTTCCTCCTTTGTGAGGCTTTGCCGCCTTTACTGCAGTGACTTCAGTTGTTGGTTGTTTGTGGGTCTTTCTCCCTTATGTTTTGTCTTCAGCCTGTGAAATGCAGCTCGATGGGGTCGAGATCTGGTGACTGACGCGGCCATTGCAGAATATTTCACTACTTTACAGTAAAAAACTCCAGGGTTGCTTTCGCACTATGTTTTGGGTCATTGTCCATCTGTATTGTGAAGAACTGATCATGTGACTGCCGTCCATGTGATCTTCTCCGCCCAGCCACATGACCGTGACTATAATGATGTGATCGTACATCACTTCCCATTCTGCCACCACATTATTCATTATCATGTGATTTTTTTTTATGTGCCGAATCCGTCAGCACCTCCAGTATTGGCGCGTCACCGGTGAGATGACTGCTTCCTCTCACGTGTTGGTCGCATCACATGAAAACAGCACCATCAATCATGCGCACAGGCACCTTGTGTTATGCACACGCCCGGGCTAAGCGGCGTGTGCGTGTGATTGGTAGTGATTCCACTGGACCGTGCCGGAGAGTGAATGCCTGGAGGGGCGTGACTAAGTATTCACCCGATCCGACCAGGGTCGCACGACGGCATACGACGCCAGTGCACCAAGGAGGAACCGAGCAGAGGGACCAGGTGCTACTCCAGGACAGACCCCGGACACGGCTGTTGACCCACACAGGGGAATACAGGAACAGGCTGGTAGGCTGGCACACAGACTGGTGGGTATAGGCAGGCACGACTGGTATGCAGGCAGGCGGTTATACAGGCAGGGGGGTAAAGGCAAGCACAGCTAGAGTGCAGACAGGGAGGCACTAGCAGGTAGGAACACAGGCGGGATAGGACCCAGTACACACCGGGACTCAGGAACAATACAGGCAGAGGGTTACAGGCAAGCACAGCTAGAGTGCAGACAAGGCTGAGCAGGGAGGACAGGGCTCTGTTCACACGGAACAGACAGGAAGGGAAAGACAGAGCCAGATACTCACACAGTACTTGCAGAGACAACAAGCAGGAGTTAGGTACGAGTTCAGACTCTGCAGAAAAAGGAAGGGAACGGACATAGAGGCAAAACAGGTAAAGGACAGGAGAGAGTTCAGACTGGAACTGAGTGTACGGAGGAGACCGACACTGCAGAGGGATACAGGAGCGGGTCTGGGAATACGGCCCCAGAGAGGCGGAACGAACAGGCAAGGAGCGTGTTCAGACAGGACAGACCAGACGCAGGAGCGGGTCTAGGAAATCGGCCACTAGAAGGCGGAACGAACAGGCAAGGAGCGTGTTCAGACAGGACAGACCAGAGAACACAAAAAGGACACAGTTCAGACACGGGAGCTGATACCGCAAAGCAGGAGACATACAGGACTCAGTTCAGACACGGGAGCTGAAACCGCAAAGCAGGAGACATACAGGACTCAGTTCAGACACGGGAGCTGATACCGCAAAGCAGGAGACATACAGGACTCAGTTCAGACACGGGAACTGATACAAAAAGCAGGAGACGAGAGACGGGACCTGGCACCCTCAGAGTGCAAGCACACACTGAAGGAAACACTATGCTCAGGCAGGGATAGAAGGGAGCTGCTGAGCTATATACCAAGTGACAGACAGCAATAGGCTGAGGACGCACAAGGGGTGTGACCCACAGCAGGTACAAAAGGCAGGAAGTGATCGGGCGCCGCCCTTAAGCAGCAGAAACAGACACAAACAGACAGCATGGAGGGAAGCCAGAGAGACATTCTGGACAGGAGATCAAGTGCGCCCTCTTGCACAGTGGGAGATGGACCACCATGCAAGGACGCCGCCAGGTATGTTACAGTACCTCCCCCCTTACGCCCCCTCTTCTTCAGGCCTGCCAGAATCTTCCGCAGGGAATTCGAGGGCCAGTCGTTCACTGGGTTGGAGGGGGACAGAGACTTAAGGGTAATCTCTGCTTCGAGGTACATCTTGTCAAGCTCACAGGAAGAAATAGACGGGTTATCAGGTACATAATGAGGAAAAGTCACTGTCTCTTTGTTATCTGGTGGTATCCCGGAGGATTCAGGAAACAACTGGAGGTCCTCCGCCGGGTCAGAAGAGTGCAGAGGCTCAGAGAAAACAACTGCTTCAGAGTACACTAGGTCGGACTCACTGGAGGAAGCAGGCGAGGTATCGGGTACCGAGTATAGGAAAGTCTCTGTCCATTCACCACCAGGTGGCACCCCGAAGGGTTCTGGAGACAGCTGGCGGTCCTCCGCCTGGTCAGAGGGGTGTAGAGACTCACGGGTAACCTCTGCTTCAGAGTACACTAGGTCGGACTCACTGGAGGAAGCAGGCGAGGTATCGGGTACCGAGTATAGGAAAGTCTCTGTCCATTCACCACCAGGTGGCACCCCGAAGGGTTCTGGAGACAGCTGGCGGTCCTCCGCCTGGTCAGAGGGGTGTAGAGACTCACGGGTAACCTCTGCTTCAGAGTACACTAGGTCGGACTCACTGGACGAAGCAAGCGAGGTATCAGGTACAGAGTATAGGAGAGTCTCTGTCCTTTCGCTACCAGGTAGCACCCCGAAGGGTTCAGGAGACAACTGGAGATCCTCCGCCTGGTCGGAGGGGTGTAGAGACTCGGAGGTAACTACCACTTTGGGGTACCCATTGTCAGGCTCACAGGACGAAGCGGACAAAGTATTGAGTACCGGGTGTAGAGAAGTCTCTCTCCATTTGTCATCGAGTGGTATCCCGGAGGGTTCAGGAGGCAACAGGGGATCCTCCGCCAGGTAGTAGAGGTGCACAGACTCTGAGGTAACCACAGCTTTGGAGCATCCTTGGACATGCACACCGGTTAAAGAGAAAGAAGCATCTGATGCCGGGTGCAGGAAGTTCTCCTGTGTGGAGTCTGGATGGGCAGAAGTCTCTTCGGCCAGGAGAACTGGTGCACTACCCACGCACATTACCCATTGGGGTTTCTCCGGGATACAGGGAGATGAAGCTTCAGTAGGGACTCCAAGGCTGGGGTCAGGAGGTCTCAGGGAGGACAGACCCTGGCGTGACGGCTTGCCTCTAAGTCTAGCACGTCTGGACTGCCTCTTGAGGTTGAGAGAAGTATTCCGGAAAGCGTAGTCACCCTGTGAGGATTCTGGGTGGGCAGTAGTCTCATTGGGCTGGAGGACTATTGCGCTACCCACACACATTACCCGTCGGGGCTGCTCCGGGATATTGGGAAGTGAAGCTTCAGCAGGGGCTTCAGAGTTAGGGTCCTCGAAGACCATACGAAAGGCCACCAGGAAGGCCTGCAGGTCAAGGACGACAGGATCCCATGCTTCCCATAGGGGGGTGACCCATTTCAAGGCATCACCCGCTAGGTAGTCAATCATAAAGGCCACTTTAGCCCAATCGGAAGGAAAATAGAGAGGGTAGGCCTTAAAGTGTAGCATGCATTGCTCCACAAATGCACGACACTGTCTTGGATCCCCATAGTAACGTGGCGGATCCGCAGGAACGAGGGCTGATAGATCCATCTGGATGGGTGCGTAATTCGCCTGGAACTCAGCTAAAGGGGGAAAAAAAAATTATTTATTTTATTTTAATGCATGTATTCGCTGGAAAAACTTCTCAAAGAGCGAAGGCCGTGGGGCTCAACGGGAACCATGGCCTGAGCATGCTGTTATGCACACGCCCGGGCTAAGCGGCGTGTGCGTGTGATTGGTAGTGATTCCACTGGACCGTGCCGGAGAGTGAATGCCTGGAGGGGCGTGACTAAGTATTCACCCGATCCGACCAGGGTCGCACGACGGCATACGACGCCAGTGCACCAAGGAGGAACCGAGCAGAGGGACCAGGTGCTACTCCAGGACAGACCCCGGACACGGCTGTTGACCCACACAGGGGAATACAGGAACAGGCTGGTAGGCTGGCACACAGACTGGTGGGTATAGGCAGGCACGACTGGTATGCAGGCAGGCGGTTATACAGGCAGGGGGGTAAAGGCAAGCACAGCTAGAGTGCAGACAGGGAGGCACTAGCAGGTAGGAACACAGGCGGGATAGGACCCAGTACACACCGGGACTCAGGAACAATACAGGCAGAGGGTTACAGGCAAGCACAGCTAGAGTGCAGACAAGGCTGAGCAGGGAGGACAGGGCTCTGTTCACACGGAACAGACAGGAAGGGAAAGACAGAGCCAGATACTCACACAGTACTTGCAGAGACAACAAGCAGGAGTTAGGTACGAGTTCAGACTCTGCAGAAAAAGGAAGGGAACGGACATAGAGGCAAAACAGGTAAAGGACAGGAGAGAGTTCAGACTGGAACTGAGTGTACGGAGGAGACCGACACTGCAGAGGGATACAGGAGCGGGTCTGGGAATACGGCCCCAGAGAGGCGGAACGAACAGGCAAGGAGCGTGTTCAGACAGGACAGACCAGACGCAGGAGCGGGTCTAGGAAATCGGCCACTAGAAGGCGGAACGAACAGGCAAGGAGCGTGTTCAGACAGGACAGACCAGAGAACACAAAAAGGACACAGTTCAGACACGGGAGCTGATACCGCAAAGCAGGAGACATACAGGACTCAGTTCAGACACGGGAGCTGAAACCGCAAAGCAGGAGACATACAGGACTCAGTTCAGACACGGGAGCTGATACCGCAAAGCAGGAGACATACAGGACTCAGTTCAGACACGGGAACTGATACAAAAAGCAGGAGACGAGAGACGGGACCTGGCACCCTCAGAGTGCAAGCACACACTGAAGGAAACACTATGCTCAGGCAGGGATAGAAGGGAGCTGCTGAGCTATATACCAAGTGACAGACAGCAATAGGCTGAGGACGCACAAGGGGTGTGACCCACAGCAGGTACAAAAGGCAGGAAGTGATCGGGCGCCGCCCTTAAGCAGCAGAAACAGACACAAACAGACAGCATGGAGGGAAGCCAGAGAGACATTCTGGACAGGAGATCAAGTGCGCCCTCTTGCACAGTGGGAGATGGACCACCATGCAAGGACGCCGCCAGGTATGTTACACCTTGTTTTCAGTGGGCGTGCCATCTGAAGATAGCGTCTGAAGTCACTACCGCTTATTGGATGATGTTCCATTGATTTTGTATGTGCAGGAATCCACATGCGTTACAACTTTTTTGATTGGGTCCTACATGTAAATAGCCTGGTTGTTCAGTCCACCATCTCCCCATGACGAAGCCAGGTGCAAAACGTGCGTCGGGTGTGTTTTTCCCTTTTGACTGGTGAGGTTACTTTATGCCACTGTGCATTTCTTACACTTTAATATTAATATAATATAATGATAGTCTGTTTTACTTCCATGAGAGCTCTTTTCCGCGTTATGGGTTCACAGCAACAGTTTCCAAATACAAATGCCACACCTGGAATCAGCTCCAGACCTTTTACCTGCTTAATTGATGATGGATTAATGAGGGAAGAGCCCATGCAGTCAATGAAAGAGCTTTTGAGATAATTGTCCAATTACTTTGGTCCCATGAAAAAGATACTGCTCCATATTAAAGAGCTGTAATTTTAAACCCTTCAATTAGGATGTGAATACCCTCAAATTAAGGCTATGGCCCCACTATCAGTTTTTGTTCAGTATTTTTTCTCAAGAATGGGAGCCAAAACCAGTTCACATGACCGTGAATCGCCAATGGGTTGGCATGACAACCTGGGGTCTGCAGGAGACCCCTGCGGTTGTCATTGCCAAGATGCTATGAACGCCGCCTAGCGGTCAGCGCTCATAGCCAGTGAGCATTTCTGCTACACACAGGTGATCTGATGATCGCAGCTTCTACTCTCCCATAGAGACTATTGAAGGAAGTGAAAAGTAAAAAAAAAATGTTTTTAAAAATATTAAAAAAATATAAAAGTTTAAATCGCCCCCTTTCACCACATTCAAAATAAAACAATAACAAAAAAAATAAAATATACAGATATTTGGTGTCGCTGCATTTAGAATCATCCAATCTATCAATATATGGGCAGCTGACCAGCGCTCAACGGCCAGTGGCGGCTGCCCCATAGTTAGCCCGGCTCCCGAAGTAACAAAGAGGGGTGGAAAGGTAGGGTAGCACGGTGGCTCAGTGGTTAGCACAGCAGCCTTGCAGCGCTGGGGTCCTGGGTTCAAATCCCACCAAGGATAACATCTGCAAGGAGTTTGTATGTTCTCCCCGTGTTTGTGTGGGTTTCTTCCTGGTTCTCCAGTTTCCTCCCACACTCCAAAAACATACTATAAAATAAGTAGAGGGGAGAGAGCGCAGATTGTAAGTGCAGTATCAAGATTCAAATATATATTAAATAAGTGCTGGTTGCACTCACCTTTATGATGTCATAATAAACTTGTCAATAATTCCAAGATAACCATAAGTAAGAAAAATGAGCTGCACTCACCAGTCCTTCAAAGCAGTATCTTTATTCCATGAGGATAAAAAGTCCGGCGAGCAGGGAGAGCGGGGAAGAAAAAAGCCGACAACAGCTGATTCACGTGAAGACGCTTCTACAGGTCTGTGTTACACACAAAACACAACATCACATCCTTTATATGCAAATACGCCGTATGCCACGCACACACACTGTATACGCCGTACGCACCACACACTGTATACGCCGTACGCACTACACACACTCTATACGCACCACACACACTCTATACGCACCATACGCACCACACACACTCTATACGCACCACACACACTCTATACGCACCACACACACACACACACATACTGTATACACCGTACGCATCACACACACACTGAATACACCGTACGCACTTCACACACACACACTCTATACGCACCACACACACTCTATACGCACCACACACACTCTATACGCACCACACACACTCTATACGCACCACACACACACACACATACTGTATACACCGTACGCATCACACACACACTGAATACACCGTACGCACCACACACACACTATATACGCCGTATGCCACACACACACTGTATACGCTGTACGCACCACACACACACACTGTATACACTGTAGTTTTACCCCTTAAGGACCCTGGGATTTTCCGTTTTTCATTTTCATTTTTTTGCTCCCCTTGTTCCCAGAGCCATAGCATTTTTATTTTTTGGTCAATATGGTCGTGTGAGGGCTTATTTTTTGCGGGATGAGTTGTACTTTTGAACAACATTACTGGTTTTACCATATTGTGTACGGAAAACGGGAAAAAAAATCCAAGTACGGTGAAATTGCAAAAAAAGTGCAATACCACAGATGTTTTTTTTTTATTTTTTTTACCACGTTCACTGAAAGCTAAAACTGACCTGCCATTATTATTCTCCAGGTCATTACGAGGTTGTAGATACCAAACATGTATAGGTTCTTTTTTATTTAAGCAGTGAAAAAAAAATCTAAAAGTTTGCTAAAAAAAATAAATAAAATGGCGCCATTTTACAAGACCCGTAGCGTTTCCATTTTTCGGGATCTGGGGCCGGGTTTATTTTTTGCACGCCGAGCTGAAGTTTTCATTGATACCATTTTGGGGTAGATCCGATGTTTTGATCACCCGTTATTGCATTTTATTTCAATGTTGCGGCGACCAAAAAACATAATTCTGGCGTTTAGAATTTTTTTCTCATTACGCTGTTTACCGATCGGTTTAATTCTTTTTTTTATATTGATAGATCGGGCGATTCTGAACATGGCAATACCAAATATGTGTATGTGGGTGGTATTTTTAGAATTTTATTTTGAATGGGGCGAAAGGGGGGTGATTTAAACTTTTATATATATATTTTTTCTTTTTTTATATTTTTAAAAACATTTTTTTTTTTACACTTTTTGCTTGCTTCTATAGTCTCATTAGGAGGCTAGAAGCAGCAACTGTCCAATCACCTCTGCTACATAGAGGGAATGAGCAGATCAACTCTATGTATCAGAAATGCTCCTGTGCTATGAGCGCCGACCACTAGGTGGCGCTCATAGCGTCAGTACATGACAATCACTGGGGTCTGCTGCAGACCCAGGGTTTTCATGCCCACCCATCAGTGACCCGCGATTACATGACGGGGTCACCGATGGGCGGGGAAAGTGAAGCGCTTCCGGCGCGGTGCTGTTAAATGCCGCTGTCAGAGATTGACAGCGGCATTTAACATGTTAACAGCCGCGGGTGTATTGCGATTCCACCCGCAGCTGTTGGGGGCACATGTCAGCTGTATAAATCAGCTGACATGTGCCCGGTTCAGTGCGGGCTCAGCGCCGGAGCCCTCACTGAACCAGAGGTGATAGCCTAGTGCGTACTATTACGCCCCATGCTTTAAAGGGGTTAAATGGAGTATAATATTTGACAGCTCCCAAAAATTTCAGGATTTTTACGGCAGTGATATGGGATCACGTCTGATGACCACGGTTTTAGGCACTGGCCTTGTAGTGTGGTATTGGTCTGCGACCAAGTGTGAATAGGTTCAACAAAACACAGCTGGCAGACTTTAAATGGAGGGGAATATTTCGCACGCTCCACAAAATGTCACGATTATTAGGTAAGGTGTGTATAGGAAAATGTTATTTAAGGAAATAAAATGTACATTTTATTGGGGATTCCACCGCAGTCAGTGATTTTAGTCCAGTGTTTTCCTGTAACTCACATAGCAGTAGAAGACAAAGACAGAAACACAATACACAAATCCCCTGCAGTAAATAAACCGCAATAGTGCATGAAAATAACAAAGGGGACTTAGTTAACAGAATTTTGATCAAAATAATGCGAAAGCCATCCCGCATCATCACGACGACCCTTATGGGACAGTCCTAACTGTAATATTTAAAACCATACCGTTTGTCAAGTGGACACAGAGACAAGGGGCGCAAGATGCTTTCTGTGAGCTGGAAAGCTTATTCATCTTGCGCCCCATGTCTCCATTTCCACTGTTTTGGTTCAGTCTCTCTTACCTTATCCACATGTACGTCACTTGACAAACGGTAAAGTTTTAAATATTAGAGTTAGGACTGTCCCATAAGGGTCGCCGTGACGTGGCAGGATGGCTTTCGCATTATTTAGATCAAAATTCTGTTAACTAAGTACGCTTTATTATTTTCATGCACTATTGCGATTTATTTATTTACTGCAGGGTGTTTGTGTATTGTATTTCTGTCTTAGTTTTTTTTTCTGGTTAGTGGCCATGTGTGAACATGCTCTTACATGCTGCATGCACGACAATTTAAATTCCAGTTCAGGTCTCAAGGTTTTTTTCATATAGCAGCAGGTTATATGGATTAAAATAAAGGTTCATTTAAATAGCTGTCATGAATTATAACATGGGGCTGGGGGATATTTGCAGTCTGTGGCTTTTTTGTTTAGTAATTTATTTCCTGAAGTGTAAACTTGATACATAAAACAGCAGTGTCCGTTATGATGACATCACAAAGCACATGACAGCACTGAGAACATGACATCATAGACCTCACATGAAATCATAACTGCTACAGAATGTACAAAGTTCTATTCCTGAGCCATCTTGTGTCACAGCTTGAAGAGGACCAGTCCAGGTAAGTAGCTCATCACTTAAAGGGGTCACATCGGAAAGGGAGAAGGACTGGCTGCACAGCATTGTGTCACAGCACAAACAGCAGAGCAGGATCAGGAAGAGATCTGCAGTGTGCGCTGTATGGACTGTGTCCTCATCCCCATGATATTTCCACATGATTATTAGCTGCATTGTTTTCTTTCTTCCTGACCTTCCTCAAGGCAGTTCTGAGATCTGTGGAGTAACTATCATACTTCCGGCAATTATCAAGTGAGTAGACTTTTTGGGATTCAGCAAGAAGGTAGGTGTGCGTGCATGTGACTGTGTGTGTAGGCACAGCATTGAAGGTTTATGTGACCCCAGATCTAAAGGGAAGTGTGTCTGTGACCCCAGCACTAAAAAGATGTGTGTGTTAGAACCCTCCTGTTAGGTTTTTTTCTATTTTGCTGGTCACATGACCTTTTTTGCCTATTTAATCCTGCTCTGCCCTTCTGGCCTTGCTGGACTTCATTGTAATTTCTACTCTTTAGCTAGCCAGGTGCTTTGTTACCTTTCTCAGTCAGTTTAGCTTGGTCTTTTGACCTCTATGTTCTATGTTGTTTGTTTGTCTTTTTACTGCTACAATTTCTGCTAGGAGGTGTCCATCTTTCTCCCAGTCCCTAGTTCTTGTAGGGATCCCTCCCTCACATCTATAGGTCTTCGTTCAGACTAGCTGAGGACTTTAGCGGGTCTGATCGCAGGATCAGGTTCCCCGTTACATCGTAGGGATCTAGCGTAGTTCTATTGTAGGGACAGATCTCCTGTCTTTCCGTAGTGCTTGTAGCAGATCATAACAGTAAGTCCAGCCCAAAAATATCTCTAAGGAAAGACCTCTAGTTTCCATCATGGTGTCGGTTCAGGATTTGGCTCAACGCCTGCAGGGACTCTCTCTGGAGGTGGCCGAGCTCCAACAACACGTGAGTAGCTGATCTGGAGCTCATTTTGTGGAGCCAAAGGTACGATTGCCTGATTTATTTTTTGGTGAACAACAAGATTTTTTTTCCTTTAAAAATGCTTGTTTATTGTATTTTCGTTTGAGACCCAGATCCTCTGGTGATGAATCACAGCGCATAGGGTTCATAATGTCACTTTTGCGCAAAGAACCTCAGGGATGGGCCTTTTCTCTCCAACCTAGTGATCTGTGCTTTAGATTAGTGGATAGTTTTTTTTCTGCTTTGGGGATGTTGTATGATGATCAGCTGAGACGGAATTGAGACTTTTGAGGCAGGGATCAGGTAATGTGGAAAATTATTGTACTCACTTCCGTCGGTGGTCTGCTCAGGTGGGGTGGAACGATTCAGCTCTGAAAAGTTTGTTTCTTGCTGGGCTAGGTGAAAGGGTTAAGGATCTGCTGATTGCTTATCCTACACCTGGAAACTTGCAGGAGGCAATGCAATTAGCTATACGGGTGGACAGGAGACTGCGTGCAAGGGTTAATGAGAGTAAATCCTTTGCCATGTCAGCTCCGAGTCTTGAGAGGGTCTGTACTGACATTGGAGAGCCGATGGAGATTGGAGCGATGTCACCCCGCTCTCAGGAAAAAGACCGCAGGTTTTCTGAAGGTTTGTGCTTTTATTGCAGAAAATCTGACCATTTCATTAAGAACTGTGTGCTTCGTATGAACAAAGAAAAAAAAAAGGTCAGTTACGCCCGTATAGCCTGTTTAAACACTAAGGGGGTATTTCTTTCTGCTACTACTGCAGCTCAGGAAGAATTAATTGAATTTCGGGTATTTGTGGATTGTGGTTCTACTCTGAATGTGATTGATCGGGGATTCTTGGAAAAACCTAAATTAATACCCAAACCTTTGTCATCCCCTATTGCTGTGGTTTCTGTCGATGGCTCTCCCTTGAAATGTGTTACTCACAAGGTTTATGAATTTCCCCTCACTATTAATGGTATTCACCAAGAAAATTTAGATTTGGTGGTATTAAATAATTTGCCTTCTCTAGTAGTTTTGGGGTTACACTGGTTAAAATTGCACAATCCTGTACTGGATTGGTCAACTAATGAAATTAAGTCCTGGAGCCCTAAGTGTTATGACAAGTGTTGTAACGGGCGCATTGCTGCTGTGGATAAAGGGGAATTACCTGTACCTATTCAGGATTTTTGGAAAGTTTTTTCTGAGAAGGAGTCGCAAATTTTGCCTCCCCATAGAGACTATGATTGTACCATTGAATTTGTCCCTGGAGCGACTCTTCCTAAAAGTCGTTTATTTAATCTTACTATTCCTGAGAGAAAGGCTTTGGAGGAATACATACAGACGAGCTTGGCCGCCGGTCATATCAGACCCTCTAAGTCACCTGTGGCTGTTGGATTTTTTTTTTGTTAAAAAAAAGGACGGCGGTTTACGTCCTTGTCTGGACTTTCGCGAGATTAATAAAATTACTGTACGCAATCCCTACCCACTGCCATTGATTCCTGATTTGTTTAACTAGTTAGTGGGGGCCAAGTGGTTCTCTAAAATTGATCTCCGGGGGGCATACAATTTGTTGCGCATGAAGGAGGGTGATGAATGGAAGACTGCTTTTAACACTCCTGTGGGTCATTTTGAGAATCTGGTTATGCCTTTTGGTCTTACCAATGCACCAGCATTTTTTCAGAATCTTATAAATGACATCCTTAGACCTTTGATCGGCAAAAATGTGGGTGTGTATTTGGATGACATTTTGATTTATTCGCCTGATCTGGAGTCTCATTGGCGGAGCGTACGTGAGGTATTACAGTTATTAATTGACAATTCGCTTTTTCCTAAGCTAGAGAAATGTGAGTTCGCTGTACAGAGAATTAGTTTTTGGGCTACATTATCTCCAGCGAGGGTTTTGAGATGGACCCGGTTAAAGTTCAAGCTGTGCAGGAATGGCCTAGGCCTATTGGTTTGAAATCGATACAGAGGTTTTTGAGTTTCGCCAATTATTACAGAAAATTCATTAAAAATTTTTCTATTATTGTTAAACCACTGACCGATCTCACCAGGAAAGGTGCTAATACGGTTCAGTGGACTACTGAGGCCATTGAAGCTTTTGTGTTTCTAAAGGAGATGTTCAGCTCTGCCCCCATCCTTATGCAGCCTGATGTGACTAAGCCGTTTTTGATTGAGGTTGATGCTTCTTCTGTGGGGGTCGGTGCGGTGTTGTCTCAGGAAATCAAGGATGGAGTACATCCCTGTGCCTTTTTTTAAAAAAAAAATTTCTGAGACTGAACTTAATTACGATATTGGTAATCGGGAATTGCTGGCTATTTAACTCGCATTTGAACACTGGCGTCATCTCTTGGAAGGTGCTGAATTTCCCATTCAGGTTTTCACTGATCATAAAAATCTGATCTATCTTGATGCTGCCAAGCGCTTGAATGCCCGTCAGGCTAGGTGGGCACTTTTTTTTTCGCGGTTTAATTTTTCTGTTATTTACATCCCGGGTACCAAGAATGTTAAAGCTGATGCTTTGTCTCGCAGCTTTTCTCCCATGGTCGGTGCTGAGGAGGAGAGCATTTTACAAGAAGGTGTTGTGATTGCTGCATTGGACTCCGTTTTGGAAGATGAGATTCTTAAAGTACAGGAGAATGCCCCATCTAACACTCCCCATGGGAGGTTGTTTGTGCCTAGGACCTTTAGGAGAGATTTGTTTGTTGAGTGTCATGAGTCTCGGTTGGCAGGTCATCCAGGAGTTTCTGAGACCAAGAGACTTGTGGGTCGCAGTTTTTGGTGGCCTGGATGGCAGAAGGAAGTCATTAAGTGGGTTCGTCAATGTACTGTGTGTGCTAGATCTAAGTCTTCTCATACTCCTGCTGTGGGGTTGCTTTGCCCTCTGGAGGTTCCTAGTGCACCTTGGACACATCTGGCTATGGACTTTATTACTGACCTTCCCTCCTCTGAGGGTTTCACGGTCATCTGGGTGGTCGTGAACCATTTTAGCAAGATGTGTCACTTGGTTCCCTTCATCAAACTGCCCTGCGCTAAGACACTCGCTAAGGCCTTTGTTAAGGAAATTGTCAGACTCCATGGTGTTCCTACTGACATTGTTTCTGATAGGGGACCTCAGTTGGTGGCTCGTTTTTGGCGTGCATTTCGTGACAGGTTGGGAGTTCATTTGTCGTTTTCTTCTGGATATCATCCTGAGTCTAATGGCCAGACAGAAAGGAAGAATCAGGATGTTGAGCAGTTCTTGCGTTGTTTTGTGGCAGACAATCAAGAGGGGTGGTCTGAGTTTCTGCCGCTTGCTGAATTTGCTCTTAACAACCATACATCCTCTTCTGCTGGGTGTTCGCCTTTTTTGTTGTTCTGGGAGACATCCGTCTTTTGGGTCATTCTCCAAATTGGTATCGGCTGTGCCTGAGGAGGAGAGTTTTTCCGGTGATATGGAGAGAGTTTGGACGGATGTGCGTGTAATCTTCAGGAGGCTAACAAAAAATCTAAAAGGTACAGGAAACGTCAAGAGGTTTTGTTTACGGTTGGTGACATGGTTTGGTTGTACTCTAAGAATCTGTGGTTGAGGATTCCTTCTAAAAAATTGGGTCCCAAGTTTGTAGGGCCCTTTAAGGTGCTTCAGGTAGTTAACCAATCTGCTGTTAGGTTGGAGATTCCCACCTCCTGGAAGATTAATCCGGTGTTTCATGTTTCTCTTTTGAAAAAAGCTGAGGTATCAGATAGAGACGCCACTGCCACTGTTCCTCCGGTGGTGGAGCACGGGGAATATGAGATTTCCCGCATCCTTAATTCTAGACGGTATAGGGGGAGTTTGCAGTATCTCGTCGCTTGGAAGGGTTTCGGTCCCGAGGATAACTCATAGGTGAGAGCGGATGATGTTTCTGCTTCCAGACTTGTCAGAGAATTTCACAAGAGGTTTCCTGATAACCCTGGGCCTAGGGGATCTGGAGGATCCTCATAGAAGAGGGGGTACTGTTAGAACCCTCCTGTTAGTTTTTTTTCTATTTTGCTGGTCACATGACCTTTTTTGCCTATTTAATCCTGCTCCGCCCTTCTGGCCTTCATTGTAATTTCTACTCTTTAGCTAGCCAGGTGCTTTGTTACCTTTCTCAGTCAGTTTAGCTTGGTCTTTTGACCTCTATGTTCTATGTTGTTTGTTTGTCTTTTTACTGCTACAATTTCTGCTAGGAGGTGTCCATCTTTCTCCCAGTCCCTAGTTCTTGTAGGGATCCCTCCCTCACATCTATAGGTCTTCGTTCAGACAAGCTGAGGACTTTAGCGGGTCTGATCGCAGGATCAGGTTCCCCGTTACATCGTAGGGATCTAGCATAGTTCTATTGTAGGGACAGATCTCCTGTCTTTCCTTAGTGCTTGTAGCAGATCATAACAGTGTGTCTGTGACCCCACCAATAAAGATGTGTGTCTATATGGCCCCATCAATAACAGGGAGGCTGTGTGATGGTTTGCGTGTCCCTGCACTAATGGGGTGTGGGCTTGTTTCCTCAACACTGCAATACTGATGGGGTGTGTGCACGTGTGTTTGGCACACGTGTACATGTCCCCTGAAATGCAGCACTGAAGGGCTGTGTGTGTGGTTCCAACACTGAAGGTGTGTGTCTGTGTCTGTTTGTGTGACCTCAGCACCAAAGGGATGTGTGTCTGTGACCCCAGCAATAAAGATGTGTGTCTCTATGGCCCCATCAATAAAGGGGTGGCTGTGTGATGGTTTGTGTGTCCCTGCACTAATGGGGTGTGTGTTTGTGTCCTCAACACTGCAGCACTGAAGGGGTGTGTGCATGTGTGTTTGGCACACATGTACATGTCTCCAGAAATGCAGCACTGAAGGGCTGTGTGTGTGGTCCCAGCACTGAAAGTGTGTGTCTGTGTCTGTTTGTGTGACCTCGGCACCAAAGGGATATGTGTCTGTGACCTCAGAAATGAAGGTGTGTCTCTGTGACCCCATTAATAACGGGGTGGCAGTGTGATGGTTTGCGTGTCCCTGCACTAATGGGGTGTGTGCTTGTTTCCTCAAAACTGCAGCACTGAAGGGGTGTGTGCACGTGTGTTTGGCACACGTGTACATGTCCCATGAAATGCAGCACTGAAGGGCTGTGTGTGTGGCCCCAGCACTGAAGGTGTGTGTCTTTGTCTGTTTGTGTGACCTCAGCACCAAAGGGATGTGTGTCTGTGACCCCAGCAATGAAGGGGTTGTGTCTCTATGGCCCCATCAATAAAGGGGTGGCTGTGTGATGGTTTGTGTGTCCCTGCACTAATGGGGTGTGTGTTTGTGTCTTCAACACTGCAGCACTGAAGGGATGTGTGCACGTGTTTTTGGCACATGTGTACATGTCTCCAGAAATGCAGCACTGAAGGGCTGTGTGAGTGGCCCCAGCACTGAAAGTGTGTGTCTGTGTCTGTTTGTGTGACCTCAGCACCAAAGGGATGTGTGTCTGTGACCCCAGAAATGAAAGGGTGTCTCTGTGACCCCATCAATAAAGGGGTGGATGTGTGATGGTTTTTGTGTCCCTGCACTAATGGTGTGTGTGTTTGTGTCCTCAACACAGCAGCACTGAAGGGGTGTGTGCACGTGTGTTTGGCACACGTGTACATGTCCCCTGAAATGCAGCACTGAAGGGCTGTGTGTGTGGCCCCAGCACTGAAGGTGTGTGTCTTTCTCTGTTTGTGTGACCTCAGCAACAAAGGGATGTGTGTCTGTGACCCCAGCAATAAAGATGTGTGTCTCTATGGCCCCATCAATAACGGGGAAGCTGTGTGATGGTTTGCGTGTCCCTGCACTAATGGGGTGTGTGCTTGTTTCCTTAACACTGCAACACTGAAGGGGTGTGTGCACGTGTGTTTGGCACACGTGTACATGTCCCCTGAAATGGAGCACTGAAGGGCTGTGTGTGTGGCTCCAGCACTGAAGGTGTGTGTCTGTGTCTGTTTGTGTGACCTCAGCACCAAAGGGATGTGTGTCTGTGACCCCAGCACCAAAGGGCTGTGTCTCTATGGCCCCATCAGTAAAGGGGTGGCTGTGTGATGGTTTGTGTGTCCCTGCACTAATGGGGTGTGTGTTTGTGTCCTCAACACTGCAGCACTGAAGGGGTGTATGCACGTGTGTTTGGCACACGTGTACATGTCCCCTGAAATGCAGCACTGAAGGGCTGTGTGTGTGGTTCCAGCACTGAAGGTGTGTGTCTGTGTCTGTTTGTGTGACCTCAGCACCAAAGGGATGTGTGTCTGTGACCCCAGCACCAAAGGGCTGTGTCTCTATGGCCCCATCAATAAAGGGGTGGCTGTGTGATGGTTTGTGTGTCCCTGCACTAATGGGGTGTGTGTTTGTGTCCTCAACACTGCAGCACTGAAGGGGTGTGTGCACGTGTTTTTGTCACAGGTGTACATGTCCCCTGAAATGCAGCACTGAAGGCTGTGTGTGTGGCCCCAGCACTGAAGGTGTGTGTCTGTGTCTGTTTGTGTGACCTCAGCACCAAAGGGATTTGTGCCTGTGACCCCAGCACTGAAGATGTGTGTTGATATGGCCCCATCAATAATGGGGTTGCTGTGTGATTGTTTGCGTGTCCCTGCACTAATCGGGTGTGTGTTTGTGTCCTCAACATTGTAGCACTGAAGGGGTGTGTGCACATGTGTTTGGCACACGTGTACATGTCCCCTGAAATGCAGCACTGAAGGGCTGTGTGTGTGGCCCCAGCACTGAAGGTGTGTGTCTGTGTCTGTTTGTGTGACCTCAGCACCAAAGGGATGTGTGTCTGTGACCCCAGCAATGAAGGGCAGTGTCTCTATGGCCCCATCAATAAAGGGGTGGCTGTGTGGTTTGTGTGTCCCTGCACTAATGGGGTGTGTGTTTGTGTCCTCAACACTGTAGCACTGAAGGGGTGTGTGCACGTGTTTTTGTCACAGGTGTACATGTCCCCTGAAATGCAGCACTGAAGGCTGTGTGTGTGGCCCCAGCACTGAAGGTGTGTGTCTGTGTCTGTTTGTGTGACCTCAGCACCAAAGGGATGTGTGTCTGTGACCCCAGAAATGAAGGGGTGTGTCTCTATGGCCTCATCAATAAAGGGGTGGCTGTGTGATGGTTTGTGTGTCCCTGCACTTATGGTGTGTGTGCTTGCTTTCTCAACACTGCAGCACTGATGGGGTGTGTGCACGTGTGTTTGGCACACGTGTACATGTCCCCTGAAGTGCAGCACTGAAGGGCTCTGTGTGTGGCCCCAGCACTGAAGGTGTGTGTCTGTGTCTGTTTGTGTGACCCCAGCACCAAAGGGATGTGTGTCTATGACCCTAGCAATGAAGGGGCGTGTCTCTATGGCCCCATCAATAAAGGGGTGGCTGTGTGATGGTTTGTGTGTCCCTGCTCTAATGGGGTGTGTGTTTGTGTCTTCAACACTGCAGCACTGGAGGGGTGTGTGCACGCGTGTTTGGCACACGTGTACATGTCCCCTGAGATGCAGCACTGAAGGGCTGTGTGTGGCCTCAGCACTGAAGGTGTGTGTCTGTGTCTGTGTGACCTCAGCACCAAAGGGATGTGTGTCTGTGACCCCAGCAATGAAGGGGTGTGTCTCTATGGCCCCATCAATAAATGGGTGGCTGTGTGACGGTTTGCGTGTCACTGCACTAATGGTGTGTGTGCTTGCTTACTCAACACTGCAGCACTGAAGGGGTGTGTGCACGTGTGTTTGGCACAAGTGTACATGTCCCCTGAAATGCAGCACTGAAGGGCTGTGTGTGTAGCCCCATCACTGAAGGTGTGTGTCTGTGTCTGTTTGTGTGACCCCAGCACCAAAGGGTTGTGTGTCTGTGACCCCAGAAATAAAGGGGTGTGTCTCTGTGACCCCTTCAATAAAGGGTGGCTGTGTTATGGTTTGTGTGTCCCTGGACTAACGGTCTGTGTGTTTTTGTACCGAGCACTGCAGCACTGAAGGGGTGTGTGCACGTGTGTTTATTGTGTGTGTATAGAGGTGAGTATTTGAGTCTGTGTGTGTATGTATGTGTGTGTTGAAGTGAGTGTGTATGTGTGTGAATGTTCATGTATGTATTGAAGGTAACCCATCACTTCATTTCAGGCCCCTAAACCACCACCATTGTGAAATACCACTGTGTAATGAGTTTATAAAGATGCCCCTGTATAAATCATTCATTTCTGCATTGTGTAGAAAATGAGCTTATAATGAACCAACAGTTTATACAAGGACATATTTATTATTCTGTTGGTGCCTTGGTGGTGATTTCATTCCCAGTCCCCTTAAAGGGTTATTTGGGACTTAAGAATTGATGACCTATCTGTAAGATAGCTGATCAGTATGAGATCGGAGGGTCTGACACCTGGCACCCCCACGACCAGCTGAAATCTGCTCCGGCAGGTGCCAGACACATGAAAAGCATACTTGATAGGACTCTGCTTCTGGTCTATAGGACGCACCCAATACTGAGCAAGATTTTTTGTTGTTAAAAAGTGCGTCATATAGTCTAGAAAATACAGTTAATGACGGTCACTCTTTAACTAAGAAATGCATCTTAACTTATGAAGGACTATATCCATCATAATTCTGCTCCCCGCATTTCTTGCAGGCTCACACGCCGAGTCTGCATCTTTCTCGGCAGATGATGGCTGTGTTATTCAGCAATCATATGCCTCTAACAGTTGCAGGTTGGGCGGAGCTCTGCCCACGACAGTTAGCCTATTAAATCTTGCTATCAGTGTGTGACAGCGGCATTTAATGTGCGCCAGCAGGGGGTGCACCATTCCATCTCTTCATTGGCGCACCCGTGACTTGATCACTGAAGATCCCTGTGTCTGTCATCACTGGATTCCTGTGACAGCCAGCCTGTTGCTAGTGTTCATAGGAGATTTCTGCTATATATAGCAATGCTGTATATAGCACAAGCAATCAGATGATTGCAGGTTCAAGCACCCTAAAGAGACGAACAAATACAGTGAAAAGTAAAAAAAAATGAAAAAAGTATAAAAGTTCAAATCATCCCAGTTTTCCCCCCATTAAAAATTAAGAAATATAAAACATTTAAAAAATACACATATTTGGTATCGCTGCGTTTGTAAAAGTCAGATCCATCAAAATATAAAATAAATGAATCCATTTAGTAAACGGCGTAACTAGAACATTACATAAAATGCCAGAATTACAGATTTTCAGTCGTTGCAACAAGAAAAAAATATATAATAACAGGCAATCAAAACATTGTATATACCCCAAAATGATATCAATATAACCATCCGTTTGTGGTGCAAAAAACGAGCCCTCACGCAGCCCCATTCCCGAAACATGAAAACGCCGCGGCTTTCAGATCTCGGAAAGTGGAGACACAAGCAAATTATTTTTATTATTTTTTTTTTACAAATTTCTGAATTTTTTTCATCACTTAAATATAAATCCTATAAATCGTCACTTAAGTAGAACAGATGAAGCTTTACTACCTCCTGCTCCAGCTCCAGCACTTCACCGCTGCCGCTGATCTTTAGTCACTGGCTTCAAGGGTGACATCATGACTGCAGCTCTGCAGCCAATCACTTGGCTCAGTGGGCCACCCTGACAGAGCTTCTAAGCTCAGTGATTGGCTGCAGCATTGATGTGTGCTGAAGTTGAGCCATCACCCCTGCAGCCAGTCACAATAGGGCACAGGAAGCGCTGAAGATCCAGAGCTGGAGCAGCAGGAGAAAGTAAAGCTCTGTGTGTTTTCTCTACCACTGGGAACCTCCTATATATTACATAAAAACATTCCTGAAAACCCCTTTAATCTGACTTTATAGAAAAAGTCTATATCCGTCTACTGTCCTCCCCTCATGAACCTCAAAATATGCCAAGTGTGAACAACTCCTGTCCCCAAATGAGGACTTGCAGGCGATCAGTTGATAGTCAGGGGTCTGGCAGTGACACCCTCAGCAATCAGCTGTGTTTTGCTGGACGTAGCGGCCTCTCCAGGACACATGTGGTATTACATGGTTCGCTTTCAAAATAATATGTAATATGTAATACATGATATCTTGAAGTCTTCCAGAAGAAGATATTGGCAGACAGGTAATGACTTATTACCTACCAGCCATTGTCTCTTTATCACTCGCTAGTTCTTATACACATTTGGATGATGTCACATCTTCGTTGGAAGCCGTATTAGGAACCTCCATCGCAGATTTTATCATCAAGGACGAGTTCTCAGCCAACAGCTATTTGGCCATTGTTCACATGATGTAACCTTATGTTATATACAGCAATATGCAGCAGGATACACGAGATCCAGGGAAACATCCGATCGCCAAAAATGGGGTCAGGAAGGAATTTTTTTCCCCCTTGAATCAGAATTCTTTTGGGGGGGTTTCTTTGCCTTCTTCTGGATCTTTGGGTCCCAATGACTCTCAGGTGGTCCCCAATGACCGCAGCTCGTTTTGTGGTCTCCACCGGGGCCAATCTGAGAGTGACTGTGACCATAGTTTAATTTCTTAAAGGACCAGTAATATTTTCATTACAATGTTGCTTATTGCTATTTCAATAAAAAAAATAATTATATATATATATATTGTTTTGTGTGTTATTTTTTCCTGGATTTCACCTTACACAGTGAGAATGATAAGAGTAATCACAAAATATGGGGGCTCCATACACATAGAGAACTCTGGTACCAAATTCCATGACAATTGTTCTGGGGTTCAGTCTGTGATGGAGCAGTAACATTGTATCCAGGACGTCGTACACACCATGCTACAGAAAGAAGACTGAAGAACGGGACGCAGCTGCAGAATACAGGAGACACAGGGTCTTGTGTAACAGTAAAAAACAGGAAAGATGATCAACAAGTGGCCGGGGGGCTCCAGGACCAAACCAGGAGGGAGGCCTCAGTCATCAGTGGCCAATATTCGCATGAAGTGGCCACATTTACCAACCGTTCTGCAGCCACTCGTTTACCTTTCTCCAACACCTCCGTCGGTCCTTGCAGTTATTAGGCCACCACTGAAATGCTTTTCTGACTACACACAGACACGTACATAGAAACCGTGCATGCCGCCATCACCGGACACAACCAGAGTCCTGGTCCAGACCAGTGGCCTTTCCAATTCAAGTCTACTTGGGTTTATACAAGGGTCCTGTCTCTAAGAGAACCATGTGCTTGCCACTTGGAACAGCAGTAATACAGTAACACCAGGTTAATATTCTTCGGGCACAGAGATGCCCAGACAGTGAACCCTCTTAAAAAGAAGAATTGGACTGACATTCCCTAAGCAATAAGTACCCACACAATTGGAGGGACAGATTGCTAGCCCTTGCTGCACCATGGTGTACGCCCAGTGGTGGCCACTCTTAGTCTAAGTTGGCTCTTCAGATTGCATGGTGATAAAGAACCTGAGGGCCATATACCTTCAAGAAAAAGATCTCATAAGGACACGTCGCCTTGAATTGTGAAGAACACAATAATGTTTTCCATACAATTCTATTGTGTTCTATTCAGGATATATTAAAAAAAAGTCTGGTCCTTAGAAGTTATAAAATGAGGTCAATACAACCTCAGGTGAAGAACAACACATCACAAATGACACCAGGTCATCGAATATTTACCAAAAAATAGACTTAAATGCAGAAACAGTGTGAAAAATTAAAGGGGTTGTCCAATGAAAACAAGCTCCAATCTACAGGAACCTTCAACCCCTTTAGATTGGAACGGTGGTCCGCATGCTAAAATGCTGCTCCATTCATTCTATATGAGGCGGCCATGAAATGAGCCCGACTTTTTTGGACCGATGAGACAGAGTGGCCTTACAGAGAAGGGTCCTTGGATTGGACACCGAGTTACGTACCCCAAAGCAGCACTGAATATGATGTACTAGTGGGAGTCACGAGTGCAAGGGTTCAAGGGCGCCAGTAGTGGAAGACATAGTGCGCGAAACCGAAGAACAAGTAAGCAGACCTGCTGATCAGCACTGCAGTGCTGAGGCCGAGTTATGGCGAAATAGGGAGCGACAGTGCGCCTCACCAGTCCTGGAGTATATTACAGAGGAAGGATACTGTGTGGAAAATGCTTCATACTGTAAAGTAAACGGCCAGAACACTTTGTGCCCCCCGATATCCCTTGTATGCCGGGACGTTGCTTGGGTCCTAAAAGATCAGGGGCCAAAGCCCCAAAGTAGGTGTTTCCCCATACAACCTCCCCGCCACTTAAAAGAGGACCTATACATATATAATTACAGTACACCATTGTTGCTAACCTAAAATACACAACTGAAAGACCAATATTCCCAAAATTACTTCTATACAAGGCAATAATAATCCCGCTACACAATGCCCTCTACCATCAACACTACACAGTGAGTACATAGCATTATGATATGACCATTGCCTCTACATAAAAAACACCCTGTACAAAGACCATCTGACTTCTCACATTTCCAGCTCCGTCCCCATCTATTCCCACCCTGCACAACCTCCCCATGCTGCCTGCTCTTCCCACGTGGAATAGGAACCTCAATACTTCAAAAATTATGTCATTACTATGATTACCCTCCACCAATTAATGCTACAAAGACTGTGTGCCAGATAGAGGGGACCTATAAAAATAATAGCGTCCCATAGAAAGTAGTAAAGACCCCACTGTGCTACCTAGCAAGTAATAATGTCAGATATGCTCTTATGAAAGTTTCAATATCTGAAGTGTTCCCTCCAAGCAACAAATACCGTTGAGTATCCCCTTTAAGTAATAATGCCCCCTTAAAGCCACAATCAAACTACACCCAACTTCAAAGTTCTTCTTCAAGTCTATGGACGATGATTTCGGGGTGGTGAAAGAAGAAATTTCTGATGATGCACCCATTTAAACGAAATAATGTCCTGAGTGCCCCCATAGCACCCTGTATATTGTATGATAGTCCCACAGCTCCCTACGCACTGTATGATGGTCCCCACAGCTCCCTATGCACTGTATGATGGTCCCCACAGCTCCCTATGCTCTGTATGATGGTCCCCACAGCTCCCTACGCTCTGTATGATGGTCCCCACAGTGCCCTATGCACTGTATGATGGTCTTCACAGCTCCCTATGCATTGTATGATGGTCCTCATAGCTCTCTACGCACTGTATGATGGTCCCCGCAGCTCCTTAAGCACTGTATGATGGTACCCACGGCTCCTTATACACTGTAAGATGGTCCCCACGGCTCTTTATGTACTGTATGATGGTCCCTGCAGCTCCCTACGCTCGGTATGATGGTCCCCACAGCTCCCTATGCACTGCATAATGGTCCCCACACCTCCCTATGCCCTGTATGATGGTCCTCACATCTCCCTATGCACTGTATGATGGTGCCCACAGCTCCTTAAGCACTGTATGATGGTCCCCACAGCTATCTATGCACTGCATAATGGTCCCCACAGCTCCCTATGCACTGCACAATGGTCCCCACAGCTCCCTATGCACTGCATAATGGTCCCCACAGCTCCCTATGCCCTGTATGATGGTCCCCACATCACCCTATACACTGCATAATGGTCCCCACAGCTCTCTATGCACTGCATAATGGTCCCCACAGCTCCCTATGAACTGTATGATGGTCCCCACAGCTCCCTATGCATTGTCTGATGGTCCCCACAGCTCCCTATGCTCTGTATGATGGTCCCCACAGCTCCCTATGCTCTGTATGATGGTCCCCACAGCTCCCTATGCACTGTATGATGGTCCCCACAGCTCCCTATGCCCTGTATGATGGTCCCCACAGCTCCCTATGCACTGTATGATGGTCTCCACAGCTCCCTATAAATTGTCTGATGGTCCCCACAGCTCCCTATGCACTGTATGATGGTCTCTACAACTCCTTATAACTGGCATGATGGTCCCTACAACTCCCTATATCCTGTATAATGGCCCTCACAGCCCCATATATACAGTACTGTATGATGGCCCCCGCAGCTCAACATATATTGTATGATGGCCCCCACACCCACTTGTACACTATATTATGGCCCCTACAGCTCCCTTTATACTGTATGATGGCCCCACGGCCCCTTATAAACTGTATTCTGGCACCCACTCCCCATTTTATATAATATGATGGTCCCACTGCCCCTCATATATAGCATGATGACTCCCATAGCCCCTTATAGTATGATGGCACCCACACCCCTTATATATACAGGTGCATCTCACTAAATTACAATATCATCAAAAAGTTTATTTATTTTAGTTCTTCAATGCTGAAAATGAAACTCATATATTATATAAAGTCATTACAATCAAAGTGATCTATTTCAAGTGTTTATTTCTATTAATGTTGATGATTATGGCCAGGGGCGCACATAGAAATCATGAGGCCCCATAGCAGAAGCTCTAATTGGACCCCACCACCAAAAAAATAAAGAAATATTTGTCTGTGTCACAGAAGAGCCGATCTCACAACTTTCCAGCCTTTACTTCGCTTTTCTAATGTTCCTCCTACTGAAGTCCTAGATCCCTCTTTCATTGCCCTCATGAAGTATGATGCCAATAAAAGTGCCCCCCAAACACAGTATGATACCCCATGGTGCATTCCTCCACATTAGCCTCTACATGAACAGTATAATGACCTTATTGTACCCCACTTCAACTCCCAAGGAAAAGTATGGTGACCCTAACACAGTATGATTCCCCCAACTGTGACTCCCACACAGCCCTCCATACAGTATAATGGCCCACACAGCCCTCCATACAGTATAATGGGCCTACATACAGTATAATGGCCCACACTAGCCCTCCAAACAGTATAATGGCCCCACACAGCCCTCCAAACAGTATGATGGACCCCACACAAACCTTCACACCGTATAATTGCTTTCATGCAGTATAACGGCCCCCCACATAGCCCTCAAAATATCATAATGGCCCCACAAAGACTTCCATATAGTATAATATGCCACCCATAATCCTCCATATAGTATAATGCACCCTCCAAAATCCTCCATATAGTATAATGCACCCCCCATAATCCTCCATATAGTATAATGAACTTCCCATGGTCCTCGATAGAATATAATGCACTCCCCATAGTCCTCCATGCAGTATATTTCACATCCCAAAGGGTAAAATGCAGCCCCCATATAGTATAATGCACCACACAGTCCTGCAGTATTATGGGCACCACGTACTCACTGATTTTAAAATACCGTATGTTTTAAATAAGACGACCCGAGTATAAGTCGAGGCCCCTAATTTTAACACAAAAAAACTGGGAAAACGTATTGAGTTGAGTATAAGCTTAGGGTAGGAAAGGCAGCAGCTACTGGAAAATTTCACCATCGTGGTATGTATGGCACCCCTCATCACCAATCCTGGTACGTATGGCACCCCTCATCCCCCAATCCTGGCACATATGGCACCCCTCATCCCCCAATCCTGGTATGCATGGCCCCCTCATCCCCCAATCCTGGTATGTGTGGCCTCCTCATCCCCCAATCCTGGTATGTGTGGCCTCCTCATCCCCCAATCTTGGTATGTGTGGCCTCCTCATCCCCCAATCCCGGTATGTGTGGCCTCCTCATCCCCCAATCCTGGAATGTGTGGCCTCCTCATCCCCCAATCCTGGTATGTGTGGCCTTCTCATCCCCCAATCCCCTGGTGTGTGTGGACCCCTCAACTCCCAATCCTGGTATGCATGGCCCCCTCATCCCCCAATCCTGGTATGTGGGGCCTCCTCACCCCCCCAATCCTGGTATGTGTGGCCCCATCACTGCACACTGTCTGTCATCACTGTATTCCTGTGACAGCCAGCCTGTTGCTAGTGTTCATAGGAGACCGTGATTTCTGCTATATATAGCAATGCTGTATATAGCACAAGCAATCAGATGATTGCAGGTTCAAGCCCCCTAAAGAGACAAATACAGTGAAAAGTAAAAAAAAAAAATCAAAAAAGTATAAAAGTTCAAATCATCCCAGTTTTCTCCCCATTAAGAATTATAAAACATTTTAAAAAATACACATATTTGGTATCGCTGCGTTTGTAAAAGTCAGATCCATCAAAATATAAAATAAATTAATCCATTTAGTAAACGGCGTAACTAGAACATTACATAAAATGCCAGAATTACAGATTTTCAGTCGTTGCAACAAGAAAAAAATAAATAATAACAGACAATCAAAACATTGTATATACCCCAAAATGATATCAATATAACCATCAGTTTGTGGTGCAAAAAACAGCCCTCACGCAGCCCCATTCCCGAAACATGAAAACGCCACGGCTTTCAGATCTCGGAAAGTGGCGACACAAGCAAATTATTTTTATTATTTTTTTTACAAATTTCAGAATTTTTTTTCATCACTTAAATATAAATCCTATAAATCGTCAGTTAAGTAGAACAGATGAAGCTTTACTACCTCCTGCTCCAGCTCCAGCACTTCACCGCTGCCGCTGATCTTTAGTCACTGGCTTCAAGGGTGACATCATGACTGCAGCTCTGCAGCCAATCACTTGGCTCAGTGGGCCATGCTGACAGAGCTTCTAAGCTCAGTGATTGGCTGCAGCAGTGATGTGTGCTGAAGTTGAGCCATCACCCCTGCAGCCTGTCACAATAGAGCACAGGAAGCGCTGAAGATCCAGAGCTGGAGCAGCAGGAGAAAGTAAAGCTCTGTGTGTTTTCTCTACCACTGGGAACCTCCTATATATTACATAAAAACATTCCTGAAAACCCCTTTAATCTGACTTTATAGAAAAAGTCTATATCCAGCTACTGTCCTCCCCTCATGAATCACAAAATATGCCAAGTGTGAACAGCTCCTGTCCCCAAATGAGGACTTGCAGGCGATCAGTTGATAGTCGGGGGTCCGGCAGTGAACACCCTCAGCAATCAGCTGTGTTTTGCTGGACGTAGTGGCCTCTCCAGGACACATGTGGTATTACATGGTTCGCTTTCAGAATAATATGTAATATGTAATACATGATATCTTGAAGTCTTCCAGAAGAAGATATTGGCAGACAGGTAATGACTTATTACCTACCAGCCATTGTCTCCTTTATCACTCGCTAGTTCTTATACACATTTGGATGATGTCACATCTTCGTTGGAAGCCGTATTAGGAACCTCCATCGCAGATTTTATCATATAGGACGAGTTCTCAACCAACAGCTATTTGGCCATTGTTCACATGACGTAAGCCTATGTTATATACAGCAATATGCAGCAGGATACACGAGATCCAGGGAAATATCCAATCGCCAGAAATGGGGTCAGGAATGGTATGTGTGGCCTCCTCATCCCCCCAATCCTGGTATGCATGGCCCCCTCATCCCCCAATCCTGGTATGCATAGCCCCCTCATCCCCCAATCTTGGTATGTATGGCCTCCTCACTCCCCAATCCTGGTATGTGTGGCCCCATCACTGCACACACAAAAAATAAACACTTATACTCACCTTCCTTCCTCACCTCTGCTCCAGAACTGCTGTGTTCTGTCTGCCAGCAGCTCATGTTGGTATCTGAGCAGCGCGCGCTCTCAGTTGTCGGGGTGAGCTGCTGCTGCTGCTGGCATATTCACTCCTCTCCACGCCGGGACTATGAAAGTTGACAAGCGTGAATATGCATTCTCTTTAGTAGCGGGCACTGTAAGCAGGAGCCACGGCTCAGCGCTCCTCCGTGCCCTCTACTAAAGAGAATGAATATTCCCTCTTCTCCACGCCCATGGAAGTGGAGAAGAGGGAATATTCATGTCCCTTTAGCAGCAGGCACACGTGTTAGCTACAGCAGCCGTTACTGCGTGTGCCCGCTCCTCCGCCGCCGCAACCTCCCACCCCCCCAATACTCACCTATCCTCCTCGCTCCCCCGAGGCTCACGGGCCCCATAGCAGTGGTGTGGCCTGCCACCATTGGCGGTACGCCACTGATTATGGCTTACAGCCAATGAAATCACAAAAGTCATTATCTCAGTAAATTAAAATACTTCATAACATCAGCCTGAAAAATGTTTTTAAAATCCGAAATGTTGGCCTACTGAAATGTATGTTCAGTAAATGCACTCAATACTTGGTCGGGGCTCCTTTTGCATCAATTACTGCATAGTGCGGCGTGGCATGGAGGCGATCAGCCTGTGGCACTGCTGAGGTGTTATGGAAGCCCAGGTGGCTTTGATAGCAGCCTTCAGCTCGACAGCATTGTTGGGTCTGGTGTCTCATCTTCCTCTTGACAATACCCCATAGATTCTCTATAATAGTTTCTCTATGGGGTTAAGTTCAGGTGAATTTGCTGGCCAATTAAGCAAAGTGATACTGTTGTGTGTAAACCAGGTATTGGTACTTTTGGCAGTGTGGACAGGGGCCAAGTCCTGCTGGAGAATGAAATTTACATCTCCAAAAAGCTTGCCGGCAGAGGGAAGCATGAAGTGCTGTAAAATGTCCTGGTAGATTGCTGCGCTGACTTTGATCTTGATAAAACACAGTGGACCTACACCAGCAGATGACATGGCCCCCCAAACCATCACTGATTGTGGAAACTTCACACTAGACCTCCAGCAGCTTGGATTGTGGCCTCTCCACTCTTCCTCCAGTCTCTGGGACCTTGATTTCCAAAGGAAAATTGGAACTCTGGGACCTTGTGGATGGTGTCAATGACTGCCTTCTTGGCATTTGTAAAGTCAGCAGTCTTCCCCATGATTGTGGAGCCTACTGAAACAGACTATGGGACATTTTTAAACACTTAGGATGCCGTTGCAGGTGCTTTTTGTTAATTATTCTAATTTACTGAGATATTGACTTTAGTATTTTCATTGGCTGTAAGCCATAATCGTCAACATTAACAGAAATAAACACTTGAAATAGATCACTCTGTCTGTAATGACTCTATATAATATATGAGTTTCACTTTTTCTATTGAAGAACTCAAATAAATTAACTTTTTGATGATATTCTAATTTAGTGAGATGCACCTGCATATGATGACTGTTGCCCCCAGTGGAATATGTGCGGTGTCTATTTTGGGATATTTTAGTACACCCATGATGATACTATAGACAGCCATTATACCTGGAATGGCCCCTTCCTTGCGTGCCTTGCTTTTTTTTGCTTACATGTCTAACAATCACATATGTGTTGTGTCCCTTCCCCCATCATCCTATTCTTCTATTGCTGAATAAATAGGATAGATTTTATACTCCCTGGACTCCTTTGATGGTCTTTTACCCTGCGGGGTTTTCTTTCATATATGGACTCGCTGTGTGGTGGTGATGGTAGAGGACATTGTGTAGCAGGATCATTTTGGCCTTGTATAGTAGTAATTTTGGGAATATTGGTCTTTGTATAGTGTATTTTAGATTAGTAACAGTGGTATACTGTAATTATATATGTATAAATCCTCTTTTAAGTGGCAGGGAGGTTATATGGGGAAACATGTACTTTGGGGCTTGGGTCCCTGATCTCTTAGGACCCCAGCAATGCTCCTGCACTGGGGAAAAGCAGGGTCTGGAGGCCACTTTAATATGATCATTTTACGGATATGACGCCAAAGAAACTAATGAAGTGCTTTGCAAAGTGCCGTAATTAAAAAATAAAATGGCGCCATTTTACAAGACCCGTAGCGTCTCCATTTTTCGGGATCTGGGGCCGGGTTTATTTTTTGCACGCCGAGCTGAAGTTTTTATTGATACCATTTTGGGGTAGATCCGATGTTTTGATCGCCCGTTATTGCATTTTATTGCAATGTTGCGGCGACCAAAAAACGTAGTTCTGGCGTTTAGAATTTTTTTCTCGTTACGCCGTTTACCGATTGGATTAATTATTTTTTTATATTGATAGATCGGGCGATTCTGAGCACGGCAATACCAAATATGTGTATGTGGGTGGTATTCTTAGAATTTTATTTTGAATGGGGCGAAAGGGGGGTGATTTAAACTTTTATATATTTTAAATTTTTTTTTTTTTTTTAAAAACATTTTTTTTTTACACTTTTTGCTTGCTTCTATAGTCTCATTAGGAGGCTAGAAGCAGCAACTGTCCAATCACCTCTGCTATATACAGGGGATGAGCAGATCAGCTCTATGTAGTAGAAATGCTCCTGTGCTATGAGCGCCGACCACTAGGTGGCGCTCATAGCGTCAGTACATGACAATCACTGGGGTCTGTTGCAGACCCAGGGTTGTCGTGCCCACCCATCAGTGACCCGCGATTACGTGACGGGGTCACAGATGGGCGGGGTAAGTGACGCGCTTCCGGCGCGGCGCTGTTAAATGCCGCAGTCAGAGATTGACAGTGTAACGGGTCTGGGAGGTGGAACCTCAGAGCAACTATACAAAGGGGCAGTCCTTGTAAGGAAGCGGGTGGCTCCCAGGGAAGGCGGGCAGGTAGTCACGGCAAGTGACAGGGACAGTCTCTGGGTAGAAGGGCAGGAGGTCACGGCAAGTGACGGGGACAGTCTCTTGACAGGCGGATGGTCACGGCAAGTGACAGCAGGATAAGAGTCTCTAGATAGGCTAGCAGGCAGGTAGCAGGTGAGCGCTCCCAGGTGAGCGGGCAAGAGTCTCTGGACAGGCAGGTGGTCACGGCAAGTGACGGCAGAGCCTCCAGATAGGCTAGCAGGCAGGTAGCAGGTGAGCGCTCCCAGGTGAGCGGGCAAGAGTCTCTGGACAGGCAGGTGGTCACGGCAAGTGACGGCAGAGCCTCCAGGTACGCTAGCAGGCAGGTAGCAGGTAAGCGCTCCCAGGTGAGCGGGCAGGAGTCTCTGGACAGGCAGGTGGTCACAGCAAGTGACGGCAGAGCCTCCAGATAGGCTAGTAGGCAGGTAGCAGGTGAGCGCTCCCAGGTGAGCGGGCAAGAGTCTCTGGACAGGCAGGTGGTCACGGCAAGTGACGACAGAGCCTCCAGGTAGGCTAGCAGGCAGGTAGCAGGTGAGCGCTCCCAGGTGAGCGGGCAAGAGTCTCTGGACAGGCAGGTGGTCACGGCAAGTGACGACAGAGCCTCCAGGTAGGCTAGCAGGCAGGTAGCAGGTGAGCGCTCCCAGGTGAGCGGGCAGGAGTCTCTGGACAGGCAGGTGGTCACGGCCAGTGACGGCAGAGCCTCCAGGTAGGCTAGCAGGCAGGTAGCAGGTGAGCGCTCCCAGGTGAGCGGGCGGGCAGATCCATAGACAGACTGACAGGTGTTAGAAGGCAGACTGTCGGACCGCAGGAATGCAAGCAGATAGACAGGAATCAGGTAGGTATCAAGCAGAGATCTGGCAGGTAACTGGCAGGTATCTGGTAACGGGACCTGAGGGCTGAAGCAGAGTTGAAAGGCTTTGCAACAACATTGCTCGGGCACCTCCATTTTGGAGGAGGTGCCTTATATATGGTGAGGTCCTCCGGCCATTGGCCGGGGACTCCTTAGGACGGTGCGCGCGGCCCCTTTAAGAGAGGGAGAGCGCGCACGCGCGTGCCCTAAGCACAGAGGCCGGGAAGCAGCGCGCGCTGCCAGCAGAGCGGGAGGAAGCTGCCGGGCACAGAGCGGAGAGGTGAGGGGAACGGCGTCCCTGCCTAGCAGGAGGCAGGGACGCCGACGCTACAGACAGCAGCATTTAACATGTTAACAGCCGCAAGTGGATCGCGATTCCACCCGCGGCTGTTGGGGGCACATGTCAGCTGTATAAATCACGGTTTTAGGCACTGGCCTTGTAGTGTGGTATTGGTCTGCGACCAAGTGTGAATAGGTTCAACAAAACACAGCTGGCAGACTTTAAATGGAGGGTAATATTTGGCACGCTCCACAAAATGTCACGATTATTAGGTAAGGTGTGTATAGGAAAATGTTATTTAAGGAAATAAAATGTACATTTTATTGGGGAATCCACCGCAGTCAGTGATTTTAGTCCAGTGTTTTCCTGTAACTCACATAGCAGTAGAAGACAAAGACAGAAACACAATATACAAATAACGGTAAAGTTTTAAATATTAGGGTTAGGATGTCCCATAAGGGTCACTGTAGCACCCCGAGGGCTCGGCTGCTACAGGGGTATTGCACCTCGAACCAGAGGTGTGGTATTCCACTCCCGGGTAAGGATGGAGTGTGGACTAGAACTCAGTTAGCTGCATGCACCACATACATCCCATTTCCGGGGGACAGATCAACGGTACTCCCACCAGATAGATGTGCAGGTACGACAGCGTCTGTCCCTGGCTGGAGTGGGAGGGGGGGAGGAATATCCCAGTGGTGCAGGAGCAGAGAGGGGAGGGACTCTGGGCATAGGAAGGAGCCCATTGGTGGCTAGTCACCTGGGCTCGGGTGTCAGAGGGAGTATAAAAGGTGGGCACCATCTTAGGAGTTCAGTTCAGTCAGACAGAAGAAGAGGAGAAGAGTAGTGACAGGGAGCAGCAGCCCTGTCTGGGTGCTGCTCCTGAAGGGAGCAAGAGAGAGAAAGACAAGAGGAAAGGAACAAGGAACAAGGAAGGAATGGAACCTGGAGAAAGGCCCAGAGACATGAAGGAAGAGGGAACCCGAACACGCTAGGAGTCAGCGGGTGAAGGGTTGGCAGATCAGGGTACCGGATCCCGAACTGGTGGAGGCCACTTATCCTCAGCCAGGAACCGGAGGTCGTGGCCACGTCTTGGCGCGACCACTCACTACACTCACCACGAAGGCACGCCACATAGGGTCAGGGAAACCGGAGATAGGTTTCGCCACCAGAAGACCCGAGGAAGCTGGACATGGGTGGGTCCCTAGTGGGGACGGCCAGAGAAAGGAACGGAGAAAGGAGTTCAAGGTCACACTCTGGAACTGCCTGGGGGTTGGTCGAGCCCCGTACCTGGTGGACGCAGCACGGCTCGGGTCGTCATCACCTGCAGGACTGACACTGATAACATCTGTGAGTAAAGCATTGAAAACTGCAATCAGTCTCTGTGTTCCATCGCACTACCAGCACTAAAGGTACCGGGACGCCCTTTCTATCACTCCCTTCACCCGCACCAGCTGCCCTGAGGCCATACCTCTCCCGTTGGGGGTTATACCACCATTGCTGCACACATACCACCGGCCTCAGCGGACTGTTCTGCAGCGGCGGCCTTGCGACCGCAAATCAACGGGTGGCGTAGTCGACACTTAAACAACATCTACAAAGACTGCCACACACTTAGTTTGACCACCCTGGGCACGGACCGGGTCACCGCCACTCGGAGACTACTACCCCCATCGGATCCGGCTCCGGGTATTCCCCCGCGCACACGTGCGCCGCACTACAGCACTGGCCCAGGGGGCGCGTCAACTTTGGCGTAGTCGGCAGGATCTCGTGCCCGTAACCACCGGGTACTGCGTGCCTGAAAAAGAGACTTTTTACTTACCTGTGGTGAAGTTTCCCGCCGTCCGGAGTCGTTTCCCGCCATCCGGAGCCGATTCCCGCCATCCGACGCCATCTTCTGCCTTCTTCCCGCCATCCGTGGAGTTTTCCCGCCATTGGGCGCCATCTTGAGGACGCCGCGCGGGAAGAAGAGGGGTGTGGACTCCGAAAGCCCGCGAGAACTGAAGCCCCGCCTCACGTCCGGACGTTGCGTAAGGTCCTAGAAGGAGCCCAGTGACGCCGACGTCAGAGGAGCGCGACGGAAGGTCCTCAACCCTGACGATCCACTGCGGAGCCGCGGCCTACGGAAGAGGATCATCGCAAGGTAGGCCACGGTCCACTAGGGGGGAGGAGGATGTCGGATACGGAGGAGAGCTTCACCGCCACAGCCGCCATACCAGATTGCAGAGCTGCTAGCGGTGCTCCAGAAGGAAGAACCGGAGTACGCGCAGGCCGCGCTGGAAGAGCTGAACAGGAGGATGATCTGGGCGCAACGAGACGTGCTTGCCGGGTGGAAGGAGGAGTTGACCCGGCGCACGCTGACCTGCCAACCGGAGGTGCAGCCACCATCCAGCACCGCGTCGATCCCGAGAGGCAGCAGAAGCGGACCGGAGGCCGGGGACGCCGCCGCGGGGGAGGCCGCAACGACAAGTAAGGGGAACGCCGTTACTCCGGGCCCTGAGGCCGCGGACCTGCCCCTACCTCCCGCCGCGGGACCCGAAGCTCTGGGTGCCGCACCGCCCACCGTACCTCCACCACCAGTAGTCAGCCCTCCAGCAGCAAGCTCTGCAGCGGAGCCTCGCCCTGAACCGTGCTCCCCAACACCGGGCACGATCAGAAAGTCACCGGCCTGGTTAAAAGGCCGAGTGCCCGCGGGCGCTGCACCCCAGCCGGGGCCCCCAGTCGTGCCATCATTGGGGAAAGACCTGTATGAGCAGCACACCTGCCTGGATGGGACACCATTCATCTGGCCGCCTGAGTACACCAACCCCCGTTCCAGGAAGAGTCATCCCGTAGGAGCAAGGGCCCCAGATGAACCGCTAATCCCAGCTCCGGAGCCCGTGGACCTCTCTTCACCCCGCTGGAGGAAGCCCAATTCGAGGGGGACCCCACTGGAGAAGACCTGATGGGGTTCACTCAGGAGACCCGGGCGGGCGCCGCCCGGCGCTATGAGACCTGCCGCCAACAACTGGCAACGTTTGAGCGGGAGCGGAGAGAGAGGAAAGTGAAGGAGGAGTGGCTCCACATTAAAAACGTGGAGCAGAAGACAAGGACCCGCCAGGACCCCATCCCCCGTACAGCTCACGGTCCCCGAGTCATCGGGACTGTTGTTAAGTTTCACATGGCATGTGGCTGGGGCATCATCCAAGACCTGAGGACCATAAGCCAGGTGTTTGTAAACAGGAGCGACGTAGAGTCCCACCTACCGGAGGGGCACAGTGGACGGGACCTGGTGCCTGGAGATACCGTCACCTATACCAGGCATAAGGGAGTGAAGGGGTGGTACGCCCTTCATGTCCACCGGGTCAAGGAAGAAGAGGAGCAATCGTACCAGGAGGAGGAGGAGAAAGAGGGCCCGGACGGGTCTGAACCTGAGGAAGAGAAAGGAGCGTGTGGAGCACACCGTTAATCGTAAACGGTAAAAGAGGAGATGTAAATAGTTACCCGACCGGGTATAAGGACTGTTGTGGGACTGTTTCCACTAAGAGTGTGGTCCCCGTTGGGACAGAAAGAGAACTGTTGCCTATTTTTGCCCTAATCCCTAACCTGACCGAGGACTGAGAGCGGTCATCCCTTCCCTCTACCTGGCCGAAGACTGAGAGCGGCCAGATCCCAAGATCCCAAGAACCCGAGATTTCAAGAATGTTTTATTTGAGAATGCCTTAATGTGAAATTTGATATGATGCCAAAGTTTTGCATAGTGTTTTTGTAAAAGAGTTCCGGTGGCATTAGCCAGCTGTTGAGAAAACCTCCCATAAAGGGATGGATGAAAGTTGATGTGTTTTATGTGTACGTACACTTTAAAAATTGTTTTTACTCTATTTCAGCCCGAGGACGTGCTGTGGTTTACCAGGGGGGAATGTAGCACCCCGAGGGCTCGGCTGCTACAGGGGTATTGCACCTCGAACCAGAGGTGTGGTATTCCACTCCCGGGTAAGGATGGAGTGTGGACTAGAACTCAGTTAGCTGCATGCACCACATACATCCCATTTCCGGGGGACAGATCAACGGTACTCCCACCAGAAAGATGTGCAGGTACGACAGCGTCTGTCCCTGGCTGGAGTGGGAGGGGGGGAGGAATATCCCAGTGGTGCAGGAGCAGAGATGGGAGGGACTCTGGGCATAGGAAGGAGCCCATTGGTGGCTAGTCACCTGGGCTCGGGTGTCAGAGGGAGTATAAAAGGTGGGCACCATCTTAGGAGTTCAGTTCAGTCAGACAGAAGAAGAGGAGAAGAGTAGTGACAGGGAGCAGCAGCCCTGTCTGGGTGCTGCTCCTGAAGGGAGCAAGAGAGAGAAAGACAAGAGGAAAGGAACAAGGAACAAGGAAGGAATGGAACCTGGAGAAAGGCCCAGAGACATGAAGGAAGAGGGAACCCGAACACGCTAGGAGTCAGCGGGTGAAGGGTTGGCAGATCAGGGTACCAGATCCCGAACTGGTGGAGGCCACTTATCCTCAGCCAGGAACCGGAGGTCGTGGCCACGTCTTGGCGCGACCACTCACTACACTCACCACGAAGGCACGCCACATAGGGTCAGGGAAACCGGAGATAGGTTTCGCCACCAGAAGGCCCGAGGAAGCTGGACATGGGTGGGTCCCTAGTGGGGACGGCCAGAGAAAGGAACGGAGAAAGGAGTTCAAGGTCACACTCTGGAACTGCCTGGGGGTTGGTCGAGCCCCGTACCTGGTGGACGCAGCACGGCTCGGGTCGTCATCACCTGCAGGACTGACACTGATAACATCTGTGAGTAAAGCATTGAAAACTGCAATCAGTCTCTGTGTTCCATCGCACTACCAGCACTAAAGGTACCGGGACGCCCTTTCTATCACTCCCTTCACCCGCACCAGCTGCCCTGAGGCCATACCTCTCCCGTTGGGGGTTATACCACCATTGCTGCACACATACCACCGGCCTCAGCGGACTGTTCTGCAGCGGCGGCCTTGCGACCGCAAATCAACGGGTGGCGTAGTCGACACTTAAACAACATCTACAAAGACTGCCACACACTTAGTTTGACCACCCTGGGCACGGACCGGGTCCCCGCCACTCGGAGACTACTACCCCCATCGGATCCGGCTCCGGGTATTCCCCCGCGCACACGTGCGCCGCACTACAGCACTGGCCCAGGGGGCGCGTCATCACCATTACGAGGCGGGATGGCTTTCGCATTATTTAGATCAAAATTATGTTAACTAAGTACGCTTTATTATTTTCATGCACTATTGCGATTTATTTATTTATTGCAGGGTGTTTGAGTATTGTATTTCTGTCTTAGTTTTTTTTCTGGTTAGTGGCCATGTGTGAACATGCTCTTACATGCTGCATGCACGACAATTTAAATTCCAGTTCATGTCTCGAGGTTTTTTTCATATAGCAGTAGGTTATATGGATTAAAATAAAGGTTCATTTAAATAGCTGTCATGAATTATAACATGGGGCTGTGGGATATTTGCAGTCTGTGACTTTTTTGTTTAGTAATTTATTTCCTGAAGTGTAAACTTGATACATAAAACAGCAGTGTCCGTTATGATGACATCACAAAGCACATGACAGCACCGAGAACATGACATCATAGACCTCACATGACATCATAACTGCTACAGAATGTACAAAGTTCTATTCCTGAGCCATCTTGTGTCACAGCTTGAAGAGGACCAGTCCAGGTAAGTAGCTCATCACTGAACGCTGGGGATCGGGTCACTTCGGAAAGGGTGGAGGACTGGCTGCACAGCATTGTGTCACAGCACAAACAGCAGAGTAAGATCAGGAAGAGATCTGCAGTGTGTGCTGTATGGACTGTGTCCTCATCCCCATGATATTTCCAGATGATTATTAGCTGCATTGTTTTCTTTCTTCCTGACCTTCCTCAAGGCTGTTCTGAGATCTGTGGAGTAACTATCATACGTCCGGCAATTATCAACTGAGAAGACTTTTTGGGATTCAGCAAGAAGGTAGGTGTGCGTGCATGTGAGTGTGTGTGTAGGCACAGCATTGAAGGTTTGTGTGACCCCAGATCTAAAGGGAAGTGTGTCTGTGACCCCAGCACTACAATGATGTGTGTCTGTGACCCCATCAATAAAGGGATGTGTGTCTGTGACCCCACCAATAAAGGGATGTGTGTCTGTGACCCCACCAATAAACGGATGTGTGCCTGTGACCCCACCAATAAAGGGGTGGCAGTGTGATGGTTTGTGTGTCCCTGCACTAATGGGGTGTGTATTTGTGTCCTCAACACTGCAGCACTGAAGGGGTGTGTGCACGTGTGTTTGGCACACATGTACATGTCTCCAGAAATGCAGCACTGAAGGGCTGTGTGTGTGGCCCTAGCACTGAAAGTGTGTGTCTGTGTCTGTTTGTGTGACCTCAGCACCAAAGGGATGTCTGTCTGTGATCCCAGAAATGAAGGGGTGTCTCTGTGACCCCATCAATAACGGGGTGGCTGTGTGACGGTTTGCGTGTCCCTGCACTAATGGGGTGTGTGCTTGTTTCCTCAACACTGCAGCACTGAAGGGGTGTGTGCACGTGTGTTTGGCACACGTGTACATATCCTCTGAAATGCAGCACTGAAGGGCTGTGTGTGTGGCTCCAGCACTGAAGGTGTGTGTCTGTGTCTGTTTGTGTGACCTCAGCACAAAAGGGATGTGTGTCTGTGACCCCAGCAATAAAGATGTGTGTCTCTCTGGCCCCATCAATAACGGGGAAGCTGTGTGATGGTTTACGTGTCCCTGCACTAATGGGGTGTGTGCTTGTTTCCTCAACACTGCAACACTGAAGGGGTGTGTGCACGTGTGCTTGGCACACATGTACATTTCTCCAGAAATGCAGCACTGAAGGGCTGTGTGTGTAGCCCCAGCACTGAAAGTGTGTGTCTGTGTCTGTTTGTGTGACCTCACCACCAAAGGGATGTGTGTCTGTGACCCCAGAAATGAAGGGGTGTCTCTGTGACCCCATCAATAAAGGGGTGGATGTGTGATGGTTTGCGTGTCCCTGCACTAATGGGGTGTGTGTTTGTGTCCTCAACACTGCAGCACTGAAGGGGTGTGTGCACGTGTGTTTGGCACATGTGTACATGTCCCCTGAAATGCAGTACTGAAGGGCTGTGTGTGTGGCCCCAGCACTGAAGGTGTGTGTCTGTTTGTGTGACCTCAGCACCAAAGGGATGTGTGTCTGTGACCCCAGCAATGAAGGGCTGTGTCTCTATGACCCATCAATAAAGGGGTGGCTGTGTGATGGTTTGTGTATCCCTGCACTAATGGGGTGTGTGTTTGTGTACTCAACACTGCAGCACTGAAGGGGTGTGTGCACGTGTTTTTGGCACACATGTACATGTCTTTCCGCTGGTGGGACGGCTTGTATACTTTTTTTGATCAAAAATAGTTCACTAAGTACCCTATATTTATTATGAAACTTTGCTTTACATTTATATATAATGATGGTAGGGTATGAGATATATTTTTGTCTTTTGTCTTTTGTAGGTTTTGCTCCTTTTTGCTAGTGTGAACATGCTCCTAATTCTTGCATGTCTACCATCTTAGACCTCAGTTCACATTGCTTGGTTTTTTGTCTTGTTTGCATTCTGTGCAATTTAAGGGTGTGGCATCCCCTTTGTTGAGCTGACTGGTATATATGTAGCTTACCACGGGCCTGGGTGGTCTGGAGTTGGGACCCGGTCCTATTTGTCTACCCTTTTATATGCATTACTTCAACTCTGATATACAGTAAGGTTTTTAATATAGGCAGTATAGGTACCGTCCCAATTTAGGGTCACCTTGCCGCTGGTGGGACGGCTTGTATACTTTTTTTGATCAAAAATAGTTCACTAAGTACCCTATATTTATTATGCAACTTTGCTTTACATTTATATATAATGATGGTAGGGTATGAGATATATTTTTGTCTTTTGTCTTTTGTAGGTTTTGCTCCTTTTTGCTAGTGTGAACATGCTCCTAATTCTTGCATGTCTACCATCTTAGACCTCAGTTCACATTGCTTGGTTTTTTGTCTTGTTTGCATTCTGTGCAATTTAAGGGTGTGGCATCCCCTTTGTTGAGCTGACTGGTATATATGTAGCTTACCACGGGCCTGGGTGGTCTGGAGTTGGGACCCGGTCCTATTTGTCTACCCTTTTATATGCATTACTTCAACTTTGATATACAGTAAGGTTTTTAATATAGGCAGTATAGGTACCGTCCCAATTTAGGGTCACCTTGCCGCTGGTGGGACGGCTTGTATACTTTTTTTGATCAAAAATAGTTCACTAAGTACCCTATATTTATTATGCAACTTTGCTTTACATTTATATATAATGATGGTAGGGTATGAGATATATTTTTGTCTTTTGTAGGTTTTGCTCCTTTTTGCTAGTGTGAACATGCTCCTAATTCTTGCATGTCTACCATCTTAGACCTCAGTTCACATTGCTTGGTTTTTTGTCTTGTTTGCATTCTGTGCAATTTAAGGGTGTGGCATCCCCTTTGTTGAGCTGACTGGTATATATGTAGCTTACCACGGGCCTGGGTGGTCTGGAGTTGGGACCCGGTCCTATTTGTCTACCCTTTTATATGCATTACTTCAACTTTGATATACAGTAAGGTTTTTAATATAGGCAGTATAGGTACCGTCCCAATTTAGGGTCACCTTGCCGCTGGTGGGACGGCTTGTATACTTTTTTTGATCAAAAATAGTTCACTAAGTACCCTATATTTATTAAGCAACTTTGCTTTACATTTATATATAATGATGGTAGGGTATGAGATATATTTTTGTCTTTTGTCTTTTGTAGGTTTTGCTCCTTTTTGCTAGTGTGAACATGCTCCTAATTCTTGCATGTCTACCATCTTAGACCTCAGTTCACATTGCTTGGTTTTTTGTCTTGTTTGCATTCTGTGCAATTTAAGGGTGTGGCATCCCCTTTGTTGAGCTGACTGGTATATATGTAGCTTACCACGGGCCTGGGTGGTCTGGAGTTGGGACCCGGTCCTATTTGTCTACCCTTTTATATGCATTACTTCAACTTTGATATACAGTAAGGTTTTTAATATAGGCAGTATAGGTACCGTCCCAATTTAGGGTCACCTTGCCGCTGGTGGGACGGCTTGTATACTTTTTTTGATCAAAAGTAGTTCATTAAGTACCCTATATTTATTATGCAACTTTGCTTTACATTTATATATAATGATGGTAGGGTATGAGATATATTTTTGTCTTTTGTCTTTTGTAGGTTTTGCTCCTTTTTGCTAGTGTGAACATGCTCCTAATTCTTGCATGTCTACCATCTTAGACCTCAGTTCACATTGCTTGGTTTTTTGTCTTGTTTGCATTCTGTGCAATTTAAGGGTGTGGCATCCCCTTTGTTGAGCTGACTGGTATATATGTAGCTTACCACGGGCCTGGGTGGTCTGGAGTTGGGACCCGGTCCTATTTGTCTACCCTTTTATATGCATTACTTCAACTTTGATATACAGTAAGGTTTTTAATATAGGCAGTATAGGTACCGTCCCAATTTAGGGTCACCTTGCCGCTGGTGGGACGGCTTGTATACTTTTTTTGATCAAAAATAGTTCACTAAGTACCCTATATTTATTATGCAACTTTGCTTTACATTTATATATAATGATGGTAGGGTATGAGATATATTTTTGTCTTTTGTCTTTTGTAGGTTTTGCTCCTTTTTGCTAGTGTGAACATGCTCCTAATTCTTGCATGTCTACCATCTTAGACCTCAGTTCACATTGCTTGGTTTTTTGTCTTGTTTGCATCCTGTGCAATTTAAGGGTGTGGCATCCCCTTTGTTGAGCTGACTGGTATATATGTAGCTTACCACGGGCCTGGGTGGTCTGGAGTTGGGACCCGGTCCTATTTGTCTACCCTTTTATATGCATTACTTCAACTTTGATATACAGTAAGGTTTTTAATATAGGCAGTATAGGTACCGTCCCAATTTAGGGTCACCTTGCCGCTGGTGGGACGGCTTGTATACTTTTTTTGATCAAAAATAGTTCACTAAGTAGCCTATATTTATTATGCAACTTTGCTTTACATTTATATATAATGATGGTAGGGTATGAGATATATTTTTGTCTTTTGTATGTTTTGCTCCTTTTTGCTAGTGTGAACATGCTCCTAATTCTTGCATGTCTACCATCTTAGACCTCAGTTCACATTGCTTGGTTTTTTGTCTTGTTTGCATTCTGTGCAATTTAAGGGTGTGGCATCCCCTTTGTTGAGCTGACTGGTATATATGTAGCTTACCACGGGCCTGGGTGGTCTGGAGTTGGGACCCGGTCCTATTTGTCTACCCTTTTATATGCATTACTTCAACTTTGATATACAGTAAGGTTTTTAATATAGGCAGTATAGGTACCGTCCCAATTTAGGGTCACCTTGCCGCTGGTGGGACGGCTTGTATACTTTTTTTGATCAAAAATAGTTCACTAAGTACCCTATATTTATTATGCAACTTTGCTTTACATTTATATATAATGATGGTAGGGTATGAGATATATTTTTGTCTTTTGTCTTTTGTAGGTTTTGCTCCTTTTTGCTAGTGTGAACATGCTTCTAATTCTTGCATGTCTACCATCTTAGACCTCAGTTCACATTGCTTGGTTTTTTGTCTTGTTTGCATTCTGTGCAATTTAAGGGTGTGGCATCCCCTTTGTTGAGCTGACTGGTATATATGTAGCTTACCACGGGCCTGGGTGGTCTGGAGTTGGGACCCGGTCCTATTTGTCTACCCTTTTATATGCATTACTTCAACTTTGATATACAGTAAGGTTTTTAATATAGGCAGTATAGGTACCGTCCCAATTTAGGGTCACCTTGCCGCTGGTGGGACGGCTTGTATACTTTTTTTGATCAAAAATAGTTCACTAAGTACCCTATATTTATTATGCAACTTTGCTTTACATTTATATATAATGATGGTAGGGTATGAGATATATTTTTGTCTTTTGTCTTTTGTAGGTTTTGCTCCTTTTTGCTAGTGTGAACATGCTCCTAATTCTTGCATGTCTACCATCTTAGACCTCAGTTCACATTGCTTGGTTTTTTGTCTTGTTTGCATTCTGTGCAATTTAAGGGTGTGGCATCCCCTTTGTTGAGCTGACTGGTATATATGTAGCTTACCACGGGCCTGGGTGGTCTGGAGTTGGGACCCGGTCCTATTTGTCTACCCTTTTATATGCATTACTTCAACTTTGATATACAGTAAGGTTTTTAATATAGGCAGTATAGGTACCGTCCCAATTTAGGGTCACCTTGCCGCTGGTGGGACGGCTTGTATACTTTTTTTGATCAAAAATAGTTCACTAAGTACCCTATATTTATTATGCAACTTTGCTTTACATTTATATATAATGATGGTAGGGTATGAGATATATTTTTGTCTTTTGTCTTTTGTAGGTTTTGCTCCTTTTTGCTAGTGTGAACATGCTCCTAATTCTTGCATGTCTACCATCTTAGACCTCAGTTCACATTGCTTGGTTTTTTGTCTTGTTTGCATTCTGTGCAATTTAAGGGTGTGGCATCCCCTTTGTTGAGCTGACTGGTATATATGTAGCTTACCACGGGCCTGGGTGGTCTGGAGTTGGGACCCGGTCCTATTTGTCTACCCTTTTATATGCATTACTTCAACTTTGATATACAGTAAGGTTTTTAATATAGGCAGTATAGGTACCGTCCCAATTTAGGGTCACCTTGCCGCTGGTGGGACGGCTTGTATACTTTTTTTGATCAAAAATAGTTCACTAAGTACCCTATATTTATTATGCAACTTTGCTTTACATTTATATATAATGATGGTAGGGTATGAGATATATTTTTGTCTTTTGTCTTTTGTAGGTTTTGCTCCTTTTTGCTAGTGTGAACATGCTCCTAATTCTTGCATGTCTACCATCTTAGACCTCAGTTCACATTGCTTGGTTTTTTGTCTTGTTTGCATTCTGTGCAATTTAAGGGTGTGGCATCCCCTTTGTTGAGCTGACTGGTATATATGTAGCTTACCACGGGCCTGGGTGGTCTGGAGTTGGGACCCGGTCCTATTTGTCTACCCTTTTATATGCATTACTTCAACTTTGATATACAGTAAGGTTTTTAATATAGGCAGTATAGGTACCGTCCCAATTTAGGGTCACCTTGCCGCTGGTGGGACGGCTTGTATACTTTTTTTGATCAAAAATAGTTCACTAAGTACCCTATATTTATTAAGCAACTTTGCTTTACATTTATATATAATGATGGTAGGGTATGAGATATATTTTTGTCTTTTGTCTTTTGTAGGTTTTGCTCCTTTTTGCTAGTGTGAACATGCTCCTAATTCTTGCATGTCTACCATCTTAGACCTCAGTTCACATTGCTTGGTTTTTTGTCTTGTTTGCATTCTGTGCAATTTAAGGGTGTGGCATCCCCTTTGTTGAGCTGACTGGTATATATGTAGCTTACCACGGGCCTGGGTGGTCTGGAGTTGGGACCCGGTCCTATTTGTCTACCCTTTTATATGCATTACTTCAACTTTGATATACAGTAAGGTTTTTAATATAGGCAGTATAGGTACCGTCCCAATTTAGGGTCACCTTGCCGCTGGTGGGACGGCTTGTATACTTTTTTTGATCAAAAGTAGTTCATTAAGTACCCTATATTTATTATGCAACTTTGCTTTACATTTATATATAATGATGGTAGGGTATGAGATATATTTTTGTCTTTTGTCTTTTGTAGGTTTTGCTCCTTTTTGCTAGTGTGAACATGCTCCTAATTCTTGCATGTCTACCATCTTAGACCTCAGTTCACATTGCTTGGTTTTTTGTCTTGTTTGCATTCTGTGCAATTTAAGGGTGTGGCATCCCCTTTGTTGAGCTGACTGGTATATATGTAGCTTACCACGGGCCTGGGTGGTCTGGAGTTGGGACCCGGTCCTATTTGTCTACCCTTTTATATGCATTACTTCAACTTTGATATACAGTAAGGTTTTTAATATAGGCAGTATAGGTACCGTCCCAATTTAGGGTCACCTTGCCGCTGGTGGGACGGCTTGTATACTTTTTTTGATCAAAAATAGTTCACTAAGTACCCTATATTTATTATGCAACTTTGCTTTACATTTATATATAATGATGGTAGGGTATGAGATATATTTTTGTCTTTTGTCTTTTGTAGGTTTTGCTCCTTTTTGCTAGTGTGAACATGCTCCTAATTCTTGCATGTCTACCATCTTAGACCTCAGTTCACATTGCTTGGTTTTTTGTCTTGTTTGCATCCTGTGCAATTTAAGGGTGTGGCATCCCCTTTGTTGAGCTGACTGGTATATATGTAGCTTACCACGGGCCTGGGTGGTCTGGAGTTGGGACCCGGTCCTATTTGTCTACCCTTTTATATGCATTACTTCAACTTTGATATACAGTAAGGTTTTTAATATAGGCAGTATAGGTACCGTCCCAATTTAGGGTCACCTTGCCGCTGGTGGGACGGCTTGTATACTTTTTTTGATCAAAAATAGTTCACTAAGTAGCCTATATTTATTATGCAACTTTGCTTTACATTTATATATAATGATGGTAGGGTATGAGATATATTTTTGTCTTTTGTATGTTTTGCTCCTTTTTACTAGTGTGAACATGCTCCTAATTCTTGCATGTCTACCATCTTAGACCTCAGTTCACATTGCTTGGTTTTTTGTCTTGTTTGCATTCTGTGCAATTTAAGGGTGTGGCATCCCCTTTGTTGAGCTGACTGGTATATATGTAGCTTACCACGGGCCTGGGTGGTCTGGAGTTGGGACCCGGTCCTATTTGTCTACCCTTTTATATGCATTACTTCAACTTTGATATACAGTAAGGTTTTTAATATAGGCAGTATAGGTACCGTCCCAATTTAGGGTCACCTTGCCGCTGGTGGGACGGCTTGTATACTTTTTTTGATCAAAAATAGTTCACTAAGTACCCTATATTTATTATGCAACTTTGCTTTACATTTATATATAATGATGGTAGGGTATGAGATATATTTTTGTCTTTTGTCTTTTGTAGGTTTTGCTCCTTTTTGCTAGTGTGAACATGCTTCTAATTCTTGCATGTCTACCATCTTAGACCTCAGTTCACATTGCTTGGTTTTTTGTCTTGTTTGCATTCTGTGCAATTTAAGGGTGTGGCATCCCCTTTGTTGAGCTGACTGGTATATATGTAGCTTACCACGGGCCTGGGTGGTCTGGAGTTGGGACCCGGTCCTATTTGTCTACCCTTTTATATGCATTACTTCAACTTTGATATACAGTAAGGTTTTTAATATAGGCAGTATAGGTACCGTCCCAATTTAGGGTCACCTTGCCGCTGGTGGGACGGCTTGTATACTTTTTTTGATCAAAAATAGTTCACTAAGTACCCTATATTTATTATGCAACTTTGCTTTACATTTATATATAATGATGGTAGGGTATGAGATATATTTTTGTCTTTTGTCTTTTGTAGGTTTTGCTCCTTTTTGCTAGTGTGAACATGCTCCTAATTCTTGCATGTCTACCATCTTAGACCTCAGTTCACATTGCTTGGTTTTTTGTCTTGTTTGCATTCTGTGCAATTTAAGGGTGTGGCATCCCCTTTGTTGAGCTGACTGGTATATATGTAGCTTACCACGGGCCTGGGTGGTCTGGAGTTGGGACCCGGTCCTATTTGTCTACCCTTTTATATGCATTACTTCAACTTTGATATACAGTAAGGTTTTTAATATAGGCAGTATAGGTACCGTCCCAATTTAGGGTCACCTTGCCGCTGGTGGGACGGCTTGTATACTTTTTTTGATCAAAAATAGTTCACTAAGTACCCTATATTTATTATGCAACTTTGCTTTACATTTATATATAATGATGGTAGGGTATGAGATATATTTTTGTCTTTTGTCTTTTGTAGGTTTTGCTCCTTTTTGCTAGTGTGAACATGCTCCTAATTCTTGCATGTCTACCATCTTAGACCTCAGTTCACATTGCTTGGTTTTTTGTCTTGTTTGCATTCTGTGCAATTTAAGGGTGTGGCATCCCCTTTGTTGAGCTGACTGGTATATATGTAGCTTACCACGGGCCTGGGTGGTCTGGAGTTGGGACCCGGTCCTATTTGTCTACCCTTTTATATGCATTACTTCAACTTTGATATACAGTAAGGTTTTTAATATAGGCAGTATAGGTACCGTCCCAATTTAGGGTCACCTTGCCGCTGGTGGGACGGCTTGTATACTTTTTTTGATCAAAAATAGTTCACTAAGTACCCTATATTTATTATGCAACTTTGCTTTACATTTATATATAATGATGGTAGGGTATGAGATATATTTTTGTCTTTTGTCTTTTGTAGGTTTTGCTCCTTTTTGCTAGTGTGAACATGCTCCTAATTCTTGCATGTCTACCATCTTAGACCTCAGTTCACATTGCTTGGTTTTTTGTCTTGTTTGCATTCTGTGCAATTTAAGGGTGTGGCATCCCCTTTGTTGAGCTGACTGGTATATATGTAGCTTACCACGGGCCTGGGTGGTCTGGAGTTGGGACCCGGTCCTATTTGTCTACCCTTTTATATGCATTACTTCAACTTTGATATACAGTAAGGTTTTTAATATAGGCAGTATAGGTACCGTCCCAATTTAGGGTCACCTTGCCGCTGGTGGGACGGCTTGTATACTTTTATTGATCAAAAATAGTTCACTAAGTACCCTATATTTATTATGCAACTTTGCTTTACATTTATATATAATGATGGTAGGGTATGAGATATATTTTTGTCTTTTGTCTTTTGTAGGTTTTGCTCCTTTTTGCTAGTGTGAACATGCTCCTAATTCTTGCATGTCTACCATCTTAGACCTCAGTTCACATTGCTTGGTTTTTTGTCTTGTTTGCATTCTGTGCAATTTAAGGGTGTGGCATCCCCTTTGTTGAGCTGACTGGTATATATGTAGCTTACCACGGGCCTGGGTGGTCTGGAGTTGGGACCCGGTCCTATTTGTCTACCCTTTTATATGCATTACTTCAACTTTGATATACAGTAAGGTTTTTAATATAGGCAGTATAGGTACCGTCCCAATTTAGGGTCACCTTGCCGCTGGTGGGACGGCTTGTATACTTTTTTTGATCAAAAATAATTCACTAAGTACCCTATATTTATTATGCAACTTTGCTTTACATTTATATATAATGATGGTAGGGTATGAGATATATTTTTGTCTTTTGTCTTTTGTAGGTTTTGCTCCTTTTTGCTAGTGTGAACATGCTCCTAATTCTTGCATGTCTACCATCTTAGACCTCAGTTCACATTGCTTGGTTTTTTGTCTTGTTTGCATTCTGTGCAATTTAAGGGTGTGGCATCCCCTTTGTTGAGCTGACTGGTATATATGTAGCTTACCACGGGCCTGGGTGGTCTGGAGTTGGGACCCGGTCCTATTTGTCTACCCTTTTATATGCATTACTTCAACTTTGATATACAGTAAGGTTTTTAATATAGGCAGTATAGGTACCGTCCCAATTTAGGGTCACCTTGCCGCTGGTGGGACGGCTTGTATACTTTTTTTGATCAAAAATAGTTCACTAAGTACCCTATATTTATTATGCAACTTTGCTTTACATTTATATATAATGATGGTAGGGTATGAGATATATTTTTGTCTTTTGTCTTTTGTAGGTTTTGCTCCTTTTTGCTAGTGTGAACATGCTCCTAATTCTTGCATGTCTACCATCTTAGACCTCAGTTCACATTGCTTGGTTTTATGTCTCCAGAAATGCAGCACTGAAGGGCTGTGTGTGTGGCCCCAGCACTGAAAGTGTGGGTCTGTGTCTGTTTGTGTGACCTCAGCACCAAAGGGATGTGTGTCTGTGACCCCAGAAATGAAAGGGTGTCTCTGTGACCACATCAATAAAGGGGTGGATGTGTGATTGGTTGTGTGTCCCTGCACTAATGGGGTGTGTGTTTGTGTCCTCATCACTGCAGCACTGAAGGGGTGTGTGCACGTGTGTTTGGCACACGTGTACATATCCCCTGAAATGCAGCTCTGAAGGGTTGTGTGTGTGGCCCCAGCACTGAAGGTGTGTGTCTGTGTCTGTTTGTCTGACCTCAGCACCAAAGGGATGTGTGTCTGTGACCCCAGCACTGAAGATGTGTGTGTCTGTGACCCCATCAATAATGGGGTGGCTGTGTGATGGTTTGCGTGTCCCTGCACTAATGGGTTGTGTGCTTGTTTCCTCAACACTGCAGCACTGAAGGGGTGTGTGCACGTGTGTTTGGCACACGTGTACATGTCTCCAGAAATGCGGAACTGAAGGGCTGTGTGTGTGGCCCCAGCACTGAAGGTGTGTGTCTGTGTCTGTTTGTGTGACCTCAGCACCAAAGGGATGTGTGTCTGTGACCCCAGCAATGAAGGGGTGTGTCTCTATGGCCCCATCAATAAAAGGGGTGGTTGTGTGATGGTTTGTGTGTCCCTGCACTAATGGGGTGTATGTTTGTGTCCTCAACACTGCAGCACTAAAGGGGTGTGTGCACGTGTGTTTGGCACAAGTGTACATGTCCCCTGAAATGCAGCACTGAAGGGCTATGTGTGTGGCCCCAGCACTGAAGGTGTGTGTCTGTGTCTGTTTGTGTGACCTCAGCACCAAAGGGATGTGTGTCTGTGACCCCAGCAATAAAGATGTGTGTCTCTATGGCCCCATCAATAACGGGGAGGCTGTGTGATGGTTTGCGTGTCCCTGCACTAATGGGGTGTGTGCTTGTTTCCTCATCACTGCAACACTGAAGGGGTGTGTGCACGTGTGTTTGGCACACGTGTATATGTCCCCTGAATTGCAGCACTGAAGGGCTGTGTGTGTGGCTCCAGCACTGAAGGTGTGTGTCTGTGTCTGTTTGTGTGACCTCAGCACTAAAGGGATGTGTGTCTGTGACCCCAGCAATGAAGGGCTGTGTCTCTATGGCCCCATCAATAAAGGGGTGGCTGTGTGACGGTTTGTGTGTCCCTGCACTAATGGGGTGTGTGTTTGTGTCCTCAACACTGCAGCACTGAAGGGGTGTGTGCACGTGTGTTTGGCACACATGTACATGTCTCCAGAAATGCAACACTGAAGGGCTGTGTGTGTGGCCCCAGCACTGAAAGTGTGTGTTTGTGTCTGTTTGTGTGACCTCAGCACCAAAGGGATGTGTGTCTGTGATCCCAGAAATGAAGGGGTGTCTCTGTGACACCATCAATAAAGGGGTGGATGTGTGATGGTTTGCGTGTCCCTGCACTAATGGGGTGTGTGCTTGTTTCCTCAACATTGCAGCACAGAAGGGGTGTGTGAACGTGTGTTTGGCACACGTGTACATGTCCCATGAAATGCAGCACTGAAGGGCTGTGTGTGTGGCCCCAGCACTGAAGGTGTGTGTCTGTGTCTGTTTGTGTGACCTCAGCACCAAAGGGATGTGTGTCTGTGACCCCAGCAATAAAGATGTGTGTCTCTATGGCCCCATCAATTACGGGGAGGCTGTGTGATGGTTTGCGTGTCCCTGCACTAATGGGGTGTGTGCTTGTTTCCTCATCACTGCAACACTGAAGGGGTGTGTGCACGTGTGTTTGGCACATGTCTGCATGTCCCCTGAAATGCAGCACTGAAGGGCTGTGTGTGTGGCCCCAGCACTGAAGGTGTGTGTCTGTGTCTGTTTGTGTGACCTCAGCACCAAAGGGATGTGTGTCTGTGACCCCAGCAATGAAGAGGTGTGTCTCTATGGCCCCATCAATAAAAGGGTTGGTTGTGTGATGGTTTGCGTGTCCCTGCACTAATGGGGTGTGTGTTTCTGTCCTCAACACTGCAGCACTGAAGGGGTGTGTGCACGTGTGTTTGGCACACATGTACATGTCTCCAGAAATGCAACACTGAAGGGCTGTGTGTGTGGCCCCAGCACTGAAAGTGTGTGTCTGTGTCTGTTTGTGTGACCTCAGCACCAAAGGGATGTGTGTCTGTAATCCCAGAAATGAAGGGGTGTCTCTGTGACCCCATCAATAAAGGGGTGGATGTGTGATGGTTTGCGTGTCCCTGCACTAATGGGGTGTGTGCTTGTTTCCTCAACACTGCAGCACAGAAGGGGTGTGTGAACGTGTGTTTGGCACACGTGTACATGTCCCCTGAAATGCAGCACTGAAGAGCTGTGTGTGTGGCCCCAGCACTGAAGGTGTGTGTCTGTGTCTGTTTGTGTGACCACAGCACCAAAGGGATGTGTGTCTGTGATCCCAGCAATGAAGGGGTGTGTCTCTATGGCCCCATCAATAAAAGGGGTGGTTGTGTGATGGTTTGTGTGTCCCTGCACTAATGGGGTGGGTGTTTGTGTCCTCAACACTGCAGCACTGAAGGGGTGTGTGCACGTGTGTTTGGCACAAGTGTACATGTCTTATGAAATGCAGCGCTGAAGGGCTGTGTGTGTGGCCCCAGCACTGAAGGTGTGTGTCTGTTTGTGTGACCTCAGCACCAAAGGGATGTGTGTCTGTGACCCCAGCAATAAAGATGTGTGTCTCTATGGCCCCATCAATAACAGGGAGGCTGTGTGATGGTCTGCGTCTCCCTGCACTAATGGGGTGTGTGCTTGTTTCCTCATCACTGCAACACTGAAGGGGTGTGTGCACGTGTGTTTGGCACACATGTACATCTCCCCTGAAATGCAGCACTGAAGGGCTGTATGTGTGGCTCCAGCACTGAAGGCGTGTGTCTGTGTCTGTTTGTGTGACCTCAGCACCAAAGGGATGTGTGTCTGTGACCCCAGAAATGAAGGGGTGTCTATGTTACCCCATCAATAAAGGGGTGGATGTGTGATGGTTTGCATGTCCCTGCACTAATGGGGTGTGTGTTTGTGTCCCCAACACTGCAGCACTGAAGGGGTGTTTGCACGTGTGTTTGGCACACGTGTACATGTCCCCAGAAATGAAGCACTGAAGGGGTGTATGTGTGGCCCCAGCACTGAAGGTGTGTGTCTGTTTGTGTGACCTCAGCACCAAAGGGATGTGTGTCTGTGACCCCAGAAATGAAGGGTTGAATCTCTATGGCCCCATCAATAAAGGGGTGGTTGTGTGATGGTTTGTGTGTCCCTGCACTAATGGGGTGGGTGTTTGTGTCCTCAACACTGCAGCACTGAAGGGGTGTGTGTACGTGTGTTTGGCACAAGTGTACATGTCTCATGAAATGCAGCGCTGAATGGCTGTGTGTGTGGCCCCAGCACTGAAGGTGTGTGTCTGTGTCTGTTTGTGTGACCTCAGCACCAAAGGGATGTGTGTCTGTGACCCCAGCAATGAAGGGCTGTGTCTCTATGGCCCCATCAATAAAGGGGTGGCTGTGTGATGGTTTGTGTGTCCCTGCACTAATGGGGTGTGTGTTTGTGTACTCAACACTGCAGCACTGAAGGGGTGTGTGCACGTGTGTTTGACACACATGTACATGTCTCCAGAAATGCAGCACTGAAGGGCTGTGTGTGTGGCCCCAGCACTGAAAGTGTGTGTCTGTGTCTGTTTGTGTGACCTCAGCACCAAAGGGATGTGTGTCTGTGACCCCAGAAATGAAAGGGTGTCTCTGTGACCACATCAATAAAGGGGTGGATGTGTGATGGTTCGTGTGTCCCTGCACTAATGGGGTGTGTGTTTGTGTCCTCAACACTGCAGCACTGAAGGGGTGTGTGCACGTGTGTTTGGCACAAGTGTACATGTCCCCTGAAATCCAGCACTGAAGGGCTATGTGTGTGGCCCCAGTGTTAGAACCTTGCTGTTAGGTTTTTTTTTCCTTTGCTGGTCACATGACCTTGTTGGCCTATTTAATCCTGCTCCGCCCTTCTGGCTTTGCTGGACTTCATTGTATATCTACTTTCTAGCTAGCCTGTGCTCTGTATCTAACTCTGTTAGTTTGCTTGGTCTACGGACCTCTATGTTCTATCTATTTTGTTTGTTCGTCTGTCTGCTACTATTTCTGTTAGGAGGTGTCCCTCCCAGTCCTTAGTACTTGTAGGGATTCCCTCCCCACATCTATAGGTCTTCGTACAGACTAGATTAGGACTTTAGCAGGTCTGATCGCAGGATCAGGTTCCCTGTTACATCGTAGGGATTCAGCTGAGTCCTATAGTAGGGACAGATCTCCTCTCTTTCCTTAGCTTTGGTAGCAGAACATAACAGTAAGTCCAGCCAGCAAATTCTCTAAGGAAAGATTTTTCTGTTCCATCATGGTGTCGGTTCAGGATTTGGCTCATCGCCTGCAGGGACTCTCTCTGGAGGTGGCCGAGCTCCGTCAGCACGTGAGTAACTGTCCTGGAGCACATTTCTTGGAGCCTAAGGTATGTTTGCCGGATTTATTTTTTGGTGAACATCGAGAATTTTTTTCATTTAAAAATGCTTGCTTATTGTATTTTCGTTTGAGACCTAAGTCCTCTGGGGATGAATCCTAGCGCGTAGGGTTCATAATGTCACTTTTGCGCAAAGAGCCTCAGGAGTGGGCCTTTTCTTTGCAACCTAGTGATTCATGCTTCAGATCAGTGGATAGTTTTTTTTCTGCTTTGGGACTATTATATGATGATCCTGACCGTGTCGCATCAGCTGAGACTGAGTTGAGACGTTTAAAACAAGGATCGGGTAATGTGGAAAAATATTGTACACATTTTCGTCGTTGGTCCACTCAAACAGGGTGGAACGATTCTGCTCTGAAAAGTCTATTTCTTGCTGGGCTCAGTGAAAGGGTTAAAGACCTGCTAATTGCTTATCCTACACCTGAGGATTTGCAACAGGCTATGCAATTAGCTATACGGGTGGATAGAAGACTGCGTGCTAGGGTTAATGAGAGCAAATCCTCTGCTATGTCAGTTTCTGGTTATGATAATGTGTGTATTAACAGTGGTGAACCGATGGAGATTGGATCGGTGGCACCTCGCTCTCAAGAAACAGACCGTCGTTTTTCGGAAGGCTTGTGTTTCTATTGCGGAAAATCTGGTCATTTGATTAAAGGCTGTGAGCTTCGTATGAAGAAAGAAAAAAAAATGGTCAGTCACGCCCGTATTGCCTGTTTAAATTCCAAGGGTATATTTTTAGATGCTTCCACGATTGCTCAGGAAAAATTGATGGAATTTCGGGTGTTTGTTGATTGCGGGTCTACACTGAATGTAATTGATGGGGGATTCGTGGAAAAACTCAATTTAAAACCTGAACCTTTATCATCCCCCATTGCTGTGGTTTCTGTGGATGGCTCCCCTTTGAAGAATATTACTCTCAAGGTCAGTGAATTTCCTCTCACTATTAATGGTGTTCACCATGAGAAATTGGATTTGGTAGTGTTGAATAACTTGCCTTCTCCAGTAATATTGGGTTTGCCCTGGTTAAAATTTCACAATCCTGTACTGGATTGGTCTACCAGTGAAATTAAATCCTGGAGCCATAAATGTTATGACAAGTGTTGTAACGGGCGTATTGCAGCTTTGGATAGGGGAGAATTGCCTGTTCCTATTCAGGATTTTTGGAGAGTTTTTTCTGAGAAGGAATCGCAGGTTTTGCCTCCCCATAGAGACTATGATTGTTCTATTGAATTTGTCCCTGGAGCGACTCTTCCTAAAAGTCGTTTATTTAACCTTACTATTCCTGAGAGGAAGGCTTTGGAGGAATACATACAGACAAGCTTGGCCGCCGGTCACATTAGGCCCTCTAAGTCTCCTGTGGCGGTTGGATTTTTTTTTGTAAAAAAAAAGGACGGCGGTTTACGTCCTTGTCTGGATTTTCGTGAGATTAACAAAATTACGGTACGCAATCCTTACCCACTGCCATTGATTCCTGATCTGTTTAACCAGTTATTGGGGGCCAAGTGGTTCTCTAAAATTGACCTTAAGGGGGCATACAATCTGTTGCGCATGAAGGAGGGTGATGAATGGAAGACTGCTTTTAACACTCCTGTGGGTCATTTTGAGAATCTGGTTATGCCTTTTGGTCTTACTAATGCTCCTGCATTTTTTCAGAATCTGATTAATGACATCCTTAGACCTTTGATCGGTAAAAATGTGGTTGTGTATTTGGATGACATTTTGATTTATTCGCCAGATCTGGAGTCTCATTGGCGGAGCGTGCGTGAGGTATTACAGTTATTAATGGACAATTCGCTTTTTGCTAAGCTGGAGAAATGTGAGTTCGCTGTACAGAGAATTAGTTTTTTGGGCTACATTATCTCCAGCAAAGGTTTTGAGATGGATCCGGTTAAGGTTCAGGCTGTGCAGGAATGGCCTAGGCCTATTGGTTTGAAATCGATACAGAGGTTTTTGGGTTTCGCCAATTACTATAGAAAATTCATAAAAAATTTTTCTAGTATTGTCAAACCTCTGACTGATCTCACCAGGAAAGGTGCTGATGCGGTTCAGTGGTCTTCTGAGGCCATTGAAGCTTTTGTGTATCTCAAGGAGAGGTTCACCTCTGCTCCCATCCTTATGCAGCCTGATGTTACTAGGCCGTTTTTGGTTGAGGTTGATGCTTCCTCTGTGGGGGTTGGCGCAGTATTGTCTCAGGATAACGGGGATGGATTACATCCCTGTGCCTTTTTTTCAAAAAAATTTTCGGAGACTGAACTGAATTACGATATTGGTAATCGGGAATTATTGGCTATTAAACTCGCATTTGAACACTGGCGCCACTTCTTGGAACGTGCGGAATTTCCCGTTCAGGTTCTTACGGATCATAAAAATCTGATATATCTTGATGCTGCCAAGCGCCTGAATGCCCGTCAGGCTAGGTGGGCACTGTTTTTCTCGCGGTTTAATTTCTCCGTTACTTACATCCCTGGTACTAAGAATGTTAAGGCGGATGCCTTGTCTCGCAGTTTTTCTCCCGTAGTCGGTGGTGAGAAAGAGGAGAACATTTTACAAGAAGGTGTTGTGATAGCTGCTTTAGACTCCGTTTTGGAAGATGAGATTCTTAAAGCTCAGGAGAATGCCCCATCTAACACTCCTCATGGGAGGTTGTTTGTGCCTGGGACCTTTAGGAGAGATTTGTTTGTTGAGTGTCACGAATCTCGGTTGGCAGGTCATCCCGGAATCTCTGAGACCAAGAGACTGGTGGGTCGCAGTTTTTGGTGGCCTGGATGGCAGAAGGAAGTCATTAAGTGGGTGCGCCAATGTACTATATGTGCTAGATCTAAGTCCTCACATACTCCTGCTGCGGGGTTGCTTTGTCCTTTGGAGGTCCCCAGTGCTCCTTGGACACATTTGGCTATGGACTTTATAACTGACCTTCCCCCCTCTGAGGGTTTTACTGTCATCTGGGTGGTCGTGGACCGTTTTAGCAAGATGTGTCACTTGGTTCCCTTCGTCAAACTGCCCTGCGCTAAAACTCTCGCTAAGGCCTTTGTCAAGGAAATTGTCAGACTTCATGGCGTTCCTACTGACATTGTTTCTGATAGGGGTCCTCAGTTCGTGGCTCGTTTTTGGCGTGCCTTTTGTGACAGGTTGGGAATTCATTTGTCGTTTTCGTCCGGATATCATCCTGAATCTAATGGCCAGACAGAAAGGAAAAACCAGGATGTTGAGCAGTTCTTGCGTTGTTTTGTGGCAGACAATCAAGAGGGGTGGTCTGAGTTTCTGCCACTTGCCGAATTTGCTCTGAACAATCATACATCTTCTTCTGCTGGTTGTTCGCCTTTTTTTCGTTGTTCTGGGAGACATCCGTCGTTTGGGTCGTTCTCCAAGTTGGGATCTGCCGTGCCTGAGGAGGAGAATTTTTCCGGTGATTTGGAAAGAGTTTGGACGGATGTGCGTGGTAATCTTCAGGAGGCCAACAGAAAATCTAAAGACTACTTTGATAGGAAACGACAGGAGGTTTTGTTCGCTGTTGGTGACATGGTTTGGTTGTCCTCTAGGAATCTGCGGTTGAGGATTCCTTCTAAGAAATTGGGTCCCAAGTTTGTAGGGCCCTTTAAGGTGCTTCAGGTTGTCAACCAATCTGCTGTTAGGTTGGAGGTTCCTACCTCCTGGAGAATTAATCCGGTCTTTCATGTCTCTCTGTTAAAAAAAGCTGTTGTGTCGGATGGTGACGCCTCTGCCTCTGTTCCTCCGGTGGTGGAGGACGGGGAATATGAAATTTCTTTCATCCTTGACTCTAGACGGTATAGAGGTAGTTTGCAGTATCTTGTGGCCTGGAAAGGTTTCGGACCCGAGGATAACTCTTGGGTGAGGTCAGATGATGTTTCCGCGTCCAGACTTATCAGAGCGTTTCACAGGAGATTTCCTGATAAGCCTGGTCCTAGGGGATCCGGAGGATCCTCTTAGAAGGGGGGGTACTGTTAGAAACTTGCTATTAGGTTTTTTTTTCCTTTGCTGGTCACATGACCTTGTTGGCCTATTTAATCCTGCTCCGCCCTTCTGGCTTTGCTGGACTTCATTGTATATCTACTTTCTAGCTAGCCTGTGCTCTGTATCTAACTCTGTTAGTTTGCTTGGTCTACGGACCTCTATGTTCTATCTATTTTGTTTGTTCGTCTGTCTGCTACTATTTCTGTTAGGAGGTGTCCCATATTCCTCCCAGTCCTTAGTACTTGTAGGGATTCCCTCCCCACATCTATAGGTCTTCGTACAGACTAGATTAGGACTTTAGCAGGTCTGATCGCAGGATCAGGTTCCCTGTTACATCGTAGGGATTCAGCTGAGTCCTATAGTAGGGACAGATCTCCTCTCTTTCCTTAGCTTTGGTAGCAGAACATAACACCCAGCACTGAAGGTGTGTGTCTGTGTCTGTTTGTGTGACCTCAGCACCAAAGGGATGTGTGTCTGTGACCCCAGCAATAAAGATGTGTGTCTCTATGGCCCCATCAATTACGGGGAGGCTGTGTGATGGTTTGCGTGTCCCTGCACTAATGGGGTGTGTGCTTGTTTCCTCATCACTGCAACAATGAAGGGGTGTGTGCACGTGTGTTTGGCACACATCTACATGTCCCCTGAAATGCAGCACTGAAGGGCTGTGTGTGTGGCCCCAGCACTGAAGGTGTGTGTCTGTGTCTGTTTTTGTGACCTCAGCACCAAAGGGATGTGTGTCTGTGACCCCAGCAATGAAGGGGTGTGTCTCTATGGCCCCATCAATAAAAGGGGTGGTTGTGTGATGGTTTGCGTGTCCCTGCACTAATGGGGTGTGTGTTTGTGTCCTCAACACTGCAGCACTGAAGGGGTGTGTGCACGTGTGTTTGGCACAAGTGTACATGTCCCCTGAAATGCAGCACTGAAGGGCTGTGTGTTTGGCCCCAGCACTGAAGGTGTGTGTCTGTGTCTGTTTGTGTGACCTCAGCACCAAAGGGATGTGTGTATGTGACCCCGGCAATAAATATGTGTGTCTCTATGGCCCCATCAATAACGGGGAGGCTGTGTGATGGTTTGCGTGTCCCTGCACTAATGGGGTGTGTGCTTGTTTCCTCATCACTGCAACACTAAAGAGGTGTGTGCACGTGTATTTGGCACACGTGTACATGTCCCCTGAAATACAGTACTGAAGGGCCGTGTGTGTGGCTAAAGCACTGAAGGTGTGTGTCTGTGTCAGTTTGTGTGACCTCAGCACCAAAGGGATGTGTGTCTGTGACCCCAGCAATGAAGGGGTGTGTCTCTATGGCCCCATCAATAAAGGGGTGGCTGTGTGACGGTTTGTGTGTCCCTGCACTAATGGGGTGTGTGTTTGTGTCCGCAACACTGCAGCACTGAAGGGGTGTGTGCACGTGTGTTTGGCACACATGTACATGTCTCCAGAAATGCAACACTGAAGGGCTGTGTGTGTGGCCCCAGTGCTCAAAGTGTGTGTCTGTGTCTGTTTGTGTGACCTCAGCACCAAAGGGATGTGTGTCTGTGATCCCAGAAATGAAGGGGTGTCTCTGTGACCCCATCAATAAAGGGGTGGATGTGTTATGGTTTGCGTGTCCCTGCACTAATGGGGTGTGTGCTTGTTTCCTCAACACTGCAGCACAGAAGGGGTGTGTGAACGTGTGTTTGGCACACATGTACATGTCCCCTGAAATGCAGCACTGAAGGGCTGTGTGTGTGGCCCCAGAACTGAAGGTGTGTGTCTGTGTCTGTTTGTGTGACCTCAGCACCAAAGGGATGTGTGTCTGTGACCCCAGCAATGAAGGGGTGTGTCTCTATGGCCCCATCAATAAAAGGGGTGGTTGTGTGATGGTTTGTGTGTCCCTGCACTAATGGGGTGGGTGTTTGTGTCCTCAACACTGCAGCACTGAAGGGGTGTGTGCACGTGTGTTTGGCACAAGTGAACATGTCTCATGAAATGCAGCGCTGAAGGGCTGTGTGTGTGGGCCCAGCACTGAAGGTGTGTGTCTGTGTCTGTTTGTATGACCTCAGCACCAAAGGGATGTGTGTCTGTGACCCCAGCTATAAAGATGTGTGTCTCTATGGCCCCATCAATAACGGGGAGGCTGTCTGATGGTCTGCGTGTCCCTGCACTAATGGGGTGTGTGCTTGTTTCCTCATCACTGCAACACTGAAGGGGTGTGTGCACGTGTGTTTGGCACACGTGTACATGTCCCCTGAAATGAAGCACTGAAGGGGTGTGTGTGTGGCCCCAGCACTGAAGGTGTGTGTCTGTTTGTGTGACCTCAGCACCAAAGGGATGTGTGTCTGTGACCCCAGCAATGAAGGGGTGAATCTCTATGGCCCCATCAATAAAGGGGTGGTTGTGTGATGGTTTGTGTGTCCCTGCACTAATGGGGTGGGTGTTTGTGTCCTCAACACTGCAGCACTGAAGGGGTGTGTGTACGTGTGTTTGGCACAAGTGTACATGTCTCATGAAATGCAGCGCTGAAGGGCTGTGTGTGTGGCCCCAGCACTGAAGGTGTGTGTCTGTGTCTGTTTGTGTGACCTCAGCACCAAAGGGATGTGTGTCTGTGACCCCAGCAATGAAGGGCTGTGTCTCTATGGCCCCATCAATAAAGGGGTGGCTGTGTGATGGTTTGTGTGTCCCTGCACTAATGGGGTGTGTGTTTGTGTACTCAACACTGCAGCACTGAAGGGGTGTGTGCACGTGTGTTTGGCACACATGTACATGTCTCCAGAAATGCAGCACTGAAGGGCTGTGTGTGTGGCCCCAGCACTGAAAGTGTGTGTCTGTGTCTGTTTGTGTGACCTCAGCACCAAAGGAATGTGTGTCTGTGACCCCAGAAATGAAAGGGTGTCTCTGTGACCACATCAATAAAGGGGTGGATGTGTGAAGGTTTGTGTGTCCCTGCACTAATGGGGTGTGTGTTTGTGTCCTCAACACTGCAGCACTGAAGGGGTGTGTGCACGTGTTTGGCACACGTGTACATTTCCCCTGAAATGCAGCTCTGAAGGGTTGTGTGTGTGGCCCCAGCACTGAAGGTGTGTGTGTCTGTGACCCCATCAATAATGGGGTGGCTATGTGATGGTTTGCGTGTCCCTGCACTAATGGGGTGTGTGCTTGTTTCCTCAACACTGCAGCACTGAAGGGGTGTGTGCACGTGTGTTTGGCACACGTGTACATGTCTCCAGAAATGCAGCACTGAAGGGCTGTGTGTGTGGCCCCAGCACTGAAGGTGTGTGTCTGTGTCTGTTTGTGTGACCTCAGCACCAAAGGGATGTGTGTCTGTGACCCCAGCAATGAAGGGCTGTGTCTCTATGGCCCCATCAATAAAGGGGTGGCTGTGTGATGGTTTGTGTGTCCCTGCACTAATGGGGTGTGTGTTTGTGTCCTCAACACTGCAGCACTGAAGGGGTGTGTGCACGTGTGTTTGGCACACATGTACATGTCTCCAGAAATGCAACACTGAAAGGCTGTGTGTGTGGCCCCAGCACTGAAAGTGTGTGTCTGTGTCTGTTTGTGTGACCTCAGCACCAAAGGGATGTGTGTCTGTGATCCCAGAAATGAAGGGGTGTCTCTGTGACCCCATCAATTACGGGGAGGCTGTGTGATGGTTTGCGTGTCCCTGCACTAATGGGGTGTGTGCTTGTTTCCTCATCACTGCAACACTGAAGGGGTGTGTGCACGTGTGTTTGGCACACGTCTACATGTCCCCTGAAATGCAGCACTGAAGGGCTGTGTGTGTGGCCCCAGCACTGAAGGTGTGTGTCTGTGTCTGTTTGTGTGACCTCAGCACCAAAGGGATGTGTGTCTGTGACCCCAGCAATGAAGGGGTGTGTCTCTATGGCCCCATCAATAAAAGGGGTGGTTGTGTGATGGTTTGCGTGTCCCTGCACTAATGGGGTGTGTGTTTGTGTCCTCAACACTGCAGCACTGAAGGGGTGTGTGCACGTGTGTTTGGCACAAGTGTACATGTCCCCTGAAATGCAGCACTGAAGGGCTGTGTGTGTGGCCCCAGCACTGAAGGTGTGTGTCTGTGTCTGTTTGTGTGACCTCAGCACCAAAGGGATGTGTGTATGTGACCTCGGCAATAAAGATGTGTGTCTCTATGGCCCCATCAATAACGGGGAGGCTGTGTGATGGTTTGCGTGTCCCTGCACTAATGGGGTGTGTGCTTGTTTCCTCATCACTGCAACACTGAAGAGGTGTGTGCACGTGTATTTGGCACACGTGTTTATGTCCCCTGAAATGAGGCACTGAAGGGCTGTGTGTGTGGCTCCAGCACTGAAGGTGTGTGTCTGTGTCAGTTTGTGTGACCTCAGCACCAAAGGGATGTGTGTCTGTGACCCCAGCAATGAAGGGCTGTGTCTCTATGGCCCCATCAATAAAGGGGTGGCTGTGTGACGGTTTGTGTGTCCCTGCACTAATGGGGTGTGTGTTTGTGTCCTCAACACTGCAGCACTGAAGGGGTGTGTGCACGTGTGTTTGGCACAAGTGTACATGTCTCATGAAATGCAGCGCTGAAGGGCTGTGTGTGTGGCCCCAGCACTGAAGGTGTGTGTCTGTGTCTGTTTGTGTGACCTCAGCACCAAAGGGATGTGTGTCTGTGACCCCAGCAATAAAGATGTGTGTCTCTATGGCCCCATCAATAACGGGGAGGATGTCTGATGGTTTGCGTGTCCCTGCACTAATGGGGTGTGTGCTTGTTTCCTCATCACTGCAACACTGAAGGGCTGTGTGTGTGGCTCCAGCACTGAAGGCGTGTGTCTGTGTCTGTTTGTGTGACCTCAGCACCAAAGGGATGTGTGTCTGTGACCCCAGAAATGAAGGGGTGTCTATGTGACCCCATCAATAAAGGGGTGGATGTGTGATGGTTTGCGTGTCCCTGCACTAATGGGGTGTGTGTTTGTGTCCTCAACACTGCAGCACTGAAGGGGTGTGTGCACGTGTGTTTGGCACACGTGTACATGTCCCCTGAAATGAAGCACTGAAGGGGTGTGTGTGTGGCCCAAGCACTGAAGGTGTGTGTCTGTTTGTGTGACCTCAGCACCAAAGGGATGTGTGTCTGTGACCCCAGCAATGAAGGGGTGAATCTCTATGGCCCCATCAATAAAGGGGTGGTTGTGTGATGGTTTGTGTGTCCCTGCACTAATGGGGTGGGTGTTTGTGTCCTCAACACTGCAGCACTGAAGGGGTGTGTGCACGTGTGTTTGGCACAAGTGTACATGTCCCCTGAAATGCAGCACTGAAGGGCTGTGTGTGTGGCCCCAGCACTGAAGGTGTGTGTCTGTGTCTGGTTGTGTGACCTCAACACCAAAGGGATGTGTGTATGTGACCCTGGCAATAAACATGTGTGTCTCTATGGCCCCATCAATAACGGGGAGGCTGTGTGATGGTTTGCGTGTCCCTGCACTAATGGGGTGTGTGCTTGTTTCCTCATCACTGCAACACTGAAGAGGTGTGTGCACGTGTATTTGGCACACGTGTACATGTCCCCTGAAATGCAGCACTGAAGGGCTGTGTGTGTGGCTCCAGCACTGAAGGTGTGTGTCTGTGTCAGTTTGTGTGACCTCAGCACCAAAGGGATGTGTGTCTGTGATCCCAGAAATGAAGGGGTGTCTCTGTGACCCCATCAATAAAGGGGTGGATGTGTGATGGTTTGCATGTCCCTGCACTAATGGGGTGTGTGCTTGTTTCCTCAACACTGCAGCACAGAAGGGGTGTGTGAACGTGTGTTTGGCACACGTGTACATGTCCCCTGAAATGCAGCACTGAAGGGCTGTGTGTGTGGCCCCAGCACTGAAGGTGTGTGTTTGTGTCTGTTTGTGTGACCTCAGCACCAAAGGGATGTGTGTCTGTGACCCCAGCAATGAAGGGGTGTGTCTCCATGGCCCCATCAATAACGGAGAGGCTGTCTGATGGTCTGCGTGTCCCTGCACTAATGGGGTGTGTGCTTGTTTCCTCATCACTGCAACACTGAAGGGGTGTGTGCACGTGTGTTTGGCACACATGTACATGTCCCCTGAAATGAAGCACAGAAGGGGTGTGTGTGTGGCCCCAGCACTGAAGGTGTGTGTCTGTTTGTGTGACCTCAGCACCAAAGGGATGTGTGTCTATGATCCCAGCAATGAAGGGGTGAATCTCTATGGACCCATCAATAAAGGGGTGGTTGTGTGATGGTTTGTGTGTCCCTGCACTAATGGGGTGGGTGTTTGTGTCCTCAACACTGCAGCACTGAAGGGGTGTGTGTACGTGTGTTTGGCATAAGTGTACATGTCTCATGAAATGCAGCGCTGAAGGGCTGTGTGTGTGGCCCCAGCACTGAAGGTGTGTGTCTGTGTCTGTTTGTGTGACCTCAGCACCAAAGGGATGTGTGTCTGTGACCCCAGCAATAAAGGGCTGTGTCTCTATGGCCCCATCAATAAAGGGGTGGCTGTGTGATGGTTTGTGTGTCCTTGCACTAATGGGGTGTGTGTTTGTGTACTCAACACTGCAGCACTGAAGGGGTGTGTGCACGTGTGTTTGGCACACATGTACATGTCTCCAGAAATGCAGCACTGAAGGGCTGTGTGTGTGGCCCCAGCACTGAAAGTGTGTGTCAGTGTCTGTTTGTGTGACCTCAGCACCAAAGGGATGTGTGTCTGTGACCCCAGAAATGAAAGGGTGTCTCTGTGACCACATCAATAAAGGGGTGGATGTGTGATGGTTTGTGTGTCCCTGCACTAATGGGGTGTGTGTTTGTGTCCTCAACACTGCAGCACTGAAGGGGTGTGTGCACGTGTGTTTGGCACACATGTACATTTCCCCTGAAATGCAGCTCTGAAGGGTTGTGTGTGTGGCCCCAGCACTGAAGGTGTGTGTCTGTGTCTGTTTGTGTGACCTCAGCACCAAAGGGATGTGTGTCTGTGACCCCAGCAGTAAAGATGTGTGTCTCTATGGCCCCATCAATATCGGGGAGGCTGTGTGATGGTCTGCGTGTCCCTGCACTAATGGGGTGTGTGTTTGTGTCCTCAACACTGCAGCACTGAAGGGGTTTGTGCTCTCATGTTTGGCACACGTGTACATGTCCCCTGAAATGCAGCACTGAAGGGCTGTGTGTGTGGCTCCAGTATTGAAGGTGAGTGTCTGTGTCTGTTTGTGTGACCTCAGCACCAAAGGGATGTGTGTCTGTGACCCCAGCAATGAAGGGCTGTGTCTCTATGGCCCCATCAATAAAGGGGTGGTTGTGTGATGGTTTGTGTGTCCCTGCACTAATGGGGTGTGTGTTTGTGTCCTCAACACTGCAGCACTGAAGGTGTGTGTGCACGTGTGTTTGGCACATGTGTACATGTCCCCTGAAATGCAGCACTGAAGGGCTGTGTGTGTGGCCCCAACACTGAAGGTGTGTGTCTGTTTGTGTGACCTCAGCACCAAAGGGATATGTCTGTGACCCCAGCAATGAAGGGGTTGTGTCTCTATGGCCCCATCAATAAAGGGGTGGCTGTGTGATGGTTTGCGTGTCCCTGCACTAATGGGGTGTGTGCTTGTTTCCTCAACACTGCAGCACTGAAGGGGTTTGAGCTCGCGTGTTTGGCACACGTGTACATGTCCCCTGAAATGCAGCACTGAAGGGCTGTGTGTGTGGCCCCAGCACTGAAGGTGTGTGTCTGTATCAGTTTGTGTGACCTCAGCACCAAAGGGATGTGTGTCTGTGACTCCACCAATAAAGATGTGTGTCTCTATTGCCCCATCAATAACGGGGAGGCTGTGTGATGGTTTGCGTGTCTCTGCACTAATGGGGTGTGTGCTTGTTTCCTCATCACTGCAATACTGAAGGGGTGTGTTCACGTGTGTTTGGCACACGTGTACATGTCCCCTGAAATGCAGCACTGAAGGGCTGTGTGTGTGGCTCCAGCACTGAAGGTGTGTGTTTGTGTCTGTTTGTGTGACCTCAGCACCAAAGGGATGTGTGTCTGTGACCCCAGCACTGAAGATGTGTGTGTCTGTGACCCCATCAATAACGGGGTGGCTGTGTGATGGTTTGTGTGTCCCTGGTCTGTGTGTTTGTCTACCGAGCACTGCAGCACTGAAGGGGTGTGTGCACGTGTCTTTGGCACAAGTGTACATGTCCCCTGAAATGCAGCACTGAAGGGCTATGTGTGTGGCCCCAGCACTGAAGGTGTGTGTCTGTGTCTGTTTGTGTGACCTCAGCACCAAAGGGATGTGTGTCTGTGACCCCAGCACTGAAGATGTGTGTGTCTGTGACCCCATCAATAACGGGGAGGCTGTGTGATGGTTTGTGTGTCCCTGGTCTGTGTGTTTGTCTACCGAGCACTGCAGCACTGAAGGGGTGTGTGCATGTGTGTTTGGCACATGTGTACATGTCCCCTGAAATGCAGCACTGAAGGGCTGTGTGTGTGGCCCCAACACTGAAGGTGTGTGTCTGTTTGTGTGACCTCAGCACCAAAGGGATATGTCTGTGACCCCAGCAATGAAGGGGTTGTGTCTCTATGGCCCCATCAATAAAGGGGTGGCTGTGTGATGGTTTGCGTGTCCCTGCACTAATGGGGTGTGTGCTTGTTTCCTCAACACTGCAGCACTGAAGGGGTTTGAGCTCGCGTGTTTGGCACACGTGTACATGTCCCCTGAAATGCAGCACTGAAGGGCTGTGTGTGTGGCCCCAGCACTGAAGGTGTGTGTCTGTGTCTGTTTGTGTGACCTCAGCACCAAAGGGATGTGTGTCTGTGACTCCACCAATAAAGATGTGTGTCTCTATGGCCCCATCAATAACGGGGAGGCTGTGTGATGGTTTGCGTGTCCCTGCACTAATGGGGTGTGTGCTTGTTTCCTCATCACTGCAACACTGAAGGGGTGTGTGCACGTGTGTTTGGCACACATGTTCATGTCCCCTGAAATGCAGCACTGAAGGGCTGTGTGTGTGGCTCCAGCACTGAAGGTGTGTGTTTGTGTCTGTTTGTGTGACCTCAGCACCAAAGGGATGTGTGTCTGTGACCCCAGCACTGAAGATGTGTGTGTCTGTGACCCCATCAATAACGGGGTGGCTGTGTGATGGTTTGTGTGTCCCTGGTCTGTGTGTTTGTCTACCGAGCACTGCAGCACTGAAGGGGTGTGTACACGTGTGTTTATTGTATGTGTATAGAGGTGAGTGTGTATTTGTGTCTGTGTGTGTATGTATGTGTGTGTTGAGGTGAGTGTGTATGTGTGTGAATGTTCATGGATGTATTAAAGGTAAACCATCACTTCATTTCAGGCCCCTAAACCACCATCATTGTGAAATATCACTGTGTAATGAGTTTATAAAGATGCCCCTGTATAAATCATTCATTTCTGCATTGTGTAGACAATGAGCTTATAATGAACCAACAGTTTATACAAGGACATATTTATTATTCTGTTGGTGCCTTGGTGGTGATTTCATTCCCAGTCCCCTTAAAGGGTTATTTGGGACTTAAGAATTGATGACCTACCTGTAAGATAGCTCCTCAGTATGAGATCGGAGGGTCTGACACCTGGCACCCCCACGATCAGCTGAAATCTGCTCCGGCAGTTGCCAGACACATGATAAGCATACTTGATAGGACGCTGCTTCTGGTCTATAGGACGCACACAATACTGAGCAAGATTTTTTGTTGTTAAAAAGTGCGTCATATAGTCTAGAAAATACAGTTAATGACGGTCACTCTTTAACTAAGAAATGCATCTTAACTTATGTAGGACTATATCCGTCATAATTCTGCTCCCCGCATTTCTTGCAGGCTCACACGCCGAGTCTGCATCTTTCTCGGCAGATGATGGCTGTGTTATTCAGCAATCATATGCCTCTAACAGTCGCAGGTTGAGCGGAGCTCTGCCCACGACAGTTAGCCTATTAAATCTTGCTATCAGTCTGTGACAGCGGCATTTAATGTGAGCCAGCAGGGGGTGCACCATTCCATCTCTTCATTGGCGCACTCGTGACTTGATCACTGAAGATCCCTGTGTCTGTCATCACTGGATTCCTGTGACAGCCAGCCTGTTGCTAGTGTTCATAGGAGACCGTGATTTCTGCTATATATAGCAATGCTGTATATAGCACAAGCAATCAGATGATTGCAGGTTCAAGCCCCCTAAAGAGACGAACAAATACAGTGAAAAGTAAAAAAAAATGAAAAAAGTATAAAAGTTCAAATCATCCCAGTTTTCCCCCCATTAAAAATTAAGAAATATAAAACATTTAAAAAATACACATATTTGGTATCGCTGCGTTTGTAAAAGTCAGATCCATCAAAATATAAAATAAATTAATCCATTTAGTAAACGGCGTAACTAGAACATTAAATAAAATGCCAGAATTACAGATTTTCAGCCGTTGCAACAAGAAAAAAATATATAATAACAGACAATCAAAACATTGTATATACCCCAAAATGATATCAATATAACCATCAGTTTGTGGTGCAAAAAACCAGCCCTCACGCAGCCCCATTCCCGAAACATGAAAACGCCGCGGCTTTCGGATCTCGGAAAGTGGCGACACAAGCAAATTATTTTTCATCACTTAACACTAGGACTACTGGACTCGTGACCCCGCCTAGAACTACTGAAAGGAGTCATTTTGACTCCTTGCTTGTTTTCGTTTATTTTTAGAGTTTCATTTGTGGTTATTTATTAATAATTATATTTTTTGTAATGTATTATTATTGTGAGATCCAACAGTAATGCTTTTGAATGTTTTTTTTCTGCTTTTCTTATTTTTCTACAGAAAATAACAATAATTATAATAGACGTTTTTCAAACATTTTTTTTTATTCAAGTGCACACATATAAACAACAACTGAAGAACAAAAAGCAGAGAAAATGTAGGTGGAGGAGCATAAAAATGAAAATATGGCGCAGAATTCACCTTCTAAACATTTGGTGTTTCGCATTTTAGGCATTGCCTTTGATTTATGGCAGTACATTGCCCACACAAAGACTTACCACAAGTCTTACAATTTCCGACAGATCTATTTTTCTTGCACTTTTCTTTGATCTGGCAAAATTTTGTTTGAACCATCACTTCTGAGCATGTAGAAACTTGGGACGTGGAACCCTTTTCCCTATCTGTGACATAAGGACCACTCAACTCTCTCACAAGCGTTTGCAAAAATGCCTTGCGTGACATTTTTTGGTGGGTAATCTCCTTGAATATTATCCATGCATTTATACCCGCAAAGTCTAAGGCATTTTCAAATGCATGAACAGGCCATCTCCTTGTGCATGTTCGTGTGGTATATTTTCGTGCCATCTGATCCACTACATCTACTCCATATTTTGTTTCATTGTAAAACTTTACCATTTCTGGAGTTTTTTTAGCGGAATCAGACGCAACAACAACATCTGGATGGACGGAACTCAAAATAACAACATTTTTGTTGGGCTTTCCTTGATCTACTGTAAGTGTAAAATTGTCTTCATTTCTAAACACTTTAGTGTTGTACAATTCCTCTTTCATGGATTTTATTTCTTTAGGCACTTCTCGCCTTATCTTGTTCAGTGTTCCCACAATGGTTGTTCCTTTGCTTTTTAGCTGTTTAGCTAATTTTACTGAAGTAAAATAATTATCGGTTGTAACATTGCGACCTTTTTTCAAAAACGGGTCCAATAACTTCATTACCACATGGTCAGCTAAACGGTCCTCAGCACGGCGTGTGTCATCTTTGCCTAGATAAGGGAAGCCATTTGCCAGATATTTGCTCCTCTTATCAACAGCTAGCCAATATTTGTGGCCATATTTATCTGGTTTGGAAGGCATGTACTGCGTGAATGGACACCTAGTTTTGCTTGGGAAAAGTTGCTCATCCACCGTTATGTATGGGCCAGGTTTGTAACACGCAATACAATTTTCAATAAACCTGTCCCACACAGTAGAAAATAGAGCAAACTTGTCCGTTTACAGTCTCTCCGATCGAGTAGATTTCTCATCAAATCTGAGAAACCTCATAATTTCAACAAAGCGGTCCCTAGACATTGTCGCTTTGCAAAACGGTATTCCCCAGTCATTACACCAAATACTGCTAATCGAGTGACGGTTCGTGCCAGATATTCCACGAGCATAGAATATCGCAATGAATGCATCTAGCTCCTCATCAGATAGAGTAAACTGTAAATTATTGTTCCTGCATGCTTCTGCAAGCGTACAGTTCTTTATATGTGTCAATACACATTACACAGTAATACAAGCAGGTAAAACACAAGGAAAATGTGAAAAGTTGACATGTAAATTGAACTACATCTATATGAACATCAGGGTAAATAAGACAGAGTGAAAAAATTATGCACAAAACTTTATAGCAACATTTAGTGACAAAAGGACCTCAAAATATAGTAGGGAGTCAAAATGACTCCCTTCAGTAGTTCTTGGTAAATTTTGAAAAAAACGCGCAAATTTTTCACCAAAATTATTTATTCTCACAAAATCTTTTTTCACATCATATTTGAGGAAAAGTCACCGAGTTTCAAGCCGGAATTCTGAAAAATGTAGTCACAGAAGAGAAATAAAAAACGAAAGGAGTCAAAATGACTCCATCAGTAGTTCTAGTGTTAAATATAAATCCTATAAATCGTCACTTAAGTAGAAGAGATGAAGCTTTACTACCTCCTGCTCCAGCTCCAGCACTTCACCGCTGCCGCTGATCTTTAGTCACTGGCTGCAAGGGTGACATCATGACTGCAGCTCTGCAGCCAATCACTTGGCTCAGTGGGCCATGCTGACAGAGCTTCTAAGCTCAGTGATTGGCTGCAGCAATGATGTGTGCTGAAGTTGAGCCATCACCGCTGCAGCCTGTCACAATAGAGCACAGGAAGCGCTGAAGATCCAGAGCTGGAGCAGCAGGAGAAAGTAAAGCTCTGTGTGTTTTCTCTACCACTGGGAACCTCCTACATAAAAACATTCCTGAAAACCCCTTTAATCTGACTTTATAGAAAAAGTCTATATCCGGCTACTGTCCTCCCCTCATGAATCACAAAATATGCCAAGTGTGAACAACTCCTGTCCCCAAATGAGGACTTGCAGGCGATCAGTTGATAGTCGGGGGTCCGGCAGTGAACACCCTCAGCAATCAGCTGTGCTTTGCTGGACATAGCGGCCTCTTCAGGACACATGTGGTATTACATGGTGCTCTTTCAGAATAATATGTAATATGTAATACATGATATCTTGAAGTCTTCCAGAAGAAGATATTGGCAGACAGGTAATGACTTATTACCTACCAGCCATTGTCTCCTTCATCACTCGCTAGTTCTTATACACATTTGGATGATGTCACATCTTCGTTGAAAGCCGTATTAGGAACCTCCATCGCAGATTTTATCATACAGGACGAGTTCTCAGCCAACAGCTATTTGGCCATTGTTCACATGACGTAAGCCTATGTTATATACAGCAATATGCAGCAGGATACACGAGATCCAGGGAAATATCCGATCGCCAGAAATGGGGTCAGGAAGGAATTTTTTTCCCCCCTGAATCAGAATTCTTTTGGGGGGGTTTCTTTGCCTTCTTCTGGATCTTTGGGTCCCAATGACTCTCAGGTGGTCCCCAATGACCGCAGCTCGTTTTGTGGTCTCCACCGGGGCCAATCTGAGAGTGACTGTGACCATAGTTTAATTTCTTAAAGGACCAGTAATATTTTCATTACAATGTTGCTTATTGCTATTTCAATAAAAAAATTAATTATATATATATATTGCTTTGTGTGTTTTTTTCCTGGATTTCACCTTACACAGTGAGAATGATAAGAGTAATCACAAAATATGGGGGCTCCATACACAGAGAGAACTCTGGTACCAAATTCCATGACAATTGTTCTGGGGTTCAGTCTGTGATGGAGCAGTAACATTGTATCCAGGACGTCATACACACCATGCTACAGAGAGAAGACTGAAGAACGGGACGCAGCCGCAGAATACAGGAGACACAGGGGCTTGTGTAACAGTAAAAAACAGGAAAGATGTTCAACAAGTGGCCGGGGGGCTCCAGGACCAAACCAGGAGGGAGGCCTCAGTCATCAGTGGCCAATATTCCCATGAAGTGGCCACATTTACCAACCGTTCTGCAGCCACTCGTTTACCTTTCTCCAACACCTCCGTCGCTCCTTGCAGTTATTAGGCCACCACTGAGATTCTTTTCTGACTACACACAGACACGTACATAGAAACCATGCATGCCGCCATCACCGTCCACAACCAGAGTCCTGGTCCAGACCAGTGGCCTTTCCAATTCAAGTCTACTTGGGTTTAAACAAGGGTCCTGTCTCTAAGAGAACCATGTGCTTGCCACTTGGAACAGCAGTAATACAGTAACACCAGGTTAAGGATACTGTGTGGAAAATGCTTCATACTGTAAAGGAAACCTCCAGAACAATTTGTGCCCGATATCCCTTGTATGCCGGGACGTTGCTAGGGTCCTAAAAGATCAGGGGTCAAAGCCCCAAAGTAGGTGTTTCCCCATACAACCTCCCCGTCACTTAAAAGAGAACCTATACATATATAATTACAGTACACCATTGTTGCTAACCTAAAATACACAACTGAAAGACCAATATTCGCAAAATTACTTCTATACAAGGCAATAATAATCCCGCTACACAATGCCCTCTACCATCAACACTACACAGTGAGTACATAGTATTATGATATGACCATTGCCTCTACATAAAAAAACACACTGTACAGAGACCATCTGACTTCTCACATTTCCAGCACCGTCCCCATCTATTCCCACCCTGCACAACCTCCCCATGCTGCCTGCTCCTCCGACGTGGAATAGGAACCTCAATACTTCAAAAATTATGTCATTACTATGATTACCCTCCACCAATTAATGCTACAAAGACTGTGTGCCAGATAGAGGGGACCTATAAAAATAATAGCGTCCCATAGACAGTAGTAAAGACCCCACTGTGCTACCTAGCAAGTAATAATGCCAGATATGCCCTTATGAAAGTTTCAATATCTGATGTGTTCCCTCCAAGCAACAAATACCGTTGAGTATCCCCTTTAAGTAATAATGCCCCCTTAAAGCCACAATCAAACTACAAAGTTCTTCTTCAAGTCTATGGACGATGATTTCGGGGTGGTGAAAGAAGAAATTTCTGATGATGCACCCATTTAAAAGAAATAATGTCCTGAGTGCCCCCATAGCACCCTGTATATTGTATGATAGTCCCACAGCTCACTACACACTGTATGATGGTCCCCACAGATCACTATACACTGCATGATGGTCCCCATAGCTCCCTATGCACTGTATGATGGTCCCCACAGCTCCGTATGCACTGCATAATGGTCCACACAGCTCCCTATGCCCTGTATGATGGTACCCACAGTTCCATATGCACTGTATCATAGTCCCCACAGCTCCTTACGCTCAGAATGATGGTCCCCACAGCTCCCTATGCACTGTATGATGGTCCCCACAGCTCCCTATGCTCTGTATGATGGTCCCCACAGTGCCCTATGCACTGTATGATGGTCTTCACAGCTCCCTATGCATTGTATGATGGTCTCCACAGCTCCCTATGCATTGTATGATGGTCCTCATAGCTCTCTACGCACTGTATGATGGTCCCTGGTGCTCCTTATGCACTGTATGATGGTCCCCACGGCTCCTTATGTACTGTATGATGGTCCCCGCAGCTCCCTACGCTCGGTATGATGGTCCCCACAGCTCCCTATGCACTGCATAATGGTCCCCACAGCTCCCTTTGCCCTGTATGATGGTCCCCACATCTCCCTATGCACTGTATGATGGTCCCCACAGCTCCTTAGGCACTGTATGATGGCCTCCACAGCTCCCTATGCATTGTCTGATGGTCCCCACGGCTCCTTATATACTGTATGATGGTCCCCACGGCTCCTTATACACTGTATGATGGTCCCCACAGCTCCTTATGTACTGTATGATAGTCCCCACAGCTCCCTACGCTCTGTATGATGGTCCCCACAACTCCCTATGCACTGCATAATGGTCCCCACAGCTCCCTATGCAATGCATAATGGTCCCCACAGCTCCCTACGCACTGCATAATGGTCCCCACAGCTCCCTATGCCTTGTATGATGGTCCCGACATCTCCCTATGCACTGCATAATGGTCCCCACAGCTCCCTATGCACTGCATAATGATCCCCACAGCTCCCTATACACTGCATAATGGTCCCCACAGCTCCCTATGCACTGTATGATGGTCCCCACAGCTCCCTATGCCCTGTATGATGGTCTCCACAGCTCCCTACGCACTGCATAATGGTCCCCACAGCTCCCTATGCATTGTCTGATGGTCCCCACAGCTCCCTATGTACTGCATAATGGTCCCCACAGCTCCCTATGCACTGTATGATGGTCTCCACAGCTCCCTATGCACTGTATGATGGTCCCCACAGCTCCCTATGCACTGTATGATGGTCTCTACAACTCCTTATAACTGGCATGATGGTCCCTACAACTCCCTATATCCTGTATAATGGCCCTCACAGCCCCATATATACAGTACTGTATGATGGCCCCCGCAGCCCAATATATACTGTATGATGGCCCCCACACCCACTTGTACACTATATTATGGCCCCTACAGCTCCCTTTATACTGTATGATGGCCCCACAGCCCCTTATAAACTGTATTCTGGCACCCACTCCCCATTTTATATAATATGATGGCCCCACTGCCCCTTATATATAGCATGATGACTCCCATAGCCCCTTATAGTATGATGGCACCCACACCCCTTATATATACGGGTGCATCTCACTAAATTAGAATATCATCAAAAAGTTTATTTATTTTAGTTCTTCAATGCTGAAAATGAAACTCCTATATTATATAAAGTCATTACAATCAAAGTGATCTATTTCAAGTGTTTATTTCTATTAATGTTGATGATTATGGCCAGGGGCGCACATAGAAATCATGAGACCCCATAGCAGAAGCTCTAATTGGACCCACCCACCAAAAAAATAAAGAAATATTTGTCTGTGTCACAGAAGAGCCGATCTCACAACTTTCCAGCCTTTACTTCGCTTTTCTAATTTTCCTCCTACTGAAGTCCTAGATCCCTCTTTCATTGCCCCCATGAAGTATGATACCCTAAAAGTGCCCCCCAAACACAGTATGATACCCCCATGGTGCATTCCTCCACATTAGCCTCTACATGAACAGTATAATGACCTTATTGTACCCCACTTCAACTCCCAAGGCAAAGTATGGTGACCCTAACACAGTATGATTCCCCCAACTGTGACTCCCAGACAACCCTCCATACAGTATAATGGGCCTACATACAGTATAACGGCCCACACTAGCCCTCCAAACAGTATAATGGCCCCACACAGCCCTCCAAACAGTATGATGGACCCCACACAGCCCTCCAAACAGTATGATGGACCCCACACAAACCTTCACACCGTATAATTGCTTTCATACAGTATAACGGCCCCCCACATAGCCCACAAAATATCATAATGGCCCCACATAGACTTCCATATAGTATAATATGCCACCCATAATCCTCCATATAGTATAATGCACCCTCCAAAATCCTCCATATAGTATAATGCACCCCCCATAATCCTCCATATAGTATAATGAACTTCCCATGGTCCTCGATAGAATATAATGCACTCCCTATAGTCCTCCATACAGTATATTTCACACCCCAAAGGGTAAAATGCAGCCCCCATATAGTATAATGCACCACACAGTCCTGCAGTATTATGGGCACCACGTACTCACTGATTTTAAAATACCGTATGTTTTAAATAAGACGACCCGAGTATAAGCCGAGGCCCCTAATTTTACCACAAAAAAACTGGGAAAACGTATTGAGTTGAGTATAAGCCTAGGGTAGGAAAGGCAGCAGCTACTGGAAAATTTCACCATCCTGGTATGTATGGCTCCCTCATCACCAATCCTGGTATGTATGGCACTCCTCATCCCCAAATCCTGATACATATGGCACCCCTCATCCCCAAATCCTGGTATGCATGCCCCCCCCCTCATCCCCCAATCCTGGTATGCATGGCCACCCCTCATCCACCAATCCTGGTATGCATAGCACCACTCATCCCCCAATCCTGGCATGCATGGCCACCCCTCATCCCCCAATCCTGGTATGCATGGTCTCCTAATCCCCCAATCCTAATATGAATGGTCTCCTCATCCCCCAATCCTGGTATGTATGGCCTCTTCATCCCCCAATCCTGGTATGCATGGCCTCTTCATCTCCCATTCCTGGTATATATGGCCCCCCTCATCCCCAATCCTGGTATGCATCATGGCACCCCTCATCCCCCAATCCTGGTATGCGTGCCCCCCCTCATCCCCCAATCCTGGTATGCGTGGCCCCCTCATCCCCCAATCCTGGTATGTGTGGCCTCCTCATCCCCCAATCCTGGTATGTATGGCCTCCTCATCCCCCAATCTTGGTATCTGTGGCCTCCTCATCCCCCAATCTTGGTATGTGTGGCCTCCTCATCCCCCCAATCCTGGTATGTGTGGCCTCCTCATCCCCCAATCCTGGTATGTGTGGCCCCTCTCATCCTCCAATCCTGGTATGCATGGCCCCCTCATCCCCCAATCCTGGTATGTGTGGCCCCCTCATCCCCCAATCCTGGTATGTGTGGCCCCCCTCATCCCCCAATCCTGGTATGTGTGGCCCCCTTCATCCCCCAATTCTGGTATGTATGGCCTCCTCACCCCCCATCACTGCACACACAAAAAATAAACACTTATACTCACTTTCCTTCCTCACCTCTGCTCCAGAGCTGCTGTGTTCTGTCTGCCAGCAGCTCATGTTGGTATCTGAGTAGCGCGCGCTCTCAGTTGCCGAGGTGAGCTGCTGCTGCTGCTGCCGGCATATTCACTCCTCTCCATGCCGGGACTATGAGCGTTGACAAGCGTGAATATGCATTCTCTTTAGTAGCGGGCACTGTAAGCAGGAGCCACGGCTCAGAGCTCCTCCGTGCCCGCTACTAAAGAGAATGAATATTCCCTCTTCTCCACGCCCATGGAAGTGGAGAAGAGGAAATATTCATGTCCCTTTAGCAGCGGGCACACGTGGTAGCTACAGCAGCCGCTACTGCGTGTGCCCGCTCCTCCGCCGCAACCTCCCACCCCCCCAATACTCACCTATCCTCCTCGCTCCCCCCGAGGCTCACGGGCCCCATAGCAGTGGTGTGGCCTGCCACCATTGGCGGTACGCCACTGATTATGGCTTACAGCCAATGAAATCACAAAAGTCATTATCTCAGTAAATTAAAATACTTTATAACATCAGCTTGAAAAATGTTTTTAAAATCCGAAATGTTGTCCTACTGAAATGTATGTTCAGTAAATGCACGCAATACTTGGTCAGGGCTCCTTTTGCATCAATTACTGCATCAATGCGGCGTAGCATGGAGGCGATCAGCCTGTGGCACTGCTGAGGTGTTATGGAAGCCCAGGATGCTTTGATAGCAGCCTTCACCTCGTCTGCTTTGTTGGGTTTGGTGTCTCTTATCTTCCTCTTGACAATACCCCATAGATTCTCTATAATAGATTCTCTATGGGGTTAAGGTCATGTGAGTTTGCTGACCAATTAAGCAGAGTGATACTGTTGTTTGTAAACCAGGTATTGGTACTTTTAGCAGTGTGGACAGGGGCCAAGTCCTGCTGGAGAATGAAATTTCCATCTCCAAAAAGCTTGTCGGCAGAGGAAAGCATGAAGTGCTGTAAAATTTCCTGGTAGACGGCTGCGCTGACTTTGGTGTTGATAAAACACAGTGGACCTACACCAGCAGATGACATGGCTCCCCAAACCATCACTGATTGTGGAGACTTCACACTAGACCTCAAGCAGCTTGGATTGTGGCCTCTTCACTGGGACCTTGTGGATGGTGTCAATGACTGCCTTCTTGGCATTTGTCAAGTCAGCAGTCTTCCCCATGATTGTGGAGCCTACTGAAACAGACTATGGGACATTTTTAAACACTTAGGAAGCCGTTGCAGGTGTATTTTGTTAATTATTCTAATTTACTGAGATAATGACTTTTGTGTTTTCATTGGCTGTAAGCCATAATCGTCAACATTAACAGAAATAAACACTTGAAATAGATCTCTCTGTCTGTAATGACTCTATATAATATAGGAGTTTCACTTTTTGTATTGAAGAACTGAAATAAATTAACTTTTTGATGACATTCTAATTTAGTGAGATGCAGCTGCATATGATGACTGTTCCCCCCAGTGGAATATATGCGGTGTCTATTTTGGGATATTTTAGTACACCCAAGATGATACTATAGACAGCCATTATACCTGGAATGGCCCCTTCCTTGCGTGCCTTGCTTTTTTTTGCTTACATGTCTAACAATCACATATGTGTTGTGTCCCTTCCCCCATCATCCTATTTTTCTATTGTTGAATAGATATGATAGATTTTATACTCCCTGGACTCCTTTGATGGTCTTTTACCCTGCGGGGTTTTCTTTCATATATGGACTCACTGTGTGGTGGTGATGGTAGAGGACATTGTGTAGCAGGATCATTTTGGCCTTGTATAGTAGTAATTTTGGGAATATTGGTCTTTGTATAGTGTATTTTAGATTAGTAACAGTGGTATACTGTAATTATATATGTATAAATCCTCTTTTAAGTGGCAGGGAGGTTATATGGGGAAACATGTACTTTGGGGCTGGGGTCCCTGATCTCTTAGGACCCCAGCAACGCTCCTGCACTGGGGAAAAGCAGGGTCTGGAGGCCACTTTAATATCATCATCATTTTATGGATATGACGCCAAAGAAACTAATGAAGTGCTTTGCAAAGTGCCAGAATTTTCACAATTCTGAAAACAAATTGTAAGTTTAGTTCCACTATAAGTGATGTTAATTCTGTTATGAGAGCTAACCTTCTGAGACAGTTTATCAATGCGCTGTGTGAATTGTCACATTAAGCTTTGCTACATCTATACATAGTGAAGTTCAGGATCAAAACGCTGCAGGTCCCATCTCTTCTACAGAACAATCCCATGGAAATAAAGCTGATCATTTTATCAGATGGGATCATTAGAACTTACCTGGTTGGATCCTTTGTTTCTGGTGGTTTCTTTCCCAGGTCGTCATTAAGACCCTTTACAAGAAGCTCCAAAAACTCATCGGACTTTCTGAATCTTTCAAGCGTTTTCTCCATCACAGAAAGGACAGAAAGGAGGCGCTTATCCCGGCAGAAGAGAGTCACAGATATATTGTTCTACATCTTCCAGATGTTTGGATTTATCTACAGACTAATGATTAATCTCGCATGAAGAATGATAATATTATAAGAGATCACAATTTTGGGGTAAAATTATTCAATTTTAAAAATATATATATATAGCAATTACATTATTCTGACAAGAGCAATTTTTTGTTTTTTTTCCTCCCCTTTTTCCCAAAAAATATAACTTTGTTTTTTCATTCACATAGACGGAGGGCTTGTGTTTTGTGGGACTAGTTGTTGTTAGGAATGACAACATTCAATTTACCACATAAAGTATTGAAAAATGGGGAAAAAAATCAAAGTAAGGTTATTATTGTTTGTTTGGTTTTTTTTTATGAACATTTAAAAAAAAATGTGGTTTGTGAGACCATTTTCATCTTGCGAAGACCTAATTTTATAGAATGATCCCATTGATGGAGTTGTCGGCTTTTTCTTGTGGAGAGATCAGTAGTTACAAATTTCTGATTGCATTTTTGGGAGGGAAGTAGACTGACCCAAAAACCACAACCACAACCATGGCACTTTACTGTCCTTTACAGCATTGACCCAACGTGTAATAGATTTATATATAATGAAAGATTGTACTTATGTCAATGCAGCAGCAACAAATATTGTTTTACGCTTTTTCTTTTTTATAGTTGGCCAGAAAACCGCAGAACCTTAAGCAGAAAATGACATGAATGAGAACATCTGCCCGGCTTGTACCGGATCCGGGGGTGTTACGTACAAGGCGAAGGTCCCAGAATAAGGATTTGCTTCATTTTGGTGCAGAGTTTCTAGTAGTTTCTGGTTACTACTGTTACAGGCAGATGCCGTCTGCATAATACAGCCAGCACCGCCTCAACCCCTCCATGCATGTGGACCCCGGCACAAACACTCAGGTACATCCTTTTATACTAAGACATTAATAATTCTACAATTATCACACACAACTTATATACAGAAACCTCCCAACCGTCCCAGATCCAATGGGACTGTCCGGCTGTCGCTTGAGGTCGGGGCTATGTGCTGACGAGCTGTGTTCTGTCAGGACAGTCTGTGTAGTACAAAAACATCTCATGCCGTGCTGCTGTGATCGCTCATGGAGAGGGGCAGCATCCGCTCCGCACACCTCGTACACGCCCGGCTCCGCTCCGCATGCCTCGTACACGCCCAGCTCCGCTCCATACACCTCGTACACACCCGGCTCCGCTCCGTACGCCTCGTACACGCCCGGCTCCGCTCCGCACTCCACGTACACGCGCGGCTCCGCAGGCCTCGTACACGCGTGGCTCCGCTCCGTACACCTCGTACACACAACTCTGCTCCGTACACCCCGTACATGCGCGGCTCCGCTCCGCACGCCTCGTACACGCCTGGCTCCGCTCCGTACACCTCGTACACGTACGGCTCCGCTCCATACGCCTCATACACGTGCGGCTCCGCTCCGCACGCCTCGTACACGCCTGGCTCCGCTCCGTACACCTCGTACACGTACGGCTCCGCTCCGCACGCCTCGTACACGCCAGGCTCCGCTCCGTACGCCTCATACACGTGCGGCTCCGCTCCGTACACGCCTGGCTCCGCTCCGTACGCCTCGTACAGGCCCGGCTCCGCTCCGCACGCCTCGTACACATGCGGCTCTGCTCCGTACACCTCGAACACACGCGGCTCCACTCCGTGCGCCTCGTACACGCCCGGCTCTGCTCCGTACGCCTCGTACACACGCGGCTCTGCTCCGTACGCCTCGTACACACGCAGCTCCACTCCGTGCGCCTCGTACACGCCCGGCTCCGCTCCGCACGCCTCGTACATGCGCAGCTCCGCACGCCTCGTACACACCCGGCTCCGCTCCGCACGCCTCGTACACACCCGGCTCCGCTCCGCACGCCTCGTACACGCCCGGCTCCGCTTCGTACACCTCGTACACAAGGCTCCGCTCCGTACGCCTCGTACACACGCGGCTCTGCTCCGTACGCCTCGTACACACGCGGCTCTGCTCCATACGCCTCGTACACACGCGGCTCTGCTCCATACGCCTCGTACACACGCGGCTCTGCTCCATACGCCTCGTACACACGCGGCTCTGCTCCATACGCCTCGTACACACGCGGCTCTGCTCCATACGCCTCGTACACACGCGGCTCTGCTCCATACGCCTCGTACACACGCGGCTCCGCTCCGTACACCTCGTACACACGCGGCTCTGCTCCGTACACACGCGGCTCTGCTCCGTACACCTCGTACACACGACTCCGCTCCGTACACCTCGTACACACGCAGCTCTGCTCCGTACGCCTCGTACACACGCGGCTCTGCTCAGTGCACCTCGTACACACACGGCTCTGCTCCGTACGCCTCGTACACATTCGGCTCTGCTCCGTACGCCTCGTACACACGCGGCTTCGCTCCACGCGCCTCGTACACGCCCGGCTCCGCTCCGCACGCCTCGTACACGCGCGGCTCCGCTCCGTACACGCGCGGCTCCGCTCAGTACACCTCGTACACGCGCGGCTCCGCTCCGTACGCCTCGTACACGCGCGGCTCCGCTCCGTACGCCTCGTACACGCGCGGCTCCGCTGCGTACGCCTCGTACACGCGCGGCTCCGCTGCGTACGCCTCGTACACGCGCGGCTCCGCTCCATGCGCCTCGTACACGCCCGGCTCCGCTCCGCATGCCTCGTACACGCGCGGCTCCGCACGCCTCGTACACGGGCGGCTCCGCTCCGTAAACCTCGTACACACGCGGCTCCGCTCCGTACACCTCGTACACACGCGGCTCTGCTCCGTACACCTCGTACACACACGGCTCTGCTCCGTACACCTCGTACACACGCGGCTCTGCTCCATACACCTCGTACACGCGCGGCTCTGCTCCGTACACCTCGTACACGCGCGGCTCTGCTCCGTACACCTCGTACACGCGCGGCTCTGCTCCGTACACCTCGTACACGCGCGGCTCTGCTCCGTACACCTCGTACACACGCTGCTCCGCTCCATACACCTCGTACACACGCTGCTCTGCTCCGTACACCTCGTACACACGCGGCTCTGCTCCGTACACCTCGTACACACGCGGCTCCGCTCCGTACACCTCGTACACGCGCGGCTCCGCTCCGTACACCTCGTACACACACGGCTCTGCTCCGTACACCTCGTACACACGCGGCTCTGCTACATCCACACTGTAAACCCCTCCTGACCCCACACATAAACTTCAGCTCATCCAGCACCATGACAACCAGCACAGCAGAGTCCTGCATCCACTGAGGCCCCTGATCATGTGACCCCTGACTCCTCCCCTCCTGTGACCTCATCACAGCTCCTGTGCGCACAGAGCAGCCATATATGTGGCGGCGGCTCTGCAGGTGGAGGTATGTGGAGACCCCCATTACTGGGCGCAGGGGGCATTAACCCCTTCAGCACGGAGACTCTTTTGGGGTCTTGTGTTGCCCCTTTATACGAATCATAAGGTTTTTGTTCTGTTTCCTGTAATAGATATGTGACACCCCAGGGGTCTGGTTGCCACAGTGATAGAGATATTATGTCTGAGAGCAGGTGGGAGGTCCTTTGGTCAGGGATCCTGTGCATGCCACACCTCCTGCCCAGTCTTGGGAGGGGAAGAACTTCCCCTGTATAAACCCGGGGCTGAGGCAGGGTGAGTCAGACAAGGAAAGTGGAGAAGAGAAGCAGCATAGGAAACAGCAGAGTTACAAGGAGTCAGGGGCTGGCAGCTACAGAGCTCGCCCTGACTAAGAAGATTCTTTACCGGACCCGGAGTCCGAGGCTGTGGGGACTAACTCCTACCCAGCAGCAGAATCTGTCGGGCAGGGGATTTCAGGTCCTCTGGCCCAGAAGCCCGAAGGCACGGTCACACGCGTGGGACCAGCACCGCCATCGTGGAGCGGAAGCCATTAGAAGGCCCCGAGTCACCGGCCATACGGGTGAGCACCACACGGTACACTCAGGGACGTGGGCTACTTACATCAGCTTCTAGCAAGGTAGCCAGAAGAGTACAGTCAGTTTGGGAGGCCTACAACTACGCCTGGCCAGGGGAGATCCCATCTGCTCAAAGACTGACCAGGCCCCGTTTGCTAGCAAGTACTCCGGGAGGGTCTGTCGTTGTTACCAGTAAAGACCCTGAACTACACCGTACCGTCTCTGAGTGGTTCCTGCTACCCCCATCATCCACGTCGGCTGCCCTGAGGCCATACCCCTCCCGTTGGGGGTTATACTATCACGCTGCACAATCCTACCACCGGCCTCAGCGGTCTGCCCTGCAGCAGCAGCTTCCTGGCTGCACTCAACGGGTGGCGTAGTCATCAACTATTTACTACTAATAGACTGCCGTCTAGTTTGACTCCCTGGGCACGGACCGGGTCACCGCCACGAGATTACAACCCTCCACGGATCCGGCTCCGGGTAAGCGCCCGCGTGCGCACCGCAGCGCGACACAGGCCCAGGGGCGCGTCAACTTTGGCGTAGTCGGCAGGATATCGTGCCCGCAACCACCGGGTACTGCGTGCCTGAAAAGCAAAGACTGTTCAAACTTACCAGTGGTGAAGGTTTCCCGCCATCCGGCGCCATCTTCTACCTTCTTCCCGCCATCCGCGAAGTTTTCCCGCCATCCGGCGCCATCTTCGACCTTCTTCCCGCCATCCGTGGAGTTTTCCCGCCATTGGACGCCATCTTGAGGACGCCGCGCGGGAAGAAGAGGGGCGTGGACTCCGAAAGCGCGCGAGAACTGAAGCCCCGCCTCACGTCCGGACGTTGCGTAAGGTCCTGGAAGGAGCCCAGCAGACGCCGACGTCACAGGAGCGCGACGGAAGGTCCTCAACCCTGACGATCCACTGCGGAGCCGCGGCCTACGGAAGAGGATCATCGCAAGGTAGGCCACGGTCCGCTAGGGGGGAGGAAGATGTCGGATACGGAGGAGAGCTTCACTGCCTCAACCCCCGCCAGCGCTACCGCTGCTGCAGTTATGCCCTTCACCATGCCCTATATCCCGGGAGCAGCTTGGCTACCCCAGTACTCAGGGGAGTCACATACCCTGCATGACTTTAGAGAAAAGCTGGATAGCCTCTTCCAGGTGTACCCCCTCACAGAAGAGCAAAAAGTGAGCATCCTGGTGGCCCAACTAACCGGGGCAGCCAAAAGGGAAGTAAAATCCTGGCCACCTGGGAGGAAGACTGTCGCAGGGATACTAACCCGGCTGAAGGACACCTTTGATACCCGCACCTCAGCCGAGATTAAGCTTAGATTCTACGGGTGCAAGCAGCGAGCGCATGAGAGTATAAGGGACTATGCACTAAACCTACAAGAGGCCCTGAGGGCCATAAAGCAGACCGACCCTGATGGGGTGGGAAACGAGGACAGGCTGTTGACTGAACAATTTATAGAGGGTTTATATTGCAATGCCCACCGAACCCAGTTGCGGGCAATGGCCTTACAGGATCCCCATCTGGACTTTGCACAGTTCAAGGACAGAGCCATCCGGGTGCTCCGAGAACCGGCACCAGGTGGCGTTGTGACCCACAGACGCCCCACTACCACTTACTACCAGGAGGCGGCGCCCTTGTCAGCAGGGCCTGTGGGAGCTGATGCGCAGGCTTTGGACAATGACCCGGCTCCAGACCTACACCATCAGGTTCAAGAGCTAGCTAAGAGCGTTGCTGCGCTAACCCGAACTGTGCAGTCTTTACAGGTTTCCACCCCAGGGAAGATCCAGCTGGCATCCGGACCGGAGGACATCCCGTGGCGTCGACCAAGGAGGACCCCACCGGCCAGAGGAAGACCCAGTGACCGATACAGTGAGGACGGACGACCCATCTGCCGCCGCTGCAATCAACCCGGACATATGGCAAGGTACTGTTCTTTAAACGGGCACAACCTGGGGTAGAGGGCCAACCCCCAGGAAAAAGATCACCAGGCCCATCGAACTGGCGCGACAGATATGTGGGAGGACGTCCAGTCTTGCCTGTGGTACTGGATGGCATTCCCATGAGTGCCCTACTGGACACCGGGTCACAGGTCACCACCATCCCGTACGTGCTCTTCAAGCAGTACTGGAATGACTCGGATATTACCCGCTACCCCGACGACGACTTGAGTATCATCGCCAGCAATGGTCAGCCCGTGCCACAGATCGGATTTAAAGAGGTGACCATCAAAATTGGTAGAGTCGAACTGGCCGCACAGGGACTGATCATTGTAGATATCGATAAACATGAGAGTCACCCAAAAATAACTCTAGGAACTAATGTAATTGAAAATTGTCTTGCAGAGGTGATTTTCCTTTTACAGCAGGTTGCCAAGAATGCCAGCTCCGGCGAGCAGCGGGTGCTCCAGAAAGAGATCCGGGCACTGATGCAACGGCAACAAGTGGAACTCTCGGGCGGTGAGTGGTAGCGTAAGAATGTGTGACCCTTTTCCTATTGCCATGCCCCCAAAAAGTGAAATGATGATTTGGTGCCGGGCAGCTATTGGTCTGAGAGGTAGAGATTACCAGGCAATGGTAGAACCAGTTTACTCAGACAGTAGGCCCACCATTTTGACAGCACGGGGGGTGGTCAATGTACGCCATGGGAGGGTGCCCATTCGCATAATAAATATCGGGGAGAGGGAAGTGTACCTGCCCCGGTATGCCACGCTAGCCAAATTATATACCACTAATCAAAGTTCTATACAATCTGTGGAACCCTTGCCTCCATCTCACCCGGAGGAAGGTAACGGCTCTAAGAAAGACATGGAGGACTGGTGTCAGCAACTACATTTGGGTACTGACTCCACTCCCTCACATCAGAAACAAGGAGTCTATCGGGTGGTTCAAGAGTATGAGAGAGTGTTTAGTAAACACCCGTTAGACTTCGGGCGAGTCAAGGGGGTAGAACATCGCATCCCCACGGGAGATCATCCTCCCATAAAAGAGAGGTATCGACCCGTACCCCCTGCACATTACCAACACGCCAAGGGGATGCTTAGAGATATGAAGGAGGCTGGGGTAATCCGGGATAGTTGTAGCCCCTGGGCAGCCCCATTAGTTTTAGTCAAAAAGAAAGACAACACCATGAGGATGTGTGTAGATTACCGGAAAATCAACCGTATCACACACAAGGATGCGTACCCCTTACCAAGGATAGAGGAGTCATTGGCTGCTTTAAGATCTGCTAACTTCTTCTCTACCTTGGATCTCACTAGCGGGTACTGGCAGGTTCCTGTAGCAGAGGCGGACCGGGAGAAGACCGCATTCACCACCCCGATGGGACTTAGCGAGTTCACCTGCATGCCGTTCGGACTCTGCAACGCACCAGGAACCTTCCAACGCCTAATGGAGTGTTGTCTGGGCCACAGAAACTTCGAGACGGTCCTGTTGTACCTGGACGATATCATCGTATATTCCAAGACGTATGAGGACCACCTGAAACACCTGGCGGAAGTGTTCGAGGCTCTGGCGAGTTACGGCCTAAAGGTGAAACCCTCCAAGTGTCACCTCCTGAAACCAAAGGTGCAGTACCTGGGACACGTGGTGAGCGCTGACGGAGTGGCTCCCGACCCCGATAAGATCACCGCAATTAAGGGATGGCCAAGCCCCTCCAGCGTAAAAGAAGTGCGGCAGTTCCTCGGGTTGGTAGGCTACTACCGAAGGTTTATTCCCGGTTTCACCAAAAAGGCAGCACCTATGCAGGACCTCCTGATAGGCCAGTCCCGGAAGGCCAAGAACCAGAAGCCGCCCTTCAAATGGGAAGAGCTGGAAGAAGAGTCCTTCCGCCAGCTGAAGATGGCCCTCACGGGGGACGAAATCCTGGCGTACCCGGATTATAGCCAGCCCTTTATCCTCTACACCGACGCCAGTAACATCGGGCTAGGAGCCGTACTGTCCCAGATCCAGCAGGGGAAAGAACGAGTAATCGCCTACGCCAGCCGAAAACTGCGACCCACTGAAAGGAACCCCGAGAATTATAGCTCATTCAAGCTAGAGTTCCTGGCCGTGGTATGGGCAGTAACTGAGCGCTTTAAGCATTACCTTGCTTCTTCCCGGTTCACCGTGTACACGGATAACAACCCGTTGACACACCTGGACACGGCAAGACTCGGTGCCCTGGAGCAGAGGTGGATGGCCCGTCTGTCCAACTACGAGTTCATAATCAAATACCGGGCAGGGCGCTCCAATACTAACGCGGACGCCCTGTCCAGGATGCCCAACCTGCCGGACGAAGGAGAAGATCCGGAGGGACTGGAAGAGATTGAACTCCCTGCGTTCCACCGTCATGGGACTATCCAGTATTCCCACCGGGTAAGGAGTAAGCAGGCTGCTACGTTGAACCCCTTACCTCACTACAACTGGGCGGAAACGCAAGACAGCGACCCTGCCGTCCGACTGGTGAAGGAGATGCTGACTCGGCCGGAGGCTCGCCTTGAACCAGACGCTCCGGAGGAAGCCAAACAACTATGGGCAGAGAAGAGTCGACTGTTCCTTTACAAAGGGAAGTTGTGCCGCAGAATGGTTAACTCCCGGACGCATGAATTACTCTGGCAAGTAGTGGTGCCACGAAGAGACGCAGCCATGGTGATGGAGGCATACCACGACGGAGCTGGACACTTCGGGTGGAAGAAGCTGGAGTTCCTGCTGCGCGAGCGGTTCCACTGGGTAGGCATGAGGGGAACCATCGAGAAGTGGTGCAGAGATTGTGGCCCGTGCAACCTGAGAAGGAAGGACCGAGCCAGCCAGAAGACTCCCCTGCAGTCCATCGTCACCCGGCAACCGTTGGAACTGGTAGCCTTGGATCATGTAAAACTGACCCCAAGCAGAAGTGGCTACGTCTACGCGTTAACCATCGTGGATCATTACTCCCGGTTCTTGGTTGTCGTCCCCGTCAAGGACTTAACGGCTCAAACAGCAGCTAGAGCCTTCCAGCAGCACTTCTGCCGTCCACACGGGTACCCGGACCAAGTGCTGACGGACCAGGGACCTGCCTTTGAAGCGGAGGTCTTTCAGGAATTCTGCAATCTGTATGGCTGCCGGAAGATAAGGACGACACCCTACCATCCGCAGACTAATGGACTTTGTGAAAAAATGAACCAGGTGGTAATGGATCTTCTAAAAACGTTGCCCCTGGAAGAACGCAGTCTGTGGCCTGAAAAGTTGCCCGATCTGGTGGACCTATACAACCACATCCCGGTAGGTTCCACCAACTGTACCCCGGCTTACCTAATGAGGGCAAGACCTGGTAAGTTACCTGTTGACCTGGAAATGGGAGTCCTGACCCCCGAGGACACTTCACCAGAAACAGACTGGGACACAGAGAGGCAGCAGCAGTACCGGAGAGTACAGGAGAGCGTGGAGCGAAGTCTCTGTCAGGCTAGGGAAAGACAAGAGAAAACTTACAACCAGTATGCTCCCGCTGTTCCCCTGGTACCCGGAGAGCAGGTCTTGAAGAGGAAGAGACGGCTCCACAAGTTGGACGACCAGTGGGAGAAGGACCCGTACACCGTACTGCCCTCAAGCCACGAGAACCCGAAGGTCTGTACCATCAGTAAAGACGGAGGGGAAACCACAGCCATGGTATCCCGGGACCACCTGAAGAAGTGTCCCGAACAACTGAGGAACCCTGAAGAGGAACAAGAAGACCATCGACCCGTGGAAGAAAGGGAAGATATGGTTAGTACCGTGCTCGGGGACTTTCCTCAGTCTTGGACTCAAGTCAATGGTGCAGTTGTGGTACCCGTACTCACCTTCCTCCAACCATCATCCCAAGAACCTACGGAGCAACGGGTAGAGCTGGAAGAACAGCCGGTCCAGGAGGCAGAAGACTCCACACAAGCAGAACAGGAGAATCAACCCTCTGCTTATAGTGAGCCTGCCGTACCCCTAGTGAGACAAAGAGCCGGTAGACAGCTGCCCAGTTTACCCTTGACAGCTCCTATACCCTGTAGTTCAGGGCCAGACAGTCAGCTCCGTAGGTCCACTCGGGCCACTAGAGGCCAGTTACCCGCACGCTGGAGAATTTAAAGTGTATAAATTGTTTTATTTATGTTTTTCTGTGTCTTGTTGCTTGTGTATAATTTTGTGTTTCTAGTTATTTTTAGGAAACCTTGGTGGATTTACCGGGAATCCTTGTATATAGTTGGAGCGTAACCCAGGATGGACTAGAGACTGTTAAGGACTCGGGGTAGGACAGACCCCTACCTGGTTACGTCTCCCTGTGTTGGTGAAATGGACACCTTTGCTTTTCTTCAAAGACTGCATCCGGTTGCGGACACGCCGTAACCATCTTATATGTTTTTCTTATAGTATTGTTATTGTTATACTTTGTTATGTTTTTCTAAATGTGTTTAGTCCCGGAGTACTAAATTTCACTAGGGGGAAATGTGACACCCCAGGGGTCTGGTTGCCACAGTGATAGAGATATTATGTCTGAGAGCAGGTGGGAGGTCCTTTGGTCAGGGATCCTGTGCATGCCACACCTCCTGCCCAGTCTTGGGAGGGGAAGAACTTCCCCTGTATAAACCCGGGGCTGAGGCAGGGTGAGTCAGACAAGGAAAGTGGAGAAGAGAAGCAGCATAGGAAACAGCAGAGTTACAAGGAGTCAGGGGCTGGCAGCTACAGAGCTCGCCCTGACTAAGAAGATTCTTTACCGGACCCGGAGTCCGAGGCTGTGGGGACTAACTCCTACCCAGCAGCAGAATCTGTCGGGCAGGGGATTTCAGGTCCTCTGGCCCAGAAGCCCGAAGGCACGGTCACACGCGTGGGACCAGCACCGCCATCGTGGAGCGGAAGCCATTAGAAGGCCCCGAGTCACCGGCCATACGGGTGAGCACCACACGGTACACTCAGGGACGTGGGCTACTTACATCAGCTTCTAGCAAGGTAGCCAGAAGAGTACAGTCAGTTTGGGAGGCCTACAACTACGCCTGGCCAGGGGAGATCCCATCTGCTCAAAGACTGACCAGGCCCCGTTTGCTAGCAAGTACTCCGGGAGGGTCTGTCGTTGTTACCAGTAAAGACCCTGAACTACACCGTACCGTCTCTGAGTGGTTCCTGCTACCCCCATCATCCACGTCGGCTGCCCTGAGGCCATACCCCTCCCGTTGGGGGTTATACTATCACGCTGCACAATCCTACCACCGGCCTCAGCGGTCTGCCCTGCAGCAGCAGCTTCCTGGCTGCACTCAACGGGTGGCGTAGTCATCAACTATTTACTACTAATAGACTGCCGTCTAGTTTGACTCCCTGGGCACGGACCGGGTCACCGCCACGAGATTACAACCCTCCACGGATCCGGCTCCGGGTAAGCGCCCGCGTGCGCACCGCAGCGCGACACAGGCCCAGGGGCGCGTCAGATACATACGGCCCAACTATGGAGACAGGAAGGGAGGAAACGTATTGTTCTCATAGTACAGGACCCCTTTACTGGCCCCACAGTGTAATGCCCCCATTATGCCCCTTATGCAGTATGTATGATGCCCCCACACAGTGTAATGCCCCATTATGCCCCTTATGCAGGATGTATGATGCCCCACACAGTGTAATGCCCCCATTATGCGCCTTATGCAGGATGTATGATGCCCCCACACAGTGTAATGCCCCCATTATGCCCCTTAAGCAGGATGTATGATGCCCCCACACAGTGTAATGCCCCCATTATGCCCCTTAAGCAGGATGTATGATGCCCCCACACAGTGTAATGCCCCCATTATGCCCCTTATGCAGGATGTATGATGCCCCCACACAGTGTAATGCCCCCATTATGCCCCTTATGCAGGATGTATGATGCCCCCACACAGTGTAATGCCCCCATTTTACCCCTTATGCAGGATGTATGATGCCCCCACACAGTGTAATGCCCCCATTATGCCCCTTATGCAGGATGTATGATGCCCCCACACAGTGTAATGCCCCCATTATGCCCCTTAAGCAGGATGTATGATGCCCCCACACAGTGTAATGCCCCCATTATGCCCCTTATGCAGGATGTATGATGCCCCCACACAGTGTAATGCCCCATTATGCCCCTTATGCAGGATGTATGATGCCCCACACAGTGTAATGCCCCCATTATGCGCCTTATGCAGGATGTATGATGCCCCCACACAGTGTAATGCCCCCATTATGCCCCTTAAGCAGGATGTATGATGCCCCCACACAGTGTAATGCCCCCATTATGCCCCTTAAGCAGGATGTATGATGCCCCCACACAGTGTAATGCCCCCATTATGCCCCTTATGCAGGATGTATGATGCCCCCACACAGTGTAATGCCCCCATTATGCCCCTTATGCAGGATGTATGATGCCCCCACACAGTGTAATGCCCCCATTTTACCCCTTATGCAGGATGTATGATGCCCCCACACAGTGTAATGCCCCCATTATGCCCCTTATGCAGGATGTATGATGCCCCCACACAGTGTAATGCCCCCATTATGCCCCTTAAGCAGGATGTATGATGCCCCCACACAGTGTAATGCCCCCATTATGCCCCTTATGCAGGATGTATGATGCCCCCACACAGTGTAATGCCCCCATTTTACCCCTTATGCAGGATGTATGATGCCCCCACACAGTGTAATGCCCCCATTATGCCCCTTATGCAGGATGTATGATGCCCCCACACAGTGTAATGCCCCCATTATGCCCCTTAAGCAGGATGTATGATGCCCCCACACAGTGTAATGCCCCCATTATGCCCCTTATGCAGGATGTATGATGCCCCCACACAGTGTAATGCCCCATTATGCCCCTTATGCAGGATGTATGATGCCCCACACAGTGTAATGCCCCCATTATGCGCCTTATGCAGGATGTATGATGCCCCCACACAGTGTAATGCCCCCATTGTGCCCCTTAAGCAGGATGTATGATGCCCCCACACAGTGTAATGCCCCCATTATGCCCCTTAAGCAGGATGTATGATGCCCCCACACAGTGTAATGCCCCCATTATGCCCCTTATGCAGGATGTATGATGCCCCCACACAGTGTAATGCCCCCATTATGCCCCTTATGCAGGATGTATGATGCCCCCACACAGTGTAATGCCCCCATTTTACCCCTTATGCAGGATGTATGATGCCCCCACACAGTGTAATGCCCCCATTATGCCCCTTATGCAGGATGTATGATGCCCCCACACAGTGTAATGCCCCCATTATGCCCCTTAAGCAGGATGTATGATGCCCCCACACAGTGTAATGCCCCCATTATGCCCCTTATGCAGGATGTATGATGCCCCCACACAGTGTAATGCCCCCATTATGCCCCTTATGCAGGATGTATGATGCCCCCACACAGTGTAATGCCCCCATTATGCCCCTTAAGCAGGATGTATGATGCCCCCACACAGTGTAATGCCCCCATTATGCCCCTTATGCAGGATGTATGATGCCCCCACACAGTGTAATGCCCCCATTATACCCCTTATGCAGGATGTATGATGCCCCCACACAGTGTAATGCCCCCATTATGCCCCTTATGCAGTATGTATGATGCCCCCCACACAATGTAATGCCCCCATTATGCCCCTTATGCAGTATGTATGATGCCCCCCACACAGTGTAATGCCCCCATTATGCCCCTTATGCAGGATGTATGATGCCCCCACACAGTGTAATGCCCCCATTATGCCCCTTATGCAGTATGTATGATGCCCCCCACACAGTGTAATGCCCCCATTATGCCCCTTATGCAGGATGTATGATGCCCCCACACAGTGTAATGCCCCCATTATGCCCCTTATGCAGTATGTATGATGCCCCCCACACAGTGTAATGCCCACATTATGCCCCTTATGCAGTATGTATGATGCCCCCCACACAGTGTAATGCCCACATTATGCCCCTTATGCAGTATGTATGATGCCCCCACACAGTGTAATGCCCCCATTATGCCCCTTATGCAGTATGTATGATGCCACCCACACAGTGCAATGCCCCTTATGCAGTATGTATGATGCCCCCACACAGTGTAATGCCCCCATTATGCCCCTTATGCAGTATGTATGATGCCCCCACAGTGTAATGCCCCCATTATGCCCCTTATGCAGGATGTATGATGCCCCCACACAGTGTAATGCCCCCATTATGCCCCTTATGCAGGATGTATGATGCCCCCACACAGTGTAATGCCCCCATTATACCCCTTATGCAGGATGTATGATGCCCCCACACAGTGTAATGCCCCCATTATGCCCCTTATGCAGGATGTATGATGCCCCCACACAGTGTAATGCCCCCATTATGCCCCTTAAGCAGGATGTATGATGCCCCCACACAGTGTAATGCCCCCATTATGCCCCTTATGCAGGATGTATGATGCCCCCACACAGTGTAATGCCCCCATTTTACCCCTTATGCAGGATGTATGATGCCCCCACACAGTGTAATGCCCCCATTATGCCCCTTATGCAGGATGTATGATGCCCCCACACAGTGTAATGCCCCCATTATGCCCCTTAAGCAGGATGTATGATGCCCCCACACAGTGTAATGCCCCCATTATGCCCCTTATGCAGGATGTATGATGCCCCCACACAGTGTAATGCCCCATTATGCCCCTTATGCAGGATGTATGATGCCCCACACAGTGTAATGCCCCCATTATGCGCCTTATGCAGGATGTATGATGCCCCCACACAGTGTAATGCCCCCATTGTGCCCCTTAAGCAGGATGTATGATGCCCCCACACAGTGTAATGCCCCCATTATGCCCCTTAAGCAGGATGTATGATGCCCCCACACAGTGTAATGCCCCCATTATGCCCCTTATGCAGGATGTATGATGCCCCCACACAGTGTAATGCCCCCATTATGCCCCTTATGCAGGATGTATGATGCCCCCACACAGTGTAATGCCCCCATTTTACCCCTTATGCAGGATGTATGATGCCCCCACACAGTGTAATGCCCCCATTATGCCCCTTATGCAGGATGTATGATGCCCCCACACAGTGTAATGCCCCCATTATGCCCCTTAAGCAGGATGTATGATGCCCCCACACAGTGTAATGCCCCCATTATGCCCCTTATGCAGGATGTATGATGCCCCCACACAGTGTAATGCCCCCATTATGCCCCTTATGCAGGATGTATGATGCCCCCACACAGTGTAATGCCCCCATTATGCCCCTTAAGCAGGATGTATGATGCCCCCACACAGTGTAATGCCCCCATTATGCCCCTTATGCAGGATGTATGATGCCCCCACACAGTGTAATGCCCCCATTATACCCCTTATGCAGGATGTATGATGCCCCCACACAGTGTAATGCCCCCATTATGCCCCTTATGCAGTATGTATGATGCCCCCCACACAATGTAATGCCCCCATTATGCCCCTTATGCAGTATGTATGATGCCCCCCACACAGTGTAATGCCCCCATTATGCCCCTTATGCAGGATGTATGATGCCCCCACACAGTGTAATGCCCCCATTATGCCCCTTATGCAGTATGTATGATGCCCCCCACACAGTGTAATGCCCCCATTATGCCCCTTATGCAGGATGTATGATGCCCCCACACAGTGTAATGCCCCCATTATGCCCCTTATGCAGTATGTATGATGCCCCCCACACAGTGTAATGCCCCCATTATGCCCCTTATGCAGTATGTATGATGCCCCCACACAGTGTAATGCCCCCATTATGCCCCTTATGCAGTATGTATGATGCCCCCCACACAGTGCAATGCCCCTTATGCAGTATGTATGATGCCCCCACACAGTGTAATGCCCCCATTATGCCCCTTATGCAGTATGTATGATGCCCCCACAGTGTAATGCCCCCATTATGCCCCTTATGCAGGATGTATGATGCCCCCACACAGTGTAATGCCCCCATTATGCCCCTTATGCAGGATGTATGATGCCCCCACACAGTGTAATGCCCCCATTATACCCCTTATGCAGGATGTATGATGCCCCCACACAGTGTAATGCCCCCATTATGCCCCTTATGCAGTATGTATGATGCCCCCCACACAGTGTAATGCCCCCATTATGCCCCTTATGCAGTATGTATGATGCCCCCCACACAGTGTAATGCCCCCATTATGCCCCTTATGCAGGATGTATGATGCCCCCACACAGTGTAATGCCCCCATTATGCCCCTTATGCAGTATGTATGATGCCCCCCACACAGTGTAATGCCCCCATTATGCCCCTTATGCCGTATGTATGATGCCCCCCACACAGTGTAATGCCCCCATTATGCCCCTTATGCAGTATGTATGATGCCCCCCACACAGTGTAATGCCCCCATTATGCCCCTTATGCAGTATGTATGATGCCCCACACACAGTGTAATGCCCCCATTATGCCCTTTATGCAGGATGTATGATGCCCCCACACAGTGTAATGCCCCCATTATGCCCTTTATGCAGTATGTATGATGCCCCCCACACAGTGTAATGCCCCTTATGCAGTATGTATGATGCCCCCACACAGTGTAATGCCCCCATTATGCCCCTTATGCAGTATGTATGATGCCCCCATTATGCCCCTTATGCAGGATGTATGATGCCCCCACAGTGTAATGCCCCCATTATGCCCCTTATGCAGGATGTATGATGCCCCCACACTGTGTAATGCCCCCCATTATGCCCCTTATGCAGTATGTATGATGCCCCCACACAGTGTAATGCCCCCCATTATGCACCTTATGCAGTATGTATGATGCCCCACACAGTGTAATGCCCCCATTATGCCCCTTATAAAGGATGTATGATGCCCCCATTATGCCCCTTATGCAGGATGTATGATGCCCCCCACAGTGTAATGCCCCCATTATGCCCCTTATGCAGTATGTATGATGCCCCCACACAGTGTAATGCCCCCATTATGCACCTTATGCAGTATGTATGATGCCCCCACACAGTGTAATGCCCCCAGTATGCCCATTATAAAGGATGTATAATGCCCCCACACAGTGTAATGCCCCCATTATGCCCCTTATGCTTTATGTATGATGCCCCCACACAGTGTAATGCCCCTTATGCTTTATGTATGATGCCCCCACACAGTGTAATGTCCCCATTATGCCCCTTATGCAGGATGTATGATGCCCACACAGTGTAATGCCCCCATTATGCTCCTTATGCAGGATGTATGATGCCCCCACACAGTGTAATGCCCCCATTATGCCCCTTATGCAGTATGTATGATGCCCCCACACAGTGTAATGCCCCCATTATGCCCCTTATGCAGTATGTATGATGCCCCCACACAGTGTAATGCCCCCATTATGCCCCTTATGCAGTATGTATGATGCCCCCACTCAGTGTAATGCCCCCATTATGCCCCTTATACAGTATGTATGATGCCCCCACACAGTGTAATGCCCCCATTATGCCCCTTATGCAGTATGTATGATGCCCCCACACAGTGTAATGCCCCCATTATACCCCTTATGCTGGATGTATGATGCCCCCATTATGCCCCTTATGCAGTATGTATGATGCTCCCCACACAGTGTAATGCCCCCATTATGCCCCTTATGCAGTATGTATGATGCCCACCACACAGTGTAATGCCCCCATTATGCCCCTTATGCAGTATGTATGATGCCCCCCACACAGTGTAATGCCCCCATTATGCCCTTTATGCAGGATGTATGATGCCCCCACACAGTGTAATGCCCCCATTATGCCCCTTATGCAGTATGTATGATGCCCCCCACACAGTGTAATGCCCCCATTATGCCCCTTATGCAGTATGTATGATGCCCCCACACAGTGTAATGCCCCCATTATGCCCCTTATGCAGTATGTATGATGCCCCCCACACAGTGTAATGCCCCCATTATGCCCCTTATGCAGGATGTATGATGCCCCCACAGTGTAATGCCCCCATTATGCCCCTTATGCAGGATGTGTAATGCCCCCATTATGCCCCTTATGCAGGATGTATGATGCCCCCACACCGTGTAATGCCCCCCATTATGCCCCTTATGCAGTATGTATGATGCCCCCACACCGTGTAATGCCCCCCATTATGCCCCTTATGCAGTATGTATGATGCCCCCACACAGTGTAATGCCCCCCATTATGCACCTTATGCAGGATGTATGATGCCCCCCACAGTGTAATGCCCCCATTATGCCCCTTATGCAGTATGTATGATGCCCCCACACAGTGTATTGCCCCCATTATGCACCTTATGCAGTATGTATGATGCCCCCACACAGTGTAATGCCCCCAGTATGCCCATTATAAAGGATGTATGATGCCCCCACACAGTGTAATGCCCCCATTATGCCCCTTATGCAGTATGTATGATGCCCCCCACACAGTGTAATGCCCCCATTATGCCCTTTATGCAGGATGTATGATGCCCCCACACAGTGTAATGCCCCCATTATGCCCCTTATGCAGTATGTATGATGCCCCCCACACAGTGTAATGCCCCCATTATGCCCCTTATGCAGTATGTATGATGCCCCCACACAGTGTAATGCCCCCATTATGCCCCTTATGCAGTATGTATGATGCCCCCCACACAGTGTAATGCCCCCATTATGCCCCTTATGCAGGATGTATGATGCCCCCACAGTGTAATGCCCCCATTATGCCCCTTATGCAGGATGTGTAATGCCCCCATTATGCCCCTTATGCAGGATGTATGATGCCCCCACACCGTGTAATGCCCCCCATTATGCCCCTTATGCAGTATGTATGATGCCCCCACACCGTGTAATGCCCCCCATTATGCCCCTTATGCAGTATGTATGATGCCCCCACACAGTGTAATGCCCCCCATTATGCACCTTATGCAGGATGTATGATGCCCCCCACAGTGTAATGCCCCCATTATGCCCCTTATGCAGTATGTATGATGCCCCCACACAGTGTATTGCCCCCATTATGCACCTTATGCAGTATGTATGATGCCCCCACACAGTGTAATGCCCCCAGTATGCCCATTATAAAGGATGTATGATGCCCCCACACAGTGTAATGCCCCCATTATGCCCCTTATGCTTTATGTATGATGCCCCCACACAGTGTAATGCCCCCATTATGCCCCTTATGCTTTATGTATGATGCCCCCACACAGTGTAATGCCCCCATTATGCACCTTATGCAGGATGTATGATGCCCCCACACAGTGTAATGCCCCCATTATGCTCCTCATGCAGGATGTATGATGCCCCCACACAGTGTAATGCCCCCATTATGCCCCTTATGCAGTATGTATGATGCCCTCACACAGTGTAATGCCCCCATTATGCCCCTTATGCAGTATGTATGATGCCCCCACACAGTGTAATGCCCCCATTGTGCCCCTTATACAGTATGTATGATGCCCCCACACAGTGTAATGCCCCCATTATGCCCCTTATGCAGGATGTATGATGCCCCCCACACAGTGTAATGCCCCCATTATGCCCCTTATGCAGTATGTATGATGCCCCACACACAGCGTAATGCCTCCATTATGCCCTTTATGCAGGATGTATGATGCCCCCACACAGTGTAATGCCCCCATTATGCCCTTTATGCAGTATGTATGATGCCCCCCACACAGTGTAATGCCCCTTATGCAGTATGTATGATGCCCCCACACAGTGTAATGCCCCCATTATGCCCCTTATGCAGTATGTATGATGCCCCCATTATGCCCCTTATGCAGGATGTATGATGCCCCCACAGTGTAATGCCCCCATTATGCCCCTTATGCAGGATGTATGATGCCCCCACAGTGTAATGCCCCCATTATGCCCCTTATGCAGGATGTATGATGCCCCCACACTGTGTAATGCCCCCCATTATGCCCCTTATGCAGTATGTATAATGCCCCCACACAGTGTAATGCCCCCCATTATGCACCTTATGCAGTATGTATGATGCCCCACACAGTGTAATGCCCCCATTATGCCCCTTATAAAGGATGTATGATGCCCCCATTATGCCCCTTATGCAGGATGTATGATGCCCCCCACAGTGTAATGCCCCCATTATGCCCCTTATGCAGTATGTATGATGCCCCCACACAGTGTAATGCCCCCATTATGCACCTTATGCAGTATGTATGATGCCCCCACACAGTGTAATGCCCCCAGTATGCCCATTATAAAGGATGTATAATGCCCCCACACAGTGTAATGCCCCCATTATGCCCCTTATGCTTTATGTATGATGCCCCCACACAGTGTAATGCCCCTTATGCTTTATGTATGATGCCCCCACACAGTGTAATGTCCCCATTATGCCCCTTATGCAGGATGTATGATGCCCACACAGTGTAATGCCCCCATTATGCTCCTTATGCAGGATGTATGATGCCCCCACACAGTGTAATGCCCCCATTATGCCCCTTATGCAGTATGTATGATGCCCCCACACAGTGTAATGCCGCCATTATGCCCCTTATGCAGTATGTATGATGCCCCCACTCAGTGTAATGCCCCCATTATGCCCCTTATACAGTATGTATGATGCCCCCACACAGTGTAATGCCCCCATTATGCCCCTTATGCAGTATGTATGATGCCCCCACACAGTGTAATGCCCCCATTATACCCCTTATGCTGGATGTATGATGCCCCCATTATGCCCCTTATGCAGTATGTATGATGCCCCCCACACAGTGTAATGCCCCCATTATGCCCCTTATGCAGTATGTATGATGCCCACCACACAGTGTAATGCCCCCATTATGCCCCTTATGCAGTATGTATGATGCCCCCCGCACAGTGTAATGCCCCCATTATGCCCTTTATGCAGGATGTATGATGCCCCCACACAGTGTAATGCCCCCATTATGCCCCTTATGCAGTATGTATGATGCCCCCCACACAGTGTAATGCCCCCATTATGCCCCTTATGCAGGATGTATGATGCCCCCACAGTGTAATGCCCCCATTATGCCCCTTATGCAGGATGTGTAATGCCCCCATTATGCCCCTTATGCAGGATGTATGATGCCCCCACACCGTGTAATGCCCCCCATTATGCCCCTTATGCAGTATGTATGATGCCCCCACACCGTGTAATGCCCCCCATTATGCCCCTTATGCAGTATGTATGATGCCCCCACACCGTGTAATGCCCCCCATTATGCCCCTTATGCAGTATGTATGATGCCCCCACACAGTGTAATGCCCCCCATTATGCACCTTATGCAGGATGTATGATGCCCCCCACAGTGTAATGCCCCCATTATGCCCCTTATGCAGTATGTATGATGCCCCCACACAGTGTATTGCCCCCATTATGCACCTTATGCAGTATGTATGATGCCCCCACACAGTGTAATGCCCCCAGTATGCCCATTATAAAGGATGTATGATGCCCCCACACAGTGTAATGCCCCCATTATGCCCCTTATGCTTTATGTATGATGCCCCCACACAGTGTAATGCCCCCATTATGCCCCTTATGCTTTATGTATGATGCCCCCACACAGTGTAATGCCCCCATTATGCACCTTATGCAGGATGTATGATGCCCCCACACAGTGTAATGCCCCCATTATGCTCCTCATGCAGGATGTATGATGCCCCCACACAGTGTAATGCCCCCATTATGCCCCTTATGCAGTATGTATGATGCCCCCACACAGTGTGATGCCCCCATTATGCCCCTTATGCAGTATGTATGATGCCCCCACACAGTGTAATGCCCCCATTGTGCCCCTTATACAGTATGTATGATGCCCCCACACAGTGTAATGCCCCCATTATGCCCCTTATGCAGGATGTATGATGCCCCCCACACAGTGTAATGCCCCCATTATGCCCCTTATGCAGTATGTAGTATGCCCCCACACAGTGTAATGCCCCCATTATGCCCCTTATGCAGGATGTATGATGCCCCCACACAGTTTATTGCCCCCATTATGCCCCTTATGCAGGATGTATGATGCCTCCACACAGTATAATGCCCCCATTATGCAGGATGTATGATGCCCCCCACAGTATAATGTTCCCCCACTACCGCCTGAGGTTTTACAGTTGGAATATTCCCTCTGGGATTGGTTTTCCCTTTGCCTGCTCCCCTCAATGTAGACCCTCGAGCATGTATACAGGCATGTAGGGGAGCAGGCCTTACTAGATATCGAGGCTTTGTACAGTAATATTCCGCATGAGGACGGTATCAGAGGAGTAAGACATTTCTTGAAATCGAGATCAATAGAGTGTAGCAGACATAATGACTTCATGGAGGATCTTCTAAAATTCACTCTTACTCATAATGTCTTTCTTTTTGACAGGAAGTACTTCCACCAGCTCAGGGGTACTGCGATGGGGAGCCCCTGTGCCCCCTCATATGTTAACCTTTTCCTGTGCTGGTGGGAGGAATCCACAATATTCAGGGATGATGATAAGTGGTGGCATCCAAATATTGGGGTATGGTACAGATATATTTACTACATTTTTATCATCTGGTCAGGGACGAGTGAACAATCTTTTGAATTTGTCAGGGAACTCAACATCAATAGAGTGGGCCTTAGATTTACATCTGAATTTAATTATAATAATTTTTATTTTTATAGCGCCAACATATTCCACAGCACTTTACAATTTTAGGGAGGACTTATACAGACAATACAGACTTTACAGAATAAGCATAACTCAGATATTAAAAGGAGTGAGGGCCCTGCTCACAAGCTTACAGTCTATAAGGAAATAGGGGAGACACAAAAGGTAAAATGTACATATATTGTATAATACCGCCTTAATATACTAAATAGGGTAAGTACATAACACTACATGAACTGGTCGCCAGCCAGTATGTGTACAGTACAGACAGAGGCTATTCAGTGCATGGATGGTATGAGCATGATTTTGAAGAAAATTTTAATATGGGCCAAAACTGGGACAGTTAGATAAGTGTGTTGAGGTGATAGGCTAGTTTAAAGAAATGGGTTTTTATGGCACGCTTAAAACTGTGGGTATTGGGAATTAATCAAATATTCCTGGGTAGTGAATTCCAAAGAATTGGTGCAGCATGCGAGAAATCTTGGAGACGGGAGTGGGAGAATCGGATTATGGAGGATTTTAGTTTTAAGTCATTAGCAGAACGGAGGGCACTGGTAGGGTGGTAGACTGAGACGAGGGAGGAGATGTAGGGCGGTGCTGAATCGTGGATAGGTTTGTGGGTAAGAGCAATAAGTTTATATTGAACTCTGTATTGGATGGGCCATCAGTTAAATGACTGGCACAGGGAAGATACATCGTTGTATTGGTTGGTGAGGAATATGACCCTGACAGCTGCGTTCAGGACGGATTGGAGAGGGGAAAGTTTAGAAAGAGGGAGACTGATAAGTAAAGAGTTGCAATAGTCCAGACGAGAATGAATAAGAGCTACAGTAAGAGTTTTTACCGAGTCAAAGGTAAGAAAATTTCTGATTCTAGAGATGTTTTTGAGGTGTAGAAGACACGAGCGAGCAAGTGATTTGATGTGAGGAGTGAACGAAAGGTCTGAATCAAGTATGACCGCAAGACAGCGGGCATGTTGCTGGCGAGTAATGATGGAGCCACAAACAGAAATGGCAATATTGGGTACAGGTAGGTTAGTGGAGGGAGGAAATACGAGTAGTTCAGTTCTTGACAGATTCAATTTTAGATAGAGGGAGGAAATAGTGTTAGAGACAGCTGAAAGACAATCACTGGTATTTTGTAATAATGCAGGGGTGATGTCCGGAGAAGAGGTGTATAATTGGGTGTCATCAGCATAGAGATGGTACTGAAAACCGAATCTGCTGATTGTTTGTCCAATAGGAGCGGTATATAAGTAGAAAAGAAGAGCGTCTAGGACTGATCCTTGAGGAACCCCGACAATAAGGGGAAGGGGAGAAGAAGAAAAGCCAGCAAAAGACACAGTGAAGGAGCGGTCAGAGAGGTAGATCCACAGTGTCAAATGCTGCAGAGAGATCCAGGAGAATCAGCAGGGAGTAGTGACCATTAGATTTGTCTGTTAGTAGATCATTAGAAACTTTAGTGAGTGCAGTTTCAGTAGAATGTAAAGAGCGGAAACCAGATTGTAAAGGGTCAAGAAGGGAGTTATCTGAGAGATAGCGGATTAGACAGGAGTGGATCAGTCATTCCAGGTGTTTAGAGATAAAGGGAAGATTGGAAACAGGTCTGTAGTTAACAGCACAGTTCTGGTCGAGGGATGTTTTTTTAAGTAATGGATGTATGCTGGCGTGTTTAAAAACGGAGGGAAAAATACAAGATGAGAGGTAGAGGTTGAATATTTTAGTTAGGTGAGTGGTGACAGCTGGAGAAAGGGACTGAAGGAGATGTGAGGGAATAGGGTCACTGGTGCAGGTGGTAGAGCGAGAGGAAGAAAGGAGCCTTTTCACTTCTTCTTCCGTGACTGGTTCGAAGTCAGAAAATGAGCAAGATGCAGTGTTGGAGGGAGGAGCATGCATAACATTTGGGGATTGAGAGAAAATTTCCTATCGGATATGGTCAATTTTTTCTTTGAAATAATTGGCCAGATCGTCAGTGCTGAGGTTGGTGGTTGGGGACTGTGCTGTTTGATTAAGAAGAGAATGAAAAGTGTCAAACAGGTGTTTAGGATTATTGGAACATGAGATGATGAGGTTGTTAAAGTAGGTTTCTTTGGAGAAGTGAAGGGCGGAGTTATAAGTTTCAAGCATAAATTTATAATGGAGGAAATCTTCGGTCAGATTAGATTTTGTCCACAGCCGTTCAGCACACCTGGCGCACCGCTGAAGAAAACGTGTTTGCAGCGTGTTCCAGGGTTGTCGCCATCTGTGCCGAGTTGTTCTCTGTGTAGGAGGTGCAGCTTCATCCGGGGCGCATTGCAATGTTTCGTTATAATGCTTCAGTGCAGAGTCAGGGCATGAGATGGAGGAGATTGGGGCCAATGATGATTGCAACGTTTTCATAAATTTCTGGGTGTTAATGGCATGTATATTTCTGTAAGTGTGGAAAGTGGGGGTGTCTTGAGCAGGGTGACAGTTCTTGACAGAGAATGAAAGAAGGTTGTGATCAGAGCGCGGAAGAGGAGAGGTAGTAAAGTCATGCATTGAACAGAGCCGGGCGAAGATCAGGTCAAAGAATATTTCCATCTTTATGTGTAGGAGAATTAGTAAGCTGTGAAAGGCCGAAGGAGCAAGTTAGCGATAAAAGATGAGTGGCAGATGGGGAGAGGGAATCGCCAATTGGGATGTTAACAAGTCTCCCATGATGAGGGTGGGGGATGTCATAGGATAGAAAGTTTGGAAGCCAAGTGGCAAAGTGATCCACAACCTGATGGGAGGGGCCCAGAGGGCGATACACAACTGCCACTCGCAGGGAGAAGGGCCGGTAGAGTCTGACTGTGTAGGCCTCAAAAGAAGGGAAGAAAAGTGAGGGTACTGGGGGGATAACCTGAAAAGTACATTTTGTTTAAAGGAGCAGACCAACACCAATTCTTACCAGTTGCTTTTCCTGTATGTACTGATCAAGAAGGATTGTAATGGGACTCTAGAGACACTCATCTACCATAAACCTTCAAGCACTAATAAACTATTGAAGTGGGATAACCACCACCATCCCCATAAAAAGAGGAAAACCCAAGGGCCAATTTTTACAGTTAAGAAGGTACTGATCGAATGTCACAGATTTTAATATACAGGCAATAGACCTGAACTCCAGATTAAGGGATAAAGTGTACTCATGGTACATTTTGGATTCCGCATCATCGTTTGCAGAAAAATGGTCTTATCCATCAGCTTATCTTTTTCTCATTCAGATCTCTAAAATACCGGATCCTCTCAGTGAAGATCGTCTATATAAGAAAATTTTCCTGATTTATCCAGGAAAATGATGGACAAGATGGTGGAGAGGATATTACACCTCACCCTAGAGATCCTCTTCCGGATTACTGGAGAGGTGAGAGATTCTGATGACGTCACATTACATCATTCTTATCTATGGGAATAACAGATGAACAGAACTGGAGAGGTGAGGACTCTGAAAATGTCTGTAGTGAGATTTATTAATGTGTCTCTCCATAACTAGGATTACACAGTAGTGAAGAAGACCTCTAGTGAGCACTGTCAGGACCCTGTGTCTGAGGAATGGGGAAGACCCCTGAGCCCAATCACAGGGCCTCCACCTCACCCCCTGATACATGAGGGCATCAATGACCAGAAGATCCTAGAACTCACCTACAAGATGATTGAGCTGCTGACTGGAGAGGTGAATCATGGGACATTATACAGTAACGCTATGGAGTGATTAGGTGCTTGACGGTATCATTGTATGTGTCAGGTTCCTGTAAGGTGTCAGGATGTCACCATCTATTTCTCAATGGAGGAGTGGGAGTATTTAGAAGGACACAAAGATCTGTACAGGGACATCATGATGGAGGTTCCCCAGTCCCTCACATCACCAGGTAATAGACAGCACTAAATACACACGGCCTATAATTATCTGTATGTAAAGAATGAATTCAGTCCCTGTATGTGTTTCCTCCAGATCTATCCAGTACGAGGACAACACCAGAGAGATGTCCACGTCCTCTTCTTCCACAGGACTGTAAACAAGAAGATCCCAATGTTCCTCAGGATCATCAGGTAGATGGAGAGAAGGTGTCATGAGATTTCCCCTATGATGTGTAAACGGCTGTAAAGGTCATGTCTTCAGTTTTGTTTTATCCACCATTATTATGTTTTATATTTGTGTTATGAGAACGGTGGAGATAACAGGATTAGAGCCGATCAAACTTGTGACTTCTCCTTCTGTCTGTGACTTTTATAATATTTGTTTCAGGGTGAAGATCTGACCCATATTAATACTATAGAGACATATGTGAGGGGTGATGAGTGGTGTAAAGAGGAGATTCCTACATATGACTACCCAGGTGAGTAGTAACCACTAAATACAGAGAAGTCACAGATTCTTCTCAGTCACCGGCTGTGGCTTCTTTATCAGTGGTGTGGTCCGGCCATATCACAATCGTGTGATCACCATTTTGCCGCTAGACCACAAAATTCTCCTCCGTCCGAAAATATTCAAATTACTTTGTGTAATTGTGAAAGCCCTTTTCTATAGAACTTACAACCTGGAGGATCCACCTACTCCCTGGGATTAGGAGACGCTGACCGTTACCTGCCCAGATCTGTAAACTACAAAGCCTAATGACAGCGTGTGTAGAATGTGCTGACAAGTTAGAAAATCACTTGAAGAAAAATATTATGATGGGTCTGTAAGAAAAAGTGGAGTGTAATGATGCTGTTGGCTTCCTAGATCCCTGATATCTTATTGGATGAATCTACCTTCTCTCCCTTCTGTGCTGCTGAATGTGCTCTTTATGACTGAACTTCACTTTTATGATCGACAACATTAAATGTGCAGTGAGGGCTGAGTGTGAATTTCTGTACAATAACAGCGGAGTTTCCCTTTATCCTGAGTTTTCAATTTCTTTTAAAACCAACTAACTTCAAACAGGATTGTGATAAACTACATAAAAATCATTACACCTGTGCCATGATATATCTCTAAGCTGTGCGTGGCTGATGGCTGTAATATACATTTATTCACGCCTGCAGGAGATGTGGTGGCTCCAGCCCTGGTTTCATGGATTCACTCCACATCATAAATAGTATTGGGCGAATTTGTTCGGCATTTCGAATTCCGGTTCCTGTTCGGGGTTCCAGCTTGTTCGCTCCAAATGGTCAACCATAAATGAGTGCTACTCCAGTTTAGTGTTGGATTTCTCCCTTCATACATACGTTGTTGTTGGGGATGTTACATGTTTTTATATTCTTTCTTTTTTTTACAGGTTCATTCTGTATGATAGTTTGATTGTGGTGGGATCGGCCTGCCTCACTTATGTGAGTCTGTAACTCCCTGGTAGTGTTGAGCCACCCCCGTAGTGTTCGAGTTCGGTTCGGTTCGTCGAACACCCGTGTGTTCGCCGAACTGTTCGTCGAACTGTTCGTCGAACACCGTTAAAACCAATGGCAGGCAAACAAAAACACATAGAAACACATAGAAAACACCTTCAAAGGTGTCCAAAAGCTGACAAACTGCTCAGAAGACACAACTAACACATGGAAAAGTGACAAGTACATATAGTCATGCGAAAATAAAAGAGGTGGAGGAGTAAAAGGAGGGGGAGACACAGATATAGGCATGTCATGCCCTTCTAAAATCCAAAAAGTGAGAAGCCGACACGTTCAGTCCGCTCCTGCCCGTGCCACCTCCGTGTCGCCGGGTTTGTGCCAGAGCCGTGGTGAACCCTGACGGCCAGCCCCCCTCTCCCAATACTGGTGCCTGTCCGCTGGTGGGTCGAGCGAGCCCCCCTGTGGTGGAGGCAGCTCTAAGCTTTTTAATTTAAATTGTCTCTCTAATTTGAATAAATACACTTTAAATCCATTTACAAGGATCTATTGGAGGGCAAGTCTCATGCCAGCAGCCGCGTAATTCCAGCTCCAGTAGTGTCCACTAAAGCTGCTGCAGTTAAAAAGCTTTTATAAGGATCGAGCTCGGCTGTCCACCGCAAGGCATCCTACTGCCAGTCCCAGCCCCTATGCCTTGGGGTGCCTCCTGATGCTCTTCACTGAGTATCCCGTGGTCCCGAAGCATTTCCTTTGAAAAAATGAAGTGTCCAAACTACAGGTGGTGTAGCTTGCTTAACAGCCGGGATAATCCGCTGACTAGCAGACCCTGCTACTAGGCACAAAGTATTTCCTGGGCTAGATGCAGTTAAAAATTTGTAATTAGATACTCTCGTTGGATGCTGAGAAAGCATTCCATAGAGTCTCCTGGCACGCCATATATGATTCTCTTAAAAAGCTTGGGGTAGGGGTCTAGGGTACCCTTTTATAGCCAAAATCACGGCCCTGTATCGCAATACGTCACCTAGGCTGAAGATAAATGGAACTGTAGCACCCTGAGGGCTCGGTTGCTACAGAGGTATTGCACCTCACCCAGAGGTGTGATATCTCACTCTCAGGTAAGGATGTAGTGTGGATCAGGACCCGACACCTGCATGCATTACACCACATTGCCGTGGGGCAGGGCGACCAATATGCCCCTGAGATGGGCACGACAGTCCCTGTCCCTGGCTGGAGTGGGGGGAGGGAACACTGAGGAAGGGGAACCCTGTAGTGCAGGAGCAGGGAGGAAGCAGTTCCTGGGTGCATTGAGAAGGGAGTATAAAAGGTGGGCACCATCTTAGTTCAGTGCAGAGAAGTCTGAGCAGAAGTGGCAGGGAGCAGGGGCTCTGCATGAGCTCTGCTCCGGAGGCGGGCCTAGTAACAGAGGCCCAGGCCTGTAAGAAGCAGAAGGAAGGAAGAGGAGCGGAGAAGGCTCCAGGAACGAGGAACGAAGGGATCTCAGGGGTGTGGACGGGCGAGTCGCCACCGCACGCCCGAATCCACCTGCGTGGAGGGGTCAGGCCAAAGGGGGAGACCGGTCCCCGAAACTAGTGGAGGCAGGAAACGACCCTCAGCTAGAAACAGGAGGCTGTGACATTTTATGTGGCGCAGCCCCTCGCTACACCCGCTAGGAAGGCACCACATAGGGTCAGGGAAACTGGCGCCAAGTTTACCAAGAGGAGGCCCGAGGCAGCCGGACAGAAGGGTTGGTAAGAAAGGCCAGACAAAGGACACACAAAGGGGGTCCTGTGAAGCACTCCAAAGTTATCTGGGAGTTGTCTGAGCCCCTCACCTGGTGAGCACAGTACGACGTGGGCAGCCGTTACCTGCAGACGTGGTCTGGATAATAAGAACTGTGAGTAAAGGCCCTGGACTGCATCACTGACTCCGTGTCGTTACTGCTGCTGCCCTGCACCATCACCCCCATCCTCCGCATACACTGCCCTGAGGCTATACTCCTCCCGTGGGGAGTTATGCTACGCTCTGCTGCACCCACAACACCAGCCTCAGCGGTCTGCCCTGGAGCGGCGGTTCACTCTGACCGCAATCCATGGGTGGCGTAGTCGGACATTTAAACATCAAAACCACATAAATAGTTCCGCCACTGGTTTGACCGCCCTGAGCCACGGAACCGGGTTGCCGCCACGGAGACTACAACCACCAGCATCCACCAAAAAGGGTCCGGCTCCGGGTGTCCCAAGGCCCAGGGGGCGCGTCAGAACATTTTCATCACCTTTCACAATCACCAATGGGACAAGGCAGGGATGTTCTCTGTCCCCTCTCTTATACATCCTAGTGACGGAGCACCTGCTCTCATCAATTCGCCATAACCCCAATATTAGGTGGATTGAGGTGGGAGGCACCGAGTACAAGTGCTCTCTATTTGCTGATGATGTCCTAGTATATATCACTCAATCACATATATCCATCCATGCTGTTATGGCTGAAATAGATCACTTTGTTACATGGTCAAATTTTAAAATCAATGCAGCGAAGTCTGAGGCCCTCGATGTCTCCCTCCCCAAATCCATACAGGATTCCATCCAGTACAACTTTCCCTTTGCCTGGCCCTCACAGGGTATCAAATACTTAGGAATTCCTATTCATAGAGACCTCTCCCATCTATGTTATCTTAATTTTGGGCCCTTTATTGAACAACTCCATACAGACCACGGTTGGCAAGTTAGAACTGTAAGATTCACTACGTGAACCACTGGTGTTTTGTGGAAAAGCACATGTACACTGTGTTCCAAATTATTATGCAAAAAGTGTTTAGGAATGATAAGGGAAGAATTTGTTTGTTTGTCAGTTAAACTCATTGATGGTGATGTGTGTCAGGGCTCTTTATATCACTGTAAGCAATTGCAGACACCTGTGCTAATTAGTTTGGCAGGTGTGTCCAATGAAAGGCAAGACTACTTAAGAAGGCTGTCTCACATTATTAAGCAGCCTACATTTTCTGCCAAAATGGGAAAGAAAAAGGATGTGTCGGCTGCTGAGAAGCAACAAATTGTGGAGTGTTTAGGTCAAGGCATGACTACAATCAACATTGTGCGATGATCAGGATGAAGTGTCTTGGCAATCAAGAAGTATGTAGCTGATTCACAGTACACACGTGTGCGTGCTGATAAGGGCAAATTGAGGACTCTTTCCTACAGGCAATTACGTCAGGTTGAAAGAGCAGCGGCAAGAAAGCCTTGTCATAGCAGCAGACAAGTTTTTGAAGCTGCTTGTGCCTCCAACGTCCCCCGAACAACAAGATGCAGGGTCCTTCAGAGGTTTGCAGCTGTGCATACGCCATCCTGTCGACCTCCTCTATCCACTTCACACAAGCAGAAACGGCTCCAGTGGGCCAAACATTACATGAAGACTGATTTCAAAACTGTTTTGTTCACGGATGAGTGCCGTGCAGCGCTCGATGGTCCAGATGGATGGATTGGAGGATGGCTGGTTGATGGACACCCCACGCAAACACGGCTACAGCGCCAACAAGGAGGAGGTGGAATCATGGGGAGAGAGATTGTCGGCCCCTTTAGGATCCCTGAAGGCGCTAAAGATGAACTCCATAATGTATGTGGATTTTCTCAAACAGCACTTCCTGCCATGGTTCAAGAAGAAGAACCGTGTATTTCACAGCAAGATCATTTTTCTGCATGATAATGCACCATCTCATGCTGCACATAAAACATCTGCATCTCTGGCTGATATGGGCATAAAAGGGGACAAACTTATGGTGTGACCCCCATGCTCCCCTGACCTCTACCCCATTCAGAACCTTTGGAGCATCATTAAAAGGAGTGTCTATGATGGCGGGAGGCAGTTCACATCTAAGCAACAGCTCTGGGAGGGTATTCTGTCCTCATGCAAAACAATTGAAGCAGAAACCATCCAAAACCTGACAAATTCAATGGACGAGAGAGTTCAGAAGCTCCTTTCGAACAAGGGGTCCTATGTGAAAATGTAACATCACCTAGAATAAAGTTTTGAGTTGAAAACTGTTTGATTTCAGTTTCTAACAACCTGCTAATGCTTATAATTTCAAAAATGACCATTTTTTTGGTCTTTATTAAAATGAAAAGGTTGATCGAAAAGTTTGGGGGATCTAAGAGTGTGGCAACCCAGTAGTCATGATTACTTCGAATTCTGACAATATGAGGGTCATGCTGCAGGTAGTGCAGCAAGAAGGCACTTATGTGTCTTGCGCATCTCGGAGCCCCAAAATTATTTTCCGGGCTAGATGCAGCTAAAAATTATTATTCATTTTAAATCTGGTGAAGCTTTAGTATAGATGGCCTAATAGAATCAGTGCTGCACACTGCTACAAAGCCCAAATTATTTTCCAGCCAAGATACAGATAAACATGATTAGTAATTTGAAAGCTTAAAACGGTTGGTAGGGTGATTTTAACCAATCATCAAGCTTTTACTCTCCCCAGGATGACACAGGGGTAGAAAAGTCATTTCGGATCCATGATTTGTTCATCTTTATGAACGTGAGTCTGTCTACATTATCAGTGGAGAGCCGCGTGCGCTTATCTGTCAGCACACCACCAGCAGCGCTGAACACACGTTCAGACAGAACGCTGGCTGCGGGGCATGACAAGATCTCCAAGGCGTAAGTGGCTAGCTCCGGCCATTTATCCAGATTGGAAGCCCAAAAAGAGCAAGGGTCCAGTGACACAGTCATGGCTTCAATGTTTACTTGGAGATACTCCTGTACCATCGTCTCTAGGCGTTGACTATGTGTCAGACTTCTTGTCTCCTGTGGCCTTGCAAAGGATGGGCTAAAAAAGTGGTGAAATGATTCCGCAAAATTGATGTTACCAGCAGATACTGTGGTTCTGTTACGGTTTGAGTGCTGAACACTTGACGGTCCCACGGTTGGCAAGTTGGAACTGTGAGATTCACTACGTGCACCACTGGTATTTTGTGGAAAAGCACATGTAAGATTCTGCAACAGTCATAGAATCATAGAATCATAGAATGTAGAGTTGGAAGGGACCTCCTGGGTCATCTGGTCCAACCCCCTGCTCAAAGCAGGATTCACTAAATCATCTCAAACAGATGTCTGTCCAGCCTCTGTTTGAAGACGTCCATTGAAGGGGAACTCACCACCTCTCGTGGCAGCCTGTTCCACTCATTGATCACCCTCACTGTCAAAAAGTTTTTTCTAATATCTAATCTGTGTCTCCTCCCATTTAGTTTCATCCCATTGCTTCTAGTCTTTCCTTGTGCAAATGAGAATAAAGATGATCCTTCTACAATGTGACAGCCCTTGACATATTTGTAGACAGCTATTAAGTCTCCTCTCAGTCTTCTTTTTTGCAAGCTAAACATTCCCAAATCTTGCAACCGTTCCTCATAGGACATGGTTTGCAGACCAGTCACCATTCTGGTCGCTCTTCTCTGAACTTGCTCCAGTTTGTCTATGTCTTTTTTAAAATGTGGTGCCCAAAACTGTACACAGTATTCCAGATGAGGTCTGACCAAAGAGGAGTAAAGTCCGATAATGACTTCACGTGATCTAGACTGTATGCTTCTGTTAATACATCCCAGAATTGTATTTGCCTTTTTTGCTGCTGCATCACACTGTTGACTCATGTTCAGTCTATGATCTATTAGTATACCTAAGTCTTTTTCACATGTACTGTTGCTTAGCTCTATTCCTCCCATTCTGTATATGCTTTTTTCATTTTTATTGCCCAGATGTAGTACTTTGCATTTTTCCCTGTTAAAAACCATTCTGTTGGTTGCTGCCCACTGCTCCAGTTTATTTAGGTCTTTTTGAATCCTCTCTCTCTCTTCTCTAGTATTAGCTATCCCTCCTAGCTTTGTGTCATCAGCAAATTTAATCAGTTTACCCTCAATTCCTTCATCTAAATCATTGATAAAGATGTTGAACAATACAGGTCCCAGGACGGAGCCCTGTGGTACCCCACTTGAGACATTCATCCAGCTGGATGTGAAGCCATTTACAACCACCCTTTGAGTCCGATCACTAAGCCAGTTATGAATCCACCTAACAGTTGCCTGGTCCATTGCATACTTGGTCATTTTTTCAATAAGGATGGTGTGAGATACTTTGTCAAATGCTTTGCTGAAGTCAAGATATACTATATCTACAGCATTTCCCTGATCCACCCAGTCAGTGATTCTGTCATAGAAGGAAATTAAGTTAGTCTGACATGACTTGTTAGTTACAAACCCATGCTGACTCTGGTTAATCACTTCATTCTTATCCATGTACTTACCTACATGTTGTTTAATAATTTGTTCAAAGATCTTTCCTGGTATAGAAGTCAGACTCACCGGCCTATAGTTCCCTGGGTCCACCTTCTTCCCCTTTTTGAAGATAGGAACAACATTTGCTCTTCTCCAGTCTTCTGGGACTTCTCCTGTTCTCCAAGAATTTTCAAAGATTATGGAGAGTGGTTCTAAAATTTCTTCTACGATCTCCTTCAGTACTCTGGGGTGTAATTCATCTGGACCTGGAGACTTGAACTCATTTATGTTAGCTAAATATTCCCTCACAATCTTTCTGTTTACAGATAACTTGGATTCTTCTATTCCTTTAAAACGACAGTGAAGATCAGTTGATGATACATTTTCTTTCTGAGAGAAAACAGATGCAAAATAGGAATTAAAAAGTTCGGCCTTCTCAACATCCTCTCTTACCATTTCTCCATTTTCATCCTGTAAAAATCCTATAGCATCTTTGACTTTTCTTTTACTTTTGACATACCCCCAAAATCCTTTTTTGTTGCTTTTGACATCTCTTGCAAGCCTTAATTCATTGTCAGCTTTAGCTAACCTGATACGTGCCCTACAGGATCTGCAGACTGCATTATAATCTTCTTTAGATATGCCTCCCTCTTTCCATTTAATAAACATTTCTTTCTTTCTTTTTAGCATGTGTTTAAGTTCTGTGTTCATCCATCCTGGTTTCCTTAAATGCTTCCCATTCTTCCTACTTTTCGGGATTGTTAACGATTGTGCTTTGAGAATCTCAGTTTTAAAAATTTCCCATCCTTCCTGGACATTTTTGTCCTTAAGGACATCCAGGCGTTGGATCCCTCCTATTCTCTTTCTGAGTCTCTTAAAATCTGCCTTTCTAAAATCTAACCTTGAAGTTTGAGTCTTCACATGTCTTCCTCCTCTAGTTATCAAAAATTCTATAATAGCATGATCGCTGCCTCCTAGGGTCCCAGCCACCTTTACCTCCTCAACCATTTCATCCGTGTTTATAAGGATTAGATCCAAAGTAGCAGATCCCCTTGTTTTCTCCCCTACCTTTTGGAAGATGAAGTTGTCAGCAAGAGAGGATAAGAATTTGCTTGACCTGTTAGTTTTACTTGAGAGAGATTCCCAACAAATGTCTGGATAGTTGAAATCTCCCATGACCACTACGTCATATTTTTTTGAGAACTTGGTCATTTGATACATAAAGAGTTCATCCATATCTTCAGCTTGCCCAGGTGGCCTGTAGTAAATGCCTACAATGGTGTCCTTTCCGTTGTTCTCTCCATGTATTCTTACCCAAACAGTTTCCACAGAACTCCCAGTCTCTGAAACTTCAATCTCTGTGCAGATATACGCTTTTCTAACATACAATGCGACACCTCCTCCTCGTTTATCAAGTCTGTTTCTTGCAAATAAGTTGTATCCTTTTAGCCTTTTATTCCAATCATGTGTATCGTCCCACCAAGTTTCAGTGATTCCAATGACATCATATTTCTTTTCCTGCATTAGTAGTTCCAATTCTCCTTGTTTGTTGCCCATGCTTTGTGCATTTGTATAAAAACAATCAGTCTCTGCTGATACTCCTGCATGCGTGCATCCCTTTCTATGGCAGGAATAATTTCTGCAAATTTACTTTTGTACCGGGGATCTAACAGTGTGGCAACCCAGTAGTCAGGATTATTTCTAATTCTCACAATTCGAGGGTCATGTTGCAGGTAGTGCAGCAAGAAGGCACTCATGTGTGTTGCGCATCCAGGAGCACCAAGTCCCTGTTGTGTTGGTGGCGAGGTAACAATCATGCTTCCTTCCTCTGTCCTCTCCCCCCAACCTCGCACAACAGAAATGTGATCAAGGTCTCCCTCATCTGATGAGTCTTCCATCAGTTCGTCCTCCACTTCTTCCTGGGCTCCTGCACCTTCCTCACTAGTTTGGCTGCTACCATGCGCCCTGGTAAAACCATCTCCCCCACCCTCACATGCCTGCCGCCTTGGTGCTGCCGACCGTCTGGACATTGCAGATGTTAGCCCTTCCGCATACAACTCCTCCTCCTCTACTTCCTCCACCTCCTCTTGTGCCACCACCTGACTCCGAATTCTGTTTAACATGTGCTCCAGCATGTAAATCACCGGAATAGTCATGATGATAATGGCATCGTCAGCACTAAACATCTTCGTCGCCATTTCAAAACTGTGCAGAAGGGTGCATAGGTCCCTGATCTGAGACCACTCCTCCAGCGTGATTTGCCCCACCTCTGGATCTCGTTGGCCCAGGCTATACGTCAGAACGTATTGCACCAGGGCTTGTCGGTGCTGCCACAGTCGCTGCAACATGTGCAGAGTTGAATTCCACCGGGTAGGCACATCGCATTTTAGCCAGTGAAGTGGCAGGCCCAACAACTTCTGTAGAGATGTAAGTCGCTGAGCTGCGGGATGCGAACGGCGGAAGTGAGCACACAGCGACCGTGCCCTCTGCAGAAGGCCATCTAGTCTGGGATAGTGGGCTAAAAATTGCTGGACAACCAGGTTCAACACGTGAGCCATACAAGGCACGTGTGTGACATTGCCCCGGCGAAGGGCCGCACCCAGGTTTGCAGCATTGTCGCACACGGCCTTCCCTGGTTTCAGGTCCAGTGGAGACAACCATTCATGAAATTGGTTCTCCAGAGCTGACCACAACTCCTCAGCTGTGTGACTCACATTTCCCAGACATTTCAATGTAAAAACCGCCTGATGACGTTGAGCCCTACTGCCAGCATAGTAAGGAGGTGTGCAGGATCCCTTCTGCGCAGTTAGAAAGCTTGTGGCATGACCAGACAGGCTTTGGGTGCAGGTGGAAGACCGAGAGGAGGTTGAGGAGGCAGAAGCAGTGGAGGAACTTTGACATAAAGAGGATTGACGCACAACTCGTGGGGACGGCAAGACTTGGACAGCAGCCCCTTGTCCTGCTGTCACCATAGTTACCCAGTGCCCAGTCAGCGACATGTAACGCACCTGTCCATGCCTACTCGTCCAAGTGTCTGTGGTGAAATGCACCCTGTCACACACAGAGTTTCTCAAAGAAGCGGTGATGTTGTGTGCGACATGCTGGTGGAGCGCAGGCACACCTTTCTTTGAGAAGTAGTGCCGACTGGGCATCTGGTACTGGGGCACTGCGACGGACATAAGGTCTCGAAAATCCTCTGTGTCCACCAGGCGGAAAGGCAGCATTTCTGTAGCCAAGAACTTGCAGATGGTGAAATTCAACCTCTTAGCTTTCTCATGGCTAGGAGGAAATGGTCTTTTACTTGTCCACATCTGAGGGACCGAGAGCTGGCTATTGTGCTTAGAAGGGGTTGATAAGGGTGTCCCCGGCAAACTGCCGGTCTGTGAGGAAGATGCAGGCGGACATGTTAGGTTGCCTTGATCCAAAGGTGGTGCTATCGATGTCGGACAGCGCTCAACACCAGCTGGTGTTACCACCTCCAAAGAAAATGATGACCTGCCAATCACGCTGGCTGTTGCGGGTAAAGAGGTGGCAGGTCTGCGCCCCAAAACAGGTGTGACTGCTGTCCCCCCAGTCACAGAGGATGAAGAGGCCGCGGATGCACAAGATATGGCAGACGGTGGTTGGCCCGGCCGGCTAGGCCACATTGTAGCACACTGAGCTTCCCACTGCAACTTATGCTTCATGTCCATGTGCCGGTTCATGCATGAAGTACTCAAACTATGTATTTTTTGGCCTCTACTTAGCTTTTGCTGACAAATGTTACAGATAACACGAGTTGGGTCATCTTTATCGATCTGAAAAAATGCCCAGGCTATGCAAGGCTTAGCACCCATGCGACCTGAAGAGCCACCACGACTTGTGGTGAGAGGCAGAGTTGTGTTTGAGGATGCAGTTGTTGACGTGCTTCCAGTACTACGTCTCTGTCCAGGAAGGCGCAACCTGACCTCGTCGTCACTAGCATCTTCCTCCACCTCCTCTGCTGACCTCATCTCTTGGCTGACTGTGGGTTGACAGTAAGTGGGATCTCCAACCTCATCATCATCACCCTGTGCTTTATCACACCCGTCGTCCTCAGAGCCAACCTGTTCCTGCCCTGACAAAAAACTAAAGTTGTCGCTCCAATCAGGTATTTGAGTCTTATCATCGTCTTCCTCATTGTCTCCACCAACAGGAGTTACAGTTTGGGAATGAGGGTCTACATTATGGTCAGAACCTTCTGCGTCTGGTCCTGGATCTGACTCATAAAGATTCTGGGCATCAGTGCAGATCATTTCCTCGTCTGGATTCACAGAAGCGCTGGAGTCGACCTCTGATTCCCAAGCTATAGTATGAGTAAACAGCTCTGCAGACTCAACCATCTGTTCTACCTCATACTCAGACGGGCAGCTGGAGATTTGGGAGCTGTGAGGAAGCAAGTGCGATTGGGGTGACACCTTTGAGGACTGGAGTATTTGTGATGTTGAAGTTGATGTGGAGGAGAGCCCACTTAAAGGAGCACTTGATATCCGTTGAAGCACCTGCTGTTTTTGTGCCTCATCTGGAATTTGTAGCGATTGGCGTGGCCGTAAGAAAGGGATCTTATCACATTGTCCGCTAAAAGAAGTAGACATTTTAGTTTGGCTGGAAGATGGTCTTTCTTCTGCAGATGTTACTGTTGCTTTAACACCTACCCCACGGACACAACCTTTTTTCCCCTTCCCAACACGCCTATTCCCCTTTCCACCAGCAGCAGGCCTTTTTCCACTCATTTTTGTGGTTAACTAATTAACAACTCTGGAGTTGTTTGCACAAAAAAACAATGGATGGGAACCGAGCAGAGCTGAGTGGCCAAACTGTGGTATTAGGCCAAAACTATTGGCTGGGTTAGATGCAGAAAAAAATTATATTCAATTTGCAACCTGATGGAGGTCTGTATAGATGGATTAATAGAACAAGTCCCACACACAGCTAGAAGCCCAATATTTTTTCAGAGGTAGATGCAGAAAAAAATATATTCAGTTTGCAACCTGATGGAGGTCAGTATAGATGGACTAATACAACAAGTCCCACACACAGCTAGAAACCCAATATTTTTTCAGAGGTAGATGCAGAAAAAAATATATTCAGTTTGCAACCTGATGGAGGTCTGTATAGATGGATTAATAGAACAAGTCCCACACACAGCTAGAAGCCCAATATTTTTTCAGAGCTAGATGCAGAAAAAAATTATATTCAATTTGCAACCTGATGGAGGTCAGTATAGATGGACTAATAGAATGATGCTATGCCCAAAAGATTTTACTTCACTAGGTGCAGTAAAAAAATTGGTATTCTATACACAGGTGGTATATCTTGCAACACAGATAGGCTACTCCACTGACTAACACACTCTGCAATAGGCCAAAAAGGATTAGCTTTGCTAGATTCAGCCAAATGCTGTGAAAAAAACTTGCACAGACCTGCCTGGCAAAAACTGATAGGAACTGATGTAACCTAGTCCTGAAAAGGACTCCAATTACAATTAGTCTTTACTCCCACAATCTATCTATTTAAGAGCACAGACCTGCCTGATAAAAGTCGTAGGAAATGCTGTAACCTAGTCCTTAAAAGGACTGCAATCACAACTATTCCCTACTCCCAAGCTATCTGTAGATTTGTGCGAAAATTGGCTTGAAATTAACAAGGTATAGCGCAGACAGCAACAGCAGTGCCGTCTAACACGCAGCTGCAGCAGTGAGAAAATGGTGGTGACGGGGAAAATGGCTTGGTCTTATAGGGCAAGGACATGTGACATACACTGCCAATGACACATGCCCTTGCTTGTGTGAAAAAAAGCACTTCGCTCCGTGTGTGCGCTGCTGATAGGCTGACAGATTGCACCTCCCCACTGTAAATGCGGGAAAGAGAAAAAAAAAATGGAGATCTTCATTGTTCCTGCAGAGATCCATCCCCTGCCCCTCCCCCCACCCCGCTGTACACTCAAGCTGCGTATTAACATTAATTTTCATCATTACTGAGAAAAAATCCAGTTATGATTTTGGTGCACGAACAGTTATCGAACATAACCTCGAACAGCCGAATTTTTCTCAAATTGTTCGTGTTCGCCGAACGGCTCGAACACCGCCCAAAACAGCTCGAATTTGAGATTGGCGAACAGTTCGAGTAGAACAACGCTCATCTCTACTCCCTGGTAGTCTTTCAAAAAGATCTCCATTGCCTCTTCCAGATGCCCAAGATCTAAATTTAAAACACCTCAGCTCTGCACTATTATAAAAAGTTCACTTTGAATGTCTATTTTTTCTTTTTGAAACTCATCTGATAGAAAATATTGTCCCTTATGATAGTTTAGATTGCTAACAGCCACCGAGCCCCATACTCCAAATACCCCAGAGAGGTTTCACCACTGGTTACTCATTTTTACTGATGAAGACTGTTCAGTTTGATCATTTCAGTAGATGTGTTATTGTGTATAGTCACAGTTTTTGACTTCAGTAATCCTCTGCTTTAACCCCTACCTGCAGCCAGTTTTGTGTTCCTAATTAGGCCCCATTTTTCAAATCTGACGTGTGTCACTTTATGTGGTGATAATTTTGGAATCCTTTACAAAGGATAATACGAAACAAATGGACCTTACAAATTATTTTCCAACTTCTTTTGACTCTGACAATGTCCTATATACGGTTGTACAGTACTGTTTGGGCACATGGCAGGTTAAGAAGGTAAGGAGTGACATTTAGCTATTAGGAATGCTCAAAAGATGGCTACCATGAACAGGCTTGTCACTATCTACCCTGTTTACAGATTTCACAAATTACTTTGCTCATCACCCTTTAACCCCTCTACATGGATCTGAACCTACACAGAGACCCCTAGGCTTGAGCCACGGTGTTACCTGCTATTTGGTGGAGTGAGATGGGAAGAAGAATAGTCAGGTAGCCGGGTCAGAAGAGGGCAGAGAAAATACAAAATCAGAAGACACAAGAGTAGTCAGTAAACGGGCCGAGGTCACAACAGGGAACAAATACACAAGCCGGGAGCTGAGCACAGAGGACTGAACCAGAGGCGAACAAGGCTGTATCTGGCAGCTTCCGGCAATATGCTTCCAGCTTTAGTAGTGTGTGGTGCTTTCCAAATTGCTGAAGCAGGGAGCGGATTAATCCAGCTGGACAGAACACACACCCATACTGCCAGACTGGATGGTACTACAGGTCCCAGCAACCCTAATCTTAGTGGCTGGACAGAGCCTGCACCTTTTACTCCATATTTGGGAGGCAGAATGAACAAACAGTTGAACACCACGCTCTACTGGTTCATCCTATGAGATTTTCTATTAGATGGTCATTGTCCTGGTGAATAAGTGAATATAACTTGCCTTTTTTACAGACCGTTTAAGTAGAAATGTTCAAAAATATAAAATTCAAGGATTTTTTATTAAAAAATAATAATTGGTTTTATTCTTGGCAGATGACTGTATCAGGAGATCAGAGGAACAGCTGACATCTTCAATTTTTAAATCAGATGATCTCGAAATCCCACAGGATACAATTGAAATGAATGACATTTCTCCAGATTTACCATCATCCCTTCACAGCAAAGATCTGTCATCTGATCCTTTGAAACACGTCCTGTCTTCTGATTCATTACCGACTACTAAGGAAAATCAAAGTCACAAAATAAGCATTAAAGAACAAACTGCTCCTAATGCAAAGAAGCCATTTTCACATTTAGAATATAGAAATAGTTTTCCTCTCAAAAAGTCTTTTCTTAAACATCAAAAAATTCACACAGCAGAGAATAGATTTTCTTGTTCCAAGTGTGGGAGATGTTTTAACCAGAAATCTAGTTTTCTTAAGCACCAGAGAACCCACACAGGGAAGAAGCCTTTTTCATGTTCAGATTATGGGAAATGTTTTGTACAGAAATCATATCTTAATATGCATCAGAGAACTCACACAGGGGACAAGCCTTTTCCATGTTCAGAATGTGGAAAATGTTTTACAGAGAAATCAACTCTTATCAACCATCAGAGAACACACACAGGAGAGAAGCCATTTTCATGTTCAGAATGTGGGAAATATTTTACAGTGAAATCAAATCTTATCAAACATCACAAAACTCACACAGGGGAGAAGCCTTTTTCATGTTCAGAATGTGGGAAATGTTTTACAGAGAAATCTACTCTTATCAAACATCAGAGAACTCGCACAGGGGAGAAGGCTTTTCCATGTTCAGAATGTGGAAAATGTTTTAACCAGAAATCTAGTTTTCTTAAGCATCAGAGAACCCACACAGTGGAGAAGCCTTTTTCATGTTCAGATTGTGGCAAATGTTTTGTACAGAAATCATATCTTAATATACATCAGAGAACTCACACAGGGGAGAAGCCTTTTTCATGTTCAGATTGTGGCAAATGTTTTGTACAGAAATCATATCTTAATATACATCAGAGAACTCACACAGGGGAGAAGCCTTTTTCATGTTCAGAATGTGGGAAATGTTTTGCAAAGAAATCAAATCTTATCAAACATCACAAAACTCACACAGGAGACAAGCCTTTTCCATGTTCAGAATGTGGAAAATGTTTTACAGAGAAATCAACTCTTAACAACCATCAGAGAACTCACACAGGAGAGAAGCCATTTTCATGTTCAGAATGTGGGAAATATTTTACAGAGAAATCAAATCTTATCAAACATCACAAAACTCACACAGGGGAGAAGCCTTTTTCATGTTCAGAATGTGGAAAATGTTTTACAGAGAAATCTACTCTTATCAAACATCAGAGAACTCACACAGGAGAGAAGCCTTTTCCATGTTCAGAATGTGGAAAATGTTTTAACCAGAAATCTAGTTTTCTTAAGCACCAGAGAACCCACACAGGGGAGAAGCCTTTTCCATGTTCAGAATATGGAAAATGTTTTAAACAGAAAGATACCCTTGATAACCACCGGAGAACCCACACAGGGGAGAATGCCGCAACTACACCCAACTAGTCTGTACAGACAAGAAAGGCTCTAGTTGCACAACTAAAATCGCCACCTCAGATCTAACTCCCTAATAAGTCGTTGAGGAGTTTCTCATACCTCCTGAGGAACCAGAGGGGAGGCCGCAACACACTATCAACAAGGGGAAAGGAAAGTATAAAGTAAAATACGAAAACCCTGAATGAGAATCAAAAACACATTCATATAGGGCAAAGAAGGCAAGCTAAGGAGAACCAAAAATAAAAGGAACAAGTATAATCTCCCAGAAACCTAACATTGTTAGAATGAAAAGGTACTGGGAGGGAAAGCAAACTGACCGGGAGGATAGTTTTCACCTTTGTGGTGAAACTTACAAAATTCATCCTCACCAACTGTATATGTAAAACCCGTCCATTTATAATGACCATGGACAAGATAAAGATTCCCAACTCACATCAGGACCACAAGATCGCAGGTACTTTCAGCTGCATCACAACTAATGTAATGTACTTAATTATATGTAGCAAATGTCCAACTGGGGGTCTGTATGTAGGGGAGACAAGGCAAAAACTTAAAACAAGGATGAATTCTCACCGCCACACAAAAAAAGAAAAAAAGAATAGATCTACTTGTGTCCACACATATTTATGGCCACAACTGCTTTTCCCTTTCCGAAACTGATAGTTCTGCTTCACGTCACTTGTGTTATCTATTGCATTATTCCTGTGCCCTGTTACATATAAATATGTGGCTCTTCAGATTTTGTGTTGTACTATGTCTGATGAAAAACCTGAGTAGTCTCGAAAGCTTACTGACTAATGACTAACTGAAAAGATGGTATCAACCACTGAAGACTCTCAAATTTTATTATTTTTCTCCATACAGCAATTTTAAGATCTCTCCACAGGTGTTCAATGGGATTTAGATCCAGACTCATTGCAGGACAGAACTCTCCAGCTCTTTGTTTCCATCCATTTTATGGGTGCTTCTTGAAGTGCTTGGGGTCATTGTCATGCTGGAAGACCCATGACCTAGGACGCAAACCCAGCTTTCTGACACATCAGATTTCATGATGCCTTGCACACAGTCAGAGGCAGCAAAACAACCCCAAAACACCTTTGAACCTCCACCATATTTGACTCTATGGGTTGTAAATTTATTGATTATGCTGCGCACCTTGGACGAAGGAACATACCGATCTCTAAAGACGGACTTATAACTTTGAAATTATTGATATTTTTCAACAATTTTGGTTCTCAAGTCCTCAGACAGTTCTCTTCTCCTTTTTCTGTTTTCTCCATGCTTAGTGTGGAACATATATGCACACAATGCAAAGATTGAATCAACTTCTCCCTTTCTTATTTGGTTTTAGTTAAGATTTTCATATTGCCCACACCTGTTACTTGCCACAATTGCATTTGAAGAAGCTTCACATGCTTGAAACAAAGTTGTTTACCCACAATTTTGGCAAGGTGCCAACAATTTTGTCGGAGCTATTTTATGTGAAATTATGTTCAAATTTGCCTTTTTTTTCCGTTTTCTTGTGTTGTTCCAATACACACAAAGGAAATAAACGTGTATAACAAAACATGTAATTGCAATAATTTTCTGGGAGAATTACTTCATTTTCTGGAACAATTTCAAGGGAGCCAACACTTTTGACCATGACTTATTTTTGTTGCCTTTTTAATATGTTGCAGCATATCATCCTCTTCATGTTCAGCTATATTAGGAGGCTTGTAGCAAAGTCCAATTAGCAGCTTTCCATTATTGCCATTTCCATGTACATTATCCATACTGATTTTACATCAGGGATGTAAAGCTCAAAACATGCAGCGGGCCAAAATGAAAAACTTGGACAAAGTCGTGGACCAACCAGTATGTTACGGATCTGGGTGGTGGAACCTCTGTGCTGCGGTGCAAGGAGGGACCCAGAGGGGCGTAACTAAGTATCAACTCGGCCCGACCCAGGTCGAACGGCGGCTAACGACTCCGTGGCCTGGGAGGGACTGAGCAGAGGGACCCGGTGCTACTCTGGGGACGACCTTGTAAGAGAGCAGGTGACTCCCACGGGTCAGATAGCTGGGACTGACCGGTACAGCAGATGAGCACAGCAGACAGGCTGACGAGAGATCCGGGTAGATGAACAGTCAGAGACAGCAGGCAGAAGGCGGGAGCCTCTAGGTAGGCTGTCAGGTGGTCACGGCAAGTGACAGGCAGGAGCCTCCAGGTAGGCTGATGGGTGGTCATGGCAGGTGACGGGCAGGGGCCTCTAGGTAGGCTGTCCGGTGGTCACGGCAAGTGACAGGCAGGTAACCGGCAGGTAACAGGTAAGCGCTCCCAGGTGAGCGGGTTGGCAGGTAACAGGCAAGTCTCCCAGGTGAGAGGGCTGGCAGGTAACAGGCAAGTGCTCCCAGGTGAGTGGGCTGGCAGGTACGGCAAGTAACTGGCAGGTAACAGACAAGTGCTCCCAGGTGAGTGGGCTGGCAGGTACGGCAAGCAACAGGTAGTCAGGCTAGCAGCGGGACCTGAGGGCTGAAGCAGAGGTAAGAAACACTGTGCAACAACTTTTGCTCGGGCACCTCCATCTTGGAGGAGGTGCCTAATATATAGGAGGACCCACGGCTATTGGCTGGGGACTCCTTAGGACGGCGCGCGCGGCCCCTTTAAGAGGGAGGGAGCGTGCGCACGCCCTAAGCACAGTGCCCGGGGAGCTGCGCGCGCCGGCAGCAGGAAGAGGAGCGCTGAAGAACACAGCGGGGAGCCCGGAGGTGAGTGGGACGGCATCTCTGCCTGGCAGGGGGCAGAGACGCCGATGCTACAGTACCCCCCCCCCCTTTTTTAGGCCAGAAAGGAATTTTCCAAGGAGAAGCGGGGCATGAATGTTCTCCCTGGGTTCCCAAGTTCTCTCCTCTGGGCCAAACCCCTTACAATCCACAAGAAAAAGGGTCTTTCCTCTTACCCTCTTAGTGGCCAGAATGTTCTCTACCTCAAAAACGTCCTCAGCGGAAACCGGAGCAGGAGGAGTACCTGGATTGTTGGAAAAAGAGTTAAACACAACTGGTTTGAGGAGAGATACATGGAAGGAGTTGGGAATCCGTAAGGTGGCCGGGAGTTTTAACTTGTAGGCCACTGGATTGATTTGTTTGAGAACTTCAAATGGACCGATGAACTGAGGGCCCAACTTATAGGAGGGTATTTTGAGTTGGACATGTTTGGAAGAGAGCCAGACTTTATCTCCCGGGCGGAATTGAGGCGGATCCAGACGTCTCTTGTCAGCATGTTTCTTCATCCGCTCGGATGACTGAAGAAGTGCGGACCTGGTGTTTTCCCAAATGGAGGAGAATTCGCTGACGAGCCTCTGCGGCAGGGTTGTCCACCGAGGCAGAGATGGGAAACGGAATCCGAGGAAGTTGACCGTAGACCACGAAGAACGGGGATTTAGAAGTAGATTCGCTCTCATGGTTGTTGTAGGAGAATTCGGCCCATGGTAGGTGCTCCACCCAATCGGTATGGTGAGCGTTAACAAAGTGCCGGAGGTAGCTGGTAAGGATTTGGTTGATTCGCTCCACTTGGCCATTGGACTGTGGATGGTAGGCGGAGGAGAAATCCAGGGTGACATCCAGCAGCTTACAGGTAGCTCTCCAAAAACGAGAGGTGAACTGAACCCCTCGATCCGACACAATGTGGAGGGGTAGGCCATGGAGACGGAAGATATGACGGAAGAAATCCTTGGCCAGCTCGGATGCAGACGGGAGACCAGGCAGAGGGATGAAGTGGGCCATTTTAGAGAAGCGGTCGGCGACCACCAGATGACTGTACAACCGGCAGAAACAGGGAGATCAGTAATAAAGTCCATGGCAATGTGCTGCCACGGGGCAGCAGGTATGGGAAGAGGCAGGAGGCGACCGGCTGGAAGATGTCTGGGAACTTTGTTGTGGGCACAGGACGGACAGGCCGAGACGAAGTCTACCACATCCTTGCGCAGGGTAGGCCACCAGTAATGCCGGGTAATGAGCAGGAAGGTCTTATTTTGGCCAGCATGGCCGGCTAGTTTAGATGAATGACCCCAGTGAAGAACCTTCTCATGATCTGGTACTGCTACAAATGTCTTACGGGGTGGAAGACGAGTCAGATCCAAGGGGGCCACATTCATCACTTTGGAGGGGTCGATGATGTGCATAGGCTCCTCCTCTTGATCGGAGGACAGGAAGGATCGGGACAAGGCGTCGGCTTTGACATTCTTGTCCGCCGGGCGGAAATGTAGGACGATGTCGAAGCGGGCGAAGAACAAAGACCACGGGGCCTGACGCGGATTGAGTCTTTGGGCATTCTGGAGATATGCCAGGTTTTTGTGATCCGTATAGATCAGAGGTCCCCAACCGCCGGTCCGCGGACCAGGACCGGGCCGTTGGGGTTTTTCAGCCGGTCCGCGGCGCCGCTGACAGCTAGCTCCGCGGCCCTGCGCCTTGGTCAGAGCTCGCTCTGTGTGGATTTATAATGTTTTCTGCCATAGCCGTGGCAGCTCGCAGCTCCCGGCAGAGAACATTATGCAGGACGGGGTGGGGCGTTGGGCGGGTCTTAGTGACGCGGCCCTCCTGCACAGCATGGTGTGTTCCTGACTGGGTGGGGCGGCAGGCTCTCCTCACTGACAAGCCCCCGGCAGAACATGTTATGTGGGGCGTGCTGGGGCAGCAGACTGGCTTCAGTGACGCGGCTCCCGGTACCGGTGTTCAGTGTGGAGCGCTGCTAAGCAGCAGCGCTGTATACACTGACGCTCAATGTACAATGCTGCTACTTAGCAGCGCTGTACACCGAGGTCCCGCCAGCATCCTCCCCATACAGCTCCACCCCTCCATAACCCCACCCCCATATGACCAAAGCCCCGCCCCCACCCCCACCGGGCCATGGAAAACTGGTCTTACTTAAAGCCGGTCCCTGGTGCAAAAAAGGTTGGGGACCTCTGGTATAGATGATCACCGGGTATAGAGCCCCTTCAAGCAGGTAACGCCACTCCTCCAGCGCCAATTTAACGGCTAACAGTTCTCGGTCTCCAATGGAGTAGTTGCGCTCAGACGAGGGGAAGAATTTGGAGAAGAAGCCGCAGGTTACCATTCTCCCGGATGAAGACTTTTGGGTGAGCACCGCTCCGGCTCCGGAGGAGGAAGCATCAACCTCCAGGTAGAACTGTTTGTTGCAGTCCGGACAGTGCAGTACTGCGGCAGAGGAGAAGGCTTCCTTTAAGGAAAGGAAGGCCTCCTCAGCTTCGGGCGACCATACCTTGCGATTTGCTCCCTTACGGGTGAGCGCAGATATGGGAGCAGTCCGGGAAGAGAAGTGCGGGATGAAGAGACGATAGTAGTTGGCGAAGCCCAGGAATCGCTGAATCGCCTTCAACCCCTCGGGACGGGGCCACTTTAGGACAGCAGAGAGCTTCTCGGGATCCATTCGTAGGCCTGTCTGGGAGATAACATAGCCCAGGAATGGAAGAGAGGTCTGCTCGAAGAGGCACTTCTCGTATTTTGCATAGAGGTGATTCTGCCTGAGCCTAAGCAGGACCTGACTAACATCCCTCCGGTGTGTGGGAAGATCCGGAGAGAAGACCAAGATATCGTCCAGGTACACTACCACGCAAGAGTAAAGAAGATCACGGAAGATGTCGTTGACCAATTCTTGGAAGACGGCGGGAGCATTGCAGAGACCGAAGGGCATCACACGGTATTCATAGTGACCGTCCCGGGTATTGAATGCCATCTTCCACTCGTCTCCTTGACGGATTCGGACCAGGTTATGCGCCCCACGTAGATCCAGCTTGGAAAAGATCCGGGCGCCCTTAAGGCGGTCAAACAACTCGGAGATGAGCGGCAAGGGGTATTTGTTTTTGACCGTGATCTGATTGAGTCCTCTATAGTCAATACAGGGGCGTAGCGAGCCATCCTTCTTCTTGACAAAGAAGAATCCGGCTCCAGCCGGGGAGGTAGATTTCCGGATGAATCCCCTAGCCAGATTCTCCTCAATGTACTCCAACATGGCCCGGGTTTCGGCCGACGACAATGGGTAAATACGCCCACGGGGTGGAGTGGCTATGGGTACCAGGTCGATTGGGCAATCATATGGCCTATGAGGTGGCAGTGTCTCTGCTTCCTTTTTGTCGAAGACATCTGCATAGGACCAGTAAGGTGCCGGGTAGATTAGCCAGAGTGAGTGGAGGGCGAACTGGGACCAGGCAGGTCTTATGGCAATCCTGCCCCCAACGGAGAACTTCGCCGGAGTGCCAATTCAGCACGGGTTCATGTCTCTGAAGCCAGGGTAGGCCTAGCAATAGGGAGTGAGAGAGACCGGAAAGCACATGGAAGGAGATCCTCTCAGAGTGCAGCATTCCCACCTGCAGGGTTATAGGCTCAGTGACGAGCAGGATGGTCACCGGGAGAAGTTTTCCATCCACAGCGGCGACTGCCAATGGTTCAGCCAGAGGTTTGGTGGGAATGTGATATTTCTCTACCAGGGACTGGGAAATGAGGTTCCCAGCAGCTCCGGAATCTAGGTGTGCAAGTTCAAAGTAGCGGTTCTCTCCCCAGGAGATGGAGACAGACAAAGTCAGGGAAGGAGAGGGTTTACTTTTGCCTAGGATGACCTCTCCGAGCGGTCCTAGACACTGACGTTTCCCGGCCTCACCGGGCAGGAACGGATGAAGTGCTTCTTACTGCCACAGTAGAAACAGCTCCCCTCGGCTCGGCTTGACTCTTGGCGAGATTCGACCATCTTGGCCTGGTCGACCTGCATAGGGTCGGGCTAGCGTGCCCGGGGAGTGGCTAATTGAGAGACAGGTCTCTGGAAAGTAGGAGCAAGACGAGGAAATCTTCGCTCCCGGGTAGTCTCTTTAGCACGTTCCTGGAAACGGATGTCAATCCGGGTAGCTAGCGACACCAGGTCATCCAGGGTGGTAGGAATGTCCCGTCCAGCTAACTCGTCCTTAATCCAACCGGAAAGGCCCTCCCAGAAGATGGACACAAGGGCCTCGATGTCCCAGGCAAGCTCAGAAGCGAGGGTACGGAACCATATGGCATATTGGCCCACGGTGAGACTCCCTTGGCGGATACGAAGCCGAGAGGAGGCAGTAGAGGATTTTCGTCCTGGTTCATCGAAGACTTTCCGGAAAGCAACGAGGAAAGATGATAGATCGGACACCAGGGGATCCCCTCTCTCCCACAGGTGATTTAGCCATTCCAGTGCTTCTCCAGTGAGGTGAGACATGATGAACGCCACCTTGGCACGGTCGGAGGGAAACTGGTGTGCCAAAAGTTCAAAGTGCAGGGTTCACTGATTTATGAAACCCCGAGCAAGAGCGGGGTCACCTCCAAAACGAGGAGGTGCAGAAAGCCGGGGACCTGGGTTGGATGCCATGGTATTGGTGGGCAGCGGCGCTGCCAGAGCGGGAGTCGCACGACTCGAGGCGGACGCAGGTGGAACAGTCAGTGTGTCCAGGCGGGAGTTGACACTCCGCAGGAAGTTCAGGATGGTTTACTGTTGGGATCTCTGACGAGAAACCTCCTGGTACAGGTCAGAGAGCGAGGGGGCTTGGGGACCACCGGGTTCCATGGCCCGAGCAAACTGTTACGGATCCGGGTGGTGGAACCTCTGTGCTGTGGTGCAAGGAGGGACCCAGAGGGGCGTAACTAAGTATCAACTCGGCCCGACCCAGGTCGAACGGCGGCTAACGACTCCGTGACCTGGGAGGGACCGAGCAGAGGGATCGGGTCCTACTCTTGGGACGACCTTGTAAGAGAGCAGGTGACTCCTACGGGTCAGATAGCTGGGACTGACCGGTACAGCAGATGAGCACAGCAGGCAGGCTGACTAGAGATCTGGGTAGATGAACAGTCAGAGACAGCAGGCGGAAGGCGGGAGCCTCTAGGTAGGCTGTCAGATGGTCACGTCAAGTGACAGGCAGGAGCCTCCAGGTAGGCTGACGGGTGGATACGGCAGGTGACGGGCAGGGGCCTCTAGGTAGGCTGTCAGGTGGTCACAGCAAGTGACAGGCAGGTAACCGGCAGGTAACAGGCAAGCGCTCCCAGGTGAGCGGGTTGGCAGACACGGCAGGTAACAGGCAAGTGCTCCCAGGTGAGCGGGCTGGCAGGTAACAGGCAAGTGCTCCCAGGTGAGCGGGCCGGCAGGTACGGCAAGTAACAGGCAGGTAACTGGCCGGTAACAGGCAAGTGCTCCCAGGTGAGCGGGCTGGCAGGTACGGCAAGCAACAGGCAGGTAACAGGCTGGCAGGCAGGACAGGTAGTAAGGCTAGCAGCGGGACCTGAGGGCTGAAGCAGAGGTAAGAAACACTGTGCAACAACTTTTGCTCGAGCACCTCCATCTTGGAGGAGGTGCCTAATATATGGGAGGACCCACAGCTATTGGCCGGGGACTCCTTAGGACGGTGCGCCCGGCCCCTTTAAGATGGAGAAAGCGCACGCGCCCTAAGCACAGTGCCCGGGGAGCTGCGCGCGCCGGCAGTAGGAAGAGGAGCGCTGGAGAACACAGAGCGGGGAGCGCTGGAGAACACAGAGCGGGGAGCGCGGGGAGCACGGAGGTGAGTGGGACGGCGTCTCAGCCTGGCAGGGGGCAGAGACGCCGATGCTACACAGTACACAGTATAATGGGCCCCACATAGTCCTCCATACAGAATAATGGGCCCCACATAGTCCTCCATACAGTATGATTGACCCCACATAGCTTTCCATACAGTAAAATCGGCCCCACAAAGTCCTCCATGCAGAATAATGGCCCCACATAGGTGTGGTTCTGGTGTCGTGGGTCAAATATAATCACCAAGAGTTGGGCATGTGTGCTGTACATTGTCGAAGCTGCCCCCCATGTCGTCATTGAGCTTGAGGTCTTAAGTTGGTTTTAACAAAAATACCCACCCGTCTACCTATTTTTCTTTCCTATCCGTTTGAATGTAGTGTAACCCTCTGTTTGTCACCCAGTCATGGCTTTCATCCAACCAGGTTTCTGTAATCTGTGGCTGACCTAAGAGTCTCTGATTCATTCATTTTGTTTTCAAGACTTCTTTCATTTGCCTGCGGATATTTAATACTATTAGCACATTTATTACTGCTACTCGCCTCCTTACTTTCCTTGAATGTCTCACTCTCTGTCTACTCTATCCCCTTATTTGCACAGCTACCCAGCTACCCCCAGATCCTATTTGAAAGCTCCTCCATCTATCTGATCATTTTTTCCCCCAGCACATCTGCATTTTCCCCATTGAGGTGCAGCCTGTCCCTATCGTAGAGCCTGTAGCTGACAGAGAAGTCAGCGCAGTTCTCCATGGACCCAAACCCTTTCTTCCTGACAATTATCTCCTTAAGTTCCCGCTGACTTTCTAGTGACGTAATGGAATCAGCAGTATTTCTGAAAACACCACCTGTACTTCAGCTTCTCTCCTAATTCCCTGTAATCATTTTTAAAGACTTTTCACCTCCCTCTAACTTTGTCATTGGTACCAACGTGTACCATGACTGCTGGGTTTTCCCCAGCCCCACCCAATAATCTGTCTATCTGATTGCATGAAGATCCCCCTGTTAGGGGCACACAAAATGTGTGTGTTCTCGTCTTGGTTGTCTGCCGTCAAATTGTATATAGGATCTATACGGTCAGAGAAATCACAAATGAACACTAAGAAGTGCCTCAAAGAGGCTTTTTATAGGAAAAATCAGGGACCTTTCCACACATTACCTCATTGCCTTATCTCATAATTATGGCTGACATCTGTCGCTAATGGGTCATTATTTTAATATGTAAACAATTAAGTCAAGCTGACTCTCAATTAAATCAATTAAGTCCGTCTTGCACGTAAGGTTCAAAGGTCAATCAATATGGTCACTTATCTTTTATTATTCTGTAATTTCCCTAAAAGTAATAAAGATCATTAGCAAGCTCTTATTATCAGATTAATATGTTAGTCAATAATCATTAGGGATTTTCCATAATTCCATGTTCCACGTAGTATGTGGATGTTTGATCATTATGAGGTTATTGGTACAATGTGGTACGGGCAGGAGGAGGGCATTTTGGATTGTCTGCAATTCTTAATACATAAAAGTATGGAGTTCCATTTTCATATAACTTCCATAATCATACATAAATTTATCCATAACACCCCAAATTAACTTAGGAATTATCTTAAGGACCATAATCTTTCCACTTGACGAGATAATGCAGACGGTACCTGACCCACCTGGAACCAAGAATTCGCCTTACTTCATACTCCCAATACCCTTCCAAATACACCTCAATTATGTCTTCAGGTCCCCTCAATTTTTTTTTAAAAGAGAAGAATGGAAAGAATTATTGATTTTCCAGGCAATAGGAACTTAAATATCACAGGATTTAAAATGTTAATAATTTTATAAGGACCTACAAATTTAGGTGCAAACTTTCTAGATGTGATCTTTAAGCGCTGATTTTTTTAGGACAACCACACAAAATCCCCCACCCTAAAGACAGGAGCCTTCCTACGTCTGCGGGTAGCAACTCTTTTGGTCCAGTCACTATCTACCAAAAGATACCTTTTGACCTCCCCCCAGGGCTTTAAGAGGTTGTCCACTACTATTATCAATGCCTCCATGGATTTAAATTGTGCCAACAAGTCTCTTTGTAAATACCTTGCTTGTTCTTTATTGCCTGTGAGCGGCGCTATTGCTGGCCGCTCACCAGCCATCACGTGACCCCGGCTGCAGCCGGCTCCGATATCCACTGATGTCACGTCAAGTTCCGGCTGCAGTCGGACGTGAGCAAGTGACGCTCCCGCTTGATTGATGAACTGTGGTCGGGGTTTCACCGCACATGACAGCCCAGGATCCACCACGCGCTTTCCCTCTCTGCCTTATTTGGGAAAGAGCAATAAAAAATTGAATTGCACTCGGACCAATGTTAATGAATGAGTGACATCTCATCTGCGATTTTTTTTCTGAGCTGAAATCGGGCTGATTCACAGAATGCTGCGATTTGCCACGTATCTCGGACGAGACTCGCCAATACAAGTCAATGAGTGCGTGAAAAAAATTGCACAGCACTCGAACCATGCAAGTGCCATTCGATTTTCACGCACCCGTCTCTTTAAAAGCCGGCAATTCATCAGCCACATACAGTTACAATACATCGGTACCCGACAATTTAGAATAGAAAGAATAGCTATACACATAGAATAGATAGATAAAAAGGTGTCAGTCATGTATATAATTAGTACAATGACAGTGTTGGTTACTGTACTTGTCATTTATTGTTAAATTAAAGGATTTATTAAAAAAAAAATTGGTGTGGGTTCCCCGTAATTTTATAGTCTAGCAGAGGTTAAGCAGACGGCTGGGGCAGATGTTTAAAGACTGGGAAGGGGGTAATACCCACGGAGCTTCCCAGGCTACTAATATCAGCCCCCCAGCTGAATACTTAGCCTTTACAGGCTATTAAAATGGGGGACCCCCAAAAAATGACTTGGGGTCCCCTATTTTAACAGCTAGCAAAGGCTATGCAGACAGTTGGGGACTGATATTAATAGCCTAGGAAGGGGCCATGAATATTGGCCCCTTCCGAGGCTAGAAACAGCAGCCCTCAGCCGCCCCAGAGGTGGCGCATCCATAGGATGCACCAATTCTGGCACTTAGCCTCCTCTCTGCCCACTGCCCTGTATCGGTGGCAGTGGGGTTATAGGGCTGGGGTTGATGTCAGCTTATAAGGCCAGCTGACATCAAGCCCAGGTTAGTAATGGAGAGGCGTCTATAAGATGCCCCCATTACTAATACCATAGTGAAAGTGAAATGTGATATAACTACAACAACATCATGAATAAAATATTTTATTTTAAATAAACAGACACCTTTTATTGTTCTAAATTAAACCCTACTTACCATAATGCCCATTCCAGCTGAAGCCAATGTCCCCTGCAATGAAAGTTAAATAATAAAGCAACCTCATCCTTACCTAACTACACTGTGTTCCAAATTATTATGCAAATAATATTTTCTCAGATTTTCCCAAATTACCTATATGAATTGTAGTCATTGTAATTTTCCAGTCAAATAACTATTAGAGTACAATTGAAAGGTTTTTGTACAAACTGCCTATGATAACAGTATATTTTTAAAAAAATAAAAACTCAAACTGCACTCAAAATGCATGTTCCAAATTATTATGCACAGCAGAGTTTTCAACCTTTTCATTTTAATAAAGAACCAAAAAATGGTCATTTTTGAAATTATAAGCATTAGCAGGTTATTACAAACTGAAATCAAACAGTTTTCAACTCAAAACTTTATTCTAGGTGATGTTACATTTGCACATAGGACATCTTGTATGAAGGGAGCTTCTGAACTCTCTCGTCCATTGAATTTGTCAGGTTTTGGATGGTTTCTGCTTCAATTGTTTTGCATGAGGACAGAATACCCTCCCAGAGCTGTTGCTTAGATGTGAACTGCCTCCCGCCATCATAGACACTCCTTTTGATGATGCTCCAGAGGTTCTCAATGGGGTTGAGGTCAGGGAAGCATGGGTGCCGCATCATAAGTTTGTCCCCTTTTATGCCCATAGCAGCCAGAGATGCAGATGTGTTATGTGCAGCATGAGACGGGGCATTACCATGCATGAAAATGATCTTGCTGCGGAATGCACGGTTCTTCTTCTTGAACCATGGAAGGAAGTGCTGTTTCAGAAACTCAACACACATTATGGAGTTCATCTTTACCCCTTCAGGGATCCTAAAAGGGCCGACAATCTCTCTCCCCATGATTCCAGCCCAAAACATTACTCCACCTCCTCCTTGTTAGCGCCGTAGCCGTTTTTGCATGGGGTGTCCATCAACCAGCCATCCTCCACTCCATCCATCTGGACCATCGAGATCATTTCATGCATGATAATGCCCCGTCTCATGCTGCACATAACACATCTGCATCTCTGGCTGCTATGGGCATAAAAGGGGACAAACTTATGGTGTGGCCCCCAAGCTCCCCTGACCTCAACCCCATTGAGAACCTCTGGAGCATCATCAAAAGGAGTGTCTATGATGGCGGGAGGCAGTTCACATCTAAGCAACAGCTCTGGGAGGGTATTCTGTCCTCATGCAAAACAATTAAAGCAGAAACCATCCAAAACCTGACAAATTCAATGGACGAGAGAGTTCAGAAGCTCCTTTCGAACAAGGGGTCCTATGTGCAAATGTAACATCACCTAGAATAAAGTTTTGAGTTGAAAACTGTTTGATTTCAGTTTGTAATAACCTGCTAATGCTTATAATTTCAAAAATGACCATTTTTTTGTTCTTTATTAAAATGAAAAGGTTGAAAACTCTGCTGTGCATAATAATTTGGAACATGCATTTTGAGTGCAGTTTGAGTTTTTTATTTTTCTAAATATACTGTTATCATAGGCAGTTTGTACAAAAAACCTTTCAATTGTACTCTAATAGTTATTTGACTGTAAAATTACAATGACTGCAATTCATATAGGTAATTTGGGAAAATCTGAGAAAATATTATTTGCATAATAATTTGGAACACAGTGTAGAAACACTAGCGATCTTAGGCCACGGCCCCACTATCAGTATTTGGTCAGTATTCGGTCAGTATTTTTTCTCAGTAGTGGGAGCCAAAATCAGGTGAGGAACAATCAGAGAAAAGTTATAATAGAAACAAGTGCACCAATTCTGCATTTATCCCCCATTCCTGAGAAAAAATACTGACCGAATACTGATAGTGGGACCGGGGCCTTAGAATAAAAAACTGCATTGTATTGACATCAAGGGTATAGATTTGAGTAACTAACTCAAAACCAACGAGGAATAAAGTGCAGATTTTTGGGGGCACATGATACAATATATACAGTTGAAATCAGAAGTTTACATACACTATATAAAAAGACACATATGCATGTTTTTCTCAATATCTGGCATGAAATCAAAATAAACCTTTGCCGTTGTAGGTCAATTAGGATTACCATCATTTTTTTATTTGCCAAATGCCAGAATAATGAGAGAGAGAGAATGTTTTTAAGGCATTTTTATTACTTACTGCAAAGTCAAAAGTTTACATACATTTCATTAGTATTTGGTACCATTGCCCTTAAACTGAATGATTTGGGTCAAACATTTGGTATATCTTTCCAAAAGCTTATCACAATAGTTGGTTGGAATTTGGGCCCATTCCTCCTGACAAAACTGATGTAACTGATCCAGGTTTGTAGGTCGCCTTGCTTTCGCCTGCCTTTTCAGCTTTGCCCATAAATTTTCAATAGGATTGAGATCAGGGCTTTGTGATGGCCACTCCAAAACATTGACTTTGTTATCCTTAAGCCACTTTGTAACCATTTTGGCAGTATGCTTCGGGTCATTGTCCATTTGGAAGACCTATTTCCGCCCAAGCTTTAACTTCCGGGCTGATGCCTTGAGATGTTGCTTCAGTATTGCCACATAATTTTCTTTGCTAATGAAGCCATCTATTTTGTGAAGTGCACCAGTCCCTCCTGCAGCAAAACAACCCCACAACATGATGCTGCCCCCCCTATGTTTCACAGTTGGGATGGTGTTCTTAGGCTTCCAAGCTTCTCCCTTTTTCCTCCTAACGTAACAATAGCCATTATGCCCAAAAAGTTGAATTTTAGTTTCATCAGACCAAAGGAGGTCTCCAAAAATGAAGGTTTTTGTTCCTGTGTGCATTTGCAAACATTAATCCGGCTTGTTTATTTTTCTTTTGGAGTAATGGCCTCTTCCTGGCAGAGTGGCCTTTCAGCCCATGTTGATATAGTACTCGTTTCACTGTGGATGTTGACACAATCTTACCAGCTTCCGCCATCATCTTCACAAGGTCTTTTGCTTGGGTTGATATGTACATGTCGGACCAAAGCTTGTTCATCTCTGGGACACAGAACCCGTCTCCTTTCTGAGCGGTATGATGGCTGGACATTCCCATCTTGTTTGTACTTGCGTATATTTGTTTGTACAGATGAACGAGGCACCTTCAGGTATCTTGAAATTGTACCCAAGGATGAGCCAGACGTGTGCAAGTTGTAAGGCAGCGCTAGTCATCATGCTGGGGGACACTCGCTTCACCGGGTCAATTAAAGCACAACAGGCAACACCTTTCCGGTATTTCACAATCCAGCAGTTTTATTACACTTCACTACTGCTTATCACTGAGTCCATCTCAGTGGCTCGCCAACATATTACGCATATAATGTCAAAGAGCCTTTCCAGTGACAGATATGTCCACTTGGCTCCAGATACAGCCTTCAGCAAGGTAACAATATCAATGTCCACATCAATCAGTGTTTTTACCTTTGCCAGGTTTTAGCTGCTTCAGGTTTGTTCTGACACAGCTGTGGCTTTACAGCTTCCCAGATGGGGGTCTTCAGCCCTCGTACCTTCAAAGGCTACTGGTATGTTTACACACCTAACAACATCCAGCCTCTGCCTTCCAGGACTCTTGTCTTCCAAGCCGCTTGCCCTCCAAGGCTACTGGCATCGCTTACACATAAGGATCCAGCCTCTGCCTTTCAGGCTTCACCAGCCTTCACTAGGCCTCACACTCTAGCGGTGTCCCACATGGGAACAGGCCTCACGCCTTTCACCTCTGTCTCAAATCTACCAGGGTTTTATTATCCTCTAGTGCACACACAGAACCTGTGCTGATGTCACAGTCATGTGATCAGACCTTCTGTGTGCACAGGACCTGTGCGATGTCACAGTCATGTGACCAGTCACCTGGGGGAGGTACATGGTCAGCCAAAATACACCCTGGACCATTACAGTAATGCCGCAAGCCGCTGCATTACATATCCCCCTCCTCTGTTCAAACTTGTGGGGTTGAACACATAATATACACAATCGCCTTATAACCCACAGTTCACACAGAGACCATGTACTTGACAATTGCGCTGCTCAGCCCCTGGAACATTAGTCATCGACATTAACCCATTCCTTGGGGACCTACCATCTGTCATTGTCACTGACTTCGTCAAGTCACCTTTCCGGGTCGTAACCTTGTCAGACCTCCCCCGCTCCCAGCAGTCCATACAGCAGTGCGACTCACACGCCCTGGTATCTAAGGTCCGGTTAGACTCCGTACTGTCCCATACTCTATTGGGTCGTTTGTATGGGCCTCTCAAACCTGAGTTACTGGAGGTCTCACTACCTCTAAACCCACGCCCACTACTCTCAGGACATCTTGAAAGGTCCCTAACTTCAGCTGTAGCTGTTCTGTTATTTAGGGGGCCCTTTCTCTGTCTGGTCTCACCATTTCTAGATGGCTGCCATCTTCTGCTGCTCAGATGATGCTATCTTTCCACTCGCAGTCTAGCGAGATTCAACTATTCTACCTCTCGCAGGTAGGTCACTCGGTACTCCATCAGCATGTGTATATATGCAAGACTTTCTTCCGTTCCTAAAGCGGAGAATGACACCATGCCGTCTTCATCTGGTATCCAGTCCTGACGATCACGTGGACTGCTTACTTTGATCACACCAGACTTCTTTACCATCCTCTGCATGGCTCGGCCATTTCTCCCAATAAGCTTTCTTACCAGAGCCTGAGGCACCTGGATGACCTCTTCATGCAGACTTTGAGCTTTTCTCATAAGCTCCAGTTGTCTAACGGCTTGTTCCGTCTTCAACCGGAGAAACCGCTTTGTGCGAATACATCGCCAGTGCATGTCACTTAGGATAGCCACCCTCTTCACTGTGACTTTGGTTGTGGACAGGACCAGCAGCTGTTTAGCTTCTGAGTTCGAGTACACCTTATAGGCTCCCACGGCCTTCTTAAACTCTTCATGCACGGACTCACTGGTGCATTCTTCTCTCAAATCCTCGGGTACATCTATGAGGCACTTGTACCGAGAGGTTTCTGTCTCACCAGTGGTCTCCAAATGATCATCTAGCTCAGGTTTCAGGGGCAACTGACTTTCAGCTTCTTCACCCTGTATGCTTCCCCTGAGCTGACTCACAGCTACAAATTCAAGAATTTTTGTCTTGACCATTTCCATCTCATACTTATCTTCTGTTAATACTCTCTTAGCTCTCCTCAGGTCCACCTTCTCATGGTATAAAGGAGTAAGTGCAACTTTTTTTCCCTTTTCCTTCTCCAAGGAGGCCTCGTTCACTGAGTGATACTTTGCCAGGCGACTTTTGAGCCCGAAAACCTCTTCCTCTAGCTCAGCTACTCGCCTCTCAGCAGCCCATCTCGGAAGCTCTTCCTGCTTCAACTGCTCCTTTAACAGTAGAGTTCTCTCAGACCTCTCTGTCTCCAATGCGCCCACTCGGCTCTCAACAGCCAGTCTCTCAAGCTTCTCTTGCTTCAAATGGGCTTGTAGCATCTCCTTGAGCTCCTTGATCTCGGCTCTTACATCCACGGAATCACCCGAGCTCGTTTTATTCGAGGAGGTATCTGTTTCATACCTCCCATCTCCAGTGGCCAACTCCTGGCCGAGGTCTGTGGCTTCTGATAGACTCCTCCATTTGTTTCCGCTCAGCTTCCATCTTGCTGATTCTTTCCTTAAGGCACGACTCTGCCCTTTGGAGATTATCACAGAATGTCTGCAGCTCCTTCACCTGAGCTTCCAGACCTAGGGTCTTTCTGCGGAGATCATCATTTTCATCACGGTTGTCCTGCAGAGTGGTCTCAACCACTTGGCGCATTTGCTCTGCATCTGCCTTATCATCCTCTAGTTTTTCTTTAACCCTGAGGAGATCCTCATAGTCTCTCTTAATTTGGTGCAGTTCCCCACTGCGTTCACCATATTCCTTCTTGGATTCACACAGCTCCCGGTTGAACTGTTCACACAGTCGTTCTAGGTTTTGTTCACGCCCAGAAACTTCATCCTGCAGCGCCTCCTTCTCAAGCTTCAACTGCAAAACCTCCTCCTTGGTTTTGCGGCGGTCCTCCTTAATTTCCTTCAACATTTCCTTCCATTGGTTAATTTCCTCGTTGCTTCCCTCCAGGTCTCGCTGTAAGTTCCTCACAACCTGGTATATTTTCTGCCGTTCAGACTCCAGGCTCTGCTGGTCTGAGGACACTTTCTCCAGGTTTTCCCATAGTTGCTGCACATCACTCTGACACTGTTGCCTGATAGGCTCCAGCTCTTGGTCATGACTGGCCACCTCCTCTTTCAGGGCTGTCAGATCCTGATCCTACTGTCTCAGTACTGTACCGGAGGTTGCTACTGGCAACGTCACCTCCTCTTCTGCCTCTAAAGGAGGATCCACACTTGAAACAAAGGCACACAGTACTACATTTTCTTTATTTTCACTTTCAGCAAAGACTGCAGGAGCAACCTTTTTGTGGCCATTGCGCCATCAACGACCAGAGGGGGACTTTCTCTCCTCGTCTAGCTCCTCCTGATTGAACTCTCCTTCTACTTTCGTAGTGTCACCGTCAGCTATGGGTTCTGTGTCACTCCCCATGGTTTTGTGGACTAACAGGTCACCTCCCACTTTGACGTCAACCCCTTCTACTGGAGCTACCCCATTATCAATGGTCAAATTGTCATTTTTAGGCGGTACCAACCCACAACCAGTAACAAATTTTGGTTTTCTATACTCCATGCTCTTTTGAAAATCTGCCCCCTTTTGAGACTCTGCCCCCTTTTGGACACCCACACCTGTAGGGGGAATTTTACAAAAAAAAATCAACAATAGTCTTAGGATCCAGTTCACAACATCTCACAGAATGGTCCACTGCTGCCATTCTATACGGTGCCCACAGCTCCTGCCGTACCTGCACCATGTCCTCTAGACATTTCTCAAATACCTGCTGCGGTTTTAACCGGCACTTTAATCACTCAATAGCTTCAGTTTCATTTGCTGCTCCGTTCACAGCCATCGCGGTACACTATTCACACTAGACCCTTCACACCGCTCTCCCCGGAAAATTTTCATGGCCCCGCCAAGCCACAGCAAACCAGGTTTGAGTGCGAGGACAATTTTCGTAACCCCGCCGAGTTACAGCAAACCAGGTTTGAGTGCGAGGACAATTTTTGTAACCCCGCCGAGTTACAGCCAGATGCTTTAATTTTCGTCACCCCGCCGAGCCACAGCAAACCAGGTTTGAGTGCGAGGACAATTTTCATAACCCTGCCGAGTTACAGCAAACCAGGTTTGAGTGCGAGGACAATTTTCGTAACCCCGCCGAGTTACAGCCAGATGCTTTAATTTTCGTGACCCCGCCGAGCCACAGCAAACCAGGTTTGAGTGTGAGGACAATTTTCGTAACCCGCCGAGTTACAGCAAGATGCTTTAATGTTCGTGACCCCGCCGAGCCACAGCAAGATGCTTGTATCCACACTCGTCGTCCTGTGCCGTTACCCCTAGCAACCGGGCTGTAGTTGCCCCTAGCAACCGGGCTGCAGTTGCCCGCATTCTCCAACCACATGTAAGGCAGCGCTAGTCATCATGCTGGGGGACACTCGCTTCACCGGGTCAATTAAAGCACACCAGGCAACACCTTTCCGGTATTTCACAATCCAGCAGTTTCTACTGCTTATCACCAAGTCCATCTCAGTGGCTCGCCGACATATTACACATAAAATGTCCAGTGACAGATATGTCCACATGGCTCCAGTTACAGCCTTCAGCAAGGTAACAATATCAATGTCCACATCAATCAGTGTTTTTACCTTTGACGGGTTTTAGCTGCTTCAGGTTTGTTCTGACACAGCTGTGGCTTTATGGCTTCCCAGATGGGGGTGTGCACAGGACCTGTGCGATATCACAGTCATGTGACCAGTCACCTGGGGGAGGTACATGGTCCGCCAAAACACACCCTGGACCATTACAGTAATGCCGCAAGCCGCTGCATTACAAAGTCCACAATTCTCTTTCTGATATCTTGGCTGATTTCTTTAGACTTTCCCATGATGCTGCACAAAGAATCAGTGTGTTTCAGGTGTGCATTAAAATACATCCACAGGTGTGTCTCAGAAGCTTCTAAACACATGACATCATATAGGCAGAATTGTTTAAAGGCATAGTAATCTTAGTGTATGTAAACTTTTGACTTTGCAGTAAGTAATAAAAATGCCTTAAATCATTCTCTCTCTCTCTCATTATTCTGTCATTTGGCAAATATTAAAAATGATGGTAATCTTAATTGACCTAAAACAGGAAAGGTTTATTCTGATTTCATGTCAGAGAAAAACATCATGTGTCTTTTTATATGGTGTATGTAAACTTCTTGTTTCAACTGTAAATACACCGACTCTGCGATGGACTCTGCTAAAGGACAACATATCCCAGCAGTCCCAAAAAACGTCCACCAATGAGGACACGGCAAACATGGCCAGCAATGTAACTCAAGTACCACAACGTCACAAGTAAGAAATGATTATATCTGTCTAAAAAGCAAACTATACCGGCGGCCTGGATGAACGGATCTGCCAGCACCATACTGGAACCTCTGAGGAACAACTGGTCCCAGGAGTCCTGGCTGAGGAACCATTGCTACCAATGCAGCAGACATGGCAGGTGAGTGGAATGAATGGGAAGAATTGTAAAACAAAAGCCAACGATCCAATGGACCGGCCGTCTACACTACTGCAATAGATACAGATGGAAATATATACAATTGCAAAGAACACAGATAGAAATATATAAAGCTTTCATAAAGGAGTTTTATCGTCTCTTACTAAACGCATTGCCAGATAATTATTAGGAGAAAATACAAGTGTGAATGGTGAATCAGATAGTGATTCACAGGAAGCAGATACATCATTTACAAAAGAAAACTGAACGTGTGCACAGGGTCCGACTGTGAGATACATATAGTGAATCACAGCTGATCATTAAACATTATGTAAATTGTATGTCCACATTCCTGAATAAGGAAACACATTGTTTTGATGTAAACTTGAAGTTAAACATTAGTGTTGAGTGAGCACTAAAATGCTCGGGTGCTCGAAGCTCGGGCCGAGCTCACTGTGATACTCAGGTGCTCGACCCGAGCAACGAGCCCAATGTTAGTCTATGGGAGACCCGAGCATTTTTGCGGTGGCACCCCCGGCAGTCTTTTAAAAGCCTAACAAGTGCCCAAAACGATAGTGACAGTGCTCAAATGACATGGGGACAGCATGGGGATCGCCCTGGAAGCATTTCTGACCCCCAGGTCACTGCTGTCAACAACGTGGTCAGAGGTATTAAGCCACTTTTACAGGCTCACAATAAAACGTTCAAAAACGAAAGTGAAAGTGCTTTCCTGTGAAATATGTTAACCCCTTAACGACCATGGGTCTTTCTGTTTTTGTGTTTTCCTTTTTTGCTCCCCTTCTTCCCAGAGCCAGAACTTTTTTAATTTTCGTTCAATATGGCCATGTGAGGGCTTATTTTTTGCAGGACGAGTTGTACTTTTAAACACCATCACTGGTTTTACCATATCGTGTGCTGGAAAATGGGAAAAAAATTCCAAGTGCAGTGAAACTGCAAAAAAAATGCAATTCCACAGTTGTTTTTTGGGTCCTTTTTTTACCACGTTCACAGATTGCTAAAACTGACCTGCCATCATTATTTTCCAGGTCGTTACGAGTTCATAGACACCAAACATGTATAGGTTCTTTTATATTTAAGTGGTGAAAAAAAAATCCAAAGCTTGCTAAAAAAACAAAAAAAAATGACGCCATTTTCCGAGACCCTTAGCTTCTCCATTTTTCGGGATCTGGGGCCGGGTTTATTTTTTGCGTGCCGGGCTGATGTTTTTATTGATACCATTTTGGGGTAGATCCGATGTTTTGATCGCCCGTTATTGCATTTTATTGCAAAGTTGTAGCGACCAAAAAAACTTAATTCTGGCGTTTAAAATTTTTTTCTCGTTACGCCGTTTACTGATTGTATTAATTCTTTTATATTGATAGATCGGGCGATTCTGAACGCGGCGATACCAAATATGTGTATGTGTTTTTTTTTTAATATATATATATTTTTTATTTTGAATGGGGCGAAAGGGGGGGGACTTAAACTTTTATATATTTTTTATTTTTTTAATATTTTTAAAAACTTTTTTTTACACTTTCTGCTTGCTTCTATAGTCTCCAGAGGAGACTAGAAGCAGCAGTTGTCTGATTGCTTCTACTGCATACAAGCGATGAGCAGATCGCTTGTATGCAGGAGAAATGCTCACTTGCTATGAGCGCTGACCACTAGGTGGCGCTCATAGCAATTGAGACATGACAACCACAGGCGTCTGCTGCAGATCCTGAGTTGTCATGCCCACCCATTGGTGACCCGCGATCACGTGATGGGGTCACTGATGGGCGGGGCTTAGGACTCCCGGAAGCGCGAGTTAAATGCCACTGTCAGAATTTTAACATGTTAACAGCCGCGGGTGGATTGCGATTCCAATAATCAGCTGACATGTGCTCGCTTCAGTGCGGGCTCACCTCCGGAGCCCCCGCTGAACTGGCCTTCCCGACCTGGTGCGTACTATTACTGACCAGGTCGGAAAGGGGTTAAGGAACATCCTTTCCAGGGTAAAGACTTGTGTATAAGGTAAAATAAATAACCAAAAACAAAAATACTCCTCCACACCTTGGGCTATGTTCACAAGTAGCATTTTTTATGCGTTTTTGCACGTTTGTATTGCTTTCAACCGTGACAAATGCATTCACCGGGAAATGTCATTTTAACATTTTACAACCTTATCTGGCCATGTGCTGTGTGACACATGCATACAGTGCTAAAAAGACATGGGAACAGCATGGGGAAGACCCCTGGAAGCATCTCTGACACCCAGGTCACTGCCTAAAAGTGTGCCCATCAGAAGTGATCCTTGCCGCATCAGAAGATGCAGACTTGCAACTATCCCCGTGCAAGTCCTTGTCCCAGGGCAGTGTTCAATTGTACCTCCCCCATAACTTGCAATACAAGCGCAAGTATGCAGCCTGCCACCCACCCACCCCCAGGCTGCAATACCATACTGCTAGCTTGCTTGCACTTGAAATTGGGCCTTTTAGGCATGTGGAGGTGGAATCTGGCCACCACGTCATGGCTGCGTCGGTAGCCTGGTATTCATACTCAGTCCCCAGCCGCCCGGCGGCCGGGTGTCCACGCTTGGTCCCCAGCCGCCAGGGGGCGGCCGGGTGTCCATACTCAGTCCCCAGCCGCCCCGCGGCCGGGTGCCCACACACAGTCCCCAGCCGCGTGGGGGTGGCCGGGTGTCCATAAACGGTCCCCAGCCGCCCCTATTTGTCCCGGTGCGCCTTATACACAAGCGCGCATACCAAAACATTACCTGTGCCCTCCCCAGTGCATTTAGTGGGAAGGACAGCCTAACCACAAACACGTGGACAAGTGAATGTGGCCAGGAATGGTCCATCTCACTGACGCCTTCACACTGGGTTAATATTGTGGAAGCCGGGACACAGTTGGACACTGGGATGCAACAGGTCCTCCAGACAGAGGATTGCGGGTCCTGGGTCAATCAGGCTTCAACACAAAGTTCAGAAGGTAGACAGCAGCAGTGGTCGGCCTCCTACACAACGAGTAAATTATTCATGATCATGAGGCCATCCACCTCCTTAGCTTTCTGTTCCTTGGAATGCAAGCGCATGTATGTAGTAGCAGCTAGGCCTGAGCTGGTCAGCGTTTTGGCGCATATTCTACCTCCTTCGAGGATTGCTGGATGTTTTCCTGCTACTATCCCAGTTCTATGACTCCCGTTAAAACAAAGCTTCAGGTGATGAATGATGGATGAGGTGGTGGCAAAGGAGAAAGAGCAGGAGGAACAGGGACCATTCACATCAATATCAGGCCAGCCAACCACACATGTCTTGTAGGATATGTTTCTGTACCAAAAGGAGCGGTTCAGCTACACAGTTATAAGGCATACAGTGAATGCAATGCCTACCAAAAATTTCGAGGCACTCCAATGCCCCTTGGAAGTGACATGGAGGTCAGAGGGCCTTAACTAAACCGTTTTTCCCATTTATAGCAACTGGGTCTCCTGTACACTGTTGGCCTAAGCAGGGAATGGAAGGCTTTCCAAAAATTATTAGGCACTGCAATGCCCCTTGAAACAGACGTGGATTACAGCGTATTAAAAACCTTCTACCCATTATTGGGGAGTGGGTCTCCCTTAGTGTTCGCCTATGCATTGAAAAGCAAAAGCTGACAAAAATTAGGAGGAAATGCAATGCCCGTTGCAAGAGTCGTGGAGGTTAGAGGTAATTAAAAACAACATGTCAATGCCCCTTGGAAGAGCTGTGGAGTTCAGAGTGGTTTAACAAGACGGTTTTAATGCCCCTTAGAAGAGACGTGGAGTTCAGAGTGGTTTAACAAGACAGTTTTAATGCCCCTTGGAAGAGATGTGGAGGTCACAGTAGCTTAACAAGATGGTTTTAATGCCCCTTGGAAGAGACGTGGAGTTCAGAGTGGTTTAACAAGACAGTTTTAATGCCCCTTGGAAGAGTGGTGGAGGTTACAGTGGAATAAAAAGACAATATTAACGACCCTTGGAAGAGACGTGGAGGTCACAGTAGCTTACCAAGACGATTTTAATGCCCCTTACAAGAACCATGCAGTACAGCATATTAAAAACATTATTCCCATTATTGGGGAGTAGGTCTCCCATAGTCTTTGCCTATGCCTTCCAAGCAAAAGCTGCCAAAAATTAGGAAGGGGGAACTTGCAATGTCCCTTACAAGAGCCATGCAGTACAGCATATTAAAAACATTATTCCCATTATTGGGGAGTGGGTCTCCCATAGTCTTTGCCTATGCCTTCCAAGCAAAAGCTGCCAAAAATTAGGACAGAGGAACTTGCAATGCTGGCAACATGGACCATGGTCACCCTGGTGGTATAGTGGTCGTGGAGGCTGAGGATAAGGAGAAGAGCAAAAAACAGCCAAAATGAGGAAGCGTATACCCATGTGTGGGTGTGAAGCGATGCATGGGAATACACCTCCCGAAAAAACACAGTGGATTTGACTTTATGTTACTCTGCTGTCAGTTGGTGGTGATGAGAAGTCTGGCCCAATCCAGCCCTAGTTCATTTTGATAAGGGTCAGCTTGTCAGCATTGTCAGTTGACAGGCGAGTGCGCTTATCAGTTATAATTCCCCCAACGGCACTAAAAACACGCTCCGATAACACGCTAGTGGCAGGGCAGGCCAGGACCTCCAAGGCGTACAGAGCGAGTTCATTCCAAGTGTCCAGCTTGGATACCCAATAATTAAAAGGCACAAGAGGAATCACGGAGGACGCTGGTACGATCAGCAAGGTACTCCCTCACCATCTTTTGAAACTTTCCACTCCTTGTGAGAGTACCCCGCGCCTCAGGGCCAGTAAGCTGGGCGGGTGTCAGAAAACTGTCCCAGAATGTTGACAGTGTTCCCCTGCCTCTGCTGGATTGGAGTTGCATCTCTCTCGCCTGTACGCCTTGGTTGGGCAACGAACTGCGACCTCTGCCGCTAGCGTGTTCAGATGGGAATTTTTTTAAGAGTTCTGCAGCAAGGGCCTTCTGGTATTGCCCAATTTTTGTAGACCTCTCCACCTCAGGAATAAGAGAGTGAAAGTTCTCCTTGTAGCGGGGGTCTACAAGTGTCACCAAACAGTAATGACTGTCACCCAACATTTTGACAACGCGAGGGTCACGGTTAAGGCAGCGTAACATAAAGTAAGCCATGCGTGCAGACTGGTAACGGGCAAGATTTCCGTGTCCTCACCAAGATGACGACTGACCATGCTCTCCTCCTCCTCTTCCTCCTCCCCCCTGTCCTCAGGCCACCCACGCTGAACCGACGGTATGACACTTGTACAGGTACTACCGTCTACAACGCATGATAGCAGCTCCTGTTCTTCCTCCTCCTCCTCCTCTCCCTCATTGTTCCCCAATGCACGTTGGGATGAGATGAGGCTGGGCTGTGTGTAATCGCCCGCTACGGCTTCTTGATCCATCTCATCATACTCTGGCTGCAATGCCTCCTCTTTAATTCTCTGCAGAGAGCGTTGCAAAAGACAGACAAGTGGGATGCTGACACTAGTGATGGCGTCATCGCCACTCACCATCTTGGTGGCCTCCTCAAAGTTTGTCAGGATGGTACATATGTCAGACATCCAGGTCCACTCCTGAGGTCTTATGTGTGGAGTCTGACCTGAATATCGACGGCCTTGTTGCAGCTGGTACTCCACAGCTGCTCTCTTCTGCTCACAAATCCTTTGCAACATGAGTTCCAACGTGTGGGGACATCACACACCAGTCGGTGTGCCGGAAGCTGCAAACGCTGCTGCAACACAGCAAGGGCGGCGGAAGTTGTAGCCGACTTGCGAAAATGAGCTGACAGGCGGCGTACTTTCACGAGCAGATCTGGCAACTCGGGGTATGATTTAAGAAACCGCTGAACCACGAGGTTAAGCACATGAGCCAGGCATGGTACGTGTGTGATCTCACCTCGCCTCAGAGCCGCCACCAGGTTACGGCCATTGTCACACACGACCATGCCAGGATGTAGGTTCAGCGGTCTCAGCCACAGATCTGCCTGCTCTTTCACAGCTGTCCACAACTCACAAGCAGTGTGAGGTGTATCACCTAAGCTTATGAGTTTCAGCACAGCCTGTTGCCGCTTGGCGGAGGCAGTACTGCAATGCTTCCAGCTTGTAACTGATGTGGTGATATCTGAGATGGAGGCTGAACATGAGGAGGAGGAGGAGGAGGGGGATGCGCAGGAGCTGTACACTGTGGGGGCAACTCTGACTGACATAGGGCCCGCAATCCTCGGTGTGGGGAGGATGTGTTTCGTCCCAAGGTCCGACTGGGTCCTGGCTTCCACTATGTTTACCCAGTGTGCCGTCAGAGAGATGTACTGTCCCTGGCCACAAGCACTTGTCCACGTGTCCGTTGTCAGGTGGACTCTCCCAGTAACTGCGTTGTTGAGGGCACGGCAGATGCTTTGGGACACGTGCTTGTGTAGTGCGGGGATGGCACACCGGGCAAAATAGTGTCGGCTGGGGACCGAGTACCGAGGGACGGCCACCGCCATAAGATTGCGGAAGGATTCCGTCTCCACCAGCCTAAAAGGCAGCATTTCCAATGCAAGCAGTCGTGAAATGTGCGAATTTAGGACTGTGGCCTGTGGGGCGTTAGCTGCGAATTTCCGCTTTCATTCAAAGGTCTGGGATATGGACAATTGAACGCTGCGGTGGGACGTGGACGTTGATGCTGTTTCTTGAGAAACTGCCATAACAAGTGAAGACTGAGAGGAGGGGGCATCTTTACATGCAGTATGGACAGGGGATTGCCTTGCACACACAACAGGGGGTTCTATTGCATGCACAACAGTGGAAGAAGCAGTGGTGACACCCGCTGACACTGGTCGTGGACCCTGGGTTTCGCCCCACAAAGTCGGGTGCTTTGCTGCCATGTGCCTGATCATGCTGGTGGTGGTCAGGCTGGTAGTTTTGTCACCCCTGCTGATGCTGGCATGGCAGGTGGAACATATGGCCTTTTTGGGGTTATCAGCAGAGTCTTTAAAAAAATTGCAGACTCTGGAAGACCTACCGCTTGTACTGGCAACGTCCCACGTGTTGGTGTTACGGGGAACGGTTGCCTGCCTTCTGTCTGCGGCCACCACACTGCTTCTTCCTGCCTGTTGGGGTACTCTGCCTCCCTCCCCCTGTGTGCTGCTGGCCTCACTCTGCATGTCCTCCTTCCACGTTGGGTCAGTTACTAGATCATCCACCACCTCCTCCTCTTCCACTTGCGCACCACGATCCTCCTCCTCACTTCCTGGCAATTGTGTCTCGTCATCGTCCACCTCTTGTGACAGATTGCCAACGTCAACTTCCTGTGGCCGTGGCTGTTCAAATATTTGGGCATCGCAACATGGGATCTCCTCTTCCACCACTTCAAGTGTATCAGGCGAGGGGCCCAAATATGGAAATGGACCAGTGAACAGCTCTTCAGAGTGTCCAAGTGTGGGAACACTTGCTGTCTGACGACACTCGGCATGGTGGGAGGAAGGAGCATCAGGGTGAGGAGGAGTATGCGGTCGAGACTCACGGCTACTAAGAGTTGACCGTGTGGAAGACAGACTGGAGGTGGTTGTGCCCAGGTAACTGGAAGTATTATCTGCTATCCAATTAATAACCTGTTCACACTGATCAGTTCTCAATACTGGTGTTGTTCTGTGCTTCCCTAGTAATTCAGTCAAGAAGTGGGAGCAAGAAGATGTGGCTGTTGGTTGTGGCACATTTTCACCTTGGCCACGGCCCCGTCCTCTGCACGAACCATCACCAGAACGTCCACTTCCACGTCCCTTGCCACGCGCCTTGCCCATTGTAAATGAAATAAAATAGGTAACACTTGCACTATCAATGGAAAAAGGGTAATAAAGAGTAGATTAGAACCGTGGAAGAGGAAAACCACAGTTATTGTTTACTGGGGTATACCACACTTTTTTAAATAGAGATATTTGCGGCTGAACAGTGAGCGACACACTCAAACTGCTTTTTTTTTAGATACCAAAGGCCCAAAACTGGATAGTACAGCGATTTGACCCGTGGAACTGCGAAACCACACTGGGATGTCGGGCCTACACAAGACTATTTTCAACAGATATATTTTTGTGTCACAACAGTCAGGAGACACTACTGTTTTTCTTTACGGAAAAAACTACCAAAACCTGAATAATAGAGATTTTTTACCGTGGGATGGCAAAACCACAGTTATTGTTTACTGGGGTATACCACACTTTTTTAAATAGAGATATTTGCGGCTGAACAGTGAGCGACACACTCAAACTGCTTTTTTTTAGATACCAAAGGCCCAAAACTGGATAGTACAGCGATTTGACCCGTGGAACTGCGAAACCACACTGGGATGTCGGGCCTACACAAGACAATTTTCAACAGATATATTTTTGTGTCACAACAGTCAGGAGACACTACTGTTTTTCTTTACGGAAAAAACTACCAAAACCTGAATAATAGAGATTTTTTACCGTGGGATGGCAAAACCACAGTTATTGTTTACTGGGGTATACCACACTTTTTTAAATAGAGATATTTGCGGCTGAACAGTGAGCGACACACTCAAACTGCTTTTTTTTTAGATACCAAAGGCCCAAAACTGGATAGTACAGCGATTTGACCCGTGGAACTGCGAAACCACACTGGGATGTCGGGCCTACAAAAGACTATTTTCAACAGATATATTTTTGTGTCACAACAGTCAGGAGACACTACTGTTTTTCTTTACGGAAAAAACTACCAAAACCTGAATAATAGAGATTTTTTACCGTGGGATGGCAAAACCACAGTTATTGTTTACTGGGGTATACCACACTTTTTTAAATAGAGATATTTGCGGCTGAACAGTGAGCGACACACTCAAACTGCTTTTTTTTTAGATACCAAAGGCCCAAAACTGGATAGTGCAGCGATTTGACCTGTGGAACTGCGAAACCACACTGGGATGTCGGGCCTACACAAGACTATTTTCAACAGATATATTTTTGTGTCACAACAGTCAGGAGACACTACTGTTTTTCTTTACGGAAAAAACTACCAAAAGCTGAATAATAGAGATTTTTTACCGTGGGATGGCAAAACCACAGTTATTGTTTACTGGGGTATACCACACTTTTTTAAATAGAGATATTTGCGGCTGAACAGTGAGCGACACACTCAAACTGCTTTTTTTTTAGATACCAAAGGCCCAAAACTGGATAGTACAGCGATTTGACCCGTGGAACTGCGAAACCACATTGGGATGTCGGGCCTACACAAGACTATTTTCAACAGATATATTTTTGTGTCACAACAGTCAGGAGACACTACTGTTTTTCTTTATGGAAAAAACTACCAAAAGCTGAATAATAGAGATTTTTTACCGTGGGATGGCAAAACCACAGTTATTGTTTACTGGGGTATACCACACTTTTTTAAATAGAGATATTTGCGGCTGAACAGTGAGGGACACACTCAAACTGCTTTTTTTTTAGATACCAAAGGCCCAAAACTGGATAGTACAGCGATTTGACCCGTGGAACTGCGAAACCACACTGGGATGTCGGGCCTACACAAGACTATTTTCAACAGATATATTTTTGTGTCACAACAGTCAGGAGACACTACTGTTTTTCTTTACGGAAAAAACTACCAAAAGCTGAATAATAGAGATTTTTTACCGTGGGATGGCAAAACCACAGTTATTGTTTACTGGGGTATACCACACTTTTTTAAATAGAGATATTTGCGGCTGAACAGTGAGCGACACACTCAAACTGCTTTTTTTTTTAGATACCAAAGGCCCAAAAATGGATAGTACAGCGATTTGACCCGTGGAACTGCGAAACCACACTGGGATGTCGGGGCTACACAAGACTATTTTCAACAGATATATTTTTGTGTCACAACAGTCAGGAGACACTACTGTTTTTCTTTACGGAAAAAACTACCAAAAGCTGAATAATAGAGATTTTTTACCGTGGGATGGCAAAACCACAGTTATTGTTTACTGGGGTATACCACACTTTTTTAAATAGAGATATTTGCGGCTGAACAGTGAGCGACACACTGAAACTGCTTTTTTTTTAGATACCAAAGGCCCAAAAATGGATAGTACAGCGATTTGACCCGTGGAACTGCGAAACCACACTGGGATGTCGGGCCTACACAAGACTATTTTCAACAGATATATTTTTGTGTCACAACAGTCAGGAGACACTACTGTTATTCTTTACGGAAAAAACTACCAAAACCTGAATAATAGAGATTTTTTACCGTGGGATGGCAAAACCACAGTTATTGTTTACTGGGGTATACCACACTTTTTAAATAGAGATATTTGCGGCTGAACAGTGAGCGACACACTCAAACTGCTTTTTTTTTAGATACCAAAGGCCCAAAACTGGATAGTACAGCGATTTGACCCGTGGAACTGCGAAACCACACTGGGATGTCGGGCCTACACAAGACTATTTTCAACAGATATATTTTTGTGTCACAACAGTCAGGAGACACTACTGTTTTTCTTTACGGAAAAAACTACGAAAACCTGAATAATAGAGATTTTTTACCGTGGGATGGCAAAACCACAGTTATTGTTTACTGGGGTATACCACACTTTTAAAATAGAGATATTTGCGGCTGAACAGTGAGCGACACACTCAAATTGCTTTTTTTTTAGATACCAAAGGCCCAAAACTGGATAGTACAGCGATTTGACCCGTGGAACTGCGAAACCACACTGGGATGTCGGGCCTACACAAGACTATTTTCAACAGATATATTTTTGTGTCACAACAGTCAGGAGACACTACTGTTTTTCTTTACGGAAAAAACTACCAAAAGCTGAATAATAGAGATTTTTTACCGTGGGATGGCAAAACAACAGTTATTGTTTACTGGGGTATACCACACTTTTTTAAATAGAGATATTTGCGGCTGAACAGTGAGCGACACACTCAAACTGCTTTTTTTTTAGATACCAAAGGCCCAAAACTGGATAGTACAGCGATTTGACCCATGGAACTGCGAAACCACACTGGGATGTCGGGCCTACACAAGACTATTTTCAACAGATATATTTTTGTGTCACAACAGTCAGGAGACACTACTGTTTTTCTTTACGGAAAAAACTACCAAAAGCTGAATAATAGAGATTTTTTACCGTGGGATGGCAAAACCACAGTTATTGTTTACTGGGGTATACCACACTTTTTTAAATAGAGATATTTGCGGCTGAACAGTGAGCGACACACTGAAACTGCTTTTTTTTTAGATACCAAAGGCCCAAAAATGGATAGTACAGCGATTTGACCCATGGAACTGCGAAACCACACTGGGATGTCGGGCCTACACAAGACTATTTTCAACAGATATATTTTTGTGTCACAACAGTCAGGAGACACTACTGTTTTTCTTTACGGAAAAAACTACCAAAACCTGAATAATAGAGATTTTTTACCGTGGGATGGCAAAACCACAGTTATTGTTTACTGGGGTATACCACACTTTTTAAATAGAGATATTTGCGGCTGAACAGTGAGCGACACACTCAAACTGCTTTTTTTTTAGATACCAAAGGCCCAAAACTGGATAGTACAGCGATTTGACCCGTGGAACTGCGAAACCACCCTGCGATGTTGGGCTTACACAAGACTATTTTCAACAGATATATTTTTGTGTCACAACAGTCAGGAGACACTACTGTTTTTCTTTACGGAAAAAACTACCAAAACCTGAATAATAGAGATTTTTTACCGTGGGATGGCAAAACCACAGTTATTGTTTACTGGGGTATACCACACTTTTTTAAATAGAGATATTTGGGGCTGAACAGTGAGGGACACACTCAAACTGCTTTTTTTTTAGATACCAAAGGCCCAAAACTGGATAGTACAGCGATTTGACCTGTGGAACTGCGAAACCACACTGGGATGTCGGGCTTACACAAGACTATTTTCAACAGATATATTTTTGTGTCACAACAGTCAGGAGACAATACTGTTTTTCTTTACGGAAAAAACTACCAAAACCTGATTAATAGAGATTTTTTACCGTGGGATGGCAAAACCACAGTTATTGTTTACTGGGGTATACCACACTTTTTTCAATAGAGATATTTGCGGCTGAACAGTGAGCGACACACTGAAACTGCTTTTTTTTTAGATACCAAAGGCCCAAAAATGGATAGTACAGCGATTTGACCAGTGGAACTGCGAAACCACACTGGGATGTCGGGCCTACACAAGACTATTTTCAACAGATATATTTTTGTGTCACAACAGTCAGGAGACACTACTGTTATTCTTTACGGAAAAAACTACCAAAACCTGAATAATAGAGATTTTTTACCGTGGGATGGCAAAACCACAGTTATTGTTTACTGGGGTATACCACACTTTTTAAATAGAGATATTTGCGGCTGAACAGTGAGCGACACACTCAAACTGCTTTTTTTTTAGATACCAAAGGCCCAAAACTGGATAGTACAGCGATTTGACCCGTGGAACTGCGAAACCACACTGGGATGTCGGGCCTACACAAGACTATTTTCAACAGATATATTTTTGTGTCACAACAGTCAGGAGACACTACTGTTTTTCTTTACGGAAAAAACTACGAAAACCTGAATAATAGAGATTTTTTACCGTGGGATGGCAAAACCACAGTTATTGTTTACTGGGGTATACCACACTTTTAAAATAGAGATATTTGCGGCTGAACAGTGAGCGACACACTCAAATTGCTTTTTTTTTAGATACCAAAGGCCCAAAACTGGATAGTACAGCGATTTGACCCGTGGAACTGCGAAACCACACTGGGATGTCGGGCCTACACAAGACTATTTTCAACAGATATATTTTTGTGTCACAACAGTCAGGAGACACTACTGTTTTTCTTTACGGAAAAAACTACCAAAAGCTGAATAATAGAGATTTTTTACCGTGGGATGGCAAAACAACAGTTATTGTTTACTGGGGTATACCACACTTTTTTAAATAGAGATATTTGCGGCTGAACAGTGAGCGACACACTCAAACTGCTTTTTTTTTAGATACCAAAGGCCCAAAACTGGATAGTACAGCGATTTGACCCATGGAACTGCGAAACCACACTGGGATGTCGGGCCTACACAAGACTATTTTCAACAGATATATTTTTGTGTCACAACAGTCAGGAGACACTACTGTTTTTCTTTACGGAAAAAACTACCAAAAGCTGAATAATAGAGATTTTTTACCGTGGGATGGCAAAACCACAGTTATTGTTTACTGGGGTATACCACACTTTTTTAAATAGAGATATTTGCGGCTGAACAGTGAGCGACACACTGAAACTGCTTTTTTTTTAGATACCAAAGGCCCAAAAATGGATAGTACAGCGATTTGACCCATGGAACTGCGAAACCACACTGGGATGTCGGGCCTACACAAGACTATTTTCAACAGATATATTTTTGTGTCACAACAGTCAGGAGACACTACTGTTTTTCTTTACGGAAAAAACTACCAAAACCTGAATAATAGAGATTTTTTACCGTAGGATGGCAAAACCACAGTTATTGTTTACTGGGGTATACCACACTTTTTAAATAGAGATATTTGCGGCTGAACAGTGAGCGACACACTCAAACTGCTTTTTTTTTAGATACCAAAGGCCCAAAACTGGATAGTACAGCGATTTGACCCGTGGAACTGCGAAACCACACTGCGATGTTGGGCTTACACAAGACTATTTTCAACAGATATATTTTTGTGTCACAACAGTCAGGAGACACTACTGTTTTTCTTTACGGAAAAAACTACCAAAACCTGAATAATAGAGATTTTTTACCGTGGGATGGCAAAACCACAGTTATTGTTTACTGGGGTATACCACACTTTTTTAAATAGAGATATTTGGGGCTGAACAGTGAGGGACACACTCAAACTGCTTTTTTTTTAGATACCAAAGGCCCAAAACTGGATAGTACAGCGATTTGACCTGTGGAACTGCGAAACCACACTGGGATGTCGGGCTTACACAAGACTATTTTCAACAGATATATTTTTGTGTCACAACAGTCAGGAGACAATACTGTTTTTCTTTACGGAAAAAACTACCAAAACCTGATTAATAGAGATTTTTTACCGTGGGATGGCAAAACCACAGTTATTGTTTACTGGGGTATACCACACTTTTTTCAATAGAGATATTTGCGGCTGAACAGTGAGCGACACACTGAAACTGCTTTTTTTTTAGATACCAAAGGCCCAAAAATGGATAGTACAGCGATTTGACCCGTGGAACTGCGAAACCACACTGGGATGTCGGGCCTACACAAGACTATTTTCAACAGATATATTTTTGTGTCACAACAGTCAGGAGACACTACTGTTTTTCTTTACGGAAAAAACTACCAAAACCTGAATAATAGAGATTTTTTACCGTGGGATGGCAAAACCACAGTTATTGTTTACTGGGGTATACCACACTTTTTAAATAGAGATATTTGCGGCTGAACAGTGAGCGACACACTCAAACTGCTTTTTTTTTTAGATACCAAAGGCCCAAAACTGGATAGTACAGCAATTTGACCCGTGGAACTGCAAACCCACACTGGGATGTCGGGCCTACACAAGACTATTTTCAACAGATATATTTTTGTGTCACAACAGTCAGGAGACACTACTGTTTTTCTTTACGGAAAAAACTACCAAAACCTGAATAATAAAGATTTTTTACCGTGGAATGGCAAAACCACAGTTATTGTTTACTGGGGTATACCACACTTTTTTAAATAGAGAAATTTGCAGCTGAACAGTGAGCGACACACTCAAACTGCTTTTTTTTTAGATACCAAAGGCCCAAAACTGGATAGTACAGCGATTTGACCCATGGAACTGCGAAACCACACTGGGATGTCAGGCCTACACAAGACTATTTTCAACAGATATATTTTTGTGTCACAACAGTCAGGAGACACTACTGTTTTTCTTTACGGAAAAAACTACCAAAAGCTGAATAATAGAGATTTTTTACCGTGGGATGGCAAAACCACAGTTATTGTTTACTGGGGTATACCACACTTTTTTAAATAGAGATATTTGCGGCTGAACAGTGAGGGACACACTCAAACTGCTTTTTTTTTAGATACCAAAGGCCCAAAACTGGATAGTACAGCGATTTGACCTGTGGAACTGCGAAACCACACTGGGTTGTCGGGCCTACACAAGACTATTTTCAACAGATATATTTTTGTGTCACAACAGTCAGCAGACAATACTGTTTTTCTTTACGGAAAAAACTACCAAAACCTGATTAATAGAGATTTTTTACCGTGGGATGGCAAAACCACAGTTATTGTTTACTGGGGTATACCACACTTTTTAAATAGAGATATTTGCGGCTGAACAGTGAGCGACACACTCAAACTGCTTTTTTTTTAGATACCAAAGGCCCAAAACTGGATAGTACAGCGATTTGACCCGTGGAACTGCGAAACCACACTGGGATGTCGGGCCTACACAAGACTATTTTCAACAGATATATTTTTGTGTCACAACAGTCAGGAGACACTACTGTTTTTCTTTACGGAAAAAACTACCAAAACCTGAATAATAGAGATTTTTTACCGTGGGATGGCAAAACCACAGTTATTGTTTACTGGGGTATACCACACTTTTTTCAATAGAGATATTTGCGGCTGAACAGTGAGCGACACACTGAAACTGCTTTTTTTTTAGATACCAAAGGCCCAAAAATGGATAGTACAGCGATTTGACCCGTGGAACTGCGAAACCACACTGGGATGTCGGGCCTACACAAGACTATTTTCAACAGATATATTTTTGTGTCACAACAGTCAGGAGACACTACTGTTTTTCTTTACGGAAAAAACTACCAAAACCTGAATAATAAAGATTTTTTACCGTGGAATGGCAAAACCACAGTTATTGTTTACTGGGGTATACCACACTTTTTTAAATAGAGATATTTGCAGCTGAACAGTGAGCGACACACTCAAACTGCTTTTTTTTTAGATACCAAAGGCCCAAAACTGGATAGTACAGCGATTTGACCCATGGAACTGCGAAACCACACTGGGATGTCAGGCCTACACAAGACTATTTTCAACAGATATATTTTTGTGTCACAACAGTCAGGAGACACTACTGTTTTTCTTTACGGAAAAAACTACCAAAAGCTGAATAATAGAGATTTTTTACCGTGGGATGGCAAAACCACAGTTATTGTTTACTGGGGTATACCACACTTTTTTAAATAGAGATATTTGCGGCTGAACAGTGAGGGACACACTCAAACTGCTTTTTTTTTAGATACCAAAGGCCCAAAACTGGATAGTACAGCGATTTGACCTGTGGAACTGCGAAACCACACTGGGATGTCGGGCCTACACAAGACTATTTTCAACAGATATATTTTTGTGTCACAACAGTCAGCAGACAATACTGTTTTTCTTTACGGAAAAAACTACCAAAACCTGATTAATAGAGATTTTTTACCGTGGGATGGCAAAACCACAGTTATTGTTTACTGGGGTATACCACACTTTTTAAATAGAGATATTTGCGGCTGAACAGTGAGCGACACACTCAAACTGCTTTTTTTTTAGATACCAAAGGCCCAAAACTGGATAGTACAGCGATTTGACCCGTGGAACTGCGAAACCACACTGGGATGTCGGGCCTACACAAGACTATTTTCAACAGATATATTTTTGTGTCACAACAGTCAGGAGACACTACTGTTTTTCTTTACGGAAAAAACTACCAAAACCTGAATAATAGAGATTTTTTACCGTGGGATGGCAAAACCACAGTTATTGTTTACTGGGGTATACCACACTTTTTTCAATAGAGATATTTGCGGCTGAACAGTGAGCGACACACTGAAACTGCTTTTTTTTTAGATACCAAAGGCCCAAAAATGGATAGTACAGCGATTTGACCCGTGGAACTGCGAAACCACACTGGGATGTCGGGCCTACACAAGACTATTTTCAACAGATATATTTTTGTGTCACAACAGTCAGGAGACACTACTGTTTTTCTTTACGGAAAAAACTACCAAAACCTGAATAATAAAGATTTTTTACCGTGGAATGGCAAAACCACAGTTATTGTTTACTGGGGTATACCACACTTTTTTAAATAGAGATATTTGCAGCTGAACAGTGAGCGACACACTCAAACTGCTTTTTTTTTAGATACCAAAGGCCCAAAACTGGATAGTACAGCGATTTGACCCATGGAACTGCGAAACCACACTGGGATGTCAGGCCTACACAAGACTATTTTCAACAGATATATTTTTGTGTCACAACAGTCAGGAGACACTACTGTTTTTCTTTACGGAAAAAACTACCAAAAGCTGAATAATAGAGATTTTTTACCGTGGGATGGCAAAACCACAGTTATTGTTTACTGGGGTATACCACACTTTTTTAAATAGAGATATTTGCGGCTGAACAGTGAGGGACACACTCAAACTGCTTTTTTTTTAGATACCAAAGGCCCAAAACTGGATAGTACAGCGATTTGACCTGTGGAACTGCGAAACCACACTGGGATGTCGGGCCTACACAAGACTATTTTCAACAGATATATTTTTGTGTCACAACAGTCAGCAGACAATACTGTTTTTCTTTACGGAAAAAACTACCAAAACCTGATTAATAGAGATTTTTTACCGTGGGATGGCAAAACCACAGTTATTGTTTACTGGGGTATACCACACTTTTTAAATAGAGATATTTGCGGCTGAACAGTGAGCGACACACTCAAACTGCTTTTTTTTTAGATACCAAAGGCCCAAAACTGGATAGTACAGCGATTTGACCCGTGGAACTGCGAAACCACACTGGGATGTCGGGCCTACACAAGACTATTTTCAACAGATATATTTTTGTGTCACAACAGTCAGGAGACACTACTGTTTTTCTTTACGGAAAAAACTACCAAAACCTGAATAATAGAGATTTTTTACCGTGGGATGGCAAAACCACAGTTATTGTTTACTGGGGTATACCACACTTTTTTCAATAGAGATATTTGCGGCTGAACAGTGAGCGACACACTGAAACTGCTTTTTTTTTAGATACCAAAGGCCCAAAAATGGATAGTACAGCGATTTGACCCGTGGAACTGCGAAACCACACTGGGATGTCGGGCCTACACAAGACTATTTTCAACAGATATATTTTTGTGTCACAACAGTCAGGAGACACTACTGTTTTTCTTTACGGAAAAAACTACCAAAACCTGAATAATAGAGATTTTTTACCGTGGGATGGCAAAACCACAGTTATTGTTTACTGGGGTATACCACACTTTTTTAAATAGAGATATTTGCAGCTGAACAGTGAGCGACACACTCAAACTGCTTTTTTTTTAGATACCAAAGGCCCAAAACTGGATAGTACAGCGATTTGACCCATGGAACTGCGAAACCACACTGGGATGTCAGGCCTACACAAGACTATTTTCAACAGATATATTTTTGTGTCACAACAGTCAGGAGACACTACTGTTTTTCTTTACGGAAAAAACTACCAAAAGCTGAATAATAGAGATTTTTTACCGTGGGATGGCAAAACCACAGTTATTGTTTACTGGGGTATACCACACTTTTTTAAATAGAGATATGTGCGGCTGAACAGTGAGCGACACACTCAAACTGCTTTTTTTTAGATACCAAAGGCCCAAAACTGGATAGTACACCGATTTGACCCGTGGAACTGCGAAACCACACTGGGATGTTGGGCCTACACAAGACTATTTTCAACAGATATATTTTTGTGTCACAACAGTCAGGAGACACTACTGTTTTTCTTTACGGAAAAAACTACCAAAAGCTGAATAATAGAGATTTTTTACCGTGGGATGGCAAAACCACAGTTATTGTTTACTGGGGTATACCACACTTTTTTAAATAGAGATATTTGCGGCTGAACAGTGAGGGACACACTCAAACTGCTTTTTTTTTAGATACCAAAGGCCCAAAACTGGATAGTACAGCGATTTGACCTGTGGAACTGCGAAACCACACTGGGATGTCGGGCCTACACAAGACTATTTTCAACAGATATATTTTTGTGTCACAACAGTCAGGAGACAATACTGTTTTTCTTTACGGAAAAAACTACCAAAACCTGAATAATAGAGATTTTTTACCGTGGGATGGCAAAACCACAGTTATTGTTTACTGGGGTATACCACACTTTTAAAATAGAGATATTTGCGGCTGAACAGTGAGCGACACACTCAAACTGCTTTTTTTTTAGATACCAAAGGCCCAAAACTGGATAGTACAGCGATTTGACCCGTGGAACTGCGAAACCACACTGGGATGTCGGGCCTACACAAGACTATTTTCAACAGATATATTTTTGTGTCACAACAGTCAGGAGACACTACTGTTTTTCTTTACGGAAAAAACTACCAAAAGCTGAATAATAGAGATTTTTACCGTGGGATGGCAAAACCACAGTTATTGTTTACTGGGGTATACCACACTTTTTTAAATAGAGATATTTGCGGCTGAACAGTGAGCGACACACTGAAACTGCTTTTTTTTTAGATACCAAAGGCCCAAAAATGGATAGTACAGCGATTTGACCCGTGGAACTGCGAAACCACACTGGGATGTCGGGCCTACACAAGACTATTTTCAACAGATATATTTTTGTGTCACAACAGTCAGGAGACACTACTGTTTTTCTTTACGGAAAAAACTACCAAAACCTGAATAATAGAGATTTTTTACCGTGGGATGGCAAAACCACAGTTATTGTTTACTGGGGTATACCACACTTTTTAAATAGAGATATTTGCGGCTGAACAGTGAGCGACACACTCAAACTGTTTTTTTTTTAGATACCAAAGGCCCAAAACTGGATAGTACAGCGATTTGACCCGTGGAACTGCGAAACCACACTGGGATGTCGGGCCTACACAAGACTATTTTCAACAGATATATTTTTGTGTCACAACAGTCAGGAGACACTACTGTTTTTCTTTACGGAAAAAACTACGAAAACCTGAATAATAGAGATTTTTTACCGTGGGATGGCAAAACCACAGTTATTGTTTACTGGGGTATACCACACTTTTTTAAATAGAGATATTTGCGGCTGAACAGTGAGCGACACACTCAAACTGCTTTTTTTTTAGATACCAAAGGCCCAAAACTGGATAGTACAGCGATTTGACCTGTGGAACTGCGAAACCACACTGGGATGTCGGGCCTACACAAGACTATTTTCAACAGATATATTTTTGCGTCACAACAGTCAGGAGACACTACTGTTTTGCTTTACGGAAAAAACTACCAAAACCTGAATAATAGAGATTTTTTACCGTGGGATGGCAAAACCACAGTTATTGTTTACTGGGGTATACCACACTTTTTTAAATAGAGATATTTGCGGCTGAACAGTGAGCGACACACTCAAACTGCTTTTTTTTTTAGATACCAAAGGCCCAAAACTGGATAGTACAGCGATTTGACCTGTGGAACTGCGAAACCACACTGGGATGTCGGGCCTACACAAGACTATTTTCAACAGATATATTTTTGTGTCACAACAGTCAGGAGACACTACTGTTTTTCTTTACGGAAAAAACTACCAAAAGCTGAATAATAGAGATTTTTTACCGTGGGATGGCAAAACCACAGTTATTGTTTACTGGGGTATACCACACTTTTTTAAATAGAGATATTTGCGGCTGAACAGTGAGGGACACACTCAAACTGCTTTTTTTTTAGATACCAAAGGCCCAAAACTGGATAGTACAGCGATTTGACCTGTGGAACTGCGAAACCACACTGGGATGTCGGGCCTACACAAGACTATTTTCAACAGATATATTTTTGTGTCACAACAGTCAGGAGACACTACTGTTTTTCTTTACGGAAAAATCTACCAAAAGCTGAATAATAGAGATTTTTTACCGTGGGATGGCAAAACCACAGTTATTGTTTACTGGGGTATACCACACTTTTTTCAATAGAGATATTTGCGGCTGAACAGTGAGCGACACACTGAAACTGCTTTTTTTTTAGATACCAAAGGCCCAAAAATGGATAGTACAGCGATTTGACCCGTGGAACTGCGAAACCACACTGGGATGTCGGGCCTACACAAGACTATTTTCAACAGATATATTTTTGTGTCACAACAGTCAGGAGACACTACTGTTTTTCTTTACGGAAAAAACTACCAAAACCTGAATAATAGAGATTTTTTACCGTGGGATGGCAAAACCACAGTTATTGTTTACTGGGGTATACCACACTTTTTAAATAGAGATATTTGCGGCTGAACAGTGAGCGACACACTCAAACTGCTTTTTTTTTAGATACCAAAGGCCCAAAACTGGATAGTACAGCAATTTGACCCGTGGAACTGCAAACCCACACTGGGATGTCGGGCCTACACAAGACTATTTTCAACAGATATATTTTTGTGTCACAACAGTCAGGAGACACTACTGTTTTTCTTTACGGAAAAAACTACCAAAACCTGAATAATAAAGATTTTTTACCGTGGAATGGCAAAACCACAGTTATTGTTTACTGGGGTATACCACACTTTTTTAAATAGAGATATTTGCAGCTGAACAGTGAGCGACACACTCAAACTGCTTTTTTTTTAGATACCAAAGGCCCAAAACTGGATAGTACAGCGATTTGACCCATGGAACTGCGAAACCACACTGGGATGTCAGGCCTACACAAGACTATTTTCAACAGATATATTTTTGTGTCACAACAGTCAGGAGACACTACTGTTTTTCTTTACGGAAAAAACTACCAAAAGCTGAATAATAGAGATTTTTTACCGTGGGATGGCAAAACAACAGTTATTGTTTACTGGGGTATACCACACTTTTTTAAATAGAGATATTTGCGGCTGAACAGTGAGCGACACACTCAAACTGCTTTTTTTTTAGATACCAAAGGCCCAAAAATGGATAGTACAGCGATTTGACCCGTGGAACTGCGAAACCACACTGGGATGTTGGGCCTACACAAGACTATTTTCAACAGATATATTTTTGTGTCACAACAGTCAGGAGACACTACTGTTTTTCTTTACGGAAAAAACTACCAAAACCTGAATAATAGAGATTTTTTACCGTGGGATGGCAAAACCACAGTTATTGTTTACTAGGGTATACCACACTTTTTTAAATAGAGATATTTGCGGCTGAACAGTGAGGGACACACTCAAAGTGCGTTTTTTTTAGATACCAAAGGCCCAAAACTGGATAGTACAGCGATTTGACCCGTGGAACTGCGAAACCACACTGGGATGTCGGGCCTACACAAGACTATTTTCAACAGATATATTTTTGTGTCACAACAGTCAGGAGACACTACTGTTTTTCTTTACGGAAAAAACTACCAAAACCTTAATAATAGAGATTTTTTACCGTGGGATGGCAAAACCACAGTTATTGTTTACTGGGGTATACCACACTTTTTTAAATAGAGATATTTGCGGCTGAACAGTGAGCGACACACTCAAACTGCTTTTTTTTTAGATACCAAAGGCCCAAAACTGGATAGTACAGCGATTTGACCTGTGGAACTGCGAAACCACACTGGGATGTTGGGCCTACACAAGACTATTTTCAACAGATATATTTTTGTGTCACAACAGTCAGGAGACACTACTGTTTTTCTTTACGGAAAAAACTACCAAAAGCTGAATAATAGAGATTTTTTACCGTGGGATGGCAAAACCACAGTTATTGTTTACTGGGGTATACCACACTTTTTTAAATAGAGATATTTGCGGCTAAAAAGTGAGGGACACACTCAAACTGCTTTTTTTTAAGATACCAAAGGCCCAAAACTGGATAGTACAGCGATTTGACCCGTGGAACTGCGAAACCACACTGGGATGTCGGGCCTACACAAGACTATTTTCAACAGATATATTTTTGTGTCACAACAGTCAGGAGACACTACTGTTTTTCTTTACGGAAAAAACTACCAAAACCTGAATAATAGAGATTTTTTATCGTGGGATGGCAAAACCACAGTTATTGTTTACTGGGGTATACCACACTTTTTTAAATAGAGATATTTGCGGCTGAACAGTGAGCGACACACTCAAACTGCTTTTTTTTTTAGATACCAAAGGCCCAAAACTGGATAGTACAGCGATTTGACCCGTGGAACTGCGAAACCACACTGGGATGTCGGGCCTACACAAGACTATTTTCAACAGATATATTTTTGTGTCACAACAGTCAGGAGACACTACTGTTTTTCTTTACGGAAAAAACTACCAAAACCTGAATAATAGAGATTTTGTACCGTGGGATGGCAAAACCACAGTTATTGTTTACTGGGGTATACCACACTTTTTTAAATAGAGATATTTGCGGCTGAACAGTGAGCGACACACTCAAACTGCTTTTTTTTTAGATACCAAAGGCCCAAAACTGGATAGTGCAGCGATTTGACCTGTGGAACTGCGAAACCACACTGGGATGTCGGGCCTACACAAGACTATTTTCAGCAGATATATTTTTGTGTCACAACAGTCAGGAGACACTACTGTTTTTCTTTACGGAAAAAACTACCAAAACCTGAATAATAGAGATTTTTTACCGTGTAATGGCAAAACCACAGTTATTGTTTACTGGGGTATACCACACTTTTTTAAATAGAGATATTTGCGGCTGAACAGTGAGCGACACACTCAAACTGCTTTTTTTTTAGATACCAAAGGCCCAAAACTGGATAGTACAGCGATTTGACCCGTGGAACTGCGAAACCACACTGGGATGTCGGGCCTACACAAGACTATTTTCAACAGATATATTTTTGTGTCACAACAGTCAGGAGACACTACTGTTTTTCTTTACGGAAAAAAACTACCAAAAGCTGAATAATAGAGATTTTTTTACCGTGGGATGGCAAAACCACAGTTATTGTTTACTGGGGTATACCACACTTCTTTAAATAGAGATATTTGCGGCTGAACAGTGAGGGACACACTCAAACTGCTTTTTTTTTAGATACCAAAGGCCCAAAACTGGATAGTACAGCGATTTGACCCGTGGAACTGCGAAACCACACTGGGATGTCGGGCCTACACAAGACTATTTTCAACAGATATATTTTTGTGTCACAACAGTCAGGAGACACTACTGTTTTTCTTTACGGAAAAAACTACCAAAAGCTGAATAATAGAGATTTTTTACCGTGGGATGGCAAAACCACAGTTATTGTTTACTGGGGTATACCACACTTTTTTAAATAGAGATATTTGCGGCTGAACAGTGAGCGACACACTCAAAGTGCTTTTTTTTAGATACCAAAGGCCCAAAACTGGATAGTACAGCGATTTGAACCGTGGAACTGCGAAACCACACTGGGATGTTGGGCCTACACAAGACTATTTTCAACAGATATATTTTTGCGTCACAACAGTCAGGAGACACTACTGTTTTTCTTTACGGAAAAAACTACCAAAAGCTGAATAATAGAGATTTTTTACAGTGGGATGGCAAAACCACAGTTATTGTTTACTGGGGTATACCACACTTTTTTAAATAGAGATATTTGCGGCTGAACAGTGAGCGACACACTCAAACTGCTTTTTTTTTAGATACCAAAGGCCCAAAACTGGATAGTGCAGCGATTTGACCTGTGGAACTGCGAAACCACACTGGGATGTCGGGCCTACACAAGACTATTTTCAACAGATATATTTTTGTGTCACAACAGTCAGGAGACACTACTGTTTTTCTTTACGGAAAAAACTACCAAAACCTGAATAATAGAGATTATTTACCGTGGGATGGCAAAACCACAGTTATTGTTTACTGGGGTATGCCACACTTTTTTAAATAGAGATATTTGCGGCTGAACAGTGAGCGACACACTCAAACTGCTTTTTTTTTAGATACCAAAGGCCCAAAACTGGATAGTACAGCGATTTGACCCGTGGAACTGCGAAACCACACTGAGATGTTGGGCCTACACAAGACTATTTTCAACAGATATATTTTTGTGTCACAACAGTCAGGAGACACTACTGTTTTTCTTTACGGAAAAAACTACCAAAAGCTGAATAATAGAGATTTTTTACCGTGGGATGGCAAAACCACAGTTATTGTTTACTGGGGTATACCACACTTTTTTAAATAGAGATATTTGCGGCTGAACAGTGAGGGACACACTCAAACTGCTTTTTTTTAAGATACCAAAGGCCCAAAACTGGATAGTACAGCGATTTGACGCGTGGAACTGCGAAACCACACTGGGATGTCGGGCCTACACAAGACTATTTTCAACAGATATATTTTTGTGTCACAACAGTCAGGAGACACTACTGTTTTTCTTTACGGAAAAAACTACCAAAACCTGAATAATAGAGATTTTTTACCGTGGGATGGCAAAACCACAGTTATTGTTTACTGGGGTATACCACACTTTTTTAAATAGAGATATTTGCGGCTGAACAGTGAGCGACACACTCAAACTGCTTTTTTTTTAGATACCAAAGGCCCAAAAATGGATAGTGCAGCGATTTGACCTGTGGAACTGCGAAACCACACTGGGATGTTGGGCCTACACAAGACTATTTTCAACAGATATATTTTTGTGTCACAACAGTCAGGAGACACTACTGTTTTTCTTTACGGAAAAAACTACCAAAACCTGAATAATAGAGATTTTTTACCGTGGGATGGCAAAACCACAGTTATTGTTTACTGGGGTATACCACACTTCTTTAAATAGAGATATTTGCGGCTGAACAGTGAGGGACACACTCAAACTGCTTTTTTTTTAGATACCAAAGGCCCAAAACTGGATAGTACAGCGATTTGACCCGTGGAACTGCGAAACCACACTGGGATGTCGGGCCTACACAAGACTATTTTCAACAGATATATTTTTGTGTCACAACAGTCAGGAGACACTACTGTTTTTCTTTACGGAAAAAACTACCAAAAGCTGAATAATAGAGATTTTTTACCGTGGGATGGCAAAACCACAGTTATTGTTTACTGGGGTATACCACACTTTTTTAAATAGAGATATTTGCGGCTGAACAGTGAGCGACACACTCAAAGTGCTTTTTTTTAGATACCAAAGGCCCAAAACTGGATAGTACAGCGATTTGAACCGTGGAACTGCGAAACCACACTGGGATGTTGGGCCTACACAAGACTATTTTCAACAGATATATTTTTGCGTCACAAAAGTCAGGAGACACTACTGTTTTTCTTTACGGAAAAAACTACCAAAAGCTGAATAATAGAGATTTTTTACAGTGGGATGGCAAAACCACAGTTATTGTTTACTGGGGTATACCACACTTTTTTAAATAGAGATATTTGCGGCTGAACAGTGAGCGACACACTCAAACTGCTTTTTTTTTAGATACCAAAGGCCCAAAACTGGATAGTACAGCGATTTGACCTGTGGAACTGCGAAACCACACTGGGATGTCGGGCCTACACAAGACTATTTTCAACAGATATATTTTTGTGTCACAACAGTCAGGAGACACTACTGTTTTTCTTTACGGAAAAAACTACCAAAACCTGAATAATAGAGATTTTTTACCGTGGGATGGCAAAACCACAGTTATTGTTTACTGGGGTATACCACACTTTTTTAAATAGAGATATTTGCGGCTGAACAGTGAGCGACACACTCAAACTGCTTTTTTTTTAGATACCAAAGGCCCAAAACTGGATAGTGCAGCGATTTGACCTGTGGAACTGCGAAACCACACTGGGATGTCGGGCCTACACAAGACTATTTTCAACAGATATATTTTTGTGTCACAACAGTCAGGAGACACTACTGTTTTTCTTTACGGAAAAAACGACCAAAACCTGAATAATAGAGATTATTTACCGTGGGATGGCAAAACCACAGTTATTGTTTACTGGGGTATACCACACTTTTTTAAATAGAGATATTTGCGGCTGAACAGTGAGCGACACACTCAAACTGCTTTTTTTTTAGATACCAAAGGCCCAAAACTGGATAGTACAGCGATTTGACCCGTGGAACTGCGAAAGCACACTGGGATGTTGGGCCTACACAAGACTATTTTCAACAGATATATTTTTGTGTCACAACAGTCAGGAGACACTACTGTTTTTCTTTACGGAAAAAACTACCAAAACCTGAATAATAGAGATTTTTTACCGTGGGATGGCAAAACCACAGTTATTGTTTACTGGGGTATACCACACTTCTTTAAATAGAGATATTTGCGGCTGAACAGTGAGGGACACACTCAAACTGCTTTTTTTTTAGATACCAAAGGCCCAAAACTGGATAGTACAGCGATTTGACCCGTGGAACTGCGAAACCACTCTGGGATGTCGGGCCTACACAAGACTATTTTCAACAGATATATTTTTGTGTCACAACAGTCAGGAGACACTACTGTTTTTCTTTACGGAAAAAACTACCAAAACCTGAATAATAGAGATTTTTTACCGTGGGATGGCAAAACCACAGTTATTGTTTACTGGGGTATACCACACTTTTTTAAATAGAGATATTTGCGGCTGAACAGTGAGCGACACACTCAAACTGCTTTTTTTTTAGATACCAAAGGCCCAAAACTGGATAGTACACCGATTTGACCCGTGGAACTGCGAAACCACACTGGGATGTCGGGCCTACACAAGACTATTTTCAACAGATATATTTTTGTGTCACAACAGTCAGGAGACACTACTGTTTTTCTTTACGGAAAAAACTACCAAAAGCTGAATAATAGAGATTTTTTACCGTGGGATTGCAAAACAACAGTTATTGTTTACTGGGGTATACCACACTTTTTTAAATAGAGATATTTGCGGCTGAACAGTGAGGGACACACTCAAACTGCTTTTTTTTAAGATACCAAAGGCCCAAAACTGGATAGTACAGCGATTTGACCCGTGGAACTGCGAAACCACACTGGGTTGTCGGGCCTACACAAGACGATTTTCAACAGATATATTTTTGTGTCACAACAGTCAGGAGACACTACTGTTTTTCTTTACGGAAAAAACTACCAAAACCTGAATAATAGAGATTTTTTACCGTGGGATGGCAAAACCACAGTTATTGTTTACTGGGGTATACCACACTTTTTTAAATAGAGATATTTGCGGCTGAACAGTGAGCGACACACTCAAACTGCTTTTTTTTTTAGATACCAAAGGCCCAAAACTGGATAGTACAGCCATTTGACGCGTGGAACTGCGAAACCACACTGGGATGTCGGGCCTACACAAGACTATTTTCAACAGATATATTTTTGTGTCACAACAGTCAGGAGACACTACTGTTTTTCTTTACGGAAAAAACTACCAAAACCTGAATAATAGAGATTTTTTACCGTGGGATGGCAAAACCACAGTTATTGTTTACTGGGGTATACCACACTTCTTTAAATAGAGATATTTGCGGCTGAACAGTGAGGGACACACTCAAACTGCTTTTTTTTTAGATACCAAAGGCCCAAAACTGGATAGTACAGCGATTTGACCCGTGGAACTGCGAAACCACACTGGGATGTCGGGCCTACACAAGACTATTTTCAACAGATATATTTTTGTGTCACAACAGTCAGGAGACACTACTGTTTTTCTTTACGGAAAAAACTACCAAAAGCTGAATAATAGAGATTTTTTACAGTGGGATGGCAAAACCATAGTTATTGTTTACTGGGGTATACCACACTTTTTTAAATAGAGATATTTGCGGCTGAACAGTGAGCGACACACTCAAACTGCTTTTTTTTTAGATACCAAAGGCCCAAAACTGGATAGTACAGCGATTTGACCTGTGGAACTGCGAAACCACACTGGGATGTCGGGCCTACACAAGACTATTTTCAACAGATATATTTTTGTGTCACAACAGTCAGGAGACACTACTGTTTTTCTTTACGGAAAAAACTACCAAAACCTGAATAATAGAGATTTTTTACCGTGGGATGGCAAAACCACAGTTATTGTTTACTGGGGTATACCACACTTTTTTAAATAGAGATATTTGCGGCTGAACAGTGAGCGACACACTCAAACTGCTTTTTTTTTAGATACCAAAGGCCCAAAACTGGATAGTGCAGCGATTTGACCTGTGGAACTGCGAAACCACACTGGGATGTCGGGCCTACACAAGACTATTTTCAACAGATATATTTTTGTGTCACAACAGTCAGGAGACACTACTGTTTTTCTTTACGGAAAAAACTACCAAAACCTGAATAATAGAGATTATTTACCGTGGGATGGCAAAACCACAGTTATTGTTTACTGGGGTATACCACACTTTTTTAAATAGAGATATTTGCGGCTGAACAGTGAGCGACACACTCAAACTGCTTTTTTTTTAGATACCAAAGGCCCAAAACTGGATAGTACAGCGATTTGACCCGTGGAACTGCGAAACCACACTGGGATGTTGGGCCTACACAAGACTATTTTCAACAGATATATTTTTGTGTCACAACAGTCAGGAGACACTACTGTTTTTCTTTACGGAAAAAACTACCAAAAGCTGAATAATAGAGATTTTTTACCGTGGGATGGCAAAACCACAGTTATTGTTTACTGGGGTATACCACACTTCTTTAAATAGAGATATTTGCGGCTGAACAGTGAGGGACACACTCAAACTGCTTTTTTTTTAGATACCAAAGGCCCAAAACTGGATAGTACAGCGATTTGACCCGTGGAACTGCGAAACCACACTGGGATGTCGGGCCTACACAAGACTATTTTCAACAGATATATTTTTGTGTCACAACAGTCAGGAGACACTACTGTTTTTCTTTACGGAAAAAACTACCAAAACCTGAATAATAGAGATTTTTTACCGTGGGATGGCAAAACCACAGTTATTGTTTACTGGGGTATACCACACTTTTTTAAATAGAGATATTTGCGGCTGAACAGTGAGCGACACACTCAAACTGCTTTTTTTTTAGATACCAAAGGCCCAAAACTGGATAGTACACCGATTTGACCCGTGGAACTGCGAAACCACACTGGGATGTCGGGCCTACACAAGACTATTTTCAACAGATATATTTTTGTGTCACAACAGTCAGGAGACACTACTGTTTTTCTTTACGGAAAAAACTACCAAAACCTGAATAATAGAGATTTTTTACCGTGGGATGGCAAAACAACAGTTATTGTTTACTGGGGTATACCACACTTTTTTAAATAGAGATCTTTGCGGCTGAACAGTGAGCGACACACTCAAACTGCTTTTTTTTTAGATACCAAAGGCCCAAAACTGGATAGTACAGCGATTTGACCTGTGGAACTGCGAAACCACACTGGGATGTCGGGCCTACACAAGACTATTCTCAACAGATATATTTTTGTGTCACAACAGTCAGGAGACACTACTGTTTTTCTTTACGGAAAAAACTACCAAAAGCTGAATAATAGAGATTTTTTACCGTGGGATGGCAAAACCACAGTTATTGTTTACTGGGGTATACCACACTTTTTTAAATAGAGATATTTGCGGCTGAACAGTGAGCGACACACTCAAACTGCTTTTTTTTAGATACCAAAGGCCCAAAACTGGATAGTACAGCGATTTGAACCGTGGAACTGCGAAACCACACTTGGATGTTGGGCCTACACAAGACTATTTTCAACAGATATATTTTTGTGTCACAACAGTCAGGAGACACTACTGTTTTTCTTTACGGAAAAAACTACCAAAAGCTGAATAATAGAGATTTTTTACCGTGGGATGGCAAAACCACAGTTATTGTTTACTGGGGTATACCACACTTCTTTAAATAGAGATATTTGCGGCTGAACAGTGAGGGACACACTCAAACTGCTTTTTTTTTAGATACCAAAGGCCCAAAACTGGATAGTACAGCGATTTGACCCGTGGAACTGCGAAACCACACTGGGATGTCGGGCCTACACAAGACTATTTTCAACAGATATATTTTTGTGTCACAACAGTCAGGAGACACTACTGTTTTTCTTTACGGAAAAAACTACCAAAACCTGAATAATAGAGATTTTTTACCGTGGGATGGCAAAACCACAGTTATTGTTTACTGGGGTATACCACACTTTTTTAAATAGAGATATTTGCGGCTGAACAGTGAGCGACACACTCAAACTGCTTTTTTTTTAGATACCAAAGGCCCAAAACTGGATAGTACACCGATTTGACCCGTGGAACTGCGAAACCACACTGGGATGTCGGGCCTACACAAGACTATTTTCAACAGATATATTTTTGTGTCACAACAGTCAGGAGACACTACTGTTTTTCTTTACGGAAAAAACTACCAAAAGCTGAATAATAGAGATTTTTTACCGTGGGATGGCAAAACCACAGTTATTGTTTACTGGGGTATACCACACTTCTTTAAATAGAGATATTTGCGGCTGAACAGTGAGGGACACACTCAAACTGCTTTTTTTTTAGATACCAAAGGCCCAAAACTGGATAGTACAGCGATTTGACCCGTGGAACTGCGAAACCACACTGGGATGTCGGGCCTACACAAGACTATTTTCAACAGATATATTTTTGTGTCACAACAGTCAGGAGACACTACTGTTTTTCTTTACGGAAAAAACTACCAAAACCTGAATAATAGAGATTTTTTACCGTGGGATGGCAAAACCACAGTTATTGTTTACTGGGGTATACCACACTTTTTTAAATAGAGATATTTGCGGCTGAACAGTGAGCGACACACTCAAACTGCTTTTTTTTTAGATACCAAAGGCCCAAAACTGGATAGTACACCGATTTGACCCGTGGAACTGCGAAACCACACTGGGATGTCGGGCCTACACAAGACTATTTTCAACAGATATATTTTTGTGTCACAACAGTCAGGAGACACTACTGTTTTTCTTTACGGAAAAAACTACCAAAAGCTGAATAATAGAGATTTTTTACCGTGGGATGGCAAAACAACAGTTATTGTTTACTGGGGTATACCACACTTTTTTAAATAGAGATATTTGCGGCTGAACAGTGAGCGACACACTCAAACTGCTTTTTTTTTAGATACCAAAGGCCCAAAACTGGATAGTACAGCGATTTGACCTGTGGAACTGCGAAACCACACTGGGATGTCGGGCCTACACAAGACTATTCTCAACAGATATATTTTTGTGTCACAACAGTCAGGAGACACTACTGTTTTTCTTTACGGAAAAAACTACCATAAGCTGAATAATAGAGATTTTTTACCGTGGGATGGCAAAACCACAGTTATTGTTTACTGGGGTATACCACACTTTTTTAAATAGAGATATTTGCGGCTGAACAGTGAGCGACACACTCAAACTGCTTTTTTTTAGATACCAAAGGCCCAAAACTGGATAGTACAGCGATTTGAACCGTGGAACTGCGAAACCACACTGGGATGTTGGGCCTACACAAGACTATTTTCAACAGATATATTTTTGTGTCACAACAGTCAGGAGACACTACTGTTTTTCTTTACGGAAAAAACTACCAAAAGCTGAATAATAGAGATTTTTTTACCGTGGGATGGCAAAACCACAGTTATTGTTTACTGGGGTATACCACACTTTTTTAAATAGAGATATTTGCGGCTGAACAGTGAGGGACACACTCAAACTGCTTTTTTTTAAGATACCAAAGGCCCAAAACTGGATAGTACAGCGATTTGACCCGTGGAACTGCGAAACCACACTGGGATGTCGGGCCTACACAAGACTATTTTCAACAGATATATTTTTGTGTCACAACAGTCAGGAGACACTACTGTTTTTCTTTACGGAAAAAACTACCAAAACCTGAATAATAGAGATTTTTTACCGTGGGATGGCAAAACCACAGTTATTGTTTACTGGGGTATACCACACTTTTTTAAATAGAGATATTTGCGGCTGAACAGTGAGCGACACACTCAAACTGCTTTTTTTTAAGATACCAAAGGCCCAAAACTGGATAGTACAGCGATTTGACCCGTGGAACTGCGAAACCACACTGGGATGTCGGGCCTACACAAGACTATTTTCAACAGATATATTTTTGTGTCACAACAGTCAGGAGACACTACTGTTTTTCTTTACGGAAAAAACTACCAAAACCTGAATAATAGAGATTTTTTACCGTGGGATGGCAAAACCACAGTTATTGTTTACTGGGGTATACCACACTTTTTTAAATAGAGATATTTGCGGCTGAACAGTGAGCGACACACTCAAACTGCTTTTTTTTTAGATACCAAAGGCCCAAAACTGGATAGTACAGCGATTTGACCCGTGGAACTGCGAAACCACACTGGGATGTCGGGCCTACACAAGACTATTTTCAACAGATATATTTTTGTGTCACAACAGTCAGGAGACACTACTGTTTTTCTTTACGGAAAAAACTACTAAAACCTGAATAATAGAGATTTTTTACCGTGGGATGGCAAAACCACAGTTATTGTTTACTGGGGTATACCACACTTTTTTAAATAGAGATATTTGCGGCTGAACAGTGAGCGACACACTCAAATTGCTTTTTTTTTAGATACCAAAGGCCCAAAACTGGATAGTACAGCGATTTGACCCGTGGAACTGCGAAACCACACTGGGATGTTGGGCCTACACAAGACTATTTTCAACAGATATATTTTTGTGTCACAACAGTCAGGAGACACTACTGTTTTTCTTTACGGAAAAAACTACCAAAAGCTGAATAATAGAGATTTTTTACCGTGGGATGGCAAAACCACAGTTATTGTTTACTGGGGTATACCACACTTCTTTAAATAGAGATATTTGCGGCTGAACAGTGAGGGACACACTCAAACTGCTTTTTTTTTAGATACCAAAGGCCCAAAACTGGATAGTACAGAGATTTGACCCGTGGAACTGCGAAACCACACTGGGATGTCGGGCCTACACAAGACTATTTTCAACAGATATATTTTTGTGTCACAACAGTCAGGAGACACTACTGTTTTTCTTTACGGAAAAAACTACCAAAACCTGAATAATAGAGATTTTTTACCGTGGGATGGCAAAACCACAGTTATTGTTTACTGGGGTATACCACACTTTTTTAAATAGAGATATTTGCGGCTGAACAGTGAGCGACACACTCAAACTGCTTTTTTTTTAGATACCAAAGGCCCAAAACTGGATAGTACACCGATTTGACCCGTGGAACTGCGAAACCACACTGGGATGTCGGGCCTACACAAGACTATTTTCAACAGATATATTTTTGTGTCACAACAGTCAGGAGACACTACTGTTTTTCTTTACGGAAAAAACTACCAAAAGCTGAATAATAGAGATTTTTTACCGTGGGATTGCAAAACAACAGTTATTGTTTACTGGGGTATACCACACTTTTTTAAATAGAGATATTTGCGGCTGAACAGTGAGCGACACACTCAAACTGCTTTTTTTTTAGATACCAAAGGCCCAAAACTGGATAGTACAGCGATTTGACCTGTGGAACTGCGAAACCACACTGGGATGTCGGGCCTACACAAGACTATTCTCAACAGATATATTTTTGTGTCACAACAGTCAGGAGACACTACTGTTTTTCTTTACGGAAAAAACTACCAAAAGCTGAATAATAGAGATTTTTTACCGTGGGATGGCAAAACCACAGTTATTGTTTACTGGGGTATACCACACTTTTTTAAATAGAGATATTTGCGGCTGAACAGTGAGCGACACACTCAAACTGCTTTTTTTTAGATACCAAAGGCCCAAAACTGGATAGTACAGCGATTTGAACCGTGGAACTGCGAAACCACACTGGGATGTTGGGCCTACACAAGACTATTTTCAACAGATATATTTTTGTGTCACAACAGTCAGGAGACACTACTGTTTTTCTTTACGGAAAAAACTACCAAAAGCTGAATAATAGAGATTTTTTACCGTGGGATGGCAAAACCACAGTTATTGTTTACTGGGGTATACCACACTTTTTTAAATAGAGATATTTGCGGCTGAACAGTGAGGGACACACTCAAACTGCTTTTTTTTAAGATACCAAAGGCCCAAAACTGGATAGTACAGCGATTTGACCCGTGGAACTGCGAAACCACACTGGGTTGTCGGGCCTACACAAGACGATTTTCAACAGATATATTTTTGTGTCACAACAGTCAGGAGACACTACTGTTTTTCTTTACGGAAAAAACTACCAAAACCTGAATAATAGAGATTTTTTACCGTGGGATGGCAAAACCACAGTTATTGTTTACTGGGGTATACCACACTTTTTTAAATAGAGATATTTGCGGCTGAACAGTGAGCGACACACTCAAACTGCTTTTTTTTTTAGATACCAAAGGCCCAAAACTGGATAGTACAGCCATTTGACGCGTGGAACTGCGAAACCACACTGGGATGTCGGGCCTACACAAGACTATTTTCAACAGATATATTTTTGTGTCACAACAGTCAGGAGACACTACTGTTTTTCTTTACGGAAAAAACTACCAAAACCTGAATAATAGAGATTTTTTACCGTGGGATGGCAAAACCACAGTTATTGTTTACTGGGGTATACCACACTTCTTTAAATAGAGATATTTGCGGCTGAACAGTGAGGGACACACTCAAACTGCTTTTTTTTTAGATACCAAAGGCCCAAAACTGGATAGTACAGCGATTTGACCCGTGGAACTGCGAAACCACACTGGGATGTCGGGCCTACACAAGACTATTTTCAACAGATATATTTTTGTGTCACAACAGTCAGGAGACACTACTGTTTTTCTTTACGGAAAAAACTACCAAAAGCTGAATAATAGAGATTTTTTACAGTGGGATGGCAAAACCATAGTTATTGTTTACTGGGGTATACCACACTTTTTTAAATAGAGATATTTGCGGCTGAACAGTGAGCGACACACTCAAACTGCTTTTTTTTTAGATACCAAAGGCCCAAAACTGGATAGTACAGCGATTTGACCTGTGGAACTGCGAAACCACACTGGGATGTCGGGCCTACACAAGACTATTTTCAACAGATATATTTTTGTGTCACAACAGTCAGGAGACACTACTGTTTTTCTTTACGGAAAAAACTACCAAAACCTGAATAATAGAGATTTTTTACCGTGGGATGGCAAAACCACAGTTATTGTTTACTGGGGTATACCACACTTTTTAAATAGAGATATTTGCGGCTGAACAGTGAGCGACACACTCAAACTGCTTTTTTTTTAGATACCAAAGGCCCAAAACTGGATAGTGCAGCGATTTGACCTGTGGAACTGCGAAACCACACTGGGATGTCGGGCCTACACAAGACTATTTTCAACAGATATATTTTTGTGTCACAACAGTCAGGAGACACTACTGTTTTTCTTTACGGAAAAAACTACCAAAACCTGAATAATAGAGATTATTTACCGTGGGATGGCAAAACCACAGTTATTGTTTACTGGGGTATACCACACTTTTTTAAATAGAGATATTTGCGGCTGAACAGTGAGCGACACACTCAAACTGCTTTTTTTTTAGATACCAAAGGCCCAAAACTGGATAGTACAGCGATTTGACCCGTGGAACTGCGAAACCACACTGGGATGTTGGGCCTACACAAGACTATTTTCAACAGATATATTTTTGTGTCACAACAGTCAGGAGACACTACTGTTTTTCTTTACGGAAAAAACTACCAAAAGCTGAATAATAGAGATTTTTTACCGTGGGATGGCAAAACCACAGTTATTGTTTACTGGGGTATACCACACTTCTTTAAATAGAGATATTTGCGGCTGAACAGTGAGGGACACACTCAAACTGCTTTTTTTTTAGATACCAAAGGCCCAAAACTGGATAGTACAGCGATTTGACCCGTGGAACTGCGAAACCACACTGGGATGTCGGGCCTACACAAGACTATTTTCAACAGATATATTTTTGTGTCACAACAGTCAGGAGACACTACTGTTTTTCTTTACGGAAAAAACTACCAAAACCTGAATAATAGAGATTTTTTACCGTGGGATGGCAAAACCACAGTTATTGTTTACTGGGGTATACCACACTTTTTTAAATAGAGATATTTGCGGCTGAACAGTGAGCGACACACTCAAACTGCTTTTTTTTTAGATACCAAAGGCCCAAAACTGGATAGTACACCGATTTGACCCGTGGAACTGCGAAACCACACTGGGATGTCGGGCCTACACAAGACTATTTTCAACAGATATATTTTTGTGTCACAACAGTCAGGAGACACTACTGTTTTTCTTTACGGAAAAAACTACCAAAACCTGAATAATAGAGATTTTTTACCGTGGGATGGCAAAACAACAGTTATTGTTTACTGGGGTATACCACACTTTTTTAAATAGAGATCTTTGCGGCTGAACAGTGAGCGACACACTCAAACTGCTTTTTTTTTAGATACCAAAGGCCCAAAACTGGATAGTACAGCGATTTGACCTGTGGAACTGCGAAACCACACTGGGATGTCGGGCCTACACAAGACTATTCTCAACAGATATATTTTTGTGTCACAACAGTCAGGAGACACTACTGTTTTTCTTTACGGAAAAAACTACCAAAAGCTGAATAATAGAGATTTTTTACCGTGGGATGGCAAAACCACAGTTATTGTTTACTGGGGTATACCACACTTTTTTAAATAGAGATATTTGCGGCTGAACAGTGAGCGACACACTCAAACTGCTTTTTTTTAGATACCAAAGGCCCAAAACTGGATAGTACAGCGATTTGAACCGTGGAACTGCGAAACCACACTGGGATGTTGGGCCTACACAAGACTATTTTCAACAGATATATTTTTGTGTCACAACAGTCAGGAGACACTACTGTTTTTCTTTACGGAAAAAACTACCAAAAGCTGAATAATAGAGATTTTTTACCGTGGGATGGCAAAACCACAGTTATTGTTTACTGGGGTATACCACACTTCTTTAAATAGAGATATTTGCGGCTGAACAGTGAGGGACACACTCAAACTGCTTTTTTTTTAGATACCAAAGGCCCAAAACTGGATAGTACAGCGATTTGACCCGTGGAACTGCGAAACCACACTGGGATGTCGGGCCTACACAAGACTATTTTCAACAGATATATTTTTGTGTCACAACAGTCAGGAGACACTACTGTTTTTCTTTACGGAAAAAACTACCAAAACCTGAATAATAGAGATTTTTTACTGTGGGATGGCAAAACCACAGTTATTGTTTACTGGGGTATACCACACTTTTTTAAATAGAGATATTTGCGGCTGAACAGTGAGCGACACACTCAAACTGCTTTTTTTTTAGATACCAAAGGCCCAAAACTGGATAGTACACCGATTTGACCCGTGGAACTGCGAAACCACACTGGGATGTCGGGCCTACACAAGACTATTTTCAACAGATATATTTTTGTGTCACAACAGTCAGGAGACACTACTGTTTTTCTTTACGGAAAAAACTACCAAAAGCTGAATAATAGAGATTTTTTACCGTGGGATGGCAAAACAACAGTTATTGTTTACTGGGGTATACCACACTTTTTTAAATAGAGATATTTGCGGCTGAACAGTGAGCGACACACTCAAACTGCTTTTTTTTTAGATACCAAAGGCCCAAAACTGGATAGTACAGCGATTTGACCTGTGGAACTGCGAAACCACACTGGGATGTCGGGCCTACACAAGACTATTCTCAACAGATATATTTTTGTGTCACAACAGTCAGGAGACACTACTGTTTTTCTTTACGGAAAAAACTACCATAAGCTGAATAATAGAGATTTTTTACCGTGGGATGGCAAAACCACAGTTATTGTTTACTGGGGTATACCACACTTTTTTAAATAGAGATATTTGCGGCTGAACAGTGAGCGACACACTCAAACTGCTTTTTTTTAGATACCAAAGGCCCAAAACTGGATAGTACAGCGATTTGAACCGTGGAACTGCGAAACCACACTGGGATGTTGGGCCTACACAAGACTATTTTCAACAGATATATTTTTGTGTCACAACAGTCAGGAGACACTACTGTTTTTCTTTACGGAAAAAACTACCAAAAGCTGAATAATAGAGATTTTTTACCGTGGGATGGCAAAACCACAGTTATTGTTTACTGGGGTATACCACACTTTTTTAAATAGAGATATTTGCGGCTGAACAGTGAGGGACACACTCAAACTGCTTTTTTTTAAGATACCAAAGGCCCAAAACTGGATAGTACAGCGATTTGACCCGTGGAACTGCGAAACCACACTGGGTTGTCGGGCCTACACAAGACGATTTTCAACAGATATATTTTTGTGTCACAACAGTCAGGAGACACTACTGTTTTTCTTTACGGAAAAAACTACCAAAACCTGAATAATAGAGATTTTTTACCGTGGGATGGCAAAACCACAGTTATTGTTTACTGGGGTATACCACACTTTTTTAAATAGAGATATTTGCGGCTGAACAGTGAGCGACACACTCAAACTGCTTTTTTTTTTAGATACCAAAGGCCCAAAACTGGATAGTACAGCCATTTGACGCGTGGAACTGCGAAACCACACTGGGATGTCGGGCCTACACAAGACTATTTTCAACAGATATATTTTTGTGTCACAACAGTCAGGAGACACTACTGTTTTTCTTTACGGAAAAAACTACCAAAACCTGAATAATAGAGATTTTTTACCGTGGGATGGCAAAACCACAGTTATTGTTTACTGGGGTATACCACACTTCTTTAAATAGAGATATTTGCGGCTGAACAGTGAGGGACACACTCAAACTGCTTTTTTTTTAGATACCAAAGGCCCAAAACTGGATAGTACAGCGATTTGACCCGTGGAACTGCGAAACCACACTGGGATGTCGGGCCTACACAAGACTATTTTCAACAGATATATTTTTGTGTCACAACAGTCAGGAGACACTACTGTTTTTCTTTACGGAAAAAACTACCAAAAGCTGAATAATAGAGATTTTTTACCGTGGGATGGCAAAACCATAGTTATTGTTTACTGGGGTATACCACACTTTTTTAAATAGAGATATTTGCGGCTGAACAGTGAGCGACACACTCAAACTGCTTTTTTTTTAGATACCAAAGGCCCAAAACTGGATAGTACAGCGATTTGACCTGTGGAACTGCGAAACCACACTGGGATGTCGGGCCTACACAAGACTATTTTCAACAGATATATTTTTGTGTCACAACAGTCAGGAGACACTACTGTTTTTCTTTACGGAAAAAACTACCAAAAGCTGAATAATAGAGATTTTTTACCGTGGGATGGCAAAACCACAGTTATTGTTTACTGGGGTATACCACACTTTTTTAAATAGAGATATTTGCGGCTGAACAGTGAGCGACACACTCAAACTGCTTTTTTTTAGATACCAAAGGCCCAAAACTGGATAGTACAGCGATTTGAACCGTGGAACTGCGAAACCACACTGGGATGTTGGGCCTACACAAGACTATTTTCAACAGATATATTTTTGTGTCACAACAGTCAGGAGACACTACTGTTTTTCTTTACGGAAAAAACTACCAAAAGCTGAATAATAGAGATTTTTTACCGTGGGATGGCAAAACCACAGTTATTGTTTACTGGGGTATACCACACTTCTTTAAATAGAGATATTTGCGGCTGAACAGTGAGGGACACACTCAAACTGCTTTTTTTTTAGATACCAAAGGCCCAAAACTGGATAGTACAGCGATTTGACCCGTGGAACTGCGAAACCACACTGGGATGTCGGGCCTACACAAGACTATTTTCAACAGATATATTTTTGTGTCACAACAGTCAGGAGACACTACTGTTTTTCTTTACGGAAAAAACTACCAAAACCTGAATAATAGAGATTTTTTACTGTGGGATGGCAAAACCACAGTTATTGTTTACTGGGGTATACCACACTTTTTTAAATAGAGATATTTGCGGCTGAACAGTGAGCGACACACTCAAACTGCTTTTTTTTTAGATACCAAAGGCCCAAAACTGGATAGTACACCGATTTGACCCGTGGAACTGCGAAACCACACTGGGATGTCGGGCCTACACAAGACTATTTTCAACAGATATATTTTTGTGTCACAACAGTCAGGAGACACTACTGTTTTTCTTTACGGAAAAAACTACCAAAAGCTGAATAATAGAGATTTTTTACCGTGGGATGGCAAAACAACAGTTATTGTTTACTGGGGTATACCACACTTTTTTAAATAGAGATATTTGCGGCTGAACAGTGAGCGACACACTCAAACTGCTTTTTTTTTAGATACCAAAGGCCCAAAACTGGATAGTACAGCGATTTGACCTGTGGAACTGCGAAACCACACTGGGATGTCGGGCCTACACAAGACTATTCTCAACAGATATATTTTTGTGTCACAACAGTCAGGAGACACTACTGTTTTTCTTTACGGAAAAAACTACCATAAGCTGAATAATAGAGATTTTTTACCGTGGGATGGCAAAACCACAGTTATTGTTTACTGGGGTATACCACACTTTTTTAAATAGAGATATTTGCGGCTGAACAGTGAGCGACACACTCAAACTGCTTTTTTTTAGATACCAAAGGCCCAAAACTGGATAGTACAGCGATTTGAACCGTGGAACTGCGAAACCACACTGGGATGTTGGGCCTACACAAGACTATTTTCAACAGATATATTTTTGTGTCACAACAGTCAGGAGACACTACTGTTTTTCTTTACGGAAAAAACTACCAAAAGCTGAATAATAGAGATTTTTTTACCGTGGGATGGCAAAACCACAGTTATTGTTTACTGGGGTATACCACACTTTTTTAAATAGAGATATTTGCGGCTGAACAGTGAGGGACACACTCAAACTGCTTTTTTTTAAGATACCAAAGGCCCAAAACTGGATAGTACAGCGATTTGACCCGTGGAACTGCGAAACCACACTGGGATGTCGGGCCTACACAAGACTATTTTCAACAGATATATTTTTGTGTCACAACAGTCAGGAGACACTACTGTTTTTCTTTACGGAAAAACTACCAAAACCTGAATAATAGAGATTTTTTACCGTGGGATGGCAAAACCACAGTTATTGTTTACTGGGGTATACCACACTTTTTTAAATAGAGATATTTGCGGCTGAACAGTGAGCGACACACTCAAACTGCTTTTTTTTAAGATACCAAAGGCCCAAAACTGGATAGTACAGCGATTTGACCCGTGGAACTGCGAAACCACACTGGGATGTCGGGCCTACACAAGACTATTTTCAACAGATATATTTTTGTGTCACAACAGTCAGGAGACACTACTGTTTTTCTTTACGGAAAAAACTACCAAAACCTGAATAATAGAGATTTTTTACCGTGGGATGGCAAAACCACAGTTATTGTTTACTGGGGTATACCACACTTTTTTAAATAGAGATATTTGCGGCTGAACAGTGAGCGACACACTCAAACTGCTTTTTTTTTAGATACCAAAGGCCCAAAACTGGATAGTACAGCGATTTGACCCGTGGAACTGCGAAACCACACTGGGATGTCGGGCCTACACAAGACTATTTTCAACAGATATATTTTTGTGTCACAACAGTCAGGAGACACTACTGTTTTTCTTTACGGAAAAAACTACTAAAACCTGAATAATAGAGATTTTTTACCGTGGGATGGCAAAACCACAGTTATTGTTTACTGGGGTATACCACACTTTTTTAAATAGAGATATTTGCGGCTGAACAGTGAGCGACACACTCAAATTGCTTTTTTTTTAGATACCAAAGGCCCAAAACTGGATAGTACAGCGATTTGACCCGTGGAACTGCGAAACCACACTGGGATGTTGGGCCTACACAAGACTATTTTCAACAGATATATTTTTGTGTCACAACAGTCAGGAGACACTACTGTTTTTCTTTACGGAAAAAACTACCAAAAGCTGAATAATAGAGATTTTTTACCGTGGGATGGCAAAACCACAGTTATTGTTTACTGGGGTATACCACACTTCTTTAAATAGAGATATTTGCGGCTGAACAGTGAGGGACACACTCAAACTGCTTTTTTTTTAGATACCAAAGGCCCAAAACTGGATAGTACAGAGATTTGACCCGTGGAACTGCGAAACCACACTGGGATGTCGGGCCTACACAAGACTATTTTCAACAGATATATTTTTGTGTCACAACAGTCAGGAGACACTACTGTTTTTCTTTACGGAAAAAACTACCAAAACCTGAATAATAGAGATTTTTTACCGTGGGATGGCAAAACCACAGTTATTGTTTACTGGGGTATACCACACTTTTTTAAATAGAGATATTTGCGGCTGAACAGTGAGCGACACACTCAAACTGCTTTTTTTTTAGATACCAAAGGCCCAAAACTGGATAGTACACCGATTTGACCCGTGGAACTGCGAAACCACACTGGGATGTCGGGCCTACACAAGACTATTTTCAACAGATATATTTTTGTGTCACAACAGTCAGGAGACACTACTGTTTTTCTTTACGGAAAAAACTACCAAAAGCTGAATAATAGAGATTTTTTACCGTGGGATGGCAAAACCACAGTTATTGTTTACTGGGGTATACCACACTTTTTTAAATAGAGATATTTGCGGCTGAACAGTGAGGGACACACTCAAACTGCTTTTTTTTTAGATACCAAAGGCCCAAAACTGGATAGTACAGCGATTTGACCAGTGGAACTGCGAAACCACACTGGGATGTCGGGCCTACACAAGACTATTTTCAACAGATATATTTTTGTGTCACAACAGTCAGGAGACACTACTGTTTTTCTTTACGGAAAAAACTACCAAAACCTGAATAATAGAGATTTTTTACCGTGGGATGGCAAAACCACAGTTATTGTTTACTGGGGTATACCACACTTCTTTAAATAGAGATATTTGCGGCTGAACAGTGAGGGACACACTCAAACTGCTTTTTTTTTAGATACCAAAGGCCCAAAACTGGATAGTACAGCGATTTGACCCGTGGAACTGCGAAACCACACTGGGATGTCGGGCCTACACAAGACTATTTTCAACAGATATATTTTTGTGTCACAACAGTCAGGAGACACTACTGTTTTTCTTTACGGAAAAAACTACCAAAAGCTGAATAATAGAGATTTTTTACCGTGGGATGGCAAAACCACAGTTATTGTTTACTGGGGTATACCACACTTTTTTAAATAGAGATATTTGCGGCTGAACAGTGAGCGACACACTCAAAGTGCTTTTTTTTAGATACCAAAGGCCCAAAACTGGATAGTACAGCGATTTGAACCGTGGAACTGCGAAACCACACTGGGATGTTGGGCCTACACAAGACTATTTTCAACAGATATATTTTTGCGTCACAAAAGTCAGGAGACACTACTGTTTTTCTTTACGGAAAAAACTACCAAAAGCTGAATAATAGAGATTTTTTACAGTGGGATGGCAAAACCACAGTTATTGTTTACTGGGGTATACCACACTTTTTTAAATAGAGATATTTGCGGCTGAACAGTGAGCGACACACTCAAACTGCTTTTTTTTTAGATACCAAAGGCCCAAAACTGGATAGTACAGCGATTTGACCTGTGGAACTGCGAAACCACACTGGGATGTCGGGCCTACACAAGACTATTCTCAACAGATATATTTTTGTGTCACAACAGTCAGGAGACACTACTGTTTTTCTTTACGGAAAAAACTACCATAAGCTGAATAATAGAGATTTTTTACCGTGGGATGGCAAAACCACAGTTATTGTTTACTGGGGTATACCACACTTTTTTAAATAGAGATATTTGCGGCTGAACAGTGAGCGACACACTCAAACTGCTTTTTTTTAGATACCAAAGGCCCAAAACTGGATAGTACAGCGATTTGAACCGTGGAACTGCGAAACCACACTGGGATGTTGGGCCTACACAAGACTATTTTCAACAGATATATTTTTGTGTCACAACAGTCAGGAGACACTACTGTTTTTCTTTACGGAAAAAACTACCAAAAGCTGAATAATAGAGATTTTTTTACCGTGGGATGGCAAAACCACAGTTATTGTTTACTGGGGTATACCACACTTTTTTAAATAGAGATATTTGCGGCTGAACAGTGAGGGACACACTCAAACTGCTTTTTTTTAAGATACCAAAGGCCCAAAACTGGATAGTACAGCGATTTGACCCGTGGAACTGCGAAACCACACTGGGATGTCGGGCCTACACAAGACTATTTTCAACAGATATATTTTTGTGTCACAACAGTCAGGAGACACTACTGTTTTTCTTTACGGAAAAAACTACCAAAACCTGAATAATAGAGATTTTTTACCGTGGGATGGCAAAACCACAGTTATTGTTTACTGGGGTATACCACACTTTTTTAAATAGAGATATTTGCGGCTGAACAGTGAGCGACACACTCAAACTGCTTTTTTTTAAGATACCAAAGGCCCAAAACTGGATAGTACAGCGATTTGACCCGTGGAACTGCGAAACCACACTGGGATGTCGGGCCTACACAAGACTATTTTCAACAGATATATTTTTGTGTCACAACAGTCAGGAGACACTACTGTTTTTCTTTACGGAAAAAACTACCAAAACCTGAATAATAGAGATTTTTTACCGTGGGATGGCAAAACCACAGTTATTGTTTACTGGGGTATACCACACTTTTTTAAATAGAGATATTTGCGGCTGAACAGTGAGCGACACACTCAAACTGCTTTTTTTTTAGATACCAAAGGCCCAAAACTGGATAGTACAGCGATTTGACCCGTGGAACTGCGAAACCACACTGGGATGTCGGGCCTACACAAGACTATTTTCAACAGATATATTTTTGTGTCACAACAGTCAGGAGACACTACTGTTTTTCTTTACGGAAAAAACTACTAAAACCTGAATAATAGAGATTTTTTACCGTGGGATGGCAAAACCACAGTTATTGTTTACTGGGGTATACCACACTTTTTTAAATAGAGATATTTGCGGCTGAACAGTGAGCGACACACTCAAATTGCTTTTTTTTTAGATACCAAAGGCCCAAAACTGGATAGTACAGCGATTTGACCCGTGGAACTGCGAAACCACACTGGGATGTTGGGCCTACACAAGACTATTTTCAACAGATATATTTTTGTGTCACAACAGTCAGGAGACACTACTGTTTTTCTTTACGGAAAAAACTACCAAAAGCTGAATAATAGAGATTTTTTACCGTGGGATGGCAAAACCACAGTTATTGTTTACTGGGGTATACCACACTTCTTTAAATAGAGATATTTGCGGCTGAACAGTGAGGGACACACTCAAACTGCTTTTTTTTTAGATACCAAAGGCCCAAAACTGGATAGTACAGAGATTTGACCCGTGGAACTGCGAAACCACACTGGGATGTCGGGCCTACACAAGACTATTTTCAACAGATATATTTTTGTGTCACAACAGTCAGGAGACACTACTGTTTTTCTTTACGGAAAAAACTACCAAAACCTGAATAATAGAGATTTTTTACCGTGGGATGGCAAAACCACAGTTATTGTTTACTGGGGTATACCACACTTTTTTAAATAGAGATATTTGCGGCTGAACAGTGAGCGACACACTCAAACTGCTTTTTTTTTAGATACCAAAGGCCCAAAACTGGATAGTACACCGATTTGACCCGTGGAACTGCGAAACCACACTGGGATGTCGGGCCTACACAAGACTATTTTCAACAGATATATTTTTGTGTCACAACAGTCAGGAGACACTACTGTTTTTCTTTACGGAAAAAACTACCAAAAGCTGAATAATAGAGATTTTTTACCGTGGGATGGCAAAACCACAGTTATTGTTTACTGGGGTATACCACACTTTTTTAAATAGAGATATTTGCGGCTGAACAGTGAGGGACACACTCAAACTGCTTTTTTTTTAGATACCAAAGGCCCAAAACTGGATAGTACAGCGATTTGACCAGTGGAACTGCGAAACCACACTGGGATGTCGGGCCTACACAAGACTATTTTCAACAGATATATTTTTGTGTCACAACAGTCAGGAGACACTACTGTTTTTCTTTACGGAAAAAACTACCAAAACCTGAATAATAGAGATTTTTTACCGTGGGATGGCAAAACCACAGTTATTGTTTACTGGGGTATACCACACTTCTTTAAATAGAGATATTTGCGGCTGAACAGTGAGGGACACACTCAAACTGCTTTTTTTTTAGATACCAAAGGCCCAAAACTGGATAGTACAGCGATTTGACCCGTGGAACTGCGAAACCACACTGGGATGTCGGGCCTACACAAGACTATTTTCAACAGATATATTTTTGTGTCACAACAGTCAGGAGACACTACTGTTTTTCTTTACGGAAAAAACTACCAAAAGCTGAATAATAGAGATTTTTTACCGTGGGATGGCAAAACCACAGTTATTGTTTACTGGGGTATACCACACTTTTTTAAATAGAGATATTTGCGGCTGAACAGTGAGCGACACACTCAAAGTGCTTTTTTTTAGATACCAAAGGCCCAAAACTGGATAGTACAGCGATTTGAACCGTGGAACTGCGAAACCACACTGGGATGTTGGGCCTACACAAGACTATTTTCAACAGATATATTTTTGCGTCACAAAAGTCAGGAGACACTACTGTTTTTCTTTACGGAAAAAACTACCAAAAGCTGAATAATAGAGATTTTTTACAGTGGGATGGCAAAACCACAGTTATTGTTTACTGGGGTATACCACACTTTTTTAAATAGAGATATTTGCGGCTGAACAGTGAGCGACACACTCAAACTGCTTTTTTTTTAGATACCAAAGGCCCAAAACTGGATAGTACAGCGATTTGACCTGTGGAACTGCGAAACCACACTGGGATGTCGGGCCTACACAAGACTATTTTCAACAGATATATTTTTGTGTCACAACAGTCAGGAGACACTACTGTTTTTCTTTACGGAAAAAACTACCAAAACCTGAATAATAGAGATTTTTTACCGTGGGATGGCAAAACCACAGTTATTGTTTACTGGGGTATACCACACTTTTTTAAATAGAGATATTTGCGGCTGAACAGTGAGCGACACACTCAAACTGCTTTTTTTTTAGATACCAAAGGCCCAAAACTGGATAGTGCAGCGATTTGACCTGTGGAACTGCGAAACCACACTGGGATGTCGGGCCTACACAAGACTATTTTCAACAGATATATTTTTGTGTCACAACAGTCAGGAGACACTACTGTTTTTCTTTACGGAAAAAACTACCAAAACCTGAATAATAGAGATTATTTACCGTGGGATGGCAAAACCACAGTTATTGTTTACTGGGGTATACCACACTTTTTTAAATAGAGATATTTGCGGCTGAACAGTGAGCGACACACTCAAACTGCTTTTTTTTTAGATACCAAAGGCCCAAAACTGGATAGTACAGCGATTTGACCCGTGGAACTGCGAAACCACACTGGGATGTTGGGCCTACACAAGACTATTTTCAACAGATATATTTTTGTGTCACAACAGTCAGGAGACACTACTGTTTTTCTTTACGGAAAAAACTACCAAAAGCTGAATAATAGAGATTTTTTACCGTGGGATGGCAAAACCACAGTTATTGTTTACTGGGGTATACCACACTTCTTTAAATAGAGATATTTGCGGCTGAACAGTGAGGGACACACTCAAACTGCTTTTTTTTTAGATACCAAAGGCCCAAAACTGGATAGTACAGCGATTTGACCCGTGGAACTGCGAAACCACTCTGGGATGTCGGGCCTACACAAGACTATTTTCAACAGATATATTTTTGTGTCACAACAGTCAGGAGACACTACTGTTTTTCTTTACGGAAAAAACTACCAAAAGCTGAATAATAGAGATTTTTTACCGTGGGATGGCAAAACAACAGTTATTGTTTACTGGGGTATACCACACTTTTTTAAATAGAGATATTTGCGGCTGAACAGTGAGCGACACACTCAAACTGCTTTTTTTTTAGATACCAAAGGCCCAAAACTGGATAGTACAGCGATTTGACCTGTGGAACTGCGAAACCACACTGGGATGTCGGGCCTACACAAGACTATTCTCAACAGATATATTTTTGTGTCACAACAGTCAGGAGACACTACTGTTTTTCTTTACGGAAAAAACTACCAAAAGCTGAATAATAGAGATTTTTTACCGTGGGATGGCAAAACCACAGTTATTGTTTACTGGGGTATACCACACTTTTTTAAATAGAGATATTTGCGGCTGAACAGTGAGCGACACACTCAAACTGCTTTTTTTTAGATACCAAAGGCCCAAAACTGGATAGTACAGCGATTTGAACCGTGGAACTGCGAAACCACAATGGGATGTTGGGCCTACACAAGACTATTTTCAACAGATATATTTTTGTGTCACAACAGTCAGGAGACACTACTGTTTTTCTTTACGGAAAAAACTACCAAAAGCTGAATAATAGAGATTTTTTACCGTGGGATGGCAAAACCACAGTTATTGTTTACTGGGGTATACCACACTTTTTTAAATAGAGATATTTGCGGCTGAACAGTGAGGGACACACTCAAACTGCTTTTTTTTAAGATACCAAAGGCCCAAAACTGGATAGTACAGCGATTTGACCCGTGGAACTGCGAAACCACACTGGGATGTCGGGCCTACACAAGACGATTTTCAACAGATATATTTTTGTGTCACAACAGTCAGGAGACACTACTGTTTTTCTTTACGGAAAAAACTACCAAAACCTGAATAATAGAGATTTTTTACCGTGGGATGGCAAAACCACAGTTATTGTTTACTGGGGTATACCACACTTTTTTAAATAGAGATATTTGCGGCTGAACAGTGAGCGACACACTCAAACTGCTTTTTTTTTTAGATACCAAAGGCCCAAAACTGGATAGTACAGCCATTTGACGCGTGGAACTGCGAAACCACACTGGGATGTCGGGCCTACACAAGACTATTTTCAACAGATATATTTTTGTGTCACAACAGTCAGGAGACACTACTGTTTTTCTTTACGGAAAAAACTACCAAAACCTGAATAATAGAGATTTTTTACCGTGGGATGGCAAAACCACAGTTATTGTTTACTGGGGTATACCACACTTCTTTAAATAGAGATATTTGCGGCTGAACAGTGAGGGACACACTCAAACTGCTTTTTTTTTAGATACCAAAGGCCCAAAACTGGATAGTACAGCGATTTGACCCGTGGAACTGCGAAACCACACTGGGATGTCGGGCCTACACAAGACTATTTTCAACAGATATATTTTTGTGTCACAACAGTCAGGAGACACTACTGTTTTTCTTTACGGAAAAAACTACCAAAAGCTGAATAATAGAGATTTTTTACAGTGGGATGGCAAAACCATAGTTATTGTTTACTGGGGTATACCACACTTTTTTAAATAGAGATATTTGCGGCTGAACAGTGAGCGACACACTCAAACTGCTTTTTTTTTAGATACCAAAGGCCCAAAACTGGATAGTACAGCGATTTGCCCTGTGGAACTGCGAAACCACACTGGGATGTCGGGCCTACACAAGACTATTTTCAACAGATATATTTTTGTGTCACAACAGTCAGGAGACACTACTGTTTTTCTTTACGGAAAAAACTACCAAAACCTGAATAATAGAGATTTTTTACCGTGGGATGGCAAAACCACAGTTATTGTTTACTGGGGTATACCACACTTTTTTAAATAGAGATATTTGCGGCTGAACAGTGAGCGACACACTCAAACTGCTTTTTTTTTAGATACCAAAGGCCCAAAACTGGATAGTGCAGCGATTTGACCTGTGGAACTGCGAAACCACACTGGGATGTCGGGCCTACACAAGACTATTCTCAACAGATATATTTTTGTGTCACAACAGTCAGGAGACACTACTGTTTTTCTTTACGGAAAAAACTACCAAAACCTGAATAATAGAGATTATTTACCGTGGGATGGCAAAACCACAGTTATTGTTTACTGGGGTATACCACACTTTTTTAAATAGAGATATTTGCGGCTGAACAGTGAGCGACACACTCAAACTGCTTTTTTTTTAGATACCAAAGGCCCAAAACTGGATAGTACAGCGATTTGACCCGTGGAACTGCGAAACCACACTGGGATGTTGGGCCTACACAAGACTATTTTCAACAGATATATTTTTGTGTCACAACAGTCAGGAGACACTACTGTTTTTCTTTACGGAAAAAACTACCAAAAGCTGAATAATAGAGATTTTTTACCGTGGGATGGCAAAACCACAGTTATTGTTTACTGGGGTATACCACACTTCTTTAAATAGAGATATTTGCGGCTGAACAGTGAGGGACACACTCAAACTGCTTTTTTTTTAGATACCAAAGGCCCAAAACTGGATAGTACAGCGATTTGACCCGTGGAACTGCGAAACCACACTGGGATGTCGGGCCTACACAAGACTATTTTCAACAGATATATTTTTGTGTCACAACAGTCAGGAGACACTACTGTTTTTCTTTACGGAAAAAACTACCAAAACCTGAATAATAGAGATTTTTTACCGTGGGATGGCAAAACCACAGTTATTGTTTACTGGGGTATACCACACTTTTTTAAATAGAGATATTTGCGGCTGAACAGTGAGCGACACACTCAAACTGCTTTTTTTTTAGATACCAAAGGCCCAAAACTGGATAGTACAGCGATTTGACCTGTGGAACTGCGAAACCACACTGGGATGTCGGGCCTACACAAGACTATTCTCAACAGATATATTTTTGTGTCACAACAGTCAGGAGACACTACTGTTTTTCTTTACGGAAAAAACTACCAAAAGCTGAATAATAGAGATTTTTTACCGTGGGATGGCAAAACCACAGTTATTGTTTACTGGGGTATACCACACTTTTTTAAATAGAGATATTTGCGGCTGAACAGTGAGCGACACACTCAAACTGCTTTTTTTTTAGATACCAAAGGCCCAAAACTGGATAGTACAGCGATTTGACCCGTGGAACTGCGAAACCACACTGGGATGTTGGGCCTACACAAGACTATTTTCAACAGATATATTTTTGTGTCACAACAGTCAGGAGACACTACTGTTTTTCTTTACGGAAAAAACTACCAAAAGCTGAATAATAGAGATTTTTTACCGTGGGATGGCAAAACCACAGTTATTGTTTACTGGGGTATACCACACTTCTTTAAATAGAGATATTTGCGGCTGAACAGTGAGGGACACACTCAAACTGCTTTTTTTTTAGATACCAAAGGCCCAAAACTGGATAGTACAGCGATTTGACCCGTGGAACTGCGAAACCACTCTGGGATGTCGGGCCTACACAAGACTATTTTCAACAGATATATTTTTGTGTCACAACAGTCAGGAGACACTACTGTTTTTCTTTACGGAAAAAACTACCAAAACCTGAATAATAGAGATTTTTTACCGTGGGATGGCAAAACCACAGTTATTGTTTACTGGGGTATACCACACTTTTTTAAATAGAGATATTTGCGGCTGAACAGTGAGCGACACACTCAAACTGCTTTTTTTTTAGATACCAAAGGCCCAAAACTGGATAGTACACCGATTTGACCCGTGGAACTGCGAAACCACACTGGGATGTCGGGCCTACACAAGACTATTTTCAACAGATATATTTTTGTGTCACAACAGTCAGGAGACACTACTGTTTTTCTTTACGGAAAAAACTACCAAAAGCTGAATAATAGAGATTTTTTACCGTGGGATGGCAAAACAACAGTTATTGTTTACTGGGGTATACCACACTTTTTTAAATAGAGATATTTGCGGCTGAACAGTGAGCGACACACTCAAACTGCTTTTTTTTTAGATACCAAAGGCCCAAAACTGGATAGTACAGCGATTTGACCTGTGGAACTGCGAAACCACACTGGGATGTCGGGCCTACACAAGACTATTCTCAACAGATATATTTTTGTGTCACAACAGTCAGGAGACACTACTGTTTTTATTTACGGAAAAAACTACCAAAAGCTGAATAATAGAGATTTTTTACCGTGGGATGGCAAAACCACAGTTATTGTTTACTGGGGTATACCACACTTTTTTAAATAGAGATATTTGCGGCTGAACAGTGAGCGACACACTCAAACTGCTTTTTTTTAGATACCAAAGGCCCAAAACTGGATAGTACAGCGATTTGAACCGTGGAACTGCGAAACCACACTGGGATGTTGGGCCTACACAAGACTATTTTCAACAGATATATTTTTGTGTCACAACAGTCAGGAGACACTACTGTTTTTCTTTACGGAAAAAACTACCAAAAGCTGAATAATAGAGATTTTTTACCGTGGGATGGCAAAACCACAGTTATTGTTTACTGGGGTATACCACACTTTTTTAAATTGAGATATTTGCGGCTGAACAGTGAGGGACACACTCAAACTGCTTTTTTTTAAGATACCAAAGGCCCAAAACTGGATAGTACAGCGATTTGACCAGTGGAACTGCGAAACCACACTGGGATGTCGGGCCTACACAAGACGATTTTCAACAGATATATTTTTGTGTCACAACAGTCAGGAGACACTACTGTTTTTCTTTACGGAAAAAACTACCAAAACCTGAATAATAGAGATTTTTTACCGTGGGATGGCAAAACCACAGTTATTGTTTACTGGGGTATACCACACTTCTTTAAATAGAGATATTTGCGGCTGAACAGTGAGGGACACACTCAAACTGCTTTTTTTTTAGATACCAAAGGCCCAAAACTGGATAGTACAGCGATTTGACCCGTGGAACTGCGAAACCACACTGGGATGTCGGGCCTACACAAGACTATTTTCAACAGATATATTTTTGTGTCACAACAGTCAGGAGACACTACTGTTTTTCTTTACGGAAAAAACTACCAAAACCTGAATAATAGAGATTTTTTACAGTGGGATGGCAAAACCATAGTTATTGTTTACTGGGGTATACCACACTTTTTTAAATAGAGATATTTGCGGCTGAACAGTGAGGGACACACTCAAACTGCTTTTTTTTAAGATACCAAAGGCCCAAAACTGGATAGTACAGCGATTTGACCCGTGGAACTGCGAAACCACACTGGGATGTCGGGCCTACACAAGACGATTTTCAACAGATATATTTTTGTGTCACAACAGTCAGGAGACACTACTGTTTTTCTTTACGGAAAAAACTACCAAAACCTGAATAATAGAGATTTTTTACCGTGGGATGGCAAAACCACAGTTATTGTTTACTGGGGTATACCACACTTCTTTAAATAGAGATATTTGCGGCTGAACAGTGAGGGACACACTCAAACTGCTTTTTTTTTAGATACCAAAGGCCCAAAACTGGATAGTACAGCGATTTGACCCGTGGAACTGCGAAACCACACTGGGATGTCGGGCCTACACAAGACTATTTTCAACAGATATATTTTTGTGTCACAACAGTCAGGAGACACTACTGTTTTTCTTTACGGAAAAAACTACCAAAAGCTGAATAATAGAGATTTTTTACAGTGGGATGGCAAAACCATAGTTATTGTTTACTGGGGTATACCACACTTTTTTAAATAGAGATATTTGCGGCTGAACAGTGAGCGACACACTCAAACTGCTTTTTTTTTAGATACCAAAGGCCCAAAACTGGATAGTACAGCGATTTGACCTGTGGAACTGCGAAACCACACTGGGATGTCGGGCCTACACAAGACTATTTTCAACAGATATATTTTTGTGTCACAACAGTCAGGAGACACTACTGTTTTTCTTTACGGAAAAAACTACCAAAACCTGAATAATAGAGATTTTTTACCGTGGGATGGCAAAACCACAGTTATTGTTTACTGGGGTATACCACACTTTTTTAAATAGAGATATTTGCGGCTGAACAGTGAGCGACACACTCAAACTGCTTTTTTTTTAGATACCAAAGGCCCAAAACTGGATAGTGCAGCGATTTGACCTGTGGAACTGCGAAACCACACTGGGATGTCGGGCCTACACAAGACTATTTTCAACAGATATATTTTTGTGTCACAAAAGTCAGGAGACACTACTGTTTTTCTTTACGGAAAAAACTACCGAAACCTGAATAATAGAGATTATTTACCGTGGGATGGCAAAACCACAGTTATTGTTTACTGGGGTATACCACACTTTTTTAAATAGAGATATTTGCGGCTGAACAGTGAGCGACACACTCAAACTGCTTTTTTTTTAGATACCAAAGGCCCAAAACTGGATAGTACAGCGATTTGACCCGTGGAACTGCGAAACCACACTGGGATGTTGGGCCTACACAAGACTATTTTCAACAGATATATTTTTGTGTCACAACAGTCAGGAGACACTACTGTTTTTCTTTACGGAAAAAACTACCAAAAGCTGAATAATAGAGATTTTTTACCGTGGGATGGCAAAACCACAGTTATTGTTTACTGGGGTATACCACACTTCTTTAAATAGAGATATTTGCGGCTGAACAGTGAGGGACACACTCAAACTGCTTTTTTTTTAGATACCAAAGGCCCAAAACTGGATAGTACAGCGATTTGACCCGTGGAACTGCGAAACCACACTGGGATGTCGGGCCTACACAAGACTATTTTCAACAGATATATTTTTGTGTCACAACAGTCAGGAGACACTACTGTTTTTCTTTACGGAAAAAACTACCAAAACCTGAATAATAGAGATTTTTTACCGTGGGATGGCAAAACCACAGTTATTGTTTACTGGGGTATACCACACTTTTTTAAATAGAGATATTTGCGGCTGAACAGTGAGCGACACACTCAAACTGCTTTTTTTTTAGATACCAAAGGCCCAAAACTGGATAGTACACCGATTTGACCCGTGGAACTGCGAAACCACACTGGGATGTCGGGCCTACACAAGACTATTTTCAACAGATATATTTTTGTGTCACAACAGTCAGGAGACACTACTGTTTTTCTTTACGGAAAAAACTACCAAAACCTGAATAATAGAGATTTTTTACCGTGGGATGGCAAAACAACAGTTATTGTTTACTGGGGTATACCACACTTTTTTAAATAGAGATATTTGCGGCTGAACAGTGAGCGACACACTCAAACTGCTTTTTTTTTAGATACCAAAGGCCCAAAACTGGATAGTACAGCGATTTGACCTGTGGAACTGCGAAACCACACTGGGATGTCGGGCCTACACAAGACTATTCTCAACAGATATATTTTTGTGTCACAACAGTCAGGAGACACTACTGTTTTTCTTTACGGAAAAAACTACCAAAAGCTGAATAATAGAGATTTTTTACCGTGGGATGGCAAAACCACAGTTATTGTTTACTGGGGTATACCACACTTTTTTAAATAGAGATATTTGCGGCTGAACAGTGAGGGACACACTCAAACTGCTTTTTTTTTAGATACCAAAGGCCCAAAACTGGATAGTACAGCGATTTGACCCGTGGAACTGCGAAACCACACTGGGATGTCGGGCCTACACAAGACTATTTTCAACAGATATATTTTTGTGTCACAACAGTCAGGAGACACTACTGTTTTTCTTTACGGAAAAAACTACCAAAACCTGAATAATAGAGATTTTTTACCGTGGGATGGCAAAACCACAGTTATTGTTTACTGGGGTATACCACACTTTTTTAAATAGAGATATTTGCGGCTGAACAGTGAGCGACACACTCAAACTGCTTTTTTTTTAGATACCAAAGGCCCAAAACTGGATAGTACAGCGATTTGACCTGTGGAACTGCGAAACCACACTGGGATGTTGGGCCTACACAAGACTATTCTCAACAGATATATTTTTGTGTCACAACAGTCAGGAGACACTACTGTTTTTCTTTACGGAAAACTACCAAAAGCTGAATAATAGAGATTTTTTACCGTGGGATGGCAAAACCACAGTTATTGTTTACTGGGGTATACCACACTTTTTTAAATAGAGATATTTGCGGCTGAACAGTGAGCGACACACTCAAACTGCTTTTTTTTAGATACCAAAGGCCCAAAACTGGATAGTACAGCGATTTGAACCGTGGAACTGCGAAACCACACTGGGATGTTGGGCCTACACAAGACTATTTTCAACAGATATATTTTTGTGTCACAACAGTCAGGAGACACTACTGTTTTTCTTTACGGAAAAAACTACCAAAAGCTGAATAATAGAGATTTTTTTACCGTGGGATGGCAAAACCACAGTTATTGTTTACTGGGGTATACCACACTTTTTTAAATAGAGATATTTGCGGCTGAACAGTGAGGGACACACTCAAACTGCTTTTTTTTAAGATACCAAAGGCCCAAAACTGGATAGTACAGCGATTTGACCCGTGGAACTGCGAAACCACACTGGGATGTCGGGCCTACACAAGACTATTTTCAACAGATATATTTTTGTGTCACAACAGTCAGGAGACACTACTGTTTTTCTTTACGGAAAAAACTACCAAAACCTGAATAATAGAGATTTTTTACCGTGGGATGGCAAAACCACAGTTATTGTTTACTGGGGTATACCACACTTTTTTAAATAGAGATATTTGCGGCTGAACAGTGAGCGACACACTCAAACTGCTTTTTTTTAAGATACCAAAGGCCCAAAACTGGATAGTACAGCGATTTGACCCGTGGAACTGCGAAACCACACTGGGATGTCGGGCCTACACAAGACTATTTTCAACAGATATATTTTTGTGTCACAACAGTCAGGAGACACTACTGTTTTTCTTTACGGAAAAAACTACCAAAACCTGAATAATAGAGATTTTTTACGTGGGATGGCAAAACCACAGTTATTGTTTACTGGGGTATACCACACTTTTTAAATAGAGATATTTGCGGCTGAACAGTGAGGGACACACTCAAACTGCTTTTTTTTAAGATACCAAAGGCCCAAAACTGGATAGTACAGCGATTTGACCCGTGGAACTGCGAAACCACACTGGGATGTCGGGCCTACACAAGACTATTTTCAACAGATATATTTTTGTGTCACAACAGTCAGGAGACACTACTGTTTTTCTTTACGGAAAAAACTACCAAAACCTGAATAATAGAGATTTTTTACCGTGGGATGGCAAAACCACAGTTATTGTTTACTGGGGTATACCACACTTTTTTAAATAGAGATATTTGCGGCTGAACAGTGAGCGACACACTCAAACTGCTTTTTTTTAAGATACCAAAGGCCCAAAACTGGATAGTACAGCGATTTGACCTGTGGAACTGCGAAACCACACTGGGATGTCGGGCCTACACAAGACTATTTTCAACAGATATATTTTTGTGTCACAACAGTCAGGAGACACTACTGTTTTTCTTTACGGAAAAAACTACCAAAACCTGAATAATAGAGATTTTTTACCGTGGGATGGCAAAACCACAGTTATTGTTTACTGGGGTATACCACACTTTTTTAAATAGAGATATTTGCGGCTGAACAGTGAGCGACACACTCAAACTGCTTTTTTTTTAGATACCAAAGGCCCAAAACTGGATAGTACAGCGATTTGACCCGTGGAACTGCGAAACCACACTGGGATGTCGGGCCTACACAAGACTATTTTCAACAGATATATTTTTGTGTCACAACAGTCAGGAGACACTACTGTTTTTCTTTACGGAAAAAACTACTAAAACCTGAATAATAGAGATTTTTTACCGTGGGATGGCAAAACCACAGTTATTGTTTACTGGGGTATACCACACTTTTTTAAATAGAGATATTTGCGGCTGAACAGTGAGCGACACACTCAAATTGCTTTTTTTTTAGATACCAAAGGCCCAAAACTGGATAGTACAGCGATTTGACCCGTGGAACTGCGAAACCACACTGGGATGTTGGGCCTACACAAGACTATTTTCAACAGATATATTTTTGTGTCACAACAGTCAGGAGACACTACTGTTTTTCTTTACGGAAAAAACTACCAAAAGCTGAATAATAGAGATTTTTTACCGTGGGATGGCAAAACCACAGTTATTGTTTACTGGGGAATACCACACTTCTTTAAATAGAGATATTTGCGGCTGAACAGTGAGGGACACACTCAAACTGCTTTTTTTTTAGATACCAAAGGCCCAAAACTGGATAGTACAGAGATTTGACCCGTGGAACTGCGAAACCACACTGGGATGTCGGGCCTACACAAGACTATTTTCAACAGATATATTTTTGTGTCACAACAGTCAGGAGACACTACTGTTTTTCTTTACGGAAAAAACTACCAAAACCTGAATAATAGAGATTTTTTACCGTGGGATGGCAAAACCACAGTTATTGTTTACTGGGGTATACCACACTTTTTTAAATAGAGATATTTGCGGCTGAACAGTGAGCGACACACTCAAACTGCTTTTTTTTTAGATACCAAAGGCCCAAAACTGGATAGTACACCGATTTGACCCGTGGAACTGCGAAACCTCACTGGGATGTCGGGCCTACACAAGACTATTTTCAACAGATATATTTTTGTGTCACAACAGTCAGGAGACACTACTGTTTTTCTTTACGGAAAAAACTACCAAAACCTGAATAATAGAGATTTTTTACGTGGGATGGCAAAACCACAGTTATTGTTTACTGGGGTATACCACACTTTTTAAATAGAGATATTTGCGGCTGAACAGTGAGCGACACACTCAAACTGCTTTTTTTTTAGATACTAAAGGCCCAAAACTGGATAGTACAGCGATTTGACCCGTGGAACTGCGAAACCACACTGGGATGTCGGGCCTACACAAGACTATTTTCAACAGATATATTTTTGTGTCACAACAGTCAGGAGACACTACTGTTTTTCTTTACGGAAAAAACTACTAAAACCTGAATAATAGAGATTTTTTACCGTGGGATGGCAAAACCACAGTTATTGTTTACTGGGGTATACCACACTTTTTTAAATAGAGATATTTGCGGCTGAACAGTGAGGGACACACTCAAACTGCTTTTTTTTTAGATACCAAAGGCCCAAAACTGGATAGTACAGAGATTTGACCCGTGGAACTGCGAAACCACACTGGGATGTCGGGCCTACACAAGACTATTTTCAACAGATATATTTTTGTGTCACAACAGTCAGGAGACACTACTGTTTTTCTTTACGGAAAAAACTACCAAAACCTGAATAATAGAGATTTTTTACCGTGGGATGGCAAAACCACAGTTATTGTTTACTGGGGTATACCACACTTTTTTAAATAGAGATATTTGCGGCTGAACAGTGAGGGACACACTCAAACTGCTTTTTTTTTTAGATACCAAAGGCCCAAAACTGGATAGTACAGCGATTTGACCAGTGGAACTGCGAAACCACACTAGGATGTCGGGCCTACACAAGACTATTTTCAACAGATATATTTTTGTGTCACAACAGTCAGGAGACACTACTGTTTTTCTTTACGGAAAAAACTACCAAAACCTGAATAACAGAGATTTTTTACGTGGGATGGCAAGACCACAGTTATTGTTTACTGGGGTATACCACACTTTTTAAATAGAGATATTTGCGGCTGAACAGTGAGGGACACACTCAAACTGCTTTTTTTTTAGATAACAAAGGCCCAAAACTGGATAGTACAGCGATTTGACCCGTGGAACTGCGCAACCACACTGGGATGTCGGGCCTACACAAGACTATTTTCAACAGATATATTTTTGTGTCACAACAGTCAGGAGACACTACTGTTTTTCTTTACGGAAAAAACTACCAAAAGCTGAATAATAGAGATTTTTTACCGTGGGATGGCAAAACCACAGTTATTGTTTACTGGGGTATACCACACTTTTTTAAATATAGATATTTGCGGCTGAACAGTGAGGGACACACTCAAACTGCTTTTTTTTTAGATACCAAAGGCCCAAAACTGGATAGTACAGCGATTTGACCAGTGGAACTGCGAAACCACACTGGGATGTCGGGCCTGCACAAGACTATTTTCAACAGATATATTTTTGTGTCAGGAGACACTACTGTTTTTCTTTACGGAAAAAACTACCAAAACCTGAATAATAGAGATTTTTTACGTGGGATGGCAAAACCACAGTTATTGTTTACTGGGGTATACCACACTTTTTAAATAGAGATATTTGCGGCTGAACAGTGAGCGACACACTCAAACTGCTTTTTTTTAAGATACCAAAGGCCCAAAACTGGATAGTACAGCGATTTGACCCGTGGAACTGCGAAACCACACTGGGATGTCGGGCCTACACAAGACTATTTTCAACAGATATATTTTTGTGTCACAACAGTCAGGAGACACTACTGTTTTTCTTTACGGAAAAAACTACCAAAACCTGAATAATAGAGATTTTTTACCGTGGGATGGCAAAACAACAGTTATTGTTTACTGGGGTATACCACACTTTTTTAAATAGAGATATTTGCGGCTGAACAGTGAGCGACACACTCAAACTGCTTTTTTTTTAGATACCAAAGGCCCAAAACTGGATAGTACAGCGATTTGACCTGTGGAACTGCGAAACCACACTGGGATGTCGGGCCTACACAAGACTATTCTCAACAGATATATTTTTGTGTCACAACAGTCAGGAGACACTACTGTTTTTCTTTACGGAAAAAACTACCAAAAGCTGAATAATAGAGATTTTTTACCGTGGGATGGCAAAACCACAGTTATTGTTTACTGGGGTATACCACACTTTTTTAAATAGAGATATTTGCGGCTGAACAGTGAGGGACACACTCAAACTGCTTTTTTTTTAGATACCAAAGGCCCAAAACTGGATAGTACAGCGATTTGACCCGTGGAACTGCGAAACCACACTGGGATGTCGGGCCTACACAAGACTATTTTCAACAGATATATTTTTGTGTCACAACAGTCAGGAGACACTACTGTTTTTCTTTACGGAAAAAACTACCAAAACCTGAATAATAGAGATTTTTTACCGTGGGATGGCAAAACCACAGTTATTGTTTACTGGGGTATACCACACTTTTTTAAATAGAGATATTTGCGGCTGAACAGTGAGCGACACACTCAAACTGCTTTTTTTTTAGATACCAAAGGCCCAAAACTGGATAGTACACCGATTTGACCCGTGGAACTGCGAAACCACACTGGGATGTCGGGCCTACACAAGACTATTTTCAACAGATATATTTTTGTGTCACAACAGTCAGGAGACACTACTGTTTTTCTTTACGGAAAAAACTACCAAAAGCTGAATAATAGAGATTTTTTACGTGGGATGGCAAAACAACAGTTATTGTTTACTGGGGTATACCACACTTTTTTAAATAGAGATATTTGCGGCTGAACAGTGAGCGACACACTCAAACTGCTTTTTTTTTAGATACCAAAGGCCCAAAACTGGATAGTACAGCGATTTGACCTGTGGAACTGCGAAACCACACTGGGATGTCGGGCCTACACAAGACTATTCTCAACAGATATATTTTTGTGTCACAACAGTCAGGAGACACTACTGTTTTTCTTTACGGAAAACTACCAAAAGCTGAATAATAGAGATTTTTTACCGTGGGATGGCAAAACCACAGTTATTGTTTACTGGGGTATACCACACTTTTTTAAATAGAGATATTTGCGGCTGAACAGTGAGCGACACACTCAAACTGCTTTTTTTTAGATACCAAAGGCCCAAAACTGGATAGTACAGCGATTTGAACCGTGGAACTGCGAAACCACACTGGGATGTTGGGCCTACACAAGACTATTTTCAACAGATATATTTTTGTGTCACAACAGTCAGGAGACACTACTGTTTTTCTTTACGGAAAAAACTACCAAAAGCTGAATAATAGAGATTTTTTTACCGTGGGATGGCAAAACCACAGTTATTGTTTACTGGGGTATACCACACTTTTTTAAATAGAGATATTTGCGGCTGAACAGTGAGGGACACACTCAAACTGCTTTTTTTTAAGATACCAAAGGCCCAAAACTGGATAGTACAGCGATTTGACCCGTGGAACTGCGAAACCACACTGGGATGTCGGGCCTACACAAGACTATTTTCAACAGATATATTTTTGTGTCACAACAGTCAGGAGACACTACTGTTTTTCTTTACGGAAAAAACTACCAAAACCTGAATAATAGAGATTTTTTACCGTGGGATGGCAAAACCACAGTTATTGTTTACTGGGGTATACCACACTTTTTTAAATAGAGATATTTGCGGCTGAACAGTGAGCGACACACTCAAACTGCTTTTTTTTAAGATACCAAAGGCCCAAAACTGGATAGTACAGCGATTTGACCCGTGGAACTGCGAAACCACACTGGGATGTCGGGCCTACACAAGACTATTTTCAACAGATATATTTTTGTGTCACAACAGTCAGGAGACACTACTGTTTTTCTTTACGGAAAAAACTACCAAAACCTGAATAATAGAGATTTTTTACGTGGGATGGCAAAACCACAGTTATTGTTTACTGGGGTATACCACACTTTTTAAATAGAGATATTTGCGGCTGAACAGTGAGGGACACACTCAAACTGCTTTTTTTTAAGATACCAAAGGCCCAAAACTGGATAGTACAGCGATTTGACCCGTGGAACTGCGAAACCACACTGGGATGTCGGGCCTACACAAGACTATTTTCAACAGATATATTTTTGTGTCACAACAGTCAGGAGACACTACTGTTTTTCTTTACGGAAAAAACTACCAAAACCTGAATAATAGAGATTTTTTACCGTGGGATGGCAAAACCACAGTTATTGTTTACTGGGGTATACCACACTTTTTTAAATAGAGATATTTGCGGCTGAACAGTGAGCGACACACTCAAACTGCTTTTTTTTAAGATACCAAAGGCCCAAAACTGGATAGTACAGCGATTTGACCCGTGGAACTGCGAAACCACACTGGGATGTCGGGCCTACACAAGACTATTTTCAACAGATATATTTTTGTGTCACAACAGTCAGGAGACACTACTGTTTTTCTTTACGGAAAAAACTACCAAAACCTGAATAATAGAGATTTTTTACCGTGGGATGGCAAAACCACAGTTATTGTTTACTGGGGTATACCACACTTTTTTAAATAGAGATATTTGCGGCTGAACAGTGAGCGACACACTCAAACTGCTTTTTTTTTAGATACCAAAGGCCCAAAACTGGATAGTACAGCGATTTGACCCGTGGAACTGCGAAACCACACTGGGATGTCGGGCCTACACAAGACTATTTTCAACAGATATATTTTTGTGTCACAACAGTCAGGAGACACTACTGTTTTTCTTTACGGAAAAAACTACTAAAACCTGAATAATAGAGATTTTTTACCGTGGGATGGCAAAACCACAGTTATTGTTTACTGGGGTATACCACACTTTTTTAAATAGAGATATTTGCGGCTGAACAGTGAGCGACACACTCAAATTGCTTTTTTTTTAGATACCAAAGGCCCAAAACTGGATAGTACAGCGATTTGACCCGTGGAACTGCGAAACCACACTGGGATGTTGGGCCTACACAAGACTATTTTCAACAGATATATTTTTGTGTCACAACAGTCAGGAGACACTACTGTTTTTCTTTACGGAAAAAACTACCAAAAGCTGAATAATAGAGATTTTTTACCGTGGGATGGCAAAACCACAGTTATTGTTTACTGGGGTATACCACACTTCTTTAAATAGAGATATTTGCGGCTGAACAGTGAGGGACACACTCAAACTGCTTTTTTTTTAGATACCAAAGGCCCAAAACTGGATAGTACAGAGATTTGACCCGTGGAACTGCGAAACCACACTGGGATGTCGGGCCTACACAAGACTATTTTCAACAGATATATTTTTGTGTCACAACAGTCAGGAGACACTACTGTTTTTCTTTACGGAAAAAACTACCAAAACCTGAATAATAGAGATTTTTTACCGTGGGATGGCAAAACCACAGTTATTGTTTACTGGGGTATACCACACTTTTTTAAATAGAGATATTTGCGGCTGAACAGTGAGCGACACACTCAAACTGCTTTTTTTTTAGATACCAAAGGCCCAAAACTGGATAGTACACCGATTTGACCCGTGGAACTGCGAAACCTCACTGGGATGTCGGGCCTACACAAGACTATTTTCAACAGATATATTTTTGTGTCACAACAGTCAGGAGACACTACTGTTTTTCTTTACGGAAAAAACTACCAAAACCTGAATAATAGAGATTTTTTACGTGGGATGGCAAAACCACAGTTATTGTTTACTGGGGTATACCACACTTTTTAAATAGAGATATTTGCGGCTGAACAGTGAGCGACACACTCAAACTGCTTTTTTTTTAGATACCAAAGGCCCAAAACTGGATAGTACAGCGATTTGACCCGTGGAACTGCGAAACCACACTGGGATGTCGGGCCTACACAAGACTATTTTCAACAGATATATTTTTGTGTCACAACAGTCAGGAGACACTACTGTTTTTCTTTACGGAAAAAACTACTAAAACCTGAATAATAGAGATTTTTTACCGTGGGATGGCAAAACCACAGTTATTGTTTACTGGGGTATACCACACTTTTTTAAATAGAGATATTTGCGGCTGAACAGTGAGGGACACACTCAAACTGCTTTTTTTTTAGATACCAAAGGCCCAAAACTGGATAGTACAGAGATTTGACCCGTGGAACTGCGAAACCACACTGGGATGTCGGGCCTACACAAGACTATTTTCAACAGATATATTTTTGTGTCACAACAGTCAGGAGACACTACTGTTTTTCTTTACGGAAAAAACTACCAAAACCTGAATAATAGAGATTTTTTACCGTGGGATGGCAAAACCACAGTTATTGTTTACTGGGGTATACCACACTTTTTTAAATAGAGATATTTGCGGCTGAACAGTGAGGGACACACTCAAACTGCTTTTTTTTTTAGATACCAAAGGCCCAAAACTGGATAGTACAGCGATTTGACCAGTGGAACTGCGAAACCACACTAGGATGTCGGGCCTACACAAGACTATTTTCAACAGATATATTTTTGTGTCACAACAGTCAGGAGACACTACTGTTTTTCTTTACGAAAAAAACTACCAAAACCTGAATAACAGAGATTTTTTACGTGGGATGGCAAGACCACAGTTATTGTTTACTGGGGTATACCACACTTTTTAAATAGAGATATTTGCGGCTGAACAGTGAGGGACACACTCAAACTGCTTTTTTTTTAGATAACAAAGGCCCAAAACTGGATAGAACAGCGATTTGACCCGTGGAACTGCGCAACCACACTGGGATGTCGGGCCTACACAAGACTATTTTCAACAGATATATTTTTGTGTCACAACAGTCAGGAGACACTACTGTTTTTCTTTACGGAAAAAACTACCAAAAGCTGAATAATAGAGATTTTTTACCGTGGGATGGCAAAACCACAGTTATTGTTTACTGGGGTATACCACACTTTTTTAAATATAGATATTTGCGGCTGAACAGTGAGGGTCACACTCAAACTGCTTTTTTTTTAGATACCAAAGGCCCAAAACTGGATAGTACAGCGATTTGACCAGTGGAACTGCGAAACCACACTGGGATGTCGGGCCTGCACAAGACTATTTTCAACAGATATATTTTTGTGTCAGGAGACACTACTGTTTTTCTTTACGGAAAAAACTACCAAAACCTGAATAATAGAGATTTTTTACGTGGGATGGCAAAACCACAGTTATTGTTTACTGGGGTATACCACACTTTTTAAATAGAGATATTTGCGGCTGAACAGTGAGCGACACACTCAAACTGCTTTTTTTTAAGATACCAAAGGCCCAAAACTGGATAGTACAGCGATTTGACCCGTGGAACTGCGAAACCACACTGGGATGTCGGGCCTACACAAGACTATTTCCAACAGATATATTTTTGTGTCACAACAGTCAGGAGACACTACTGTTTTTCCTTATGGAAAAAACTACCAAAACCTGAATAATAGAGATTTTTTACCGTGGGATGGCAAAACCACAGTTATTGTTTACTGGGGTATACCACACTTTTTTAAATAGAGATATTTGCGGCTGAACAGTGAGCGACACACTCAAACTGCTTTTTTTTTAGATACCAAAGGCCCAAAACTGGATAGTACAGCGATTTGACCCGTGGAACTGCGAAACCACACTGGGATGTCGGGCCTACACAAGACTATTTTCAACAGATATATTTTTCTGTCACAACAGTCAGGAGACACTACTGTTTTTCTTTACGGAAAAAACTACCAAAACCTGAATAATAAAGATTTTTTACCGTGGGATGGCAAAACCACAGTTATTGTTTACTGGGGTATACCACACTTTTTTAAATAGAGATATTTGCGGCTGAACAGTGAGCGACACACTCAAACTGCTTTTTTTTTAGATACCAAAGGCCCAAAACTGGATAGTACAGCGATTTGACCCGTGGAACTGCGAAACCACACTGGGATGTCGGGCCTACACAAGACTATTTTCAACAGATATATTTTTGTGTCACAACAGTCAGGAGATACTACTGTTTTTCTTTACGGAAAAAACTACCAAAACCTGAATAATAGAGATTTTTTACCGTGGGATGGCAAAACCACAGTTATTGTTTACTGGGGTATACCACACTTTTTTAAATAGAGATATTTGCGGCTGAACAGTGAGCGACACCCTCAAACTGCTTTTTTTTTAGATACCAAAGGCCCAAAACTGGATAGTACAGCGATTTGACCTGTGGAACTGCGAAACCACACTGGGATGTGGGGCCTACACAAGACTATTTTCAACAGATATATTTTTGTGTCACAACAGTCAGGAGACACTACTGTTTTTCTTTACGGAAAAAACTACCAAAACCTGAATAATAGAGATTTTTTACCGTGGGATGGCAAAACCACAGTTATTGTTTACTGGGGTATACCACACTTTTTTAAATATAGATATTTGCGGCTGAACAGTGAGGGTCACACTCAAACTGCTTTTTTTTTAGATACCAAAGGCCCAAAACTGGATAGTACAGCGATTTGACCAGTGGAACTGCGAAACCACACTGGGATGTCGGGCCTGCACAAGACTATTTTCAACAGATATATTTTTGTGTCAGGAGACACTACTGTTTTTCTTTACGGAAAAAACTACCAAAACCTGAATAATAGAGATTTTTTACGTGGGATGGCAAAACCACAGTTATTGTTTACTGGGGTATACCACACTTTTTAAATAGAGATATTTGCGGCTGAACAGTGAGCGACACACTCAAACTGCTTTTTTTTAAGATACCAAAGGCCCAAAACTGGATAGTACAGCGATTTGACCCGTGGAACTGCGAAACCACACTGGGATGTCGGGCCTACACAAGACTATTTCCAACAGATATATTTTTGTGTCACAACAGTCAGGAGACACTACTGTTTTTCCTTATGGAAAAAACTACCAAAACCTGAATAATAGAGATTTTTTACCGTGGGATGGCAAAACCACAGTTATTGTTTACTGGGGTATACCACACTTTTTTAAATAGAGATATTTGCGGCTGAACAGTGAGCGACACACTCAAACTGCTTTTTTTTTAGATACCAAAGGCCCAAAACTGGATAGTACAGCGATTTGACCCGTGGAACTGCGAAACCACACTGGGATGTCGGGCCTACACAAGACTATTTTCAACAGATATATTTTTCTGTCACAACAGTCAGGAGACACTACTGTTTTTCTTTACGGAAAAAACTACCAAAACCTGAATAATAAAGATTTTTTACCGTGGGATGGCAAAACCACAGTTATTGTTTACTGGGGTATACCACACTTTTTTAAATAGAGATATTTGCGGCTGAACAGTGAGCGACACACTCAAACTGCTTTTTTTTTAGATACCAAAGGCCCAAAACTGGATAGTACAGCGATTTGACCCGTGGAACTGCGAAACCACACTGGGATGTCGGGCCTACACAAGACTATTTTCAACAGATATATTTTTGTGTCACAACAGTCAGGAGATACTACTGTTTTTCTTTACGGAAAAAACTACCAAAACCTGAATAATAGAGATTTTTTACCGTGGGATGGCAAAACCACAGTTATTGTTTACTGGGGTATACCACACTTTTTTAAATAGAGATATTTGCGGCTGAACAGTGAGCGACACCCTCAAACTGCTTTTTTTTTAGATACCAAAGGCCCAAAACTGGATAGTACAGCGATTTGACCTGTGGAACTGCGAAACCACACTGGGATGTGGGGCCTACACAAGACTATTTTCAACAGATATATTTTTGTGTCACAACAGTCAGGAGACACTACTGTTTTTCTTTACGGAAAAAACTACCAAAACCTGAATAATAGAGATTTTTTACCGTGGGATGGCAAAACCACAGTTATTGTTTACTGGGGTATACCACACTTTTTTAAATAGAGATATTTGCGGCTGAACAGTGAGCGACACACTCAAACTGCTTTTTTTTTAGATACCAAAGGCCCAAAACTGGATAGTACAGCGATTTGACCTGTGGAACTGCGAAACCACACTGGGATGTCGGGCCTACACAAGACTATTTACAACAGATATATTTCTGTGTCACAACAGTCAGGAGACACTACTGTTTTTCTTTACGGAAAAAACTACCAAAACCTGAATAATAGAGACTTTTTACCGTGGGATGGCAAAACCACAGTTATTGTTTACTGGGGTATACCACACTTTTTTAAATAGAGATATTTGCGGCTGAACAGTGAGCGACACACTCAAACTGCTTTTTTTTTAGATACCAAAGGCCCAAAACTGGATAGTACAGCGATTTGACCCGTGGAACTGCGAAACCACACTGGGATGTTGGGCCTACACAAGACTATTTTCAACAGATATATTTTTGTGTCACAACAGTCAGGAGACACTACTGTTTTTCTTTACGGAAAAAACTACCAAAAGCTGAATAATAGAGATTTTTTACCGTGGGATGGCAAAACCACAGTTATTGTTTACTGGGGTATACCACACTTTTTTAAATAGAGATATTTGCGGCTGAACAGTGAGCGGCACACTCAAACTGCTTTTTTTTTAGATACCAAAGGCCCAAAACTGGATAGTACAGTGATTTGACCCGTGGAACTGCGAAACCACACTGGGATGTTGGGTCTACACAAGACTATTTTCAACAGATATATTTTTGTGTCACAACAGTCAGGAGACACTACTGTTTTTCTTTACGGAAAAAACTACCAAAACCTGAATAATAGAGATTTTTTACCGTGGGATGGCAAAACCACAGTTATTGTTTACTGGGGTATACCACACTTTTTTAAATAGAGATATTTGCGGCTGAACAGTGAGGGACACACTCAAACTGCTTTTTTTTTTAGATACCAAAGGCCCAAAACTGGATAGTACAGCGATTTGACCAGTGGAACTGCGAAACCACACTAGGATGTCGGGCCTACACAAGACTATTTTCAACAGATATATTTTTGTGTCACAACAGTCAGGAGACACTACTGTTTTTCTTTACGGAAAAAACTACCAAAACCTGAATAACAGAGATTTTTTACGTGGGATGGCAAGACCACAGTTATTGTTTACTGGGGTATACCACACTTTTTAAATAGAGATATTTGCGGCTGAACAGTGAGGGACACACTCAAACTGCTTTTTTTTTAGATAACAAAGGCCCAAAACTGGATAGTACAGCGATTTGACCCGTGGAACTGCGCAACCACACTGGGATGTCGGGCCTACACAAGACTATTTTCAACAGATATATTTTTGTGTCACAACAGTCAGGAGACACTACTGTTTTTCTTTACGGAAAAAACTACCAAAAGCTGAATAATAGAGATTTTTTACCGTGGGATGGCAAAACCACAGTTATTGTTTACTGGGGTATACCACACTTTTTTAAATATAGATATTTGCGGCTGAACAGTGAGGGACACACTCAAACTGCTTTTTTTTTAGATACCAAAGGCCCAAAACTGGATAGTACAGCGATTTGACCAGTGGAACTGCGAAACCACACTGGGATGTCGGGCCTGCACAAGACTATTTTCAACAGATATATTTTTGTGTCAGGAGACACTACTGTTTTTCTTTACGGAAAAAACTACCAAAACCTGAATAATAGAGATTTTTTACGTGGGATGGCAAAACCACAGTTATTGTTTACTGGGGTATACCACACTTTTTAAATAGAGATATTTGCGGCTGAACAGTGAGCGACACACTCAAACTGCTTTTTTTTTAGATATCAAAGGCCCAAAACTGGATAGTACAGCGATTTGACCCGTGGAACTGCGAAACCACACTGGGATGTTGGGCCTACACAAGACTATTTTCAACAGATATATTTTTGTGTCACAACAGTCAGGAGACACTACTGTTTTTCTTTACGGAAAAAACTACCAAAAGCTGAATAATAGAGATTTTTTACCGCGGGATGGCAAAACCACAGGTATTGTTTACTGGGGTATACCACACTTTTTTAAATAGAGATATTTGCGGCTGAACAGTGAGCGACACACTCAAACTGCTTTTTTTTTAGATACCAAAGGCCCAAAACTGGATAGTACAGCGATTTGACCCGTGGAACTGCGAAACCACACTGGGATGTCAGGCCTACACAAGACTATTTTCAACAGATATATTTTTGTGTCACAACAGTCAGGAGACACTACTGTTTTTCTTTACGGAAAAAACTACCAAAACCTGAATAATAGAGATTTTTTACCGTGGGATGGCAAAACCACAGTTATTGTTTACTGGGGTATACCACACTTTTTTAAATAGAGATATTTGCGGCTGAACAGTGAGCGACACACTCAAACTGCTTTTTTTTTAGATACCAAAGGCCCAAAACTGGATAGTACAGCGATTTGACCTGTGGAACTGCGAAACCACACTGGGATGTCGGGCCTACACAAGACTATTTTTAACAGATATATTTTTGTGTCACAACAGTCAGGAGACATTACTGTTTTTCTTTACGGAAAAAACTACCAAAACCTGAATAATAGAGATTTTTTACCGTGGGATGGCAAAACCACAGTTATTGTTTACTGGGGTATACCACACTTTTTTAAATAGAGATATTTGCGGCTGAACAGTGAGCGACACACTCAAACTGCTTTTTTTTTAGATACCAAAGGCCCAAAACTGGATAGTACAGCGATTTGACCCGTGGAACTGCGAAACCACACTGGGATGTCGGGCCTACACAAGACTATTTTCAACAGATATATTTTTGTGTCACAACAGTCAGGAGATACTACTGTTTTTCTTTACGGAAAAAACTACCAAAACCTGAATAATAGAGATTTTTTACTGTGGGATGGCAAAACCACAGTTATTGTTTACTGGGGTATACCACACTTTTTTAAATAGAGATATTTGCGGCTGAACAGTGAGCGACACCCTCAAACTGCTTTTTTTTTAGATACCAAAGGCCCAAAACTGGATAGTACAGCGATTTGACCTGTGGAACTGCGAAACCACACTGGGATGTCGGGCCTACACAAGACTATTTTCAACAGATATATTTTTGTGTCACAACAGTCAGGAGACACTACTGTTTTTCTTTACGGAAAAAACTACCAAAACCTGAATAATAGAGATTTTTTACCGTGGGATGGCAAAACCACAGTTATTGTTTACTGGGGTATACCACACTTTTTTAAATAGAGATATTTGCGGCTGAACAGTGAGCGACACACTCAAACTGCTTTTTTTTTAGATACCAAAGGCCCAAAACTGGATAGTACAGCGATTTGACCTGTGGAACTGCGAAACCACACTGGGATGTCGGGCCTACACAAGACTATTTTCAACAGATATATTTTTGTGTCACAACAGTCAGGAGACACTACTGTTTTTCTTTACGGAAAAAACTACCTAAAGCTGAATAATAGAGATTTTTTACCGTGGGATGGCAAAACCACAGTTATTGTTTACTGGGGTATACCACACTTTTTTAAATAGAGATATTTGCGGCTGAACAGTGAGCGACACACTCAAACTGCTTTTTTTTTAGATACCAAAGGCCCAAAACTGGATAGTACAGCGATTTGACCAGTGGAACTGCGAAACCACACTGGGATGTCGGGCCTACACAAGACTATTTTCAACAGATATATTTTTGTGTCACAACAGTCAGGAGACACTACTGTTTTTCTTTACGGAAAAAACTACCAAAAGCTGAATAATAGAGATTTTTTACGTGGGATGGCAAAACCACAGTTATTGTTTACTGGGGTATACCACACTTTTTAAATAGAGATATTTGCGGCTGAACAGTGAGCGACACACTCAAACTGCTTTTTTTTTAGATACCAAAGGCCCAAAACTGGATAGTACAGCGATTTGACCCGTGGAACTGCGAAACCACACTGGGATGTCGGGCCTACACAAGACTATTTTCAACAGATATATTTTTGTGTCACAACAGTCAGGAGACACTACTGTTTTTCTTTACGGAAAAAACTACCAAAACCAGAATAATAAAGATTTTTTACCGTGGGATGGCAAAACCACAGTTATTGTTTACTGGGGTATACCACACTTTTTTAAATATAGATATTTGCGGCTGAACAGTGAGGGACACACTCAAACTGCTTTTTTTTTTAGATACCAAAGGCCCAAAACTGGATAGTACAGCGATTTGACCAGTGGAACTGCGAAACCACACTGGGATGTCGGGCCTACACAAGACTATTTCCAACAGATATATTTTTGTGTCACAACAGTCAGGAGACATTACTGTTTTTCTTTACGGAAAAAACTACCAAAACCTGAATAATAGAGATTTTTTACCGTGGGATGGCAAAACCACAGTTATTGTTTACTGGGGTATACCACACTTTTTTAAATAGAGATATTTGCGGCTGAACAGTGAGCGACACACTCAAACTGCTTTTTTTTTAGATACCAAAGGCCCAAAACTGGATAGTACAGCGATTTGACCCGTGGAACTGCGAAACCACACTGGGATGTCGGGCCTACACAAGACTATTTTCAACAGATATATTTTTGTGTCACAACAGTCAGGAGATACTACTGTTTTACTTTACGGAAAAAACTACCAAAACCTGAATAATAGAGATTTTTTACCGTGGGATGGCAAAACCACAGTTATTGTTTACTGGGGTATACCACACTTTTTTAAATAGAGATATTTGCGGCTGAACAGTGAGCGACACCCTCAAACTGCTTTTTTTTTAGATACCAAAGGCCCAAAACTGGATAGTACAGCGATTTGACCTGTGGAACTGCGAAACCACACTGGGATGTGGGGCCTACACAAGACTATTTTCAACAGATATATTTTTGTGTCACAACAGTCAGGAGACACTACTGTTTTTCTTTACGGAAAAAACTACCAAAACCTGAATAATAGAGATTTTTTACCGTGGGATGGCAAAACCACAGTTATTGTTTACTGGGGTATACCACACTTTTTTAAATAGAGATATTTGCGGCTGAACAGTGAGCGACACACTCAAACTGCTTTTTTTTTAGATACCAAAGGCCCAAAACTGGATAGTACAGCGATTTGACCTGTGGAACTGCGAAACCACACTGGGATGTCGGGCCTACACAAGACTATTTACAACAGATATATTTCTGTGTCACAACAGTCAGGAGACACTACTGTTTTTCTTTACGGAAAAAACTACCAAAACCTGAATAATAGAGACTTTTTACCGTGGGATGGCAAAACCACAGTTATTGTTTACTGGGGTATACCACACTTTTTTAAATAGAGATATTTGCGGCTGAACAGTGAGCGACACACTCAAACTGCTTTTTTTTTAGATACCAAAGGCCCAAAACTGGATAGTACAGCGATTTGACCCGTGGAACTGCGAAACCACACTGGGATGTCGGGTCTACACAAGACTATTTTCAACAGATATATTTTTGTGTCACAACAGTCAGGAGACACTACTGTTTTTCTTTTCGGAAAAAACTACCAAAAGCTGAATAATAGAGATTTTTTACCGTGGGATGGCAAAACCACAGTTATTGTTTACTGGGGTATACCACACTTTTTTAAATAGAGATATTTGCGGCTGAACAGTGAGCGACACACTCAAACTGCTTTTTTTTTAGATACCAAAGGCCCAAAACTGGATAGTACAGCGATTTGACCCGTGGAACTGCGAAACCACACTGGGATGTTGGGCCTACACAAGACTATTTTCAACAGATATATTTTTGTGTCACAACAGTCAGGAGACACTACTGTTTTTCTTTACGGAAAAAACTACCAAAAGCTGAATAATAGAGATTTTTTACCGTGGGATGGCAAAACCACAGTTATTGTTTACTGGGGTATACCACACTTTTTTAAATAGAGATATTTGCGGCTGAACAGTGAGCGGCACACTCAAACTGCTTTTTTTTTAGATACCAAAGGCCCAAAACTGGATAGTACAGTGATTTGACCCGTGGAACTGCGAAACCACACTGGGATGTTGGGTCTACACAAGACTATTTTCAACAGATATATTTTTGTGTCACAACAGTCAGGAGACACTACTGTTTTTCTTTACGGAAAAAACTACCAAAACCTGAATAATAGAGATTTTTTACCGTGGGATGGCAAAACCACAGTTATTGTTTACTGGGGTATACCACACTTTTTTAAATAGAGATATTTGCGGCTGAACAGTGAGCGACACACTCAAACTGCTTTTTTTTTAGATACCAAAGGCCCAAAACTGGATAGTACAGCGATTTGACCCGTGGAACTGCGAAACCACACTGGGATGTCGGGCCTACACAAGACTATTTTCAACAGATATATTTTTGTGTCACAACAGTCAGGAGACACTACTGTTTTTCGTTACGGAAAAAACTACCAAAACCTGAATAATAGAGATTGTTTACCGTGGGATGGCAAAACCACAGTTATTGTTTACTGGGGTATACCACACTTTTTTAAATAGAGATATTTGCGGCTGAACAGTGAGCGACACACTCAAACTGCTTTTTTTTTACATACCAAAGGCCCAAAACTGGATAGTACAGCGATTTGACCTGTGGAACTGCGAAACCACACTGGGATGTCGGGCCTACACAAGACTATTTACAACAGATATATTTCTGTGTCACAACAGTCAGGAGACACTACTGTTTTTCTTTACGGAAAAAACTACCAAAACCTGAATAATAGAGACTTTTTACCGTGGGATGGCAAAACCACAGTTATTGTTTACTGGGGTATACCACACTTTTTTAAATAGAGATATTTGCGGCTGAACAGTGAGCGACACACTCAAACTGCTTTTTTTTTAGATACCAAAGGCCCAAAACTGGATAGTACAGCGATTTGACCCGTGGAACTGCGAAACCACACTGGGATGTCGGGTCTACACAAGACTATTTTCAACAGATATATTTTTGTGTCACAACAGTCAGGAGACACTACTGTTTTTCTTTACGGAAAAAACTACCAAAAGCTGAATAATAGAGATTTTTTACCGTGGGATGGCAAAACCACAGTTATTGTTTACTGGGGTATACCACACTTTTTTAAATAGAGATATTTGCGGCTGAACAGTGAGCGACACACTCAAACTGCTTTTTTTTTAGATACCAAAGGCCCAAAACTGGATAGTACAGCGATTTGACCCGTGGAACTGCGAAACCACACTGGGATGTTGGGCCTACACAAGACTATTTTCAACAGATATATTTTTGTGTCACAACAGTCAGGAGACACTACTGTTTTTCTTTACGGAAAAAACTACCAAAAGCTGAATAATAGAGATTTTTTACCGTGGGATGGCAAAACCACAGTTATTGTTTACTGGGGTATACCACACTTTTTTAAATAGAGATATTTGCGGCTGAACAGTGAGCGACACACTCAAACTGCTTTTTTTTTAGATACCAAAGGCCCAAAACTGGATAGTACAGCGATTTGACCCGTGGAACTGCGAAACCACACTGGGATGTTGGGCCTACACAAGACTATTTTCAACAGATATATTTTTGTGTCACAACAGTCAGGAGACACTACTGTTTTTCTTTACGGAAAAAACTACCAAAAGCTGAATAATAGAGATTTTTTACCGTGGGATGGCAAAACCACAGTTATTGTTTACTGGGGTATACCACACTTTTTTAAATAGAGATATTTGCGGCTGAACAGTGAGCGGCACACTCAAACTGCTTTTTTTTTAGATACCAAAGGCCCAAAACTGGATAGTACAGTGATTTGACCCGTGGAACTGCGAAACCACACTGGGATGTTGGGTCTACACAAGACTATTTTCAACAGATATATTTTTGTGTCACAACAGTCAGGAGACACTACTGTTTTTCTTTACGGAAAAAACTACCAAAACCTGAATAATAGAGATTTTTTACCGTGGGATGGCAAAACCACAGTTATTGTTTACTGGGGTATACCACACTTTTTTAAATAGAGATATTTGCGGCTGAACAGTGAGCGACACACTCAAACTGCTTTTTTTTTAGATAAAAAAGGCCCAAAACTGGATAGTACAGCGATTTGACCCGTGGAACTGCGAAACCACACTGGGATGTCGGGCCTACACAAGACTATTTTCAACAGATATATTTTTGTGTCACAACAGTCAGGAGACACTACTGTTTTTCGTTACGGAAAAAACTACCAAAACCTGAATAATAGAGATTGTTTACCGTGGGATGGCAAAACCACAGTTATTGTTTACTGGGGTATACCACACTTTTTTAAATAGAGATATTTGCGGCTGAACAGTGAGCGACACACTCAAACTGCTTTTTTTTTACATACCAAAGGCCCAAAACTGGATAGTACAGCGATTTGACCCGTGGAACTGCGAAACCACACTGGGATGTCGGGCCTACACAAGACTATTTTCAACAGATATATTTTTGTGTCACAACAGTCAGGAGACACTACTGTTTTTCTTTACGGAAAAAACTACCAAAAGCTGAATAATAGAGATTTTTTACCGTGGGATGGCAAAACCACAGTTATTGTTTACTGGGGTATACCACACTTTTTTAAATATAGATATTTGCGGCTGAACAGTGAGGGACACACTCAAACTGCTTTTTTTTTAGATACCAAAGGCCCAAAACTGGATAGTACAGCGATTTGACCAGTGGAACTGCGAAACCACACTGGGATGTCGGGCCTACACAAGACTATTTCCAACAGATATATTTTTGTGTCACAACAGTCAGGAGACACTACTGTTTTTCTTTACGGAAAAAACTACCAAAACCTGAATAATAGAGACTTTTTACCGTGGGATGGCAAAACCACAGTTATTGTTTACTGGGGTATACCACACTTTTTTAAATAGAGATATTTGCGGCTGAACAGTGAGCGACACACTCAAACTGCTTTTTTTTTAGATACCAAAGGCCCAAAACTGGATAGTACAGCGATTTGACCCGTGGAACTGCGAAACCACACTGGGATGTCGGGCCTACACAAGACTATTTTCAACAGATATATTTTTGTGTCACAACAGTCAGGAGACACTACTGTTTTTCGTTACGGGAAAAACTACCAAAACCTGAATAATAGAGATTGTTTACCGTGGGATGGCAAAACCACAGTTATTGTTTACTGGGGTATACCACACTTTTTTAAATAGAGATATTTGCGGCTGAACAGTGAGCGACACACTCAAACTGCTTTTTTTTTACATACCAAAGGCCCAAAACTGGATAGTACAGCGATTTGACCTGTGGAACTGCGAAACCACACTGGGATGTCGGGCCTACACAAGACTATTTACAACAGATATATTTCTGTGTCACAACAGTCAGGAGACACTACTGTTTTTCTTTACGGAAAAAACTACCAAAACCTGAATAATAGAGACTTTTTACCGTGGGATGGCAAAACCACAGTTATTGTTTACTGGGGTATACCACACTTTTTTAAATAGAGATATTTGCGGCTGAACAGTGAGCGACACACTCAAACTGCTTTTTTTTTAGATACCAAAGGCCCAAAACTGGATAGTACAGCGATTTGACCCGTGGAACTGCGAAACCACACTGGGATGTCGGGTCTACACAAGACTATTTTCAACAGATATATTTTTGTGTCACAACAGTCAGGAGACACTACTGTTTTTCTTTACGGAAAAAACTACCAAAAGCTGAATAATAGAGATTTTTTACCGTGGGATGGCAAAACCACAGTTATTGTTTACTGGGGTATACCACACTTTTTTAAATAGAGATATTTGCGGCTGAACAGTGAGCGACACACTCAAACTGCTTTTTTTTTAGATACCAAAGGCCCAAAACTGGATAGTACAGCGATTTGACCCGTGGAACTGCGAAACCACACTGGGATGTTGGGCCTACACAAGACTATTTTCAACAGATATATTTTTGTGTCACAACAGTCAGGAGACACTACTGTTTTTCTTTACGGAAAAAACTACCAAAAGCTGAATAATAGAGATTTTTTACCGTGGGATGGCAAAACCACAGTTATTGTTTACTGGGGTATACCACACTTTTTTAAATAGAGATATTTGCGGCTGAACAGTGAGCGACACACTCAAACTGCTTTTTTTTTAGATACCAAAGGCCCAAAACTGGATAGTACAGCGATTTGACCCGTGGAACTGCGAAACCACACTGGGATGTTGGGCCTACACAAGACTATTTTCAACAGATATATTTTTGTGTCACAACAGTCAGGAGACACTACTGTTTTTCTTTACGGAAAAAACTACCAAAAGCTGAATAATAGAGATTTTTTACCGTGGGATGGCAAAACCACAGTTATTGTTTACTGGGGTATACCACACTTTTTTAAATAGAGATATTTGCGGCTGAACAGTGAGCGGCACACTCAAACTGCTTTTTTTTTAGATACCAAAGGCCCAAAACTGGATAGTACAGAGATTTGACCCGTGGAACTGCGAAACCACACTGGGATGTTGGGTCTACACAAGACTATTTTCAACAGATATATTTTTGTGTCACAACAGTCAGGAGACACTACTGTTTTTCTTTACGGAAAAAACTACCAAAACCTGAATAATAGAGATTTTTTACCGTGGGATGGCAAAACCACAGTTATTGTTTACTGGGGTATACCACACTTTTTTAAATAGAGATATTTGCGGCTGAACAGTGAGCGACACACTCAAACTGCTTTTTTTTTAGATACCAAAGGCCCAAAACTGGATAGTACAGCGATTTGACCCGTGGAACTGCGAAACCACACTGGGATGTCGGGCCTACACAAGACTATTTTCAACAGATATATTTTTGTGTCACAACAGTCAGGAGACACTACTGTTTTTCGTTACGGAAAAAACTACCAAAACCTGAATAATAGAGATTGTTTACCGTGGGATGGCAAAACCACAGTTATTGTTTACTGGGGTATACCACACTTTTTTAAATAGAGATATTTGCGGCTGAACAGTGAGCGACACACTCAAACTGCTTTTTTTTTACATACCAAAGGCCCAAAACTGGATAGTACAGCGATTTGACCCGTGGAACTGCGAAACCACACTGGGATGTCGGGCCTACACAAGACTATTTTCAACAGATATATTTTTGTGTCACAACAGTCAGGAGACACTACGGTTTTTCTTTACGGAAAAAACTACCAAAAGCTGAATAATAGAGATTTTTTACCGTGGGATGGCAAAACCACAGTTATTGTTTACTGGGGTATACCACACTTTTTTAAATATAGATATTTGCGGCTGAACAGTGAGGGACACACTCAAACTGCCTTTTTTTTAGATACCAAAGGCCCAAAACTGGATAGTACAGCGATTTGACCAGTGGAACTGCGAAACCACACTGGGATGTCGGGCCTACACAAGACTATTTCCAACAGATATATTTTTGTGTCACAACAGTCAGGAGACACTACTGTTTTTCTTTACGGAAAAAACTACCAAAACCTGAATAATAGAGACTTTTTACCGTGGGATGGCAAAACCACAGTTATTGTTTACTGGGGTATACCACACTTTTTTAAATAGAGATATTTGCGGCTGAACAGTGAGCGACACACTCAAACTGCTTTTTTTTTAGATACCAAAGGCCCAAAACTGGATAGTACAGCGATTTGACCCGTGGAACTGCGAAACCACACTGGGATGTCGGGTCTACACAAGACTATTTTCAACAGATATATTTTTGTGTCACAACAGTCAGGAGACACTACTGTTTTTCTTTACGGAAAAAACTACCAAAAGCTGAATAATAGAGATTTTTTACCGTGGGATGGCAAAACCACAGTTATTGTTTACTGGGGTATACCACACTTTTTTAAATAGAGATATTTGCGGCTGAACAGTGAGCGACACACTCAAACTGCTTTTTTTTTAGATACCAAAGGCCCAAAACTGGATAGTACAGCGATTTGACCAGTGGAACTGCGAAACCACACTGGGATGTTGGGCCTACACAAGACTATTTTCAACAGATATATTTTTGTGTCACAACAGTCAGGAGACATTACTGTTTTTCTTTACGGAAAAAACTACCAAAACCTGAATAATAGAGATTTTTTACCGTGGGATGGCAAAACCACAGTTATTGTTTACTGGGGTATACCACACTTTTTTAAATAGAGATATTTGCGGCTGAACAGTGAGCGACACACTCAAACTGCTTTTTTTTTAGATACCAAAGGCCCAAAACTGGATAGTACAGCGATTTGACCCGTGGAACTGCGAAACCACACTGGGATGTCGGGCCTACACAAGACTATTTTCAACAGATATATTTTTGTGTCACAACAGTCAGGAGATACTACTGTTTTTCTTTACGGAAAAAACTACCAAAACCTGAATAATAGAGATTTTTTACCGTGGGATGGCAAAACCACAGTTATTGTTTACTGGGGTATACCACACTTTTTTAAATAGAGATATTTGCGGCTGAACAGTGAGCGACACCCTCAAACTGCTTTTTTTTTAGATACCAAAGGCCCAAAACTGGATAGTACAGCGATTTGACCTGTGGAACTGCGAAACCACACTGGGATGTGGGGCCTACACAAGACTATTTTCAACAGATATATTTTTGTGTCACAACAGTCAGGAGACACTACTGTTTTTCTTTACGGAAAAAACTACCAAAACCTGAATAATAGAGATTTTTTACCGTGGGATGGCAAAACCACAGTTATTGTTTACTGGGGTATACCACACTTTTTTAAATAGAGATATTTGCGGCTGAACAGTGAGCGACACACTCAAACTGCTTTTTTTTTACATACCAAAGGCCCAAAACTGGATAGTACAGCGATTTGACCTGTGGAACTGCGAAACCACACTGGGATGTCGGGCCTACACAAGACTATTTACAACAGATATATTTCTGTGTCACAACAGTCAGGAGACACTACTGTTTTTCTTTACGGAAAAAACTACCAAAAGCTGAATAATAGAGATTTTTTACCGTGGGATGGCAAAACCACAGTTATTGTTTACTGGGGTATACCACACTTTTTTAAATAGAGATATTTGCGGCTGAACAGTGAGCGACACACTCAAACTGCTTTTTTTTTAGATACCAAAGGCCCAAAACTGGATAGTACAGCGATTTGACCCGTGGAACTGCGAAACCACACTGGGATGTCGGGTCTACACAAGACTATTTTCAACAGATATATTTTTGTGTCACAACAGTCAGGAGACACTACTGTTTTTCTTTACGGAAAAAACTACCAAAAGCTGAATAATAGAGATTTTTTACCGTGGGATGGCAAAACCACAGTTATTGTTTACTGGGGTATACCACGCTTTTTTAAATAGAGATATTTGCGGCTGAACAGTGAGCGACACACTCAAACTGCTTTTTTTTTAGATACCAAAGGCCCAAAACTGGATAGTACAGCGATTTGACCCGTGGAACTGCGAAACCACACTGGGATGTTGGGCCTACACAAGACTATTTTCAACAGATATATTTTTGTGTCACAACAGTCAGGAGACACTACTGTTTTTCTTTACGGAAAAAACTACCAAAAGCTGAATAATAGAGATTTTTTACCGTGGGATGGCAAAACCACAGTTATTGTTTACTGGGGTATACCACACTTTTTTAAATAGAGATATTTGCGGCTGAACAGTGAGCGACACACTCAAACTGCTTTTTTTTTAGATACCAAAGGCCCAAAACTGGATAGTACAGCGATTTGACCCGTGGAACTGCGATACCACACTGGGATGTTGGGCCTACACAAGACTATTTTCAACAGATATATTTTTGTGTCACAACAGTCAGGAGACACTACTGTTTTTCTTTACGGAAAAAACTACCAAAAGCTGAATAATAGAGATTTTTTACCGTGGGATGGCAAAACCACAGTTATTGTTTACTGGGGTATACCACACTTTTTTAAATAGAGATATTTGCGGCTGAACAGTGAGCGGCACACTCAAACTGCTTTTTTTTTAGATACCAAAGGCCCAAAACTGGATAGTACAGTGATTTGACCCGTGGAACTGCGAAACCACACTGGGATGTTGGGTCTACACAAGACTATTTTCAACAGATATATTTTTGTGTCACAACAGTCAGGAGACACTACTGTTTTTCTTTACGGAAAAAACTACCAAAACCTGAATAATAGAGATTTTTTACCGTGGGATGGCAAAACCACAGTTATTGTTTACTGGGGTATACCACACTTTTTTAAATAGAGATATTTGCGGCTGAACAGTGAGCGACACACTCAAACTGCTTTTTTTTTAGATACCAAAGGCCCAAAACTGGATAGTACAGCGATTTGACCCGTGGAACTGCGAAACCACACTGGGATGTCGGGCCTACACAAGACTATTTTCAACAGATATATTTTTGTGTCACAACAGTCAGGAGACACTACTGTTTTTCGTTACGGAAAAAACTACCAAAACCTGAATAATAGAGATTGTTTACCGCGGGATGGCAAAACCACAGTTATTGTTTACTGGGGTATACCACACTTTTTTAAATAGAGATATTTGCGGCTGAACAGTGAGCGACACACTCAAACTGCTTTTTTTTTACATACCAAAGGCCCAAAACTGGATAGTACAGCGATTTGACCCGTGGAACTGCGAAACCACACTGGGATGTCGGGCCTACACAAGACTATTTTCAACAGATATATTTTTGTGTCACAACAGTCAGGAGACACTACTGTTTTTCTTTACGGAAAAAACTACCAAAAGCTGAATAATAGAGATTTTTTACCGTGGGATGGCAAAACCACAGTTATTGTTTACTGGGGTATACCACACTTTTTTAAATAGAGATATTTGCGGCTGAACAGTGAAAAACACACTCAAACTGCTTTTTTTTTAGATACCAAAGGCCCAAAACTGGATAGTACAGCGATTTGACCCGTGGAACTGCGAAACCACACTGGGATGTCGGGCCTACACAAGACTATTTTCAACAGATATATTTTTGTGTCACAACAGTCAGGAGACACTACTGTTTTTCTTTACGGAAAAACTACCAAAACCTGAATAATAGAGATTTTTTACCGTGGGATGGCAAAACCACAGTTATTGTTTACTGGGGTATACCACACTTTTTTAAATAGAGATATTTGCGGCTGAACAGTGAGCGACACACTCAAACTGCTTTTTTTTTAGATACCAAAGGCCCAAAACTGGATAGTACAGCGATTTGACCCGTGGAACTGCGAAACCACACTGGGATGTCGGGCCTACACAAGACTATTTTCAACAGATATATTTTTGTGTCACAACAGTCAGGAGACACTACTGTTTTTCTTTACGGAAAAAACTACCAAAACTTGAATAATAGAGATTTTTTACCGTGGGATGGCAAAACCACAGTTATTGTTTACTGGGGTATACCACACTTTTTTAAATAGAGATATTTGCGGCTGAACAGTGAGCGACACACTCAAACTGCTTTTTTTTTTAGATACCAAAGGCCCAAAACTGGATAGTACAGCGATTTGACCCGTGTAACTGCGAAACCACACTGGGATGTCGGGCCTACACAAGACTATTTTCAACAGATATATTTTTGTGTCACAACAGTCAGGAGACACTACTGTTTTTCTTTACGGAAAAAACTACCAAAAGCTGAATAATAGAAATTTTTTACCGTGGGATGGCAAAACCACAGTTATTGTTTACTGGGGTATACCACACTTTTTTAAATAGAGATATTTGCGGCTGAACAGTGAGCGACACACTCAAACTGCTTTTTTTTTAGATACCAAAGGCCCAAAACTGGATAGTACAGCGATTTGACCCGTGGAACTGCGAAACCACACTGGGATGTTGGGCCTACACAAGACTATTTTCAACAGATATATTTTTGTGTCACAACAGTCAGGAGACACTACTGTTTTTCTTTATGGAAAAAACTACCAAAAGCTGAATAATAGAGATTTTTTACTGTGGGATGGCAAAACCACAGTTATTGTTTACTGGGGTATACCACACTTTTTTAAATAGAGATATTTGCGGCTGAACAGTGAGGGACACACTCAAACTGCTTTTTTTTTAGATACCAAAGGCCCAAAACTGGATAGTACAGCGATTTGACCTGTGGAACTGCGAAACCACACAAGGATGTCGGGCCTACACAAGACTATTTTCAACAGATATATTTTTGTGTCACAACAGTCAGGAGACACTACTGTTTTTCGTTACGGAAAAAACTACCAAAAGCTGAATAATAGAGATTTTTTACCGTGGGATGGCAAAACCACAGTTATTGTTTACTAGGGTATACCACACTTTTTTAAATAGAGATATTTGCGGCTGAACAGTGAGCGACACACTCAAACTGCTTTTTTTTTAGATACCAAAGGCCCAAAACTGGATAGTACAGCGATTTGACCCGTGGAACTGCGAAACCACACTGGGATGTCGGGCCTACACAAGACTATTTTCAACAGATATATTTTTGTGTCACAACAGTCAGGAGACACTACTGTTTGTCGTTACGGAAAAAACTACCAAAACCTGAATAATAGAGATTGTTTACCGTGGGATGGCAAAACCACAGTTATTGTTTACTGGGGTATACCACACTTTTTTAAATAGAGATATTTGCGGCTGAACAGTGAGCGACACACTCAAACTGCTTTTTTTTTACATACCAAAGGCCCAAAACTGGATAGTACAGCGATTTGACCCGTGGAACTGCGAAACCACACTGGGATGTCGGGCCTACACAAGACTATTTTCAACAGATATATTTTTGTGTCACAACAGTCAGGAGACACTACTGTTTTTCTTTACGGAAAAAACTACCAAAAGCTGAATAATAGAGATTTTTTACCGTGGGATGGCAAAACCACAGTTATTGTTTACTGGGGTATACCACACTTTTTTAAATAGAGATATTTGCGGCTGAACAGTGAGCGACACACTCAAACTGCTTTTTTTTTACATACCAAAGGCCCAAAACTGGATAGTACAGCGATTTGACCCGTGGAACTGCGAAACCACACTGGGATGTCGGGCCTACACAAGACTATTTTCAACAGATATATTTTTGTGTCACAACAGTCAGTAGACACTACTGTTTTTCTTTACGGAAAAAACTACCAAAAGCTGAATAATAGAGATTTTTTACCGTGGGATGGCAAAACCACAGTTATTGTTTACTGGGGTATACCACACTTTTTTAAATAGAGATATTTGCGGCTGAACAGTGAGCGGCACACTCAAACTGCTTTTTTTTTAGATACCAAAGGCCCAAAACTGGATAGTACAGTGATTTGACCCGTGGAACTGCGAAACCACACTGGGATGTTGGGTCTACACAAGACTATTTTCAACAGATATATTTTTGTGTCACAACAGTCAGGAGACACTACTGTTTTTCTTTACGGAAAAAACTACCAAAACCTGAATAATAGAGATTTTTTACCGTGGGATGGCAAAACCACAGTTATTGTTTACTGGGGTATACCACACTTTTTTAAATAGAGATATTTGCGGCTGAACAGTGAGCGACACATTCAAACTGCTTTTTTTTTAGATACCAAAGGCCCAAAACTGGATAGTACAGCGATTTGACCCGTGGAACTGCGAAACCACACTGGGATGTTGGGCCTACACAAGACTATTTTCAACAGATATATTTTTGTGTCACAACAGTCAGGAGACACTACTGTTTTTCTTTACGGAAAAAACTACCAAAAGCTGAATAATAGAGATTTTTTACCGTGGGATGGCAAAACCACAGTTATTGTTTACTGGGGTATACCACACTTTTTTAAATAGAGATATTTGCGGCTGAACAGTGAGCGGCACACTCAAACTGCTTTTTTTTTAGATACCAAAGGCCCAAAACTGGATAGTACAGTGATTTGACCCGTGGAACTGCGAAACCACACTGGGATGTTGGGTCTACACAAGACTATTTTCAACAGATATATTTTTGTGTCACAACAGTCAGGAGACACTACTGTTTTTCTTTACGGAGAAAACTACCAAAACCTGAATAATAGAGATTTTTTACCGTGGGATGGCAAAACCACAGTTATTGTTTACTGGGGTATACCACACTTTTTTAAATAGAGATATTTGCGGCTGAACAGTGAGCGACACACTCAAACTGCTTTTTTTTTAGATACCAAAGGCCCAAAACTGGATAGTACAGCGATTTGACCCGTGGAACTGCGAAACCACACTGGGATGTCGGGCCTACACAAGACTATTTTCAACAGATATATTTTTGTGTCACAACAGTCAGGAGACACTACTGTTTTTCGTTACGGAAAAAACTACCAAAACCTGAATAATAGAGATTGTTTACCGTGGGATGGCAAAACCACAGTTATTGTTTACTGGGGTATACCACACTTTTTTAAATAGAGATATTTGCGGCTGAACAGTGAGCGACACACTCAAACTGCTTTTTTTTTACATACCAAAGGCCCAAAACTGGATAGTACAGCGATTTGACCCGTGGAACTGCGAAACCACACTGGGATGTCGGGCCTACACAAGACTATTTTCAACAGATATATTTTTGTGTCACAACAGTCAGGAGACACTACTGTTTTTCTTTACGGAAAAAACTACCAAAAGCTGAATAATAGAGATTTTTTACCGTGGGATGGCAAAACCACAGTTATTGTTTACTGGGGTATACCACACTTTTTTAAATAGAGATATTTGCGGCTGAACAGTGAGCGACACACTCAAACTGCTTTTTTTTTAGATACCAAAGGCCCAAAACTGGATAGTACAGCGATTTGACCCGTGGAACTGCGAAACCACACTGGGATGTTGGGCCTACACAAGACTATTTTCAACAGATATATTTTTGTGTCACAACAGTCAGGAGACACTACTGTTTTTCTTTATTGAAAAAACTACCAAAAGCTGAATAATAGAGATTTTTTACTGTGGGATGGCAAAACCACAGTTATTGTTTACTGGGGTATACCACACTTTTTTAAATAGAGATATTTGCGGCTGAACAGTGAGGGACACACTCAAACTGCTTTTTTTTTAGATACCAAAGGCCCAAAACTGGATAGTACAGCGATTTGACCTGTGGAACTGCGAAACCACACAAGGATGTCGGGCCTACACAAGACTATTTTCAACAGATATATTTTTGTGTCACAACAGTCAGGAGACACTACTGTTTTTCGTTACGGAAAAAACTACCAAAAGCTGAATAATAGAGATTTTTTACCGTGGGATGGCAAAACCACAGTTATTGTTTACTGGGGTATACCACACTTTTTTAAATAGAGATATTTGCGGCTGAACAGTGAGCGACACACTCAAACTGCTTTTTTTTTAGATACCAAAGGCCCAAAACTGGATAGTACAGCGATTTGACCCGTGGAACTGCGAAACCACACTGGGATGTCGGGCCTACACAAGACTATTTTCAACAGATATATTTTTGTGTCACAACAGTCAGGAGACACTACTGTTTGTCGTTACGGAAAAAACTACCAAAACCTGAATAATAGAGATTGTTTACCGTGGGATGGCAAAACCACAGTTATTGTTTACTGGGGTATACCACACTTTTTTAAATAGAGATATTTGCGGCTGAACAGTGAGCGACACACTCAAACTGCTTTTTTTTTACATACCAAAGGCCCAAAACTGGATAGTACAGCGATTTGACCCGTGGAACTGCGAAACCACACTGGGATGTCGGGCCTACACAAGACTATTTTCAACAGATATATTTTTGTGTCACAACAGTCAGGAGACACTACTGTTTTTCTTTACGGAAAAAACTACCAAAAGCTGAATAATAGAGATTTTTTACCGTGGGATGGCAAAACCACAGTTATTGTTTACTGGGGTATACCACACTTTTTTAAATAGAGATATTTGCGGCTGAACAGTGAGCGACACACTCAAACTGCTTTTTTTTTACATACCAAAGGCCCAAAACTGGATAGTACAGCGATTTGACCCGTGGAACTGCGAAACCACACTGGGATGTCGGGCCTACACAAACTATTTTCAACAGATATATTTTTGTGTCACAACAGTCAGTAGACACTACTGTTTTTCTTTACGGAAAAAACTACCAAAAGCTGAATAATAGAGATTTTTTACCGTGGGATGGCAAAACCACAGTTATTGTTTACTAGGGTATACCACACTTTTTTAAATAGAGATATTTGCGGCTGAACAGTGAAAAACACACTCAAACTGCTTTTTTTTTTAGATACCAAAGGCCCAAAACTGGATAGTACAGCGATTTGACCCGTGGAACTGCGAAACCACACTGGGATGTCGGGCCTACACAAGACTATTTTCAACAGATATATTTTTGTGTCACAACAGTCAGGAGACACTACTGTTTTTCTTTACGGAAAAACTACCAAAACCTGAATAATAGAGATTGTTTACCGTGGGATGGCAAAACCACAGTTATTGTTTACTGGGGTATACCACACTTTTTTAAATAGAGATATTTGCGGCTGAACAGTGAGCGACACACTCAAACTGCTTTTTTTTTACATACCAAAGGCCCAAAACTGGATAGTACAGCGATTTGACCTGTGGAACTGCGAAACCACACTGGGATGTCGGGCCTACACAAGACTATTTACAACAGATATATTTCTGTGTCACAACAGTCAGGAGACACTACTGTTTTTCTTTACGGAAAAAACTACCAAAACCTGAATAATAGAGACTTTTTACCGTGGGATGGCAAAACCACAGTTATTGTTTACTGGGGTATACCACACTTTTTTAAATAGAGATATTTGCGGCTGAACAGTGAGCGACACACTCAAACTGCTTTTTTTTTAGATACCAAAGGCCCAAAACTGGATAGTACAGCGATTTGACCCGTGGAACTGCGAAACCACACTGGGATGTCGGGTCTACACAAGACTATTTTCAACAGATATATTTTTGTGTCACAACAGTCAGGAGACACTACTGTTTTTCTTTACGGAAAAAACTACCAAAAGCTGAATAATAGAGATTTTTTACCGTGGGATGGCAAAACCACAGTTATTGTTTACTGGGGTATACCACACTTTTTTAAATAGAGATATTTGCGGCTGAACAGTGAGCGACACACTCAAACTGCTTTTTTTTTAGATACCAAAGGCCCAAAACTGCATAGTACAGCGATTTGACCCGTGGAACTGCGAAACCACACTGGGATGTTGGGCCTACACAAGACTATTTTCAACAGATATATTTTTGTGTCACAACAGTCAGGAGACACTACTGTTTTTCTTTACGGAAAAAACTACCAAAAGCTGAATAATAGAGATTTTTTACCGTGGGATGGCAAAACCACAGTTATTGTTTACTGGGGTATACCACACTTTTTTAAATAGAGATATTTGCGGCTGAACAGTGAGCGGCACACTCAAACTGCTTTTTTTTTAGATACCAAAGGCCCAAAACTGGATAGTACAGTGATTTGACCCGTGGAACTGCGAAACCACACTGGGATGTTGGGTCTACACAAGACTATTTTCAACAGATATATTTTTGTGTCACAACAGTCAGGAGACACTACTGTTTTTCTTTACGGAAAAAACTACCAAAAGCTGAATAATAGAGATTTTTTACCGTGGGATGGCAAAACCACAGTTATTGTTTACTGGGGTATACCACACTTTTTTAAATAGAGATATTTGCGGCTGAACAGTGAGCGGCACACTCAAACTGCTTTTTTTTTAGATACCAAAGGCCCAAAACTGGATAGTACAGTGATTTGACCCGTGGAACTGCGAAACCACACTGGGATGTTGGGTCTACACAAGACTATTTTCAACAGATATATTTTTGTGTCACAACAGTCAGGAGACACTACTGTTTTTCTTTACGGAAAAAACTACCAAAACCTGAATAATAGAGATTTTTTACCGTGGGATGGCAAAACCACAGTTATTGTTTACTGGGGTATACCACACTTTTTTAAATAGAGATATTTGCGGCTGAACAGTGAGCGACACACTCAAACTGCTTTTTTTTTAGATACCAAAGGCCCAAAACTGGATAGTACAGCGATTTGACCCGTGGAACTGCGAAACCACACTGGGATGTCGGGCCTACACAAGACTATTTTCAACAGATATATTTTTGTGTCACAACAGTCAGGAGACACTACTGTTTTTCGTTACGGAAAAAACTACCAAAACCTGAATAATAGAGATTGTTTACCGTGGGATGGCAAAACCACAGTTATTGTTTACTGGGGTATACCACACTTTTTTAAATAGAGATATTTGCGGCTGAACAGTGAGCGACACACTCAAACTGCTTTTTTTTTACATACCAAAGGCCCAAAACTGGATAGTACAGCGATTTGACCCGTGGAACTGCGAAACCACACTGGGATGTCGGGCCTACACAAGACTATTTTCAACAGATATATTTTTGTGTCACAACAGTCAGGAGACACTACTGTTTTTCTTTACGGAAAAAACTACCAAAAGCTGAATAATAGAGATTTTTTACCGTGGGATGGCAAAACCACAGTTATTGTTTACTGGGGTATACCACACTTTTTTAAATAGAGATATTTGCGGCTGAACAGTGAAAAACACACTCAAACTGCTTTTTTTTTAGATACCAAAGGCCCAAAACTGGATAGTACAGCGATTTGACCCGTGGAACTGCGAAACCACACTGGGATGTCGGGCCTACACAAGACTATTTTCAACAGATATATTTTTGTGTCACAACAGTCAGGAGACACTACTGTTTTTCTTTACGGAAAAAACTACCAAAACTTGAATAATAGAGATTTTTTACCGTGGGATGGCAAAACCACAGTTATTGTTTACTGGGGTATACCACACTTTTTTAAATAGAGATATTTGCGGCTGAACAGTGAGCGACACACTCAAACTGCTTTTTTTTTAGATACCAAAGGCCCAAAACTGGATAGTACAGCGATTTGACCCGTGTAACTGCGAAACCACACTGGGATGTCGGGCCTACACAAGACTATTTTCAACAGATATATTTTTGTGTCACAACAGTCAGGAGACACTACTGTTTTTCTTTACGGAAAAAACTACCAAAAGCTGAATAATAGAGATTTTTTACCGTGGGATGGCAAAACCACAGTTATTGTTTACTGGGGTATACCACACTTTTTTAAATAGAGATATTTGCGGCTGAACAGTGAGCGACACACTCAAACTGCTTTTTTTTTAGATACCAAAGGCCCAAAACTGGATAGTACAGCGATTTGACCCGTGGAACTGCGAAACCACACTGGGATGTTGGGCCTACACAAGACTATTTTCAACAGATATATTTTTGTGTCACAACAGTCAGGAGACACTACTGTTTTTCTTTAGGGAAAAAACTACCAAAAGCTGAATAATAGATATTTTTTACTGTGGGATGGCAAAACCACAGTTATTGTTTACTGGGGTATACCACACTTTTTTAAATAGAGATATTTGCGGCTGAACAGTGAGGGACACACTCAAACTGCTTTTTTTTTTAGATACCAAAGGCCCAAAACTGGATAGTACAGCGATTTGACCTGTGGAACTGCGAAACCACACAAGGATGTCGGGCCTACACAAGACTATTTTCAACAGATATATTTTTGTGTCACAACAGTCAGGAGACACTACTGTTTTTCGTTACGGAAAAAACTACCAAAAGCTGAATAATAGAGATTTTTTACCGTGGGATGGCAAAACCACAGTTATTGTTTACTGGGGTATACCACACTTTTTTAAATAGAGATATTTGCGGCTGAACAATGAGCGACACACTCAAACTGCTTTTTTTTTAGATACCAAAGGCCCAAAACTGGATAGTACAGCGATTTGACCCGTGGAACTGCGAAACCACACTGGGATGTCGGGCCTACACAAGACTATTTTCAACAGATATATTTTTGTGTCACAACAGTCAGGAGACACTACTGTTTTTCGTTACGGAAAAAACTACCAAAACCTGAATAATAGAGATTGTTTACCGTGGGATGGCAAAACCACAGTTATTGTTTACTGGGGTATACCACACTTTTTTAAATAGAGATATTTGCGGCTGAACAGTGAGCGACACACTCAAACTGCTTTTTTTTTACATACCAAAGGCCCAAAACTGGATAGTACAGCGATTTGACCCGTGGAACTGCGAAACCACACTGGGATGTCGGGCCTACACAAGACTATTTTCAACAGATATATTTTTGTGTCACAACAGTCAGGAGACACTACTGTTTTTCTTTACGGAAAAAACTACCAAAAGCTGAATAATAGAGATTTTTTACCGTGGGATGGCAAAACCACAGTTATTGTTTACTGGGGTATACCACACTTTTTTAAATAGAGATATTTGCGGCTGAACAGTGAAAAACACACTCAAACTGCTTTTTTTTTAGATACCAAAGGCCCAAAACTGGATAGTACAGCGATTTGACCCGTGGAACTGCGAAACCACACTGGGATGTCGGGCCTACACAAGACTATTTTCAACAGATATATTTTTGTGTCACAACAGTCAGGAGACACTACTGTTTTTCTTTATGGAAAAACTACCAAAACCTGAATAATAGAGATTTTTTACCGTGGGATGGCAAAACCACAGTTATTGTTTACTGGGGTATACCACACTTTTTTAAATAGAGATATTTGCGGCTGAACAGTGAGCGACACACTCAAACTGCTTTTTTTTTAGATACCAAAGGCCCAAAACTGGATAGTACAGCGATTTGACCCGTGGAACTGCGAAACCACACTGGGATGTCGGGCCTACGCAAGACTATTTTCAACAGATATATTTTTGTGTCACAACAGTCAGGAGACACTACTGTTTTTCTTTACGGAAAAAACTACCAAAAGCTGAATAATAGAGATTTTTTACCGTGGGATGGCAAAACCACAGTTATTGTTTACTGGGGTATACCACACTTTTTTAAATAGAGATATTTGCGGCTGAACAGTGAGCGACACACTCAAACTGCTTTTTTTTTAGATACCAAAGGCCCAAAACTGGATAGTACAGCGATTTGACCCGTGGAACTGCGAAACCACACTGGGATGTCGGGCCTACACAAGACTATTTTCAACAGATATATTTTTGTGTCACAACAGTCAGGAGACACTACTGTTTTTCTTTACGGAAAAAACTACCAAAAGCTGAATAATAGAGATTTTTTACCGTGGGATGGCAAAACCACAGTTATTGTTTACTGGGGTATACCACACTTTTTTAAATAGAGATATTTGCGGCTGAACAGTGAGCGACACACTCAAACTGCTTTTTTTTTAGATACCAAAGGCCCAAAACTGGATAGTACAGCGATTTGACCCGTGGAACTGCGAAACCACACTGGGATGTTGGGCCTACACAAGACTATTTTCAACAGATATATTTTTGTGTCACAACAGTCAGGAGACACTACTGTTTTTCTTTATGGAAAAAACTACCAAAAGCTGAATAATAGAGATTTTTTACTGTGGGATGGCAAAACCACAGTTATTGTTTACTGGGGTATACCACACTTTTTTAAATAGAGATATTTGCGGCTGAAAAGTGAGGGACACACTCAAACTGCTTTTTTTTTAGATACCAAAGGCCCAAAACTGGATAGTACAGCGATTTGACCTGTGGAACTGCGAAACCACACAAGGATGTCGGGCCTACACAAGACTATTTTCAACAGATATATTTTTGTGTCACAACAGTCAGGAGACACTACTGTTTTTCGTTACGGAAAAAACTACCAAAACCTGAATAATAGAGATTTTTTGCCGTGGGATGGCAAAACCACAGTTATTGGTTACTGGGGTATACCACACTTTTTTAAATAGAGATATTTGCGGCTGAACAGTGAGCGACACACTCAAACTGCTTTTTTTTTACATACCAAAGGCCCAAAACTGGATAGTACAGCGATTTGACCCGTGGAACTGCGAAACCACACTGGGATGTCGGGCCTACACAAGACTATTTTCAACAGATATATTTTTGTGTCACAACAGTCAGGAGACACTACTGTTTTTCTTTACGGAAAAAACTACCAAAACCTGAATAATAGAGATTTTTTACCGTGGGATGGCAAAACCACAGTTATTGTTTACTGGGGTATACCACACTTTTTTAAATAGAGATATTTGCGGCTGAACAGTGAGGGACACACTCAAACTGCTTTTTTTTTAGATACCAAAGGCCCAAAACTGGATAGTACAGCGATTTGACCCGTGGAACTGCGAAACCACACTGGGATGTCGGGCCTACACAAGACTATTTTCAACAGATATATTTTTGTGTCACAACAGTCAGGAGACACTACTGTTTTTCTTTACGGAAAAAACTACCAAAACCTGAATAATAGAGATTTTTTACCGTGGGATGGCAAAACCACAGTTATTATTTACTGGGGTATACCACACTTTTTTAAATAGAGATATTGGCGGCTGAACAGTGAGCGACACACTCAAACTGCTTTTTATTAGATACCAAAGGCCCAAAACTGGATAGTACAGCGATTTGACCCATGGAACTGCGAAACCACACTGGGATGTCGGGCCTACACAAGACTATTTTCAACAGATATATTTTTGTGTCACAACAGTCAGGAGACACTACTGTTTTTCTTTACGGAAAAAACTACCAAAAGCTGAATAATAGAGATTTTTTACCGTGGGATGGCAAAACCACAGTTATTGTTTACTGGGGTATACCACACTTTTTTAAATAGAGATATTTGCGGCTGAACAGTGAGGGACACACTCAAACTGCTTTTTTTTTAGATACCAAAGGCCCAAAACTGGATAGTACAGCGATTTGACCCGTGGAACTGCGAAACCACACTGGGATGTTGGGCCTACACAAGACTATTTTCAACAGATATATTTTTGTGTCACAACAGTCAGGAGACACTACTGTTTTTCTTTATGGAAAAAACTACCAAAAGCTGAATAATAGAGATTTTTTACTGTGGGATGGCAAAACCACAGTTATTGTTTACTGGGGTATACCACACTTTTTTAAATAGAGATATTTGCGGCTGAAAAGTGAGGGACACACTCAAACTGCTTTTTTTTTAGATACCAAAGGCCCAAAACTGGATAGTACAGCGATTTGACCTGTGGAACTGCGAAACCACACAAGGATGTCGGGCCTACACAAGACTATTTTCAACAGATATATTTTTGTGTCACAACAGTCAGGAGACACTACTGTTTTTCGTTACGGAAAAAACTACCAAAACCTGAATAATAGAGATTTTTTGCCGTGGGATGGCAAAACCACAGTTATTGGTTACTGGGGTATACCACACTTTTTTAAATAGAGATATTTGCGGCTGAACAGTGAGCGACACACTCAAACTGCTTTTTTTTTACATACCAAAGGCCCAAAACTGGATAGTACAGCGATTTGACCCGTGGAACTGCGAAACCACACTGGGATGTCGGGCCTACACAAGACTATTTTCAACAGATATATTTTTGTGTCACAACAGTCAGGAGACACTACTGTTTTTCTTTACGGAAAAAACTACCAAAACCTGAATAATAGAGATTTTTTACCGTGGGATGGCAAAACCACAGTTATTGTTTACTGGGGTATACCACACTTTTTTAAATAGAGATATTTGCGGCTGAACAGTGAGGGACACACTCAAACTGCTTTTTTTTTAGATACCAAAGGCCCAAAACTGGATAGTACAGCGATTTGACCCGTGGAACTGCGAAACCACACTGGGATGTCGGGCCTACACAAGACTATTTTCAACAGATATATTTTTGTGTCACAACAGTCAGGAGACACTACTGTTTTTCTTTACGGAAAAAACTACCAAAACCTGAATAATAGAGATTTTTTACCGTGGGATGGCAAAACCACAGTTATTATTTACTGGGGTATACCACACTTTTTTAAATAGAGATATTGGCGGCTGAACAGTGAGCGACACACTCAAACTGCTTTTTATTAGATACCAAAGGCCCAAAACTGGATAGTACAGCGATTTGACCCATGGAACTGCGAAACCACACTGGGATGTCTGGCCTACACAAGACTATTTTCAACAGATATATTTTTGTGTCACAACAGTCAGGAGACACTACTGTTTTTCTTTACGGAAAAAACTACCAAAAGCTGAATAATAGAGATTTTTTACCGTGGGATGGCAAAACCACAGTTATTGTTTACTGGGGTATACCACACTTTTTTAAATAGAGATATTTGCGGCTGAACAGTGAGGGACACACTCAAACTGCTTTTTTTTTAGATACCAAAGGCCCAAAACTGGATAGTACAGCGATTTGACCCGTGGAACTGCGAAACCACACTGGGATGTCGGGCCTACACAAGACTATTTCCAACAGATATATTTTTGTGTCTCAACAGTCAGGAGACACTACTGTTTTTCCTTATGGAAAAAACTACCAAAACCTGAATAATAGAGATTTTTTACCGTGGGATGGCAAAACCACAGTTATTGTTTACTGGGGTATACCACACTTTTTTAAATAGAGATATTTGCGGCTCAACAGTGAAAAACACACTCAAACTGCTTTTTTTTTAGATACCAAAGGCCCAAAACTGGATAGTACAGCGATTTGACCCGTGGAACTGCGAAACCACACTGGGATGTCGGGCCTACACAAGACTATTTTCAACAGATATATTTTTGTGTCACAACAGTCAGGAGACACTACTGTTTTTCTTTACGGAAAAACTACCAAAACCTGAATAATAGAGATTTTTTACCGTGGGATGGCAAAACCACAGTTATTGTTTACTGGGGTATACCACACTTTTTTAAATAGAGATATTTGCGGCTGAACAGTGAGCGACACACTCAAACTGCTTTTTTTTTAGATAACAAAGGCTCAAAACTGGATAGTACAGCGATTTGACCCGTGGAACTGCGAAACCACACTGGGATGTCGGGCCTACACAAGACTATTTTCAACAGATATATTTTTGTGTCACAACAGTCAGGAGACACTACTGTTTTTCTTTACGGAAAAAACTACCAAAACTTGAATAATAGAGATTTTTTACCGTGGGATGGCAAAACCACAGTTATTGTTTACTGGGGTATACCACACTTTTTTAAATAGAGATATTTGCGGCTGAACAGTGAGCGACACACTCAAACTGCTTTTTTTTTAGATACCAAAGGCCCAAAACTGGATAGTACAGCGATTTGACCCGTGTAACTGCGAAACCACACTGGGATGTCGGGCCTACACAAGACTATTTTCAACAGATATATTTTTGTGTCACAACAGTCAGGAGACACTACTGTTTTTCTTTACGGAAAAAACTACCAAAAGCTGAATAATAGAGATTTTTTACCGTGGGATGGCAAAACCACAGTTATTGTTTACTGGGGTATACCACACTTTTTTAAATAGAGATATTTGCGGCTGAACAGTGAGCGACACACTCAAACTGCTTTTTTTTTAGATACCAAAGGCCCAAAACTGGATAGTACAGCGATTTGACCCGTGGAACTGCGAAACCACACTGGGATGTTGGGCCTACACAAGACTATTTTCAACAGATATATTTTTGTGTCACAACAGTCAGGAGACACTACTGTTTTTCTTTAGGGAAAAAACTACCAAAAGCTGAATAATAGATATTTTTTACTGTGGGATGGCAAAACCACAGTTATTGTTTACTGGGGTATACCACACTTTTTTAAATAGAGATATTTGCGGCTGAACAGTGAGGGACACACTCAAACTGCTTTTTTTTTAGATACCAAAGGCCCAAAACTGGATAGTACAGCGATTTGACCTGTGGAACTGCGAAACCACACAAGGATGTCGGGCCTACACAAGACTATTTTCAACAGATATATTTTTGTGTCACAACAGTCAGGAGACACTACTGTTTTTCGTTACGGAAAAAACTACCAAAAGCTGAATAATAGAGATTTTTTACCGTGGGATGGCAAAACCACAGTTATTGTTTACTGGGGTATACCACACTTTTTTAAATAGAGATATTTGCGGCTGAACAGTGAGCGACACACTCAAACTGCTTTTTTTTTAGATACCAAAGGCCCAAAACTGGATAGTACAGCGATTTGACCCGTGGAACTGCGAAACCACACTGGGATGTCGGGCCTACACAAGACTATTTTCAACAGATATATTTTTGTGTCACAACAGTCAGGAGACACTACTGTTTTTCGTTACGGAAAAAACTACCAAAACCTGAATAATAGAGATTGTTTACCGTGGGATGGCAAAACCACAGTTATTGTTTACTGGGGTATACCACACTTTTTTAAATAGAGATATTTGCGGCTGAACAGTGAGCGACACACTCAAACTGCTTTTTTTTTACATACCAAAGGCCCAAAACTGGATAGTACAGCGATTTGACCCGTGGAACTGCGAAACCACACTGGGATGTCGGGCCTACACAAGACTATTTTCAACAGATATATTTTTGTGTCACAACAGTCAGGAGACACTACTGTTTTTCTTTACGGAAAAAACTACCAAAAGCTGAATAATAGAGATTTTTTACCGTGGGATGGCAAAACCACAGTTATTGTTTACTGGGGTATACCACACTTTTTTAAATAGAGATATTTGCGGCTGAACAGTGAAAAACACACTCAAACTGCTTTTTTTTTAGATACCAATGGCCCAAAACTGGATAGTACAGCGATTTGACCCGTGGAACTGCGAAACCACACTGGGATGTCGGGCCTACACAAGACTATTTTCAACAGATATATTTTTGTGTCACAACAGTCAGGAGACACTACTGTTTTTCTTTACGGAAAAACTACCAAAACCTGAATAATAGAGATTTTTTACCGTGGGATGGCAAAACCACAGTTATTGTTTACTGGGGTATACCACCCTTTTTTAAATAGAGATATTTGCGGCTGAACAGTGAGCGACACACTCAAACTGCTTTTTTTTTAGATACCAAAGGCCCAAAACTGGATAGTACAGCGATTTGACCCGTGGAACTGCGAAACCACACTGGGATGTCGGGCCTACACAAGACTATTTTCAACAGATATATTTTTGTGTCACAACAGTCAGGAGACACTACTGTTTTTCTTTACGGAAAAAACTACCAAAACTTGAATAATAGAGATTTTTTACCGTGGGATGGCAAAACCACAGTTATTGTTTACTGGGGTATACCACACTTTTTTAAATAGAGATATTTGCGGCTGAACAGTGAGCGACACACTCAAACTGCTTTTTTTTTAGATACCAAAGGCCCAAAACTGGATAGTACAGCGATTTGACCCGTGTAACTGCGAAACCACACTGGGATGTCGGGCCTACACAAGACTATTTTCAACAGATATATTTTTGTGTCACAACAGTCAGGAGACACTACTGTTTTTCTTTACGGAAAAAACTACCAAAAGCTGAATAATAGAGATTTTTTACCGTGGGATGGCAAAACCACAGTTATTGTTTACTGGGGTATACCACACTTTTTTAAATAGAGATATTTGCGGCTGAACAGTGAGCGACACACTCAAACTGCTTTTTTTTTAGATACCAAAGGCCCAAAACTGGATAGTACAGCGATTTGACCCGTGGAACTGCGAAACCACACTGGGATGTTGGGCCTACACAAGACTATTTTCAACAGATATATTTTTGTGTCACAACAGTCAGGAGACACTACTGTTTTTCTTTATGGAAAAAACTACCAAAAGCTGAATAATAGAGATTTTTTACTGTGGGATGGCAAAACCACAGTTATTGTTTACTGGGGTATACCACACTTTTTTAAATAGAGATATTTGCGGCTGAAAAGTGAGGGACACACTCAAACTGCTTTTTTTTTAGATACCAAAGGCCCAAAACTGGATAGTACAGCGATTTGACCTGTGGAACTGCGAAACCACACAAGGATGTCGGGCCTACACAAGACTATTTTCAACAGATATATTTTTGTGTCACAACAGTCAGGAGACACTACTGTTTTTCGTTACGGAAAAAACTACCAAAACCTGAATAATAGAGATTTTTTGCCGTGGGATGGCAAAACCACAGTTATTGGTTACTGGGGTATACCACACTTTTTTAAATAGAGATATTTGCGGCTGAACAGTGAGCGACACACTCAAACTGCTTTTTTTTTTACATACCAAAGGCCCAAAACTGGATAGTACAGCGATTTGACCCGTGGAACTGCGAAACCACACTGGGATGTCGGGCCTACACAAGACTATTTTCAACAGATATATTTTTGTGTCACAACAGTCAGGAGACACTACTGTTTTTCTTTACGGAAAAAACTACCAAAAGCTGAATAATAGAGATTTTTTACCATGGGATGGCAAAACCACAGTTATTATTTACTGGGGTATACCACACTTTTTTAAATAGAGATATTGGCGGCTGAACAGTGAGCGACACACTCAAACTGCTTTTTATTAGATACCAAAGGCCCAAAACTGGATAGTACAGCGATTTGACCCATGGAACTGCGAAACCACACTGGGATGTTGGGTCTACACAAGACTATTTTCAACAGATATATTTTTGTGTCACAACAGTCAGGAGACACTACTGTTTTTCTTTACGGAAAAAACTACCAAAAGCTGAATAATAGAGATTTTTTACCGTGGGATGGCAAAACCACAGTTATTGTTTACTGGGGTATACCACACTTTTTTAAATAGAGATATTTGCGGCTGAACAGTGAGGGACACACTCAAACTGCTTTTTTTTTAGATACCAAAGGCCCAAAACTGGATAGTACAGCGATTTGACCCGTGGAACTGCGAAACCACACTGGGATGTCGGGCCTACACAAGACTATTTCCAACAGATATATTTTTGTGTCACAACAGTCAGGAGACACTACTGTTTTTCCTTATGGAAAAAACTACCAAAACCTGAATAATAGAGATTTTTTACCGTGGGATGGCAAAACCACAGTTATTGTTTACTGGGGTATACCACACTTTTTTAAATAGAGATATTTGCGGCTGAACAGTGAGCGACACACTCAAACTGCTTTTTTTTTAGATACCAAAGGCCCAAAACTGGATAGTACAGCGATTTGACCCGTGGAACTGCGAAACCACACTGGGATGTCGGGCCTACACAAGACTATTTTCAACAGATATATTTTTCTGTCACAACAGTCAGGAGACACTACTGTTTTTCTTTACGGAAAAAACTACCAAAACCTGAATAATAAAGATTTTTTACCGTGGGATGGCAAAACCACAGTTATTGTTTACTGGGGTATACCACACTTTTTTAAATAGAGATATTTGCGGCTGAACAGTGAGCGACACACTCAAACTGCTTTTTTTTTAGATACCAAAGGCCCAAAACTGGATAGTACAGCGATTTGACCCGTGGAACTGCGAAACCACACTGGGATGTCGGGCCTACACAAGACTATTTTCAACAGATATATTTTTGTGTCACAACAGTCAGGAGACACTACTGTTTTTCTTTACGGAAAAAACTACCAAAACCTGAATAATAGAGATTTAGTACCGTGGGATGGCAAAACCACAGTTATTGTTTACTGGGGTATACCACACTTTTTTAAATAGAGATATTTGCGGCTGAACAGTGAGCGACACACTCAAACTGCTTTTTTTTTAGATACCAAAGGCCCAAAACTGGATAGTACAGTGATTTGACCCGTGGAACTGCGAAACCACACTGGGATGTCGGGCCTACACAAGAATATTTTCAACAGATATATTTTTGTGTCACAACAGTCAGGAGACACTACTGTTTTTCTATACGGAAAAAACTACCAAAAGCTGAATAATAGAGATTTTTTACCGTGGGATGGCAAAACCACAGTTATTGCTTACTGGGGTATACCACACTTTTTTAAATAGAGATATTTGCGGCTGAACAGTGAGCGACACACTCAAACTGCTTTTTTTTTAGATACCAAAGGCCCAAAACTGGATAGTACAGCGATTTGACCCGTGGAACTGCGAAACCACACTGGGATGTCGGGCCTACACAAGACTATTTTCAACAGATATATTTTTGTGTCACAACAGTCAGGAGACACTACTGTTTTTCTATACGGAAAAAACTACCAAAAGCTGAATAATAGAGATTTTTTACCGTGGGATGGCAAAACCACAGTTATTGCTTACTGGGGTATACCACACTTTTTTAAATAGAGATATTTGCGGCTGAACAGTGAGCGACACACTCAAACTGCTTTTTTTTTAGATACCAAAGGCCCAAAACTGGATAGTACAGCGATTTGACCCGTGGAACTGCGAAACCACACTGGGATGTCGGGCCTACACAAGACTATTTTCGACAGATATATTTTTGTGTCACAACAGTCAGGAGACACTACTGTTTTTCTTTACGGAAAAAGCTACCAAAACCTGAATAATAGAGATTTTTTAACGTGGGATGGCAAAACCATAGTTATTGTTTACTGGGGTATACCACACTTTTTAAAATAGAGATATTTGCGGCTGAACAGTGAGCGACTTACTCAAACTGCTTTTTTTTTAGATACCAAAGGCCCAAAACTGGATAGTACAGCGATTTGACCTGTGGAACTGCGAAACCACACTGGGATGTCGGGCCTACACAAGACTATTTTCAACAGATATATTTTTGTGTCATAACAGTCAGGAGACGCTACTGTTTTTCTTTACGGAAAAAACTACCAAAAGCTGAATAATAGAGATTTTTTACCGTGGGATGGCAAAACCACAGTTATTGTTTACTGGGGTATACCACACTTTTTTAAATAGAGATATTTGTGGCTGAACAGTGAGGGACACACTCAAACTGCTTTTTTTTTTAGATACCAAAGGCCCAAAACTGGATAGTACAGCGATTTGACCCGTGGAACTGCGAAACCACACGGGGATGTCGGGTCTACACAAGACTATTTTCAACAGATATATTTTTGTGTCACAACAGTCAGTAGACACTACTGTTTTTCTTTACGGAAAAAACTACCAAAACCTGAATAATAGAGATTTTTTACCGTGGGATGGCAAAACCACAGTTATTGTTTACTGGGGTATACCACACTTTTTTAAATAGAGATATTTGCGGCTGAACAGTGAGCGACACACTCAAACTGCTTTTTTTTTTAGATACCAAAGGCCCAAAACTGGATAGTACAGCGATTTGACCCGTGGAACTGCGAAACCACACTGGGATGTCGGGCCTACACAAGACTATTTCCAACAGATATATTTTTGTGTCACAACAGTCAGGAGACACTACTGTTTTTCCTTATGGAAAAAACTACCAAAACCTGAATAATAGAGATTTTTTACCGTGGGATGGCAAAACCACAGTTATTGTTTACTGGGGTATACCACACTTTTTTAAATAGAGATATTTGCGGCTGAACAGTGAGCGACACACTCAAACTGCTTTTTTTTTAGATACCAAAGGCCCAAAACTGGATAGTACAGCGATTTGACCCGTGGAACTGCGAAACCACACTGGGATGTCGGGCCTACACAAGACTATTTTCAACAGATATATTTTTGTGTCACAACAGTCAGGAGACACTACTGTTTTTCTTTACGGAAAAAACTACCAAAACCTGAATAAAAAAGATTTTTTACCGTGGGATGGCAAAACCACAGTTATTGTTTACTGGGGTATACCACACTTTTTTAAATAGAGATATTTGCGGCTGAACAGTGAGCGACACACTCAAACTGCTTTTTTTTTAGATACCAAAGGCCCAAAACTGGATAGTACAGCGATTTGACCCGTGGAACTGCGAAACCACACTGGGATGTCGGGCCTACACAAGACTATTTTCAACAGATATATTTTTGTGTCACAACAGTCAGGAGACACTACTGTTTTTCTTTACGGAAAAAACTACCAAAACCTGAATAATAGAGATTTAGTACCGTGGGATGGCAAAACCACAGTTATTGTTTACTGGGGTATACCACACTTTTTTAAATAGAGATATTTGCGGCTGAACAGTGAGCGACACACTCAAACTGCTTTTTTTTTTAGATACCAAAGGCCCAAAACTGGATAGTACAGTGATTTGACCCGTGGAACTGCGAAACCACACTGGGATGTCGGGCCTACACAAGAATATTTTCAACAGATATATTTTTGTGTCACAACAGTCAGGAGACACTACTGTTTTTCTATACGGAAAAAACTACCAAAAGCTGAATAATAGAGATTTTTTACCGTGGGATGGCAAAACCACAGTTATTGCTTACTGGGGTATACCACACTTTTTTAAATAGAGATATTTGCGGCTGAACAGTGAGCGACACACTCAAACTGCTTTTTTTTTAGATACCAAAGGCCCAAAACTGGATAGTACAGCGATTTGACCCGTGGAACTGCGAAACCACACTGGGATGTCGGGCCTACACAAGACTATTTTCAACAGATATATTTTTGTGTCACAACAGTCAGGAGACACTACTGTTTTTCTATACAGAAAAAACTACCAAAAGCTGAATAATAGAGATTTTTTACCGTGGGATGCCAAAACCACAGTTATTGCTTACTGGGGTATACCACACTTTTTTAAATAGAGATATTTGCGGCTGAACAGTGAGCGACACACTCAAACTGCTTTTTTTTTAGATACCAAAGGCCCAAAACTGGATAGTACAGCGATTTGACCCGTGGAACTGCGAAACCACACTGGGATGTCGGGCCTACACAAGACTATTTTCAACAGATATATTTTTGTGTCACAACAGTCAGGAGACACTACTGTTTTTCTTTACGGAAAAAGCTACCAAAACCTGAATAATAGAGATTTTTTAACGTGGGATGGCAAAACCATAGTTATTGTTTACTGGGGTATACCACACTTTTTAAAATAGAGATATTTGCGGCTGAACAGTGAGCGACTTACTCAAACTACTTTTTTTTTAGATACCAAAGGCCCAAAACTGGATAGTACAGCGATTTGACCTGTGGAACTGCGAAACCACACTGGGATGTCGGGCCTACACAAGACTATTTTCAACAGATATATTTTTGTGTCATAACAGTCAGGAGACGCTACTGTTTTTCTTTACGGAAAAAACTACCAAAAGCTGAATAATAGAGATTTTTTACCGTGGGATGGCAAAACCACAGTTATTGTTTACTGGGGTATACCACACTTTTTTAAATAGAGATATTTGTGGCTGAACAGTGAGGGACACACTCAAACTGCTTTTTTTTTTAGATACCAAAGGCCCAAAACTGGATAGTACAGCGATTTGACCCGTGGAACTGCGAAACCACACGGGGATGTCGGGCCTACACAAGACTATTTTCAACAGATATATTTTTGTGTCACAACAGTCAGTAGACACTACTGTTTTTCTTTACGGAAAAAACTACCAAAACCTGAATAATAGAGATTTTTTACCGTGGGATGGCAAAACCACAGTTATTGTTTACTGGGGTATACCACACTTTTTTAAATAGAGATATTTGCGGCTGAACAGTGAGCGACACACTCAAACTGCTTTTTTTTTTAGATACCAAAGGCCCAAAACTGGATAGTACAGCGATTTGACCCGTGGAACTGCGAAACCACACTGGGATGTCGGGCCTACACAAGACTATTTTCAACAGATATATTTTTGTGTCACAACAGTCAGGAGACACTACTGTTTTTCTTTACGGAAAAAACTACCAAAACCTGAATAATAGAGATTTTGTACCGTGGGATGGCAAAACCACAGTTATTGTTTACTGGGATATACCACACTTTTTTAAATAGAGATATTTGCGGCTGAACCGTGAGCGACACACTCAAACTGCTTTTTTTTTAGATGCCAAAGGCCCAAAACTGGATAGTACAGCGATTTGACCCGTGGAACTGCGAAACCACACGGGGATGTCGGGCCTACACAAGACTATTTTCAACAGATATATTTTTGTGTCACAACAGTCAGGAGACACTACTGTTTTTCTTTATGGAAAAAACTACCAAAAGCTGAATAATAGAGATTTTTTACCGTGGGATGGCAAAACCACAGTTATTGTTTACTGGGGTATACCACACTTTTTTAAATAGAGATATTTGTGGCTGAAAAGAGAGGGACACACTCAAACTGCTTTTTTTTTAGATACCAAAGGCCCAAAACTGGATAGTACAGCGATTTGACCCGTGGAACTGCGAAACCACACTGGGATGTCGGGCCTACACAAGACTATTTTCAACAGATATATTTTTGTGTCACAACAGTCAGTAGACACTACTGTTTTTCTTTACGGAAAAAACTACCAAAACCTGAATAATAGAGATTTTTTTACCGTGGGATGGCAAAACCACAGTTATTGTTTACTGGGGTATACCACACTTTTTTAAATAGAGATATTTGCGGCTGAACAGTGAGCGACACACTCAAACTGCTTTTTTTTTAGATACCAAAGGCCCAAAACTGGATAGTACAGCGATTTGACCCGTGGAACTGCGAAACCACACTGGGATGTCGGGCCTACACAAGACTATTTTCAACAGATATATTTTTGTGTCACAACAGTCAGGAGACACTACTGTTTTTCTTTACGGAAAAAGCTACCAAAACCTGAATAATAGAGATTTTTTAACGTGGGATGGCAAAACCATAGTTATTGTTTACTGGGGTATACCACACTTTTTAAAATAGAGATATTTGCGGCTGAACAGTGAGCGACTTACTCAAACTGCTTTTTTTTTAGATACCAAAGGCCCAAAACTGGATAGTACAGCGATTTGACCCGTGGAACTGCGAAACCACACGGGGATGTCGGGCCTACACAAGACTATTTTCAACAGATATATTTTTGTGTCACAACAGTCAGTAGACACTACTGTTTTTCTTTACGGAAAAAACTACCAAAACCTGAATAATAGAGATTTTTTACCGTGGGATGGCAAAACCACAGTTATTGTTTACTGGGGTATACCACACTTTTTTAAATAGAGATATTTGCGGCTGAACAGTGAGCGACACACTCAAACTGCTTTTTTTTTTAGATACCAAAGGCCCAAAACTGGATAGTACAGCGATTTGACCCGTGGAACTGCGAAACCACACTGGGATGTCGGGCCTACACAAGACTATTTTCAACAGATATATTTTTGTGTCACAACAGTCAGGAGACACTACTGTTTTTCTTTACGGAAAAAACTACCAAAACCTGAATAATAGAGATTTTGTACCGTGGGATGGCAAAACCACAGTTATTGTTTACTGGGATATACCACACTTTTTTAAATAGAGATATTTGCGGCTGAACCGTGAGCGACACACTCAAACTGCTTTTTTTTTAGATACCAAAGGCCCAAAACTGGATAGTACAGCGATTTGACCCGTGGAACTGCGAAACCACACGGGGATGTCGGGCCTACACAAGACTATTTTCAACAGATATATTTTTGTGTCACAACAGTCAGGAGACACTACTGTTTTTCTTTATGGAAAAAACTACCAAAAGCTGAATAATAGAGATTTTTTACCGTGGGATGGCAAAACCACAGTTATTGTTTACTGGGGTATACCACACTTTTTTAAATAGAGATATTTGTGGCTGAACAGTGAGGGACACACTCAAACTGCTTTTTTTTTAGATACCAAAGGCCCAAAACTGGATAGTACAGCGATTTGACCCGTGGAACTGCGAAACCACACTGGGATGTCGGGCCTACACAAGACTATTTTCAACAGATATATTTTTGTGTCACAACAGTCAGTAGACACTACTGTTTTTCTTTACGGAAAAAACTACCAAAACCTGAATAATAGAGATTTTTTTACCGTGGGATGGCAAAACCACAGTTATTGTTTACTGGGGTATACCACACTTTTTTAAATAGAGATATTTGCGGCTGAACAGTGAGCGACACACTCAAACTGCTTTTTTTTTAGATACCAAAGGCCCAAAACTGGATAGTACAGCGATTTGACCCGTGGAACTGCGAAACCACACTGGGATGTCGGGCCTACACAAGACTATTTTCAACAGATATATTTTTGTGTCACAACAGTCAGGAGACACTACTGTTTTTCTTTACGGAAAAAACTACCAAAAGCTGAATAATAGAGATTTTTTACCGTGGGATGGCAAAACAACAGTTATTGTTTACTGGGGTATACCACACTTTTTTAAATAGAGATATTTGCGGCTGAACAGTGAGCGACACACTCAAACTGCTTTTTTTTTTAGATACCAAAGGCCCAAAACTGGATAGTACAGCGATTTGACCCGTGGAACTGCGAAACCACACTGGGATGTCGGGCCTACACAAGACTATTTTCAACAGATATATTTTTGTGTCACAACAGTCAGGAGACACTACTGTTTTTCTTTACGGAAAAAACTACCAAAAGCTGAATAATAGAGATTTTTTACCGTGGGATGGCAAAACAACAGTTATTGTTTACTGGGGTATACCACACTTTTTTAAATAGAGATATTTGCGGCTGAACAGTGAGCGACACACTCAAACTGCTTTTTTTTTAGATACCAAAGGCCCAAAACTGGATAGTACAGCGATTTGACCCGTGGAACTGCGAAACCACACTGGGATGTCGGGCCTACACAAGACTATTTTCAACAGATATATTTTTGTGTCACAACAGTCAGGAGACACTACTGTTTTTCTTTACGGAAAAAACTACCAAAACCTGAATAATAGAGATTTTGTACCGTGGGATGGCAAAACCACAGTTATTGTTTACTGGGGTATACCACACTTTTTTAAATAGAGATATTTGCGGCTGAACAGTGAGCGACACACTCAAACTGCTTTTTTTTTAGATACCAAAGGCCCAAAACTGGATAGTACAGCGATTTGACCCGTGGAACTGCGAAACCACACTGGGATGTCGGGCCTACACAAGACTATTTTCAACAGATATATTTTTGTGTCACAACAGTCAGGAGACACTACTGTTTTTCTTTACGGAAAAAACTACCAAAACCTGAATAATAGAGATTTTGTACCGTGGGATGGCAAAACCACAGTTATTGTATACTGGGGTATACCACACTTTTTTAAATAGAGATATTTGCGGCTGAACAGTGAGCGACACACTCAAACTGCTTTTTTTCTAGATACCAAAGGCCCAAAACTGGATAGTACAGCGATTTGACCCGTGGAACTGCGAAACCACACTGGGATGTCGGGCCTACACAAGAATATTTTCAACAGATATATTTTTGTGTCACAACAGTCAGGAGACACTACTGTTTTTCTATACGGAAAAAACTACCAAAAGCTGAATAATAGAGATTTTTTACCGTGGGATGGCAAAACCACAGTTATTGCTTACTGGGGTATACCACACTTTTTTAAATAGAGATATTTGCGGCTGAACAGTGAGCGACACACTCAAACTGCTTTTTTTTTAGATACCAAAGGCCCAAAACTGGATAGTACAGCGATTTGACCTGTGGAACTGCGAAACCACACTGGGATGTCGGGCCTACACAAGACTATTTTCAACAGATATATTTTTGTGTCACAACAGTCAGGAGACACTACTGTTTTTCTTTACGGAAAAAACTACCAAAACCTGAATAATAGAGATTTTGTACCGTGGGATGGCAAAACCACAGTTATTGTTTACTGGGGTATACCACACTTTTTTAAATAGAGATATTTGCGGCTGAACAGTGAGCGACACACTCAAACTGCTTTTTTTTTTAGATACCAAAGGCCCAAAACTGGATAGTACAGCGATTTGACCCGTGGAACTGCGAAACCACACGGGGATGTCGGGCCTACACAAGACTATTTTCAACAGATATATTTTTGTGTCACAACAGTCAGGAGACACTACTGTTTTTCTTTACGCAAAAAACTACCAAAAGCTGAATAATAGAGATTTTTTACCATGGGATGGCAAAACCACAGTTATTGTTTACTGGGGTATACCACACTTTTTTAAATAGAGATATTTGTGGCTGAACAGTGAGGGACACACTCAAACTGCTTTTTTTTTAGATACCAAAGGCCCAAAACTGGATAGTACAGCGATTTGACCCGTGGAACTGCGAAACCACACTGGGATGTCGGGCCTACACAAGACTATTTTCAACAGATATATTTTTGTGTCACAACAGTCAGTAGACACTACTGTTTTTCTTTACGGAAAAAACTACCAAAACCTGAATAATAGAGATTTTTTACCGTGGGATGGCAAAACCACAGTTATTGTTTACTGGGGTATACCACACTTTTTTAAATAGAGATATTTGCGGCTGAACAGTGAGCGACACACTCAAACTGCTTTTTTTTTAGATACCAAAGGCCCAAAACTGGATAGTACAGCGATTTGACCCGTGGAACTGCGAAACCACACTGGGATGTCGGGCCTACACAAGACTATTTTCAACAGATATATTTTTGTGTCACAACAGTCAGGAGACACTACTGTTTTTCTTTACGGAAAAAACTACCAAAAGCTGAATAATAGAGATTTTTTACCGTGGGATGGCAAAACAACAGTTATTGTTTACTGGGGTATACCACACTTTTTTAAATAGAGATATTTGCGGCTGAACAGTGAGCGACACACTCAAACTGCTTTTTTTTTAGATACCAAAGGCCCAAAACTGGATAGTACAGCGATTTGACCCGTGGAACTGCGAAACCACACTGGGATGTCGGCCCTACACAAGACTATTTTCAACAGATATATTTTTGTGTCACAACAGTCAGGAGACACTACTGTTTTTCTATACGGAAAAAACTACCAAAAGCTGAATAATAGAGATTTTTTACCGTGGGATGGCAAAACCACAGTTATTGCTTACTGGGGTATACCACACTTTTTTAAATAGAGATATTTGCGGCTGAACAGTGAGCGACACACTCAAACTGCTTTTTTTTTAGATACCAAAGGCCCAAAACTGGATAGTACAGCGATTTGACCTGTGGAACTGCGAAACCACACTGGGATGTCGGGCCTACACAAGACTATTTTCAACAGATATATTTTTGTGTCACAACAGTCAGGAGACACTACTGTTTTTCTTTACGGAAAAAACTACCAAAACCTGAATAATAGAGATTTTGTACCGTGGGATGGCAAAACCACAGTTATTGTTTACTGGGGTATACCACACTTTTTTAAATAGAGATATTTGCGGCTGAACAGTGAGCGACACACTCAAACTGCTTTTTTTTTTAGATACCAAAGGCCCAAAACTGGATAGTACAGCGATTTGACCCGTGGAACTGCGAAACCACACGGGGATGTCGGGCCTACACAAGACTATTTTCAACAGATATATTTTTGTGTCACAACAGTCAGGAGACACTACTGTTTTTCTTTACGCAAAAAACTACCAAAAGCTGAATAATAGAGATTTTTTACCATGGGATGGCAAAACCACAGTTATTGTTTACTGGGGTATACCACACTTTTTTAAATAGAGATATTTGTGGCTGAACAGTGAGGGACACACTCAAACTGCTTTTTTTTTAGATACCAAAGGCCCAAAACTGGATAGTACAGCGATTTGACCCGTGGAACTGCGAAACCACACTGGGATGTCGGGCCTACACAAGACTATTTTCAACAGATATATTTTTGTGTCACAACAGTCAGTAGACACTACTGTTTTTCTTTACGGAAAAAACTACCAAAACCTGAATAATAGAGATTTTTTACCGTGGGATGGCAAAACCACAGTTATTGTTTACTGGGGTATACCACACTTTTTTAAATAGAGATATTTGCGGCTGAACAGTGAGCGACACACTCAAACTGCTTTTTTTTTAGATACCAAAGGCCCAAAACTGGATAGTACAGCGATTTGACCCGTGGAACTGCGAAACCACACTGGGATGTCGGGCCTACACAAGACTATTTTCAACAGATATATTTTTGTGTCACAACAGTCAGGAGACACTACTGTTTTTCTTTACGGAAAAAACTACCAAAAGCTGAATAATAGAGATTTTTTACCGTGGGATGGCAAAACAACAGTTATTGTTTACTGGGGTATACCACACTTTTTTAAATAGAGATATTTGCGGCTGAACAGTGAGCGACACACTCAAACTGCTTTTTTTTTAGATACCAAAGGCCCAAAACTGGATAGTACAGCGATTTGACCCGTGGAACTGCGAAACCACACTGGGATGTCGGGCCTACACAAGACTATTTTCAACAGATATATTTTTGTGTCACAACAGTCAGGAGACACTACTGTTTTTCTTTACGGAAAAAACTACCAAAACCTGAATAATAGAGACTTTGTACCGTGGGATGGCAAAACCACAGTTATTGTTTACTGGGGTATACCACACTTTTTTAAATAGAGAAATTTGCGGCTGAACAGTGAGCGACACACTCAAACTGCTTTTTTTTTAGATACCAAAGGCCCAAAACTGGATAGTACAGCGATTTGACCCGTGGAACTGCGAAACCACACTGGGATGTCGGGCCTACACAAGACTATTTTCAACAGATATATTTTTGTGTCACAACAGTCAGGAGACACTACTGTTTTTCTTTACGGAAAAAACTACCAAAACCTGAATAATAGAGATTTTGTACCGTGGGATGGCAAAACCACAGTTATTGTATACTGGGGTATACCACACTTTTTTAAATAGAGATATTTGCGGCTGAACAGTGAGCGACACACTCAAACTGCTTTTTTTCTAGATACCAAAGGCCCAAAACTGGATAGTACAGCGATTTGACCCGTGGAACTGCGAAACCACACTGGGATGTCGGGCCTACACAAGAATATTTTCAACAGATATATTTTTGTGTCACAACAGTCAGGAGACACTACTGTTTTTCTATACGGAAAAAACTACCAAAAGCTGAATAATAGAGATTTTTTACCGTGGGATGGCAAAACCACAGTTATTGCTTACTGGGGTATACCACACTTTTTTAAATAGAGATATTTGCGGCTGAACAGTGAGCGACACACTCAAACTGCTTTTTTTTTAGATACCAAAGGCCCAAAACTGGATAGTACAGCGATTTGACCTGTGGAACTGCGAAACCACACTGGGATGTCGGGCCTACACAAGACTATTTTCAACAGATATATTTTTGTGTCACAACAGTCAGGAGACACTACTGTTTTTCTTTACGGAAAAAACTACCAAAACCTGAATAATAGAGATTTTGTACCGTGGGATGGCAAAACCACAGTTATTGTTTACTGGGGTATACCACACTTTTTTAAATAGAGATATTTGCGGCTGAACAGTGAGCGACACACTCAAACTGCTTTTTTTTTTAGATACCAAAGGCCCAAAACTGGATAGTACAGCGATTTGACCCGTGGAACTGCGAAACCACACGGGGATGTCGGGCCTACACAAGACTATTTTCAACAGATATATTTTTGTGTCACAACAGTCAGGAGACACTACTGTTTTTCTTTACGCAAAAAACTACCAAAAGCTGAATAATAGAGATTTTTTACCATGGAATGGCAAAACCACAGTTATTGTTTACTGGGGTATACCACACTTTTTTAAATAGAGATATTTGTGGCTGAACAGTGAGGGACACACTCAAACTGCTTTTTTTTTAGATACCAAAGGCCCAAAACTGGATAGTACAGCGATTTGACCCGTGGAACTGCGAAACCACACTGGGATGTCGGGCCTACACAAGACTATTTTCAACAGATATATTTTTGTGTCACAACAGTCAGTAGACACTACTGTTTTTCTTTACGGAAAAAACTACCAAAACCTGAATAATAGAGATTTTTTACCGTGGGATGGCAAAACCACAGTTATTGTTTACTGGGGTATACCACACTTTTTTAAATAGAGATATTTGCGGCTGAACAGTGAGCGACACACTCAAACTGCTATTTTTTTAGATACCAAAGGCCCAAAACTGGATAGTACAGCGATTTGACCCGTGGAACTGCGAAACCACACTGGGATGTCGGGCCTACACAAGACTATTTTCAACAGATATATTTTTGTGTCACAACAGTCAGGAGACACTACTGTTTTTCTTTACGGAAAAAACTACCAAAAGCTGAATAATAGAGATTTTTTACCGTGGGATGGCAAAACCACAGTTATTGTTTACTGGGGTATACCACACTTTTTTAAATAGAGATATTTGCGGCTGAACAGTGAGCAACACACTCAAACTGCTTTTTTTTTAGATAACAAAGGCCCAAAACTGGATAGTACAGCGATTTGACCCATGGAACTGTGAAACCACACTGGGATGTTGGGCCTACACAAGAGTATTTTCAACAGATATATTTTTGTGTCACAACAGTCAGGAGACACTACTGTTTTTCTTTACGGAAAAAACTACCAAAAGCTGAATAATAGAGATTTTTTACCGTGGGATGGCAAAACCACAGTTATTGTTTACTGGGGTATACCACACTTTTTTAAATAGAGATATTTGCGGCTGAACAGTGAGGGACACACTCAATCTGCTTTTTTTTTAGATACCAAAGGCCCAAAACTGGATAGTACAGCGATTTGACCCGTGGAACTGCGAAACTACACTGGGATGTCGGGCCTACACAAGACTATTTTCAACAGATATATTTTTGTGTCACAACAGTCAGGAGACACTACTGTTTTTCTTTACGGAAAAAACTACCAAAACCTGAATACTAGAGATTTTTTACCGTGGGATGGCAAAACCACAGTTATTGTTTACTGGGGTATACCACACTTTTTTAAATAGAGATATTTGCGGCTGAACAGTGAGCGACACACTCAAACTGCTTTTTTTTTAGATACCAAAGGCCCAAAACTGGATAGTACAGCGATTTGACCCGTGGAACTGCGAAACCACACTGGGATGTCGGGCCTACACAAGACTATTTTCAACAGATATATTTTTGTGTCACAACAGTCAGGAGACACTACTGTTTTTCTTTACGGAAAAAACTACCAAAAGCTGAATAATAGAGATTTTTTACCGTGGGATGGCAAAACAACAGTTATTGTTTACTGGGGTATACCACACTTTTTTAAATAGAGATATTTGCGGCTGAACAGTGAGCGACACACTCAAACTGCTTTTTTTTTAGATACCAAAGGCCCAAAACTGGATAGTACAGCGATTTGACCCGTGGAACTGCGAAACCACTCTGGGATGTCGGGCCTACACAAGACTATTTTCAACAGATATATTTTTGTGTCACAACAGTCAGGAGACACTACTGTTTTTCTTTACGGAAAAAACTACCAAAACCTGAATAATAGAGATTTTTTACCGTGGGATGGCAAAACCACAGTTATTGTTTACTGGGGTATACCACACTTTTTTAAATAGAGATATTTGTGGCTGAACAGTGAGCGACACACTCAAATTGCTTTTTTTTTTAGATATCAAAGGCCCAAAACTGGATAGTACAGCGATTTGACCCGTGGAACTGCGAAACCACACTGGGATGTCGGGGCTACACAAGACTATTTTCAACAGATATATTTTTGTGTCACAACAGTCAGGAGACACTACTGTTTTTCTTTACGGAAAAAACTACCAAAAGCTGAATAATAGAGATTTTTTACCGTGGGATGGCAAAACCACAGTTATTGTTTACTGGGGTATACCACACTTTTTTAAATAGAGATATTTGCTGCTGAACAGTGAGCGACACACTCAAACTGCTTTTTTTTTAGATACCAAAGGCCCAAAACTGGATATTACAGCGATTTGACCCGTGGAACTGCGAAACCACACTGGGATGTCGGGCCTACACAAGACTATTTTCAACAGATATATTTTTGTGTCACAACAGTCAGGAGACACTGCTGTTTTTCTTTATGGAAAAAACTACCAAAACCTGAATAATAGAGATTTTGTACCGTGGGATGGCAAAACCACAGTTATTGTTTACTGGGGTATACCACACTTTTTTAAATAGAGATATTTGCGGCTGAACAGTGAGCGACACACTCAAGCTGCTTTTTTTCTAGATACCAAAGGCCCAAAACTGGATAGTACAGCGATTTGACCCGTGGAACTGCGAAATCACACTGGGATGTCGGGCCTACACAAGACTATTTTCAACAGATATATTTTTGTGTCACAACAGTTAGGAGACACTACTGTTTTTCTTTACGGAAAAAACTACCAAAAGCTGAATAATAGAGATTTTTTACCGTGGGATGGCAAAACCACAGTTATTGTTTACTGGGGTATACCACACTTTTTTAAATAGAGATATTTGCGGCTGAACAGTGAGCGACACACTCAAACTGCTTTTTTTTTAGATACCAAAGGCCCAAAACTGGATAGTACAGCGATTTGACCCGTGGAACTGCGAAACCACACTGGGATGTCGGGGCTACACAAGACTATTTTCAACAGATATATTTTTGTGTCACAACAGTCAGGAGACACTACTGTTTTTCTTTACGGAAAAAACTACCAAAAGCTGAATAATAGAGATTTTTTACCGTGGGATGGCAAAACCACAGTTATTGTTTACTGGGGTATACCACACTTTTTTAAATAGAGATATTTGCTGCTGAACAGTGAGCAACACACTCAAACTGCTTTTTTTTTAGATACCAAAGGCCCAAAACTGGATATTACAGCGATTTGACCCGTGGAACTGCGAAACCACACTGGGATGTCGGGCCTACACAAGACTATTTTCAACAGATACATTTTTGTGTCACAACAGTCAGGAGACACTGCTGTTTTTCTTTATGGAAAAAACTACCAAAACCTGAATAATAGAGATTTTGTACCGTGGGATGGCAAAACCACAGTTATTGTTTACTGGGGTATACCACACTTTTTTAAATAGAGATATTTGCGGCTGAACAGTGAGCGACACACTCAAACTGCTTTTTTTCTAGATACCAAAGGCCCAAAACTGGATAGTACAGCCATTTGACCCGTGGAACTGCGAAATCACACTGGGATGTCGGGCCTACACAAGACTATTTTCAACAGATATATTTTTGTGTCACAACAGTTAGGAGACACTACTGTTTTTCTTTACGGAAAAAACTACCAAAAGCTGAATAATAGAGATTTTTTACCGTGGGATGGCAAAACCACAGTTATTGTTTACTGGGGTATACCACACTTTTTTAAATAGAGATATTTGCGGCTGAACAGTGAGCGACACACTCAAACTGCTTTTTTTTTAGATACCAAAGGCCCAAAACTGGATAGTACAGCGATTTGACCAGTGGAACTGCGAAACCACACTGGGATGTCGGGCCTACACAAGACTATTTTCAACAGATATATTTTTGTGTCACAACAGTCAGGAGACACTACTGTTTTTCTTTACGGAAAAAACTACCAAAAGCTGAATAATAGAGATTTTTTTACCGTGGGATGGCAAAACAACAGTTATTGTTTACTGGGGTATACCACACTTTTTTAAATAGAGATATTTGCGGCTGAACAGTGAGCGACACATTCAAACTGCTTTTTTTTTAGATACCAAAGGCCCAAAACTGGATATTACAGCGATTTGACCCGTGGAACTGCGAAACCACACTGGGATGTCGGGCCTACACAAGACTATTTTCAACAGATATATTTTTGTGTCACAACAGTCAGGAGACACTACTGTTTTTCTTTACGGAAAAAACTACCAAAACCTGAATAATAGAGATTTTGTACCGTGGGATGGCAAAACAACAGTTATTGTTTACTGGGGTATACCACAATTTTTTAAATAGAGATATTTGCGGCTGAACAGTGAGCGACACACTCAAACTGCTTTTTTTTTAGATACCAAAGGCCCAAAACTGGATAGTACAGCGATTTGACCCGTGGAACTGCGAAACCACACTGGGATGTCGGCCCTACACAAGACTATTTTCAACAGATATATTTTTGTGTCACAACAGTCAGGAGACACTACTGTTTTTCTTTACGGAAAAAACTACCAAAACCTGAATAATAGAGATTTTGTACCGTGGGATGGAAATACCACAGTTATTGTTTACTGGGGTATACCACACTTTTTTAAATAGAGAAATTTGCAGCTGAACAGTGAGCGACACACTCAAACTGCTTTTTTTTTAGATACCAAAGGCCCAAAACTGGATAGTACAGCGATTTGACCCGTGGAACTGCGAAACCACTCTGGGATGTCGGGCCTACACAAGACTATTTTCAACAGATATATTTTTGTGTCACAACAGTCAGGAGACACTACTGTTTTTCTTTACGGAAAAAACAACCAAAACCTGAATAATAGAGATTTTTTACCGTGGGATGGCAAAACCACAGTTATTGTTTACTGGGGTATACCACACTTTTTTAAATAGAGATATTTGCGGCTGAACAGTGAGCGACACACTCAAACTGCTTTTTTTTTAGATACCAAAGGCCCAAAACTGGATAGTACAGCGATTTGACCCGTGGAACTGCGAAACCACACTGGGATGTCGGGCCTACACAAGACTATTTTCAACAGATATATTTTTGTGTCACAACAGTCAGGAGACACTACTGTTTTTCTTTACGGAAAAAGCTACCAAAACCTGAATAATAGAGATTTTTTACCGTGGGATGGCAAAACCACAGTTATTGTTTACTGTGGTATACCACACTTTTTTAAATAGAGATATTTGCGGCTGAACAGTGAGCGACACACTCAAACTGCTTTTTTTTTTAGATACCAAAGGCCCAAAACTGGATAGTACAGCGATTTGACCCGTGGAACTGCGAAACCACACTGGGATGTCGGGCCTACACAAGACTATTTTCAACAGATATATTTTTGTGTCACAACAGTCAGGAGACACTACTGTTTTTCTTTACGGAAAAAACTACCAAAACCTGAATAATAGAGATTTTTTACCGTGGGATGGCAAAACCACAGTTATTGTTTACTGGGGTATACCACACTTTTTTAAATAGAGATATTTGCGGCTGAACAGTGAGCGACACACTCAAACTGCTTTTTTTTCAGATACCAAAGGCCCAAAACTGGATAGTACAGCGATTTGACCTGTGGAACTGCGAAACCACACTGGGATGTCGGGCCTACACAAGACTATTTTCAACAGATATATTTTTGTGTCACAACAGTCAGGAGACACTACTGTTTTTCTTTACGGAAAAAACTACCAAAAGCTGAATAATAGAGATTTTTTTACCGTGGGATGGCAAAACAACAGTTATTGTTTACTGGGGTATACCACACTTTTTTAAATAGAGATATTTGCGGCTGAACAGTGAGCGACACACTCAAACTGCTTTTTTTTTTAGATACCAAAGGCCCAAAACTGGATAGTACAGCGATTTGACCCGTGGAACTGCGAAACCACACTGGGATGTCGGGCCTACACAAGACTATTTTCAACAGATATATTTTTGTGTCACAACAGTTAGGAGACACTACTGTTTTTCTTTACGGAAAAAACTACCAAAACCTGAATAATAGAGATTTTTTACCGTGGGATGGCAAAACAACAGTTATTGTTTACTGGGGTATACCACACTTTTTTAAATAGAGATATTTGCGGCTGAACAGTGAGCGACACACTCAAACTGCTTTTTTTTTAGATACCAAAGGCCCAAAACTGGATAGTACAGCGATTTGACCCGTGGAACTGCGAAACCACACTGGGATGTCGGGCCTACACAAGACTATTTTCAACAGATATATTTTTGTGTCACAACAGTCAGGAGACACTAATATTTTTCTTTACGGAAAAAACTACCAAAACCTGAATAATAGAGATTTTGTACCGTGGGATGGAAATACCACAGTTATTGTTTACTGGGGTATACCACACTTTTTTAAATAGAGAAATTTGCAGCTGAACAGTGAGCGACACACTCAAACTGCTTTTTTTTTAGATACCAAAGGCCCAAAACTGGATAGTACAGCGATTTGACCCGTGGAACTGCGAAACCACTCTGGGATGTCGGGCCTACACAAGACTATTTTCAACAGATATATTTTTGTGTCACAACAGTCAGGAGACACTACTGTTTTTCTTTACGGAAAAAACAACCAAAACCTGAATAATAGAGATTTTTTACCGTGGGATGGCAAAACCACAGTTATTGTTTACTGGGGTATACCACACTTTTTTAAATAGAGATATTTGCGGCTGAACAGTGAGCGACACACTCAAACTGCTTTTTTTTTAGATACCAAAGGCCCAAAACTGGATAGTACAGCGATTTGACCCGTGGAACTGCGAAACCACACTGGGATGTCGGGCCTACACAAGACTATTTTCAACAGATATATTTTTGTGTCACAACAGTCAGGAGACACTACTGTTTTTCTTTACGGAAAAAGCTACCAAAACCTAAATAATAGAGATTTTTTACCGTGGGATGGCAAAACCACAGTTATTGTTTACTGGGGTATACCACACTTTTTTAAATAGAGATATTTGCGGCTGAACAGTGAGCGACACACTCAAACTGCTTTTTTTTTTAGATACCAAAGGCCCAAAACTGGATAGTACAGCGATTTGACCTGTGGAACTGCGAAACCACACTGGGATGTCGGGCCTACACAAGACTATTTTCAACAGATATATTTTTGTGTCACAACAGTCAGGAGACACTACTGTTTTTCTATACGGAAAAAACTACCAAAACCTGAATAATAGAGATTTTTTACCGTGGGATGGCAAAACCACAGTTATTGTTTACTGGGGTATACCACACTTTTTTAAATAGAGATATTTGCGGCTGAACAGTGAGCGACACACTCAAACTGCTTTTTTTTTAGATATCAAAGGCCCAAAACTGGATAGTACAGCGATTTGACCTGTGGAACTGCGAAACCACACTGGGATGTCGGGCCTACACAAGACTATTTTCAACAGATATATTTTTGTGTCACAACAGTCAGGAGACACTACTGTTTTTCTTTACGGAAAAAACTACCAAAACCTGAATAATAGAGATTTTTTACCGTGGGATGGCAAAACCACAGTTATTGTTTACTGGGGTATACCACACTTTTTTAAATAGAGATATTTGCGGCTGAACAGTGAGCGACACACTCAAACTGCTTTTTTTTTAGATACCAAAGGCCCAAAACTGGATAGTACAGCGATTTGACCCGTGGAACTGCGAAACCACTCTGGGATGTCGGGCCTACACAAGACTATTTTCAACAGATATATTTTTGTGTCACAACAGTCAGGAGACACTACTGTTTTTCTTTACGGAAAAAACAACCAAAACCTGAATAATAGAGATTTTTTACCGTGGGATGGCAAAACCACAGTTATTGTTTACTGGGGTATACCACACTTTTTTAAATAGAGATATTTGCGGCTGAACAGTGAGCGACACACTCAAACTGCTTTTTTTTTAGATACCAAAGGCCCAAAACTGGATAGTACAGCGATTTGACCCGTGGAACTGCGAAACCACACTGGGATGTCGGGCCTACACAAGACTATTTTCAACAGATATATTTTTGTGTCACAACAGTCAGGAGACACTACTGTTTTTCTTTACGGAAAAAGCTACCAAAACCTAAATAATAGAGATTTTTTACCGTGGGATGGCAAAACCACAGTTATTGTTTACTGGGGTATACCACACTTTTTTAAATAGAGATATTTGCGGCTGAACAGTGAGCGACACACTCAAACTGCTTTTTTTTTTAGATACCAAAGGCCCAAAACTGGATAGTACAGCGATTTGACCTGTGGAACTGCGAAACCACACTGGGATGTCGGGCCTACACAAGACTATTTTCAACAGATATATTTTTGTGTCACAACAGTCAGGAGACACTACTGTTTTTCTATACGGAAAAAACTACCAAAACCTGAATAATAGAGATTTTTTACCGTGGGATGGCAAAACCACAGTTATTGTTTACTGGGGTATACCACACTTTTTTAAATAGAGATATTTGCGGCTGAACAGTGAGCGACACACTCAAACTGCTTTTTTTTTAGATACCAAAGGCCCAAAACTGGATAGTACAGCGATTTGACCTGTGGAACTGCGAAACCACACTGGGATGTCGGGCCTACACAAGACTATTTTCAACAGATATATTTTTGTGTCACAACAGTCAGGAGACACTACTGTTTTTCTTTACGGAAAAAACTACCAAAACCTGAATAATAGAGATTTTTTACCGTGGGATGGCAAAACCACAGTTATTGTTTACTGGGGTATACCACACTTTTTTAAATAGAGATATTTGCGGCTGAACAGTGAGCGACACACTCAAACTGCTTTTTTTTTAGATACCAAAGGCCCAAAACTGGATAGTACAGCGATTTGACCCGTGGAACCGCGAAACCACACTGGGATGTCGGGCCTACACAAGACTATTTTCAACAGATATATTTTTGTGTCACAACAGTCAGGAGACACTACTGTTTTTCTTTACGGAAAAAACTACCAAAAGCTGAATAATAGAGATTTTTTTACCGTGGGATGGCAAAACAACAGTTATTGTTTACTGGGGTATACCACACTTTTTTAAATAGAGATATTTGCGGCTGAACAGTGAGCGACACACTCAAACTGCTTTTTTTTTAAGATACCAAAGGCCCAAAACTGGATAGTACAGCGATTTGACCCGTGGAACTGCGAAACCACACTGGGATGTCGGGCCTACACAAGACTATTTTCAACAGATATATTTTTGTGTCACAACAGTCAGGAGACACTACTGTTTTTCTTTACGGAAAAAACTACCAAAACCTGAATAATAGAGATTTTTTACCGTGGGATGGCAAAACCACAGTTATTGTTTACTGGGGTATACCACACTTTTTTAAATAGAGATATTTGCGGCTGAACAGTGAGCGACACACTCAAACTGTTTTTTTTTTTTAGATACAAATGGCCCAAAATGTATAATACAGAGGTTTGAACCGTGGAAGTGCAAACCAACACTTCTGTTTCTCTAGCCTACACCAGACTATTTTCAACAGTTATATTTGTGTCTGAAAAATCAGAGACACGCTTTTTTTTGGGGGGGGGGGGGGGGACACACCAAAAGGTTAATAAGACGGGTATTTGTACAGTGTGAAGGAGGAAAAAAAAAGGAGGATTTAGATGGAAAAAAAAGGATTTTTCCTGGCCCCCGACACCTGGTGCTAAGTCCAGCAATTTGAGCAACAGGAGCACACAGGACTGTAATGCAGCGTTTGCTGGTATAACCACTGTGTCTCCTATACAGCCTGCCTGCCTGGTATCTGGGATGGATATTAGTCCTGAAAAGGACTGTTTGTTTGTTCTGGCAGCCTTTACAGACCCTACACTAACTATATCGCAGTTTATATCTCTCCCTAAATCAGCAGCGCTGTCCCTACACTGTCTAATCCGGAGCGACTGTGTCCAAGATGGCGGCGCCCAGTTTTAAATACTCGAGGTGACGCTGTGCGGCCAGCCAATCACTGTAATTCCCACAACCAACATGGCTGCAGCATTACAGTGACTGGCTGGCAATCCCTGCATGTTCATTGGCTCTGTAAAGAGCGCCAAACATGCAGGGCGGAGACCCGAGCTCCCGCCCGAGTAACCCGGAAATGCTCGGTGCTCGCCGAGCATCCCGAGTAGCGTGATGCTCGGGCGAGTACCGAGCAGTGTCGAGCATGTTCGCTCAACACTATTAAACATGCATCGCCAAGCCGAAAAACAAGGAAATATTAGTAGATGAAAAACAAATCATTTTTGAAGTTCATGCCATGGTTGTACTTTGTATTTAGAGTCAGGATCCAATACGCTTCCCTCAGGGCCGGCTGCTTTTGCCAGCTGTCACCACGGGCCGCAAGATTGATCTTTTCGAGTTTGAAAAATGATTAACATGAAGTATCCTGTTTATGTATTATGGTAACATGTTTGGCCGCACCAGAATACCCGGAGTTGTGGTTGATGATCTTGTTGATGTGTTCAGCGATCCTCTTCTTCAGTTTACGTGTGGTATAGCCAATATACTGAAAACGACTACTGCAGAATATACCGTATACCTCGTGGCTGGTCTCACAATTTATGTCCCCTCGCAAGATTTTGACCTTTTTCAAACAATAAGAGATGTAAATCGCTTTACACGGTTATTAACAGTTACAAAACATTTCTTCAATGAGTCTGAAGAGTCTTCCACTCCTAATGACATGATGGCAGAGATTATGGAGCATAATGATGCTACACTTAGGCTAAGTGCCCACGATGCAGAAATGCTGCAGATTTTTTCTGCATCTCCCTGGCAGGAAAAACGCATGCGCATTTTACATGCGTTTTTCCTGCCAGGTAGAAGCGTTTATCAAGCGTTTTTGCAGGCGATTTTAGCATCACCTGGAAAGTGCTTGACAATTTGGTCACACTATATAAATCCATGCAACCGGCATGGATTTATATAGTGTGACCAAGTTAATAGTTAAAAAAAAGAATAAAAATGGTAAAAAAAAAAACAAAAACCAACACCTTATACTCACCTTCTGATGGCCCGCAATCTTCTCTCTGGTGCGTCCGGTCTCTTCTACGGCTCGCGGTGGTGTGAAAGGACCTTCCATGATGTCATTTAGCGGTCGCGTGACTTGTCACATGACTAAATGACGTCATGGAAGGTCCTTTAACACCACCGTGAGCCGCTGGGGAGCCAGGACGCACCGTACAGGAGACCGGCGGCCATCAAAAGGTGAGTATAATGTATATTTTTTATTTTAAATTCTTTTTTTTAACAGGTACTATGGTACCTGGGTCTGGATGAGAGTCTCCTCTTCTCCAGACCCGGGTACCATCCGCACTTTGAATCGCTTAATATCCGCATGTGCACATGTAGTGATGCGGATATTAAGCGATTCAATGCAAGTCAATGGCGGCAATTACGCTGTATGTCCGCAAAATTAATGGACATGCTGCGGATTTTTCCGCAATGATAATCCGCAGCGGAAATTTCCGCAGCATGTGCATGGCACATGCAGATTATCATTGGGGACCACTGCAGACCTATCACCAAGCGTTTTTTAAGAGTTTTCGCTGCGGAAATTCCCGGCAAAAATGCTTGAAAAACGCATAGTGGGCACGCAGCCTTACAGTCATTGAACAGACTGCCTTACTAACTTTGTCTTCGTTACAGGATCCAGATTTTCTTTAAATAAACTACAAGATCGAGGAATTAACATCATCCCTGCATACTATCCTCTGCAATCCAGGGTTCCATCTCTAGTTTTATTTCAATCTCTAGCTGAAAACAACCTTAAAAAATTACATGGTGGTATCTGTAATATGAAGTGTAATAGTAATTTTGATATGCTCCAGTGGTTAGAGAACTTCAACAAAATGTTATAACCATGTATAACCATACAGCAATCAGACAAAGGTGGATGTGTTGTGGTATTAGACACTGAATTGTATTGTAACATGGCTCTTTCCATCCTCAGCGACACAAACACCTACACCACCTTAAGGTCTGATCCTACTAATGCATTTACATCTGAGTTACCAGAATGTCTGTGTCAAGGATTCCTCAGGATCCTGATTACTCATAGAGACCACCCACTGTGATCTCTGGAGTGAACAGCTCTCTGCTGCCCCCTATTGTCCGGACAATTGCACGATTGGCCGACAATCAATATAGGCGGCTGCAGGCTGTTCTCACTATATAGGTATCGGCAAGCTAGCAGTGAGCGTACGGCGTACACACCACCTTCCAACGCATGGAATATACATATACACCCTTGTACGATCACTGTCACTTCACAATAACCCAAGAAAGATTATTCTTTGCCACCACCAATCTGTTTTTCCGGCCGATTGGATGCCTTATAGGTATTGTGTGGCTTCGGAGGAGGAACTAATACAGAGCAAAAGAAGCAAATATAAAAATTTTATATTTAAAGAAGTTGTCCACAGGATAGGGCATCAATGTATGATCGGCCGGGGTCCCGCACCCGGCATCCCCTCCGATCTGCTTGCCTGCGATGCTTGGCCGTCCATCTGTGGTGGCCGCCGCAGGGTACTGCACATCCGCTTTCCATTGAATTGAATAGGATGCCGATGTGCACTTCCTGCCGTCGGCCGCCGCCATCGATCACTGCTGATTGGCAGGTGTGTCGGGTGCGGGATCCCGGCTGATCATTCATTGATGCCCTATTCTAAGGATAGGGCATCAATGTGAAAGTAGTGGACAACTCCTTTAATCCAAAGGGAGGCAATGTTTATGAAAAAAATCTACAAAAGATTTTACAAAGGGGGACAAAACCATACAGCATATACAGTTACACAAAATAAAAGGGATTAATAGAAGAACTTACTACACTGTGTGCAGAATTATTAGGCAAGTTGTATTTGTTTTTATTATTGATCAACAACTATGTTCTCAATCAACCCAAAAGACTCATAAATATGCAAGCTTAATATTTTTGGAAGTTGGAGTGTTTTTTTTTTTAGATTTGGCTATTTTAGGAGGATATCTGTTTGTGCAGGTAACTATTACTGTGCAGAATTATTAGGCAACTTAATAAAAACCAAATATAATCCCATCTCACTTGTTTATTTTCGCCAGGTAAACCAATATCAGTCCACAAAATTTAGAAATAAACATTTCTGACATTCAAAAACAAAAACCAAAAAAATTAGTGATCAGTATAGCCACCTTTTTTTATGATGACACTCAGCAGCCTTCCATCCATAGATTCTGTAAGTTGCTTGATCTGTTTTCGATCAACATTGCGTGCAGCAGCCACCACAGCCTCCCAAACACTGTTCCGAGAGGTGTACTGTTTTCCCTCCCTGTAGATCTCACATTTTATGATGGACCACAGGTTCTCTATGGGGTTCAGATTAGGTGAACAAGGGGGCCATGTTATTATTTTTTCTTCTTTTAGACCTTTACTGGCCAGCCACGCTGTGGAGTAGTTGGATGCATGTGATGGAGCATTGTCCTGCATGAAAATCATGTTTTTCTTGAACGATACCGACTTCTTCCTGTACCACTGCTTGAAGAAGTTGTCTTCCAGAAACTGGCAGTAGGTCTGGAAGTTGAGCTTCACTCCATCCTCAACCCGAAAAGGTCTCACAAGTTCATCTGTGAGGATACTAGCCCATACCAGTACCCCACCTCCACCTTGCTGGCGTCTGAGTCGGAGTGGAGCTCTCTGGCCTTTATTGATCCAGCCTCTGGCCCATCCATCTGGCCCATCAAGAGCCACTCTCATTTCATCAGCCCATAAAACCTTTGAAAAATCAGTCTTAAGATATTTCTTGGCCCATTCTTGACGTTTTATCTTATGTTTCTTGTTCTTGTTCAAAGGTGGTAGTTTTTCAGCCTTCCTTACCTTGGCCATGTCCCTGAGTGCTTTTTGATACTCCAGTAACGTTGCAACTCTGATATATGGCAAAACTGGTGGCGAATGGCATCTTGGCAGCTTCACGCTTGATTTTCCTCAATTCATGGGCAGTTATTTTGCACCTTTTTTGGCCAACACGCTTCTTGCGACCCTGTTGGCTATTTGCCATGAAATGCTTGATTGTTCGGTGATCATGCTTCAAAAGTTTGGAAATTTCAAGACTGCTGCATCCCTCTGCAAGACATCTCACAATTTTGGACTTTTCAGAGCCCGTCAAATCTCTCTTCTGACCCATTTTGCCAAAGGAAAGGAAGTTGCCTAATAATTAAGCACACCTTATATAGGGTGTTAATGTCATTAGTCAACACCCCTCCTCATTACCGAGATGCACATCACCAGACTTATTTAATTGGTAGTTGGCTCTCAAGCCTATGCAGCTTGGAGTAGGACAACATGTATAAAAAGTATCATGTGATCAAAATATGCATTTGCCTAATAATTCTGCATGCGGTGTACACTAATCACAGAGATGATTCAGTTTAGCCGAAGGAGAGCTCTTCGATTGATTTGGTCGTTTCAGTGAACGTGACCCCTGCTTACATGAAAATATGTATCTCCCAGCATGTGCATAGATCAGTATTCAGCTTGATCTTTTATGCCGAAGTGGGCCCTGCCCACACACTCCCCTGTGATGACCTCACGTGGACTGGTCGCCGCCCTTCATTGTTTTATTAAATCTCTAATTTCTGTGATATCTCATCACTCGATCGCAGAAGTTAGCAAATGATGCCATATTTTTATTGCGATTTTACCTTTCCTTAGAGATCAAACATGATGCTGTCGGTTATCTCTGCACTGTTGCATTATAGCTCACCGGCTGGGCTCACAGATACGGAAAAATATGCATACTTTTTCTTATTTAGCCCCGCCACTAAAAATATATGTCCTATCACAATTGGAAATATAGAAATGCCGCTATTCCATATTTCATTTCGGTGCCTCAGAGTCTGGAGATCGAACTCATGTGCAGCTGGGAATGTCCCGGCTATTTTAAGGAGTGTGATAGATTCCCTTTGAAGCCTTAACAAGATGTTTACTATCTCTTTCAGGTGTCATACTTGTTATTTCTGATGAAGTGCACAACTCATTCAGTCTCTGACCCATATGTTCAAAGGTGCCTATTTGTCACACATGTCTCCTTTACCAGGAGCTCCATTTTGTATGGCAATTAGCCTGGATAATTAAGTTTGTCACTTCTTTTGTACACTACTATTTTTCATAGAAGCAGCTTTTTAGATTGCTAGCTCTTCTCACTCCAAATGGGATAGGGGAGGGGGGGGCTGAAGAGTTTGGAGGGAGAGATTTGAGAGATTTTTAATATTTCCTGACAGTCTGGATATAGCAGACTTGGTATTTTGAACCCTAAATTACGAAAACGGTTGATTCCTGAATACCCCCATTCCTATTTTCCACTGGCTCCCAAAGGTTTACAAAAGGGTTTTCCACCCTCCGCTCAGACCAATAATTTCTGGTATTGGATCCCTGAACGAGAACCTTAGTTAGTGGATGGATGGTCATCTCCAACTACTCATTATTAGAACTCCAGTTTTTTTGAAGGACACTTCTACTGTCCTTAAGGTTTTCAATAATTTCAAATGGCATCCTAACTATTCTTTTGCTACATGTGATATGGTCAACTGATACTTATCCATACCTCACAATACAGCCATGGTGGCTATTGCATACCATTGGGAGAGGTATAGTGCCTATTCGCCAGTCCTCAAACATTTTATTTTATTATCATTGGATTATCTGTTAAAACATAATTTTTTCATGTTTGGTACTAAATTTTATTTACAGAGATTGGGGGCACCGATGGGTCCCAAGTTCTCCCCATCTTTAGCAATACTTTTTATGGCCTGGTGGGAAGAAATTTACATTTTTTTTCTATTAATAATCCATTCTCTACTCAGTTGGTTTGGTTTTCCAGATATGTGGATGATGTACTCCTTGTCTGGCAGGGAGACACATCCACATATTCTGAGTTTGTTTCTTACATCAATTCAAACAATTGTAACATCTGTTTCCCTTCTAGCCAGCTCTCCATCCATGTCCCGTTCTTGGATATTGAATTGCATGGTAATACAGTCACCGGTAGGGTTGATACTTCTTTACACCGTAAAGACACTGCCGGTAACACCATTCTGTTGGCATCCAGTTCTCAACCCAGGCACACGACCAATGCTATCCCCAGAGGAGAATATACCAGGGCCAGGAGAATCTGCTCCAATGATGACACTTTTACCAGTGAAGGAAAAATCATAACTGACAGGTTATTAGATAGAGGCGATCATAAATCTAACATCCGTCATGCATTTGAACAGGTGAGGAACACTCCACGCAGGGATTTATTATAATGCACCAATAATAATTTGAAACAGTCCTCTCCTCAGATTATTGTATTTTCCACTCCGAACAGTAGACAGTTTAACACGATAACGAATATTATTCTGAAATACTTGCCGGTTATTAACCAGGACAAATGTCTCAGAACTATTTTGGAAGGGGGGTGTCAAGTAATTGCTAAAAGAGGACGAACCCTTGGGAATATGTTGTCCCCCAGTATGCTGCGTAATACCAGAACACCTTCTACATGGCTCTCGGCTTCCGGTTGTGCATTAAATAGATGCAGCGTATGTGGCTTTACTGACAATAGAGAACAGGAATTCCCCTCTATGCGCACTTCATCTCATTTATCCTATCCAATCAAATCCTTTATAAATTGTGAGTCCAGCCACATGGTATACGGTATATTCTGCAGTAGCGTCAGCTTCAGTATAATGGCTATACCACACGTAAACTGAAGAAGAGGAGGATCGCCGAACACATCAACAAGATCACCAACAACTCGGGGTATTCTGGTGCCGCCAAACATTTTACCATAATACATAAAGGGGACTCCTCGTGTTCATCATTTTTCAGACTCGAAAAGGTCAATTTTGCAGCCCGTGGTGGCAGCTGGAAAAAGCAGCCGGCCCTGAGGGAAGCGTATTGGATCTTGACTTTAAACACAAAGTACCACCATGGTGTGGACTTCAAAAATGATTTGTTTTTCATCTACGAACATTTTCCTCGTTTTTCGGCTCGGCGATGTATATTTAATTTCAATTTTACATCAAAACAAAGTGTTTCCTTATTCAGGAATGTGGACATTTAATCTATATAATGTCTAATGATCAGCTGTGATTCACTATATGTATTCTACAGTCGGACCCTGTGCACACGTTCAGTTTTCTTTTGTAAATGATGTATCTGCTTCCTGTGAATCACTATCTGATTCACCATTCACACTTGTATTTTCTCCTAATAATTATCTGGCAATGCGTTTAGTAAGAGACGATAAAACTCCCTTATGGACTTTGTATATATTTCCATCTGTGTCTATCGCAGTAGTGTAGACGGCCGGTCCATTGGATCGTTGGCTTTTGTTGTTTTACAACGGTTCACATTCATTCCACTCACCCGCGGACAAGTTGCAGCATTCAGGTGCATTGTCAGCCATGTCTGCTGCATTGGTAGCAATGGTTCGTCAGTCAGGACTCCTGGGACCAGTTGTTCCTCAGAGGTTCCAGTATGGTGCCGGCAGATCCGTTCATCCAGGCCGCCGGTATATATTGCTATAATCATTTTACTTACTGGTGGTGACGTTATGGTATGAGTTGCATCGCTGGCCATGCTCGCCGTGTCCGCATTGGTGGACGTTGTTCTGGGACTGCTGGGACATGTTGTCCTTTAGTGTTTCCATGGCAGAGTCGCTGTATTTGGATGTAGCATCATGCGCCCCTATAAACCGCACTTTATTCCTCGTTGGCTTCCAGTTAGTTACCCTGATCTATACCGCTGATGTCAATACCATGTAGTCTTTTCTTCTAAGACTGCTGGTTCTTCTAGTTCATTCTTTGAGTGATACATGGCGTTTGCCACTTGTGTTGCAGTGTTGACCGTGTCTGCTGTGTTCGTATTTGTAGACGTCTTTCCGGGATTGCTGGGACATGTTGGTCCTTGGTGTTTCCGGCGGGATATCGGTGGTTTCGTGTGTGGTGGTATGTGCCTCTTTGAGCCGCACTGCTTCTCTTGGTAGTTGTGAGTTAGTCAGCTAGGATCCATACTCCTGATGTTCATACAATCTGCCCTTTTTCTTTCCCAAGATCGCTGGTTTCTTTAGTCCATTTTTGAGTGTGGCAGGGTGTCTGGTTTTCTTTGGTATCCAGTTGTGTGGTTTTTGGGCTGGTGTTAGATGGTGCTGTGTTTCCCTGCGGTAGTCTTTTTGTTTTTATTTAATATATCTATGTCATTCATGTCAGCTTATAACGCCATGTACTCACATTATGTGTATGCAAACACCTGATGCCTCAGTATTGATTAATTATTTCATTATCCAGTCAATGGACATTGCTCTTTAAGATATATAGCAGCATTTATGTGTTACCTCTGACATCCTATGACTAAGGGTGCGTTCTGCACCTGAAACGCATCAGGATTTCCTGAGGTTTCTGAATTTATTTCCATGATTTAACTTTTTTCTTCAAATAATTTTTTTTCCCTTTAATATGTCCTGGTTGGATGTGCCGGTTCTACTTTTTTTTTCTCCTTCATGGTCTGTAATCACCGATGGGTGCGGCACCCACAGGATTTCTCCAGCTGAAGTCATTCCTTCTCTCAACATGGTAAGCCTCCACCTCCCCTCCTTCCCTATCCATTGTCTTTTCTCTGTCTATCATGCCGAGTCTAATGGTCAAACGGAAAGAATGAACCAGGAAATAGAGCAGAGTATTAGGGATCTTTTGTCTCCTCTAATCAGGAAGACCGGGTGGAATTTCTGCCCCTTACCGAGTGTGCTCTAAATAATCATTCCTCTAAGGTTATCGGGACTTTTCTTTTTTTTTTAGCTGCGGTAGTTTTCATCCAGTGCTTGGGAATTTTCCAGGATTACAGTCCTCCATGCCAGAGGAGGAGAGATTTTGTTCCCAATTAATTAAAGAGGTTGTCCACTACTATTAACATTGCCCCTATGGATTTATATAGTGGCAACAAGTCTTTTTGTAAATACATTGCTTGTTCTTTATTTGCCTGTGGGCGGCGCTATCACCAGGCATCACGTGACCCCGGCTGCAGCCGGCTCCGACATCCGCTGATGTCACGTCAAGTTCCGGCTGCATTCGGGAGTGAGCAAGTGACACACTACCCCTTGATTGATGGGCTGTGGACGGGATTTCACCGCACGTCACAGCTCAGCATCCACTGCGTGCTTTACCAACGAAAGCAGAGAGGGAAAATCCGCGACACCAGAACCACCACACCTATGAGGGGCAATTATTCTGCATGGAGGACTTTGTGGGGCCCATTATACTGTATGGAAAGCTATGTGGGGCCTATTATACTGTATGGAGGACTATGTGGGGCCCATTATTCTGTATGGAGGACTATGTAGGGCCCATTATCCTGTAAACTGGTTGTCCGACGACTTTGTCCACGTTTTTCATTTTGGCCCTCTGCATGTTTTGAGTTTTATATCCCTGATGTAGAGAGTCAGTCTGGGTAAATGTGCATGGAAATGGCAATAATGGAAAGCTGCTAATTGGAGTTTGCCACAAGCCTCCTAATATAGCTGAACATGAAGAGGATGATATGCTGCAACAAATTAAAAAGGCAACAAAAACAAGTCATGGTCAAAAGTGTTGGATCCCTTGAAATTGTCCCAGAAATGAAGTAATTCTCCCAGAAAATTATTGCAATTACACATTTTGTTATATTTGTTTATTTCCTTTGTGTGTATTGGAACAACACAATAAAATAGAGAAAAAAGGCAAATTGAACATAATTTCACACAAAACCACATAAAATAGGCCGGACACAATTGTTGACACCTTGCCAAACTTGTGGGTAAACAACTTAGTTTCAAGCATGTGAAGCTTCTTCAAATGCAATTGTGGCAAGTAACAGGAATGGGCAATATGAAAATTACACCTAAAACCAGATAAAAAAGGGAGAAGTGGATTCAATCTTTGCATTGTGTGCATATGTGTGCCACACTAAGCATAGAGAAAACAGAAAAAGAAGAAGAGAACTGTCTGAGGAGTTAAGAACCAAACTTGTTGAAAAATATCAAGAATTTCAAGGTCCATCTTCAGAGATCCGGATGTTCCTTTGTCCATGGTGAGCAACATAATTAATAAATTTACTACCTATACAGTCAAATATGGTGGAGGTTCAAAGATGTTCTGGGATTCTTTTGCTGCCTCTGGCACTAGGTGCCTTGACTGTGTGCAAGGCATCATGAAATCTGAAGATTAGCAAAGGATTTTGGGTCACAATGTAGTGCCTAGTATCAAAAAGCTGGGTTTGCGTCCTAGGTCTTCGGTCTTCCAGCATGACAATGACCCCAAACATACTTCAAAAAGCACCTAGAAATGGACGGAAACAAAGTGCTGGAGAGTTCTGACCAGCAATGAGTCTGGATCTAAATCCCATTGAACACCTGTGGAGAGATCTTAAAATTGCTGTTGGGGGAAAAGTATTAAAATTTGAGAGTCCTCAGTGGTTGATACCATCCTTTCAGTTAGCCATTAAAAGGTAAGAAATTTCAAGCTTTCGAGACTACTCAAGTCTGTTCATCAAGCATAGTATAACACAAAATCTGAAGAGTCACATATTTATACACAACAGGGCACAGGAATAATGCAATAGATAAGACAAGTGATGTGAAGCAGAACTATCAGTATGGGAGAGGGAGAAGCAGTTGTGGCCGTAAATATTGGAAAAGTTCAAAGATAAGGAGTATGAAAGTTTTATTGTCCTGTGATTGAGGTCCGGTCCTTGATTGTGATGCCCCCAAACGGTCTGAGGAGCACATTCCTTAGTTGATGTAAACAGACATAAATCCATGAGACACATTCATTCCTGCTCTGAGTGTGTCAAAGGTTGTCATAACTTTGTCTCTCTCAGATTTGAAGTTACCTTTTAATACAAGTAATTTCATGTCCATGATGCTGTGATCAAGCATACAAAAATGTTAGGCCACAAGTAGATCGATTCTTTTTTTCTTTTATTGTATGGCGATGAGAATTCATCCTTGTTCTAAGTTTCTGCCCTGTCTCCCCTACATACAGACCCCCAGTTGGACATTTGGTACATATAATTAAGTACACTACATTGGATGTGATGCAGCTGAAAGTACCTGGGATTTTGTGGTCCTGATGTGAGTTGGGAACCTTTATCTTGTCCGTGGTCATTATAAATGGACAGGTTTTACATTTACAGTTGGTGAGGATGAATTTTATAAGTTTCACCACAAAGGTGAAACTATTCTCCCGGTCAGTTTGCTTTCCTTCCCAGTACCTTTTCATTCTAACAATGTTAGGTTTCTGGGAGATTATACTTGTTTCTTTTATTTTTGGTTCTCCTTAGCTTGCCTACATTGCCCTATATGAATGTGTTTTTGTTTCTCATTCAGGGTTTTCATATTTTCCTTCATACTTTCCTTTCTCCTTGTTGACAGTGTGTTGCGGCCTCCCCTCTGGTTCCTCCGGAGGTACGAGAAACTCCTCAATGGCCTATTAGGGAGTTACCGTATTTTTCGTACCATAAGACACACTTTTTTTCCCCAAAATTTTGGGGGGAAAAGGGGTTGCGTCTTATGGTCCGAATCTAGTCAAAATATAGATATTATGGTGCTTACTGTGGTGGTGTGGGGCGGAGGCGGCAGCGGTGGTGATTGAGTGTGGTCGTACTGCAGGTAGCGGGTGGCAGGGCAGGGAGAGGTATCACACACCACAAAATCAGGGGCGCCGCCATTAATGCACTTACGCTTCACTACACAGGAGAAAGTGGGTGGTCCCGGGCCAGATCACATGCTGCAGTGACGATACGAAAGAGGCAGGGCCGGGGGGACTGCACGCTGAGCTGTTATGTGTTGTCTCGGCCCTGCCTCTTTTGTATCATCACTGCAGCATGTGATCTGGCCCGGGACCACCCACTTTCTCCTGTGTAATGCAGTGTAAGTGCATTAATGGCAGCACCGCTGATTTTGCTGTGTGTGATACCTCTCACTGCTTAGCCCGATGGAGCTGTCATAGTGAATCCAACGGCGCTGTTATGAATTCACTATGGCAGTGTTAGACAGGAGTTAGTGGGCGGTCCCGGGCCAGATCACATGCTGCGCCGTTGATCCCTGATGATCCTCTCCCTGCAGTGCGACCCCGCTCCCTCCAAACAAGAAACAGTGAGGCAAGCATTAAAGCACATACAGCAAAACACTACCACTGTGATGAACTATAACTCCTAGCATGCCATAGAAGCTGCAGGACATGCTGGGAGTTATAGTTCTCAGGGAAATCACATGAAATAAATGTAGGGTGAACTATAACTCCCAGCATAATACAACAAAATAACAATGACCAATAGGACTTTGAATGTAATAAGGGGCATACCACTAAACATTATATGAACCAGAGAGACCATAGGTATTTTCAAAACCCCAAAGTAACATAATCAAAACACCATATGTTAGACTAAAAAAGATCAATGCTTTATTTATATATTTTTTTAAAAAAAGATAGCACATAGGTATAAATAACATGTGTGAAAGGACATAACATGGGCATGTGAGGCAGCAGGGGGTAGATAGAGACACAGCTGGTATCAAATTCACATTGGACCTATAATAGGTCACATAGTCCAACCCATACAATCCATAAGTCACAAACAATGTGTGCAGAAAAAGTTATAGAAAAAGTTATAATGACATAGATCAAGTGACCTGTAACAAGTCACAGTATAGACAACCATCAGAGGTTTTTTCAGCAACACAAAGTACAAGATCACATGGAAAGGGTTAAGTAAGACATACTTAGTGAAAGTAAACAGATAATCAGCAGTGTCAGGGGAGGCCCCGATACGTGTTTCCGTACTTCCTCAGGGGGCGTGGTGGGATGTGTGTGGATACAGAGCCTCCAGACAAGAGCTGCTTGCACCTAAGCCGCCTTTGGGGTCCACCGGCCAACCCGTGGTGAGGTTCATATCTACATTTAATAATCAGTGGCACGCCATCGGAGACATCCTTGATAGACACTGGCGGGTCCTAAAAACTCACCCAAGTCTCCGGGAGTTTTTGCCGGATCGTCCTCTTATGACAGCAAGGAGGGGCAGGAGTCTCAGGGATACTCTGGTGCATAGTCACTATGTACGCCAGTGTCCTGCCTTTCAAAGTTGGCAACCCTAAATGGGGCTGCTATCCCTGTGGCTCTCGCCTCTCCTGCAGAAACATGGTTAGGACTAAAACATTTTCTAATGTAGATGGCACGAGAGTTTTTGACATCAGGCAATATATCTCTTGTAGCAGCGTTGGCGTCATTGATCATGCCACCTGTGGATGTGGGCTCATCTACGTGGAGCTCACGTCTAGGGAATTGAGGAGACGCGTGAGGGAGCACGTTTTGGATATTTTGGGGGCTGGGGAGGTGGAGGATGTATCATCACTTCGGACCCAGCCAAGACATTTTAAGCAATATCATCATTGCGACCCTAAGAGTCTGCAGATCTGCGGCATTGATCAGGTCCATTTGGGCCTAAGAGGTGGTGATGTAAAGAAGGCATTGGTCAAATTAGAATGCCTCTGGATCTATAGACTGGGAACTATGTCACCAGCAGGCCTAAATGAACGATTGAGTTTTTCCCCCTTCCTCTAGCCATTGGTGGTTGTTTGCCCCCTCCGTGTCTCCTCTTCCTTCGACGTGAGCGACCTCGGGGTAAGATCCATGCTCTCTTGGCTACTTTATTATCTATGGGTTTTACCTATTAGATTTAGCATGTTCTTTGACTCCTCTTGTGATTGCCCTCGACATGATTTTTATAAGTCCTCCTACCTAGATGCCTCCCCCTGGTGTACTTTGAGGGGGGCAATTAAAAAATCCCCACCCCCTCCCCCCACTCCCTATATATACTGGTATAGTATTAATCAAATAATATTTTTTTTTGTTGATTTATCTCTGCATCTCTGCCCTATATTTCTCTCTTTTCAGTCTGTCTTTTAGTAAGTGTGTGTTTTTATCTTATTTTTTTAGGTCACTTCTATTTCCCCCGGCCTCTCTCTGTGTTTGGGGCTTCATCAGACCATTGGAAGAGAACCTGATTGTTTTTGATGACAAATTGGTTGGATCTAAATAGAACTCTTTCCCTTTAAGGATAAGGAGCGGACATGGACACCTGTTTCATATGGACATTTACTGCAATATCATCTGTTATGTATTACATGGATGACCTTTTGGTGCAGGGTGAATGGGGTGACACTTGTCACTCCACCGATATGATGTATCTCTTCCTTTGTTGTTAAGTAGTCTGTCCTGCTCCATATTTATTCCTTATATGATCACGATCGATTCCTGTCGTCCGACCTTCTGCGCATGCGCCGGATGCAGCGGTCATGTGGCCGCGACGCGGTCTCGAGTGGGCGGCGCCCCAGAATATATGACGTCAGTGGGGGAGTTCCCCTCTTCCTGGGCGCCGCTTGAGACCGCGCCGCTGCCACCAATATCTGCTGCTATGCGGCGACATACGCCGTTATTGGTCAGTAACTGATTGCTTCACATGGGACCCATGTATATATAAGAGGCCCTGTATCCACACACATCCCACCACGCCCCCTGAGGAAGTACGGAAACACGTGTCGGGGCCTCCCCTGACACTGCTGGTTATCTGTTTACTTTCACTAAGTATGCCTTACTTAACCCTTTCCATGTGATGCTTGTACTTTTTATGTGTTGCTGAAAAAACTTCTGATGGTTGTCTATACTGTGACTTGTTACAGGTCACTTGATCTATGTCATTATAACTTTTTCTATAATTTTTTCTGCACACATTGTTTGTGACTTATGGATTGTATGGGGTGGACTATGTGACCTATAATAGGTCCAATGTGAATTTGATACCAGCTGTGTCTCTATCTACCCCCTGCTGCCTCACATGCCCATGTTATGTCCTTTCACACATGTTATTTATACCTATGTGTTATATTTTTTAAAAAAATATATAAATAAAGCATTGATCTTATTTAGTCTAACATATGGTGTTTTGATTATGTTACTTTGGGGTTTTGAAAATACCTATGGTCTCTCTGGTTCATATAACTCTCAGCATGCCATAGAAGCTGAAGGACATTCTAGTTTTTTTCCTTATTTTCCACCTCTAAAACCTGGGTGCGTCTTATAGTCCGAAAAATACGGTAGGTCCGTGGTGGCATTTTTAGTTGTGCAGCTAGGGCCTTTTTAGTCAGTACAGAGACTTGTTGGGTGTAGTTGCGGCATTCTCCCCTATGTGGGTTCTCCGGTGGTTATCAAGATACGCTTTCTGGTTAAAACATTTCCCACATTTTGAACATGAAAAAGGCTTCTCCCCTGTGTGAGTTCTCTGATGCATATTAAAATGTGATTTCTGTACAAAACATTTCCCACAATCTGAACATAAAAAAGGCTTCTTCCCTGTGTGGGCTCTCTGGTTCTTAACAAAATCTGATTTCTGGTTAAAACATTTTCCACATTCTGAACATGAAAAAGGCTTTTCCCCTGTGTGAGTTCTCTGATGTGCGATAAGAGTTGATTTCACTGTAAAATATTTCCCACATTCTGAACATGAAAAAGGTTTCTCCCTTGTGTGAGTTCTCTGATGTGCGATAAGATTTTATTTCTCTGTAAACTATTTCCCTCATTCTGAACAGGAAAATGGCTTCTCCATTATGTGAGTTCTCTGATGTGCGATAAGATTTGATTTCTCTGTAAAACATTTCCCACATTCTGAACAGGAAAATGGCTTCTCTCCTGTGTGCGTTCTCTGATGCATATTAAGATGTGATTTCTGTGCAAAACATTTCCCACAATCTGAACATGAAAAAGGCTTCTCCCCTGTGTGAGTTCTCTGATGTTTGATAAGATTTGATTTTTTTGCAAAACATTTCCCACATTCTGAACATGAAAATGGCTTCTCCCCTGTGTGAGTTCTCTGATGTGTGATAAGAGTTGATTTTTCTGTAAAACATTTCCCACATTCTGAACATGAAAAAGGCTTCTCCCCTGTGTGAGTTCTCTGATGTGCGATAAGAGTTGATTTCTTTGTAAAATATTTCCCACATTCTGAACATGAAAAATGTTTCTCCCCTGTGTGAGTTCTCTGATGTATATTAAGATGTGATTTCTGAACAAAACATTTCCCACAATCTGGACATGAAAAAGGCTTCTCCCCTGTGTGAGTTCTCTGATGTGCGATAAGAGTTGATTTCTCTGTAAAACATTTTCCACATTCTGAACAGGAAAATGGCTTCTCTCCTGTGTGAGTTCTCTGGTGCCTTACAAGATCTGATTTCTGATTGAAACATCTCCCACACTTGGAACAAGAAAGTCTATTCTCCGCTGTGTGAATTTTTTGATGTTTAAGAAAAGACTTTTTGAGGGGAAAACTATTTGTATATTCTGAATGTGAAAATGGCTTCTTTGCTTTAGGAGCAGATTGTTTTTTAATGCTTATTTTGTGACTTTGATTTTCCTTAGTAGTCAGTAATGAATCAGAAGACAGGACGTGTTTCAAAGGATCAGATGACAGATCTTTGCTGTGAAGGGATGATGGTATATCTGGAGTAATGGCATTCACTTCAATTGTATCCTGTGGGATCTCAAAATCATCTGATTTAAAAATTGAAGATGTCAGCTGTCCCTCTGATCTCCTGGTACAGTCATCTGCCAAGAAGAAAACCAATTATTTTTTAATAAAAAATCCTTGAATTTTATATTTTTGAACATTTCTACTTAAACTGTCTGTAAAAAAGGCAAGTTATATAAAAAAAATGTAATTATTCACCAGGACAATGACTGTCTAATAGAAAACCTCATAGGATGAACCAGTAGAGCGTGGTGTTCAACTGTTTTTTCATTCTCCCTCCCAAATATGGAATAAAAAGCCACCAATGTTATGTAGGCGAAAATAATACCAATAAAAACTTCTACTCATCTCACAAAAAAACAAGTCCCCACTCAGGTCCATCATCTGTCAGTGGAAAAACAGAGGTTTCCACATTATTAGTGGCTCATAGGCTCTTGAAAAGCAACATGGCTTTCATAAACCAATCCAGCAATATCAGCTCTCCCAAAGTCAGATCTCCCCCTCACTTCTGAGCCTTGCAGTGTGTCCAAACCATATTTAGCCTCCATGTATTTGGCATTACTATAGTGAGAAGAACCCACTTCATTTACGGTGTGTGTCTCCTGGAGCACAATCTGGGCACTATGTGTTGGGTAATGAAATTATATATTTGTAATTTTCACTCTCCAACATCCACTGTGTGCTAATTTTCGGAAAGTGGATGTGGAATCAAAATAGTCCCTACTCCTATAGATTAATTCACTGAGGGTTATAATTTCCAAAATGAAGTCACTTTATGGGGATTTTTACTGCTCTGGTTTTCTGACATTTTGTCATATTAGGGCTTCTATAAATGGTGGGTCCCATCTCCTCTGGGATCTGCTCCTGCAATGTCTGCTTCTGTCACCAGGAGCCGCCTTATTCATTCTGCAGGCGACGCTGGTGATGAAAGAGACATCAGAACCAGAAGCTCTGGGCGGCGCAGGCTCTGTCCAGCCACTAAGATTAGGATTGCTGGGACCTGTAGTACCATCCAGTCTGGCAGTATGGGTATGTGTGTTATCCAGCTGAAGTAATCTGCTCCCTGCTTCAGCCAACTGGAAAGCACCGCACCCTACTAAAGCTGGAAGCATATTGCCGGAAGCTGCCAGATACAGCCTTGTTCTCCTCTGGTTCAGTCCTCTGTGCTCAGCTCCCGGCTTGTGTATTTGTTTCCTGTTGTGACCTCGGCCCGTTTACTGACTACTCGTGTCTTCTAATTTTGTATTTTCTCAGCCCTCTTGGATCTGACCCGGCTATCTGACTATTCTTCTTCCCATCTCACTCCACAGAACAGCAGGTAACACCATGGTCCAAGCCTAGGGGTCTCTGTGTAAGTCTAGATCTATGTAGAGGGGTTAAACGGCGATGAGCAAAGTAATTTATGAAATCTGTAAATGGGGTAGATAGTGCCAAGCCTGTTCGTGGTGGCCATCTTTTGATCTTCCAGGTGAACATGAACAGTGCCCCCAATACATTGTGTCTGCAAACTATTCCAGCAACATCTACATTCCTAATAGCCAAATGGCGCTCCTTACCTTCTTAACCTGCCATGTGCCCAGACAGTAGTGTACAACCGTATATAGGGCATTGTCAGATTCAAGAGAAGTTGGAAAATAATTTGTAAGGTCCATTTGTTTTCTATTATCTTTTGTGAAGAATTCCAGAGTTATCACCATATAAAGTGACACACGTCAGATTTGAAAAATGGGTCCAGATAGGAACACAAAACTGGCTGCGGGAAGAGGTTACATCAGGGTATTTTGGGCACTAACTACTGAAGTCAAAAACTGTGATTAGACAATAAAGAGGAAAATTAGAGAAAAAATGAGTAACTAGTGGTGAAACCTCTCTGTGGTAATTACAGTATGGGGCTCGGGGGCTCTTGGCAATCTAAACTATCGTAAGGGACAATATTTTCTGTCAGATGAGTGTCAAGAAGAAATATTACACATTGAAAGAGAACTTTTTATAATACTGCAGAGCTGAGGTGTCTTAAATTTAGATCTCGGGCATCTGGAAGAGGCAATGGAGATCTTTTTGAAAGACTACCAGGGAGTTACAGAGTCACATAAGTGAGGCCGGCCGATCCCACCATAATGAAACTATCGTACAGAATGAACTTGTAAAAAAAAAAGAATATATAAACATGTAACATCCCCAACAACAAAGTATGTATGAGGGGAGAAATCCAGCACTAAACTGGAGTTACACTCATTTATGGTGGACTATTGGAGCAACTATGAGTCCTGACCAGAAGAGTAGAGAAAGTATTAATGCCCCCATTTCAGGAGAGATTGTGCAGTAATCTGAATTCCTTAGGATTGAAAACATAATGGAATTTATGACGTGGAGTGAATCCATGAAACCAGGGCTGGAGCCAACACATCTCCTGCAGGCGTGAATAAATGTATATTACAGCCATCAGCCACGCACAGCTTAGAGATATATCATGGCACAGGTGTAGTTTTTTTGTCTAGGTTATCACAATCCTGTTTGAAGTTAGATTTAAAATAAATGTTAAAGTTTAGATAAAGGGAAACTCTGCTGTTATTGTACAGAAATTCACACTTGGCCCTCACTGCACATTTAATGTTGTAGATCATAAAAGTAAAGTTTGGCCAGAAAGACTGGACCTGGTCTTGTAGGGACCATATGAGAACATTCAGCAGCACGGAAGGGAGAGAAGGTAGATTCATCCAATAAGATATCAGGGATCTAGGAAGCCAACAGCATCATTACCCTCCGCTTTCTCTTACAGGCCCATCATAATATTTTTCTTCAAGTGATTTTCTCACTTGTCAGCACATTCTACGTACGCTGTCATTTGGCTTTATAGTTTACAGATCTGGGCAGGTAACAGTCAGCGTCTTGTAATCCCAGGGGGTAGGTGGATCCTCCAGATTGTAAATTCTATAGAAAATGGCTTTTACAATTTCCCAAAGTAAATTGAATATTTTTGAACGGAGGAGAATGTTGTGGTAGAGCGGCAAAATGGTGATCACACGATTGTGATATTGCCGGACTACACCACCGATAAAGCAGCCACAGCCGGTGACTGAGAAGAATCTGTGACTTCTCTGTATTCAGTGGTTACTACTCACCTGGGTAGTCATATGTAGGAATCTCCGCTTTACACCGCTCATCACCCCTCACATATGTCTCTGTAGTATTAATATGGATCAGATCTTCACCCTGAAACAAATATTATAAAAGTCAAAGACAGATGGAGAAGTCACATCTATGATCAGCTCTAATCCTGTCATCTCCACCGTTCTCATTACACAAGTATAAAACATAATACTGGTGGATAAAACAAGACTGAACACAAGACCTTCACAGCCGTCTACACATCATAGGGGAAATCTCATGACACCTTCTCTTCATCTACCTGATGATCCTGAGGAACATTGGGATCTTCTTGTTTACAGTCCTGTGGAAGAAGAGGACGGGGACATCTCTCTGGTGTTGTCCTCTTACTGGATAGATCTGGAGGAAACACATACAGGGACTGAATTCATTCTTTACATACAGATAATTATAGGCCGTGTGTATTTAGTCCTGTCTATTACCTGGTGATGTGAGGGGCTGGGGAACCTCCATCATGATGTCCTTGTACAGATCTTTGTGTCTTTCTAAATACTCCCACTCCTCCATGGAGAAATAGACAGCGAAATCCTGACACCTTATAGGAACCTAACAAATACAATGATATCGTCATCTCCCCGATCCCTTCATAGCGTTACTGTATAATATCCCAGCATTCCCAGCAGTGTCACCTCTCCAGTCAGCAGCTCAATCATCTTGTAGGTGAGTTCTAGGATCTTCTGGTCATTGATGTCCTTATGTATGAGAGGATGAAGTGGAGGCCCTTTGATTGGGCTCAGGGGTCTTCCCCATCCCTCAGACACAGGGTCCTGACAGCGCTCACTAGAGGTCTTCTTCACTACTGTGTAATCCTGGTTATGGAGAGACACATTAATAAATCTCACTACAGACATTTCCAGAGTCCTCACCTCTCCAGTTCTGTTCATCTGTTTTTCCCATAGATAAAAATGATATAATGTGACGTCATCAGAAACTCTCACCTCTCCAGTAAGCCGGAAGAGGATCTCCAGGGTGAGGTGTAATATCCTCTCCACCTTCTCCATCTTGTCCCTGTCCATATCCATCTTTGATGGGTAAATCAGGAAAATTTTGTTATATAGAAGATCTTCACTGAGAGGATTCGGTATTGTAGAGACCTGAATGAGAAGAAGATAAGCCGATGGAACATTATAAAAATCCTGTGTAATAATACAACTATTGGAGATAACGAGGGGAAACATATGAGGAGATTTATTATTTTACAGTATTTAGTTTTTTCTTTACACCTAGTAATAAAACCTATATATTTTAGGCCACAGACAACAAGCAATTTCTTTCTCGGAGTCTGCAGCGGAATAAGTTTCTCATAGACCCACAGTCAGGGAAATATTGAGAAGATATTAACAATTTCTCCCAAACCCCATTTCCCTCTCACCCCTCCTTTATCCACCATTTGGGCCAACTGTTTCCATGCAATTTAACACACACAGCAGAAGTCACTTGTAGACAAATGCAGCACAAAAGGTGCTACTGACCCACTTAACATACAAATGCATCTCCTCTTAGCACAGACATGGGATAGACGGACACCTTCCAGCAGGGGCAGTTTGAAGGAAAACTCATTTAGGCTTCAAAGGTGTTTAACACAAACTCCAGGATGTCCGGAGCTGATATGAAATATGGAATGTTGGAAGTTCCATAGCTCTGCTAATAATGGGAACCATATTTTTAGTGGTAGAGTCAGCCAAGGAACAATATGCTTATTTTTTCGCAGCTGTGAGCCCCTATTGGTAGCTGGGGTGCAAAAGTAACAAAATAACAGAAAGCAACTATGTCATGTGTGGTCTCTAAAGGAAGGTAAATTCATAACGGAAAAAATGGTATTACTTACGGGTTTCTGCGATCAACCAACGATAAGTTATCGCAAAAGCCAGATATTCTAATAAAAATATGGAGACTGGAGACCAGCCCACCTAATGTCATCCCAGGTGCTGTGTGGGCAGGTCTCCACTTAGGCATAAAAGAATCCACGGAGGATGGATGAGTATTCATTGCCAGGGGGTATAGAGACTATAATAAATGGATCTTGTTCGATAACAGTCAAATCAATAAGTGGGGTGCCCCCTCCAGCTAAACAGAATTGTGTCTGCGATCTGTCTAGTACACAAGTCTTCTTTAATCCTGTTTATATTGTGTAACTGTATATTCTGTACTGTATTGTCCACCTTGTAAAATTCTTGTATATTTTTCATAACACGGCCTTCCTTTTGGATTAAATATAAAATGTAATAGTTCTGTTTCTTTTTTTCTGTAATCGTTCCCTCCCCTGAAGCCATATACCAGAACGCAGGCGTCCGACCAGGCCTGTATTATATTTAAAATCTGGACGGTGGTGGCAGCGAATAATAATAATTGGGTTATCGTGAAGCTGACAGTGACCGTACGGGGGCATATACACATATCTTGACAGAGTGACGGCACAGGTGAGAGATTGTGTGATCTCCCCAGTGTCGTCTCTTTGTGAGTTCCTGACACTCACCTTCCATAACGCTAATTCTCGTCTCATTTTCCGACACTGGAATTGGCATTAACAATACTGCAGGAGATATTCATGACAAGTAACATGAGAAATAACTACTTCATGATGAGGCAACATGTACTACTATGGCTCAAAAACCATATTTGGCAAGAGACAGTCACTGACTACTGCACCACTGGCCGTCTATATGAATGTTTCCCTTCTTCCCCGGACTGTAATCTTCTATCAAGTTAGATCTCATGTCTGATTCACACACAGAAGTGTGAGGCTTTTATAAAAGCTGTTTTGTTTGCACAAACACCTCGAACAGAAATGATTTGATACTGAAGTCTACATGTATAGTGTATTATGGGGTTTACTTCTGGCCTTAGACTTTCCTATATTACAAAAAAAACTGAAAAAAGCAGATATTAAAATGTTTCAAAAGAAAATTGGCACCAACAATTCTTGTAAAAAAAAATAACATGAAAAAGCAGAAGACACATTGTCATTTTTTAACAAGTTAAACATTTGTTTTTGTTCTTATATGAATTCTTTTGGGCACCAGAACATAGATGTACACCGCAAGGCTGGCACAGTTGCGGCTGCAATAAATCCCTGGCAGTTTAACCACTTGCTCCTGCAAAAAGCAAACATGGCATCTAAGAAGGTTTGACAGAGTTCGGCTGAATGCCCTTCCTCCCCCAAGTGCTTAATAGGATGTGGCTGCCTAGTTCCTACTATACTTAAATGCCTAATAATGGTGTCTGGGCCTGCAATGTACGAAAGTCTATTAGGCCGGGCCAGAGGCAACGTTCCATAAGTTACCTTTTAACGCCCCCAGACACATATTAGACTAAAGCTGCATGATATCACTGATTTCGAGGGGTTTGGTAAACTATATAATGTATTTGGGGGCCTCCCAACAGATAATGTCAGGGCAGAGTCTAGAGGAGTCTGGAGGCGGCTCTCATACAGATCACAGGAAAGCTGGAATATTTGTGTGTATGGGGGAGTCTGGAGAGATAACCGTCTGCCAAATGACCGTTCAGCCAACACTTATCTCATGTTTATGGGGCAGTTAGTATTACACTGACAGGCAGTGATAATACACGCCACTACAGTAGTACAGTGCATCACCGGAGCGATCAGAGGCTTCTGTGTTGTATGATCGCACAAAGGAGAGTTGTTTAAAACTGAATTATTGTGAATTAATACAAACTGTTGTGATGGCATACCACCAAGTGCCCACATACCCAACCAATGCTTATTCCTGATTTACAACATGCGAGTCTCTGTGATACTTTTATATCCTTCCCTTTCCTGGGTGTCCATTGATTACTGAGTACTTCTCAGACAATTTAACCCTGTATTGTATGGAAGTAAAAGAGAATACACAAATACAACTCAAGCATGAGACATTCAATAAAATCACTGGAAATCAAAGACAAATACAATTAATTGTACTGTAATATTAATCCTGTCTGATGTTCATTCCCTGTGGGGCTCTAGTGTGTAATTTAAATATCCAATATGACTTTCTATTTAAGATTTTTCTTTTCACATCTCCACCTCTTAATGGTTTATAAATCTTTTCTATTCTTGATATCTGAAGGATCTGATATCCCCTTTATGTTTTTGTGAAAAGTGTCTTGAAACCACAGACAGGTTTAATGTTGTGGGATTGATTGCGTCAGATAAATGTCTTCTAATACATGTTTATAGCGGATCTGACGTCCATCCCACATATTGTAGTTAACTCTCTATACACTCTATTAAGTAGGTGACCCCTATAGTGTTACAATTGATGACATTGTGTATTGCAAATTGTTGTCCTGTTAGGTTTTCTTCAAATGTTTTGGTTTTATTAACATAGTTGCCTTCCAATGGGCACTAAAGGGTGTATTTCACCTTTTTTAACCCCTTTCCGACATGGTCAGTAATAGTACTCACCACATCGGAAAGGCCGGGTTCAGCGGGGGCACTGGACCGGGCACATGTCAGCTGATTATTACAGCTGACATGTGCCCGCAACAGCCGCGGGTGGAATCGCGATCCACCCACGACTGTTAACTAGTTAAATACTGCTGTCAATCTCATTAACAGCGTCGCGCCGGAAGCACATCACTTACCCCGCCCATCGGTGACCCCGTCGCAAGATCGCAGGTCACTGATGGGTGGGCATGACAACCCTGGGTCTGCAGCAGACCCCAGTGGTTGTCATGTGCTAATCGCTATGAGCCCCACCTAGTGGTCGGCGCTCATAGCACAGGAGCATTTCTGCTACATAGAGGTGATCTGCTCATCACCTCTATGTAGCAGAGGCGATCGGACAGTTGCTGCTTCTAGTCTCCTATAGAGACTGAAGAAGCATGCAAAAAGTGAAAAAAAATGTTTTAAAAAATATAATTTTTTTTAAAAAATATAAAAGTTTAAATCACCCCCCTTTTGCCTCATTCAAAATAAAATAATAAAAACTAAACCCCACATACACATATTTAGTATCACCGCATTCAGAATCGCCCGATCTATCAATATAAAAAAAGAATTAATCCTATCGGTAAATGGCGTAAAGAGAAAAAAATTCCAAACACCAGAATTACATTTTTTTGGTCGCCGCAACATTGCAATAAAATGCAATAAAGGAGGATCAAAACATTGGATCTACCCCAAAATGCTATCAATAAAAACATCAGTTCGGCGCGCAAAAAATAAGCCCTCACCCAGCCCCAGATCCCGATAAATGGAGACGCTACGGGTCTCGGAAAATGGCTCCTTTTTTTTTTTTTTTTTAGCAAACTTTGGAATTTTTTTCACCACTTAAATAAAAAAGAACCTATGTTTGGTGTCTACGAACTCGTAATGACCTGGAGAATAGTAATGGCAGGTCAGTTTTAGCATCCAGTGAACGTGGAAAGAAAAAAAAAAAAAAAACAACTGTGGAATTGCATTTTTTTATGCAATTTCACCGCACTTGGAATTTTTTTCCCATTTTCCAGTACACAATATGGTAAAACTAGTAATGGTATTTAAATGTACAACTCGTCCCGCAAAAAATAAGCCCTCACATGGCCATATTGACTGAAAAATAAAAAGGCTAAGGCTCTGGGAAGAAGGGGAGCAAAAAACGAAAACTCAAAAACGTAAAATGCTCCGGTCATGAAGGGGTTAAACCTATTAAATAAATAATGAATTTAAAAAAATGACGTGGAGTACCCCCCCCCCTATTTTTGATAACCGGCTAAGGTAAAGCAGACAGCTTGGGGCTGATATTATCCTGCTGGGAAGGTCCATGAATATTGGCCCCTTCCAGCCTAAAAATACCAGTCCACAGCAGCCCCAGAATTGGCAAATCACATTAGATGCGACAAATTTTGACACTTTTCCCGCCTCTTCCTAATTGCCCTGGTATGTTGGCAACTGGGGTAATATTTTTGGGGTTTATGTCAGCTGTGTATTCTCAGCTGGCATCAATCCCTAGAGTTAGTAATAGAGAAGCGTCTATCAGGCACCCCCATTACTAACCCAGTAAACTAAAAGAAAGAAAACGCCCAAAAATATTTTTTTAGAAAACAACTCCCCGACAGACAACAGAGGAATAAAGTTCAGAGAAGAAGCTTCATAGAAAGACCATGAAGTTACAGACGTCATTTAACCCTTTGGGAGAAAGTGATTCCAGGGAGTAAATCCAGAACACGTCTCTGTAGAAGTTTACAGCGTTGTGATTGTGAATCCGCTGCGGGGGTTTCTTCTAACACCGACCATCGGAGATCAGAACTTTTATCACCATCTCCGAGAAATGTCTGGCCACGGTGGTCTCACCAAACTTCTGCTCTTCTTCATTCTTTTTCTTGCAGTGGATTTCATCCTAGACTCATAGAGAAGAATAGAGGAGTGATGTTTCTTCAGTCTGATTGTAATTGAACGTGACGTTTGTCCAATGTCCACTTTAAAGAATTTGTCCACTACTTTATATGGACCCCCCCAAAGTATCCCCCCGGGGCCCAGAAATGTTTTTGCAAATACCTTGCTGTGCCTTTTCTGCCTCTGAGCGGCGCTATCGCTGGCCGCTCAGAGGCATCACGTGGCCCGTCACTGATGTCACGTCAAGTGAGGCGTGACATCAGTGACGCACTCCCCACGGTGGATGCTAGGCTGTGGGCAAAGTTACCCCGCGCGTCACACCCAGCATCCACCGCGCGCTTTCCCAGTGAATGAGGAGAGGGAGACCGCGCGGTGGATGCTGGGTGTGACGTGCTGGGTAACCCCGCCCACAGCCAAGCATCCACCGTGGAACGCAGAAGTGAGTAACAGCGGCTGCAGCCGGAACTTGACGTGACATCAGCGGATGTCCGAGCCGGCTGCAGCCGGGGGTCACGTGATGCCTGTGAGCGGCCAGTGATAGCGCCGCTCACAGGCAGAAAAGGCACCACAAGGTATTTAGAGAAACACTTTTGGGCCCTGGGGGAATACATTGGGGGATCATATAAAGTAATGGACAACCCCTGTAACACAAGGGAACTTTACTGAGTAAATCACACCAGAAATGTAGCAGGTAAAAACCACCAATATCCACAGGTGTCCCTTCTAATTGGTGGGAAAACTATCACCTCTAATAATGCTCCAACAGTTCTGGCATGACAGACACGGAAAAGTGCCCCTTTATGGATTTGAAAGAAAGTCTGTTTAGACACTTTAGCGTAATAGTATCAGCTCTAATCAAATGGTTATATAGCGATTTACCCTGAAGATTCACAAATTGTAGGGTTGTTTTAAAAATGTTATATTTAGGGTGTTTTTGTGAAGGAATCATGTATTGATCTCATAGTACAGTGCCCCTTTCTTGGCCCCCACACACAGTATACTGTTCCCCTAGTACCGCCATCCACCCACACTCTGTATAATGTTCCCACAGTACCTCCATCCCCAATTTTATTTTTTGGGGGCGTATTTCATGTAACATATGGAAACCTACAGTACAGACCAAAAGTTTGGACACACCTTCTCATTTAAAGATTTTTCTGTATTTTCTTGACTATGAAAATTGTACATTCACACTGAAGGCATCAAAACTATGAATTAACACATGTGGAATTATATACTTAACAAAAAGCGTGAAACAACTGAAAATATGTCTTATATTCTAGGTTCTTCAAAGTAGTCACCTTTTGCTTTGATGACTGCTTTGCACACTCTTGGCATTCTCTTGATGAGCTTCAAGAGGTAGTCACTGGAAATGGTCTTCCAACAATCTTGAAGGAGTTCCCAGAAATGCTTAGCACTTGTTGGCCCTTTTGCCTTCACTCTGCGGTCCAGCTCACCCCAGACCATCTCGATTGGGTCCAGGTCTGGTGACTATGGAGGCCAGGTCATCTGGCGTAGCACCCCATCACTCTCCCTCTTGGTCAAATAGCCCTTACACAGCCTGAAGGTGTGTTTGGGGTCACTGTCCTGTTGAAAAATAAATGATGGTTCAACTAAATGCAAACCAGATGGAATAGCATGCCGCTGCAAGATGCTGTGGTAGCCATGCTGGTTCAGTATGCCTTCAATTTTGAATAAATCCCCAACAGTGTCACCAGCAAAGCACCCCCACACTATCACACCTCCTACTCCATGCTTCACGGTGGGAACCAGGCATGTAGAGTCCATCCGTTCACCTTTTCGGCGTCGCACAACAACACGGTGGTTGGAACCAAAGATCTCAAATTTGGACTCATCAGACCAAAGCACAGATTTCCACTGGTCTAATGTCCATTCCTTGTGTTCTTTAGCCCAAAAAAAGTCTCTTCTGCTTGTTGCCTGTCCTTAGCAGTGATTTCCTAGCAGCTATTTTACCATGAAGGCCTGCTGCACAAAGTCTCCTCTTAACAGTTGTTGAAGAGATGTGTCTGCTGCTAGAACTCTGCGTGGCATTGACCTGGTCTCTAACCTGAGCAGCTGTTAACCTGCAATTTCTGAGGCTGGTGACTCGGATAAACTTATCCTGAGAAGCAGAGGTTACTCTCGGTCTTCCTTTCCTGGGGCGGTACTCATGTGAGCCAGTTTCTTTGTAGGGCTTGATGGTTTTTGCAACTGCACTTGGGAACACTTTCAAAGTTTTCCAAATTTTTTGGACTGACTGACCTTCATTTCTTAAAGTAATGATGGCCACTCGTTTTTCTTTACTTAGCTGGTTTTTTCTTGCCATAATACAAATTCTAACAGTCTATTCAGTAGGACTATCAGCTGTGTATCCACCAGACTTCTGCACAACACAACTGATGGTCCCAACCCCATTAATAAGGCAAGAAATCCCACTTATTAAACCTGACAGGGCACACCTGTGAAGTGAAAACCATTTCCGGTGACTACCTCTTGAAGCTCATCAAGAGAATGCCAAGAGTGTGCAAAGCAGTCATCAAAGCAAAAGGTGGCTACTTTGAAGAACCTAGAATATAAGACATATTTTCAGTTGTTTCACACTTTTTTGTTAAGTATATAATTCCACATGTGTTAATTCATAGTTTTGATGTCTTTAGTGTGAATGTACAATTTTCATAGTAATGAAAATACAGAAAAATCTTTAAATGACAAGGCGTGTCCAAACTTTTGGTCTGTACTGTATATACACACACACATATATTATATATATACCGTATTTTTCGGACTATAAGACGCACTTTTTTCCTCCAAAATTGGAGGAAAATGGGGGTTTCGTCTTCTAGTCCAAATGTTGCTGGGGGGGTGTATATATATTATATATATATATATATATATATATATATATATATATATATATATATATATATATATATGTGTATATACTGTGCTGGGGGAAGCGGTACACAGTGAATCAGCAGCGCGGCTCCTGTGCGCCCGTTATTAAAGGGTATGAATATTCACCCCCTCTCTACGCCCATGGGCGTTGGGAGGGGGTGAATATTCATGCCCTTTAACAGCGGGCACACGCGATAGCCCGGCAGCAGCAGGAGCCGCACTGCGGCTATGCTGTGTGCCGGCTATTAAGGAGCATGAAGTCACTGCTCCCCATGCACACAGTCCCAGCGTGGGGAGCAGTGACTTCCGGCAGCTGATCTCTCCTTGTGAGCCGCGCATGGCAGTGACGTCATGGGCGGCTCATATGTAGAGATCAGTGCGGGCAGACAGATGCAGCACTGGAGGAGAGAGAAGAAAGGTGAGTAGGACTATTTATTTTTTTATGTGCAGCCTGATGGGGATTAGGGGGACCATGCATACTAGGATAAGAATGAGGGGGCAATACATACCAGGGTAAGGATGAGTGGTGCCATGCATACCAGGGTAAGGATGAGGGGTGCCATGCATAGCAGGATAAGGATGAGGGGTGCCATGCATACCAGGATAAGGATGAGGGGTGCCATGCATACCAGGATAGGGATGAGGGGTGCCATGCATGCCAGGATAGGGATGAGGGGTGCCATGCATGCCAGGATAGGGATGAGGGGTGCCATGCATACCAGGATAGGGATGAGGGGTGCCATGCATACCAGGATAGGGATGAGGGGTGCCATGCATACCAGGATAGGGATGAGGGGTGCCATGCATACCAGGATAGGGATGAGGGGTGCCATGCATACCAGGATAGGGATGAGGGGTGCCATGCATACCAGGATAGGGCTCACAATCTAAATAAAAAAAAAACCTAACCACGGATAACCAAGTTACATTGCGTTTGATATTTGTTTCTTGAAAAAAAATAGGTGAAAGTTTTCCGCCTAGTTTAGAAGCCTTTTTGGATACAAAACTCAAAATATGCAAAAGAATTTACAAAGTCTGGAGGATGGATCTCAGATCAAAAAAACTAAGTTTGAAAGAGATATCAAAGACTACGAGTCAAATTCAATTTACACATGGAAATGAAACAATCCAAGAGCTACTGTTCTGAAATACAGATCACACAATAAATTCAAAGGAAATAGAGGAGAGCGGAGGTCAGCTTCACAAATCCTAATGTGTCCATGGGTTCCTCTAATTATAATTCTCTGAGGACTTATCTGATGTATGAGTGAGATCAACTAAAGACAGATGGAACAAAAATAAATTCTCAAATACTCCCCACAATTCAGCACAAAACAACGGACACAGGCGGGCAGAAAGCACACACGTGCCCGGACATGTGCGTTCCACGCCGGAGTGCATCACGGTCTCCTATCTGCGAATGCGCATGTCCGGAAGCATGCGTTCCACACCAGAGCGTATAATGGTTTTGGATTGCATTCCACCAACATAGGATTTTTCTATCTCTGAGATCAGCGTCATGGGAGACTAAAAACAAGTATTGCACATCCCATCATGCAATAAGCATGAAGATATACTTTATCACTACATAAGATATGGGATGATGGCCCACAGTATTTTCCTAAATGGTCAAATTTGACCTCTATTGCACAATTAGAGATACACACGGATCACCACACTTGTTAATTACAAAATAGTGGAATAATTGATAAGTAATAATTCTGATATAGAAGCTCAGATATCTCGATGAAGTACAACAATATGTGAACCCCATTCACAGGGAACTGAGTAGCAATGGTTAGAGTATACAATCCAAAAATATAATCCAGAATGGGGCTGCATTCACACAAAACAGGCATAAGAAATTTGCTCATTGAGTCCCTTAGGGGCCAGTGAATCCAGTCTAACAATCCACTCACTTTCTTTTTTGAGGAGATATCTATTGTGATCCCCTCCTCTCACATTGGGTTTAACCATCTCAATGATACAAAAGGAGATGTCTCCAGTTTGATCTCAATGTACACTGTTCATGTGTCTCGCTAATAGGGTGTCCCAACCATGGCGTACACTGCCCAAATGGTCCCCCACCCTCCTCCTAGACTCCCTATTGATCTTGCCTACATAATCTAGGGGGCAGGTGCATGTGACCATATATACTAGTCCTGAGGACTAACAGTTGGAATAATCCCACTGGAAAAAGATTTTAACCAAAAAAAAATTTATATTGTCTCATCCAATTAAATGGACAATGTTCTCCAAATCTAAAGAAACCATAGATTCCTCTATCTAGCCAAGTCCCCTTGGGTGCAGGTTTTTTATAGAAACTGTCAGGGTTCCGCAGTGACGACACCGTGGAGATCACACAATATCTCACCATTGCCGTCACTCTGTCCGGATATAGTCAGGGAGTGGCGAGCACACGATCCCGACTACCCACTACGTAGGTATCGGCAAGCGACCAGTGAGCGTATGGCGTCACAACTCCAGATTCCAACGCATAGAATGTGTGTCTACGTCCCCGTACGGTCACCGTCAGCTTCACAATAGCCCAATTAATATTATTCGCAGCCACCACCATCCAGATTTGAAATATAATACAGGCCTGGGCGGACGCCTGCTTTCTGGTAGTGTATGGCTTAGGGGGAGGGAACAATTGCAGCACAAAAGAAACAGAATTATTACATTTTATATTTAATCCAAAAGGGAGGCAGAATTAAGAAAAATATACAAGATTTTACAAAAGTGGACAATACAATACATAAGCAGTTACACAAAATAAACAGGATTAAAGAAGACTTACTATAACGATCGCTGAGATGATTCAATATAGGTTGAGGAGAGACACTCCGCTTGATTTGACTGTTATAGAGCAGGATCCGTTGCTAGAAAAAATATATATTCCCACAATGATTACTACTCCAACTTCAGCAGATCCTTTTATGCTGAAGGGAGAGACCAGCCCACACACCCCCTGGGATGACATCACGGGGCTGGTCTCCAGCCTTCATATCTTTATTAGATATCTGGTTTTTGTGATAACTTATTATGGGTTGATCATAGAGGCCCGAATGCGATACCATTTTTTCCGTTATGATTTTACCTTTCTCCAGAGACCACATTTATTTTGGGACTTTTGCGCCAGAGCCCCCCAGAGGGGCCTATAGTGACAGGAAAATATTCATATCGTTCCCTAGCTTACCCTGTCACTAAAAATATGGGTCCCATCATTATCAGAATTATGGAACTTTAGCTATTCCATATTTCGTTTTGGCTCCGAAGATCCTGCAGTCTTTGTTAAACCCCTTTTGAGCCTAAACGAGCCATTTCTTCTTTCCTTCCATCTCTGCCCCTATGCTGGAAGGTGTCAATCTATCCCAGGTCTGTGCTAAGAGGAGATGCATTTGTATGTTAAGTAGAATAGACTATTGAGCTTCTTGTACTGTTATTTGCATACCGACAGCTGCGTGGAGTGTCAGCTGTCCTCTGGTGACAAATGATGGATAAGGGAGGGGTGAAAAGGGGTTTCAGAGACAGAGAGAAATTGTTAATACTTTATCAATATTTTCCTGACCTCTCTGTCTCTTTGAGGTGGTGTAGGGGCTGATTTACAGATCGCCCCTTTAAGCCCACCTCCTGGCCCACCTTTACAGCTGATCCGACAAGCCGTTGACCCAACTTGCCCCCCACTCTGACTGAATGGAGATCTAGCTTTCCGATCACCCTGACCGGTTCGGGGAACATTTTCCCCACACCTCTAACAGGCTATGGGTACCTTCCTCCCATACTCCTGACAGACAGGGGGACACACCTTTCTTTTACCTTGCCCGGTTGTGGGGCCTACCCTTCCTGTCATTATTTTTACCTTAGGAGCCATGCTCACTAGGGGGGAGCTACGACCGGCCATGTCACAGTCCGTCATGACACTGGTCAGCGGCACGGAATCACTTTCCCTATGATCCCCATGTTTCTCCCCATCCCTGTTCATCACCTCTGGAGCTGTGCTAGTCATGGGCAGCTACCATTGACCATGTCACTATCTGGCGTGACACAGGTCACCCGCATGGAACAACCTGCTTCCTGGTGTCCATGCCTGCTCCCCTTGCCCATAGCACTTATGCTGGCTCGCTTTAGGGGATCCTCAGCAGCATCACCCCACAGGGTGAGGTGGCTGAATTCCCTTTAACACAACATACATTTTTATTATGCATGACTGACATTATTGACAGTGGCATTACATGACATATCAGATCTGGGAGGGTGGTCAGGGATGTATCGGGCAACCAACCGTCCCAGATCAGTTCCCAATAGCACATTAGTGGGGAGAATCTCCAACACCCCCACTTCTCTTAACCCCCTCCCCGCACCCCAGTCCAGAAAAACTTGGGCCATCGGTATGGGACAGCAAACACCCCCAAACCCAGTGACAGTCAGGGTCTTCCCAGGAATGAGTTCCTCTGGTAACACAAACTCAGGGCGGATGAGGGTACATTCTGCGCCAGTGTTCTTAAGACCAACAGTAACGGTGTTGCCCACAGTAACAGGTTGTACATTTTCCCGGGCCCTGCCAACCGCCCCACCCACAAAAAGAATGGCTGCAGTAGGTCCTGGGGCCTCAGGTGTGGTGTTCATCTTCTGCCTCTCCAGGCAGACAAGGCTTGTGTGACCCGTTTGGTCACAAACATAACACTTAAGGGAGTCAAATGCAGGCCAGGTGCTAGAAGATGGGGCAGAACCCGCTGAGGGCCCGCTGGCTGGAACACTGGGGGGTGGCTGTGGGCTTACCCCCTTTCCAGCTGGCGGCGGCTGACTTCCGCACCTCTGGTGTGTGGTTGGCCTCATAGGCATCTGCGATCTGGGCTGCTTTGGCAGCCTCCTTTGGCTCCCGGTCAAGCACAAACTGTCGAACTTCCACTGGGCAAAGACGAAGAAATTGGTCCTTCATCATCAGAGATCCTTCAGGTCCTCGAAGGTGGTGACAGTCCTTGGACCCACTGCTCAAAATTGGTCCTGAGCCCATCCACCACATCACTGTAGCTGTCATGTGGTCAACGTTGGAGGGCTCTGAACTTTTTCCGGTAAACTTCAGGAGTCAGCTGGTACTTTTTTTATCCTGGCCTGCTTGACGGCCTAATAGTCTTCCATTGCAGGAAAATGCTCCGGAAGGGGTTAAAAGCAGTTGGTGTTGCCGGGCTCATTGCCCGATGCGGTGGATTTCGGCAGCTGGATTTGGGCTAACTCCAGCTGGTACCGCTTCTCAACTTGCCACTTTCGCTCAGCAGCTTCTCGATCAGCTTGGGCCTGTTGCTCAGCTCTCTCAGCCTCGGCCTGTCGCTCAGCAGCCTCTCGGTCAGCTTGGGCCTGTTGCTCAGCAGCCTCTCGGTCAGCTTTGGCCGGCTCCAAGGCCATCTGCAGGTGGGGGTCCACACTAGCCTGGCTGCGGGTCTGGCTGGCAATCATAGGTGGGACCCCTGCAGCAGCACCATCCGGGCCTTGGCTGGTCGCCCCATAATCCGAGCTCTGCTGTCAGACGGACTCGGCAGCACCTTGCAACAGTTCAGCAATCATTTGCTGCCTGGTCTTGTCTGTGGGGTCAATCTGTCTCAGCTCATAGAGAGCAGTGAGAGTGTCCTTTGACTGTTGGTGATACCTGGGCTCTTCACCTGCAGCCATCATTGCCAAATAAAAGATAGGACAGAAAAACAAGAGAAGGGGAGGGGATGCAACAGCGTATACGTACAGTAATGTCCCAAATAAAAAAAATATTAAAACACTGACTCTGATTTCTTAAAAATCTGCACAGTATTCTTGCAAGAACCGTGTAAGTTTTCAGTGACAGGAATGATTGCTCAATCCAGCCATTGATGTTCTGTAATATCCCACCGCTTGCCTCCAATTTGTCAGGGTTCCGCAGAAACAACACCGGGGAGATCACACAATATCTCACCGTTGCCGTCACTCTGTCTGGATTTCGTCAGGGAGTGGCGAGCTCACGATCCCGACTACCCACTACGTAGGTATCGGCAAGCGACCAGTGAGCGTATGGCATCACACCTCTGGATTCCAACGCATGGAACATGCCCCCGCACGGTCACTGTCAGCTTCACAATAGCCCAATTAATATTATTCACTTCCACCACCATCCAGATTTGAAATATAATACAGGCCTGGGCGGACGCCTGCTTTCTGGTAGCGTATGGCTTCGTGGGAGGGAACAATTACAGCACAAAAGAAACAGAACTATTAAATTTTATAATTTAATCCAAAAGGGAGGCAGTGTTATGAAAAATATACAAGATTTTACAAAAGGGGACAATACAATACATAAGCAGTTACACATAATAAACAGGATTAAAGAAGACTTACTATAATGATCGCTGAGATGATTCAGGATCCGTTGCTATAATAAATATATACTCCCGCAATGAATACTACTCCAACCTCAGCAGATTCTTTTATGCTGCTGAAGGGAAAGACACACACACCCCCTGGGATGACAAAACGGGGCCTGGTCTCCAGCCTTCATATCTTTATTAGATATCAGTTTTTTTCGTGATAACTTATCGTGGCTTGATCGAAGAGGCACGAAAGTGATAAAAAAAATTTCCGTTGTGATTTTACCTTTGTCCAGAGACCTCACACGGTATAGCTGCGATCTGTTATTTTGGGACTTTGCGCCACAGCCCCCAGAGGGACCTACAGAGACAGGAAAATATCCATATCGTTCCCTAGCTGACCCTGTCACTAAAAATATAGGTCCCATGATTATCAGAATTATGGAACTTTAGTTATTCCATATTTCGTTTCGACTCCGAAAATCCTGCAGTCTTTGTTAAACCCCTTTTGAGCCTAAAAGAAGCCATTTCCTCTTTCCTTCCATCTCTGCCCCTATGCTGGAAGTTGTCAATCTATCCCAGGTCTGTGCTAAGAGGAGATGCATTCGTATGTTAAGTAGAAGAGCTTCTTGTACTATTATTTGCATACCAACAGCTGCCTGGAGTGTCAGCTCTCCTCTGGTGACAAATGGTGGATAAGGGAGGGATGAAGAGGGGTTTCAGGGACAGAGAGAAATTGTTAATACTTTCTCAATATTTCCTTGATAGAAACTATGCACTAAATGGTCCCTAATTGACCCACCCTTTCTGAAAGTTATTGTGGGAGTAGATCCCACAGCACCCTCAGGTCCGGGTCAGCCACAAGTATATCCCAGTGTTTTCTGAAGATATGAAAGATACAGTGACTCTGATTGTCATAAGTTTTTCTTGGTCTCTTGGTTAGGTATGGAGGAGTGTCTGTCTCTCCCATTTTTCTGCAAACGATGATGCGGAATCCAAAATGTACCATGAGTACCCTTTTCCCTGAATCTGATGTTCAGGTCTATTGCCTGTATATTAAAATCTGTGACATTACAGCAGTACCCTCTCAACCATAAAAATTGGCCCTTGGGTATAACTCTTTTTATGGGGATGGGGTGGTGGCTATCCCACTTCAATAGTTTATTAGTGCTTGAAGGTTTATGGCAGTTGAGTGTCCATAGGGTCCCATTGCAATCTTTCTTGATTAGTACATCCAGGAAAGGAAACTGGTAATAATTAATCTCTGATATAAATCTTAGGCCCACTCTATTGATGTGGAATTCCCTGACAAATTCAAAAGATTGTTCACTCGTCCCTGACCAGATGATAAAAAAGTAGTCAATATATTTGTACCATACCCCAATATATGGATGCCATCACTTATGATCATCCCTGAATATTGTGGTTTCCTCCCACCAGTCCAGCCAGGGATAGGATAGCATATGAGGGGCACAGAGGCTTCCCATCGCAGTACCCCTGAGCTGGAGGAAGTACTTCCTGTCAAAAAGAAAGAAGTTATGAGTAATAGCGAATTTTAGAAGATCCTCCATGAAGTCATTATGTCTGCTACACTCTATTGATCTCGATTTCAATAAACGTCTTACTCCTCTGATACCATCATCATGCGGTATATTACTGTACAAAGCCTCGATATCTAGTAAGGCCTGCTCCCCTACATGAGTGTATACATGCTCGAGAGTCTACATGTAGGGGAGCAAGCAAAGGGAAAACCAACTCCAGAGGGATTATTCCAACTGCAAGACCTCAGGTGGTACTGGGGGAACATTATACTGTGGGGGTATCATACATACGCATAAGGGGCATAATGGGGGCAATCATACATACTGCATAAGGGGCATAATGGGGGCATTACACTGTGTGGGGCATCATACATCCTTCATAAGGGGCATAATGGGGGCATTACACTGTGTGGGGGCATCATACATACTGCATAAGGGGCATAATGGGGGCATTACACTGTGTGGGGGCATCATATATCCTGCATAAGGGGCATAATGGGGGCATTACACTGTGTGGGGGCATCATACATCCTGCATAAGGGGCATAATGGGGGCATTACACTGTGTGGGGCATCATACATCCTGCATAAGGGGCATAATGGGGGCATTACACTGTGTGGGGGCATCATATATCCTGCATAAGGGGCATAATGGGGGCATTACACTGTGTGGGGGCATCATACATCCTGCATAAGGGGCATAATGGGGGCATTACACTGTGTGGGGGCATCATACATCCTGCATAAGGGGCATAATGGGGCATCATACATCCTGCATAAGGGGCATAATGGGGCATTACACTGTGTGGGGGCATCATACATCCTGCATAAGGGGCATAATGGGGGCATTACACTGTGGGGCCAGTAAAGGGGTACTGTACTATGAGAACAATACGTTTCCTCCCTTCCTGTCTCCATAGTTGGGTCGTATGTATCTATTACAGGAAACAGAACAAAAACCTTATGATTCTTATAAAGGGGCAACACAAGACCCCAAAAGAGTCTCCGTGCTGAAGGGGTTAATGCCCCCTGCGCCCAGTAATGGAGTCTCCACATACCTCCACCTGCAGAGCCGCCACCACATATATGACTGCTCTGTGCGCACAGGACCTGTGATGAGGTCACAGGAGGGGAGGAGTCAGGGGTCACATGATCAGGGGCCTCAGTGGATGCAGGACTCTGCTGTGCTGGTTGTCATGGTGCTGGATGAGGTGAAGTTTATGTGTGGGGTCAGGAGGGGTTTACAGTGTGGATGTAGCAGAGCCGCGTGTGTACGAGGTGTACGGAGCGGAGCCGCGTGTATACGAGGTGTACGGAGCAGAGCCGCTTTTGTACGAGGTGTACGGAGCGGAGCCGCGTGTGTACGAGGTGTACGGAGCGGAGCCGCGTGTGTACGAGGTGTACGGAGCGGAGCCGCGTGTGTACGAGGTGTACGGAGCGGAGCAGCGTGTGTACGAGGTGTGCGGAGCAGCGTGTGTACGAGGTGTACGGAGCGGAGCCGCGCGTGTACGAGGTGTACGGAGCGGAGCCGCGTGTGTACGAGGTGTACGGATTGTAGCCGTGTGTGTACGAGGTGTACGGAGAAGAGCCGTGTTTGTACGAGGTGTACGGAGCAGAGCCGCGCGTGTACGAGGCGTACGGATTGTAGCCGCGCGTGTACGAGGCGTACGGAGCGTAGCCGCGCGTGTACGAGGCGTACGGAGCGGAGCCGCGCGTGTACGAGGCGTGCGGAGCCGCGCGTGTACGAGGCGTACGGAGCGGAGCCACGCGTGTACGAGGTGTACGGAGCGGAGCCGTGCGTGTACGAGGTGTACGGAGCGGAGCCGCGCGTGTACGATTTGTAGAGAATCCTTTGCAGCAATGACAGCCTGAAGTCTGGAAGCCATGATGGGGTTGAGATCTGGTGACTGACTCGGCCATTGCAGAATTTTCCACTTCTTTACAGTAAAAGATTCCTGGGTTGCTTTCGCACTATGTTTATATAAAAAAGAACCTATACATGTTTGGTATCTACTAACTCCTAATGACCTGGAGAATAATAATGGCAGGTCAGTTTTATCATATAGTGAACATGGTAAAAAAATATAATAATTGTGAAATTGCACTATTTTTGCAATTTCACCGCACTGAATTTTTTCCCATTTTCCAGCACACGTTTGGTAAAACCAATGGTGTCGTTTAAAAGTACAACTCATCCTGCAAAAAACAAGCCCTCACATGGCCATATTGACGGGAAAATAAAAAAGTTATGGGAAGAAGGGGAGCGAGAAACGAAAACGCAAAAATTGAGAAACTCAAAAAGGGGTAAAGGGGTTAATATCAAATATTTCTAAAAAAAAAAAAAATAGAAAAAAGTTAGAAAATATAAGTAATGTAAGAAAACCAGCGTATGGATCTTTTCCAGCCTGGGTCCCGGGTTATCTGGCCCATTCCATCCGGTTTTGTTCATTTGGTGCGAAATCCCTTCCCAGATCCTCTGAATTCCTACATGGGATGTAAATTCCCTCAGGACCGACCCGCTGAATTCACGGCTTATCAATGAACATTTACATTTTGTTCATATTTATCCAGAACTTTGGTTTTACTATGTCGGAAAACCGTTTAAATGGTTAACATTTCTGATGAATTGTATCATTTACTTTAGTTAAATGTACAATAAAGATTTTTGGCAATGTTCACACTCTGCATCTGAGTCTGAATGGTCCACAATGTACAGTATATAATCATTGTCTTATAGCATTTTATAGAGACATTCATAAACATTTAGATATATACAGTGGGGGAATAAGTATTTGATCCCTTGCTGTTTTTGTAAGTTTTCCCACTGATAAAGACATGAACAGTCTATAATTTTAAGGGTAGGTTAATTTTAACATTGAGATATCCCAGATACTTACTCAGCTTTTATGCACACACACTGATTACAAGCAAACAGGTCACAGGTGAGGATGTTACCTTTAGTAGTCATTCAAACCCATTTGTGTCAAATTCTGTGCATGTTATCAGGCCAAAATCACAAGGGTATGTGATGTCCGCTATTTCATCTTTCTTCTCTGTTAGACTCCTAAAACTTAATATGAATAAAACTGAATTCATCATCTTTCCACCATCTCGCTCAACCCCCCCATCTGACCTGTCCATCAAAGTCAATGGCTGTCCACTCTCCCCAGTCTCGCAAGCTCGCTGCCTTGGGTTAACCCCTGACTCTGATCTCTCCTTCAAACCTCATATCCAAGCCCTTTCCACTTCCTGCTGACTCCAGCTCAAAAATATTTCCCAGATTCGCACATTCTTCAACCCTGTGTTAATCGCTTCACTGGCTCTCCATTGCCCAGAGACTCCAAAACCCTAACCATGGCATATAAAGCCACCCACAACCTGTCTCCTCCAATCATCTGTGACCTAGTCTCCCGGTACTTACCTGCACGCAACCTCCGATCCTCACAAGATCTCCTTCTCTACTCCCCTCTTATCTCCTCTTCCAAACAATCGCATGCAAGATTTCTCCCGTGCATCACCCATACTCTGGAACTCTCTACCCTAAGGCTGAGTTCACACGATGCGTTTTTCATGCGTTTCCGCAGCGTTTTTGCAGTTGCGGAAACGCCGCGGAAACGCATGAAAAACGCATGGTAGAAGGGCAGCAATGTTACCCAATGGAAATCCGCATGTGCTGTGCCCATGATGCGGATTTTTCCGCAGCGTAAACGCTGCGGTCAAAAATCCGCAGCATGTCAATTCATTTTGCGGAAACGCTGCTCTTTTGCCGCCATTGACTTGCATTAGACCGCATGGAATCCGCATCACTGTATATGTTGATGAGCTTTTCATGCGGTCTAATGTGCGGATGGTACCCGGGTCTGGATGAGAGGACTCTCATCCAGACCCAGGTACCATTAAAAAAAAAAGAATAAAATAAAAAATATATATATTCTCACCTTCTGACGGCCCGCGCTGCGTCCTGCCGGCTTCCCGGGCACTTCGCGGTTGAATGAAGGACCTTCGCTGACTTCAGAGTCATGTGACGGGTCACGTGACGCTGACGTCGGAAGGTCCTAAAGTCTTCACTGCCGGCAGCCGGGACCGATGAAGCAGGACACCGGGGGCCATCAGAGGGTAAAGTATAGATTTAGTTTTTATTTCTTGACATTCACACACTATATAAATCCATGCCGGTTGCATGGATTTATATAGTGTGAAGTTGACAAGCACTTTCCAAGTGATGCTAAAATCGCTTGGGAAGCGCTTGTCAACCCGCATGCGGAAATGAAAGTGAAGACCGCTTCATTTCCGCATGTCCCTGGCAGGAAACCGCATGTACAATCCGCATGCGTTTTTTCCTGCCAGAGAGATGCAGAAACGCTCAGGAAAAAATCCTGAGCATTTCTGCATCGTGTGCACATACCCTAACATATCAGACTCTTGCCTACCGTGGAAACCTTCAAAAGAAACCTGAAGACCCCCTCTTCCGACAAGTCTGCAACCTGCATTAACCCTCTCTCCACCATGCTGCTGCACAACCAGCTCTACCCTCACCTACTGTATCCTCACCCATCCCTTGTAGATTGTGAGCTCTCGTGGGCCGGGTCCCCTCTCCTCCTGTACCAGTCACTGACTTGTTTTTATTCAAATTATTGTATTTGTTGTTTGCTATGTAAATCCCTGTAAAAATGAGAGACTGTTTTAAGGCATTTTATTACTTACTGCAAAGACAAAAGTTTACATACATTTCATTAGCATTTGGTACCATTGCCCTTAAACTGAATGACTTGGGTCAAATGTTGGGGATATCCTTCCACAAGCTTCTCACAATAGTTGGTTGGAATTTGGGCCCATTCTTCCTGACAAAACTGGTGTAACTGATCCAGGTTTGTAGGTCACCTTGCTTGCACCTACCTTTTCAGCTTTGCCCATAAATTTTCAATAGGATTGAGATCAGGGCTCTGGGTCATTGTCTACTTGGAAGACCCATTTCCGCTCAAGCTTTAACTTCCTGGCTGATGTCTTGAGATGTTGATTCAGTATTGCCACATAATTTTCTTTTCTTATGCTACCATCTATTTTGTGAAGTGCACCAGACCCTCCTGCAGCAAAATAACCGCACAACAGTTGGGATGGTGTTCTTAGGCTTCCAAGCTTCTCCCTTTTTCCTCCAAGCGTAACGATGGTCATTTTGCCCAAAAAGTTCTATTTTAGTTTCATCAGACCACAGAACATGTCTCCAAAAATTAAAGGAGTTGTCCAGCACTTTTTACTGTAGACCAAATATCCCCCAATGTATTTACCCTGTTCAGATAAGGGTTTTTGTAAGGGTTTTGCTTACAGGCAACACGTGACCCCCGGCTGCATCCGGCTTTTCCTTCCGCTGATGTCACATCAAGTGAGGCGCGACAAAGTACTGGACAACTTCTTTAAGGTCTTTGTTCCTGTGTGCATTTGCAAACATTAATGTGGCCTTTTTATGTTTCCTTTGGAGTAATGGCTTCTTCCTGGCTTCGGTCCGTACACCTTGTACACATGCGGCTCCGCTCCGTACACCTCGTACACTCACGGCTCCACTCCGAACACCTCGTACAGGCATACCTCCCAACTCTTGAAGAACAGAAAGAGGCAAAACTTGTCCATGCCTCTGGCCTCAACCCAATCGACGCCCATTTACCATTATCTTTCTCCCCTGGCAGGAGCAGTTGTCAGAAGGGCGCTGGTAGTGAGAGAAATTCAGCAGAAGGCCGAGACTGCAGTGTGTAGAACCAAATCCAGGACTGTCCGCTGTATCCCGGACAGTTGGGACTAGAGATGAGCGGATGGATTCCTGAGTCTCTGGTCCAGTGTCCAAATCAGTGCTACCTGGCGGCTGGACGGGACACTGTGAATCTCTTATCTTTCAGGGCAGCGCAACGTCATCTGTGCGTCCTGCTCATCTCTCGTTGGGACCTGAGGATTATTTTTTGTTCCCTCATTCATAGTCGGAGCCGCAAGAACTTTCTAATTATTATGTAGCTTCACTATACGACATCCGTCTTTCTTGTGTCTGTAAGGCCGTGTTCACACATTGCAGAAATGCTGTGTTCTTTGTTTTCTGCAGATGTCCGCACCAAACTCCACAATAACAGTCTCTTCCCCCTTATTTGATGCGTTTCTGGTGCAGATGTGAAGCCGCGTTTTTAAGGTGCTTTTTATAGTACAGAAAAGCTTTGATTTTGCACTTAATGAAGTATTTGCATTTTTTTTAGGCTCCACATAGAAGCGTCTGAAGACGCTGCTGAACTCTGCGGTAGTGATGAGTGAGCATGTGTTGTTAACCCTTTCGGAAAGCATGCTCAGCATTTATGTTAGTGCCGCCGTAGCTGCATGTGTCATGGCATCCTGCACATGTCACAGCTGTAGATGCCGAGCACGCCGAAAATACTCTGCGAGCACGCGGGCGCACCGAAAGGGTTAACAATCCACGCTCGCTCATCACTACTCTGTGATTTTGGAGCATTTTCTCCTCGGCTTCTTCTGAAAAAAAACGCATGAAGAAAAAAAAAACGCCGCTGCATTTTTAAGTGCAGAATCAAAGCTTTTCTGTACTATTAGAAAGCGTTAAAAACTCTGCTTCATATCTGCCCCAAAATCGCATCAAATAATCGGGAAAACACATAAAAGAAACGCAGCCAACACACAATAATCAGAGAAGATTGTTACTGCGTCGTGTGGTGCGAACACCTGCAGAAAAAAAGAAGCAAAAAGAAAGCAGCATTTACGCTAGGTGTGAACACGGCCTTAGCTGTCGCCGTCTGGAGAGCCGAGCTCCTGGAGAAGATGCAGACCCGGCAGCAGTCTGCGATGCATGCGACCGGCAGCGCCCTAGCCCCGGAGGAGCTGCTCCTGGACCAGGAGGCGTCAGGCCGAGCTGAAGCGATCGCGGGAGCAGGTAGGAGCGATATCCCTGTCCCGGACGCCGCTGGCGCTGATCCGTTCCTGGTCCCCCTGCAGGAACCTCCGTCCCCGGCGCTCACGATGCCAACCTGCTCCTAGGCCACCTGCAGGAGCCACCTGCCCCCACACCCGAATGGGTGTACGGCCGCCGGTATGGGACTGGTCCGAGTAGGTTGAAGATCAGAGCCTCCCTTTACTGCCCGCTCCCGTGCCCTTGGTTGCCCACAGGGAAGATGGGGACCAATTCCAATGGGATAACCCGGCGGGTGACCTGATGGGTTTTCCCCCGGAGACCCAAAAGGAGGCCGCACGCCGAGAGGAGTATTGTTGGCGGGAACTCCTTCAGCTGGAGAAGGAACCGCGCACCCGGCGGGTGCGCTGGGAGACAATGGAGGCTCGCAACAAGGAGGAGAAGGCCCGGGCCCACAAAGCCAAGCCGGCCACGCCCGATCCACAGGTGGAAGGGGTCGTGGTCAAGTTTGACCTGGATGGAGGATGGGGCTTTATCCGAGAGCCCCAACTTGGCACCGACCTCTTTGTTAACCGGCGGGACGTAGAGTCCCATTTACAGCATGGACATCCAGAGCGGGATCTGTACCCTGGTGACCGAGTCACCTATTCCCGGCACAGAGGAGAGCGGGGCTGGTATGCCCTCCATGTACATAGAGTAGTGGAGGAGGAAGAGGACATGCCCCTGCAGTTCGAGACTGACGACCCGGATGGGCCAGCCTACAGAGAACAGGTGTCTCCAGGGAAGGAGCACCACTATGGAACTATTCATTTGAAGGAACTGTATATAGTTATTATAGTTACCCGGAAGGGTACATCCGTGTTTGAGTGAACTGAAAAAGTCTTGTGTTTACTTAGCTACCCGGTAAGGGTACAAGAACTGAAGAGCTGAGGACTGTGAGCAGCCAAAAACTTTTAACTGTATATAGTTGGCACTTCTTAAGGTGCTTCTTATTGGTTTTATATATAAAGACCTCTGAACAAAAACCCGTTTGGCGTGGCCGAAGACGTGTTCCAACAGCTGGACCACCTATGCCCTGCAGCCACGCCCAGGGCCTACATTGAGGGTTTTCAGACGGGTCCCTCAAATTGCACCTTGTTCAGTGAAATGGACACGCAGCTATAGATTTCACTGTAGTTATTGAAAATGTTTGATATGAAAAAATGTTTTATATATATATGAAGAAAGTTTTATTCAAGAAAGTTTGATAATGTTTTATAAGCTGATACAGTAACATGTAACGTTCAAAAAAATGTGCCTCCCATAAAGGGAAGAAAAAGTAATGTCATAATACTTCTATGTGAATGCATTCTAAAAATGTGCATGTTTGTTTTTACTCTGTTCCACCCCATGGACGTGCTGTGTTTTACCAGGGGGGTATGCGGCGCCACTGCGGGCTCAGTCGCCACAGAGGTACTGCATCTCACGCAGAGGTGTGGTATCTCACTCTCAGGTAAGGATGGAGTACTACCTGGGACCCACACACTTGCATCCATTATACTTCAAGAGGGAAGGGCGAGATTGCTCCTAAGGGAGAGCACAGTCCCTGGTCCCTGGCTGGAGGGTGGAACCATGTAGTGGGTGTGGGTGGAGGAAGAAGTTCAGGGGAGCACTTCAGTAGGAGTATAAAAAGGAGGGGAACCATCTAGAAGGAGATCAGTCTGAGGAGAGAGTCAGAGGAGAGGGAGAGAGTTGGGAGCAGGGGCTCTGTAGGAGCTCTGCTCAGGAGGAGCGGGCCTAGTAAGAGAGGCCCAGGAGGACAGACTGAGAGAGGACGGGAGCAGAGGGAAGGCTCCAGGAACAGAGGGGATCCCAGGGGCACGATGAGTGCAGGAAGCCACCCGTGCGCCCGAATCTAAACGGACTTGGAGGGATCAGGCCGCAGAGGGGACCGGCCCCTAACTAGTGGAAAACTACAAGGCTCAGCTAGATAACCGGAGGCTACTGTACTTTCAAGGTGTAGTTTCACACAGCCGCAACTAATCACTAAAAAGGTAGCCGCACAGGATCCAGGGAACTCCAGGTTGCCCGTCAAGATCTCAGGTTACTGGCTTGGGACACTGGTTGTGAGGCGCAGGGCAGGAGGTGAAAAGCCAGCGCAGGAAGATGGCCGTGAAAGGCTCACAACACAGGGTCCCGTCAAATACTCCAGAGATACCTGGGAGTTTGCTGAACCCCAGCCTCGGTGAACGCAGAACAACTTGGGTGGTGATAATTTGGCCATTGTAACCAGGAGCAACATGATAATCGTGAGTAAACCTTGAAGACTGCACCCCACTGTCTCGGTGAATTATTGGTGTGCCATCACCTGCACTACACTGCCCAACAACAGCTACCTCATCATTTACCATCACAGCACCGCCCTGGAGCTCTACCTGTGGAGAGCTGAATCAACTCTGCTGCATTAACAACAGCTCCAGAAGACCTGCTCCGCAGCGGCGGCTCCATATAGCTGCATACCACAGGTGTCGTCACGAACATTAAAAAAAACTTTAATTCCCCTTTTCTTTAAACCCCTTTTGATTGACCGCCTTGGGTCACGGAGCGGGTCACTGCCACTGTGACATCCCCCAGCATCGACCGGCCCGGCTACCGAGTACCCCACGGCCCAGGGGGCGCGTCATATTTCTATGAAGATGTATACTCTGCTTCTGTACTGTCTGTGCTTCTTGACTCTACAATGCATTGCCTGCATTCTAGAGTCAAGTTAACCAAATCCTCCTCTGTTCACTATTGAGAGCTGTAGCTCAGTGGTTAGAGCTGCAGCCTCTGAACACTGAGCTCCCAGTTCAAGTCCTGGCAGATGTGATCACAGGAGAAGGAAGAGGTGAGTGTACTATAATTTCATTTATTCACTGACTATTGAGTGGCCCCTGCCCCCTAAGGAGGAGGAGCTACAGAGAGATGAGAGGTATAAATAGAAGTCAGTGAGAACAACTGAGCCAGCACAGCAGAGTCCTGCATCCACTGAGGCCCCTGATCATGTGACCCCTGACTCCTCCCCTCCCGTGACCTCATCACAGGTCCTGTGTGCACAGAGCAGCCATATATGTGGTGGCGGCTCTGCAGGTGGAGGTATGTGGAGATCCCCCATTACTGGGCGCAGGGGGCATTAACCCCTGCAGCACGGAGACTCTTTTGGGGTCTCTGTGTGGTGTGAACAGTGACGTAACACTTGCAGAGGTGTAGCTAGGTATTCAGCTCCGGGGGGCGCAGTATCTAAGTGGCCCCTTACTGGTAACCCCTGATCACACTATGCTGGTGCAGCCTATTAGTGGGTATAGGAGAACCTCAGCAGATGACTGCAGTGTAACTGAAAGAAAAATCTCCACAAAGCCCCACACTATTCCCGCCATATGGTGACATCTAGTGGTAGATCCCAGTCCTGCAGGACACACAGAAGGCACAGCACAGTTGCAGATAATCACAGCTGACTTTCTTTCTGATGGACTCGTTCACTTTTCCATCTTTCTCAGAAAGACATTGTGACTTCTCCAGCCAGGACTCGTCTGCGGAGATTACAGCACAGACATATCTGACTCCTCACCCCCCGTCCCCATCTATTCCCAACCTGCACAAACTCCTCATCCTGACGATACCCCAATGCTGAGCCGCCGCTGCCGTATGTGTCCCTATTACTGCACCTACTGTGTGGTATAAAAGCAGAGATCCTCTCACTGCCCCACATACTAATGCCACCACTGTGCTCCTTACATAGAAATATGTGTCTTTGTGCCTTCACAGTAGCTTCCACACTCTTTAATGGTTCCTACAGTAGCTCCCACACTGTATAAAGGCCCCCACAGTAACTCCCACACTGTGTATAGGACCCAATACTGTACGATGGTCCCCCAGTAGCCTTCAAACTGTATAATGGTCCCCACAATAGCTACCTCACTGTATAATGGCCCCCACATTAGTTCTCATGCTGTATAATGGCCCCCACATAAGCTCTCATGCTGTATAATTACGCCCGCATTAGCTCCCATGGGTTATGATTTCTGTCTGTCCCTTTCTGTCGGCTGCAACTTACACAGTCCTGTTATATGACAAAGAGCTAAATAGAAGAAAATATTGTTCCTCCATCCTGTCATATGTTCCTCCATCCTGTCATATACTCTCTCCATCCTGGCATATACTCCCTCTATCCTGGTATATACTCTCTCCATCCTGGCGTATGTTCCTCCATCCTGGCATATGTTCCTCCATCCTGGCATATGTCCATTCAGCCTGGTATATACTCCCTCTATCCTGGTATATACTCCCTCCATCCTGGCGTATGTCCCTCCATCCTGGCATATGTTCCTCCATCCTGTCATATGTTCCTCCATCCTGGCATATGTCCATTCAGCCTGGTATATACTCCCTCCATCCTGGCGTGTGTCCCTCCATCCTGGCATATGTCCCTCCATCCTGGTATATACTCCCTCCATCCTGGCGTATGTCCCTCCATCCTGGCGTATGTCCCTCCATCCTGACATATGTCCCTCCATTCTGGCTTATGTCCCTCTATCCTGGTATATACTCCCTCCATCCTGGCGTATGTCCCTCCATCCTGGCGTATGTCCCTCTATCCTGGCATATGTCCCTCCATCCTGGTATATGCCCCTCATCCTGCCCACGCCGGTGTTCTTCAATAGTTAGAACTAAAAAACTCACCTTTCCCTCGCTCCCCTACAGGGCATCGTCGTCTTCTGAAGACAGCTGCTGACTTCAGCGTCCAAGCAACGGGGGTGAATGATGTCACTGCCATTTTCCCAGTCACATGCACGCCACCGTCAGCTGCTGGCCCTTGATTGGCTGGCAGCGTGTATTGTGGCACATGGACCCGGCAAGTTTGTGCTCTGCAATACCCTCCGGTGTCATTTTATTGAAGACACTGTCTGCGAATTCGCACACACAATATCTTCAATAAAACAGCGCCATAATGCGGTATGCGCACATGCTGACTCCGGCACCAAGATTCGGACAGAAGAACACAATCACCATTATATATAAGATACTAATATTATACACACATGTATACAGCCACATAACTGTGTACACAGCCATTTCCTTTATTCATATGCACACATAAGTGCTTTATACATACGTACACAGGCATTCCTGTATACACACACCAGTGCTATATACACGCCTCATTCCTGAGTGTATGTATATATAAACACACACATGTACAGTGCTGGCCAAAAGTATTGGCACCCCTGCAATTCTGTCAGATAATACTCAGTTTCTTCCTGAAAATGATTGCAATCACAAATTCTTTGGTATTATTCTCTTCATTTAATTTTCTTGCAAGGAAAAAACACAAAAGAGAATGAAGCAAAAATCAAATCATTGATCATTTCACACAAAACTCCAAAAAAGGGCCGGACAAAAGTATTGGCACCCTCAGCCTAATACTTGGTTGCACAACCTTTAGCGAAAATAGCTGCGAACAACCGCTTCCGGTAACCATCAATGAGTTTCTTACAATGCTCGGCTGGAATTGTAGACCATTCTTCTTTGGCAAATTGCTCCAGGTCCCTGATATTTGAAGGGTGCCTTCTCCAAACTGCCATTTTGAGATCTCTCCACAGGTGTTCTATGGGATTTAGGTCTGGACTCATTGCTGGCCACCTTAGAAGTCTCCAGTGCTTTCTCTAAAACCATTTTATAGTGCTTTTGGAAGTGTGTTTTGGGTCATTGTCCTGCTGGAAGACCCATGACCTCTGAGGGAGACCCAGCTTTCTCACACTGGGCCCTACATTATGCTGCAAAATTTGTTGGTAGTCTTCAGACGTCATAATGCCATGCACACGGTCAATCAGTCCAGTGCCAGAGGCAGCAAAGCAACCCCAAAACATCAGGGAACCTCCGCCATGTTTGACTGTAGGGACCGTGTTCTTTTCTTTGAATGCCTCTTTTTTTTCCTGTATACTCTATGTTGATGCTTTTTCCCAAAAAGTCCTACTATTGTCTCATTTGAACAGAGAATATTCTTCCAAAACGTTTTAGGCTTTCTCAGGTAAGTTTTGGCAAACTCCAGCCTGGCTTTTTTATGTCTCGGGATAAGAAGTGGGGTCTTCCTGGGTATCCTACCATACAGTCCCTTTTCATTCAGACGTCGACAGATAGTACGGGTTGACACTGTTGTACCCTCGGACTGCAGGGCAGCTTGAACTTGTTTGGATGTTAGTCGAGGTTCTTTATCCACCATCCGCACAATCTTGCGTTGAAATCTCTGGTCAATTTTTCTTTTCCGTCCACATCTAGGGAGGTTAGCCACAGTGCTATGGGCTTTAAACTTCTTGATGACACTGCGCACGGAAGACACAGGAACATTCAGGTCTTTGGAGATGGACTTGTAGCCTTGAGATTGCTCATGCTTCCTCACAATTTGGTTTCTCAAGTCCTCAGACAGTTCTTTGGTCTTCTTTCTTTTCTCCATGCTCAATGTGGTACACACAAGGACACAGGAGAGAGGTTGAGTCAACTTTAATCCATGTTAACTGGCTGCAAGTGTGATTTAGTTATTGCCAACACCTGTTAGGTGCCACAGGTAAGTTACAGGTGCTGTTAATTACACGAATTAGAGAAGCATCACGTGATTTTTCAAAGGGTGCCAATACTTTTGTCCACCCCCTTTTTTAGGTTTGGTGTGGAATTATATCCAATTTGGCTTTAGGACAATTCTTTTTGTGATTTTTTCATTGAAGACAAATTAAATGAAGAGAATAATACCAAAGAATTTGTGATTGCAATCATTTTCAGGAAGAAACTGAGTATTATCTGACAGAATTGCAGGGGTGCCAATACTTTTGGCCTGCACTGTATACAAACGTACACACACCACTGCTATATACCTATGTACACAGAACCTCCGCTGAGTGCTGCCCTCTCGCCTACAGCCCGGGCAGTGTATGACCCGCACATAATGGTAGAAGTCCTAAGTTATTGCCGTCTCTCATTTATCTTTCAAATCTGGTGCCCGCAAACATTACCGGCACGTCAGGAGTCGCTGTGATGTGTCCGGTGGGTTTGGCCTACTCTCGTCTTTCTCCGGGTGGTATTTATAATACACAGTTCGGCGTGACAGCCTGCCGGCTGGGTACCGTGTCCACCTGTACCTGCAGCAGGGAGGGTGTCGCCGGGAAATAATCGTTAGAAAAGACAATTCGTAACGCTTTCGCTCAGGCTAAACTATAGAGCTAGAGCTTTGTTGTGTGGGGTCCTAATAAGAGTGAGCGTTGTCAGAGCCAGCGGTCCCAGGTGCCCCCTCCTCCAATAAAAGGGCACCGCAGTACAGTGTGCACATGCTCTGACGCCGGCGCCATACTGTACTACTAGGCTTCGGACAGAAGGACACATCTCCGGTTATATTATAGATGCCACGTGTGCCCCCTTTTTCCTACCTGTGTTGTCTCATTATTATCGTGTTATTTTTTGTTTTACTTTTATATTTTATAAATAAATGATATGTTTTTAATATATTTTGGCTTCCATTTTAAAAAAAAAATTAGGTTATTGTTGATATGATGAATATAAGCCTTACTATAAAGATTGAGATCGTAGGTGCTTAACCCCTTAATAACATCTGACGTACTAATACGCGTCTGTGCCCTGGGACTTAAGAGCCAGACCCGTATTAGTACGTCATCGCGATCGCGCCCGCACACAGGCTGTGCGGGCGCGATCGCCGCCGGGTGTCAGCTGATTGTCACAGCTGACACCCGGTACTATGTGCAGGGAGCGGTCACGCACCGCTCCCAGCACATTAACCCCCGCGATGCTGCGATCGAAGTCGATCGAAGTCGATCGCGGCATTGCGGGGGCAAGGGGAGGTGATCGCCGATACTCACCTCCTCTTCCGGCTTCCAGCGCAGTCTGCAAAGGCTTCCCGGGTGTTGCCATGACGACCCGATGTCGTCATGACAACATCCGGGTCACCAGAGAGCAGGAAGATTGCTTGGACATGCGCAGTGCATCTCCAAGCAATCTTCACACTGTGCATTTCTGACAGCCTTCATGGCATAGGGATGGTGCTCCATTCCTGTGCCATGCAGGCGATCAGAAAAAAAAAGTGAAAGTCCCAGAGTGGGACAAAGTAATAAAGTGTATAAACTGTGTGAAAGTGGAAAAAAAAAAAAAAAAAAAATGTGCAAAAATATTATAAAAAAAAAAAAAAAATAATACACCAAAAATAAAAATATAATGTACCCATCAATAAATATTATTATAAAAAAAATAAAAAAAAAACAATAAAAGTACACATATTTGGTATCGCCGCGTCCGGAACAACCTGACCTATAAAACTGTCCCACTAGTTAACCCCTTCAGTGAACACGGTAAAAAAAAAAAAAAAAAAACCAAGCAAAAAACAATGCTTTATCACCATACCGCCAAACAAAAAGTGGAATAACACGCGATCAAAAAGACGCATATAAATAAAAATGATACCGCTGAAAACGTCATCTCGTCCCGCAAAAAACAAGCCGCCATATAGCTCCATCAGCCGAAAAATAAAAAAGTTATAGCTCTCAGAATAAAGCAATACTAAAAAATATTTTTTTCTATAAAATAGCTTTTATTGTGTATAAGCGCCAAAACATAGAAAAATGATACAAATGTGGTACCGCTGTAAACGTACTGACCCGAAGAGTAAAGCTGCCTCATCAATTTTACCACACGCGGAACAGAATAAAAAAAAAAAAAAAAAACAATTCCTGAATTGTTGGTTTTTGTTTATTCTGCCTCCCAAAAATCGGAATAGAAAGCGATCAAAAAATGTCACGTGCCTGAAAATGGCACCAATAACAACGTCAAGTCATCCCGCAAAAAACGAGCCGTCACATGACTGTCTGCCAAAATCTGGAAAAATTATAGCTCTCAAAATATGGCGATGCAAAAACTAGATTTTACAAAAAATGCGTCTTTTAGTGTGTGACAGCTGTCAGTCATAAAAACCCCATATGATTCTGGCATTGCTGTAATCACACCGACCCGAAGAATAAAGTCGTCTAATCACTTATACCGCACAAGGAACGGCGTCAAAAATAAACTCTTGAGTTAGGATTGGGCTAGGGTTAGGGCTGGGTTTGGGGCTAGGGTTGTGCTGGGGCTAGGGTTGTGCTGGGGCTAGGGTTGTGCTGGGGCTAGGGTTGTGCTGGGGCTAGGGTTGTGCTGGGGCTAGGGTTGTGCTAGGGTTAGGGCTGGGGTTGGGATTTTTTTCAAAAGTAAGAAAAAAAGATGACGATATGGCGACTAGTGTTGAGAGCAAGTGCTCGCTACTTGAGTTTGCATCGGGTGCTCTGGTATGCATTTAGTATCGTGGGTATTTGAGTGACATGCTCGAGTCTCTGCCCCATATGCTTCGCGGCCAAAAAACTTTATGGGGATTGCCTGCCATGCACGAGCGATCCCCGCATGTTTTTTTTTGGGTGTCTAATAACCGTGAAACATGCGGAGCAGGGACTCGAGCATGTCACTCGAGCACTTGAGCAAACTCAAGTAGCGAGCACTTGCGCTCAAGAATAATGAAAACTTATTCAATATGATGACCTAATGTAAACAAATAATGTGCCGTACCTCTGGGTTCAAAATGTTCACTATACACCTTAATAAAATCTTTGAGGGGTATAGTTTCCAAAATAGGGACACTTGTGGGGGAGCTCCACTGTTTAGGCACATCACGGGCTCTCCAAACGCGACATGGTGTCCGCTAACAAATTGAATGGAAAATCGGCTCAAATTGTTAGCGGACGCCATGTTGCGTTTGGAGAGCCCCTGTGTGTCCAAACATTGGAGCTCCCCCACAAGTGACCCCATTTTGGAAACTAGACCCCCCAAGGCACCTATCTAGATGCATAGTGAGCACTTAGAACCCCCAGGTGCTTCACAAATTGATTCGTAAAAATGAAAAAGTGAAAATAAAACACTTTTTCATTTTTATGAATCAATTTGTGAAGCACCTGGGGTTCCAAGTGCTCACTATGAATCTAGATAGGTGCCTTGGGGGGTCTAGTTTCCAAAATGGGGTCACTTGTGGGGGAGCTCCAATGTTTGGGCACACAGGGACTCTCTAAATGCAACATGGTATCCGCTAACAAATTGAATGGAAAATCGGCTCAAATTGTTAGCGGACACCACATTGCGTTTGGAGAGCCCCTCTGTGCCCAAACTTTGGAGCTCCCCCACAAGTGACCCCATTTTGGAAACTAGACCCCCCAAGGCACCTTTCTAGATGCATAGTGAGCACTTGGAACCCCCAGGTGCTTCACAAATTGATTCGTAAAAATGAAAAAGTGAAAAAAAAAACACTTTTTCATTTTTATGAATCAATTTGTGAAGCACCTGGGGTTCCAAGTGCTCACTATGAATCTAGATAGGTGCCTTGGGGGGTCTAGTTTCCAAAATGGGGTCACTTGTGGGGGAGCTCCAATGTTTGGGCACACAGGGACTCTCTAAATGCAACATGGTATCCGCTAACAAATTGAATGGAAAATCGGCTCAAATTGTTAGCGGACACCACATTGCGTTTGGAGAGCCCCTCTGTGCCCAAACTTTGGAGCTCCCCCACAAGTGACCCCATTTTGGAAACTAGACCCCCCAAGGCACCTTTCTAGATGCATAGTGAGCACTTGGAACCCCCAGGTGCTTCACAAATTGATTCGTAAAAATGAAAAAGTGAAAAAAAAAACACTTTTTCATTTTTATGAATCAATTTGTGAAGCACCTGGGGTTCCAAGTGCTCACTATGAATCTAGATAGGTGCCTTGGGGGGTCTAGTTTCCAAAATGGGGTCACTTGTGGGGGAGCTCCAATGTTTGGGCACACAGGGACTCTCCAAATGCAACATGATATCCGCTAACAAATTGTCGGCTCAAATTGTTAGCGGATATCATGTTGCATTTGGAGAGTCCCTGTGTGCCCAAACATTGGAGCTCCTCCACAAGTGACCCCATTTTGGAAACTAGACCCCCCAAGGCACCTATCTAGATACATAGTGAGCACTTGGAACCCCTAGGTGCTTCACAAATTAATTCGTAAAAATGAAAAAGTGTTTTTTTTTTCACTTTTTCATTATTACGAATCAATTTGTGAAGCACCTGGGGGATCCAAGTGCTCACTATGCATCTAGAAAGGTGCCTTGGGGGGTCTAGTTTCCAAAATGGGGTCACTTGTGGGGGAGCTCCAAAGTTTGGGCACAGAGGGGCTCTCCAAACGCAATGTGGCGTCCGCTAACAATTTGAGCCGATTTTCCATTCAATTTGTTAGCGGATACCATGTTGCATTTAGAGAGTCCCTGTGTGCCCAAACATTGGAGCTCTCCCACAAGTGACCCCATTTTGGAAACTAGACCCCCCAAGGCACCTATCTAGATGCATAGTGAGCAGTTGGAACCCCCAGGTGCTTCACAAATTGATTCATAAAAATGAAAAAGTGTTTTTTTTTTCACTTTTTCATTGTTACGAATCAATTTGTGAAGCACCTGGGGGTTCCAAGTGCTCACTATGCATCTAGAAAGGTGCCTTGGGGGGTCTAGTTTCCAAAATGGGGTCACTTGTGGGGGAGCTCCAAAGTTTGGGCACAGAGAAGCTCTCCAAACGCAATGTGGTGTCCGCTAACAATTTGAGCCGATTTTCCATTCAATTTGTTAGCGGATACCATGTTGCATTTAGAGAGTCCCTGTGTGCCCAAACATTGGAGCTCTCCCACAAGTGACCCCATTTTGGAAACTAGACCCCCCAAGGCACCTATCTAGATGCATAGTGAGCAGTTGGAACCCCCAGGTGCTTCACAAATTGATTCATAAAAATGAAAAAGTGTTTTTTTTTTCACTTTTTCATTGTTACGAATCAATTTGTGAAGCACCTGGGGGTTCCAAGTGCTCACTATGCATCTAGATAGGTGCCTTGGGGGGTCTAGTTTCCAAAATGGGGTCACTTGTGGGGGAGCTCCAATGTTTGGGCACACAGGGACTCTCTAAATGCAACATGGTGTCCTCTAACAAATTTAACGGAAAATCGGCTCAAATTGTTAGCGACACCATGTTGCGTTTGGAGAGCCGCTGTGTGCCCAAACATTGGAGCTCCCCCACAAGTGACCCCATTTTGGAAACTAGACCCCCCAAGGCACCTATCTAGATGCATTGTGAGCACTTGGAACACTCAGGTGCTTCACAAATTGATTCATAAAAATGAAAAAGTGTTTTTTTTTTCACTTTTTCATTGTTACGAATCAATTTGTGAAGCACCTGGGGGTTCCAAGTGCTCACTATGCATCTAGAAAGGTGCCTTGGGGGGTCTAGTTTCCAAAATGTGGTCACTTGTGGGGGAGCTCCAAAGTTTGGGCACACATGGGCTCTCCAAACACAACATGGCGTCCGCTAATTATTCAAGCAAATTTTACAATCAAAAAGTCAAATAGCGCTCCTTCCCTTCCGAGCCCTGCCGTGCGCGCAAACAGTATTTTTTCCCCAAATATTGGGTATCTGCGTGCCCAGGGGAAATTGCACAACAAATTTTGGGGTCCATTTTTTCTTGTTACCCCTGTGAAAATAAAAAAAATTGGGTCTAAATTAACATTTTTGTGAAAAAAGTTAAATGTTCATTTTTTTCTTCCACATTCAAAAAATTCCTGTGAAGCACCTGAAGGGTTAATAAAGTTCTTGAATGTGGTTTTGAGCACCTTGAGGGGTGCAGTTTTTAGAATGGTGTCACTTTTGGGTATTTTCTGTCATAAAGACCTCTCAAAGTGACTTCAAATGTGATGTGGTCCCTAAAAAAATGGTTTTGTAAATTTTGTTGGAAAAATGAGAAATCGCTGGTCAACTTTTAACCCTTATAGCTCCCTAACAAAAAAAAATTTTGGTTCCAAAATTGTGCTGATGTAAAGTAGACATGTGGGAAATGTTATTTATTAACTCTTTTGTGTGACATATCGCTCTGATTTCAGGGCTTAAAAATTCAAATTTTGAAAATTGCAAAATTTTCAAAATTTTCGCCAAATTTCCGTTTTTTTCACAAATAAACGCAAGTGATATCGAAGAAATTTTTCCACAATCATGAAGTACAATATGTCACGAAAAAACAATCTCAGAATCAGGGGGATCCGTTGAAGCGTTCGAGAGTAATTACCTCATAAAGTGACAGTGGTCAGAATTGTAAAAATTGGCCCGGTCATTAACGTGCAAACCACCCGCGGGGCTTAAGGGGTTAATTTCTCATGTCATGTGTAATGAATACAGTTGTGCTGAAAAGTTTACATACCCCGTCAGAATTTTTCCTTTGTTGCACTTGTTTCAGAGAATATGAATGATAACAAAATAACTTTTTCTCCACTCATGGTTATTGGTCAGGTGAAGCCATTTATTGTCAAACTACTGTGTTTTATCTTTTTAAATCTTAATGACAAAAACATCTAAATGATTCTGATCAAAAGTTCACATACCCCAGTTGTTAATACCATGTATTGCCCCCCTCTAACATCAATGATAGCTTGAAGTCTTTTGTAGTAGTTGTGGATGAGGTTATTATCTCAGATTGTAAAGCTGCCCATTCTTCTTGGCAAAAAGCTTCCAGTTCCTGCAAATTCCTGGGCTTTCTAGCATGAACTGCACGCTTGAGATCTCCCCAGAGTGGCTCAATGATATTGAGGTCAGGAGACTGAGATGGGCACTCCAGAACCTTCACTTTGTTCTGCTGTAGCCAATGACAGGTCGACTTGGCCTTGTATTTTGGATCGTTGTCATGTTGGAACGTCCAAGTACATCCCATGCGCAGCTTCCAGACTGATGAGTGCAAATTTGCCTCCAGTATTTGCTGATAATGTCCTGCATTAATCTTTCCTTCAACTTTTACCAAGTTTCCTGTGCCTTTGTAGCTCACACGTCCCCAAAACATCAGCAATCCACCTCCGTGCTTTACTGTTGGAATGGTGTTCCTTTCATCATAGGCCTTGTTGACCTCTCTCCAAATGTAACATTTATGTTTATGGCCAAAAAGTTCAATTTTGGTGTCATCACTCCAAATTACCTTGTTCCAGAAGTTTTGAGGCTTGTCTCGGTGCTGTTTGGCGTATTGTAGGCGAGATACTTTGTGGCATTTGCGTAGTAATGGCTTTCTTCTGGCGACTCGACCAGGCAGCCCATTTTTCTTCAAGTGCCTCCTTATTGAGCATCTTGAAACAGCCACACCGCTAGTTTTCAGAGAGTCCAGAATTTCAGCTGATGTTATTTGTGGGTTTTTCTTTGCATCCCAAACAATTTTCCTGGCAGTTGTGGCTGAAATTTTTCTTGGTCTACCTGACCGTGGTTTGGTTTTTACAGAGCCCCTGATTTTCCATTTGTTAATCACAGTTTGAACGCTGCTGACTGGCATTATCAATTCCTTGGCTATTTTTTTGTATCCTTTTCCCGTGTTATATAGTTCAACTACCTTTTCTCGTAGATCCGTTGACAATTCTTTTGACTCACAATCCAGAAACATCAGTGGCTGGATGAAAGATGCAAGAGTCTGTCTGGATCCCAGAAACTCACTCAGCTTTTATGCACACACACTGATTACAAGCACACAGGTCACAGGTGAGGACGTTACCTTTAGTAGCCATTCAAACCCATTTGTGTCAAATTCTGTTCATGTTATCAGCCCAAAATCACCAGGGTATGTGAACTTTTGATCAGGGTCATTTGGATGTTTTTGGTTGTCATTAAGATTTAAAAAGAGAAAACACAGTAGTTTGACAATAAATGGCTTCACACAACCAATAACCATGAGTGGAGAAAAAGTTTTTTGTTATCATTCATATTCTCTGAAACAAGGCCAAGAAAGGAAAAATTCTGCCGGGGTATGTAAACTTTTGAGCACAACTGTATCTCCTGCAGTATTGCTAATGCCGATTCCAGAGTCGGTAAATGAGACGAGATATCGCGTTATGGAAGATGAGTCTATGAGAAACGTGTTCAGCTGCAGACTCCAAGGAAGAAACTGCTTGTTGTCTGTGGCCTAAAATATATAGGTTTTATTACTAGATGTAAAGAAGAAAACTAAATACTGTAAAATAATAAATCTCCTCATATGTTTCCCTTATTATCTCCAGTAATTGTATTATTACACAGGATTTTTATGATGTTACATTGGCTCATCTTCTTCTCATTCAGTTCTCTACAATAACAGATCCTCTCAGTGAAGATCTTCTATATAAGAGAATTTTCCTGATTTACCCATCAAGGATGGTTATGGACACAGACAAGATGGCGGAGAGGATATTACACCTCACCCTAGAGATCCTCTTCCGGCTTACTGGAGAGGTGAGAGATTCTGATGACGTCACATTACATCATTCTTATCTATGGGAATAACAGATGGACAGAACTGGAGAGGTGAGGACTCTGGAAATGTCTGTAGTGAGATTTATTAATGTCTCTCCATAACCAGGATTACACAGTAGTGAAGAAGACCTCTAGTGAGCGCTGTCAGGACCCTGTGTCTGAGGGATGGGGAAGACCCCTGAGCCCAATCACAGGACCTCCACCTCACCCCCTGATACATGAGGACATCAATGACCAGAAGATCCTAGAACTCACCTACAAGATGATTGAGCTGCTGACTGGAGAGGTGACACTGCTGGGAATGATGGAACATTATACAGTAACGCTATGAAGGGATCGTGGAGATGACGGTATCATTGTATGTGTCAGGTTCCTATAAGGTGTCAGGATGTCGCCGTCTATTTCTCCATGGAGGAGTGGGAGTATTTAGAAGGACACAACGATCTGTACAAGGATGTCATGATGGAGGTTCCCCAGCCCCTCACATCACCAGGTAATAGACAGGACTAAATACACACGGCCTATAATTATCTGTATGTAAAGAATAAATTCAGTCCCTGTATGTGTTTCCTCCAGCTCTATCCAGTAAGAGGACAACACCAGAGAGATGTCCCCATCCTCTTCTTCCACATGACTGTAAACAAGAAGATCCCAATGTTCCTCAGGATCATCAGGTAGATGGAGAGAAGGTGTCATGAGATCTCTATGATGTGTAGACGGCTGTGAAGGTCTTGTGCTCAGTCTTGTTTTATCCACCAGTATTATATGTTTTATACTTGTGTAATGAGAACGGTGGAGATGGCAGGATTAGAGGTGATCATTGATGTGACTTCTCCATCTGTCTGTGACTTTTACAATATTTGTTTCAGGGTGAAGATCTGACCCATATTAATACTACAGAGACATATGTGAGGGGTGATGAGTGGTGTAAAGAGGAGATTCCTACATATGACTACCGAGGTGAGTAGTAACCACTAAATGCAGAGAAGTCACAGATTCTTCTCAGTCACCGGCTGTGGCTGCTTTATTGGTCGTGTGATCACCATTTTGCCGTTAAAGTACAACATTCTCCTCCACCTAAAACTGTTCAAATGACTTTGTGAAATTATGAAAGCCCTTTTCTATAGAACTTACAACCTGGAGGATCCACCTCCCCCCTGGGATTAGGAGATGCTGACCATTACCTGCCCAGATCTGTAAGTCAATTCACTGCTCTGACAAATTATTATATATCTCTAAAACTTATATTTCCAAATTTCACAGACTAATCCAATTGGAGTAAAGGGTAAAAATTAACTTTTATTTTTTCACGATTAAAACTAGAAATATAGTAACAAAATGTAAAAATTATTGACTCAATTGTACCTGAACTGAAAGTCAGCTAGGATATTAGCAGTAAAGAGTTTGTCACTCAAGATTATTGCAATATATATCAATTATATTTATTTAATCAGGACAACAGATCTTCCTACCGTATCTAACAGCACAATTTATTCAGGAGAACTGTGAATAAATTCACCGTGGTAAGCTTTAAAATTCATGAAGCCGACACATTGTCAGTTTCTCTTATCTTGTGCTTGTAGCAGCAGTTATAGGATATTGAGAGATTCTCTTGCTTTATCCCTAATCTTGTCAACAATCATATAGTACAATAGACAGTCTCCTAGATAATGCCAATCATTAGAGCCTGTTAGCTGAACTTCTCATATTATAGCATTTGCGATGAGGATGAAGCTATCGTGATGGACGTCCATAGCTGCTGCTACTGTGGGGAAAATAAGTATTTGATACACTGCTGATTTTGCAAGTTTATCGTAGCTACACTTCACCTGTGAGAGACCGTTTCTTAAAAAAAAAAACAGAAAATCACATTGTATGATTTTTAAATAATTAAATTGTATTTTATTGCATTAAATAAATATTTGATCACCTACCAACCAGCAAGAATTCTGTTCTCTCACAGACATGTTAGTTTTTCTTTAAGAAGCCCTCCTACTCTGCACTCATTACCTGTATTAAATGCACCTGTTTGAACTCATTACCTGTATAAAAGACACCTGTCCACACACTCAATCAATCACACTCCAATCTCTCCCCCATGGCCAAGACCAAAGAGATGTCTAAGGACACCAGGGACAAAATTGTAGACCTGCACAAGGCTGGGATCAGCTACAGGACAATAGGCTAGCAGCATGGTAAGTAGTGAATAGCGAATTTATTCGAAATCAGATCTTACGACTTAAGGCTATATGCCCACGATGCAGAAATGAAGCGGAAAATTTCTGCTTAATTTCTGCATCTCCTTGTCAGAAAAAACGTGTGGGGAATTTAACACGCGGTTTTGAAGTGTTTTTGACATGCGGAATTGCCATGCGTTTTTCTAATGCATTGAGTAGGCAATTCCGCATGCGTAAACGCAAAAATAATGGGCATGCTGCGGATTTTTCCGCGCATAAAATCCGCTGCGGAAAATTCCGCAGCATGGGCACAGAACATGCGGATTGTCATTGGGGACCATGGGGCACGTATTACCAAGCGTTTTTCAAGCGTTTCCGCAGCAGAAATTCCGCAGCGAAAACGCTTGAAAAACGCATTGTGGGCACACAGCCTCAATTCGACACGAATATGGCACATTCGGATTCATGATCGGAAGTGCAAGCAAAATTTCTTAAATTTGGAAATAATCGGCAAAATCAGGGAATAAATGCGGGAACGTGATTGCGGGGCAACTACAGCGTTTTGATCAGTTTAGCTAGCATAGTGCTTGTTTATGATGAGCGGGGGGACGTGGCAGATGAGTGGGGGGGGCTGGTGATAGCTCAAATCAGGTCAGATCAGTAGTGCGCTTGTAATTTTTTTATTTATTTATTTTTTCCTGTAGCCGGTAACTTTAAGTCAGGAATGCGCGGCTAGCCAGTCAGAGCGCAGGAAGCATCCACAGTGTCCAGATACAAGGGCTTCTGCAATTCGCTGCTGAAATCACATTTCCTCTCGATATAAAAACCGGCCAAGTTCCCTCAGCGCCATTTTATCCATGTTACTGAAGGACACAGACGCTGCTGAGTGTGCGCCCGTGTACTGAGAGATATTGGCTAGATAGATGGGTTCTTGTTTGGAAGTCAGATAGTGTAACATAGTAACGTAGTAACGTAGGTTGAATAAAGACCTAGATCCATCAAGTTCAACCTTTCTCCCCCAATTGTACTCCCCATACCAACACTATACTAACTTACTGGAACTAGGCTTCACAAATGAATTACCATTTTTATTATTACTGCACTATTACAATTACAAATAACCATAAATAATTTTTAATTAGTTTTATTTTTTGTATTACTGTTATGGTATTACTAAAATCCCTGTACCTAAATCTTTTGATCCAGAAGAAGGCAAAAAACCCAGGATACATTCAGCCAATTTGCATCATGGGGAAAAATTCCTTCTTCTTGACGCCGAGAAAGGCGATCAGTACAAGAACCCTGCATCAAATGTACTTTTATAGGTGTAACATTTTGTCTAATTTAACTCTAGCCCACAATGTTATGTGTATCAAGGAAATCATCCAGCCCTTTTTTGAAAGCTGTTATAGTGTCGGCCATTACTACCTCCTGTAGTAGGGCATTCCTCAGTCTGACTGCTCTGACTGTAAAGAACCCTTTTCTGTTTAGGTGCCGGAATCGCCTTTCTTCCACCAGTAATGATTGCCCCCTGGTCCTTAGTCTTTGGAAGGAATAAGTCATGTGCTAGATCTTTGTACTGACCACACATATATTTATACATGTCAATGAGATCCGTCGTTTTTCTAAGCTAAACAAGCTCAACTTTTCCAACCTCTCATCATATGAGAGGCCTCCATCCCTTGTAATAATCTAGTTACCACCTTTGAACTGACTCTAACTTCTGAATATCCCTTTTAAAATGTGAAGCCCAAAACTGGATTCCATATTCCAGATGTGGCCTCACCAGTGATTTATAAAGGGGTAACAATATGTTGGGATCGCAGGATTTTATTTCTCTTTTTATACACCCTAAAATGTTGTTTGCTTTTGCGGCAGCTGCTTGACATTGAGTACTTGTAACCAGAATACCCAAATCCTTCTCCTGTTCTGTAGTCCCGAGTATACTCCCATTTAATGTATATGTAGCCATAGGATTACTCCATCCTGTGTGCATTACACTACATTTATCTACATTAAACCTCATTTGCCAAGTGTTTGTCCATTCAGTCATCTTATCCAGATCATTCTGCAATATCGTAATGTCAAGATCAGATTTCAATATCCTACATAGTTTGATATCGTCAGCAAAAACTGATGTTTTACTCACAATCCCATCCCCCAGGTCATTAATAAAGAGGTTAAAGAGAATTGGTCCTAGCACAGATCCCTGCGGCACCCCACTGCTGACTATATCCCATTTAGAGAATGTGCCATTTATGACGACCCTTTGTTTCCTATCATTTAGCCAATTCCTTACCCATCTAAGTCCTTTCTTCTGTAGCTTCAGTATAAGGCTGTTATGTGATACAGTATTGAATGCCTTTGCAAAGTCCAAAGTATTTCCTTAAACATGCCCCATTTACGTTCGGTATCTATCCCCAGTTACCATGATATGGTCCCAGTCTACACAATTAAGCTCTTCCCTTAATTTGTTGAAATCAGCTTTCCTAAAGTTTCAGGTTTTTGCATTTCCTTTTAGAAATGTTTTATTGAATATTACATTGAAACTTATCCCAAATGCTCCCGGACCTGTAGATCTGAAATGGTATCTGGTCTATATGACAGCACCAGATCCAGCAGATTACCTCCCCTGGTTGGTTCATCTACCAGCTGAGAGAGGTAATTGTCCTGGACTGTGGATAAGAATTTTCAGCTTTTAACACATCTGGAAGATTCTGTGTCCCATTGAATGTCTGGATAGTTAAAATCCCCCATATTAAGGACCCTATTATTATTTGCTGCATTTTTAATTTGTTCCATCATTTTGTCCTCTACCAGTTCAGCTATATTAGGAGGCTTGTAACAAACTCCACTTAGCAGCTTTCCATTATTGCCATCCCCATGTACATTTACCCAAATTGACTCTACATTGTCGCAGCTTCCATCCATGTTATCATTGAACACGTTTTAAGTTGGATCTTACGAAAATACACACCCCTCCACCTTTTTTGTCTTTCCTGTCCTTTCTAAATGTAATGTATCCCTCCATGTTTGTCACCCAGTCATGGCTTTCATCCAGCCAAGTTTCCGTAATGCCCACCACATCATATTCCATGACCGACATAAGAGTCTCCAGTTCAGCCATTTTGTTTGCGAGACTTCTTGCATTTGCCAGCAGACATTTAATACAATTAGCACATTTGCTACTCCTACTCAGCTCCCTACATGCCTTGCATATCCTAGCCCCACCCTAGATGCTCTATTGCCCCTGCTGTCCCACTCTCTCTGTCTAGTCCCGGGGTCTCAAACACACGGGCCGCATGTTGCCCCTCCGGCTGCTTCTTGCGGGCTGCAGGCACATAGACCCCGTAACGATCACGGCTGGGGGGGCGGGGACCCTGTGCGCAGTATGGGGGGACGGGACCCTGTGCGCAGTATGGGGGGACTGGGACCCTGAGCGCAGTATGGGGGGACTGGGACCTTGAGCGCAGTATGGGGGGACGGGGACCCTGAGCGCAGTATGGGGGGACGGGGACCCTGAGCGCAGTATGGGGGGACGGGAACCTTAGCGCAGTATGGGGGGATGGGGACCCTTAGCGCAGTATGGGGGGATGGGGACCCTTAGCGCAGTATGGGGGACGGATGGACCCTGTGCGCAGTATGGGGGGGACCTGGATGCAATATGGGGGACTTGGATGGGAGACCATGTCTGCAATATGAGGACCATGTCTGCAATATGGGGGACCTGGATGGGAGACCACGTCTGCAATATGGGGGACCTGGATGGGAGACCACGTCTGCAATATGGGGAACCTGGATGGGAGACCACGTCTGCAATATGGGGGACCTGGATGGGAGACCATGTCTGCAATATGGGGGACCTGGATGGGAGACCATGTCTGCAATACGGGGGACCTGGATGGGAGACCATGTCTGCAATATGGGGGACCTGGATGGGAGACCATGTCTGCAATATGGGGAACCTGGATGGGAGACCATGTCTGCAAGATGAGGACCAGTTCAAAAGGTGTATATAAAATAAAATGATATCACTAAAAATGTCACTTTGTCATGCAAATAATGCAGCCCCCCAAATTAAATGTTTTTCCATGTGCGGCCCATATGCCCAGCTGAGTTTGAGATCCCTGGTCTAGTCTATCTATCCCCTTATAAGCACGCATACCCTCCCTCCCCCCAGATCCTAGTTTAAAAGCTCCTCCATCCGTCTGACCATTTTTTCCCCCAGCATAGCTGCTCCCACCCCATTGAGATGCGGCCCTTCCCTACAGTAGAATAAATCCTACAAAACAGAAGGAGTTTCTCAGAGTTACCAAGAAAATAAATTCACAATATCTAAACACAAGATCAATAAACCAACAAAACGATATTCACTGGACAAAAAAGTCATATAAAAATATTTTTTATTTGATAGCAATTAATGTAATAAAAACACAAAAGGGCACAGACATAGACAAAAAACATACAACAATACAAATAAGATAAAAATGAAGCTCAAATGAGGGGATCAGGGGGTAACGCATACAGGGGAGTATGTATGATGTATTACTTATTAGCCATAATGGGATATAATAAAGGGAATATGTATATAATTATATAAATATAAAGTGCAAGTGATATATATCTATCAGAATTAACATATACAGGATGTGCAGACATGTCACTAAAATATTTAGTAACTAATGAATGATTAGTCTGATGATTACATATAGTTCATAGTCCCTTTAAGTATCCCCTTTTGAACATGATTATTTCATATGATTATATATAATTCATAGTCATTTTTAATCAAAACATCACCTCTTTTTCAAAATAACATGATTACATTTCATCCAGGAGTCAATTACATTAAATTTAATTCATTCAAAAAGGTCCTTTGTACAGGAATAAATATTGAGTAAAAACTAGGGCAAAAATCTAATTGTAAAAGACATTATTACTGAAGTCAACCAGCATCCACCTGCCCCCTCTCACCGGACTGGTGAGAAGGTCGGCCCAGGTCTCCATGAAACCAATCCCTTCCTTCCTGCACCAATGTCTAAGCCACTTATTTATCTCCCTAAGCTCCCGATGTCTGTCTAGTGACGCTCGTGACACCGACAGTATTTCTGAAAACACCACCTTGGAGGTCCTGGCCTTCAGCTTCTCTCCTAGTTCCCTGTAATAATTTTAAAGGACCTTCCACCTCCCTCTAACTTTGTCATTAGTACCGATATGTACCATGACTGCTGGGTTTTGCCCAAACCCACCCAGCAATCTGTGTATCCGATCCGCAATATGTTGAACCCGAGCAACCAGCAGACAACACACTGTTCGGCATTCACGGTCTCGGCGGCAGATGACTCCGTCTGTCCGCCTAATTATAGAGTCTCCTACCACCAACATCTGTCTGGTCTTTGCTGCATTCCTATTACCCTCCTTCCTACAGTGCTGGCCAAAAGTATTGGCACCCCTGCAATTCTGTCAGATAATACTCAGTTTCTTCCTGGAAATGATTGCAATCACAAATTCTTTGGTATTATTCTCTTCATTTAATTTGTCTTCAATGAAAAAAACACAAAAAGAATTGTCCTAAAGCCAAATTGGATATAATTCCACACCAAACCTAAAAAAGGGGGTGGACAAAAGTATTGGCACCCTTTGAAAAATCATGTGATGCTCCTCTAATTCGTGTAATTAACAGCACCTGTAACTTACCTGTGGCATCTAACAGGTGTTGGCAATAACTAAATCACACTTGCAGCCAGTTAACATGGATTAAAATTGACTCAACCTCTGTCCTGTGTCCTTGTGTGTACCACATTGAGCATGGAGAAAAGAAAGAAGACCAAAGAACTGTCTGAGGACTTGAGAAACCAAATTGTGAGGAAGCATGAGCAATCTCAAGGCTACAAGTCCATCTCCAAAGACCTGAATGTTCCTGTGTCTTCCATGCGCAGTGTCATCAAGAAGTTTAAAGCCCATGGCACTGTGGCTAACCTCCCTAGATGTGGACGGAAAAGAAAAATTGACGAGAGATTTCAATGCAAGATTGTGCAGATGGTGGATAAAGAACCTCGACTAACATCCAAACAAGTTCAAGCTGCCCTGCAGTCCGAGGGTAAAACAGTGTCAGCCCGTACTATCCGTCGACGTCTGAATGAAAAGGGACTGTATGGTAGGATACCCAGGAAGACCCCACTTCTTACCCCGAGACATAAAAAATCCAGGCTGGAGTTTGCCAAAACTTACCTGAGAAAGCCTAAAACGTTTTGGAAGAATGTTCTCTGGTCAGATGAGACAAAAGTAGAGCTTTTTGGGAAAAAGCATGAACATAGAGTGTACAGGAAAAAAAAAGAGGCATTCAAAGAAAAGAACACGGTCCCTACAGTCAAACATGGCGGAGGTTTCCTGATGTTTTGGGGTTGCTTTGCTGCCTCTGGCACTGGACTGCTTGACCGTGTGCATGGCATTATGAAGTCTGAAGACTACCAACAAATTTTGCAGCATAATGTAGGGCCCAGTGTGAGAAAGCTGGGTCTCCCTCAGAGGTCATGGGTCTTCCAGCAGGACAATGACCCAAAACACACTTCCAAAAGCACTATAAAATGGTTTTAGAGAAAGCACTGGAGACTTCTAAGGTGGCCAGCAATGAGTCCAGACCTAAATCCCATAGAACACCTGTGGAGAGATCTCAGAATGGCAATTTGGAGAAGGCACCCTTCAAATATCAGGGACCTGGAGCAGTTTGCCAAAGAAGAATGGTCTACAATTCCAGCAGAGCATTGTAAGAAACTCATTGATGGTTACCGGAAGCGGTTGTTCGCAGTTATTTTGGCTAAAGGTTGTGCAACCAAGTATTAGGCTGAGGGTGCCAATACTTTTGTCCGGCCCTTTTTTGGGATTTTGTGTGAAATTATCAATGATTTGATTTTTGTTTCATTCTCTTTTGTGTTTTTTCCTTGCAAGCAAATTAAATGAAGAGAATAATACCAAAGAATTTGTGATTGCAATCATTTTCAGGAAGAAACTGAGTATTATCTGACAGAATTGCAGGTGTGCCAATACTTTTGGCCAGCACTGTACGACAGACGTCTTCCTGGTTGCTAGGAGCGTCCTGCTGCAGTGATCCCAGTCCTGGGATAGCAATCCTAATATCAGCCAAACAGGCATATTTACTAGGTTGTGCCAGATCAGGACTGGGCTCCCTGGCACTTTTCCCCCTACCCCTTCTTGTAACATTTACCCAGCTACGTACTTCTCTATCCTGATCTTCCCCACCTCCACCCTCCTCCATATCACTGGCCCCAATCAGTACAAGCTCAGTGAACTCTAAACTCCTGTCCAGGTTTGCAATGCTCCTGAGTGTCGCTAGCTGCACATTTAGATCCGGTATCTGGGCTTCCAAACATGTAACTCGTTGACATCGAGCGCAGACATTTTCACCCTCAAACAGCTGTTCAAAGCATGCATACATCTCACAAGACACACACCTGGTAGCATTGCCCATGGAGCACATACTATATGGGGATAAACAATACAAGTAAAAGCAGAAAAACAAATAGAAGGTTAGTAAGGAAAACACCAAACTATGCTCTGGTGTTAAACTATATTATTGCGTTTAACTATGTACTTTACTGCCGCCTTTGTACTTAACTGCAGCCTCTGGGACGCTCAATCCAGCCTCTTCATGCTCGGCAGCCTCGCTGGTTGTTTTTTGACTTGTAGTGCTTGCAATCAGCCCAGCACAGGATATGGATAATTTAAGTAGAAATGTTCAAAAATATAAAATTCAAGCCTTTTTTATTCAAAAATAATAATTGGTTTTATTCTTGGCAGATGACTGTACCTGGAGTTCAGAGAGACCGCTGACATCTTCAATTTTCAAATCGGATGATCTTGAGATCCCACAAGATACAATTGAAGTGAATGCCATTACTCTAGATATACCATCATCCCTTGATAGCAAAGATCTGTCATCTGATCTTTTGAAACAGGTCCTGTCTTCTGATTCATTACCGACTACTAAGGAAAACCGAAGTCACAAAATAAGCAATAAAAAACAAATTGCTCCTAAAGCAAATGAGCCATTTTCATGTTCAAAATATGGAAATAGTTTTCCCCTCCAAAAGTCTTTTCTAAAACATCAACATTTTCACACAGCGGAGAATATATTTTCTTGTTCCAAGTGTGAGAAATGTTTTAAAGAGAAATCAGACCTTGTTAGTCACCAGAGAACTCACAAAGGGGAAAAGCCATTTTCATGTTCAGAATGTGGGAAATGTTTTTTTTGGAAATCATATCTTGTTACTCACAAGAGAAGTCACACAGGGGAGAAGCCGTTTTCATGTTCCGAATGTGGGAAATGTTTTAACCGGAAAGCGCATCTTCTTGGCCATCAGAAAATTCACACAGGGGAGAAGCGTTTTTCATGTTCAGAATGTGGGAAATGTTTTGTAGATAAATCAAGTCTTATCAAACATCAGAGAACTCACACAGGGGAGAAGCCTTTTTTATGTTCAGAATGTGGGAAATGTTTTACAGAGAAGCCAAGTCTTACCAGACATCAGAGAACTCACACAGGGGAGAAGCGTTTTTCATGTTCAGAATGTGGGAAATGTTTTACAGAGAAATCATGTCTTATTCAACATCAGAGAACTCACACAGGGGAGAAGCCTTTTTCATGCTCAGAATGTGGGAAATATTTTGCAGATAAATCAAGTCTTATCAAACATCAGAGAATTCACACAGGGGAGAAATGTTTTTCATGTTCAAAATGTGGGAAATGTTTTACACAGAAATCAAATTTTGTTAGGCACCAGAGAACTCACACAGGGTAAAAGCCTTTCTCCTGTTCAGAATGTGTAAAATGTTTTGTGAATAAATCTCTTCTTAGTCACCAGAGAAGTCACACAGGGTAAAAACCATTTTTATTTTCTTAATTTGAGAAATTTTTTACTTGGGAAAACAATTCTTAATAAACTTCAGAGAAGTCACACAGGGGAGAATATTTTTTAATGTTCAGAATGTTGGAATGTTTTAACTGAAAATTGTATCTTCTTAAAGGGGTTATCCACTACGACAACAACCCCTTGTCATTCCTCATGTTTGCCTTGATTAAATAAAAACACTAATACTCAGATCCCGTGCTGTCGCTGTTCCAGCAGTGTCGGGACTCACGTTCCTGGGACTCACACGAATCAGTGCCGGCTTCACTGTCACCACCTTCGGACGTATTAAACATCAACATGAAGCCAGAGCTACGGCTGCTATCTGACTTCGTCATGAGGTTTGATTTGTCTGAAAGTGGGGACAGTGACGCCAGCGCTGATTGGGCGCAGGGCTTACATGACGTAACAACCTCACATGGGCACTGAGAACGCAAGTACCGACACCGCTGTCAGCACTGACATGGGAGATTTGTATAAGTGTTTTTATTTTTATGGGACCAAACAAGAGGAATGAGAAGGGGTTGTTCAAACCTTTTAAACATCAAAAATCCCACAGAGAAATAAGTCATTATCATACCTAGAGTGTGAAAAATTAATTACTGGAAAATCGGATTTTGTTGACCATCAAAAATTAACTCAAATGGGAAGAAACTATGTATGTTATTGACAAATTGTTATATGTTTTTGCACAATCTTATAATTAAATGAGAAAGGGAAATTACCTTAGAACTTACCGTAGTTTTTGGCCTATAAAATACACTTTTAGCAAGAAACAAATCTTGCTAATAAGTGATTGGGTGTTATAGACTGGAGGCAGCTTCCTGTGATAGTGGAGAATGCTGAGACATTGTCCTTTCTGATCACTGAGAGAACTGCTCTCTCTCCTCTAGCCCCAACACTTATGTAACTGATTGGTGCAGTGCAGGAAAGGAAGGAAGCGGGACCATCAGAGGTTGCATGTCCTGAGTGAGCAGCTGAAGGACCTTCCACTCGACTAGCTCAAGGATCTTTCAGATCATGTAACATTGTTTTACATATTTTCAAAAGTTGTCAGGTTTAGTTATGAAATGAGCCATTTCTTAATGATTTTGACCTTCTGAATTAAAATTTGACAGTGAGGGGGGCATGACTTGGAAGCTGAAGAAGATTGCCCCTTGACTGCAGTGCACTGGCAGCCCGTGCCCATATTTAGCAACTACCTCAGTACCTGTCCTATTAATATAGCTCCAGCACTGTTCCATTACCCAGGTATGATAACCAGACTGCTCCAGCCATGATATGATTATTGACAAAGCCTTAGGGTCCCGTGCCCTAAACACCTTCCAGAGACTGCTCCACGTGATGTCCTAACCAGAATCCACTTCTTTCATGTTAAAGAGTACCTGCTCTTCTGCTCAAGAAAGAAAGTGTAACTCCCCAAAACCTTCAACCAAATGAAGATTTTCTCTGATGTGTCCTCTACTAGCCTTCGCTTTTGCAGGAATCTGTCCCCATTACCTCTAGTCTCAGGGAGAACTTGATCATTTACAGATGGGGCTTCCCCTTATATCTCCCCATTAACCACAGCAATGCCTGGCACTCCATCACAACATACGAAGAGGGTAGAGACTTACTGAGACGAAGGGACCTCAACATCCCAGATCATCCTCAAGAGCAAAATTTGAACCCACGTTGCAGGGAGAATGACTGGCAAACTGTCCCTTCCAGAAAAAAGGAAAAGACGGCTGAGGTGACCTAGGCATGTATTTGGCCTACCTCGGCATTGACAAAATACTCTCCACTGAGATCCTGTTTTCTGCCTCTCAGATTGAGTAGGTCACATAATTGACCTCTTATTTGTCTTCCTTGTCTTTAAGGTTGTTTTTCCTTTTTTTGTTTAGTCTATCTGTGGTTTTAGTTAGTGTAACTGATATTCTTCTTTTTTTGTTAGTGTCTAAGTCTATCTCAGATGGTTCTTAACCCTTTACGACCTTGGATGTATCCATACGTTCAGGTCGGTAGGTACTGTGCACGCATGATTGCCTCTGGGTGTCAACTAATTCTGACAGCTGACACCTGGCACTCAGTGACAGGAGCAGTGCCCACACCACTCCCAGTACTTTAACCCCTAAATGCTGCGATCAAGAAAAAGTGGAGTAAAACGCCATCAAAAAGACGAATGTAAAGAAAAATGGTATCGCTGAAAACATCATCTTGTCCGGCAAAATAAGTCGTGATATAGCTCCCTTAGCCTAAAAATAAAACAGTTACAGCTCTCAGAATAAAGTGATGCAAAAATATATTTTATCTATAAAATAGTTTGTATTGTGTAAAAGAGTCAAAACATAAAAAAAAGATATAAATGTTGTATCACTGTAATCGTACCGACTCGAAGAACAAAGCTGCCGTATTAATTTTACCACGACCTGAACGGCATAAAAAAAACAACTACTTAATTGCTGTTTTTTGTTCATTCTGCCTCCCAAAAGTCAGAATAGTAAGCGATCAAAAAATGTCATGTGTACGAAAATGGTACAATAAAAATGTCAACTTGTCCTGCAAAAAACAAGCCCTTACATTACTCTGTCGGCAGAAATATGGAAAAATTATAGTTCTCAAAATATGGCAATGCAAAACGTAATTTTTACAATAAAAAGCGTCTTTTAGTGTGTGACAGCACACTGCTGCTGCTGATTTGTTCATTTTGCCTCCCAAAGATCTTAGTAAGGCTCCACACACATCTATCCTGCACTCAGCGCTAAGGGCTTACACCCGGGGTTTCTGTGTAAATCTCTGAAATACGTGATTCAAACAGAACCCCTGGCAGAAGATTCCCTACAATGAGGCAGATGGAGGCATTGAGGACACCGTCTGGCCTGTGATCCGGCGGTGTCCGTCTTTTTAGGTGTGCATAAAAGCGAAGTCTGCCACAGTTTTATGCACTTCTGAAAAGAAGGACACCACTGAGCAGAGGCCAGAGTAACTCTGTTGCCTCCTTTTAGTAAATGGGTCCCTCTGGGTTTCATTTGAATCACACCTCTTGGAGATTTACATGGAAACCCCGATATAAGTGCTCAGTGTAGAGCGCAGGATAAATGTGATCCCAAATGTTATGTAAAATGTTCCCAAAAAAAGCTTCAAATCAATCCACAAAAAAGCAAGTGCCCACTGAGGTCCGTCATCTGTCAATGGAAATATAGGTGGCTTCCACGTTATTGGTAGTACAAAGGCTCTGGAAGAGGACTATGGCTCCTCACTCCCCGCAAAAGAAGTTCAGCAAATTCTGCGCTCTCAAATCCAAGTACCCACCTCCCTTCTGAGCCCCAGTGTGCCTAAATCACATTTAGCTCCCATATGTTTGTCATTTCTGTAGTGATGACAACCCGCTTAATTTAAGGGTGCATGTCTCCAGCAGCACGAGCTGGGCACAATGTATGGGCAATACAAAGTACTGGGCACTACAACGTGCTGGGGAATACAATGGCAGTTTGCAGTTTTCACTCAGCAATATCCACTGCTGCCTGTTTCTGGAAAACACCCATTGAGTCAAAATCGTCACTACACCTGTAGATAAATTCCCAAAAGGGGTATCATTTCCAAAATAGGGTCATTTGAGGGGGGATTCTGCTTTTCTAGCAGTAAGGGGCTCTGTATATGGAGTCCACAAACTATTCTAGGAAAATCTGCGTTCCAGTAGAAAAATAGCGGTCCGCCTCTCCCAAGTCTCGGTATGGCTAAGCAGTACTGTACAGCCACATATGGGGTATTTTTACATTCACCAGAAATTGTGGGACAAATTTTGGTGCCATTTTTGTCATTTCCCCTTGTGAAAATGTAAAATCTGGAGCTAACACTAAATTTTGGTGGTAAAAATTTAATTTATTTTTTTTCACTGCCCAATGGTATAAATTCTGTGACCCACCTGTGGTGTCAATTTGATCATTGCACCCCTAGAGGAATTCATTAATAAGTTTAGTTTGTAAAATGGGGTCTCTTATGGGGATGGGTCTGCTGTTCTGGCACTTCAGCGGCTCTGCCAAAGTGACATGGTACCCTCAAACCAGTACAACAAAATCTGAACTTCAATATGGTGCTTCTTCCCTTCTGACCTTTGCACTGTACCTAAAAGGTACCATATTTTTTGGACTACAAGACACACTTTTTTCCTCCAAAGTTTTGGAGGAAAGTGGGGGGTGTATCTTATAGCTCGGATAATACATTTTGACTGTGGAGGGGGGGACGGCGGCGGAGGAGCGGGGCACAGGCAGTAGCTGTAGCTGGCTGCTGCTGCTCGTTGAACACGTGTGCCTGCTACTAAAGAGAATGAATATTCACTCTTCTCCACCTATGGGAATGGAGTTATGAACAGTTATGATTGATTCAGGCTTTTCTTGAGAAAGGGAATTTTAGCTTTAATCGCTTGGGTTTTTACTCTATTGGCTAATAGCGTTCCAGCCTTAGTATCCTGTGAGTAATAAAGAGACTTAGTTTTTTGTAGTTTTTTTTCGTATTTATATATAATAAGCAATCTCCATATAGTGCCCTCCCAAGAGATGGAAAATATAGAGAACTGTGTCATATCTTGCTGAGTGTGGAGGTACTTTGCTCCAGGAGAAAAAAATGACCAGGGAAAGCCACAGAAAGACTGCAGGAGAAGCGGCTCTCAGCTCCAAGATGACACCACGGTTGTCACGCAGGGGACAGATTGAGCAGGGGAGACAAGGAGGAGGATAGTGCTGGTCAGGCTGGAGTGATTTGCCTGCACAGAAACACAGGTCTCAGCAGGTGACGGTGACCTTCTTATAGCAGCTACCCCGTAGTTGTCCATGGGCTCTGGAGCAGAGGAGTGGGGTGAAGAGGAGATGGGAGAAGCAGCTGCATTACTGAAGGGGTGAAAAGTCAGCGAAACTGCATGTGGCACAGTACTCACTGCCCCACAGCCTAATCTTCACCAAGATGACATACATGTAAATCCTCTCTGTTTTGAATGTACAGTTTGGTGGTCTTAAAGATGAGATAGCAGATATACGTCGCAAACTGCAGAGAATACAAAACAGCAGGGTCAGTGGAAGGCAGAGTCAGCGCCCCTGAGGATCAGATAGCTGATATGAGCAAGGAGAACAGGCTTGTAGAACAGCAAATATCTGCACTGCTGGCAAAGCAGATGACCCTGAAAATAGATCAAGATGCAATAATATACCACTTATTGATGTGCCTGAAAAAAAATAGAAGGCTCCTCTCCTACTGAATTCTTTGAAAACTGGAGGAAATTAAAAATTGGGCCTGAAACCTTAACCCCCTATAGGCTGTAGAATGAGCTCATAGGGCGCCAACCCGTCCTCTTCCTCCTGGGCTTCCACAAAGACCTGCGCTGGCTAAAACGTTACACTATCAGAACAGAGATATTATCCTGCGGCAGGCAAGGGATCACCCAGATCTAATAATTAATGGATCCAAAATCTCAATCTTTCCAGATTACTCTATAGAAGTACAGAAACAAAGAGACAGATTCCTTGATATCAAAAAACATCTGAGAGATTTGCATGTTCTATAGTCAATGATATTCCCTGCCAAATTAAGGGTGGTAGCCGGAGGTTCTGTGCGCTTTATTCAAGATTCAAAAGAAGTCCTTCACTGGCTGGATATGAATGAGAGGCAAATACACCGGGATCAAATTCGGGATGTTACAAGTTGAAGATCCTGTGGTACAAACCCCAATTCTTCAGAAACACAGTGATCCGCGAGTGTATGGGAAGAAGTGTGTCCCTGCTTGTTGGACAGTTCTTTACAAATGTTGTTTTCCTCAGGTTCTATTATGATTATATCACTGTTTTATGTCTAAGTGGGGTTGAATCATCCTCCAAGGAGACTTAAGTTGTAGGTGGGATTCTCCCATACATTCAACAGTGACTGAGCCTCCGTTTATCTATTTGATTATATATGGCGGGGTCCGTGGCAATAGCGGGAATGTAAGGGGTCTTTCTTCTAGTTTTAAAAGACAGGTGATCTTTCAGTATCTTCAGATGGAAAAACTTGCTCTGATTTTCCTGCAAGAAGCACATCTTACCTCTGAGAAACTTCATCTGCTAAACAAGAAGTGGTTACAGGCGACTATCACTCCACGCGCTCTCCATACTCTCGGGGAGTCAGTATATTAGTACACCCTAGTGCACAATGTGAGGGTCTTATAGTGATAAATAGATACAGAGGGTCAGTACGGATGTTTGTTCTGTAAGTTATTACTAAGTCTCTATTACTAATCTCTATCTACATACCACCACCATATTCCAGTAGAATCATACACAAAATTCTCTCTATTATTGATGGTTTCTCGCACACCCCCCTATATTATAATAGGGGACATTAATAATATACCGGACTCTCTCTGGGATAGAGGGAGACATGAAGCTAAGAGGGTAAAAGGCAATTGTATCCCTTTTGGTCACTTAAGGAGACAGCTGTAATTGCTCTTTGGAGAGCCGGTCATCCTAATGTATACCAATACTCCTGCTTCTCGTCCACATTCTCCTCTTTGTGGAGAATGGATTTGTCTCTTGGAAATGAACGGATGCAGGGTCTTATATCTGACATCAGCTCCTGCCCAGAGCGCTATCCCATCATTCTCCTCTGTGTCTCCCTAAGCTTAATCCCCCAATGCAGTACAGACCCACAGGGAAATTAACCCCTTTTGGTTGCAAGTTATAGACCTTAAGGGGAAAATTGATGGGAAACTAAAGGAGAATCTTGTGATTAATAAAAATACAGCTTCTATTTTCTATGTATGGGAAGCCATGAAGGCCGACCTTAGAGGAATATATATAACAGAAATCTCAGCAGCTGAATCCCGGACTAAGCAGCAGGATCCATTGGTGTTTCAGGAATTGGGAGATGCGGAGAGTGAGATGATTACAGATCCAACGCCGGCTGCGCAAAACAGGCTGAAAGCCGCTCAGGACATGAGGAATCAGGGAACATTGCAGCTGCAGGAAGGAAGAAGCGGTTTCACAAGATGCAATATTGTGAAGAGGGAGATAAAGCAGGTCACTTATATCTGTGATCAGGCAATAGCGTAATCAGTTTGTAAAGGTAGCAAACAGAAAAGGTACTTTCCCAGATGAATATAATATAGGTTTATACAAAGGACATAAATTAGAAGATAGCATTTAATTTAATTCATTAAAATATCAGAATTAAAATAGAGACACAAACAAGATATATATATAGATATATATAGATATAAACCACAGGTGGGCAGGTGTGAATGTCACAGCACAGAGAGGTATTACATATACATTAACAAATCTCAAGCAATGCCTCTGAACACAATGGGTAGATATACCGATCCAAACAACGTGTCCCACATGCCATCATATACGTGAGAAAAAAGGAACGGTCTCCCCCAGTTCTAGTAGTTAATTCTCAGGCATCAGATCCTTTTCAGATCCACATGAATGGGAGCAAAGACAAATGTCTAACCATCATCCTGTTAAGGAACCAGGTAAGGGTGTCCTTATTTTCATGAAACTTTTCTTCCCTGTGAGGGATTCACCAGGGAATTAAACCATTCCATTGTGTAGGTCTTCAAGTCTCCTCCTGTGTAATAGCGGCCTGTTGCCCGGTCCCCCTTAAATAATTCAAAAGTACCAAGCAAAACCCTTCATTTCTGAACACCACAACGTCATTTCCTCTTATTGGAACGCATTATTCTGCAGTGTGACATCACGACGCGTCACTTCCGGTGCGTCAACGATCTGCATACTGCCGGAACGCATGACTCAAAATAACAGCACGCACACGAGCAAGTCCTTCTATAAAAAAAGTCTTTCATATTCCAAATCACAGACGCATGTGGCTTTATAGATGACCCCTTTACTTCTGCAATTTATGAATGATCTGATGACATATTTTTCTTCCGTGGCTTTGTTATAGAAGGACTTGCCTACATCAATGGCCTTACGTGCCCCACACCCACATCCTTTGTTCTTTCCAAATCTACCAATAACTTGCTTGAGGTATATAGCAGCAAGGTGAGAACAATAATAAAACATAACTTTTGATTAAAGTGTATAAAAACTACTACAGTAGTATAAAAATAAGAACACCTCTGTTTCTCATAAATATAGATTTAAATGAACAGAGCGCTATAGTGGTGGACAATATATCTGTAAATGGAGATAGACCTGGAAGAAAAACGTCATACAAATGCCTGAAAATGACAGTGGTCACATATAATGCATATGAAGTATAGGAGGAAATGTCAATGTTAAATTCTAATTACGGATATTCATTTTATTCTGAAATCTGTATCATACATTGCATAAGATTGAATCAGCCATCATGCTAGGGTTTCTAGATGACGTGATATTTGTGTATTTTTAGTTCAGTGCCATATACAGAAGAACAGGTGTTATGGGGGGGCCTATAAAAGCCCATGTTAGAGACAGGGGGGCGCTGGCCATTCCACAGGACACTGAACGAGGATCTGTGTGTGAAACAGCTGATGTAGGTCCAACGGACACATGGTGTCATACTGACACACGTGCTGGACACAGATAGACGCAATCTACCATCCAGGATCCCAGGGGAAGATGGGTGAATCTCAACTATTAAGCTAATTATGGACAAATGGACAATCACTCTGTAACCATTTACTATTATATATAATTACTGCAATCATTCTTTTTAATGGACAATCCAAGAATAAATCTATACATTTTTTTCATAAGAATATAGTCTTTGATTAATCACATCTGATAAGAAGTCCTCGATAGGAAAAAATACAGAAAGAAGTATTTTTTTACAGTCAACAAATCAGGATGGAAGATCCACTGAGTGAATAGGAAGTTCCTCCTCATCCAAGGCAAACAAAGGACAGAATCCTCCTCAGGACTGGGAAGGGTAGAGACCGGAGCAATTAGCTCTATTCTGCCATATAGGTCAGTACCGTAACCCTACATGCCCCATGACTCCTGCCCTTACAAGAGCAGTCCACAGCTTTCCTGAAGGGTCCACGGCTTTCCTGGAGTGTCCACGGCTTTCCTGGAGTGTCCACGGCTTTCCTGAAGTGAAACGCGGCTCCGCTCGGTACGCCTCGTACACACGCTGCTCCGCTCGGTACGCCTCGTACACAGGCGACTCCGCTCGGTACGCCTCATACACACGCGGCTCCCCTCCGTTTACGGCCTAGGATTGTGTGAAGCCCAGCTGTGCTAGGTATCACAGATCCTAGAAGGGTGTATTGAAGGATTCCTCCACAAGAGGCCCCCATAACCATTCACACATCTCCACCTTCCACCTCAGACCACCAGAGGGAGCCCGTTAGGGAGATATATAAGCGAAGGTGGAGACAGGCAGCTCAGTCTGTTGATGAGTTCCTGCAGATCGAGACACAGAAACAGGTCAGTCTGCAGTGGAGCTCAGTGACTCAGCAATTCCTCTGGAGAGTTCAGTTAGTGCAAGCCTGAATACAGAGTTGAGCCCGGTTGAGTCGTAGCTCAGAATAGTGAGCTTTAGGTGTGCCGGCGCCATAAGATCGGTGAAACGCGGCACGCTGCCGTTAGTGTGAGTAGCCTATTGAGGGTCCGAGTAGGCCGAAGGCGAAGAGTAGAAAGTTAGTTCATAGGGGGCAGAGGAGCTTAACTAGTTCACCCCGAAGAAGCAGTAGTTACCGGACACCGGGTCCGAAGCTTACCGGGATCTCCACGACCCAGTAAGATAAACCGGAATCCCTGGAGGACTACAAGTCCCAGGATCGCTAAAGTGCTGATACATACAAGAGCCAGGAGACACATAGGCCCCGTAAGTCGGGAGCGTGCACTCCAAGAGAAGGCCCTACCACAAGGTCAGCCAGTGCAGGACAGAGACAAAGTTAGGCCTAGCTCCAGGCAGGTCAGAAACTTACTACGCAGAAGCCAGAACCAGGAGGCCCAAAACCTGCTCATTGGGGAGGATCCGGACATACACCCTTCACCCTTCAGTGCTCCGGGGAGTGCCTGAAATTCCACCAGTAAAAGGTACTGAAGTGACTATCATGTCCGTCCCTGTTCTTGCTTTGGCCCGGCGGAGACTTTGTCCTGCATCCCCGTTCTTATACTGCCCTGAGGCCCAGCTCCACCTGTGGGGAGCTATACCATCAAGCTGCCTTATCATCAGCCTCAGTGGACTGCGCAGCACTGGTGATCTTCACCAGAAGCCACAGGTGGCGTCACGAACTCATTCTTTTATAAAATCAACCCCTTTTTAAGGAGTGACCCCAGGGTACGGGCCCGGGAACCGACCACCGCGACATCCCTAAAGGCCAGGCTAAAGGCCCGGGTACCGAGTTATCCCCATTCCCCTGGGCTTGTCATCTCCTCATGGCGTCACGAACAGGATTGCGTGCCCGCTGCAACGACGCCGTGTTTTGCCCATTGCCACCGGGTACTGTGCGCCTTTATTTTGAACGGTGTACGTAAAGTTGTGGTGAAGATAGCCGCCATTGTTGGGCCGTTGAGCGAGAAGAAGGGCGTAACCGCGGGAAAGTAAGGGGCGTACCTGCAAAAGAGCGCGAAGTCCCGGACACGCCCCACGCCTCGACGTCAAATCAGGAAGCGCCAGGTCCTGTACGGAGCGTCGCTGAATGACGTAGGACGCAAGCGACGCAAGGTCCTGAAGGCAACCGTCACCTGCGAAGCTGCGGCCTACCGGAAGAAAAACCAGAAGGTAGGCCACGGTTAACTAGGGGGTGCTAAGATGTCCGTCGAACAGCAGAACGCCGACCTACCGGTCAACGTCCCTGAAGTTCAGCCCGCGCCCGATAATGGGCAGGCCGAATCCGCCGCTCCACCAGCAGCGCCTGTAACACCTGTAATTCCTATGACTTTACCGTACATTCCTGGAGCAAAGTGGCTCCCACAGTACAACGGCAAACCAGATACCCTGTCTGGATTCAAACGGAAGATATGTGGTATTTTGGACATGTACTCTATGACCGGCAAACAAAGAGCTGCCGTTGTATTAGGACAACTGACCGGTGCTGCGGAACGGGAAGTGGAAACATGGTCAGCCACAGACCGGGAGACAGTGTTCGCCATATTCCAAAAACTACAGACTGTATTTGAGGACCTTACTGAGGCGGACCTCCGGATGAGGTTCTACAGCTGTTCCCAACAACCAGAGGACAATGTTCGGGACTACGCCTGGCGTCTTCAGGGGGCCCTGCGGGCTCTGAACCAGGTTAGTCCAACCAGCATTGAGAATGAGAACAGAATTCTGAAGGAACAGTTTGTCCGGGGACTGAAGTCTCCAGATGAAAGCAGGACTGTGCGTTGGTGGTCCCTGGATCATCCAGATGCCACCTTTGACAATCTAAAGGACATGGCTATAAAGGGACTGCAGCCCCTGGAAACAAATGCCATCCAACGTTACCAGGGTGGGGCTACTCCAGTGCCTGCAACACCCACCTTTTCCCCAGTGACTGCTGAAGCTAAAGTCCCTGCAACGTCCCCTAAAGAACTGGACAGTCAGTTGAGCAAAACCCTGACCACTGTGCTGAGTGCTCTGCAGCTGCGGACGGAGCCCGAGGAAGGAGGGAAGATCCTGCTGTCATGGGTGTGTCGCCACGAAGATCGTCGAGACTACACAGCCTGACTTCTCGCAGCTGAGTTTTTGGTGCTTTGTGTTTTTTGGTTGTGAGGGAGTTAATTCTCTCTCTCTGTGCTTGACGAGGCTCAGCCTCGCCCAGCTGCAGTTAATGCTGCAGTATTGGGATTCCTTCAAATACCTGCTGGTCTGATAGGGAAGTTGTCGGTGAAAGCATTTCTTGCAGACCTTCAGAGTGGATCGTTGTTTGGTGGAGTTCGGAGCGAGGAGCATGCGGTGTGGTTTGTTCCCTTCCTCCCTTTATCATTTATCTCCTAACCTGTTGTTGTTCCCTCTGTAATTGTGGTGTTAGTTTTTGTATGCAAGGTGGTTTTTGGTTTTCCCCTTGTACTGTCTCGTTTGTCTAGTACTGTGTTTTGGGCATTTTCTATCCTGTTCCCCATTGTTGTGATTGGGGTCCTTCTCAGGACTAGATTACTTAGGTTCAGGGATATTCAGGAGTTTAGGGTTACGCTGGCGGCCTGGACCTCTGTACCATTAACAGTACCTACAGGTTGAGGGATTAGTCAGGGCCCCCGTCTAGGGTCAGATCTGGTCCCTGACCCCCCTGTACGCTGAGACAGCGTGACACCTACTAGCCGACAGCCCTGAGGATGTCCCCTGGATGCGGAGAAGGAGGAGGCCAACACCACCCTCGCCAAGGACCAGTGACCAGCGCCGCCCGCCGAGGGAACCAATCTGCTACCGATGCCGTAAGACCGGACACATCGCTCAGAATTGTCCTTTAAATGGGAAAACCCTGGGTCCGAGGGCCGCCACCGAGGAGTAGACTCACCAGGCCCATCAGACTGGTATAACGGGTTCGTCGGAGGAAGACCTTTCCTGTCCATTGTGTTGGACGGGATCCCGATGCATGCCCTGCTGCACACAGGATCTCAGGTAACCATCATGCCTGAAGTCCTCTACAAGAGGTTCTGGTCCATGGACGATCTACGTCCGTCAGCTCCAAATTTGTCAGTATATGCTTCAAATGGACTCCCCCTTAACCTACTCGGGGTTAAGAATGTGACTGTAAAGGTGGGGAGAGTGGAGCTGAAGGACCAGGGACTTATTGTAGTGGAGACTAACCCTGATGACAGCAACCCATATATGGTACTAGGCACTAATGTTGTTGGTAACTGTTTGGGAGAGGTTGTGTTCTTGCTCCAACAGATCGCTGACACTGCCAGACCGAGACAGAGGAGGGCACTGCAGAGAGAGATCCGCGTCCTGACGTATCAACAGCAAGTAAAGTTAACAGATGGTGAAATTGGTAACGTGAGGGTAACAGACCCAATGCCCATTGTCGTTCCCCCAATGAGTGAGATGCTCATCTGGTGTAGAGCTGCCATAGGTCTTAGAGGACAGAGCTACCAGGCGGTAGTAGAACCCCTTTGCTCTGAGCATAGACCCACGCTCTTAACTGCCAGGGGAGTGGTAGATGTATGTAATGGGAGGGTGCCTGTCCGTCTTCTTAACCTAGGGGAAGATGAGGTCAAACTGCCACGTTATGCCACTGTTGCCAAATTACATGCTGTCAATAATAACTGCATCCATGAGGCGGAGTCCTTAACCTCACCAGATGAAGTAGAGGATAATGACCCTGCAACCCAGGTGGAGGATTTGTGTCAACAGCTCCACATTGGGACAGACACCACTCCTGCCCATCAAAAACAGGGTGTACACCGGGTGGTTCAAGAATACTCGCAGGTGTTCAGTAAACATCCACTAGACTTCGGGAGGATTAAGGGGGTTCAACATCATATCCCCACAGGCAACCATTCCCCAATCAAAGAGCGCTATAGGCCTATACCCCCAGCTCACTACCAGAAGGCAAAAGAAATGCTGCATGACATGAGGAAGGCGGGAGTAATTAGGGATAGTTGTAGTTCCTGGGCGGCTCCCCTAGTGCTGGTTAGGAAAAAGGACGGGAGCACGAAAATGTGTGTAGATTACCGTCAAGTAAATCGCATTACACATAAAGATGCATACCCTTTGCCACGCATAGAGGAGTCCCTAGCTGCCTTGAAGTCTGCAAATTACTTTTCTACCCTTGACCTCACTAGTGGGTACTGCCAAGTCACTGTGGCTGAGGAGGATCGGGAGAAGACGGCCTTCACCACCCCGAAGGGAATCTGCGAGTTCAACAGTATGCCATTTGGACTCTGCAATGCCCCCGGAACGTTCCAGAGATTGATGGAGTGCTGCCTGGGACACCGCAATTTCGAGACTGTGTTACTTTACCTGGAGGACGTAATTGTGTACTCCAGAACGTACGAGGACCACTTGAAACACCTGGCAGAGGTATTTGGGTCACTGTCCCGGTACAGGATGAATTTGAAGCCCTCAAAGTGCCATCTGCTCAAGAGGAAGGTACAGTACCTGGGGCACATTGTCAGTCCAGAAGGGGTAGCACCAGACCCGGAGAAAGTCACAGCCATCCAGAAGTAGCCGGAGCCAAAGAACCTCAAGGAGGTGCGTCAGTTCTTGGGACTAGTCGGATACTACCGGAGGTTCGTAAGGGACTACAAAAAGAAAGCAGCTCCTCTGCAAGACCTCCTGGTAGGGCAGTCCCCTAAAGGCAAAAATCCCCCATTCCACTGGGGTAAGGAGCAAGCGGAGTAATTTCAAGAAATGAAGGAGATCCTGACAGGTGATAAGATCCTAGCCTACCCTGACTACAGTCAACCGTTCCTGCTGTATACAGATGCCAGCAACAAAGGTCTGGGAGCTGTGCTAAATCAGAAACAGAATGGCCAAGAGAAAGTCATCACATATGCAAGCAGGAAGCTCCGTCCGACTGAGAGGAACCCAGAGAACTATAGCAGCTTCAAGTTGGAGTTCCTGGCCTTGGTTTGGGCCATCACTGAAAGATTCAAGCACTATCTGGCTTCCAGCAAGTTCACTGCCTTTACTGATAACAACCCCTTGACCCATCTTGAAACAGCTAAGTTGGGGGCTCTGGAACAACGATGGATGGCTCGGCTGTCAAACTACCAATTTACAATTAAATACCGGGCAGACCGCAAGAACGCCAACGCCGATGCCCTGTCTAGGATGCCTCACCAGTCAGACACAGAAGAAGTGGATGACCTGGAAGAGATAGAGCTACCTGCCTTTCACCAGAATGGGATGATCCATGAGCAACGAGCCTCCAGGAAGCCGCGTGAAAAGACGTTAAACCCCCTGCCTCATCACAGCTGGAAAGAGACCCAGGACAGCGACCCAGTTGTCAGCCACATTAAACAGCTGATAACCCAAGAAGGTGCCTCCCTGGAGAAAGATGCGTCTCTGCAAGCAAAGCAGCTGTGGAACGAGAGAAGCCGGCTGTTTATCTACCGTGAGAAGCTGTGCCGGAGGTACGTTAATCCAAGAACCCATGAGATGGTATGGCAGATAGTGGTCCCGAAGACAGACATCCAGATGGTATTAGAGGCCTACCATGATCAGGCGGGGCACTTTGGCTGGAAAAAGCTAGAGACCCTGCTGAAATGTCGATTTTACTGGGTAGGAATGCGCAGCTCCATTGAAAGGTGGTGCCGGGACTGTGGACCCTGTAGCCTAAGAAGAAAAGACTTCAGCAGCCAGAAAGCACCCCTGCAACCGATTAAGACGACTCGACCTCTGGAGATCGTGGCCCTTGACCATCTCAAGCTCTCCCCCAGCAGGTCAGGGTACTCCTATGCTTTGACTATGGTGGATCATTACTCACGTTTCCTGGTGGTCACCCCTGTCAAAGACCTGACAGCAGAGACAGCAGCAAAGACGTTCCAAGTGTACTTCTGCAGACCCCATGGATATCCTGAGCAAGTATTGACTGACCAAGGCCTGGCCTTTGAGGCTGAATTGTTCAAAGAGTTCTGCCATCTGTACGGGTGTAAAAAGATAAGAACTACACCTTACCACCCACAAACCAACGGTTTCTGCGAAAAGATGAACAACATCATCATCGACCTGCTAAAGACCATACCACTTGAGGAGTGAAACCAGTGGCCAGACCTACTACCTGATTTAGTGGATCTGTTTAATCATATACCAGTCAGTTCCACCAACTGCACTCCGGCATATCTCATGTGGGCAAGGCCAGGAAAGCTGCTCATGGATTTGGAGCTTGGTGTTGTTGAACCTGAAGCTGATATGACCACTGAGGACTGGGACACCACCAGACAAAAGCAGTACAGAAGGGTACAAGCTTGTGTCAAGGACAGTCTTACTCGGGTGAGAGAAAAGCAGGAAATGCACTACAACAAAGACGCACCAGCAGAACCTTGCACACCTGGTGAAACAGTGCTAAAAAGGAAAAGACGCAACCACAAACTTGTGACCAGTGGGAAAACGACCCTTACACTGTGCTACCGTCAAGATTTGACAGCTAAAAGACATGCATAATCAGTCGTGATGGAGGAAAAACAACTGCTACAGTGTCCAGGGACCACTTAAAGTTGTGTCCAGACGTACTGAAACCCCAAGATGAAGTGCCTCTCACAACCAAGGAAGAACCTAAAGAAACAGTGATCCACACTGACCTAGGAGACTTCCCTGCTGATTGGCCTCAAATAGGAGGTGCAGTAATTATTCCAGTACTCCAATTCTATGAATTCTATGAACAGCCAGAAAACCCTCCACAGCAAGTTGAACCTGTAAGTGCTGTAGAAGAGCCAGCTCAAGAAGTATCCCCGGATGAAGGATCCCCGGCAGGAGCGGAGCAAGAGGGCCCAGCCAATGGTAGACTTGATTAAGGCAGTTAAGGTAGAGAGGTTAAGACAGTTTTACAACATGGTCACGCATAGAACTGGTAGAGTAACTGAGGATATAGACACTGACACCCCACCACCTACTGCACTACGCAGATCAGTGCGCAGCACAAGAGGTAAACCTCCTGCTAGGTACACTGAGTAAAGTAGCAAAATTTCAGAGAGTGTAGATAGTTACCCCTGGGGTATTGAGTATTAAATTGTGATGTATTGCATAGTTGTATAATTTCATGCATGCTTATCAATTTGTGCTTTTTTCTCATTAATTCTTTATTTGCATAATGATCTGCGTGGCTGAGGACTGTGTGCAGCCCATAAAAACTCTTATTGTATATAATTGCGCTCCCTGGAGTGCCCATTAGGTGACCTCAGAAGGAAAACCTGTCTGGAGTGGATCGTTTGGAGGTCCAATTCAGGATCTTCATGCCCTGCAGCCATCCCAGGGCCTACGTAGAGGGTTTAGGACAGGTCCCTCAAAAACTACCAAAGTACTCTACCTTGTGGGATGGACATCCTGTATGGGAACCTCACCACAGGAGCCTTGGATTCTGAGGACACTCTGTATTTATTTTGGTTATGTAACGTTTAAGATTCGTGCCTCCCATAAAGGGAAGAATGTTCTAGTATTGCTTATGTTCCTATTGTTACTGTTTTATAAAATGTACTTCAGTCCGGGAGTGCTGAGTTTAACTAGGGGGGAATGTGAAGCCCAGCTGTGCTTGGTATCACAGATCCTAGAAGGGTGTATTGAAGGAGTCCTCCACAAGAGGCCCCCATAACCATTCACCCATCTCCACCTTCCACCTCAGACCACCAGAGGGAGCCCGTTAGGGAGATATATAAGGGAAGGTGGAGCCAGGCAGCTCAGTCTGTTGATGAGTACCTGCAGAGCGAGACACAGAAACAGGTCAGTCTGCAGTGGAGCTCAGTGACTCAGCAATTCCTCTGGAGAGTTCAGTTTGTGCAAGTCTGAATACAGAGTTGAGCCCGGTTGAGTCGTAGCTCAGAATAGTGAGCTTTAGGTGTGCCGGCGCCATAAGATCGGTGAAACGTGGCACGCTGCCGTTAGTGTGAGTAGCCTATTGAGGGTCCGAGTAGGCCGAAGGCGAAGAGTAGAGAGTTAGTTCATAGGGGGCAGAGGAGCTTAACTAGCTCACCCCAAAGAAGAAGTAGTTACCGGACACCGGGTCCGAAGCTTGCCGGGATCTCCACGACCCAGTAAGATAAACCAGAATCCCTGGAGGACTACAAGTCCCAGGATCGCTAAAGTGCTGATACGTACAAGAGCCAGGAGACACATAGGCCCCGTAAGTTGGGAGCATGCACTCCAAGAGAAGGCCCTACCACAAGGTCAGCCAGCGCAGGACAGAGACAAAGTTAGGCCTAGCTCCAGGCAGGTCAGAAACTTACTACGCAGAAGCCAGAACCAGGAGGCCCAAAACCTGCTCATTGGGGAGGATCTGGACATACACCCTTCACCCTACAGTGCTCCGGTGAGTGCCTGAAATTCCACCAGTAAAAGGTACTAAAGTGACTATCATGTCCGTCCCTGTTCTTGTTCCGGCCCGGCAGAGTCTCTTTGTCCTGCATCCCCGTTCCTATACTGCCCTGAGGCCCAGCTCCACCTGTGGGGAGCTATACCATCAAGCTGCCTTATCATCAGCCTCAGTGGACTGTGCAGCGCTGGTGATCTTCACCAGAAGCCACAGGTGGCGTCACGAACTCATTCTTTTATAAAATCAACCCCTTTTTAAGGAGTGACCCCAGGGTACGGGCCCGGGAGCCGACCACCGCGACATCCCTAAAGGCCAGGCTAAAGGCCCGGGTACCGAGTTATCCCCATTCCCCTGGGCTGGTGAATTGCGCATTCACAAAGCGACTGATGGTTGTTAAAATTGTTACAAATATCGGAGAAAACTTGGTTAATAACCTCCAGTACTGAGGACGCCATTTTGTAAAAGTTTTCCGGGAAGGAGATTAAGCCGGTAGTGGAATCTGTAGGGAACCTGTCGTTTCTGAGGCATAGTAGGTGGGGTGTAAATTTGTCCACAGTAGAATTTCCCATCAAGAGAACCCGTATATTAGTAGTCGGAGTAGCTTCTTAATATGTCTCCATCCTGAAAAGGGTCACCTTGCCATGGTGGGATGGCTGTTATGCTTTTTTGATCAAAAACTGTGTTCACTAAGAACTCTATGTTATTTAAATGCACTTTAGCTTTTTTACTTATTTAGTTACAGCAGGGTTTATGATCACTTTGTTTCTTGTAGGTTTTGCATATGTCTCCATAGATGAGAAGATATTAAACAGGCATTCAGCTCGTCTGCTGGCGTTGCTCCCTTAAGAAAAGGTAACGTTTGGCAGAAGTCACCTGTAAAAAGTACAATTTCCCCCATTAAGAGATTGGATCCCTGCAGATCTTTCAAGGTGCGATCGAGGGCCTCAACAGCTTTCTTGTGCGCCATGGTACATTCCTCCCAAACAATTAATTTGCAAGTCTGTAATTCTTTAGCTTTCCCTGAGCCCTTAGTGTTATTACAGACAAGAGTTTCCAAGAGCGCTAGATTCAAGGGCAATCCTAGTGCTGAATGAGCCGTGCGTCCTCCATCTAGACGAGTGGTCGCAATCCCAGACGAGGCATCGGCCACAGCAATGTTATTTGAACAAATTTCTGTGAGCAGCAAATTAATTAAGAATATTTTACCGATACCTCCTGGTCCATCAAGGAAAAACAGTCTCCCATTTCCACGTAAAATCTGATCCGTTATTGCCAAATACGCCGATCTTTGGTTATCAACCAAAAGAGGCTTATTTAATGTGACAAATTCTTTCAACTTTTGTTTCGCAGAATATCTTTGTCCATAACATCAAAGGATGGTCGAAATAGTGCTGGAAAACCAAATTCTATTAGAGTTTTACTATTGATACACTTGCATCTTTCTTCTAGCATCAAGAGGACTTTGGTGAATATGTCGGTAGTGAAATTTAAGCCTAAATCCGGATTAACTCTCCTGTGCACTCTATGAGAAGAGTCTTAAGCTACAGACTCCAAGGAAGAAACTGCTTGTTGTGTGTGGCCTAAAATATATGTTTTATTACTAGATGTAAAGTAGAAAACTAAATACTGTAAAATAATATATCTCCTCATATGTTTCCCCTAATTATCTCCAGTAATTGTATTATTACACCGGATTTTTATGATGTTACATCGACTCATCTTCTCATTCAGGTCTCTACAATATCGAATTCTCTAAGTTTACCCATTTTTACCCAAATTTACCCATCAAAGATGGATATGGACAGAGACAAGATGGCGGAGAGGATATTACACCTCACCCTTGAAATACTCTTCCGGCTTACTGGAGAGGTGAGAGATTCTGATGACGTCTCATTACATCGTTCATATCTATGGGAATAACAGATGAACAGAACTGGAGAGGTGAGGACAGTGGAAATGTCTGTAGTGAGATGTATTAATGTGTCTCTCCATAACCAGGATTACACAGTAGTGAAGAAGACCTCTAGAGAGTGCTGTCAGGACCCAATCACGGGTCCCCCACCTCACCCCCTGATACATGAGGACATCAATGACCAGAAGATCCTAGAACTCATCTTCAAAATGATTGAGCTGCTGACTGGAGAGGTGACACTGCTGGGAATTCTTGAACATTATACAGTAACGCTATGAAAGGATCGGGGGGATGACGATATCATTGTATGTGTCAGGTTCCTATAAGGTGTCAGGATGTCACTGTCTATTTCTCCATGGAGGAGTGGGAGTATTTAGAAGGACACAAAGATCTGTACAGGGACGTCATGATGGAGGTTCCCCAGCCCCTCACATCACCAGATAATAGACAGGACTAAATACACACGGCCTATAATTATCTGTATGTCAAGAATGAATTCAGTCCCTGTATGTGTTTCCTCCAGATCTATCCAGTAAGAGGACAACACCAGAGAGATGTCCCCGTCCTCTTTTTCCACAGGACTGTAAACAAGAAGATCCCAATGTTCCTCAGGATCATCAGGTAGATGGAGAGAAGGTGTCATGAGATCTCCCCTATGATGTGTAGATGTCTGTGAAGGTCTTGTGCTCAGTCTTGTTTTATCCACCAGTATTATATGTTTTATACTTGTGTAATGAGAACGGTGGAGATGGCAGGATTAGAGCTGATCATAGATGGGACTTCTCCATCTGTCTGTGACTTGTACAATATTTGTTTCAGGGTGAAGATCTGACCCATATTAATACTACAGAGACATATGTGAGGGGTGATGAGCGGTGTAAAGAGGAGATTCCTACATATGACTACCCAGGTGAGTAGTAACCACTAAATGCAGTGAAGTCACAGATTCTTTTCAATCACCGGCTGTGGCTGCTTTATCGGTGGGGTAGTCCAGCCGTATCACAATGGTGTGATCAGCATTTTGCTGCTAGAGCATAACTTTCTTCACTAGTTACTCATTTTTTGCTGATGAAGACAGTCGACTTTGGTCATTTCAGTAGATGAGTTATTGTCTATACTCACAGTTTTTGACTATAGTAGTTAGTGCCCAAAATACTCTAATTTAACCACTTCCTGCAGCCAGTTTTCTGTTCCTAAACCAGACCCCATTTTTCAAATCTGACGTGTGTCACTTTATGTGGCGATAACTTTGGAATTCTTCACAAAGGATAATAGGAAACAAATGGACCTTACAAATTATTTTCCAACTTCTCTTGAATCCGACAATACCCTATATACGGTTGTACACTACTGTCTGGGCACATGGCAGGTTAAGAAGGGAAGGAGCGACATTTAGATATTTGAATGCAGATCTTGCTAGAATAGTTTGCAGACACAATGCATTGGGGGCGCTCTTCGTGGTCACCTGGCAGCTCAAAAGATAGCGCCAAGCCTGTTCGTGGTAGCTATTAGAGATGAGCGTTGTTCTACTCGAACTGTTCGCTAATCTCAAATTCGAGCTGTTTTGGGCGGTGTTCGAGCCGTTCGGCGAGCACGAACAATTTGAGAAAAATTCGGCTGTTCGAGGTTATGTTCGATAACTGTTCGTGCACCAAAATCATAACTGGATTTTTTCTCAGTAATGATGAAAATTAATGTTAATACTAGTGTTGAGCCACCCCCGTAGTGTTCGAGTTCGGTTCGGTTCGTCGAACACCCGTGTGTTCGCCGAACTGTTCGTCGAACTGTTCGTCGAACACCTTCGAACACCGTTAAAACCAATGGCAGGCAAACAAAAACACATAGAAACACATAGAAAACACCTTCAAAGGTGTCCAAAAGCTGACAAACTGCTCAGAAGACATAACTAACACATGGAAAAGTGACAAGTACATATAGTCATGCGAAAATAAAAGAGGTGGAGGAGTAAAAGGAGGGGGAGACACAGATATAGGCATGTCATGCCCTTCTAAAATCCAAAAAGTGAGAAGCCGACACGGCCAGTCCGCTCCTGCCCGTGCCACCTCCGTGTCGCCGGGTTTGTGCCAGAGCCGCGGTGAACCCTGACGGCCAGCCCCCCTCTCCCAATACTGGTGCCTGTCCGCTGGTGGGTCGAGCGAGCCCCCCTGTGGTGGAGGCAGCTCTAAGCTTTTTAATTTAAATTGTCTCTCTAATTTGAATGAATACACTTTAAATCCATTTACAAGGATCTATTGGAGGGCAAGTCTCATGCCAGCAGCCGCGGTAATTCCAGCTCCAGTAGCGTCCACTAAAGCTGCTGCAGTTAAAAAGCTTTTATAAGGATCGAGCTCGGCTGTCCACCGCAAGGCATCCTACTGCCAGTCCCAGCCCCTATGCCTTGGGGTGCCTCCTGATGCTCTTCACTAAGTATCCCATGGTCCCGAAGCATTTCCTTTGAAAAAATGAAGTGTCTAAACTACAGGTGGTGTAGCTTGCTTAACAGCCGGGATAATCCGCTGACTAGCAGACACTGCTACTAGGCACAAAGTATTTCCTGGGCTAGATGCAGTTAAAAATTTGTAATTAGATACTCTCATTGGATGCTGAGAAAGCATTCCATAGAGTCTCCTGGCACGCCATATATGATTCTCTTAAAAAGCTTGGGGTAGGGGTCTAGGGGACCCTTTTATAGCCAAAATCACGGCCCTGTATCGCAATACGTCACCTAGGCTGAAGATAAATGGAACTGTAGCACCCTGAGGGCTCGGTTGCTACAGACGTATTGCACCTCACCCAGAGGTGTGATATCTCACTCTCAGGTAAGGATGGAGTGTGGATCAGGACCCGACACCTGCATGCATTACACCACATTGCCGTGGGGCAGGGCGACCAATATGCCCCTGAGATGGGCACGACAGTCCCTGTCCCTGGCTGGAGTGGGGGGAGGGAACACTGAGGAAGGGGAACCCTGTAGTGCAGGAGCAGGGAGGAAGCAGTTCCTGGGTGCATTGAGAAGGGAGTATAAAAGGTGGGCACCATCTTAGTTCAGTGCAGAGAAGTCTGAGCAGAAGTGGCAGGGAGCAGGGGCTCTGCATGAGCTCTGCTCCGGAGGCGGGCCTAGTAACAGAGGCCCAGGCCTGGAAGAGGGAGAAGGAAGGAAGAGGAGCGGAGAAGGCTCCAGGAACGAGGAATGAAGGGATCCCAGGGGTGCGGACGGGCGAGTCGCCACCGCACGCCCGAATCCACCTGCGTGGAGGGGTCAGGCCAAAGGGGGAGACCGGTCCCCGAACTAGTGGAGGCAGGAAACGACCCTCAGCTAGAAACCGGAGGCTCTGACATTTTATGTGGCGCAGCCCCTCGCTATACCCGCTAGGAAGGCACCACATAGGGTCAGGGAAACTGGCGCCAAGTTTACCAAGAGGAGGCCCGAGGCAGCCGGACAGAAGGGTTGGTAAGAAAGGCCAGACAAAGGACACACAAAGGGGGTCCTGTGAAGTGCTCCAAAGTTATCTGGGAGTTGTCTGAGCCCCTCACCTGGTGAGCACAGTACGACGTGGGCAGCCGTTACCTGCAGACGTGGTCTGGATAATAAGAACTGTGAGTAAAGGCCCTGGACTGCATCACTGACTCCGTGTCGTTACTGCTGCTGCCCTGCACCATCACCCCCATCCTCCGCATACACTGCCCTGAGGCTATACTCCTCCCGTGGGGAGTTATGCTACGCTCTGCTGCACCCACAACACCAGCCTCAGCGGTCTGCCCTGTAGCGGCGGTTCACTCTGACCGCAATCCACGGGTGGCGTAGTCGGACATTTAAACATCAAAACCACATAAATAGTTCCGCCACTGGTTTGACCGCCCTGAGCCACGGAACCGGGTCGCCGCCACGAAGACTACAACCACCAGCATCCACCAAAAAGGGTCCGGCTCCGGGTGTCCCAAGGCCCAGGGGGTGCGTCAGAACATTTTCATCACCTTTCACAATCACCAATGGGACAAGGCAGGGATGTCCTCTGTCCCCTCTCTTATACATCCTAGTGACGGAGCACCTGCTCTCATCAATTCGCCATAACCCCAATATTAGGTGGATTGTGGTGGGAGGCACCGAGTACAAGTGCTCTCTATTTGCTGATGATGTCCTAGTATATATCACTCAATCACATATATCCATCCCTGCTGTTATGGCTGAAATAGATCACTTTGTTACATGGTAAAATTTTAAAATCAATGCAGCGAAGTCTGAGGCCCTCGATGTCTCGATTCCATCCAGTCCAACTTTCCCTTTGCCTGGCCCTCACAGGGTATCAAATACTTAGGAATTCCTATTCATAGAGACCTCTCCCATCTATGTTATCTTAATTTTGGGCCCTTTATTGAACAACTCCATACAGACCACGGTTGGCAAGTTAGAACTGTAAGATTCACTACGTGAACCACTGGTGTTTTGTGGAAAAGCACATGTACACTGCGTTCCAAATTATTATGCAAAAAGTGTTTAGGAGTGATAAGGGAAGAATTTGTTTGTTTGTCAGTTAAACTCATTGATGGTGATGTGTGTCAGGGCTCTTTATATCACTGTAAGCAATTGCAGACACCTGTGCTAATTAGTTTGGCAGGTGTGTCCAATGAAAGGCAAGACTACTTAAGAAGGCTCTCTCACATTATTAAGCAGCCTACATTTTCTGCCAAAATGGGAAAGAAAAAGGATGTGTCGGCTGCTGAGAAGCAACAAATTGTGGAGTGTTTAGGTCAAGGTATGACTACAATCAACATTGTGCGATGATCAGGATGAAGTGTCTTGGCAATCAAGAAGTATGTAGCTGATTCACAGTACACACGTGTGCGTGCTGATAAGGGCAAATTGAGGACTCTTTCCTACAGGCAATTACGTCAGGTTGAAAGAGCAGCGGCAAAAAAGCCTTGTCATAGCAGCAGACAAGTTTTTGAAGCTGCTTGTGCCTCCAACGTCCCCCGAACAACAAGATGCAGGGTCCTTCAGAGGTTTGCAGCTGTGCATACGCCATCCTGTCGACCTCCTCTATCCACTTCACACAAGCAGAAACGGCTCCAGTGGGCCAAACATTACATGAAGACTGATTTCAAAACTGTTTTGTTCATGGATGAGTGCCGTGCAGCGCTCGATGGTCCAGATGGATGGAGTGGAGGATGGCTGGTTGATGGACACCCCACGCAAACACGGCTACAGCGCCAACAAGGAGGAGGTGGAGTAATGTTTTGGGCTGGAATCATGGGGAGAGAGATTGTCGGCCACTTTAGGATCCCTGAAGGCGATAAAGATGAACTCCATAATGTATGTGGATTTTCTCAAACAGCACTTCCTGCCATGGTTCAAGAAGAAGAACCGTGTATTTCACAGCAAGATCATTTTTCTGCATGATAATGCACCATCTCATGCTGCACATAAAACATCTGCATCTCTGGCTGATATGGGCATAAAAGGGGACAAACTTATGGTGTGACCCCCATGCTCCCCTGACCTCTACCCCATTCAGAACCTTTGGAGCATCATTAAAAGGAGTGTCTATGATGGCGGGAGGCAGTTCACATCTAAGCAACAGCTCTGGGAGGGTATTCTGTCCTCATGCAAAACAATTGAAGCAGAAACCATCCAAAACCTGACAAATTCAATGGACGAGAGAGTTCAGAAGCTCCTTTCGAACAAGGGGTCCTATGTGAAAATGTAACATCACCTAGAATAAAGTTTTGAGTTTAAAACTGTTTGATTTCAGTTTCTAACAACCTGCTAATGCTTATAATTTCAAAAATGACCATTTTTTTGGTCTTTATTAAAATGAAAAGGTTGATCGAAAAGTTTGGGGGATCTAAGAGTGTGGCAACCCAGTAGTCATGATTACTTCGAATTCTGACAATATGAGGGTCATGCTGCAGGTAGTGCAGCAAGTAGGCACTTATGTGTCTTGCGCATCTCGGAGCCCCAAAATTATTTTCCGGGCTAGATGCAGCTAAAAATTATTTTTAATTTTAAATCTGGTGGAGCTTATTATAGATGGCCTAATAGGATCAGTGCTGCACACTGCTACAAAGCCCAAATTATTTTCCAGTCAAGATACAGATAAACATGATTAGTAATTTGAAAGCTTAAAACGGTTGGTAGGGTGATTTTAACCAATCATCAAGCTTTTACTCTCCCCAGGATGACACAGGGGTAGAAAAGTCGTTTCGGATCCATGATTTGTTCATCTTTATGAACGTGAGTCTGTCTACATTATCAGTGGAGAGCCGCGTGCGCTTATCTGACAGCACACCACCAGCATCGCTGAACACACGTTCAGACAGAACGCTGGCTGCGGGGCATGATAAGATCTCCAAGGCGTAAGTGGCTAGCTCCGGCCATTTATCCAGATTGGAAGCCCAAAAAGAGCAAGGCTCCAGTGACACAGTCGTGGCTTCAATGTTTACTTGGAGATACTCCTGTACCATCGTCTCTAGGCGTTGACTATGTGTCAGACTTCTTGTCTCCTGTGGCCTTGCAAAGGATGGGCTAAAAAAGTGGTGAAATGATTCCGCAAAATTGATGTTACCAGCAGATACTGTGGTTCTGTTACGGTTTGAGTGCTGAACACTTGACGGTCCCACGGTTGGCAAGTTGGAACTGTGAGATTCACTACGTGCACCACTGGTGTTTTGTGGAAAAGCACATGTAAGATTCTGCAACAGTCTCTGCTGATACTCCTGCATGCGTGCATCCCTTTCTATGGCAGGAATAATTTCGGCAAATTTACTTTTGTACCTCTGAAAAAACTCAAACTGCGTATTAACATTAATTTTCATCATTACTGAGAAAAAATCCAGTTATGATTTTGGTGCACGAACAGTTATCGAACATAACCTCGAACAGCCGAATTTTTCTCAAATTGTTCGTGTTCGCCGAACGGCTCGAACACCGCCCAAAACAGCTCGAATTTGAGATTGGCGAACAGTTCGAGTAGAACAACGCTCATCTCTAGTTAATACGCAGTTTGAGTGTACAGCGGGGTGGGGGGAGGGGCAGGGGATGGATCTCTGCAGGAACAATGAAGATCTCCATTTTTTTTTTCTCTTTCCCGCATTTACAGTGGGGAGGTGCAGTCTGTCAGCCTATCAGCAGCGCACACACGGAGCGAAGTGCTTTTTTTCACGCAAGCAAGGGCATGTGTTATTGGCAGTGTATGTCACATGTCCTTGCCCTATAAGACCAAGCCATTTTCCCCGTCGCCACCATTTTCTCACTGCTGCAGCTGCGTGTTAGACGGCACTGCTGTTGCTGTGTGCGCTATACCTTGTTAATTTCAAGCCAATTTTCGCACAAATCTACAGATAGCTTGGGAGTAGGGAATAGTTGTGATTGCAGTCCTTTTAAGGACTAGGTTACAGCATTTCCTACGACTTTTATCAGGCAGGTCTGTGCTCTTAAATAGATAGATTGTGGGAGTAAAGACTAATTGTAATTGGAGTCCTTTTCAGGACTAGGTTACATCAGTTCCTATCAGTTTTTGCCAGGCAGGTCTGTGCCAGTGCTGTGCAAGTTTTTTTCACAGCATTTGGCTGAATCTAGCAAAGCTAATCCTTTTTGGCCTATTGCAGAGTGTGTTAGTCAGTGGAGTAGCCTATCTGTGTTGCAAGATATACCACCTGTGTATAGAATACCAATTTTTTTACTGCACCTAGTGAAGTAAAATCTTTTGGGCATAGCATCATTCTATTAGTCCATCTATACTGACCTCCATCAGGTTGCAAATTGAATATAATTTTTTTCTGCATCTAGCTCTGAAAAAATATTGGGCTTCTAGCTGTGTGTGGGACTTGTTGTATTAGTCCATCTATACTGACCTCCATCAGGTTGCAAACTGCATATATTTTTTTCTGCATCTACCTCTGAAAAAATATTGGGCTTCTAGCTGTGTGTGGGACTTGTTCTATTAATCCATCTATACAGACCTCCATCAGGTTGCAAACTGAATATATTTTTTTCTGCATCTACCTCTGAAAAAATATTGGGCTTCTAGCTGTGTGTGGGACTTGTTGTATTAATCCATCTATACTGACCTCCATCAGGTTGCAAACTGAATATATTTTTTTCTGCATCTACCTCTGAAAAAATATTGGGCTTCTAGCTGTGTGTGGGACTTGTTGTATTAGTCCATCTATACTGACCTCCATCAGGTTGCAAACTGAATATATTTTTTTCTGCATCTACCTCTGAAAAAATATTGGGCTTCTAGCTGTGTGTGGGACTTGTTGTATTAGTCCATCTATACAGACCTCCATCAGGTTGCAAACTGAATATATTTTTTTCTGCATCTACCTCTGAAAAAATATTGGGCTTCTAGCTGTGTGTGGGACTTGTTGTATTAGTCCATCTATACTGACCTCCATCAGGTTGCAAACTGAATATATTTTTTTCTGCATCTACCTCTGAAAAAATATTGGGCTTCTAGCTGTGTGTGGGACTTGTTCTATTAATCCATCTATACAGACCTCCATCAGGTTGCAAACTGAATATATTTTTTTCTGCATCTACCTCTGAAAAAATATTGGGCTTCTAGCTGTGTGTGGGACTTGTTCTATTAATCCATCTATACAGACCTCCATCAGGTTGCAAACTGAATATATTTTTTTCTGCATCTACCTCTGAAAAGATATTGGGCTTCTAGCTGTGTGTGGGACTTGTTCTATTAATCCATCTATACAGACCTCCATCAGGTTGCAAACTGAATATATTTTTTTCTGCATCTACCTCTGAAAAAATATTGGGCTTCTAGCTGTGTGTGGGACTTGTTGTATTAGTCCATCTATACTGACCTCCATCAGGTTGCAAACTGAATATATTTTTTTCTGCATCTACCTCTGAAAAATTATGGGGCTTCTAGCTGTGTGTGGGACTTGTTCTATTAATCCATCTATACAGACCTCCATCAGGTTGCAAACTGAATATATTTTTTTCTGCATCTACCTCTGAAAAAATATTGGGCTTCTAGCTGTGTGTGGGACTTGTTGTATTAGTCCATCTATACTGACCTCCATCAGGTTGCAAACTGAATATATTTTTTTCTGCATCTACCTCTGAAAAAATATTTGGCCTTCTAGCAGTGTGTGGGACTTTCTCTATTAGTCCATCTATACTGACCTCCATCAGGTTGCAAATTAAAAATAATTTTTATCTGCATCTAGCTCTGAAAAAATATTTGGCCTTCTAGCAGTGTGTGGGACTTTCTCTATTAGTCCATCTATACTGACCTCCATCAGGTTGCAAATTAAAAATAATTTTTATCTGCATCTAGCTCTGAAAAAATATTTGGCCTTCTAGCAGTGTGTGGGACTTTCTCTATTAGTCCATCTATACTGACCTCCATCAGGTTGCAAATTGAATATAATTTTTTTCTGCATCTAACCCAGCCAATAGTTTTGGCCTAATACCACAGTTTGGCCACTCAGCTCTGCTCGGTTCCCATCCATTGTTTTTTTGTGCAAACAACTCCAGAGTTGTTAATTAGTTAACCACCAAAATGAGTGGAAAAAGGTCTGCTGCTGGTGGAAAGGGGAATAGGCGTGTTGGGAAGGGGAAAAAAGGTTGTGTCCGTGGGGTAGGTGTTAAAGCAACAGTAACATCTGCAGAAGAAAGACCATCTTCCAGCCACACTAAAATGTCTACTTCTTTTAGCGGACAATGTGATAAGATCCCTTTCTTACGGCCACGCCAATCGCTACAAATTCCAGATGAGGCACAAAAACAGCAGGTGCTTCAACGGATATCAAGTGCTCCTTTAAGTGGGCTCTCCTCCACATCAACTTCAACATCACAAATACTCCAGTCCTCAAAGGTGTCACCCCAATCGCACTTGCTTCCTCACAGCTCCCAAATCTCCAGCTGCCCGTCTGAGTATAAGGTAGAACAGATGGTTGAGTCTGCAGAGCTGTTTACTCATACTATAGCCTGGGAATCAGAGGTCGACTCCAGCGCTTCTGTGAATCCAGACGAGGAAATGATCTGCACTGATGCCCAGAATCTTTATGAGTCAGATCCAGGACCAGACGCAGAAGGTTCTGACCATAATGTAGACCCTCATTCCCAAACTGTAACTCCTGTTGGTGGAGACAATGAGGAAGACGATGATAAGACTCAAATACCTGATTGGAGCGACAACTTTAGTTTTTTGTCAGGGCAGGAACAGGTTGGCTCTGAGGACGATGGGTGTGATAACGCACAGGGTGATGATGATGAGGTTGGAGATCCCACTTACTGTCAACCCACAGTCAGCCAAGAGATGAGGTCAGCAGAGGAGGTGGAGGAAGATGCTAGTGACGACGAGGTCAGGTTGCGCCTTCCTGGACAGAGACGTAGTACTGGAAGCACGTCAACAACTGCATCCTCAAACACAACTCTGCCTCTCACCACAAGTCGTGGTGGCTCTTCAGGTCGCATGGGTGCTAAGCCTTGCATAGCCTGGGCATTTTTTCAGATCGATAAAGATGACCCAACTCGTGTTATCTGTAACATTTGTCAGCAAAAGCTAAGTAGAGGCCAAAAAATACATAGTTTGAGTACTTCATGCATGAACTGGCACATGGACATGAAGCATAAGTTGCAGTGGGAAGCTCAGTGTGCTACAATGCGGCCTAGCCGGCCGGGCCAACCACCGTCTGCCATATCTTGTGCATCCGCGGCCTCTTCATCCTCTGTGACTGGGGGGACAGCAGTCACACCTGTTTTGGGGCGCAGACCTGCCACCTCTTTACCCGCAACAGCCAGCGTGATTGGCAGGTCATCATTTTCTTTGGAGGTGGTAACACCAGCTGGTGTTGAGCGCTGTCCGACATCGATAGCACCACCTTTGGATCAAGGCAACCTAACATGTCCGCCTGCATCTTCCTCACAGACCGGCAGTTTGCCGGGGACACCCTTATCAACCCCGTCTAAGCACAATAGCCAGCCCTCGGTCCCTCAGATGTGGACAAGTAAAAGACCATTTCCTCCTAGCCATGAGAAAGCTAAGAGGTTGAATTTCACCATCTGCAAGCTCTTGGCTACAGAAATGCTGCCTTTCCGCCTGGTGGACACAGAGGATTTTCGAGACCTTATGTCCGTCGCAGTGCCCCAGTACCAGATGCCCAGTCGGCACTACTTCTCAAAGAAAGGTGTGCCTGCGCTCCACCAGCATGTCGCACACAACATCACCGCTTCTTTGAGAAACTCTGTGTGTGACAGGGTGCATTTCACCACAGACACTTGGACGAGTAGGCATGGACAGGGGCGTTACATGTCGCTGACTGGGCACTGGGTAACTATGGTGACAGCAGGACAAGGGGCTGCTGTCCAAGTCTTGCCGCCCCCACGAGTTGTGCGTCAATCCTCTTTATCTCAAAGTTCCTCCACTGCTTCTGCCTCCTCAACCTCCTCTCGGTCTTCCACCTGCACCCAAAGCCTGTCTGGTCATGCCACAAGCTTTCTAACTGCGCAGAAGGGATCCTGCACACCTCCTTACTATGCTGGCAGTAGGGCTCAACGTCATCAGGCGGTTTTTACATTGAAATGTCTGGGAAATGTGAGTCACACAGCTGAGGAGTTGTGGTCAGCTCTGGAGAACCAATTTCATGAATGGCTGTCTCCACTGGACCTGAAACCAGGGAAGGCCGTGTGCGACAATGCTGCAAACCTGGGTGCGGCCCTTCGCCGGGGCAATGTCACACACGTGCCTTGTATGGCTCACGTGTTGAACCTGGTTGTCCAGCAATTTTTAGCCCACTATCCCAGACTAGATGGCCTTCTGCAGAGGGCACGGTCGCTGTGTGCTCACTTCCGCCGTTCGCATCCCGCAGCTCAGCGACTTACATCTCTACAGAAGTCATTGGGCCTGCCACTTCACCGGCTAAAATGCGATGTGCCTACCCGGTGGAATTCAACTCTGCACATGTTGCAGCGACTGTGGCAGCACCGACAAGCCCTGGTGCAATACGTTCTGACGTATAGCCTGGGCCAACGAGATCCAGAGGTGGGGCAAATCACGCTGGAGGAGTGGTCTCAGATCAGAGACCTATGCACCCTTCTGCACAGTTTTGAAATGGCGACGAAGATGTTTAGTGCTGACGATGCCATTATCAGTATGACTATTCCGGTGATTTACATGCTGGAGCACATGTTAAACAGAATTCGGAGTCAGGTGGTGGCACAAGAGGAGGTGGAGGAAGTAGAGGAGGAGGAGTTGTATGCGGAAGGGCTAACATCTGCAAGGTCCAGACGGTCGGCAGCACCAAGGCGGCAGGCATGTGAGGGTGGGGGAGATGGTTTTACCAGGGCGCATGGTAGCAGCCAAACTAGTGAGGAAGGTGCAGGAGCCCAGGAAGAAGTGGAGGACGAACTGATGGAAGACTCATCAGATGAGGGAGACCTTGATCACATTTCTGTTGTGCGAGGTTGGGGGGAGAGGACAGAGGAAGGAAGCATGATTGTTACCTCGCCACCAACACAACAGGGACTTGGTGCTCCTGGATGCGCAACACACATGAGTGCCTTCTTGCTGCACTACCTGCAACATGACCCTCGAATTGTGAGAATTAGAAATAATCCTGACTACTGGGTTGCCACACTGTTAGATCCCCGGTACAAAAGTAAATTTGCAGAAATTATTCCTGCCATAGAAAGGGATGCACGCATGCAGGAGTATCAGCAGAGACTGTTGCAGAATCTTACATGTGCTTTTCCACAAAATACCAGTGGTGCACGTAGTGAATCTCACAGTTCCAACTTGCCAACCGTGGGACCGTCAAGTGTTCAGCACTCAAACCGTAACAGAACCACAGTATCTGCTGGTAACATCAATTTTGCGGAATAATTTCACCACTTTTTTAGCCCATCCTTTGCAAGGCCACAGGAGACAAGAAGTCTGACACATAGTCAACGCCTAGAGACGATGGTACAGGAGTATCTCCAAGTAAACATTGAAGCCATGACTGTGTCACTGGACCCTTGCTCTTTTTGGGCTTCCAATCTGGATAAATGGCCGGAGCTAGCCACTTACGCCTCGGAGATCTTGTCATGCCCCGCAGCCAGCGTTCTGTCTGAACGTGTGTTCAGCGCTGCTGGTGGTGTGCTGACAGATAAGCGCACGCGGCTCTCCACTGATAATGTAGACAGACTCACGTTCATAAAGATGAACAAATCATGGATCCGAAACGACTTTTCTACCCCTGTGTCATCCTGGGGAGAGTAAAAGCTTGATGATTGGTTAAAATCACCCTACCAACCGTTTTAAGCTTTCAAATTACTAATCATGTTTATCTGTATCTTGGCTGGAAAATAATTTGGGCTTTGTAGCAGTGTGCAGCACTGATTCTATTAGGCCATCTATAATAAGCTCCACCAGATTTAAAATTACTAATCATGTTTATCTGTATCTTGACTGGAAAATAATTTGGGCTTTGTAGCAGTGTGCAGCACTGATCCTATTAGGCCATCTATACTAAAGCTTCACCAGATTTAAAATTAATAATAATTTTTAGCTGCATCTAGCCCGGAAAATAATTTTGGGGCTCCGAGATGCGCAAGACACATAAGTGCCTTCTTGCTGCACTACCTGCAGCATGACCCTCATATTGTCAGAATTCGAAGTAATCATGACTACTGGGTTGCCACACTCTTAGATCCCCCAAACTTTTCGATCAACCTTTTCATTTTAATAAAGACCAAAAAAATGGTCATTTTTGAAATTATAAGCATTAGCAGGTTGTTAGAAACTGAAATCAAACAGTTTTCAACTCAAAACTTTATTCTAGGTGATGTTACATTTTCACATAGGACCCCTTGTTCGAAAGGAGCTTCTGAACTCTCTCGTCCATTGAATTTGTCAGGTTTTGGATGGTTTCTGCTTCAATTGTTTTGCATTAGGACAGAATACCCTCCCAGAGCTGTTGCTTAGATGTGAACTGCCTCCCGCCATCATAGACACTCCTTTTAATGATGCTCCAAAGGTTCTGAATGGGGTAGAGGTCAGGGGAGCATGGGGGTCACACCATAAGTTTGTCCCCTTTTATGCCCATATCAGCCAGAGATGCAGATGTTTTATGTGCAGCATGAGATGGTGCATTATCATGCAGAAAAATGATCTTGCTGTGAAATACACGGTTCTTCTTCTTGAACCATGGCAGGAAGTGCTGTTTGAGAAAATCCACATACATTATGGAGTTCATCTTTAGCGCCTTCAGGGATCCTAAAGGGGCCGACAATCTCTCTCCCCATGATTCCAGCCCAAAACATTACTCCACCTCCTCCTTGTTGGCGCTGTAGCCGTGTTTGCGTGGGGTGTCCATCAACCAGCCATCCTCCACTCCATCCATCTGGACCATCGAGCGCTGCACGGCACTCATCCGTGAACAAAACAGTTTTGAAATCAGTCTTCATGTAATGTTTGGCCCACTGGAGCCGTTTCTGCTTGTGTGAAGTGGATAGAGGAGGTCGACAGGATGGCGTATGCACAGCTGCAAACCTCTGAAGGACCCTGCATCTTGTTGTTCGGGGGACGTTGGAGGCACAAGCAGCTTCAAAAACTTGTCTGCTGCTATGACAAGGCTTTTTTGCCGCTGCTCTTTCAGCCTGACGTAATTGCCTGTAGGAAAGAGTCCTCAATTTGCCCTTATCAGCACGCACACGTGTGTACTGTGAATCAGCTACATACTTCTTGATTGCCAAGACACTTCATCCTGATCATCGCACAATGTTGATTGTAGCCATGCCTTGACCTAAACACTCCACAATTTGTTGCTTCTCAGCAGCCGACACATCCTTTTTCTTTCCCATTTTGGCAGAAAATGTAGGCTGCTTAATAATGTGAGACAGCCTTCTTAAGTAGTCTTGCCTTTCATTGGACACACCTGCCAAACTAATTAGCACAGGTGTCTGCAATTGCTTACAGTGATATAAAGAGCCCTGACACACATCACCATCAATGAGTTTAACTGACAAACAAACAAATTCTTCCCTTATCACTCCTAAACACTTTTTGCATAATAATTTGGAACACAGTGTACATGTGCTTTTCCACAAAACACCAGTGGTTCACGTAGTGAATCTTACAGTTCTAACTTGCCAACCGTGGTCTGTATGGAGTTGTTCAATAAAGGGCCCAAAATTAAGATAACATAGATGGGAGAGGTCTCTATGAATAGGAATTCCTAAGTATTTGATACCCTGTGAGGGCCAGGCAAAGGGAAAGTTGGACTGGATGGAATCCTATATGGATTTGGGGAGGGAGACATCGAGGGCCTCAGACTTCGCTGCATTGATTTTAAAATTTGACCATGTAACAAAGTGATCTATTTCAGCCATAACAGCATGGATGGATATATGTGATTGAGTGATATATACTAGGACATCATCAGCAAATAGAGAGCACTTGTACTCGGTGCCTCCCACCTCAATCCACCTAATATTGGGGTTATGGCGAATTGATGAGAGCAGGTGCTCCGTCACTAGGATGTATAAGAGAGGGGACAGAGAACATCCCTGCCTTGTCCCATTGGTGATTGTGAAAGGTGATGAAAATGTTCTGACGCGCCCCCTGGGCCTTGGGACACCCGGAGCCGGACCCTTTTTGGTGGATGCTGGTGGTTGTAGTCTCCGTGGCGGCAACCCGGTTCCGTGGCTCAGGGCGGTCAAACCAGTGGCGGAACTATTTATGTGGTTTTGATGTTTAAATGTCCGACTACGCCACCCGTGGATTGCGGTCAGAGTGAACCGCCGCTCCAGGGCAGACCGCTGAGGCTGGTGTTGTGGGTGCAGCAGAGCGCAGCATAACTCCCCACGGGAGGAGTATAGCCTCAGGGCAGTGTATGCGGAGGATGGGGTTGATGATGCAGGGCAGCAGCAGTAATGACACGGAGTCAGTGATGCAGTCCAGGGCCTTTACTCACAGTTCTTATTATCCAGACCACGTCTGCAGGTAACGGCTGCCCACGTCGTACTGTGCTCACCAGGTGAGGGGCTCAGACAACTCCCAGATAACTTTGGAGTGCTTCACAGGACCCCCTTTGTGTGTCCTTTGTCTGGCCTTTCTTACCAACCCTTCTGTCCGGCTGCCTCGGGCCTCCTCTTGGTAAACTTGGCGCCAGTTTCCCTGACCCTATGTGGTGCCTTCCTAGCGGGTGTAGCGAGGGGCTGCGCCACATAAAATGTCACAGCCTCCTGTTTCTAGCTGAGGGTCGTTTCCTGCCTCCACTAGTTTCAGGGACCGGTCTTCCCCTTTGGCCTGACCCCTCCACGCAGGTGGATTCGGGCGTGCGGTGGCGACTCGCCCGTCCGCACCCCTGAGATCCCTTCGTTCCTCGTTCCTGGAGCCTTCTCCGCTCCTCTTCCTTCCTTCTCCCTCTTCCAGGCCTGGGCCTCTGTTACTAGGCCCGCCTCCGGAGCAGAGCTCATGCAGAGCCCCTGCTCCCTGCCACTTCTGCTCAGACTTCTCTGCACTGAACTAAGATGGTGCCCACCTTTTATACTCCCTTCTCAATGCACCCAGGAACTGCTTCCTCCCTGCTCCTGCACTACAGGGTTCCCCTTCCTCGGTGTTCCCTCCCCCCACTCCAGCCAGGGACAGGGACTGTCGTGCCCATCTCAGGGGCATATTGGTCGCCCTGCCCCACGGCAATGTGGTGTAATGCATGCAGGTGTCGGGTCCTGATCCACACTACATCCTTACCTGAGAGTGAGATATCACACCTCTGGGTGAGGTGCAATACCTCTGTAGCAACCGAGCCCTCAGGGTGCTACAGTTCCATTTATCTTCAGCCTAGGTGACGTATTGCGATACAGGGCCGTGATTTTGGCTATAAAAGGGTCCCCTAGACCCCTACCCCAAGCTTTTTAAGAGAATCATATATGGCGTGCCAGGAGACTCTATGGAATGCTTTCTCAGCATCCAACGAGAGTATCTAATTACAAATTTTTAACTGCATCTAGCCCAGGAAATACTTTGTGCCTAGTAGCAGGGTCTGCTAGTCAGCAGATTATCCCGGCTGTTAAGCAAGCTACACCACCTGTAGTTTGGACACTTCATTTTTTCAAAGGAAATGCTTCGGGACCACGGGATACTCAGTGAAGAGCATCAGGAGGCACCCCAAGGCATAGGGGCTCGGACTGGCAGTAGGATGCCTTGCGGTGGACAGTCGAGCTCGATCCTTATAAAAGCTTTTTAACTGCAGCAGCTTTAGTGGACGCTACTGGAGCTGGAATTACACGGCTGCTGGCATGAGACTTGCCCTCCAATAGATCCTTGTAAATGGATTTAAAGTGTATTTATTCAAATTAGAGAGACAATTTAAATTAAAAAGCTTAGAGCTGCCTCCACCACAGGGGGGCTCGCTCGACCCACCAGCGGACAGGCACCAGTATTGGGAGAGGGGGGCTGGCCGTCAGGGTTCACCGCGGCTCTGGCACAAACCCGGCGACACGGAGGTGGCACGGGCAGGAGCGGACTGAACGTGTCGGCTTCTCACTTTTTGGATTTTAGAAGGGCATGACATGCCTATATCTGTGTCTCCCCCTCCTTTTACTCCTCCACCTCTTTTCTTTTCGCATGACTATATGTACTTGTCACTTTTCCATGTGTTAGTTGTGTCTTCTGAGCAGTTTGTCAGCTTTTGGACACCTTTGAAGGTGTTTTCTATGTGTTTCTATGTGTTTTTGTTTGCCTGCCATTGGTTTTAACGGTGTTCGAAGGTGTTCGACGAACAGTTCGACGAACAGTTCGGCGAACACACGGGTGTTCGACGAACCGAACTCGAACACTACGGGGGTGGCTCAACACTAGTAGCTATCTACCGTATATTCCGGCGTATAAGACGACTTTTGAAGACTGAAAAATCTTCTGTCTAGTCTGGGGTCGTCTTATACGCCGGTAATGCTTTTGAACTTTCAGAAATTGACATGCGGGGATACTCTGGGGGTGTTAATAAGCTGCCGTGGCCGTATCCCTGCCATGTCGGAGTTAATATAAGGTGGAGGGAGTTAAAATACGGCGGCGGTAGGTCCAGACAGTCAGCGCTTCTGTGCTGAAACTGACACATCGCTGCGTATTCCCAGCTCCGGACACAGCGCAGGACTTCTGTGCCGACAGTTTTCACTTGTCACAGAAGCGGTGCGCTGTGTCCGGAGCAGGGAAGTTCGCATCGCTTCTGTGACAATATATGAAAAGCCGGCAACTCAGCAGCGGCATAAGCCGGCACCCGACAATTTAGAATAGAAAGAATAGAGCATCACACATAGATTAGATAGATAGAAAAATGTCAGTCACATATATATGAAGTACAGTGACAGTATTGCTTACTGTACTTGTCATTTAGTGTAAAGGATTTATTAAAACAAATATTAGTGTTTTCATGCACCGTCTCTTTAAAAAAGCCGGCCGGCAATTCAGCATCTGTACCCGACAATTTATAACAGAAAGATAGAGCATCACACATAGATTAGATAGATAGAAACATGTCAGTCACATATATAAGAAGTACAGTGACAGTGCTGGTTACTGTACTTGTCATCTAGTGTTAAAATAACGGATTTATTTAAAAAAAAATTGGCGTGGGGTTCCCCTTAATTTTAGTCTCTAGCGGAGGTTAAGCAGACAGCTGGGGCAGATGTTTGAAGCCTGGGAAGGGGGTAATACCCACGGAGCTTCCCAGGCTACTAATATCAGCCCCCAGCTGAATACTTAGCCTTTACTAGCTATTAAAATGGGGGACCCCCCCAAAAAAATGACGTGGGGTCCCCCCTAATTTAATAGCTAGCAAAGGCTAGGCAGACAGCTGGGGGCTGATATTAATAGCCCAGGAAGGGAGCCATGAATATTGGCCCCCTCCCAGGCTAGAAACACCAGCCGTCAGCCGCCCCAGAAATGGCGCATCCATAGGATGCGCCAATTCTGGCACTTAGCCTCGCTCTTCCACGCTGCCCTGGTGCGGTGGCAGGGGGTAATAGGGCTGGGGTTGATGTCAGCTTATAATGCCAGCTGACATCAAGCCCAGGTTAGTAATGGAGAGGCGTCTATAAGACACCCCCATTACTAACCCCATAGTCAAAGTTAAAAAAAACACAAACACCCAGAATAAAGTCCTTTAATTGAAATAAACACACAATTCTTTATTGTTCTAAATTAAACCATACTTACCATCACGCCCATTCCAGCTGAAGCAAACGATCTCCTGCAATAAAAGTAAAATAATAAAGCAACCTCATCCTTACCTCTCCATGGTTCCCAGGACCGATCCAGCTCTGCTACATTCACATGACAGGCTGGACCGCAGCAGAACGCTGCCATCCAGCCTGTCATCCCGCAGACACTGAGAAGCGCAGGCATGCTTGCGCTCTGCAGTGTCTGGCTGTGACGGCATCCAGATGAGCCGACAATGAACTCAGCTCACCTCCTGGACGTCCGTCACTGACAGCGTGGGAAACTTCTACTGCGCATGCGGGGAGCAGGAGAATTTTCCCACGCTGTAAGGGACGTGCATGAGGTGAGCCGAGTTCATTGGACATGATCTCGGCTCATCTGGATGCCGTCACAGTCAGACACTGAGGAGCACAAGCATGCCTGCGCTTCTCAGTGTCTGCCGCATGGCAAGCTGAACGGCAGCGTTCTGCTGCGGTGCAGCCTGTCATGTGAATGTAGCAGAGCTGGACCGGTCCTGGGAACCATGGAGAAGTAAGGATGAGGTTGCTTTATTATTTTACTTTTATTGCAGGAGATCGTTGGCTTCAGCTGGAATGGGCGTGATGGTAAGTATGGTTTAATTTAGAACATTAAAAAATTGTGTCTTTATTTCAATTAAAGGACTTTATTCTGGGTGTTTGTGTTTTTTTTAATTACTTTACTAGAAATTCATGGCGGTCATGTCTAATATTGGCGTGACCCCATGAATTTCGGGCTTAGGGCCAGCTGATAATGCCAAGCTGGCCCTAACCCCTTTATTACCCAGTGAGCCACCGCACCAGGGCCCTGGATGAGTTGGGTACAGCGCCAGAAGATGGCGCTTCTATGAACGCGCCATTTTCCGGGGTGGCTGCGGACTGCAATTTGCAGCGGGGGGGGGCCAGAAAGCTTGGGCCTCCCTGCGCTGCAGATTCCAGCCCCCAGCTGCTTAGTTGTACCTGGCTGGACACAAAAATAGGGCGAAGCCCCACGTCTTTTTTTTTTTAATTATTTCATGAAATAATTTAAAAAAAAAGGGCTTCCCTATATTGTTGTGTCCGGCCAGGTACAAATAGGCAGCTGGTGGTTGGGGGCAGCCCGTTCCTGCCTGCTGTACCTGGCTGGACACAAAAATATGGCGAAGCCCACGTCAACATTTTTGGGAAAAATTAATTACAAAATTAATAATAATTTAGGGACTGCATCTTTATTAACCCCTCAATTGTCATTTAGTGTTAAAATAAAGGATTTTTTAAAAAGAAAATTGGCGTGGGATCCACCATCATTATAGTCTCTAGCGGAGGTTAAGCAGACGGCTGGGGCAGATGTTTGAAGTCTGGGAAGGGGGTAATACCCACGGAGCTTCCCAGGCTACTAATATCAGCCCCCAGCTGAATACCTAGCCTTTACTAGCTATTAGAATGGGGGACCCCCCCAAAAAATGACGTGGGGTCCCCCCTATTTTAATATGTTTATGAGTGACAGTTTTCCTGCTATATACCTGCATGTCATAAGAATTTAAATTAAAAAAAGGACCATGTTAAATTCAAATCTGTTTTTTTTTCATTTTTACCGGTGTTTGGTATGCGTTGGAAAAGGGGTAGTCTTATACGGTGAATATATCCTAAACTCTATATTTTAACAGGAAAGTAGGGGGGTCGTCTTATACACCAGGTCGTCTTATACGCCGGAATATACGGTACTCCATTTTCCAGATCCCAAGGATTTCTTGGCTCATCATTCTTTAACCCCTCTACATGGATCTGGACATAGACAGAGACCCCCTAAGCTTGGAACATGGTGTTACCTGGTGTTCTGTGGAGTGAGATGGGAAGAAGAATAGTCAGGTAGCCGGGTCAGAACCAGGAGGGCAGAGAAAATACAAAATCAGAAGACACAAGAGTAGTCAGTAAACGGGCCGAGGTCACAACAGGAAACAAATACACAAGCCGGGAGCTGAGCACAGAGGACTGAACCAGAGGAGAACAAGGCTGGATCTGGCAGCTTCCGGCAATATGCTTCCAGCTTTAGTAGGGTGTGGTGCTTTCCAAATGGCTGAAGTAGGGAGCAGATTACTCCAGCTGGCCAGCACACACCCCCATACTGCCAGACTGGATGGTACTACAGGTCCCAGGCAACCTAATCTTAGTGGCTGGACAGAGCCTGTGCCGCCCAGAGCTTCTGGCTCCTATGTCTCCTCCATCACCAGCGCCGCCTGCAGGATGAATAAGGCGGCTCCTGGCGAGAGAAGCTGACGTTGCAGGAGCAGATCCCAGAGGAGTTGGGACACACCTTTTGCAGAAGCCCTAATGTGACCAAATTGCAGAAAACCAGAGCAGTAGAAAACCCCATAAAGTGACTCCATTTTGGAAATTATAACCCTCAGTGATATAATCTATAGGAATAGTGACTATTTTGACTCCACAGGCACTTTCCGGAAATTAGCACACAGTGGATGTTGGAGAGTGAAAATTGCAAATATATAATTTCATTACCCAACACATAGTGCCCAGATTGTGCTCCAGGAGACACACACCATCAATTAAGTGGGTTCTTCTCACTATAGTAATGTCAAATACATGGAGGCTGAGTGTGGTTTGGGCGCACTGCAAGGCTCAGAAGTGAGGGGGAGATCTGACTTTGGGAGAGTGGATATTGCTGGATTGGTTTATGGAAGCCATGTTGCTTTTCAAGAGCCTTTGAGCCACTAATAATGTGGAAGCCTCTGGTTTTCCATTGACAGATGATGGACCTGAGTGGGGACTTGTTTTTTGTGAGATTAGTAGAAGTTTTATTGATATTATTTTCACCTACATAACATTGTTTGGTGGCTTTTTATTCCATATTTAGGAGACAGAAGTAACAAACAGTTGAACACTACGATCCACTGGTTCATCCTATGAGGTTTTCTATTAGACTGTGAACTGTTATTGTCCTGGTGAATAATGACGGCTAACATAGGACAAAAAAAAAATCACAGAAAAAGATACAGCCTTACTAACACCAAATCATATAACAAATGCACTAGCAGGATGCCGCAGACCCCCATGATAAAGGGGGGGGGGGCAGCGCTGGTGCAAAATACTGGTGGAGCAACCACTCACAAACCTACCAATTCATGGAGGGGGTGGTTGCCTAGTATTAAAGATGCACACAGATGAAGCTTGTTTAGGACGCCAGTCACACAGGTAGGTGTGATGCACAGTGTCTGGCGTAGCCTATTGATGATGCTCATACTATTAGATCAGGAGAGCTGCCCAGCACTATATAAGTGCACCCCACATGGACAGACACCCCAGCACACCCAACCAACACTAAAATGCTAATGCATTTGTTATCTGATTTGGTGTTAGTAAGGCTGTGTGCCCACGATGCATTTTTAATGCGTTTCTGCAGCGTTTTTGCAGCTGCGGAAACGCATTAAAAACGCATGGTAGAAGGGCAGCAATGTTCCCCAATGATAATCCACATGTGCTGTACACATGCTACGGAAATTTCCGCTGCGGATTATCATTGCGGAAAAAAACGCAGCACTACCAATTATTTTGCGGAAATGCTGCGTTTTCGCCGCCATTTACTTGCATTAGAACGCGCCAATTCCGCAAGACTGCATCTGTACTTGCGTAATTGGCGCGTTCTAATGTGCGGATGGTACCCGGGTGTAGAGGAGAGGAGAGTCTCATCCACACCCAGGTACCATTAAAAAATCTGTAAAAAAAGAGTAAAATAAAAAATAAATGTATATTTACCTTCTGGCGGCCCGCGCTGCGCTCCTACTTGCTTCCCGGCACTTTGCAGTGGATTGAAGGACCTGCTCTGACGTCAGAGTTATGTGACGGGTCACGCGACGCTGACGTCGGCAGGTCTTTCAATCCATCGCTGCCGGCACCGAGCAAAGCAAGCCAGCGCGGGCCATCGGAGGGTAAGTATATATTTATTTTTTTATTTTTAACCACTCTCTCGGGTCACACTATATAAATCCATGCAGTTTGCATGGATTTATATAGTGTGACCTAGTTGTCACAAGCACTTTCCAAGTGATGCTAAGTGATGCTGAGTTCACACGATGCGTTTTTCATACGTTTCCGCGGCGTTTTTGCAGTTGCGTAAACGCCGCGGAAACGCATGAAAAACGCATGGTAGAAGGGCAGCAATGTTCCCCAATTGAAATCCGCATGTGCTGTGCCCATGATGAGGATTTTTCCGCAGCATAAACGCTGCGCTCAAAAATCCGCAGCATGTCAATTAATTTTGCGGAAAAGCTGCTTTTTTGGCGCCATTGACTTGCATTAGACCGCATGGAATCCGCATCACTGTATATGTTGATGTGCTTTTCATGCGGTCTAATGTGCGGATGGTACCCGGGTGTGGATGAGAGGACTCTCATCCAGACTCAGGTACCATTAAAAAAAAAAAGAATAAAATAAAAAATATATATATACTTACCTTCTGACGGCCCGCGCAGCACTCCTGCTTGGTTCCCCGCACTTCGCGGTTGAATGAAGAAGGACCTTCGCTGACGTCAGAGTCATGTGACAGGTCACGTGACGCTGACGTCGGCAGGTCCTTCAGTCTTCACTGCCGGTAGCCGGGACCGAGCGAAGCAGCACACCGGGGGCCATCAGAGGGTAAAGTATATATTTATTTTTTATTTTTTGACATTCACACACTATATAAATCCATGCCGGCTGCATGGATTTATATAGTGTGAAGTTGACAAGCACTTTCCAAGTGATGCTAAAATCGCTTGGGAAGCGCTTGTCAACCCGCATGCGGAAATGAAAGTGAAGACCGCTTCATTTCCGCATGTCCCTGGCAGGAAACCGCATGTACAATCCGCATGCGTTTTTTCCTGCCAGGGAGATGCAGAAATGCTCAGGAAAAAATCCTGAGCATTTCTGCATCGTGTGCACACACCCTAAGGCTGATTTTTTCTGTGATATGTTTTCTTGGTAAATAATGATACTTTTACATAAAGTAAATTTTTACGGAGAGTTTAAGTAGAAATATTCAACAATATAAATTTTAAGGATATTTTATTCATAAATAATAATTGGTTTTATTCTTGGCAGATGACTGTACCAGGAGATCAGAGGGACAGCTGACATCTTAAATTTTTAAATCTGTTGATCTTGAGATCCCACAGGATACAATTGAAGTGAATGCCATTACTCCAGATGTGGGGGTCGTGATGACATTCCACTCGTCCTCCAGTCACTCCAAATTCAAACTATGAGCATGGGTCAACCATTCAAAGAATGAGTCAGACAACAAGCTGGTTCAAGCTCAGAGCATGCTCAGAAGACTACTACAGTCAACATCCTCAGCAATGTTCTGAATTTATTTTTTACATGCACAAATCTAAATACACTACATAATGGGAGGGGAAAGGGGTTGTCCGGGGCGGGGTAAGCCATGAAAGTCCAATGTCTGGCCACTCCTGATTGGTCCACATCTCCTTATCTCAGTGTCTGGGCAGATATTGCAGCCGTCAGCTTATAATCTTGTTTCGTTTCTCTGAAATAAATCTTGGCAACGCTGGAAATGTCTTAGTTTAAGTTTCGATTTGAGTATTACGTAGCAAGGAAAGCTTATTGTTATATGACACAAAATGGTGGTTAGTACATTAGCAAAAAATCGTATAAAAGTTACAAAAGTATAAAAGTTACAAATATATATATTCTCTTTTTCCCCGACACAGATATACCATCATCCCTTCACAGCAAAGATCTGTCATCTGATCCTATGAAACAGGTCCTGTCTTCTGATTCATTACCGACTACTAAGGAAAATCAAAGTCACAAAATAAGCATTAAAAAGCCAGCTGCTCCTAAAGCTAAGAAGCCATTTTCATGTTCAGAATGTGGAAATAGTTTTTTCCTTGAAAAGTCTTTTCTTAAACATCAAAGAATTCACACAGCAGAGAATAGATTTTTTTGTTTTAAGTGTGGGAAATGTTTTAACCAGAAATCAAATCTTGTTAATCACCAGAGAAGTCACAAGCAGAAGAAGCCATTTACTTGTTCAGAATGTGGAAAATGTTTTACAAATAATTCAAGTTTAATCAGACATCACCGAACTCACACAGAGGAGAAGCCTTTTTCCTGTTCAGAATGTGGGAAATGTTTTAAACAGAAAGTGCATCTTGATAACCATCAGACAATTCACACAGGAGAGAAGCCATTTTCTTGTTCAGATTGTGGAAAATATTTCACATTGAAGTCAAGTTTTATCAGACATTATATAACTCACACAGGGAAGAAGCCTTTTTCCTGTTCAGAATGTGGAAAATGTTTTAGCCAGAAATCAGATTTGGATAAGCACCAGAGAACTCACACAGGGGAGAAACCTTTTTCCTGTTCAGAATGTGGGAAAAGTTTTAGCCAGAAATCAGCTTTGATTAAGCACCAGAGAACTCACACAGGGGAGAAGCCTTTTTCCTGTTAAGAATGTGGGAAATGTTTTAACGATAATTCAGATTTTATTAAGCACCAGAGAACTCACACAGGGGAGAAGTCTTTTTTCTGTTCAGAATGTGGGAAATGTTTTGTGAAGAAATCATCACTTCTTAGTCACCAAAGTGCTCACACAGACGAGAAGCCATTTTCATGTTCTTAATGTGGGAAATGTTTTACATGGAAATCAACTCTTAATAAACTTCAGAGAAGTCACACAGGGGAGAAGCCTTTTTCATTTTTAACTGAAAATTGTATCTTCATAAAGAGGTTGTCCACTACTAGGACAACTCCTTCTCATTCCTCATGTTTGGCATTGTTAAAATAAAAACACTCATACGCACCTCCCGTTCTGGTGCCGTTCCATTGGTGTCACAACTCGCGTTCCCGGGGCTCACATAAGGTTGTTACATCACACAATCCTGCTCCCAATCAACGCCGCCGTTGGACGTATTGAACATCAACAGGAAGGCCATGGCATGGACATAGCACTGAGAGAATGCACACACTGAGAGCACTCTCTTCAGACTGTGTTCCTGGGGGAATTATAAGCAATTTACAGCCTCAAACATGACTTACGATATGGGAAAGGAGGAAGAGATCCGAGGTTAGTCTGAGGTCCTCCACCTCCGTCAGCATGTCTCGTATGCAGTGTTTCTTATTGAAAGTCTTATCATTCTGCTCTGGAGCTATTACTGCCTCATCTCAGCTTAGAAAAGGAAGCAGTCTTAACCCTCATGATGCCAGACAGCTCAGGCCTGTAAGTCCTGCGCCAACTTCTCTCAATGTAGGCCTCACAGGAAAACAGCTCCACAAATCTCCCTGTACTCTCACCAAAGCCCACATACTGAGCAGTGCTTGCTTCACAGGGAAATTTACTCCCCACCCTGAGCCACAGGGGATTCTGATATGGAGAACGCTATAATTGATTTTTTATTTCATATTGTGCGTCTATCCCTACTAAACAATAGATAGAGCAATATATACAAACGCTGGAGACCACATAAAAAACTGAAATACGTCCCCTCACTTCTAGCCTGTCACAGCTTACTGACAAGGTACAGAGATTAGAGGATGATGTCGTGCAAGTTGTGGGCCATCAAAATGCTCAGAAACAAACACTCGATCTTCACAGGCAGCAAATAAACGATCTGATTAATATGGTTGATGACCAAGAAAATCACAATAATATCCGGATAAGGGGTATACCTGAAAGCATCAATGCACAAGCGATCATGCCAACACTATAGACATTATTCAATAATATCCTTGGTGACCCTATTGATAAGGAGCTGAAGACTGACAGGGCGCACCGTACATTAGGCAATCATGGCCCAGATCCTGAGCGTCCAAGGGACATTATCTGTCACATACATTTTTTTCAACGTAAGAGAGGCCGTTGTGAGGAAAGCAGGGGTGTTGGGTAGTGATGAGCGAGCACTAAAATGCTCGGGTACTCGTTGCTCGGGTCGAGCAAATTGGAATACTCGGGTGCTCTTCCCGAGCAATGAGCCCAATGTAAGTCTATGGGAAACTCGAGCATTTTTCAGGCTGCTACCCCCGGCGGTCTGCAGAGGGCCTAAAAATTGCCCAAATCGATGGGAACAGTGCTCAAATGACATGGGGACAGCATGGGGAAGACCCCTGGAAGCATTTCTGACTCCCAGATAACTGCTGTCAACATCGTTGTCAGAGTATTAAGGCACTTTTACGGACTCACCATAAAACATACAAAAACAAAACCAAAATGGATTTTCCTGGGAAATATGTTAAGGAACATCCTTTCCAGGGTAATGACTTGTATAGAAGGCAAAATAAATAACCAAAAACAAAAATACTCCTCCACACCTTGGGCTATGCTCACACGTAGCGTTTTTGATGCTTTTTTGCTTTCAACCAAGACAAATGCATTCACCAGGAAATTTCATTTTAACATTTTGCAACCTTATGTGGCCATGTGGTGTGTGACACATCATCACACACATGCATACAGTGCTGAAAAGACATGGGAACACCATGGGGAAGCATCTCTGGAAGCATCTCTGACTCCCAGGTCACTGCCTAAAAGTGTGTCCATAATAAGTGATCCTTGGCGCATGCGAACCTGTCATTGCGGACTTGCAACAATCACCGTCCACGTCCTTGTCCCACTGCAGCGTTCAGTTGTCCCTACCCCATTCCTTGGAATGCAAGTGCAAGTATGCAGGCAGCCACCCACCCACAGGCTGCAATACTATACTGCCAAATTTTTGACAGCTGCTGGCACTTGAAATGTGGCCTTTTAGGCTCGTGGAGGCGGAAGCTTTTCATAACCTCATGCTGGCGACAGCCGGGTGTCCATACTCTGTCCCCAGCCGCCCTATATTTCCCGGTATTGACTCCGCCTTCCACTAGCACGGGTCCCACAACATTACCCGTGCCCTCCCCAGTGCACTTATAGGAAGGACCGCCTAACCACAAACAAGTGGACAGGTGAATGTGGCCAGGGACGGTACGGAGCCAGTCCACAACTTTTTTTGCTGACAGTTGTATTTAGCTTGGTGAAAGGACTGGCATAGAGGGAAACCCTATCTACCCTGCGTGTCATTTCTCACAGGAAGTCCTGTAAAGCTGCTTTCACTTGAAATGTGGCCTTTTAGGCGGAAGCTTTTCACAACCACATGCCTCGTGTCCATACTCGGTCCCCAGCCGTCACTATTTCTCCCGGTGTTGTCTTCGTCTTCTACAAGCGCTGGTCCCTGAACATTACTGCTGGTACTTTTCTGTGGTAATTTGCTTGCCTCCTACCAGCCTGGAATATTTCCAGCAAACTATGGTACGACACTGTGGTATTAGCACTGCCCCCAGTACCAGTAGCGAAGCCATCTCCAATTTCCTTTTCAGGAATTTTATTTGGTAGACTGAGTGGCTGCCCAAATACATTTTCTCACAAAGGAGCTGAAGATAGAGTGGCAGTAGGTTCAAGTTTCTCCAGCCTGTTAGATATTAGAGGGTGAACGGCAGCACATTGGATCAGTGGTTAGCAGTGAAGACTTGCAGCACTGGGATCATGGGTTCAAATCCCAGCAAGGACAACATCTGCAAGGACTTTGTATGCTCTCCCGTGTTTGTGTGTGTTTTCTCCTCAGTAAAAAAGCAGCCATAGAGTGTCCAGGAACCTTTCCACACACTTTTCTAAGCCAGGACTGCTTCTTGGCTGGGTTGGACGGTCCCACCAGAGAATCCTCTGGTATGCTTTGGCTTCTACCTCAGGAGAGTTCATGATAGCGCTAACTTTGCAGCTGCTATGGGGCTCTTGAGCGGGGGAGAAAGGTTAGCCCTCAGAATCAAATCCTCTGGTGGGCACAATGTTTTTCAATCTAAAACAGCTTCTCAGTGGGAGTTGTATTTCACCACAGCCATATTCTTTAGCTCGGTGAAAGGACTAGCATAGAGGGAAACCGTATCTACCCCGGCTGTCATTTCTCCGTCACCAGGTTCCGCCCATTGTCACACACGACCATGCCTGGCTGTATGTTCAGCGGTGATAGCCACAGATCAGGCTGCTGTGTTACAGCTTTCAACAACTCTGCAGCGCTGGGCAGTTTCTCAATTAAGCATGTTAGCTTCAGCACAGCTTGTTGCCGCTTGGCCAAGGCAGTGCTGTCAGCTTGTGACGGATGTGGTCATTTCGGAGATGGAGGAAGAGGTGCATGAGCTGAACAATGTGATTACATTGTTGTTAAATTGGTGACGCTGTTTTTTATACTAAAGAAAGATCCTATTGTTTTGTTTTTTTTACGTTTTTTTTTAAGACAATTTATTCACCGGGAAATGTCATTTTAACATTTTACAACCTTATCTGGCAATGTGGTGTGTGACACATCATCAGACACATCCTGTTTTATTTATGATAGAGGGACTCTGAAAGTCATAAAGCCTATTTTTATAGGGACATCAGACGGCCCTTACTATTCTTAAAAGGCCAGCAGTCGGCCCTAGCTATTGTTAGAGAGACATCAGCCGGCTATGCTTTGTTGTTCCCATTATTAACAAGTGGGTCTAATATACTGCTATTGCGTATCCAGTGACTGCAAGGGCTGCTAAAAATTTGGACGCAACCCAATACCCCTTTGAAGAGACATAGAGGAGGGTCTCAGTAAAAAAAATGTTCTCATTATAAAGGAGCGGGTCTCCTATAGTGGTAATGCCCATGCTGTGACTGCAAGGGCTGCCAAAATTTGGGAAAAACCTCACTAAGAATTTAAAGACACATGGAGCAGGACCACAGTGATGACAAATTCCCATTAGAAAGGAGATAGTCTGCTATACAGTAATACGGTATGCAGTGAGTCCGTCTGACCAATTTTAGTAAAAACACCACTAAGAATTTAAAGACACATGGAGCAGGGCCACAGTGATGACAAATTCCCATTAGAAAGGAGATAGTCTGCTATACAGTTATAGGGTATGCAGTGAGTCCAACGGCTGACCAATTTTAGGAAAAACCCCACTAAGAATTTAAAGACACAAGGAGCAGGGCCACAGTAACAAGTACGACATGTTCCCATTAGAAAGGAGAGAGTCTGCTATACAGTTATAGGGTATGCAGTGTGTCCAACGGCTGACCAATTTTAGGAAAAACCCCACTAAGAATTTAAAGACACATGGAGCAAGGCCACAGTAACAAGGTACGACATGTTCCCATTACAAAGGAGAGGGTCTGCTATACAGTTATAGGGTATGCAGTGAGTCCAACGGCTGACCAATTTTAGGAAAAACCCCACTAAGAATTTAAAGACACACAGAGCAGGGCCACAGTAACAAGGTACGACATTTTCCCATTAGAAAGGAGAGAGTCTGCTATACAGTTATAGGGTATGCAGTGAGTCCAACGGCTGACCAATTTCAGGAAAAACCCCACTAAGAATTTAAAGACACATATAGCAGGGCCACAGTAATGACAAATTCCCATTAGAAAGGAGAGAGCCTCCTATAGTGTTGGCCTATGCAGTGAATGCAAGGGCTGCCAAAAATTTTGAGGCACTTCAATGCACCTTGGAAGAGACATGGAGGAGGGCCTCATAAAAAAATGTTCCCATTAGAAAGGAGCGGGCCTCCTATACTTGTAATGCCCATGCACTAAGTGTATGGGCTGACAAACATTTACCCCTGGGGGGGGTATACATGAACATACTGTATATAAAAAAAATTTACGGGCATCATAAAAACCCTTTAAAAAAATTATGTGGGTGTTGCATCACAGACCACGGTCACCCTGGTGATATGGTGGTGGAGGATGAGGAGAAGGAGGAGGACAAGAGCAAATAGCCAAAATCAGGAAGCGTATACCCATGAGTGGGTGTGAAAAGGTGCATGGGAATACACCTCCCAAGAAAAGACACTGGATTTGAGTTTATGTTACGCTGCTATCATTCGGTGGTGTTGAGAAGTCTGGCCCAATCCAGCTCTTGTTCATTTTTATAAGAGTCAGCCTGTCAGCATTTTCAGTTGACAGGCGGATGCGCTTATCAGTTATAATTCCACCAGCAGCACTAAAAACCCGCTCTGATAAATTGCTGGCGGCAGGGCAGGCCAGGACCTCCTACGCTTAGAGAGCCAGTTCATTCCACGTATCCAGCTTGGATACCCAATAATTATAAGGCACAGCGGAATAACGGAGGACGTTGGTATGGTCGGCAAGGTACTCCCTCACCATCTTCCCAAACTTTGTACTCCTTGTGAGAGTACCCCGTGCCTCAGGGGCTGTCCAATGGGAGGGTCTGAGAAAACTCGCCCAGAACTTTGACAGTGTTCCCCTGCCTCTGCTGGATTGAAGTTGTGTCTCTCTCGCCTGTACTCCTTGGTTGTCCAACTAAGTGTGCCCTCTGCCGCCAGCGTTTTCAGATGGGCATTTTTTTAATAGTTCCGCAACAAGGGCCTTCTGTTAGTGCCCCATTTTTGTACACCTGTCCGCCTCAGGAATAAGAGAGGAGAAAGTTCTCCTTGTAGCGTGGGTCTATAAGTGTCACCAACCAGTAATGACTGTCACCCAAAATTTTGAGAACGTGAGGGTCATGGGAAAGGCAGCGTAACATAAACTCAGCCATATGTGCCAGACTACTAACAGGCAAGACTTCCGTGTCCTCACCAAGAGGATGACTGACCATGCTCTCCTCCTCCTCCTCCTCTCTGTCCTCTGGCCATCCACGCTGAACAGAAGGTATGACAGCTGTGCAAGTAGTAGCGTCTATAGTGCATGAAACTAGCTCCTGTCCTTCCTCCTCCTCCTCCTGTTCCTCATTGTCACCCAATCCACGTTGGGATGAGATGAGGCTTGGCTGTGTGTAATCACCCTGTATGGTTCCTTGCTCCATCTCATCGTGCTCCGCCTGCAATGCATCCTCTTTGATTGTGAGCAGAGAGCATTTCAGAAGACAGAGAAGAGGGATGGTGATGCTAATTATGGCGTCATCGCCACTCACCATCTTGGTGGAGTCCTCAAAGTTTTGGAGGATGGTACATATGTATGACATCCATATCCACTCCTGAGGTCTTATGTGTAGAGTCTGAACTGAATACCGATGGCCTTGTTGATGCTGGTACTCAACAACTGCCCTCTTCTGCTCACAAATCCTTCCCAACATCTGCAGTGTAGAGTTCCTACACGTGGGGACATCACACACCAGTCTGTGAGCCGGAAGCTGCAAGCGCTGCTGAAACACTGCAAGGGCGGCGGAAGCTGTAGCTGACTTTCTAAAATAGGCACACAGGCGGCGTACTTTAACAAGCAGATCCGGCAGCTCCGGGTAGGATTTGAGAAACCGCTGAACCACGAGGTTAAGCGCATGGGCCAGGCATGGTACGTGTGTGAGCTCGCCTCCCCTCAGAGCCGCCACCAGGTTCCGGCCATTGTCACACACGACCATGCCTGGCTGTAGGTTCAGCGGTGTGAGCCCCAGATCTGCCTGCTCTTTCAGAGCTCTCCACAACTATTCAGCATTGTGCGGTTTTTCACCTAAGCATATTATCTTCAGCACAGCCTGTTGCCGCTTGGCCGAGGCAGTGCAGCAGTGTTTCCAGCTTGTGACTGATGTGGTAATTTCGGAGATGGAGGCTGAAGAGGAGGAGGAGGATGAGGTGCAGGAGCTGTAGACCATGGGGGAAACCCTGATTGACCTAGGGCCCGCAATCCTTGGCGTCGGGAGGACGTGTTCCGTCACAAGGTCTGACTGGGTCCCGGCTTCCACTATGTTAACCCAGTATGCCGTCAGTGAGATATGCCATCCCTGCCCACAAGCACTTGTCCATGTGTCCGTGGTTAGGTGGACTTTACCGGTAACTGCATTGTTGAGAGCACGGCTAATATTTTGGAACACGTGCTTGTGTAATGTGGGGACCGCACACCGGGAGAAATGGTGGCAGCTGGGGACCGAGTACCGAGGGACGGCCGCCGCCATCAGGTTGCGGAATGCTTCCGTGTCCACCAGCCTAAAAGGCAACATTTCGAGCGCAAGCAGTCGTGAAATGTGAGAATTTAGTAGTGTGGCCTGTGGGGCGTTGGCTGCATATTTGCGCTTGCGTTCCAAGGACTGGGGTATGGACAACTGAACTCTGCGCTGGGACAAGGACATGGACATGTTTCCTGATGCTTCTACTTGAGAGTGTGCAACGACAGGTGCAGGGCAGGAGGCGTCTTCGCATGCACCACGGACAGGGGATTGGCTTGCATGCACAACAGCGGAAGAAGCAATGGTGCCACCCGCAGACACTGTTCCTGGACCCTGGGGTTCGGCCCACAAAGTTGGGTGCTTTGCTGCCATGTGCCTGATCATGCTGGTGGAGGTCAGGCTGGTCGTTTTGCCACCCATGCTGATGCTGGCTTGGGAGGTGGTGCAAATGGCCTTTTTGGGGTTATCGGCAGAGTCTTTAAAAAACAACCAGACTCGGGAAGACCTAACAGCTGTACTGACAACTTCCTTCGTTTTGGTGTTACGGGGAACGGTTGCCTGCCTTCTGTCTGCGGCCACCACACTACTTCTTCCTGCCTGTTGGGGTGCTCTGCCTCCCTCCCCCTGTGTGCTGCTATTCTCGCTCTGCATGTCATCCTGCCAAGTTGGGTCAGTTACTATATCATCCACCACCTCGTCTTTCACTTCCGCACCCTGGTCCTCCTGACTTTCTGGCAATTGTGTCTCATCATTGTCCATCTCTTGTGACAGTTTCCCACTGTTGCCTTCGTGTGACCGTGGCTGCTCAAATATTTGGGCATCGCTACACGCGATCTCTTCTTGCCCCGCTTCAAGTGGATCGGGCGAGAGGCCCAAATCTATAAATGGAAAAGTGAACAGCTCTTCAGAGTGTCCAAGTGTGGGATCAGTTGTCTCTGGGTACTCGGCATGGTGGGAGGAAGGAGGATCAGGGTGAGGAATATGCCGTCCAGGCTCACGGCTACTGAGACTTGACCGTGTGGAAGACAGGGTGGTGGTGGTGGCTAATTGACTGGAAGCATTATCCGCTATCCAACCAACAACCTTTTGACACTGCTCTGGGTTCAATAGTGGTGTGCTGCGGTCCCCTAGAAATTGGGACAGGAAGGTCAGACGAGAAGATGTGGGTGTTTGTTGTGGCACAATTTCGGCTTGCCCACGGCCTTGTCCTCTGCCTCTGCATGCACCATTACCATCACGTCCAGTTCCCCGTCCCTTGCCACGTGCCTTGCCCATTTTAAATGGAGGACAGTATCTTCCACGCTCACTACATATGACGGAGTTTGGAGCAAACTTAAATGTGATCCGTGTGATAGAAAAAACAGAGTTTTAAATACCTGGCCTGTAGGTAAGTAGTTTGAACAGCAAACTGCGGTGAATTGCTTCAATGACACACTAAAGGAAATTTTTAATGGAGGCCAGAAATGGCAGTATTTTCTGACAAGGTATATGTGAGCCGTGTGACGGAGAAAACACAGATTTAAATACCTGGCCTGTAGGTACCGTATTTTTCGGACTATAAGACGCACTTTTTCTCCAAAATTTTGGAGGAAAATGGGGGGTGCGTCTTATAGTCCGAATGTTGGGGTGGTGTATATATATACGGGGTGTGGGGTGAGCGGTATCGGTGGAGGAGCGGGGCACAGGAGGCAGCAGCTACCCGCTGCAGCCTACGCTGTCCCCGCTGCTTAAGAAAATGAATATTCACCCAATGGGCATGGGGAGCAGTGGATATTCATGCTCTTTAATAGCGGCACACAGTGTAGCCGCGCTGCGGCTCCTGCTGCTGCCGGAATCGCCTGTGCCCGCTGTTAAAGGGCATGAATATTCAACCTCTCTCCACGCCCATGGGAGTGGAGAGGGGTGAATATTCATGCCCTTTAATAAGCGGGCACACGCGTTCGCCCGGCAGCAGGAGCCGCGCTGCACTCCGCTGTGTGCCGGCTATTAAGCAGCATGAAGTCACTGCTCCCCGTGCACACAGTCCCGGTGTGGGGAGCACTGACTTTCGGCAGCTGATCTCTCCTTGTGAGCCGCCCATGGCAGTGACGTCATGCGCTACTCACATGGAGAGATCAGTGCAGGCAGACAGGACGCAGCGCTGGAGGAGAGAGGAAAGGTAAGTATGAGTGTTTTTTTTTATGTGCAGCTTCATGGGGATTAGGGGGACCATGCATACTAGGATAAAGCTGAGGGGCCATGCACACCAGGACAGGGATGAGGGTGCCATGTATACCAGGATAGGGATGAGGGGTACCATGCATATCAGGACAGGGATGAGGGGTGCCATGCATAACATGATAAAGATGAGGGGACCATGCATACCAGGACAGGGATGAGGGGTGCCATGCATACCAGGACAGGGATGAGGGGTGCCATGCATACCAGGACAGGGATGAGGGGTGCCATGCATACCAGGATAGGGATGAGGGGTGCCATGCATACCAGGATTGGGGATGAGGGGTGCCATGCATACCAGGACAGGGATGAGGGGTGCCATGCATACCAGGATGGGGATTACTGTGCCATGCATACCAGGATTTGGGATGAGGGGTGCCATGCATACCAGGATAAGGATGAGGGAGCCATGCATACCAGGATTGGGGATGAGGGGTGCCATGCATACCAGGATTGGGGATAAGGGGTGCAATGCATACCAGGATGGAGGGGTGCCAGGCATACCAGGATGGGGATGGGGACCACGTATTAAAGGAAGGGGGGGCATATATACCAGGATGGGGGATATTGTCAGAATTTAGGGACATTACCCCTATACCAGTGTCAGCAGAAGACCCCCTCCCCCTTAAAAGTGCATCATGACCACATTTTTTGCTTACATTTTTTTTTTTTCCTCCTCTAAAACCTAGGTGCGTCTTATGGTCCGGTGCGTCTTATAGTCTGAAAAATACGGTAACTATTTTAAACAGAAATCTGGTGTCAATTGCTTCACTGACACACTGAAATTTTTTTTTAATGGAGGCCAGAAATGGCAGTATTTTCTGACAACGTATATGTGATCCGTGTGACGGAGAAAACACAGTTTTAAATAGATGGATTTTTAGCGCTGTAATTTGGAAAGGACCTGGCTGTATTCTGCAGTGCCAACAAGCAAATGGCGCAGATAAAACATGTTCTCTGGATTGGTTTTTAAGAAATAATGAGGATTAGGATGCAAAAAAAATTATTCCTGGCCCCTGAGACCTGGGCCTCTGTATAGAAAAATCTAACAGCAGCAGAAGGCAGAATTGGAATGGAGCCTCTTGTGCTATATGCACTGCAGTCTGCTATATACACTGCCTGCCTGCCTGTATACACTGCCTGCCTGATATCTCTGCAGATGGATTAGTCCTCAGGAGGACTGTTTGTTGAGATGGATATGTGTAATGTACGTTGTTTATCCCTACACTACCTAATACACAAGCAAATCTCTCCCTGACACAGTAGCAGCTCCCTACACTGTCTGATCCGGAGTGACTATGATGGCGGCGCCAGGTCTGATATACACCTGATGACGCTGTGCGGCCAGCCAATCACTGTAATGCCCACAACCAACATGGCTACGGCATTACAGTGCATGGCAGGCAATCCCTGCATGTTCATTGGCTCTCTAAAGAGCGCCAAACATGCAGGGAGAGGCCTCGAGTTCCCGCCTGAGCCGAGCTAGTCGAGCACCATGATGCTCGGGCGAGTACCGAGTAGTGGCGAACGCGTTCGCTCATCACTAGTTAAAAGTCAACGCTTTTCAAAGTCAAACACAACTTCCTCAGGACATAACTTAATAGGTACCATGTGTAACTTGAGCAGTTTTATATGCGGTCTTTTTGGAGAAAAAAAAACACCAAACAGGGACACATGATGTGTCAATTTCATATGTAAGTCCATGAAAAAGAGGTTGGTTGAAGTATTAAAGACAGAAAAATATTGAATATATTAATTGCATTAAAACATAATATCGTGTATTAATAAAAACAACTAAAAAATTAATTTCATACCATTAGTGTAAAAAAAAAAAAATTGTTATGAGTGTATTCATAAATGGGGTGGGAACTGGTGCTCAATTGATTTATTGGAGTATGAATGTGGTTTAACAGTGCTGAAGGCCACCCAAGAGTTTCAATGATCAGCATAGAGCTGCAAAATTGGTTCATTATGAAAGGGGGAAAAAGGGGAATGATATCCCAATGGTTTGTACTTAGTCTCTAACAATATTTGGCACAATTATTCTATATGACATTAGAAAAATAATTCTTAAAAAAGAGAATATAATGTTAATGTAGCATCGGCCGTTCTAGGCAGAGACGCCGTCCCTCTCACCTCCCCGCTCCTGGCGCGGCGTCCTCCAGCGCTGCTCTCCCCGCTGCTTCCGGCACGCGCTCCTTCCCCGGCAGTGTGCTTAGGGCGCGCGCGCGCGCGCTCCCCCTCTCTTAAAGGGACCGCGCGCGCCGTCCTAAGGAGTCCCCGGCCAATTGCCGGAGGACCTCCCATATAAAAGGCACCTCCTCCAAAATGGAGGCGCCCGAGCAATGTTGTTGCACTGTTCTACTCTGCTTCAGCCCTCAGGTCCCGTTGCCAGTTACCTGCCTGATTCCTGCCAGAGTCCTGCCAGTTTGCTGTCTGTTTCCTGCCTGATTTTCCTGCTACCTGCCTGCTAGCCTGAGGTCCGACGGTCTGCCTTACTACTCCTGTCAGTCTGTCTAAGGACCAGCTTGCCCGCTCACCTGGGAGCGCACATCAACTACCTGCCTGATTGCCTGAGGTCCGACGGTCTGCCTTACTACTCCTGTCAGTCTGTCTATGGACCAGCTTGCCCGCTCACCTGGGAGCGCACATCTGCTACCTGCCTGCTAGCCTACCTGGAGGCTCTGCCGTCACGTGCTGTGACCACCTGCCTGTCCAGTGACTCCTGCCCGCTCACCTGGGAGCGCTCATCTGCTGCCTGTCTGCTAGCCTACCTGGAGGCTCTGCCGTCACGTGCTGTGACCACCCGCCTGTCCAGAGACTTCTGCCCGCTCACCTGGGAGCGCTCATCTGCCGCCTGTCTGTTGGTCTTCCTGGAGGCTCCGCCGTCACATGCTGTGACCACCCGTTTATCCAGAGACTCTCGCCTGCTCACCTGGGAGCTCACGTCTACCATCAGCCGCCACAGATCGTACCAACCCTTTACCCAGAGACTGCCCCGGTCATTTGCCGTGACCATCTGCCCGTTCACCCAGAGACTGTCCCGGTCACTTGCCGTGACCTCCTGCCCGTTCATTCAGAGACTGTCCCGGTCACCTGCTGTGACTGCCTGCCCGTCTTCCCTGGTCGCCACCCGCTCCCTTACAAGGACCGCCCCCTTGTATAGTAGCTCAGAGGTTCCGCCTCCCAGACCCATTACAGTTAACCAGTAGGTGGGGAGAAATAATCAGTGTGTGCTTAGTGGTTTTCGAGTGTGGCTTTTCTGGTGCTCCAAATAGAGCTTGTGATCATTACCAAAGGAGAGCTTCTAGTGTGGTAGCTGAATGGCATATCTGACAAAAGGAAATGTCAGATACGCCTGATGATTAGATGAGTGAGGGGGAGAAGGTGGACTCTAAAGTAAGTTGATACACACTTCGGTTTAAATAAGATGAATAGTATAACACACAGGAACGTCGGCTGATCTCCCCAAGCCGCACCAGAGGATTCCGGTCGACAAGCGCTCCGGGTCAGAGGCAAGCAGCAGTACAAAGAAGGTTGTCAGGTAAAACAGGATGGTGGATGTGAGAAAACAAGAAGAAATGAAGGGAAAATGAGTGAGCGGCGTCATATAATAAGATGCATTAAACTAAGGAGAATGGATCAAACGCTTACAATGTGTATTGGAAAGCATTTCATGTGTGCTGAGATGTTAGTAATAGATTATGGTCACATGTTTGCGACAAACTGTACTAAGTGAAGGGCTATGTGCTAATCTTTAATCTATATTTAAAATATATACAATTATACCAAAACATTGTGTTGAATATGCAGCCAATCGAATATGAGCTTTTTGTATATATGAATTATGAAAATTAGATAATTGATTAAAAGAGAATCTGTCATTCGTTGATCCTGGAATATTATTAATCATGTTAAAATCTCGATGAATTAGTTAACTGTTAAGTCGGAATAAAAATTATTAAAGGAACACATCTGTGATTTCATTAAGACCATTAGGGGTGAAGGTGTTAAGTTTGTAGATCCAAAACATTTCTTTCCAATTTAATTGTTCAATGCAGTTTTGAATATATGGAGGAATTTGCTCTATGGGAAAGATCCGAAAATGTTTAAATTCTTTATTATGTTGAAAGGTGCAGTGACGTGATAGCCCATGTTTAAGAAAACCTTTTTGGATATTGGATTGGTTTGAGTTGAGTCTTTTGTGTAGAGGTTGGGTCATCCTACCCACATATAATTTATGACATGAGCATATGATTACATAAATAAACTAGTGGAACATGACATGGGGCTTTTAATAGGGAATATTTCTCCTGTGGGGTTGAGGGTAAATGAGTAGAGACCATGGCAAATCGTCTGGCAACACAATTTCTCACATTACATTTGTGATTCTGTTGGGACAACATGGTTCTTTAATTGATCTTTACTCTGTTCTTTAATTTTTTGGATGATAAAAAGTTTCTGAAATGCTGGATTTCTAAGCAATGATTTTCCCAGTATTGGGTTGTTCAGCAAAATGTGCCAGTGATTTTGGATGATTTCACCATTGTTTTTATGATGGTTATTAAAGGTGGTGATAAAATGAAATTCAAAATTGGCACTCTAATTATTCTCCATGTTTTTATTAATTATGGTTTCTTGGTCACTATTTTTCGTGTTGTTGATAGCACGTTCAATGAGGTGTTTAGGGGGGCATGGCCTGATCCCTGAGCTGAAAGGACGCACGTCTCACAAGCTCCTGGGAAATAGCCTTACTTCTAAGGCTTTAGGTGTAGGTGCTCATTGCCACAGAAAAATACCCCATCTGCCAAACCCAAGCCCCTCAGATCGTATTGATCGCTCCCCCGGAAGATCCAACTGCCCAGAGGCTGGAGAAATCTTTTTATTCCCTGAGGAAGGCCTGAGATCCAGAGCTGACAGGAGCTGCGGACTTTTTTCCTCCCTCCCTCTCCCTCTAGCTCCGGCCTGCTTCCAAGTCCTCATCAGACTTCCCCGATCGACTCACCTCGGGATTCAGAAGAGGGCCCGGAGCAAGGGGGCATCTGAAGCCTGACGAGGACCGGTGAGTTGGTCGAGACCAGAGACTCCCCGGTGGGTGCCAGGCGCACATGTGGAGGCTCGGCGGAGGGATCTAGACGCGGCGGCAGCTCGTCATCCAGCCTTCCTTCCCTCAGCAATTTGATGTCCAGCTCTACCCCAGATCACCGGTGAGAGGAGGGAGCTCAGCGGGCCGTGGAGTGGGAGATCTGAGTCCGGGACCGGAGAGGTGGACGTAAGTGGGGGCTGAGTGACCCAGTATAAACTTGGCGGAAGGATACTGCTGAGTACGCAGCAGCCATTTTTTTCCTTTCCCTGACACTGCAGGCTGTCTCTGCTACACCACTACCCCCTCATATCAGCCAACAAGAACAATCTGTCCCCAAAGAATACTGTTACTTGACTGAGACAACTTTGCTCCCACTTAGTCCAGTGAGTGGTTGGTATTGCAGGGGGTTCCCGCCTTGATCTGACTCTCTTTATATCCCCCTGAGCAGTGAAAGTGAATCTGTAAAACAAGTTGTTTTTTTTGTTTCTTTTTTTCCTTTTCTCTTTCTTCCTCCGTTTCCATTCTGGATTGCAATACACAGTTGATTAACATAATCAGAAAAAAAAAGGAAAAGGAAAAAAAAAAGAGAGAAGAAAATCCCTCATATATCTTTATGGTCTAAACTTCACTCAAAGGACAAGAGATACACCTAGTTGTCTTTTAATAAAACTGTTTCCAAATGTACACAAAAATTACCAAGAAAGGAGAAAGAGGAACTCTGCACACCTCATTCCCTTTAAAGATGTAACAATCTTTTTTCTCAGATCCACTGCTAACATAAGAAGATTATATCTTAACCTCCAATTAAAACCCGATAATCCAGGTCGTAGAATAATCACCTCACTGGACGCCCAAAAGGCGTTTGATAGTGTACAATTGGAATATCTGTGGACAGTTATGCAAAAATTTGGCCTCGGACCAAGGTTTATTGAATGGGTACAATTATTATATTCCCAACCTGTTGCCAGGATAAGAGTTAACGGAGCAGTATCGCCTACATTCCATTTGGATAGAGGAACCAGACAGGGGTGTCCACTGTCGCCGCTTCTTTTTGCCATGGCAATTGAACCTTTGGCTGCACTTATCAGGGAGACGAGGGAAGTCCTGGGATTCAAGTATGGAGTGCTGGATGAAAAAATTGCTGTGTATGCAGATGATATTTTGCTATTTTTGAGCGATTCAGATGACTCATTGAGCCACGCCATGCAGATAATTGAAAGGTTTGGGAAGATATCGGGGCTGAAGATTAACTGGTCCAAATCAGTATTGTTTAAAGTAGATCAAGAAGCGGATCTGACAAATGGGAAAAGGAAAGTTGATAATTTTCAGGTTAAAAAAAAAAAGAGTTTAAATACTTAGGAATACAAATATCTATACCGATATCAGATTATCTCAACATTAATTTATCGCCACTGCTTCAAAAATTGAAAACCAAAATAGATATATAGAATAAATTACATTTAACGGTGGTGGGGAGAATAAATTTATTTAAGATGATTTTGATGCCTAAGTTGTTATATATCCTGCATAATGCCCCCGTCTGGATATCTAAAAAGAGATTTAAATCCCTAAATGTAATGATTAGAGCTCTGGTATGGGGAAAGAAGCAGGCAAGAATAAAATTGGAAACTCTCCAACGACCTAAGGAGGAGGGTGGACTGGCGCTGCCGAACCCAGAGATTTATTATCTAGCAGCACAGAGTCAACACTTTAGGGGATGGTCATGTCTTGGATCTGGCGGATCTACAAAAAGAATCTTGGAATATTCCATGGGAGAAAGACAAATACTAGAGGGTTTGGAGGGAGGAGACATGAATAGAGGGGGGGGGGAGCCTACAGTGGAACTTATATATAAAATCTGGAATATGGTACAGAGAGTCAGAGGAATAAAGGGCCTAACTAAATTTACCCCTATATGGAATAATAATAACCTCCCAGAAATGCAAAAGATTGATGTCATGAGAGAATGGATAGATAAAGGAATTAAATACATGTATCAAATTATGGAGGGGAAAAGTGTCAAACCCTTCTCGCAGCTACAGAGTGAGTTTTCGCTGCCAAACTCAGAATGGTATCATTATAGACAGATTAATCATGCAATCAAGTCCCAAGGAACTAAAAAACGTATGATAGTGGAAACAGATCTAGTTTTGGAATATATTTGTCAGGAGGGAACAACTAGGGGAGTAATTTCGAACACGTATAGGGACTTGATGCATACCTATTTACTGGAGTTTCCAATAAGATCTAAAAGTAAATGGGAAGAAGAGATTGGTCTAATAAGGGACGACATTTGGGAAAACATACTGGAATACATACCTATACTCTCAATGAGCGAACCTGCAAGATTGTCTCATATTTATGGAATCCACAGAGTCTATAGATCTCTGCTAATTATGCATAAAATGGGACTAAGGGGCGACTCAAAATGCCCAAGATGTGGGGGAGGGGAGACGGGCATATTCCACATGATGCGGGAATGACCTAGACTATTAAGGTTTTGGTCTGGGGTCCTTGCTGCAATTGATGAAACGTATAGTTGCGAAGTCCCAGGAGACCCTATAACATGCTTGCTGGGTTATGTAGAAGAAATATTAGCTGACAAAAATATAAAAATAGCTATTGCTAGAATACTTTATTGTGCTAGGAAAGATATAGTGAGAAACTGGATTGGGGCTGATCCTCCCTCCGAGGAAGAATTTTTTAGACAAATAGAATTCACCATACAAATGGAAAGAAGAATATATGGGAAAAGAGGAAAGCAAAAAACATTTGAAAAAGTATGGGAACCTTGGATACAATACAAAGGAATCTAAGAATACAGAGTCCAAACATGAATAAGGAAGTATAAACGGACATTTCAGGAATACACCTTCGGGTTTTGTCTTTTTTATCATAACGGTCTAATAGGAGAGTTCTTTAGTGGCATGGGACTTCATTATATTTCACTTTACCTTTCAATATAATACAACATAAGGGAAGGGTTGCTGTCGGAAAAGGGTGTGGGGGGGGAGGGATTATAAAGGGGTTTGTGTTTCCCATTTACATTACCTTTTTGTTTAAAAAATGCGATGCTTTTGAAATTATTGTATATTTGAAATATGTTCAATAAAAACCTATTTGATTTAAAAAAAGGATGATGTTGCTTTATTATTTTTCTTTTATTGCAGGAGATCGTTGGCTTCAGCTGGAATGGGCGTGATGGTAAGTATGGTTTAATTTAGAACATTAAAAAATTAAGTGTTTATTTCAATTAAAGGACTTTTTTTCTGGGTGTTGTGTTTTTTTTAAATACTTTACTAGAAATTCAAGGCGGTCATGTCTAATATTGGCGTGACCCCATGAATTTCGGGCTTAGGGCCAGCTGATAATACCAAGCTGGCCCTAACCCCTTTATTACCCAGTGAGCCACCGCACCAGGGCCCTGGATGAGTTGGGTACAGGGCCAGAAGATGGCGCTTCTATGAACGCGCCATTTTCTGGGGTGGCTGCGGACTGCAATTTGCAGCGGGGGGGGCAGAAAGCTTGGGCCTCCCTGCGCTGCAGATTCCAGCCCCCAGCTGCTTAGTTCTACCTGGCTGGACACAAAAATAGGGCGAAGCCCCACGTATTTTTTTTTTTTTTTTTTTAAATTATTTCATGAAATAATTATAAAAAAAGGGCTTCCCTATATTGTTGTGTCCGGCCAGGTAAAAATAGGCAGCTGGTGGTTGGGGGCAGCCCGTTCCTACCTGCTGCATACAAAAATAGGGCGAAGCCCCACGTCAATTTCATGAAATAATAAAAAAAAAAAATTGACGTGGGGCTTCGCCCTATTTTTGTGTCCAGCCAGGTACAGCAGGCAGGAACGGGCTGCCCCCAACCACCAGCTGCCTATGGATGCGCCATTTCTGGGGCGGCTGACGGCTGGTGTTTCTAGCCTGGGAGGGGGCCAATATTCATGGCACCCTTCCTGGGCTATTAATATCAGCCCCCAGCTGTCTGCCTAGCCTTTGTTAGCTATTAAAATAGGGGGGACCCCACGTCATTTTTTTGGGGGTCCCCCATTTTAATAGCTAGTAAAGGCTAGGTATTCAGCTGGGGGCTGATATTAGTAGCCTGGGAAGCTCCGTGTGTATTACCCCCTTCCCAGGCTTCAAACATCTGCCCCAACCGTCTGCTTAACCTCCACTAGAGACTTTATTTTAACACTAAATGACAAGTACAGTAATCAACACTATCACTGTACTTCTTATATATGTGACTGACATGTTTCTATCTATCTAATCTATGTGTGATGCTCTATTCTTTCTGTTCTAAATTGTCGGGTACCGATGCTGAATTGCCGGCCGGCTTTTTTAAAGAGAGTGTCTTCTGAGCAGTTTGTCAGCTTTTGGACACCTTTGAAGGTGTTTTCTATGTATGTTTATTTGCCTGCCATTGGTTTTAACGGTGCTCGACAGTGTTCGACGAACAGTTCCACAAACATCCCGGTGTTCGACGAACCGAACCCGAACACTAGGGGGGTGGCTCAACACTAATTAATACATAGGAATCTAGGTGTCTGATATTTCCTATGTAACATAGGATACCGGACTGCTGCTGAATGTCCAAGACGTAAAATGGATGATGCGGGCCTATTACATACGCTATGGGAATGCCGGGAGTTAGGTAAATACTGGAAAGGAGTTCTGTTTATTATACAGAGGGTATATAAAATAGATATTCAACCAGACCCAAAAAATGCCTATTAGGTATATTAGAGGATGATATGAAATTTGACCCAATTTCAAAAGGGATTTCACATATTTTATTTCAAGCTAGGAAACATATTGCATCCAAATGGATTAACCCCTCACCTCCAGAAATGAGTGAACTCAAAAATAGGATAAATAATATTATCAGATTAGAAAAAGTGTTATGTAAAAATTAAATTCAATGAATACATTTGAGAAAATATGGGGCTTTTGGTTGGATACACCTGGAATGCCATCAAGGGGGTTATTGTTGGAGAGACAATGACTTATGGGGGAAGGTGGTATTGGCGAGGTCTAATGTTTCATTGTAATGTGTATTGGAATTCCTTAACATGTGACATTGGTAATATAGCACACCTATATGTGTATAGGATTATAATGTTTATTACAATATTATGGTTATATAAGAAATTTCAAGAATGTGGAATGTTAATTGTAAGATATAGTAACTGCAAGTTATCAGATGGTAATGGGCAAGCTGAAAGGATATACAGGAGAGATGCATGTATGTCATCCTTATGGTATGTTATTTTATTATTGTATGTACTGGTTTCTTGATTTGTCAAAAAGAAACCAATGAAAAAAATCTCAAATTTATTGAATTGAAAAAAAAAAGAATAGGAAAAAGGCTTCTACTCTGTGTGGGTTCTCTGGTGCTTAACCAAAGTTGATTTATAGTTAAAACGTTTCCCACATTCTGAACATGAAAAAGGCTTCTCCCCTGTGTGAGTTCTGTGATGGTTGATAAGATTTGATTGCTGTATAAAACATTTCCCACATTCTGAACATGAAAAAGGCTTCTCCCCTGTGTGAGTTCTCTGGTGTTTAACAAGATGTGATTTATGGTTAAAACATTTCCCACATTCTGAACATGAAAAAGGCTTCTCCCCTGTGTGAATTCTCTGGTGATTAATCAAACCTGATCTCTGGTTAAAACATTTCCCACATTCTGAGCATGAAAAAGGCTTATCCCCTGTGTGACTTCTCTGGTGTAGGATAAGATGCGATTTCTGTTTAAAACATTTCCCACATTCTGAACATGAAAAAGGCTTCTCCCCTGTGTGAGTTCTCTGGTGTTTAACAAGATGTGATTTCTGGTTAAAACATTTCCCACATTCTGAACATGAAAAAGGCTTCACCCCTGTGTGAATTCTCTGGTGATTAATCAAATCTGATCTCTGGTTAAAACATTTCCCACATTCTGAACAGGAAAAAGGCTTCTCCCCTGTGTGGGTTCTCTGGTGGTTATTAAGATGTGCTTTCTGGTTGAAACATAACCCACATTCTGAACATGAAAAAGGCTTCTCTCCTGTGTGGGTTCTCTGGTGGATATTAAGACGTGCTTTCCGGTTGAAACATTTCCCACATTCTGAACATGAAAAAGGCTTCTCCCCTGTGTGAGTTCTCTGGTGTATATTAAAATCTGATTTCTGGTTAAAACATCTCCCACATATGGAACAAGAAAATCTATTGTCCGCTGTGTGTAATTTTTGATGTTTAAGAATAGACTTTGAGAGGGTAAAAATATTTCCATATTCTGAACCTGAAAATGTCTTCTTTGCTTTAGGAGCAGTTCGTTTTTTAATGCTTATTTTGTGACTTTGATTTTCCTTAGTAGTTGGTAATGAATCAGAAGATAGGACCTGTTTCATAGGATCAGATGACAGATCTTTGCTGTGAAGGGATGATGGTATATCTGGAGTAATGGCATTCACTTCAATTGTATCCTGTGGGATCTCAAGATCATCAGATTTAAAAATCTCCTGTCCCTCTGATCTTCTGGCACAATCATCTGCCAAGAAAAAAAAACAATTATTAATTTTGAATAAAATATCCTTGAAATTTGTATTTTTGAACATTTCTACTTAAAATGTCTAAACAAACAGATCACTGGGCTACATGCTAATCCAGGGAAATGAAGAAATATATGCTCAAGTTTAAAAATCTATTTTATGAGACACAAATCTAAAAAATAGAGGATTAAAAATATTTTAAATATTCCTCTATTTTTTAGATTTGTGTTTGTTTAGATTGATTAAGAAGTGGTATGCAATCTTTATTTATTTTTCTATGGGATTCTTGTGTTAATTGTGCTTAAAATGTCTGTAGAAATGGGAAGTTATTGACAGAATGACAGTTCACAGTCTAATAGAAAACCTCATAGGATTAACCAGTAGAGCGTGGTGTCCAACTGTTCATTCTGCCTCCAAAATATGGAATAAGAAGCCATCAAACAATGTTATGTAGGCAAAAATGATACAAATAAAAACTTCTACTCATCCCACAAAAAACAAGCCCCCACTCAGGTCCATCATCTGTCAATGGAAAAACAGAGGTTCCCACATTATTAGTGGCTCAAAGGCTCTTGATAATCAGCATGGCTTCCATAAACCAATCCAGCAATATCTGCTTTTCCGAAGTCAAATCTCCCCCTCGCTTCTGAGCCTTGCAGTGCGTCCAAAACACATTTAGCATCTATGTATTTGGCATTACTATAGTGAGAAGAGCCCACTTAATTTAAGGTGTGTGTCTCCTGGAGCACAATCTGGGCACTATGTGTTGGATAATAAAATGGCCAATCTGTAATTTTTACTCTCCAACATCCAGGACTAATTTTCGGAAAGTGCCTGTGTAGTCAAAATAGTCACTACTCCTATAGATTAATTCACTGAGAGTTGTAATTTCCAAAATGAAGTCACTTTATGGGGAATTCTACTGCCCTGGTTTTCTGACATTTTGTCATATTACGGCTTCTGCAAATGGTTTGTCCCATCTCCTCTGGGATCTGATCCTGTGAATCTGTTTCTGTCACCAGGAGATGCCTTATTCATTCTGCAGGCAGCGCTGGTAATGGGAGTAATTAAAGTATGGGGCTCGGGGGCTCTTGGCAATCTAAACTATAGTAAGGGACAATATTTTCTGTCAGATTAGTTTCAAGAAGAAATATTAGACATTCAAAGAGAACTTTTTATAATACTGCAGAGATGAGGTGTCTTAAATTTAGATCTCGGGCATTTGGAAGAGGTAATGGAGACCTTTTTGAAAGACTACCAGGGAGTTACAGAGTCACATAAGTGAGGCCAGCCGATCCCACCACAATGAAACTATCATAGAGAATGAACCTGTAAAAAAAAAGAAAGAATATAAAAACATGTAACATCCCCAACAACAACGTATGTATGAAGGGAGAAATCCAACACTAAACTGGAGTCACACTCATTTATGGTGGACCATTGGAGCTACTATGAATCCTGACCAGAAGAGTAGAGAAAGTATTAGCGCCCCCATTTCAGGAGAGATTGTGCAGTAATCTGAATTTCTTAGGATGAAAACATAATGGAATTTATGACGTGGAGTGAATCCATGAAACCAGGGCTGGAGCCAACACATCTCCTGCAGGCGTGAATAAATGTATATTACAGCCATCAGCCACGCACAGCTTAGAGATATATCATGGCACAGGTGTAATGTTTTCTGTATAGTTTATCACAATCCTGTTTGAAGTTAGTCGGTTTTAAAATAAATTGAACAGTCAGGATAAAGGGAAACTCTGCTGTTATTGTACAGAAATTCACACTTGGCCCTCACTGCAAATTTAATGTCGATCATAAAAGTGAAGTTTGGCCAGAAAGACTGGACCTGGTCTTGTAGGGACCATATGAGCACATTCAGCAGCACAGAAGGGAGAGAAGGTAGATTCATCCATTAAGATATCAGGGTTCTAGGAAGCCAACAGCATCATTACCCTCCGCTTTCTCTTACAGGCCCATCATAATATTTTTCTTCAAGTGATTTTCTAACTTGTCAGCACATTCTACTTAAGCTGTCATTTGGCTTTGTAGTTTACAGATCTGGGCAAGTAACGGTCAGCATCATCTAATCTCAGGGGGTAGGTGGATCCTCCGGGTTGTAAATTCTATAGAAAAGGGCTTTCATAATTTCCCAAAGTAATCTGAACATTTTCAGATGGAGGAGAATGTTGTGGTCTAGAGGCAAAATGGTGCTCACAAAATTGTGATACAGCCGGACTACACCACTGATAAAGCAGCCACAGCCGGTGACTGAGAAGAATCTGTGACTTCTGTGCATTTAGTGGTTACTACTCACCTGGGTAGTCATATGTAGGAATCTCCTCTTTACACCGCTCATCACCCCTCACATATGTCTCTGTAATATTACTATTGGTCAGATCTTCACCCTGAAACAAATATTATAAAAGTCAAAGACAGATGGAGAAGTCACATCTATGATCAGCTCTAATCCTGCCATCTCCACCGTTCTCATTACACAAATATAAAACATAATAATGGTGGATAAAACAAGACTGAATACAAAACCGTCACAGCCGTCTACACATCATAGGGGAGATCTCATGACACCTTCTCTTCATCTACCTGATGATCCTGAGGAACATTGGGATCTTCTTGTTTACAGTCCTGTGGAAGAAGAGGACGGAGACATCTCTCTGGTGTTGTCTTCTTACTGGATAGATCTGGAGGAAACACATACAGGGTCTGAATTCATTCTTTACATATAGACAATTATAGGCCATGTGTATTTAGTCCTGTCTATTACCTGGTGATGTGAGGGGCTGGGGAACCTCCATCATGAAGTCCCTGTACAGATCTTTGTGTCCTTCTAAATACTCCCACTCCTCCATGGAAAAATAGACGGCGACATCCTGACACCTTATAGGAACCTGACACATACAATGATACCATCATCCCCTCGATCCCTCCATAGCGTTACTGTATAATGTCCCAGCATTCCCAGCAGTGTCACCTCTCCAGTCAGCAGCTCAATCATCTTGTAGGTGAGTTCTAGGATCTTCTGGTCATTGATGTCCTCATGTATCAGGGGGTGAGGTGGAGGCCCCGTGATTAATCTCTGGTTATGGAGAGACACATTAATAAATCTCACTACAGACATTTCCAGAGTCCTCACCTCTCCAGTTCTGTCCATCTGTTATTCCCATAGATAAGAATGATGTAATGTGACGTCATCAGAATCTCTCACCTCTCCAGTAAGCCGGAAGAGGATCTCTAGGGTGAGGTGTAATATCCTCTCCGCCATCTTGTCTCTATCCATATCCATCTTTGATGAGTAAATCAGGAAAATGTTCATATATAGAAGATCTTCACTGAGAGGATCCGATATTGTAGAGACCTGAATGAGAAGAAGATAAGTTGATGGAACATCATAAAAATCCTGTGTAATAATACATCTATTGGAGATAATGAGAGGAAACATATAAGGAGATTTATTATTTCACATCATTTAGTTTTTTACTTTACATCTAGTAATAAAACCTTTATATTTTAGGCCACAGACAACAAGCAGTTTCTTCCTCGGAGTAGGCAGCTGAAGGCTAAGTGCCCACGTTGCGGAACTGAAGCATATTTTTTACGCTTCTCCCAGGCGGGAAAATCGCATGCGGATTTTACATGCGGTTTTCCCGCCAGGTAGAAGCGTTTGTGAGGCGTCTTTGCAGTGTCTTTGCATGCATTTCCGCATGCGGGTTATCAAGCACTTCTCCAAGTGATTTAAGCATCACTTGGAAAAGTGCTTGACAACTTGTTCACACTATATAAATCCATGCAACCGGCATGGATTTATATAGTGTGACCAAGTAATAGTTAAAAAAAAAAGAATCAGAATGGTAAAAAATAAAAAAAATAAAGTTTATACTCACTTTCCGATGCATTCTCTGCCCCGTCCGGAGTCTTGAGCGGCTCATGCTGTTGTGTGCAGGACCTGCGGTGACGTCATTGAGTCATGTGATGGGTCACATGACTCAATGACGTGGCAGGTCCTTCACACAACAGCGCGACGGCGGGAAAACACCGGGAAGACATCAGAAGATAAGTATAAACTTTATTTTTTCTTTTTTTTACAGGTTCTTTGGTACCCAGGTCTGGATGAGAGTCTCCTCTCATCCAGACTTGGGTACCATCCGCACATTGATTCCGCTGCGCTTCCGCAAAATTAACGAACATGCTGCGGATTTTTGACCGCAGCATATACGCTGCGGAAAAATCCGCAGCATGGGCATTGACATTGCGGAATGCCATTGGGGACCATGGGGTGCGGATATACATGCGTTTTACAAGCGGTTACGCTGCGGAAATTCCGCAGCATATACGCCTGTAATACGCAACGTGGGCACGCAGCCGAATACGTTTCTCATAGACTCATCTTCCATAAAGCTAATTCTCGTCGCATTTTCTGACACTGGAATGGAGAATAACCTCGGCATTCAATGGTTCAATTTTTTTAATGCAGTCCAAAAACAAAAGTTAGCGTTTAGGTCGATCTGACCTTCATCAGTAACTGTTGGAAATAGCACAAAGAACAAAACAATAAATAGAAGAATAATAATAAATAATAAAATTAAAAAAGCATATACAAATGGATCATTGCGCAATAACATGATAATATCTCTTGCTTAACCTGAACAATAAACATGCTGTCAAACAGTGTATAATATTTCATCAAACCTCATTAATACGGATACAACATCATAGTATAGAGCAAGTATATATAAAAATTGAAGCGAGCTGACACCTACTAGACTGCTGGATGGTATTCAAAGGTAGGAATTCAAAAGTGTGGAGATATAGTGACACTGGTTGCTTGGGTCTGCAGAAAAGAGCAGAAAGTGGCAGACTCAGAGTTATCAGCTGAGAGGGACTGTGGAGGCAGAGATAGACAGAATAGAGCTGGATGTAGCATACCTGTGACCCCTAGTTCCTGGTTATAAGTTGGTACTGCACGTAGTGGCTTAGAGGAACGCGGTGTCCACCGCTAGTTCCTGGTACTGTGCGCGTTTTCAGGGGCAGGATGGTTTCTAAAGGTGGGGGGCGGGAATAGTGAGGGCGGCTGACCAATCGCGGCCAATCCCGCAGTGCTGTGTAGTGTGAACTCCGGAAGTGCACGTGTGACGTCACCGGAAGTGACACGCTGCTCCCAGGAAGCTGTGCGTTCCACAGGCCGGTGTAAACGCGTTCCAGTGAGCTGGAAGTTTGAGTGCCAGGGAGAGAGAACGTGCGTTACACCAATATAGAGCCCCCAATGGGCATGAGCCAGAGCCTTTGTTGGAGTTGAGAAGGATCCAGGAGAGGGGCCAAGAGTGTCCAGAGAGGAATAATCTGCAATAAAGGAGACAATATTTGAGTAGGATATGGAGATCAAAACATGTATATTATTGACCTATTCAAATTGAAGACCACATTTAAAAACGTAAAATACATTTCAACATGGGGTCACATAAGATCCCTGGGTGACAAGTTTCTCTATACCAATTGTTCATTGAGAACCAAACTCCAAACATAAAAAAACCTTATATAAAAAGCCAGTAGGTCACAGTCCCTATTAAGGTCTTTCGGCTCTAAGGACTGTAATTCATGAATCCAGAAGGCTTCTCTACGTTTGAGAAGGCTCACTTGGTCGCCCCCTCCGACGTGGTGTCAAAACTTGTTCCAATACCTGGTATTTGAATTGAGAAATACTATGTCCTGCCGTGATAAAGTGTTGGGGAATGGGTAACATTAGGTTTTTGCACAGAATTGTGGACTTGTGCTTTGAATCCATTTTGGGATTCTGGAAGAACCGTTGTTTAGGACATTGGTGCGCTGTGCCCAAATCGGTACATACCAGAGAGTCTCTAATATTGGTTGCGCTCTTAAAACACGGTAGGAAGGGGGTTGTTGGAACGCAGGGATCGTGGGATAGCTGGTTTGTAAGATGTTCTAGTGTTTCCTAATGGTTTTATGTAAGATGTAGGCGAAGGGGTGGAACGTGTGAACGAAGGGGATTCTGTCCTTAGTGTTTGGACGATCAGTTCTGGAATTCAACGCCTGGGGATGCAAGAAGCTAGGTGGATAGCCTCGTTCAATGAATTTGGTCATCATTTCTTGTAACCTCTGATTGCGGATAGTGTCACTGGACACTATCTGTTTGACCCTCTGAAATTGTGATGTAGGTATAGATTTCTTCAACGACCTTGGATGATTGTTAGAAAAGTGTAATAGGCCATTGCGATCGGTGGGCTTGGAATAGAGGTCAGTTGTTAGGTGGCCCTGTGTATCCTTGATCCTTGGAAACTAACACTGCTTGAATCATATGTCATGGTGAAGCTCAAATCTGGCTATGCGGAGTTAAGTGTGGAGAAAAACCTCTAAGGATTCTAAGGGACCCTCTCATATGCAAAAGATGTCATCTATGAAACGTTCCCAGAGAATGGAATGTTCTTGAAAAAGCGGATTAGAGTAGACCACCTGATTCTCGAAAGATGACATGAAGCAATTTGCATATGGGGGGGCCACATTGGTACCCATCACGGTGCTTTTCACCGAAAAGCCTTAATAGGGACTATGACCTACTGCCTTTCTATAAGGTTTTTTTATATTTGGAGTTTGGTTCTCATTGGACAATTGGTATAAAGAAACTTGTCACCCAGGGATCTTATGTGACCCTATGTTGAAATGTATTTTACGCTTGGAAATGTGGTCTTCAATTTGAATAGGTCAATAATATACATGTTTTGATCTCCATATCCTACTCATATATTGTCTCCTTTATTGAAGATTATTCCTCTCTGGCACATTCTTGTCCCCTCTCCTGGATCCTTCACCACTCCATCAAAGGCTCTGGCTCATGCCCATGGGGTCTTATGCTCTATACTGGTGGAACGCACGTTCTCTCTCCCTCAAACTTCCGGCTCACTGAAACGCATTTACACTGGCCTGTTGAACGCACAGCTTCCTGGGAGCAGCGAGTCACTTCCGGTGACGTCACACGTGCACTTCCGGAGTTCACACTACACAGCCCTGTGGGATTGCCGGCGATTGGTCAGCCGCCCTCACTATTCCCGCCCCCCGCCTTTAGATACCATCCTGCCCCTAACAACGCACACAGCACCACCAGGAACTAGCGGTGGACACCGCATTCCTCTAAGCCACTACGTGCAGCACCGCTTTACAGTGGGTATGGAAAGTATTCAGACCCCTTTAAATTGTTCACTCTGTTTCATTGCAGCCATTTGGTAAATTCTAAAAAGTTCATTTTTTTCTCATTAATGTACACTTTGCACCCCTTCTTGACTGAAAAAAACAAATGTAGATTTTTTTTTAAATTTATTAAAGAAAAACTGAAATATCACATGGTCATAAGTATTCAGACCCTTTGCACAGACAATCATATTTAAGTCACATGCTGTCCATTTCCTTGTGATCCTCCTTGAGATGGTTCTACTCCTTCATTGGAGTCCAACTGTGTTTAATTGAACTGATAGGACTTGATTTGGAAAGGCACACACCTGTCTATATAAGACCTCACAGATCACAGTGCATGTCAGACCAAATGAGAATCATGAGCTCAAAGGAACTGTCCAAGGAGCTCAGAGACAGAATTGTGGCAAGGCACAGATCCGGCCAAGGTTACAAAAGAATTTCTGCATTACTCAAGGTTTACAGTGGCCTCCATAATCATTAAATGGAAGAAGTTTGGGACCATCAGAAGTCTTCCTAGACCTGGCCGTTCAGCCAAACTGAGCAATCGCTGGAGAAGAGCCTTGGTGAGAGAGGTAAAGAATAACCCCAAAATCACTGTGGCTGAGCTCCAGAGATGCAGTAGGGAGATGGGAGAAATTTCCACAAAGTCAACTATCACTGCAGCTCTCCACCAGTCGGGCCTTTATGGCAGAGTGGCCCAACGGAAGCCTCTCCTCAGTGCAAGACATATGAAAGCCCGCATAGAGTTTGCTCTAAAACACATGAAGTTCTCCCAGACTATGAGAAATAAGATACTCTGGTCTGATGAGATGAAGATAGAACTTTCTGGTGATAATTCTAAGCGGTATGTGTGGAGAAAACTAGGCACTGCTCATCACCTACCCAATACAATCCCAACAGTGAAACATGGTGGTGGCAGCATCATGCTATGGGGGTGTTTATCAGCTGCAGGGACAGGACGACTGGTTGCAATTGAAAGAAACATGAATGCGGCCAAGTACAGAGATATCCTGGATGAAAACCTCTTCCAGAGTGCTCTGGACCTCAGACTTGGCCGAAGGTTCACCTTCCAACAAGACAATGACCCTAAGCACACAGCTAAAATAACAAAGGAGTGGCTTCATAACAACTCTATGACCATTCTTGACTGGCCCAGCCAGAGCCCTGACCTAAACCCAATTGAGCATCTCTGGAGAGACCTGAAAATGGCTGTCCACCCATGTTCACCATCCAACCTGACGGAACTGGAGAGGATCTGCAAGGAAGAATTGCAGAGGATCCCCAAATCCAGGTGTCAAAAACTTGTTGCATCAATCCCAAGAAGACTCATGGCTGTACTAGCTCAAAAGGGTGCTTCTACTCAATACTGAGCAAAGGGTCTGAATACTTATGACCATGTGATATTTCAGTTTTTCTTTAATAAATTTGCAAAGCGTTCTACATTTCTGTTTTTTTTCAGTCAAGATGGGGTGCAGAGTGTACTTTAATGAGAAAAAAAAAATTAACTTTTTAGAATTTATTAAATGGTTGCAATGAAACAAAGGGTGAGAAAAATTTAAAGGGGTCTGAATACTTTCCGTACTCACTGTATATAGAATGGAGTCTGTCTACAATAATGTACTGCGCTTGCGCTACTTCTCATGAGCTAGAGGTCCGATAATGTCCATCCCCTAGTGTGCATGTCCGGAAGTGACGCGCTTTACACTGAAAAGCCAGATAAACTGATTCCTACCGTGCCAGTAGTACCCGGGACTGCGTATGCCCGTAGTTGTGTTACACGCCGGAGCACATCTAGGATCATTCTGAGACTGTGAATGTCCATAAGTATGAGTTGCACGCTGAAGCGCATAATGAATTTGGATTGCATTCCAATATAGAAAAGTCCTGTCTCTGAGATTAGCTTCATGGGAGATTATACACAAGTATTGCACATCCTCCCATCATGCAATAGTCATGTAGATCTACTTTGTCACTACAAAAAATATGGGATGATGGCCCACAGTATATTCCTAAATGGTCAAATTTGACCCCTATTGCATAATTAGAGATAAACAAGGATCACCACACTTGTTAGTTACTACACTGCATGCAGAATTATTAGGCAAGTTGTATTTTCGAGGATTATTTTTATTATTGATCAACAACTATGTTCTCAATCAACCCAAAAGACTTATAAATATCCAAGCTTAATATTTTTGGAAGTTGGAGTGTTTTTTTTTTAGATTTGGCTATCTTAGGAGGATATTTGTTTGTGCAGTTAACTATTACTGTGCAGAATTATTAGGCAACTTAATAAAAACCAAATATAATCCCATCTCACTTGTTTATTTTCACCAGGGAAACCAATATCAGTGCACAAAATTTAGAAATAAACATTTCTGACATGCAAAAACAAAACCCCCAAAAATTAGTGATCAATATAGCCACCTTTCTTTATGATGACACTCAACAGCCTTCCATCCATAGATTCTGTCAGTTGCTTGATCTGTTTTCAATCAACATTGCGTGCAGCAGCCACCACAGCCTCCCAGACACTGTTCCGAGAGGTGTACTGTTTTCCCTCCCTGTAGATCTCACATTTTATGATGGACCACAGGTTCTCTATGGGGTTCAGATCAGGTGAACAAGGGGGCCATGTCATTATTTTTTCTTCTTTTAGACCTTTACTGGCCAGCCACGCTGTGGAGTAGTTGGATGCATGTGATGGAGCATTGTCCAGCATGAAAATCATGTTTTTCTTGAACGATACCGACTTCTTCCTGTACCACTGCTTGAAGAAGTTGTCTTCCAGAAACTGGCAGTAGGTCTGGGAGTTGAGCTTCACTCCATCCTCAACCTGAAAAGGTCCCACAAGTTCATCTTTGATGATACCAGCCCATACCATTACCCCACCTACACCTTGCTGGGGTCTGAGTCGGAGTGGAGCTCTCTGCCCTTTACTGATCCAGCCTCTGGCCCATCCATTTGGCCCATCAAGAGTCACTCTCATTTCATCAGTTCATAAAACCTTTGAAAAATCAGTCTTAAGATATTTCTTGGCCCATTCTTGACGTTTTATCTTATGTTTCTTGTTCAAAGGTGGTCGTTTTTCAGCCTTCCTTACCTTGGCCATGTCCCTTAGTATCGAATACCTTGAGCTTTTCGATACTCCAGTAACGTTGCAGCTCTGAAATATGGCAAAACTGGTGGCGAATGGCATCTTGGCAGCTTCACGCTTGATTTTCCTCAATTCATGGGCAGTTATTTTGCGCCTTTCTTGGCCAACACGCTTCTTGGGACCCTGTTGGCTATTTGCCATGAAACGCTTGATTGTTCGTTGATCACGCTTCAAAAGTTTGGAAATTTCAAGACTGCTGCATCCCTCTGCAAGACATCTCACAATTTTGGACTTTTCAGAGCCCGTCAAATCTCTCTTCTGACCCATTTTGCCAAAAGAAAGGAAGTTGCCTAATAATTAAGCACACCTTATATAGGGTGTTGATGTCATTAGTCAACACCCCTCCTCATTACAGAGATGCACATCACCAGATTTACTTAATTGGTAGTTGTCTCTCAAGCCTATGCAGCTTGGAGTAGGACAACATGTATAAAAAGTATCATGTGATCAAAATACTCATTTGCCTAATAATTCTGCACACAGTGTAAATAGTATATATGGGATATAACTGATAAGAAATAATTCTGATATAGAAGCTCAGATCTCTTCATGAAGTAAAACAATATGTGAACCCTATTTACAGGGAACAATGAATGAACAATGAGAGTAGCAATGAATAGAGTATAAAATCCAAAAATGTAACCCAAAATGGGGTTGTATTCACACAAACAAGCATAGGAAATTTGCTCATTCAGTCCCTTAGGGTCTAGTGAATCCAATCTGGAAATCCACTCACTTTCCTTTTTGAGGATACATCTATTGTGATCACCTCCTCTCACATTGGGTTTAACCACCTCAATAATACAAAAGGAGATGTCTCCGGCTTCACCTCGATGTACACTGTTCATGTGCCTCGCTAATGGGGTGTCGTGACCATGGCATATATCGCCCAGATGCTACCCCACCTTACTCCTAGATTCCCTCTTGACCTTGCCTACATAATCTAGGGGCAGGTGCATGTGGCCATATATACAAGTCCCGAGGTTTTACAGTTGGAATAATCCCTCTGAACAATGGTTTTACCAGTGGAGGAACAAGATTTATATGTCTCATCCAATTACAGAAAAAACATTCTCCACATCTGAAGAAACCAAAGATTCTTCTATCTAGCCATGTCCCCTTGGTTTTTTATAGACACTATGCACTAAATGGTCCCTAATTGACTGACCAATTCTGAAAGTTATTGTGGGAGTAGATCCCACAGCACCCTCAGGTCCGGGTCGGCCACAAGTACATCCTAGTGTTTTCGGAGGATATTAAAGATACGGTTACTCAGTTCCTATTACCAGTGTTATCCCATCTTTTTCTTGGTCTCTTGGTTAGGTATGGAGGAATGTTTGTCTCTCCTGTTTTTCTGTAAACGATCGTGCGGAATCCAAAATGTACTGTGGGTACCTTTTTCCATGAATCTGGTGTTCATGTCTATTGTCTGTATATTAAAATCTGTGACATTAGAACAGTTCCTTCTCAACTGTAAAAATTGGCCATTGGGTATTGCCTTTTTCAGTGGGATGGGGTGGTGGCTATCCCACTTCAATAGTTTATTAGTGCTTGTAGGTTTATGGTAGTTGAGTGTCCCTAGGGTCCCATCCCGTTATTTCTAGATTAGTACATCCAAGAAAGGCAACTGGTAATAATTAAACTCAGATGTAAATCTAAGGCCATCGCTATTGATGTAGAGCTCCCTGAAAAATTAAAAAAAAATTGTTCACTCGTCCCCGACCAGATGATAAAAATGTGGTCAATATATCTATACTGTACCCAAATATATGGATGTCACCACTTATGATCATCCCTGAATATTGTGGTTTCCTCCCACCAGCCCAGGAAGAGGTTATCATACGAGGGGACACAGGGGCTCCACATCGCACTACCCCTGAGCTGGTGGAAGTATTTCCTGTCAAAAAGAAAGAAGTTATGAGTAAGGCTATGTGCCCACGATGCAGAAATGAAGCAGAAAATTTCTGCAGCATTTCTGCATCTCCCTGGCAGAAAAAACGCATGCAGATTGTGCATGCGTTTTTCCTGCAGAATACATGCGGATTCACATGCGTTAACGCATGTGTTTCCGCATGCGGACTGACAAGCACTTTCCAGGCGATAGCATCACTGGGAAAGTGCTTGACAACTAGGTCACACTGTATAAATCCATGCAAAAGGCATGGATTTATATAGTGTGACCGTAAAAATAAAAAAAATAAAGCTATACTCACCCCCGATGCCCCGGCGTGTGCTGTCACGCTCGTCCTGGCTTCTTCCAGGTTGCCGGCACATCGCGAGACAGCCTGCGGTCACATGACCGTGACGTCATCTCAGGTCCTGGAAGGAGAAGCGCTGCCGGCAAGCAGAGAGAAGCCGCCGGACAGGTGAATATAAACTTTATTTTTTATTTTATTCTTTTTTTACAGGTACAATGGTACCCAGGTCTGGATGAGAGTCTTCTCTCCTCCAGACCTGGGTACCATCCGCACATAGAGACGCATAGAATTCGCTTGTAGAAATGTACAGACGCGGATTCTATGCGTCTCAATGCAAGTCAATGGCAGCGCTACCGCTGCGCTTCCGCAAAATTAATGAACATGCTGCGGATTTATTTGCGCTGCAGAAACGCTGCGGAAAAAGCAGCAGCATGTGCATTGACATTGCGGAATGCCACTGGGGACCATGGGGTGCGGATTACCATGCTTTTTTGATGCGTTTCCGCTGCGGAAATTCCGCAGCATAAACGCATGAAAAACGCATCGTGTGCACGCAGCCTAAGAGTGAATTTTAGAAGATCCTCCATGAAGACATTAGGTCTGCTACACTCTATTGATCTTGATTTCAAGAAACGTCTTACTCCTCTGATACCATCCTCATGCGGTATATTACTGTACAAAGCCTCAATATCTAGTAAGGCCTGCTCCCCTACATGTATGTATACATGCTCGAGGGTCTACATGGAGGGGAGCAGGCAGAGGGAAAACCATTTTCCAGAGGAATCATTCCAAGTGCAGGACCTCAGGCGGTACTGAGGGAACATTACACTGTGTGGGGGCATCATGCATAAAGAATAAGGGACATAATGGGGGCATTACACTGTGTGGGGGCATCATACATACTGCATAAGGGGTATAATAGGGGCATTACACTGTGTGGGGGCATCATACATACTGCATAAGGGACATAATGGGGGCATTACACTGTGTGGGGGCATCATACATACTGCATAAGGGGTATAATAGGGGCATTACACTGTGTGGGGGCATCATACATACTGCATAGGGAGCATAATGGGGGCATTACACTGTGTGGGGGCATCATACCTACTGCATAAGGGGCATAATGGGGGCATTACACTGTGTAAGGGCATCATGCATACTGCATAAGGGACATAATGGGGGTATTACACTGTGTGGGGGCATCATACATACTGCATAAGGGGTGTAATAGGGGCATTACACTGTGTTTGGGCATCATATATCCTGCATAAGGGGCATAATAGGGGCATTACACTGTGTGGGGGGCATCATACATCCTGCATAAGGGGCATAATGGGGGCATTACACTGTGTGGGGCATCATACATCCTGCATAAGGGGCATAATGGGGGCATTACACTGTGTGGGGGCATCACACATCCTGCATAAGGGGCATTACACTGTGGGGCCATCATGCATACTGCATAAGGGACATAATGGGGGCATTACACTGTGTGGGGGCATCATACATACTGCATAAGGGACATAATGGGGGCATTACACTGTGTGGGGGCATCATACATCCTGCATAAGGGGCATAATGGGGGCATTACACTGTGTGGGGGCATCATACATACTGCATAAGGGACATAATGGGGGCATTACACTGTGTGGGGGCATCATACATCCTGCATAAGGGGCATTACACTGTGTGGGGCATCATACATCCTGCATAAGGGGCATTACACTATGGGGGCATCATACATCCTGCATAAGGGGCATAATGGGGGCATTACACTGTGGGGGGCATCATACATCCTGCATAAGGGGCATAATAGGGGCATTACACTGTGGGGGCATCATACATCCTGCATAAGGGGCATAATGGGGGCATTACACTGTGGGGGGCATCATATATCCTGCATAAGGGGCATAATGGGGGCATTACACTGTGGGGGCATCATACATCTTGCATAAGGGGCATAATGGGGGCATTACACTGTGTGGGGCAGCATACATCCTGCATAAGGGGCATTACACTGTGGGGGCATCATACATACTGCATAAGGGGCATAATGGGGGCATTACACTGTGTGGGGCATCATACATACTGCATAAGGGGCATAATGGGGGCATTACACTGTGTGGGGCATCATACATCCTGTATAAGGGGCATAATGGGGGCATTACACTGTGGGGGCATCATACATCCTGTATAAGGGGCATAATGGGGGCATTACACTGTGGGGGGCATCATACATACTGCATAAGGAGCATAATGGGGGCATTACACTGTGGGGGCATCATACATCCTGTATAAGGGGCATAATGGGGGCATTACACTGTGGGGGCATCATACATCCTGTATAAGGGGCATAATGGGGGCATTACACTGTGTGGGGGGCATCATACATCCGGCATAAGGGGCATAATGGGGGCATTACACTGTGTGGGGGCATCATACATCCTGTATAAGGGGCATAATGGGGGCATTACACTGTGTGGGGGCATCATACATCCTGTATAAGGGGCATAATGGGGGCATTACACTGTGTGGGGGCATCATACATACTGTATAAGGGGCATAATGTGGGCATTACACTGTGGGGGGGGCATCATACATCCTGCATAAGGGGCATAATGGGGGCATTACACTGTGGGGGGCATCATACATCCTGTATAAGGGGCATAATGGGGGCATTACACTGTGTGGGGGCATCATACATCCTGTATAAGGGGCATAATGGGGGCATTACACTGTGTGGGGGCATCACACATACTGTATAAGGGGCATAATGGGGGCATTACACTGTGGGGGGCATCATACATCCTGCATAAGGGGCATAATGGGGGCATTACACTGTGGGGGCAGTAAAGGGGTCCTGTACTATGAGAACAATACGTTTCCTCCCTTCCTGTCTCCATAGTTGGGTCGTATGTATCTATTACAGGAAACAGAACAAAAACCTTATCATTCTTATAAAGGGGCAACACAAGACCCCAAAAGAGTCTCCGTGCTGAAGGGGTTAATGCCCCCTGCGCCCAGTAATGGGGGTCTCCACATACCTCCACCTGCAGAGCCGCCACCACATATATGGCTGCTCTGTGCGCACAGGAGCTGTGATGAGGTCACAGGAGGGGAGGAGTCAGGGGTCACATGATCAGGGGCCTCAGTGGATGCAGGACTCTGCTGTGCTGGTTGTCATGGTGCTGGATGAGCTGAAGTTTATGTGTGGGGTCAGGAGGGGTTTACAGTGTGGATGTAGCAGAGCCACGTGTGTACGAGGTGTACGGAGCAGAGCCGTGTGTGTACGAGGTGTACGGAGCAGAGCCGCGTGTGTACGAGGTGTACGGAGCAGAGCCGCGTGTGTACGAGGTGTACGGAGCAGAGCCGCGTGTGTACGAGGTGTACGGAGCGGAGCCGCGTGTGTACGAGGTGTACGGAGCAGAGCCGCGTATGTACGAGGTGTACGGAGCAGAGCCGCGTGTGTACGAGGTGTACGGAGCGGAGCCGCGCGTGTACGAGGTGTACGGAGCGGAGCCGCGCGTGTACGAGGTGTGCGGAGCGGAGCCGCGTGTGTACGAGGTGTACGGAGCAGAGCCGCGTGTGTACGAGGTGTACGGAGCGGAGCCGCGTGTGTACGAGGTGTACGGAGCTGAGCCGCGTATGTACGAGGTGTACGGAGCAGAGCCGCGTATGTACGAGGTGTACGGAGCGGAGCCGCGCGTGTACGAGGTGTACGGAGCGGAGCCGCGCGTGTACGAGGTGTGCGGAGCGGAGCCGCGCGTGTACGAGGTGTACGGAGCGGATCCGCGCGTGTACGAGGTGTACGGAGCGGAGCCGCGTGTGTACGAGGCGTACGGAGCGGAGCCGCGTGTGTACGAGGCGTACGGAGCAGAGCCGCGTGTGTACGAGGCGTACGGAGCGGAGCCGCGTGTGTACGAGGTGTACGGAGCAGAGCCGCGTGTGTACCCGGTGTACGGAGCGGAGCCGCGTGTGTACGAGGTGTACGGAGCGGAGCCGCGTGTGTACGAGGTGTACGGAGCGGAGCCGTGTGTGTACGAGGTGTACGGAGCAGAGCCGCGTGTGTACGAGGTGTACGGAGCGGAGCCGCGTGTGTACGAGGTGTACGGAGCGGTGCCGCGTGTGTACGAGGTGTACGGAGCGGAGCCGCGTGTGTACGAGGTGTACGGAGCGGAGCCGCGTGTGTACGAGGTGTACGGAGCGGAGCCGCGTGTGTACGAGGTGTACGGAGCGGAGCCGCGTGTGTACGAGGTGTACGGAGCGGAGCCGCGTGTGTACGAGGTGTACGGAGCGGAGCCGCGTGTGTACGGAGCAGAGCCGCGTGTGTACGAGGTGTACGGAGCGGAGCCGCGTGTGTACGGAGCAGAGCCGCGTGTGTACGAGGTGTACGGAGCAGAGCCGCGTGTGTACGAGGTGTACGGAGTGGAGCCGCGTGTGTACGAGGTGTACGGAGCGGAGCCGCGTGTGTACGAGGTGTACGGAGCAAAGCCGCATGTGTACGAGGCGTACGGAGCAGAGCCGCGCGTGTACGGAGCAGAGCCGCGTGTGTACGAGGCGTACGGAGCAGAGCCGCGCGTGTACGGAGCGGAGCCGCGTGTGTACGAGGTGTACGGAGCAGAGCCGCGTGTGTACGGAGCAGAGCCGCGTGTGTACGAGGTGTACGGAGCGGAGCAGGGTGTGCACGAGGTGTACGGAGCAGAGCCGCGTGTGTACGAGGTGTACGGAGCGGAGCCGCGTGTGTACGGAGCAGAGCCGCGTGTGTACGAGGTGTACGGAGCAGAGCCGCGTGTGTACGAGGTGTACGGAGCGGAGCCGCGTGTGTACGAGGTGTACGGAGCGGAGCCGCGTGTGTACGAGGTGTACGGAGCAAAGCCGCGTGTGTACGAGGTGTACGGAGCAGAGCCGCGTGTGCAGGGCCGGCTCCAGGTTTTTCTGGGCCCCGGGCGAAAGAGTCTCAGTGGGCCCCTTTAACACATACCATGATTCATGATGCAGAGATACGGCGGAGAAATATATATATATATAGTACAATGCAATGATTTCACTTCTTACATTACATGAGCGATATCTATTGTAAATTCCACAATAGCTCAGAAACCGGTGAATCGCTCCACACAGAATACTGTCCCCCATATAACGCTCCATACAGAATACTGGCCCCCATATAAGGCCCCATACGGAATACTGGCCCCCATATAAGGCCCCATACGGAATACTGGCCCCCATATAAGGCCCCATACGGAATACTGGCCCCCATATAAGGCCCCATACGGAATACTGGCCCCCATATAAGGCTCCATGCGGAATACTGACCCCCATATAAGGCTCCATGCGGAATACTGGCCCCCATATAAGGCCCCATAAGGAATACTGGCCCCCATATAAGGCCCCATACGGAATACTGGCCCCCATATAAGGCTCCATGCGGAATACTGACCCCCATATAAGGCTCCATAAGGAATACTGGCCCCCATATAAGGCTCCATGCGGAATACTGGCCCCCATATAAGGCTCCATGCGGAAAACTGGCCCCCATATAAGGCTCCATGCGGAATACTGGCCCCCATATAAGGCTCCATGCGGAATACTGGCCCCCATATAAGGCTCCATACGGAATACTGGCCCCCATATAAGGCTCCGTACAGAATACTGGCCCCCATATAAGGCTCCGTACGGAATACTGGCCCCCATATAAGGCCCCTTACGGAATACTGGCCCCCATATAAGGCCCCATAAGGAATACTGGCCCCCATATAAGGCCCCATACGGAATACTGGCCCCCATATAAGGCTCCATGCGGAATACTGACCCCCATATAAGGCTCCATATGGAATACTGGCCCCCATATAAGGCCCCATACGGAATACTGGCCCCCATATAAGGCTCCATGCGGAATACTGACCCCCATATAAGGCCCCATGCGGAATACTGGCCCCCATATAAGGCTCCATGCGGAATACTGGCCCCCATATAAGGCTCCATGCAGAATACTGGCCCCCATATAAGGCTCCATGCGGAATACTGGCCCCCATATAAGGCTCCATATGGAATACTGGCCCCCATATAAGGCTCCATACGGAATACTGGCCCCCATATAAGGCTCCATACGGAATACTGGCCCCCATATAAGGCTCCGTACAGAATACTAGCCCCCATATAACGCTCCATACAGGATACTGGTCCCCTTATAAAGCTCCATACAGGATACTGGCCCCCATATAACGCTCCATACAGGATACTGGTCCCCTTATAAAACTCCATACAGGATACTGGCCCCCATATAACACTCCATACAGGATACCGGTCCCCATATAACGCTCCATACAGGATACTGGTCCCCTTTTAAAACTCCATACAGGATACTGGCCCCCATATAACGCTCCATACAGGATACCGGTCCCCTTATAACGCTCCATACAGGATACCGGTCCCCTTTTAACGCTCCATACAGGATACTGGCCCCCATATAATGCTGCATGCAGGCTGTTACCCCCCACATAATGCCCCATACAGGCTGTCCCCCCACTTATAATGCTCCATGCAGGCTGTTACCCCCCACATAATGCCCCATACAGGCTGCCCCCCCCCCCTTATAATTCACTATGCAGGCTGTTCCCCACCTTATAATGCCCCATACAGGCTGTCCCCCCCCCCTCTTTATAATGCCTCATGCAGGATGCCCCCCCCCTCTCTTTATAATGCCCCATGCAGGATGTCACCCCCCCTCTTTATAATGCCTCATGCAGGATGCCCCCCCCTTCTCTTTATACTGCCCCATGCCTCCATACATTAAAAAAAAAAAATCAAATACTCACCTCCCTTCTCCTCACCTGCTACCTGCTGCCCGCTGCCCGCTGCTCGGGTCCGAACTCCAGCGTTGTCAGCGTCTTCCCGCTCAGCGCTCCCTGTGACGTCACAGGGAGCGCAGAGCAGGAAGACAGCTGATCTGCGGAGGCACGGGGAGAGGTAAGTATCCAGCTGCCGGGGCCCTGAGCAAGCGGCGGAGAAGGGCGGGCGCTGACACCGCTCTCCTCCGCCCATAGCCCAGCGGGGTGCACGACCGCCAGTGGGCCCCAGCATTTGCCCGGGTGCGCCGGGTGCTGATGCCGGCCCTGCGCGTGTGTACGAGGTGTATGGAGCAGAGCCGCGTGTACGAGGTGTACGGAGCAGAGTCGCGTGTGTACGAGGTGTACGGAGCGGAGCCGCGTGTGTACGAGGTGTACGGAGCAGAGCCGCGTGTGTACGAGGTGTACGGAGCGGAGCCGCGTGTGTACGAGGTGTACGGAGCAGAGCCGCGTGTGTACGGAGCGGAGCCGTGTGTGTACGAGGTGTACGGAGCGGAGCTGCGTGTGTACGAGGTGTACGGAGCAGAGCCGCGTGTGTACGAGGCGTACGGAGCAGAGCCGTGTGTGTACGAGGTGTACGGAGCGGAGCCGCGTGTGTGCGAGGTGTATGGAGAGGAGCCGCGCGTGTACGAGGTGTACGGAGCGGAGCCGTGTGTACGAGGTATACGGAGCAGAGCCTCGTGTGTACGAGGTGTACGGAGCCGCGCGTGTACGAGGTGTACGGAGCGGAGCCGCGCGTGTACGAGGTGTACGGAGCAGAGCCGCGCGTGTACGAGGTGTACGGAGCAGAGCCGCGCGTGTACGAGGTGTACGGAGCAGAGCCGCGTGTGTACGAGTTGTACGGAGCAGAGCCGCGTGTGTACGAGGTGTACGGAGCAGAGCCGCGTGTGTACGAGGTGTACGGAGCGGAGCCTCGTGTGTACGAGGTGTACGGAGCGGAGTCGCGTGTGTACGAGGTGTACGGAGCGGAGCCGCGTGTGTACGAGGTGTACGGAGCGGAGCCGCGTGTGTACGAGGTGTACGGAGGGGAGCCGTGCGTGTACGAGGTGTACGGAGCGGAGCCGCGCGTGTACGAGGTGTACGGAGCGGAGCCGCGCGTGTACGAGGTGTACGGAGCGGAGCCTCGCGTGTACGAGGCGTACGGAGCGGAGCCGCGTGTGTACGAGGCGTACGGAGCGGAGCCGCGTGTGTACGAGGCGTACAGAGCGGAGCCGCGCGTGTACTAGGTGTACGGAGCGGAGCCGCGCGTGTACGAGGTGTACGGAGCGGAGCCGCGTGTGTACACTGTTTACGGAGCTTAGCCGTACGTGTACAGAGATTGGAGCCGTGTGTACAGAGCGGTTTGTATACAGACCAGAGCCATGTATCTACATAGTGGAGTCATCTTTGTATGGAGCGGAGCCCTGTGTGGAGCGGAGCCACGTGTGTACGAGGTTTACGGAGCTGCACGTGTATGAGGTGTACAGAGTGGAGACGTGTGTGTACAGAGTCGTGTGTGTACGGAGCGGAGCCGTGTGTGTACGGAGCCGTGTGTGTACGGAGCCGTGTGTACGGAGCGGAGCCGTGTGTATGCTGTATACAGCTGTATACTCCCAGGTTCGGTCGAGACACCGCGGCTCTTTATCAGACTGTAGAAGAACTGACACTGGACACTCGGTAAAACTGCGCTCGGACGTCTCTTGTTTCTCGCACAGATATTGATGACATAAGATGGAGTCAGACGAACCCTCCTACAAAACCTGATAACAAAGTCATTACTACAGGACTGGATGAGAAAGGGATTTATTCTACAAGAAACGCTGGGGCCACAAATGAGAGAATCCGGGCCCCGTGGCTGGATACTCCGGGCCCCCGGCGTGTTAGGAGCAGACGGGGTCTTTGTCCCTGGAGCTTCTCTGCTCGGTATAATGAGACTCTGATCTTGTTCTTATAAAGAGGGTTGGAGTAAAATAGAAGCTGCCTGAATATGAGGACCTTGTCTGATCTCTATGTCCTTGTGTACAGAGCTATGGAGATAGCGCTATTCTCTGTATAATAGATGTGATGTCGCTGGAGCCCTAATATTCCTGTACAGGGGTCTCTGGAGAGATAATCTTACCCCAGCATTATGGATTGGGAGAAGGGAAAGGGGATTGGGGACATTTTTTTGTAATTCCCCTTCATAAAAAAAAAACTAGAATAAAAAATAACTGGTTAAAAAAAAGTGTTTCGTTTTCTCCCCATGTTGGTTGTAGGAGAAGTAAAGAGCCGAGGCTGAAGATGCTTTATCTCCTGAAGTCTACAAGAGGGAGGATTGGCAACTCCGAATGTCCTTGTCTATTTTGGGATTGTGAGTTAGGAAAAGGGGCAGGAGAACATTTTGGGTTTATTTTGGGGGCAAGAGATGCAATATTTGTCCATATAGTGTAAATATATGAATACAGTTAGGTCCAGAAATATTTGGACAGTGAATCTTTGTGATTTCAGCTCTGCAGGCCACTAATCTGGATTTAAAATGAAACAACTGAGATGCAATTAAAGTGGAGACTTTCAGGTTTAATTAAAGGGGTTGAACAAATATATCTTGTTAAACATTTAGTTACTGCAATCATTTTTCTACAAAGCCTCCTCATTTCAGGAGCTCAAAAGTAATTGGACAAATGAACGTTACCATAAATAAAATGTTCATGTTTAATACTTTGTAGAGAATCCTTTGCTGTAATTACTGCCTGAAGTCTGGAAGCCGTGGACGTCATCAAACACGCTGGTGTCACTATCCCCCCGCTTTCTGTCGAACTGAACATAAAGAGAAAGTCCGGTCTGCAGCTGATCTCTGACTTCCTCTTCATGTTTAATTCGTACAAAGGCAGGGATAGTGACGCCAGCTATGATTCGGGGCCTGGCTCACGTGTCACAACAACCACACGAGAGCCCTGGGACTGCGAGTCTCGACATCACGGAGGCGAGTATTAGCTTTTTTTATTTTATCCGGACCAAGTGTAGGGTATGACAAGGAGTTGTCCAAGTAGTGGACAACTTCTTTAAGCCTGTAAATGCAGCTCGATGGGGTTCAGCTCTGGTGACTGACTTGGCCATTGCAGAATATTCTACTTCTTTGCTTTTGCACTATGTTTTGAGTCATTGTCCATCTGTACTGTGAAGCACCATCCAATCAACCTTACTGCACTTGGTTGAATCTAAGCAGAAAGTATCACCTTGTACACTTCAGAATTCATCCGGCTGCTTCTGTCTTCAATCACATCATCAATAAACACTAGTGACCCAGCACCATTGGAAGCCATGCAAGCCCGCACCATCACACCGCCTCCACCATATGTTACAGAGGATGTGCTGTGCTTTGAATTATGAGACATTCCAAGCCTTCTTCATACTTTCTTCTTCCCATCATTCTGGTACAGGTTGATCTTGGTTTCATCTGTCCCAAAAATGCTTTTCCAGAACTGGACTGACTTATTTAGATGTTTTTTTTAGCAAAGTCTAATCTGGTATTTGTATTTTTAAGCCTGATTAATGGTTTGTACCTTGTGGTGAATCTTCTTTATTTGCTCTCATAAAGTCTCATCTTTTATGGCAGATGTAGACACTGAAAGACATACTTCCCGGAAAGTGTTCTGCACTTAGGTTGATATTGTGAAGGGGATTTTCTTCACCATGGAAAGGATTCTGCAATCATCCACCACTGTTTTCTTCAGTGAGTCCACACCTTTCATTCTGTGTTATGGGTTCACACCAACAGCTTACAAATACAAAAGCTACACCTGGAATCAGCTCCAGACCTTTTATCTGCTTCATTGATGATGGATTAATGAGGGAAGAGCCCATACAGCCAGTCAAAGAGCTTTTGCGATAATTGTCCAATTACTTTTGGTCCCTTGAAAAAGAGGCAGCTCCATATTAACCCCTTAAGGACCAGAGCATTTTCCTTTTTTGCGTTTTCGTTTTTTGCTCCCCTTGTTCCCAGAGCCATAGTGTTTTTATTTTTTGGTCAATATGGCCATGTGAGGGCTTATTTTTTGCGGGACGAGTTGTACTTTTCAACGCCGTTACTAGTTTTACCATATCATGTACGGGAAAACGGGAAAAAATTCCAAGTGCGGTGAAATTGCAAAAAAAGTGCAATACCACAGTTGTTTTTTATTTATTTTTTTTACCATGTTCACTGAATGCTAAAACTGACCTGCCCTTCTTATTCTCCAGGTCATTACGAGTTCGTAGACACCAAACATGTATGGGTTCTTTTATATTTAAGTGGTGAAAAAAAATTCCAAAATTTGGTAAAAAAAAAAAAATAGCACCATTTTCTAAGACCTTTAGCGTCTCCATTTTTCGGGATCTGGGGCCGGATGAGGGCTTATTTTTTGCGCGCCGGGCTGACGTTTTTATTGATAACATTTTGGGGTAGATCCGATGTTTTAATCACCCGTTATTGCATTTTATTGCAATTTTGCGGCGACCAAAAAACGTAATTCTGGCGTTTAGAATTTTTTTCTCGTTACGCCGTTTACCGTTTGGATTAATTCTTTTTTTTCTATTGATAGATCGGGCGATTCTGAACGCGGCAATACCAAATATGTGTATGTAGGTTTTTTTTTTTAATAATTTATTTTGAATGGGGCGAAAGGGGGGTGATTTAAACTTTTATTTTTTTTTTTTAAAAAATTATATTTTTAAAAACTTTTTTTTTCACTTTATGCATGCTTCTATAGTCTCCGTAGGAGACTAGAAGCAGCAACTATCCGATCGCCTATGCTACATACAGTGGATCAGCAGATCCCCTGCATATAGCAGAATTGGTCCTGTGCTATGAGCGCCGACCACTAGGTGGCGCTCATAGCGACCAGCGCATGACAACCACAGGCGTCTGCTGCAGACCCTGGGATGTCATGCCCACCCATCGGTGACCCGCGATCACATGACGGGGTTGCCGATGGGCGGGGCTTAGGACGCGCTTCCCGGAAGCGCGCGTTAAATGCCGCTGTTGGAGATTGACAGCGGCATTTAACATGTTAACAGCCGCGGGTGGATCGCGATTCCACCCGCGGCTGTTGCGGGCACGTCAGCTGTAAGAATCAGCTGACATGTGCTCGGTTCAGTGCGGGCTCAGCCCTCACTGAAGCGGGGGAGGTAGCCTATGACGTACTAAGACGTCATAGGTTGCAAAGTGGTTTTAAATAGCTGTGATTCCTAAACCTTTACTCCAATTAGGATGTGACTACCCTTATATTAAAGTTGAGACTCGCCACTTTAAAGGGAATCTGTCACCCACTGGGAGATTTGAGACCTCTAATATGGTCATTGTAGCACCTTTTTTTTTTTTAATCTGAAACCTATTGAAAGTTTACTTGGCTGTGTGTCTTGCTGAAATGTAAACCCTCATTTCATCTTCATCATGTTGGTAGATGACAGCAGATTTTTATCAAGAATGCCTCGGTACATTTGTCCATTCATCCTTCCTTCAATGATATAAAGTTTGCCGTATGCTGAAAAACAGCCCCACATCATGATATTCCCACTTCCAAACTTCAATGTGGCTATGGAGTTTTGGTGGTGACATGCAGTGCCTTTCGGTCACCAAACATGGTGTGTAATACGGCATCCAAAGAGTTCAATTTTGGTCTCATCTGGCCAGACTTTTTTCTCCCAGTATTTCACATTCTTGTCTAAATGTTGTTCAGCAAACTTTAAAACACGCTTAAACATACTTTTTGTTGAGCAATGGAGTCTTGAGTGGTCAGCGTACATACAGGCCATGAAGGAGGAGTATAGTTTTCTTTGAAAAAAATTGTACCTGCTGATTCCAGGTCTTTCTGCAGCTCTCCTCATGTAATCCTTGGCTCTTGGACAATTTTTGTATAATTCTTTTCACTCCTCTTTCTAAAACTGTCTGAAACCTGGTTATGGCCAATTATGCTGAAATTATGTTTTTTCAACTACCGGATAATTGATGCAACAGTGATCACTGGGACCTTCAGTAGTTTATAAATTCTTCTGTAACCAATGCCATCAGTATGTTTTGCAACAATAAAGTTGCATAGGTCTTGAGACAGCTCACTGGTTTTACCCATGATGAGATCTTTCCTGTGTGACATTCTGGTGAGAATTTCATGTCAATAGCACATTTAGAAATATATTTAGTTACAAAATTGGTGAAATGCGTGTGAAGGAAACTTATCATTGTAAAGGAAATGTAGAACAGCAGTAAAATAACTAGTTAAGTTAGCATCCACATGACCGTCTCTACACAAAGACAATGTCTGCCTACTCTTATTGCTGGAACTCAGAACCATAGTGGAGTCTCCTGGAAGAATACTGAGACACAAACTATTTAACCCCTTAATAACATCTGACGTACTAATACGCGTCTGTGCCCTGGGACTTAAGAGCCAGACCCGTATTAGTACGTCATCGCGATCGCGCGCGCACACAGGCTGTGCGGGCGCGATCGCCGCCGGGTGTCAGCTGATTGTCACAGCTGACACCCGGTACTATGTGCAGGGAGCGGTCCTGCACCGCTCCCAGCACATTAACCCCCGCGATGCTGCGATCGAAGTCGATCGCGGCATTGCGGGGGCAAGGGGAGGTGATCGGCGATACTCACCTCCTCTTCCGGCTTCCAGCGCAGTCTGCAAAGGCTTCCCGGGTGTTGCCATGACGACCCGATGTCGTCATGACAACATCCGGGTCACCAGAGAGCAGGAAGATTGCTTGGACATGCGCAGTGCATCTCCAAGCAATCTTCACACTGTGCACTTCTGACAGCCTTCATGGCATAGGGATGGTGCTCCATTCCTGTGCCATGCAGGTAATCAGAAAAAAAAAAGTGAAAGTCCCAGAGTGGGACAAAGTAATAAAGTGTATAAACTGTGTGAAAGTGGAAAAAAAAAAAAAATGTGCAAAAATATTATAAAAAAATAAAAAAAATAATACACCAAAAATAAAAATATAATGTACCCATCAATAAATATTATTATAAAAAAAATTTAAAAAAAACAATAAAAGTACACATATTTGGTATCGCCGGGTCCGGAAAAACCTGACCTATAAAACTGTCCCACTAGTTAACCCCTTCAGTGAACACGGTAAAAAAAAAAAAAAAAAAAACGAAGCAAAAAACAATGCTTTATCACCATACCGCCAAATAAAAAGTGGAATAACACGCGATCAAAAAGACGCATATAAATAAAAATGATACCGCTGAAAACGTCATCTCGTCCCGCAAAAAACAAGCTGCCATACAGCTCCATCAGCCGAAAAATAAAAAAGTTATAGCTCTCAGAATAAAGCAATACTAAAAAATATTTTTTTCTATAAAATAGCTTTTATTGTGTATAAGCGCCAAAACATAGAAAAATGATACAAATGTGGTACCGCTGTAAACGTACTGACCCGAAGAATAAAGCTACCTCATCAATTTTACCACACGCGGAACAGAATAAAAAAAAAAAAAAACAATTCCTGAATTGTTGGTTTTTGTTTATTCTGCCTCCCAAAAATCGGAATAGAAAGCGATCAAAAAATGTCACGTGCCTGAAAATGGCACCAATAACAACGTCAAGTCATCCCGCAAAAAACGAGCCGTCACATGACTGTCTGCCAAAATCTGGAAAAATTATAGCTCTCAAAATATGGCGATGCAAAAACTAGATTTTACAAAAAATGCGTCTTTTAGTGTGTGACAGCTGTCAGTCATAAAAACCCCATATGATTCTGGCATTGCTGTAATCACACCGACCCGAAGAATAAAGTCGTCTAATCACTTATACCGCACAAGGAACGGCGTCAAAAATAAACTCTTGGGTTAGGATTGGGCTAGGGTTAGGGCTGGGTTTGGGGCTAGGGTTGTGCTGGGGCTAGGGTTGTGCTAGGGTTAGGGCTGGGGTTGGGATTTTTTTCAAAAGTAAGAAAAAAAGATGACGATATGGCGACTAGTGTTGAGAGCAAGTGCTCGCTACTTGAGTTTGCATCGGGTGCTCTGGTATGCATTGAGTATCGTGGGTATTTGAGTGACATGCTCGAGTCTCTGCCCCATATGCTTCGCGGCCAAAAAACTTTACGGGGATTGCCTGCCATGCACGAGCGATCCCCGCATGGTTTTTTTTGGGTGTCTAATAACCGTGAAACATGCGGAGCAGGGACTCGAGCATGTCACTCGAGCACACGCAGTACATGGTGCATACCTGAGTACCCGATGCAAACTCAAGTAGCGAGCACTTGCGCTCAAGAATAATGACAACTTATTCAATATGATGACGTAATGTAAACAAATTCTGTGCCGTACCTCTGGGTTCAAAATGTTCACTATACACCTTAATAAAATCCTTGAGGGGTATAGTTTCCAAAATGGGGACACTTGTGGGGGAGCTCCACTGTTTAGGCACATCACGGGCTCTCCAAACGCGACATGGTGTCCGCTAACAAATTGAATGGAAAATCAGCTCAAATTGTTAGCGGACGCCATGTTGCGTTTGGAGAGCCCCTGTGTGCCCGAACATTGGAGCTCCCCCACAAGTGACCCCATTTTGGAAACTAGACCCCCCAAGGCACCTATCTAGATGCATAGTGAGCACTTGGAACCCCCAGGTGCTTCACAAATTGATTCGTAATAATGAAAAAGTGAAAAAAAAAAACACTTTTTCATTTTTATGAATCAATTTGTGAAGCACCTGGGGTTCCAAGTGCTCACTATGAATCTAGATAGGTGCCTTGGGGGGTCTAGTTTCCAAAATGGGGTCACTTGTGGGGGAGCTCCAATGTTTGGGCACACAGGGACTCTCCAAATGCAACATGATATCCGCTAACAAATTGTCGGCTCAAATTGTTAGCGGATATCATGTTGCATTTGGAGAGTCCCTGTGTGCCCAAACATTGGAGCTCCCCCACAAGTGACCCCATTTTGGAAACTAGACCCCCCAAGGCACCTATCTAGATGCATAGTGAGCACTTGGAACCCCAGGTGCTTCACAAATTGATTCATAAAAATGAAAAAGTTTTTTTTTTTTCACTTTTTCATTATTACGAATCAATTTGTGAAGCACCTGGGGGTTCCAAGTGCCCAATATGCATCTAGAAAGGTGCTGCCTTGGGGGGTCTAGTTTCCAAAATGGGGTCACTTGTGGGGGAGCTCCAAAGTCTGGGCACAGAGGGGCTCTCCAAACGCAATGTGGTGTCCGCTAACAATTTGAGCCGATTTTCCATTCAATTTGTTAGCGGATACCATGTTGCATTTAGAGAGTCCCTGTGTGCCCAAACATTGGAGCTCCCCCACAAGTGACCCCATTTTGGAAACTAGACCCCCCAAGGCACCTATCTAGATGCATAGTGAGCACTTGGAACCCCTAGGTGCTTCACAAATTGATTCGTAAAAATGAAAATGTGTTTTTTTTTCACTTTTTCATTATTACGAATCAATTTGTGAAGCACCTGGGGGTTCCAAGTGCTCACTATGCATCTAGAAAGGTGCCTTGGGGGGTCTAGTTTCCAAAATGGGGTCACTTGTGTGGAGCTCCAAAGTTTGGGCACAGAGGGGCTCTCCAAACGCAATGTGGTGTCCGCTAACAATTTGAGCCGATTTTCCATTCAATTTGTTAGCGGATACCATGTTGCATTTAGAGAGTCCCTGTGTGCCCAAACATTGGAGCTCCCCCACAAGTGACCCCATTTTGGAAACTAGACCCCCCAAGGCACCTATCTAGATGCATAGTGAGCAGTTGGAACCCCCAGGTGCTTCACAAATTGATTCGTAAAAATGAAAAAGTGTTTTTTTTTTCACTTTTTCATTTTTACGAATCAATTTGTGAAGCACCTGGGGGTTGCAACTGCTCACTATGCATCTAGATAGGTGCCTTGTGGGGTCTAGTTTCCAAAATGGGGTCACTTGTGGGGGAGCTCCAATGTTTGGGCACACAGGGGCTCTCTAAACGCAACATGGTGTCCGCTAATTATTCAAGCAAATTTTACAATCAAAAAGTCAAATGGCGCTCCTTCCCTTCCGAGCCCTACAGTGCGCCCAAACAGTGTTTTTTCCCCAAATATTGGGTATCTGCGTGCCCAGGGGAAATTGCACAACAAATTTTGCGGTCCATTTTTTCTTGTTACCCCTGTGAAAATAAAAAAAATTGGGTCTAAAGTAACATTTTTGTGAAAAAAGTTAAATGTTCATTTTTTTCTTCCACATTCAAAAAATTCCTATGAAGCACCTGAAGGGTTAATAAAGTTCTTGAATGTGGTTTTGAGCACCTTGAGGGGTGCAGTTTTTAGAATGGTGTCACTTTTGGGTATTTTCTGTCATAAAGACCTCTCAAAGTGACTTCAAATGTGATGTGGTCCCTAAAAAAATGGTTTTGTAAATTTTGTTGGAAAAATGAGAAATCGCTGGTCAACTTTTAACCCTTATAGCTCCCTAACAAAAAAAAATTTTGGTTCCAAAATTGTGCTGATGTAAAGTAGACATGTGGGAAATGTTATTTATTAACTCTTTTGTGTGACATATCGCTCTGATTTCAGGGCTTAAAAATTCAAATTTTGAAAATTGCAAAATTTTCAAAATTTTCGCCAAATTTCCGTTTTTTTCACAAATAAACGCAAGTGATATCGAAGAAAGTTTTCCACAATCATGAAGTACAATATGTCACGAAAAACAATCTCAGAATCAGGGGGATCCGTTGAAGCGTTCCAGAGTAATTACCTCATAAAGTGACAGTGGTCAGAATTGTAAAAATTGGCCCGGTCATTAACGTGCAAACCACCCGCGGGGCTTAAGGGGTTAAAATGCAAAGTGCTTGCCCCTAAATTAGCCCAGGATCCAGTCACAGACCAGCAATTGTAATATTCTAATCCAGTCCGTCCAGGAAACATGAGCCCAGGACCAGGCATATAAAAAATGGGTTGCACAAAAGAAAGTTGCTCACATGTGAGGGCCTGATGTGACGGTCTGATTCAGAATTCATTCCCCTTCCCTCAAGGAAATAGAACTTAATTGTAGATGTAAACATTAAGGCATTCTGTTATTTATCCCTTTTTATTTTATAGCTGTTTTGCATATTTGTGTGGTTTTATTTTTACCTTTTTATACCTTTATTTGTAAACACTGTATATTTTTATATTAAAGCTTAAAATCTTTAATAGGTTTGATCCTTGTATGCTTTAAAGAATCCATAGCCTTTCAGAGAGTGTGTGGCCTTTTTGATTGTCTGACACTAACATACAGTGGGTACGGAAAGTATTCAGACCCCTTTAAATTTTTTCACTCTTTGTTTCATTGCAGCCGTTTGGTAAATTCTAAAAAGTTCATTTTTTTCTCATTAAAGTCCACTCTGCACCCCATCTTGACTGAAAAAAAAACAGAAATGTAGAAATTTTTGCAAATTTATTAAAAAAGAAAAACTGAAATATCACATGGTCATAAGTATTCAGACCCTTTGCTCAGTATTGAGTAGAAGCCCCCTTTTGAGCTAGTACAGCCATGATTCTTCTTGGGAATGATGCAACAAGTTTTTCACACCTGGATTTGGGGATCCTCTGCCATTCTTCCTTGCAGATCCTCTCCAGTTCCGTCAGGTTGGATGGTGAACGTTGGTGGACAGCCATTTTCAGGTCTCCAGAGATCCTCAATTGGGTTTAGGTCAGGGCTCTGGCTGGGCCAGTCAAGAATGGTCAAAAAGTTGTTCTGAAGCCACTCCTTTGTTATTTTAGCTGTGTGCTTAGGGTCATTGTCTTGTTGGAAGGTGAACCTTTAGCCAAGTCTAAGGTCCAGAGCACTCTGGAAGAGGTTTTCATTCAGGATATCTCTGTACTTGGCCGCATTCATGTTTCCTTCAATTGCAACCAGTCGTCCGGTCCGTGCAGCTAAAAAACACCACCATAGCATGATGCTGCCACCACCATGTTACACTGTTGGGATTTTATTGGGCAGGTGATGAGCAGTGCCTTGTTTTCTCCACGCATACCGCTTAGAACTTTTTGGTGATAATTCTATCTTCATCTCATCAGACCAGAGAATCTTATTTCTCATAGTCTGGGAGTCCTTCATGTGTTCTTGAGCAAACTCTATGCGGGCTTTCATGTCTTACACTAATGAAAGGCTTCCGTCGGGCCACTCTGCCATAAAGGCCCGACTGGTGGAGGGCTGCAGTAATAGTTGACTTTGTGGAACTTTCTCCCATCTCCCCAATGCATCTCTGGAGCTCAGCCACAGTGATCTTGGGGTTCTTCTTTACCTCTCTCACCAAGGCTCTTCTTCCATGATTGCTCAGTTTGGCTGGATGGCCACGTCTAGGAAGACTTCTGGTGGTCCCAAACTTCTTCCATTTAAGGATTATGGAGGCCAGTGTGCTCTTAGGAACCTTGAGTAATGCAGAAATTCTTTTGTAACCTTGGCCAGATCTGTGCCTTGCCACAATTCTGTCTCTGAGCTCCTTGGGCAGTTCCTTTGAGCTCATGATTCTCATTTGGTCTGACATGCACTGTGAGCTGTGAGGTCTTATATAGACAGGAGTGTGCCTTTCCAAATCAAGTCCTATCAGTTTAATTAAACACATTTGGACTCCAATGAAGGAGTAGAACCATCTCAAGGAGGATCACAAGGAAATGGACAGCATGTTACTTAAATATGAGTGTCTGAGCAAAGGGTCTGAATACTTATGACCATGTGATATTTCAGTGTTTCTTTTTTAATAAATTTGCAAAAATGTCTACATTTCTGTTTTTTTTCAGTCAAGATGGGGTGCAGAGTGTACTTTAATGAGAAAAAAATGAACTTTTTAGAATTTACCAAATGGCTGCAATGAAACAAAGAGTGAAAAATTTAAAGGGGTCTGAATACTTTCCGTACCCACTGTATTTAGGGGACTTATCACCTGGGGTTTGATGAGTGGTGGCATCGTGTTCTGTAACCGGGGTGTGCGGACCAAGTCGGGGTGTTATTTACGCTCATTTTATAGCCTAGAACAGAGGTTGAGTGTTGGGTTGAGTGTGAGGAGATGAATTAACCCTTGCAGGCACACCCCACGTCACATGTTGAGAAGTGTGTACTTGACAACGTGTTCAATACTTATTTCACCCACTGTATAACAATGTGAAATATTGAATGCACATTGAACATAGCTTTTTGGATTAAAGATATTAGTAACTGCATATATTTTTAATTCTAATATACTATACTTTGCCGACTATAAAACACACCTAATCATAAGACACATCCAAGGTTAAGACTGCAGAAAAAAGGAAAAATATTTTTTCTACTAATTAAATTTTCCTTGCTGGTGTAAAGTGGAGGGGTGAATATTACACATTTTAATGTACTAGGGTAGAATATGGAACTAGTAGATCTATTGTTAGTGTTTCTCTGCACCATGTGTTTTATTCACATATAGGTTCACAGCAAGAACATTAATGAACACTCTACAGCGCACATATATACACACGCAACACTGCTGAATAGACAATGCATGCACTCAGCTCTGCTATATACACAAATTTACATACATTCACAGCTCTGCAACATAAGCACATTTACATACATTAACAGCTCGGCTACATATGCACATTTACATACATTCAAAGCTCTGCAACATATGCACATTTACATACACACAGATTTGCTACATAAGCACATTTACATACACACACAGCTCTGCTACATATGCACATTTGCTGTAACACAGAGTTTAATCTTAATTATTCAGACGTCTATTTTCAGTAAGTCAGGAGACTTTGTCATATTATCTGAATGTTGACACTTAAGTTGATATTTACTGCAACTTATTCCCTGATAATTTTGTGAGACAGAGATGTATGGTCTTTGAACAATTTTGCTATATATGTTGATTAACTATGTGAGCCCTGTGGCTTGTTGACTCGCAAAACAGAGGACAAACTATGCAAATCGATTAAATGCTCAAATAATGAAACCTAAGCCTCTGCCACCTTCCCCCCATACCTGTGAATGAGCCACAGATTTAAATATAAAAAGGGATTTCTGTCATGCTGCAAGTAGATTGAGAGACTATTTAGGACAGCATGCAGGACACATGGCTCGATCAAGCGGGATACAGGATGTTAGCTTAGGAGGACCCCGGCTCAGCTGAAAGGGATACAGATCTGCGCCATTGACGATCACAGAACCCATGGATACATTTGGGGAAAGCAGGTTGGGACAATGAGGTCACCTGGTCCCATGGATATTGTAACGGGTCTGGGAGGTGGAACCTCTGAGCTGCAATACAAGGGGGAAGTCCTTGTAAGGAAGCGGGTGACTCCCAGGGAGGGCAAGCAGGTAGTCACAGCAAGTGACGGGGACAGTCTCTGGGTAAGCGGGCAAGTGGTCACGGCAGGTGACAGGGACAGTCTCTGGGAAGACAGGCAGGTGGTCACGGCAAGTGACCGGGGCAGTCTCTGGGTAGATAGGCAGGTGGTCACGGCAAGTGACGGGGGCAGTCTCTGGGTAGACAGGCAGTTGGTCACGGCAAGTGACGGGGGCAGTCTCTGGATAGATGGGCAGGTGGTCACGGCAAGTGACCGGGGCAGTCTCTGGGTAGATAGGCAGGTGGTCACAGCAAGTGACCGGGACAGTCTCTGGGTAGACAGGCGAGGCGGGTACCTGACAGGTAGCTGGCGGGCGCACCCAGGTGAGCGGGCTGACGGAGACAGTAGGTAACAGGCAGGTAACTGGTGGACGCTCCCAGGTGAGCAGTCTGACAGACGAGGCAGGAGACAGGCAGGTGACTGGTGGACGCTCCCAGGTGAGCAGTCAGCAGACAAGGCAGGTAACAGGCAAGTAACTGGTGTACGCTCCCAGGTGAGCGGTCTGACTGACGAGGCAGGTAACAGGCAGGTAACTGAAGGACGCTCCCAGGTGAGCGGACAGGCAGACAAGGCAGGTAAGTAGGAGACGCTCCCAGGTGAGCGGTCTGACGGACAAGGCAGGTAAGTAGGAGACGCTCCCAGGTGAGCGGTCTGACGGACAAGGCAGGTAAGTAACAGGCTGGCAGGCAGGACGAGAAGTCAGGCTAGCAGCGGAACCTGAGGGCTGAAGCACAGGTGAGACACAGTGCAAACAACATTGCTCGGGCACCTCCATTTTGGAGGAGGTGCCTTATAAATGGGAGGTCCTCCGGCAATTGGCCGGGGACTCCTTAGGACGGCGCGCGCGGTCCCTTTAAGAGCGGGGGAGCGCGCGCGCGCCCTAAGCACACTGCCGGGGAAGGAGCGTGTGCCGGAAGCAGCGGGGAGAGAAGCGCTGGAGGACGCCGCGCCAGGAGTGGGGAGGTGAGAGGGACGGCATCTCTGCCTAGTACGGGGCAGAGACGCTGATGCTACAGTACCCCCCCCCTTTAGGCCCCCTATTTTTTTGGCCAGAAAGAAATTTTTCAAGGAGAAGCGGGGCGTTGATGTTTTCCCTGGGCTCCCAAGTTCTCTCCTCAGGACCAAACCCCCTCCAATCTACCAGAAAAAAGGTCTTTCCTCTTACCCTCTTGGAGGCCAGAATACGCTCTACCTCAAAGACGTCATCAGCGGAAACCGGAGCAGGAGGGGCACCTGGATTATTGGAAAAAGAGTTAAAGACAACGGGTTTGAGGAGAGATACATGGAAGGAGTTAGGAATCCGTAAGGTGGCCGGGAGTTTTAATTTGTAGGCCACTGGATTAATTTGCCTGAGGATTTCGAATGGGCCGATGAGGGGAGGACCTAACTTGTAGGAGGGTATCTTGAGCCGTACATGTTTGGAGGAGAGCCAAACCTTGTCTCCCGGACGGAATTGAGGCGGATCCAGACGTCTCTTATCAGCATATCTCTTCATCCGCTCGGAGGACAGAAGAAGAGCGGACCTGGTACTCTCCCAAATGGTAGAAAACTCGCTGACAAGAGACTGCGCGGCAGGGTTGTCCACAGAGGCGGAGACGGGAAACGGAATCCGGGGGTGCTGGCCATAGACAACAAAGAACGGGGATTTGGAAGAGGACTCGCTCTCGTGGTTATTGTAAGAGAACTCGGCCCAAGGGAGGAGGTCCACCCAATCAGAATGGTGGGCATTAACAAAGTGCCGGAGATAGCTGGTAAGGATCTGATTGATCCGCTCCACTTGACCATTGGACTGAGGGTGGTAAGCGGAGGAGAAGTCCAGGGTGACGTCCAGCAGTTTACATGTGGCTCTCCAGAAGCGCGAGGTAAACTGAACCCCTCGATCCGATACGATGTGGAGGGGTAGGCCATGAAGACGGAAGATATGGCGGATAAAGTCCTTAGCCAGCTCAGGTGCAGATGGAAGACCAGGCAGGGGAATGAAGTGGGCCATTTTAGAAAAGCAGTCCGCGACCACCCAAATGACAGTACACCCGGCAGAGACAGGAAGATCGGAAATGAAGTCCATAGCGATGTGTTGCCACGGGGCAACAGGTATGGGAAGCGGCAGGAGATGACCAGCTGGTAAGTGTCTGGGAACCTTGTTGCGGCCACAAGATGAACAAGCAGAGACGAAGTCTACCACATCCTTACGCAGGGTAGGCCACCAGTAATGCCGGGAAAGGAGTAGGAAGGTCTTTTTTTGTCCGGCATGGCCAGCAAGTTTAGAAGAATGACCCCAGTGAAGAACCTTCTCACGGTCAGGAGGCGCCACGAACGTCTTGCCGGGTGGAAGACGAGTCAAATCCAGGGGGGCCACATTCATTACCTTGGAGGGGTCGATAATGTGCATAGGCTCCTCCTCTTGGTCGGAGGACAGGAAGGATCGGGACAAGGCATCAGCTTTGACATTCTTGTCCGCCGGGCGGAAATGAAGAATGAAATCGAAGCGGGCAAAAAACAAAGACCACCGGGCCTGACGTGGATTAAGTCTCTGGGCATTTTGGAGATATGCCAGGTTTTTGTGATCCGTGTAGATGATCACCGGGTATAGAGCCCCTTCAAGCAGGTAACGCCACTCCTCCAGTGCCAATTTAACAGCTAACAGTTCTCGGTCTCCAATGGAGTAATTGCGCTCAGAGGAGGAGAAGATTTTAGAGAAGAAGCCGCAGGTTACCATTCTCCCGGAAGAAGACTTTTGGGTGAGTACCGCTCCGGCTCCAGAGGAGGAAGCATCAACCTCCAGGTAGAACTGTTTGTTGCAGTCCGGATGGTGCAGCACAGGGGCAGAGGAGAAGGCTTGCTTCAGGGAAAGGAAGGCCTCCTCAGCTTCGGGTGGCCATACCTTGGGATTTGCTCCCTTACGGGTGAGCGCAGATATGGGCGCAGTCCGAGACGAGAAGTGAGGAATGAAGAGACGATAGTAATTAGCGAAGCCCAGGAATCGCTGTATCGCCTTCAAGCCCTCCGGACGGGGCCACTTTAGAACAGCAGAGAGCTTCTCGGGATCCATTTGCAAACCTGTCTGGGAGATAACATAGCCCAGGAATGGAAGAGAGGTCTGCTCAAAAAGGCACTTCTCGTATTTAGAATAGAGGTGGTTCTGCCTGAGCCTCAGCAGGACCTGACGAACATCCCTCCGGTGTGAGGGAAGATCCGGAGAGAAGACCAAGATGTCGTCCAGGTATACCACCACGCAGGAGTAAAGAAAGTCACGGAAGATGTCGTTGACCAGTTCCTGGAAGACGGCGGGAGCATTGCAGAGACCGAAGGGCATCACACGGTACTCATAGTGTCCGTCACGGGTATTAAATGCCGTTTTCCACTCGTCTCCCTGACGGATACGGACCAGGTTATACGCTCCACGTAGATCCAGCTTGGAAAAGATCCTGGCGCCTTTAAGGCGATCAAATAACTCAGAGATGAGCGGAAGGGGGTATTTATTTTTAACCGTGATCTGATTGAGTCCTCTATAGTCAATACAGGGGCGTAGCGAGCCATCCTTTTTCTTGACAAAGAAGAATCCGGCTCCAGCCGGGGAAGTAGACTTCCGGATGAATCCCCTGGCCAGATTCTCCTCTATGTACTCAGACATGGCCCGGGTTTCGGCCGCAGACAACGGATAAATACGCCCACGGGGTGGAGTGGCGCCAGGTACCAGGTCGATCGGGCAATCATATGGCCTATGAGGTGGCAATGTCTCTGCCTCCTTCTTACCAAAGACGTCAGCATAGGTCCAGTAAGGAGCCGGAAGACCGGGTAAATTAGCTGGGGTAGGTGGAGGACGAACCGGACGAACTGGAACCAGGCAGGTCTTTTGGCAGTCCGGCCCCCACCGGAGTACTTCACCGGAATGCCAGTTCAACACGGGTTCATGTGTCTGGAGCCAAGGTAGACCTAGCAATAGGGAGTGGGAGAGTCCGGGCAACACATGGAAGGAGATTACCTCAGAGTGTAGCATTTCCACCTGCAGGGTTATGGGTTCCGTGTCGAGCAGGATGGTCACCGGAAGGAGTCTTCCATCCACTGAGGCGACCGACAAGGGTTCAGCCAGAGACTTGGTGGGAATACGGTATTTCTCAACCAGAGACTGGGAGATGAGGTTTCCAGCGGATCCAGAATCCAGGTGGGCGAGTTCAAAGTGACGGTTCTCTCCCCAGGAGATAGATACAGACAAAGTCAGGGTTGGAGAGGATTTATTTTTGTCTAGGGCGACCTCTCCGAGCGGTCCTAGACACTGGAGTTTCCCGGCCTCTCCGGGCAGGAACGAATCAGGTGCTCCTTACTGCCACAATAGAAGCAGCTCCCCTCGGCTCGGCGAGACTCTTGGCGAGATTTGACCACCTTGGTCAGGTCGATCTGCATGGGCTCGGGTGAGTGACAGAAGAGGAGACAGGTTTCTGGAAAGTAGGAGCTAGGCGGGGAAACCTTCTCTCACGGGTGGTCTCTTTGGTGCGTTCCTGAAACCGGATGTCAATCCGGGTAGCCAGCGACACCAGGTCATCCAGGGTGGTAGGAATATCCCGACCGGCGAGCTCATCTTTAATCCGACCGGAAAGACCCTCCCAGAAGACGGACACCAGGGCCTCATTATCCCAGGCAAGCTCAGAAGCGAGGGTGCGGAACCGTATGGCATATTGACCCACGGTGAGACTCCCTTGACGGAGACGTAGCAAAGAGGAGGCAGATGAGGTCTTTCGTCCCGGTTCATCGAAGACTCTCTGGAAAGCAATGAGGAAAGACGACAGGTCGGACACCAGGGGATCCCCTCTCTCCCACAGGGGGTTAAGCCATGCCAGTGCCTCCCCAGTGAGATGGGACATGATGAATGCCACTTTGTCCCGGTTGGAGATAAACTGGTGAGTCAAGAGTTCAAAGTGCAGGGTGCACTGGTTTATGAAGCCCCGAGCTTGAGCGGGGTCGCCTCCGAAGCGAGGAGGTGCAGACAGCCGGGGTCCGGGACAGGATGCCATGGTATTGGTGGGCAGCGGCGCTGCCGGGTTGCGAGTCATGACACTAGCGGTGGTTGCTGGTGGAGCAGTCAGAGTGTCCAGGCGAGAGTTGACATTCCGCAGGTGACTCAGGATGGACTCCTGTTGGGACCTCTGACGGGACAGTTCATGACATAGGTCCGAGAGCGAGGGAGCTTGGGTGCCACCGGGTTCCATGGCCCGAGCAAACTGTAACGGGTCTGGGAGGTGGAACCTCTGAGCTGCAATACAAGGGGGAAGTCCTTGTAAGGAAGCGGGTGACTCCCAGGGAGGGCAAGCAGGTAGTCACAGCAAGTGACGGGGACAGTCTCTGGGTAAGCGGGCAAGTGGTCACGGCAGGTGACAGGGAGTCTCTGGGAAGACAGGCAGGTGGTCACGGCAAGTGACCGGGGCAATCTCTGGGTAGATAGGCAGGTGGTCACGGCAAGTGACGGGGGCAGTCTCTGGGTAGACAGGCAGTTGGTCATGGCAAGTGACGGGGGCAGTCTCTGGATAGATGGGCAGGTGGTTACGGCAAGTGACCGGGGCAGTCTCTGGGTAGATAGGCAGGTGGTCACAGCAAGTGACCGGGACAGTCTCTGGGTAGACAGGCGAGGCGGGTACCTGACAGGTAGCTGGCAGGCACTCCCAGGTGAGCAGGCTGACGGAGACAGTAGGTAACAGGCAGGTAACTGGTGGACGCTCCCAGGTGAGCAGTCTGACAGACGAGGCAGGAGACAGGCAGGTGACTGGTGGACGCTCCCAGGTGAGCAGTCAGCAGACAAGGCAGGTAACAGGCAAGTAACTGGTGTACGCTCCCAGGTGAGCGGTCTGACTGACGAGGCAGGTAACAGGCAGGTAACTGAAGGACGCTCCCAGGTGAGCGGACTGGCAGACAAGGCAGGTAAGTAGGAGACGCTCCCAGGTGAGCGGTCTGACGGACAAGGCAGGTAAGTAGGAGACGCTCCCAGGTGAGCGGTCTGACGGACAAGGCAGGTAAGTAACAGGCTGGCAGGCAGGACGAGAAGTCAGGCTAGCAGCGGAACCTGAGGGCTGAAGCACAGGTGAGACACAGTGCAAACAACATTGCTCGGGTACCTCCATTTTGGAGGAGGTGCCTTATAAATGGGAGGTCCTCCGGCAATTGGCCGAGGACTCCTTAGGACGGCGCGCGCGGTCCCTTTAAGAGCGGGGGAGCGCGCGCGCCCTAAGCACACTGCCGGGGAAGGAGCGTGTGCCGGAAGCAGCAGGGAGAGAAGAGCTGGAGGGCGCCGCTCCAGGAGTGGGGAGGTGAGAGGGACAGCGTCTCTGCCTAGTACGAGGCAGAGACGCCGATGCTACAGATATGTTTTTTGGGGTTGCCAGGTGGGACCCTTTGGTCAACTGGAACCCATGGTACACTCGGAGAAAGCCAGGTTGGTACCATCCAGTCACCTGGTTCCATGGATATGTTCGGAGAAGCCAGGGTAGGATCCTCGGATTTCCTGGCCACTTACTTGAATGGACTATCAGCTTCCTAAGCTTGCAGCTACTTCCTTTCTGTGGGTGTCCAACCAAAGCGGGGTGCGGGGTTGAGGTAGTTGGTCCTGGAAGGGTAAGCGCAGGGGCCAGACTGTGTAATTTTGCACCATCTTGGGTCATTGCTGGGACTGCTCTATATGTTTATTGTTTTTGGTTAAATAAAGTATTGCCATATTGCTTGACTCTATGATGTCTGAGTAGTATTATGTCCATGGAAGACCCCGTGTCTTCACATTTGGTGGCAGCGGTGGGATACTACTCAGCCCGGCCGATCCGGGGGAGCTGCAGGGGACTAGTGGTTGTAGACACCGTTCAAAGGTTCCACAACCAGGGAGGAATATAGACAGACCCAGGAGACCATAGGTGAGGCATACATAGCAGGTTTCAGATGCTACCATGTCCAACCCCAGAAGCTACGCCTTGGGAAGAGTACCAGAGTGGATGCATAGTCGCAACAAGAAATGGCAACTACAGGAACTGTGCCAGCTTCAACGGATTGAATACCAGGCCACCAACACTATATTGGATTTAACACAGGAACCACAGGGTGTGGAGGACGACATGTGTGGATGCAATGGATATGAGTCGGTTCTCATCAATTACATGTGGAGTTTATTTGCAAGGAAGACATTAGTGTCTGCGCGTAAAGAAATGCTGATGAACTGTCCCCAATCAGTGTAGAAGGATTATTAGAATTCTATCACGTCTGTTTAATTAAGATGGGGGAGCAATATGCACATTTTCAAACACATACAGGTTTTCTTCTGTGAAAACACAAACTAATCTCCCATGCCGGCGCCATTCCAGCATTGTCGGCACTTGCATTCCCTGGGCTCATGTGAGCCCTATGCCCAATCAGCACTGGCGTCACTGTCTCCACAGTTGGACAAATTGAACATCAAGAGGAAGTCAGAGAGCAGCCGCACTCCTGGCTTCCTGTTGATGTTCAATAAGTCTGAAAAAGGGGACAGTGAATCCGGCGCTGATTGGGCGCAGGGCTCCAGTGATGTAACAACCTAACATAAGCCCCGAAAATGCGAGTGATGACAACGCAGGAACAGCGCCGGAACGGTGAGTATGAGTGCTATTTTAGCCAGGCCAAACATGAAGAATGACAAGGGGTTGCTTTAGTAGTGGACAACCCCTTTAAGGAGATATAATTTTCGGTTAAAAATATCCAACATTTTGAATATGAAAAAGGCTTCCCCCCGGTGTGACTTCTCTGATTTTTATTAAGAGTTGATTTCCAACATATTCAACATTAAGAACATGATAAAGGCTTCTCCTCTGTGTGATTTCTTTGGTGACCAAGAAGAGATGATTTCTGTACAAAACATTTGCCACACTTTTGACAGGAAAAAGGCTTCTCCCCTGTGTGGGTTCTCTGGTGTCTATCAAGATGCTCTTTCTGGTTATAGCATTTCCCACATTCTGGACATGAAAAAGGCTTCTCCCCTCTGTGAGTTCTCTGGTGGCTATCAAGATGCCCTTTCCGGTTAAAGCATTTCCCACATTCTGAACATGAAAAAGGCTTCTCCCCTATGTGGCTTCTCTGATGTTTATTAAAATTTGATTTCTCAACAAAACATTTCCCACATTCTGAACATGAAAAAGGCTTATCCCCTATGTGGGTTCTCTGGTGGCTTTCAAGATGCACTTTCCTGTTAAAGCATTTCCCACATTCTGAACATGAAAAAGGCTTCTCCCCTTTGTGGGTTCTCTGATGTTTATTAAGATTTGATTTCTCTACAAAACATTTCCCACATTCTAAACATGAAAAAGGCTTCTCCCCTGTGTGAATTCTTTGGTGACTAAGAAGAGATGATTTCTTCACAAAACATTTCCCACATTCTGAACAGGAAAAAGGCATCACCCCTGTGTGAGTTCTCTGGTGACTAACAAAATCTGATTTCTGGTTAAAACATTTCTCACATTCTGAACATGAAAAAGGCATCACCCCTGTGTGGGTTGTCTTGTGGATATCTAGACTCGCTTTCCGGTTAAAACATTTCCCACATTTTGAACATGAAAAAGGCTTCTCCCCTGTGTGAATTCTGAGGTGGCTAGTAAGATTTGCTTTCCGGTTAAAACTTTTCCCACATTCTGAACATGAAAAAGGCTTCTCTCCTGTGTGGGTTCTTTGGTGCTTAACAAAATCTGATTTCTGGTTAATACATTTCCCACATTCCGAACATGAAAAAAGCTTCTCCCCTGTGTGAATTCTTTGGTGCCTAACAAGATCTGATTTCCGGTTAAAACATTTCCCACATTCTGAACATGAAAATGGCTTCTCCTGTGTGTGAGTTCTCTCATGACAAACAAGATATGATTTATGGTTAAAACATTTCCCACACTTGGAACAAGAAAATCTAGTCTCTGCTGTGTGAATTTTTTGATGTTTAAGAAGAGACTTTTTGAGGGGAAAACTATTTCCAGGTTTTGAATGTGAAGATGGCTTTTTTGCTTTAGGAGCAGTTCGTTTTTTAATGCTTATTTTGTGACTCTTTTTTTCCTTAGTAGTTGGTAATGAATCAGAGGACAGGACCTGTTTCAAAGGATCAGATGACAGATCTTTGCTGTGAAGGGATGATGGTATATCTGGAGTAATGGTATTTACTTCAATTGTATACTGTGTAATCTCAAGATCATTTGATTTAAAAATTGAAGATGTCAGCTGTCCCTCTGATCTCCTGATACAGTCATCTGCTAAGAATAAAAAAAATATTATTTTTTAATATAATATCCTTGAATTTTACATTCCATTTCATACCAATGTTATGTAAGTGATAATAATACCAATAAAAACTTCAATTCATTTCACAAAAAACAAGTCTCCACTCAGGTCCATCATCTATCAGTGGAAAAACAGATGTTTTCATATTATTAGTGGCTCAAAGGCTCTTGAAAAACAACATGGCTTCCATAAACCAATCCAGCAATATCCACTCTCCCAAAGTCAAATCTCCCCTCAGCTTCTGAGCCTTGCAGTGCACCCAAACCACATTTAGCCTCCATGTATTTGGCATTACTATAGTGAGAAGAACCCACTTAATTTACGGTGTGTGTCTCCTGGAGCACAATCTGGGCACTATGTGTTGGGTAATAAATTAATATACGAGGGTCAGTCATTAAGTAATGCCTCTTATTTTTTTTCTCCTTAAATAAGGTAGTTATGTTAAATATTCGAATTTGGCACAGTTCCTCAAACCTTCTTCTCCAATCCACAGCAATTGCAACTTCCTGCACCAACAGGTGGCAGGACTGTATCTGCTTGCAAAATGGCTGACATCGATGTTCGTATTAGACAACGTTCTGTGATTGAATTCTTGCATGCAGAAGGTGAAACGCTCATTCAAATTCATGAGAGACTGAAAAATGTGTACGGTGATGCAACAGTGGATGTCAGTACTGTTAGACGATGGGTTTGTCGCTGTAACACAGCTGAAGGGCCATCACCGTTGACTGACAAAATGCGGAGTGGCAGGCCAGTAACTGCAGTGACTCCAAGCAACATTCAGCGAGTCGATGACATCATTCGTGGTGACCTTCCATCTGTTCGGGCTGCTAAAAGAAGCTCATCGTGGGATTCACTTTGAGTTTGAGGAGGCCGTGAAAAAGTCCGTGCGTCAATGGCTTAGGAAGCAAGACCATGCTTTTTACCATGCTGGAATACCTGCCCTTGTTAAACAAAGACTGTGGAAATGGATGGAGTTTATATTGAAAAGTGACAAATTAATCGTTAATGTTGTGGTTTTCAACCTATCTAATTGCATTTGAATTTCTTGCCAATTAAAAGGAGAAAAAATAGGAGGCATTACTTATTGACTGACCCTCGTATTTGCAATTTTCACTCACCAAAATTCACTGCGTGCTAATTTCCAGGAAATTGGCTGTGGAGTCAAAATAGTCACTACTCCTATAGATTAATTCACTGAGGGTTATAATTTCCAAAATGGAGTCACTTTATGGGGATTTCTACAGCCCTGGTTTTCTGACATTGTGACATATAAGGGCTTCTGCAAATGGTGGGTCCCATCTCCTCTGGGATCTGCTCCTGTGACGTCTGTTTCTATCATCAGGCAATGACTTATTCATCCTGCAGGCGGCGCTGGTAATGGAGGCGGCGTAAGAACCAGAAGCTCTGGGCGGCACAGGCTCTGTCCAGCCACTATGATTTGGGTGCCTGGGACCTGTAGTACCATCCTGTCTGGCAGTATGGGTGTGTGTGCTGTCCAGCTAGAGTAATCTGCTCCCTGCTTCAGCCATTTGGAAAGCACCACACCCTACTAAAGCTGGAAGCATATTGCTGGAAGCTGCCAGATACAGCCTTGTCCTCCTCTGGTTCAGTCCTCTGTGCTCAGCTCCCGGCTTGTGTATTTGTTTCCTCTTGTGACCTCGGCCTGTTTACTGACTACTCTTGTGTCTTCTGATTTTGTATTTTCTCTGCCCTCCTGGTTCTGACCCGGCTACCTGACTATTCTTCTTTCCATCTCACTCCACAGAATAGCAGGTAACACCGAGGCGCAAGCCTAGGGGTCTCTGTGTAACTCCAGATCCATGTAGAGGGGTTAAATAAGTGATGAGCAAGACAATCCCTGTGATCTGGAAAACGGAGTAGATAGCTCCGGAGTAGACGGTAGCCATCTTTTCAGCTGCCATGTGACCATGAACAGTGCTCCCAATACATTGTGTCTGTAAACTATTCCAGCAAGATCTGCATTCAAATAGCTAAATGGCGCTCCTTCCATTCTTAACCTGCCATGTACCCAGACAGTAGTGTACAACCGTATATAGGGGATTGTCGGATTCAAGAGAAGTTTGAAAATAATTTGTAAGGTCCATTTGTTTCCTATTATCCTTTGTGAAGAATTCCAAAGTTATCACCACATAAAGTGACACACGATTTGAAAAATGGGCCCTGATTAGGAACACAAATCTGGCTGCAGGAAGGGGTTAAATCAGTATTTTGGGCACTAACTACTGTAGTAAAAAACTGTGACTATAGACAATAACACATCTACTGAAATGATCAAACTCAACAGTCTCCATCAGAAAAATGAGTAACTAGGGGAGAATGCTATGCTCTAGCGGCAAAATGGTGATCACACGATTGTGATATGACCGGACTACACGACCAATAAAGCAGCCACAGCCGGTGACTGGGAAGAATCTGTGACTTCTCTGCATTTAGTGGTTACTACTCACCTGGGTAGTCATATGTAGGAATCTCCTCTGTACACTGATCTTCACCCCTCACATATGTCTCTGTAGTATTAATATGGGTCAGATCTTCACCCTGAAACAAATATTGTAAAAGTCACAGACAGAAGGAGAAGTCCCATCTATGATCAGCTCTAATCCAGCCATCTCCACCGTTCTCATTACACAAGTATAAAACATATAATACTGGTAGATAAAACAAGACTGAACACAAGACCTTCACAGCCGTCTACACATCATAGGGGAGATCTCATGACACCTTCTCTCCATCTACCTGATGATCCTGAGGAACATTGGGATCTTCTTGTTTACAGTCCTGTGGAAGAAGAGGACGGGGACATCTCTCTGGTGTTGTCCTCTTACTCGATAGATCTGGAGGAAACACATACAGGGACTGAATTCATTCTTTACATACAGATAATTATAGGTTGTGTGTATTTAGTCCTGTCTATTACCTGGTGATGTGAGGGGCTGGGGAACCTCCATCATGATGTCCTTGTACAGATCTTTGTGTCCTTCTAAATACACCCACTCCTCCATGGAGAAATAGACGGAAACATCCTGACACCTTATAGGAACCTGACACATACAATGATACCGTCATTCCCCCGATCCCTTCATAGCGTTACTGTATAATGTCCCAGCATTCCCAGCAGTGTCACCTCTCCAGTCAGCAGCTCAATCATCTTGTAGGTGAGTTCTAGGATCTTCTGGTCATTAATGTCCTCATGTATCAGAGGGTGAGGTGGAGGCCCAGTGATTAGGCTCAGGGGTCTTCCCCATCCCTCAGACACCGGGTCCTGACAGCGCTCACTAGAGGTCTTCACTACTGTGTAATCCTGGTTATAGAGAGACACATTAATAAATCTCACTACAGACATTTCCAGAGTCCTCACCTCTCCAGTTCTGTCCATCTGTTATTTCCATAGATAAGAATGATGTAATGTGACGTCATCAGAATCTCTCACCTCTCCAGTAAGACGGAAGAGGATCTCTAGGGTGAGGTGTAATATCCTCTCCGCCATCTTGTCTCTGTCCATACCCATCCTTGATGGGTAAATCAGGAAAATTCTCTTATATAGAAGATCTTCATTGAGAGGATTCAATATTGTAGAGACCTGAATGAGAAGAAGATGAGCCGATGGAACATCATAAAAATCCTGTGTAATAATACAATTACTGGAGATAATAAGGGAAACATATGAGGAGATTTATTATTTTACAGTATTTCATTTTTTCTTTACATCTAGTAATAAAACCTTTATATTTTAGGCCACAGACAACAAGCAGTTTCTTCCTCGGAGTCTGCAGCTGAACACGTTTCTCATAGACTCATCTTCCATAACGCGATATCTCGTCTCATTTACCGACACTGGAATCGGCATTAGCAATACTGCAGGAGATATTTATTACACGTGACATGGAAATAACTACTTCATAATAAGGAAAACATCTTCTACTACGGCTCTAAAACATAGTTAGCCACAGTCCGTCACTGACTACATCTCCACCGGCCGTCTATATGAATGTTTCCCGTCTTCCCCGGACTGTAATCTTCTATCACGTTAGATCTCCTGTCTGATTCACACACAGAAGTTTGAGGCATTTATAAAGCTGTTTTGTTTGCACAAACACCGAGGGCAGAAATGATTTGATAACAAAGTCTCCATGTACAGTGTATTATGGGGTTTATTTCTAGCATTAGGCTTTCCTATATTACAAGAAAAACACCAGAAAAAAGTAGATATTATTGGCACCAACAATTCTTGTAAAAAGAAAAAAACATGCAAATACCAAAGAACATATTTTGTTATTTTTTAACACGTTAAACATTTGTTGTAAAAAAAATTAACTCTTTTGGGCACCAGAACATAGATGTTCACCGCAGGGATGGCACAGGTGCGGCTGTAATAAAAACCCTGGTAGTTTAACCACTTGCTGCTGTCAAAAGCAAACATGGCATCTAATAAGGTTTGACACAGATGGGCTAAATGCCCCTCCTCCCCCAAGTACTCGATTATATGGAGCTACTTAGTTACTACAATACTTAAATGCCTAATAATGGTGTCTGGGCCTGCAATGTATGAAAGTCTACTATGCCGGGCCAGAGACAGCTTCCAATAAGTTACCTTTTATCGCCCCCTATTCACATTAGACTAAAGTTGCATGAAAGCACTGATTTTTGGGAGGTTTGGTGGACTATATAATTTATTTGGGGCCTTCTGACCTATGATGTCAGGGCAGAGAAGGATTTGGCATCGTGAATTTCAGAGACTAATCCGTTTGCTCTTCCTGTAGAGGAGTCTGGAGCCGACTCTCTTATACCAACCATAGCTTGAACATTTGTGTGTATAGGGGAGTTAGGAGAGATAGCCATCTGCCAAATGACCATTCAGCCAACACTTAACTCATGTGTATGGGGTAATTAGTATTACACTGACAGGCAGTGATGATACACAGCACTACAGTAGTACAGTGCATCACCGGAGCAATCAGAGGCTTGTATGTTGTATGATCGCACTAATCAGAATTGTTTAAAAAAGTTTAGTAAAAGGTTAAAAGTGAAAAAACAATATAAAAGATTTAGCAACAAAAAATATCCATCACTATACGGAAAACAGAGTCACTGCACAATGTCAGTTAACCGCTTCCCGACCACCCGTGCAGCACGGACGTTTAAAAACGGTGGGTGGTCCCGCAGCGCTCAGGACCCCCAGGGTCCTGCAAGCGCTGCAGGAGCGGTGCAGAGCGATAGCTCTGACAGGGAACATCATCGGGACCTGATTGGATCAGGTCCCAGTGATGTTAACCCTTTGCTGTCTTCTATATGCCACAATCTATAGTGATCGAGACATATAGAAGACAGCAGGAGGAGAGGGGGTGGTATACTTACCTCTCCGAAGACCCCTGATACCTTCCAGGACCTTGGGTTGCTATGGCAGCTGGAGGTCACATGACCGCCTCCAGCTCTGCCATATATGGTGTCCTGCCTGGCTCAGCCTGCTTCTGAAGCCAGGCAGGAGACTCTGACTGTGAAACAGTCAGTGAAGATCTCATGTAATGTAATATATGTCTATTACATTACATGAGATCAGTGATCAGAAAAATAAAAATTATTGTCCCATACAGGGACTAAGTAAAAATGTAAAAAAAATAAAAAAAAATGTTTTCAAACTGTTAAAAAAACAACAACTAAATAAATAAATAAAATATTAAACCGATAAATCCGTATGTTTATGCAAAAATAAAAAAAGTATACATATTTGGTATCGCCGCGTCCGAAACAACCCGAGCTATAAACCTGTCACACTAATTAACTCCTTCTGTGCACACCGTAATAAAAATAAATAATAAACGGAGCAAAAAACTATGCTTTTTCCTCATATCGCCAAACAAAAAGTGGAAAAAAATGCGATCAAAAAGCAAAATGGAAATAAAAATGGTACCGCTGAAAACGTCATCTTGTTCCGCAAAAAAAAAGCCGCCATACACCTCCATCAGCCGAAAAATAAAAAAGTTATAGCGCTCAGAATAAAGCAATGCAAAAAAAATATTTTTTCTATAAAATTGTTTTATTGTGTAAAAGCGCTAAAACATAAAAAAAAAATATACAGTAAGTGTAGTATCGCTGTAAACGTACTGACCCGAAGAATAACGCTGCCTGATCACTTTTACCACATGCAGGACGGCATAAAAAAAACCCTCAAAGAACAATTCCTGAATTATTGGCTTTTGTTAATTTTACCTCCCAAAAAACGGAATAGAAAGCGATCAAAAGATGTCACGTACCCAATAAAAATGTCAACTCGTCCCGCAAAAAACAAGCCGTGACATGACTCTGTCGGCCGAAATATGGAAAAATTATAGCTCTCAAAATATGGCGATGCAAAAACTAGATTTTGCAAAAAAAAAAGTGTCTCTTAGTGTGTGACAGCTGTCAGTCATAAAAACCCGATATAAATCTGGTATCTCTGTAATCGCACCGACCCGAAGAATAAAGTAATCTAATCAGTTATATTACACGAGGAACGGCGTAAAAAATAAATAAAACCAATTCTTCACCTGCTACTGATTTGTTTATTATGTCTCCCAAAGATCGCAGTAATGCTCTGCTCACATTTATCCTGTGCTCTGCGCTGAGCACTTACGCCAGAGTTTCCGTGTAAATCTCTGAAATAAGTGATTCAGACGGAACCCATGACGGAAGATTCCCTGTAATGAGGCAGATATAGGTCACTGTGAATGCCGTCTGGCCTGTGATCCCACGGTGTCATTTGTTTTAGGCGTGCATAAAAGTGTGGTTGGCCACAGTTTTGTGCACTTCTGAAAAAAAGGACACCGCTAAACAGAGGCCAGACGGAGTCCAGAGTAACTCTGCTGCCTCATTACAGTGAATGGATCCCGCAGGGGTTTCATCTGAATTAGATCACTTGGAAATTTAGATGGAAACCCCGAAGTAAGTGCTCAGCCTAGAGCGCCGGATAAATGTTAGGTAAAATGTTCCCAATAAAAGCTTCAACTCAGTCCTCAAAAAAAGCTAGTCCCCACTCAGGTCCGTCATCTGTTAAAAATATAAGGGACTTCCAAGTTACTGGTAGCAGAAAGGCTCTGGAAAAGCGAAATGGCGCTTGCCCCCCAAAAGAAATTCATAAAATTTTGTGCTCCCAAATCCAAATGCCTATTCTACAATAATTTGTTCTCCAATTGTCAAATAGCGCTCCGTCCCCCCCAGATCTCGCCGTATGGCTGAGCGGTACGATACAGCCACATATGGGGTATTGCCACTTTTAGAAGAAATTGTGTGACACATTTCGGCACCATTTTTACCCATTGCCCTGTGTGAAAATGTAAAATCTGAGGGTAAAACATTTTTTTGCGGTAAAAATATAATTATGCTTTTTTCACTGCCCAATGGTATAAATTTAAAAATTAAAAAATACTCACTACTTCCCTAGATGAATTCCTTGAGAGGTGTAGTTTACAAAATGGGGTCACTTGTGGGGGTTTCTGCTGTTTCGGCATGTCAGCGACTCTTCAAATGTGACATGGTGTCTGCAACCTATCCCAGCCAACATAGCGCTCCTTTCTCTTCCGAACCCTGCCGTACACCAAAGCAGTGGTTTTCCCCCACATATGGGGTATCGGCGTACTCAGGAGAAATTGCACAACAAATTTCATGGTGCAATTTCTCCTGTTACCCTTATGATAATGCAAAATTAGGGAATGAAAAACATTTTTTGTGGGAAAAATGTGAAAATTGTATTTTTATGGCTCAATATTATAAACTTCTGTGAAGCACCTGGGGGTGCAAGGTGCTCACCACACATCTAGATAAGTTCCCTAAGGGGTCTAGTTTCCAAAATGGTGTCACTTGTGGGGGGTTTCCACTGTTTAGGCACATTAGGGGCCCCCCAAATGCAACATGGCGTCCGCTAATTATTCAAACAAATTTTACATTCAAAAAGTCAAATGGCGCTCCTTCCCTTCCAAACCCTGCCGTGCGCCCAAACAGTGGTGTGCCTCCACATATGGGGTATCAGCGCGCTCAAAAGAAATTGCACAAAAATTTTGGGGTCCATTTTTTCCTGTTACCCCTGTGAAAATAAAAAAAAAAAATGGGTCTAAAGTAACATTTTTGTGAAAAAAGTTAAATGTTAATTTTTTTCTTCCACATTCCAAAAATTCCTGTGAAGCACCTGAAGGGTTAATAAAGTTCTTGAATGTGGTTTTGAGCACCTTGAGGGGTGCAGTTTTTAGAATGGTGTCACTTGGGTATTTTCTGTCATAAAGACCCCTCAAAGTGACTTCAAATATGATGTGGTCCCTAAAAAAATGTTTTTGTAAATTTTGTTGGAAAAATGAGAAATCGCTGGTCAACTTTTAACCCTTATAGCTCCCTAACAAAAAAAAATTGGGGTTCCAAAATTGTGCTGATGTAAAGTAAACATGTGGGAAATGTTATTTATTAACTATTTTGTGTGACATATCTCTCTGATTTAAGGGCATGAAAATTCAAAGTTTGAAAATTGCAAAATTTTCAAAATTTTCGCCAAATTTCCGATTTTTTCACAAATAAACGCAAGTGATATCGAAGACATTTTACCACTATCCTGATGTCACGAAAAAACAATCTCAGAATCAGGGGAATCCGTTGAAGCGTTCCAGAGTAATTACATCATAAAGTGACAGTGGTCAGAATTGAAAAAATTGGCCCGGTCACGAAGGCAAAAACAGGCTCTGGTCCGAAGTGGTTAAGTCTCGTCCATAACAACTTTAATATACTCTATTATCCTATACACAGTGGCGTAGATAGAAATCACAGGTCAAACAGCAATAGATGTTATTGGGCTCCCCGACCTCTAAGGGAGAAAAAAAAAAAAAAAAAATATATATATATATATATATATATATATATATATATATACACAGTAAAGACCAAAAGTTTGGACACACCTTCTCATTTAAAGATTTTTCTGTATTTTCATGACTATGAAAATTGTACATTCACAATGAAGGCATCAAAACTATGAATTAACACATGTGGAATTATATACTTAACAAAAAAGTGTGAAACAACTGAAAATATGTCTTATATTCTAGGTTCTTCAAAGTAGCCACCTTTTGCTTTGATGACTGCTTTGCACACTCTTGGCATTCTCTTGATGAGCTTCAAGAGGTAGTCACCGGAAATGGTTTTCACTTCACAGGTGTGCCCTGTCAGGTTTAATAAGTGGGATTTCTTGCCTTATAAATTGGGTTGGGACCATCAGTTATGTTGTGCAGAAGTCTGGTGGATACACAGCTGATAGTCCCACTGAATACACTGTTAGAATTTGTATTACAGCAAAAAAAAAGCAGCTAAGTAAGGAAAAACGAGTGGCCATCATTACTTTAAGAAATGAGGGTCAGTCAGTGCGAAAAATTGGGAAAACTTTGAAAGTGTCCCCAAGTGCAGCAGCAAAAACCATCAAGCGCTACAAAACTGGCTCACATGAGGACCACCCCAGGAAAGGAAGACCAAGAGTCACCTCTGCTTCTGAGGATAAGTTTATCCAAGGTCACCAGCCTCAGAAATCGCAGGTTAACAGCAGCTCAGATTAGAGACCAGGTCAATGCCACACAGAGTTCTAGCAGCAGACACATCTCTACAACAACTGTTAAGAGGAGACTTTGTGCAGCTGGCCTTCATGGTAAAATAGCTGCTAGGAAACCACTGCTAAGGACAGGCAACAAGCAGAAGAGACTTGTTTGGGCTAAAGAACACAAGGAATGGACATTAGACCAGTGGAAATCTGTGCTTTGGTCTGATGAGTCCAAATTTGAGATCTTTGGTTCCAACCACCGTGTCTTTGTGCGACGCAGAAAAGGTGAACGGATAGACTCAACATGCCTGGTTCCCACCGTGAAGCATGGAGAAGGAGGTGTGATGGTGTGGGGGTGCTTTGCTGGTGACACTGTTGGAGATTTATTCAAAATTGAAGGCATACTGAACCAGCATGCAAGTATATAATTCCACATGTGTTAATTCATAGTTTTGATGCCTTCAGTGTGAATGTACAATTTTCATAGTCATGAAAATAGAGAAAAATCTTTAAATGAGAAGGTGTGTCCAAACTTTTGGTCTGTACTGTATATAGTTGAATATTTATATATATATATATCTGAAGCATGGAGGAGGAGGTGTGATGGTGTGGGGGTGCTTTGCTGGTGACACTGTTGGGGATTTATTCAAAATTGAAGGCATACTGAACCAGAATGGCTACCACAGCATCTTGCAGCGGCTTGCTATTCAATCCGGTTTGCGTTTAGTTGGACCATCATTTATTTTTCAACAGGACAATGACCCCAAACACACCTCCAGGCTGAGTAAGGGGGACTATTTGACCAAGAAGGAGAGTGATGGGGTGCTACGCCAGATGACCTGGCCTCCACAGTCACCAGACCTGAAGCCAATCGAGATGGTTAGGGGTGAGCTGGACCGCAGAGTGAAGGCAAGAGGGCCAACAAGTTCTAAGCATCTCTGGGAACTCCTTCAAGAAAAATCTTTAAATGAAAAGGTGTGTCCAAACTTTTGGTCTGTACTGTATATATATTGTAAGGTAGCGCTATTCATCATGCTGGGGGCACTCACTTCACCAGGTCAATTAAAGCACACATGCAACATTTTCCGGTAATATGAAGTTCAGCAGTTTATTACACATCATAAACCGCTTAGAACACAGTCCATCTTAGTAGCTCGCAGGAATGTTACACATGTATCCTAGAGCCTTTCCAGTGGCAGCTATGCCTGCTTGACTTCAAATACAGACTTCAGCAAGGTACAGCAACAATATTCATTTATAGCGCCGATTTACCTTTGCCGGGTCTCAGCTGCTTCTATCAGCTCTGTTCTGCCACAGCTGTGACTTTAAGGCTCCCCAGACGTAGTCTCCAGGTGGCGTGCCTTCCAAGGCTACCGGTATCCCCCCCACACACACAGGGATCCAGCCTCCGCCTTGCAGGCCTCTTGCCTACCAAGCCGATTGCCTTCCAAGGCTACTGGTATCCGGGACACAGGGATACAGCCTCTGCCTTCCAGGCATCACTCCAGGCCTACTAAGCCTCTTGCCTTCCAAGGCTACTGGTATCCGGGACACAGGGATACAGCCTCTGCCTTCCAGGCATCACCAGGCCTCTCACTCTCTACTGTTTCAAAACCACCAGGATTTATATATCCTTTTGTGCACACAGGACCTGTGATGATGTCACACTCATGTGATCAGTCACCTGAGGGGGAGGTAAATGGTCAGCCAGAACACACCCCCTGGACATTTTAGCAATGCAGCAAGAAGCTGCATTACAATATATATATTATATATATACGGTATATACATTTTATATAATATATATATATATATATATATATATATATATATATATATATATATATATATATATATATATATTTATATTTAGTCGAGTCATATTCCCCGACTCTACAGACCACATGCTGCTGTTGTACTTGGCAGGTCCGGACCAGTTGGAGTGGAGTCGAATGCAGGAGACCAAAGTCTAAAAATAAACTTTTCTTTAACAAGAACCTGATGAGAGTTATATACATCAGATAGCAGGCACAACACTTTATGAATGCTTCTCCTGCATTATGCAGAGTCAGGAACTTTCCAGTTACATGTGGTGGTACATAACTTGTTTGTACAAGCTATGACAGCCAGCAAGAAAAAAATGTGGGAAGGCACTTCATACCCTGTGGGGACCTTACCGGTCGAGATGTGTCACTATGGCCCCTCAGAGCAACTCCCAGTTGATTTGTGAGGACCTCATTGGTTGAGGTGCATTGGTACGACTCGTTACTTGTGCTCTCAAAGTCCATTCGATGAGGGCCACACACACCTTGCAGTGGCACAGCTTCTTCAGCTTTCAGTAGGAGAACTTGCGTCCCACTTTAGAGACACTGTGGCTTCTTCTCTAGTATAGACCTTGATTAAATCCTGGCCTAAGATAAGGAATCCTTCCTTAACTTAATCCCCTTTAATTAGACCTTCCATACCGTTCAAGTAGGCCTCCTGGCCTGAGATAAGGACCTCGCCCTGCTCTTTGTCTCGGCTATGCTCCCTGCCTGGAATTTGGATTCACATTGCCATTAAATCTTTGCTTTCCTTCAGATCGGATCAGATCTGATATCTCCCACAGCACCATATAAATTTAAGTTTGCAACCAGATAGACCAAAGGTCTGCATTTCTCACTTACTTATCTCTATCTGACTCATCACCAAGAAAATTGTTCTCCTGTGTGCCCATGTAGCTCAGAATGAGGGCTCCCACACAGTATGATGGCCCCCACAGGACCTCGCACAGTATTATGGCAACAACAGCCTGCTACACAAAATGAGGACCCCCACCCTGTATGGAGGCCCTTACAGTCCACCACAGACCCACACTCAGTATAATAGCCCCACCAGCCGCCCACTCAGTATGAGAGCCCCCACAGTCCTTCACGTAATATGATGCCCCCACTATTCCTGATATTTAAAAAAAACAACACAGTACTGTTTACAGTGTGAGTACTGAGGCCCTACAGGTGTGACGTCATTGTGCCTGCAGTGCACGGAGTCTCAGACTCACAGGCAAAGGCTGATTGGTGTGTCAGCGAGTTTTCGACTCCCTGATTTACTATTTTTTTCAATTGCATCACTATCGTGGGAATGTGGAGATCGTTGAAATTGTGATGATGGGAAAAGAGATGGTGTCTGGTGCTGAGCCGCACGAGCCTTCTCAATTTATGGGCACCATAGCGGCAAAAATAAAAAGAGAAAAAAAAACCGCCTCCTCCACTCCTTAGGCTATGTTCACCCGTAGCATTTTTACTGCATTTTGCACTTTCTCATTGCTTTCAATTTTGAAAAAATGCAGCACAAACGCTGGAAAAATGCTAAAAGAATTGACATGTTGCTTGTTTCAAAAATGCAGCAGTCTTCCATGTCAGGAAAAAAAAGGAATAGTATGCATGAGATTTCTGAAATTTTTCCCATTTGTATGGAGTGTGTCTCCTAGACTGGTAAAGTCCATTGTGAGGCAGTGAGGAGGATCATATGCAAGAGATGGTATGTATCCCCCAGCATTCTCATAGAAGGTTATTGAACCCGCTAGAGTGCATTGCAATCACAGACACAGCTATGGTTGTAGTGCAAAATAAAAGTAAGTTTGGACTAGGTCAAGCTTAAGAAGTTGGGTTAAGAAAACCCGACATGGGCTTTTATTTTTGGAGTGATCTACAGGATGGAAGTGGGGTGGATCACTCCCTCCAGCCGGAGTCTTACAAGTGGCTCATGTCAACAGTTTTCATTTAAAAACCTGCAGCAAAGGTTTGGGAATGTCAGTGGTTTGTTTGCTATCTCCAGTGCAGGAGACTCTGTGCACTGCAAACCTGTGTGAAGGTATAACACAGGCCTGTGAAGGTAATGTTACTGGCGCACCTCAGAGGAAAACAGCGCTGCAGTCGCCCACGTCAACCAGTTTACACGGGCGTTTGGACCACCCAGCTGCAATCCGGAGGACATCATTTGCATTTAAATTGTGAGTTTTTGCAAATAAAGACATTTAAGTTGAACTTTCCTTGGGTCACTGCCTCATTACCGCACATTGTGAACACTGCCGCACTACAATATTTACTGCTGCAACAACCTAAAACAAAAGTCCTTTTCAGGCTACATATTTTCTTTTCCCTATTAAGAACTGCCAAAAATAAGAAGGAGAAGGATCTCTGATATACCCTGTATTAGACATAAAAAGGTCCTCATACACATTCTGTTAAAATTGTTAGATAGTGCAAGGGCAGCCAAAAATTAGAAGGAGGGATTTCAATATGGCTTAGAAGAGACGTAGAGGAGGGCCTCAGAAAACATTTGTATTCCAGTTGAAAGGAGTGGGACTCCTAGATTGGTTAAGCATATTCACTAAGTGCAAGGGCTGAAAAACATTTCCCCCTGGGGATTATACACATAGATATGTGTGCGTGTAAGAGATTTTTAGAGGTAGGCCTCTCAAAATGATGACGAAGGGCATCATACACACCCTGTAAAAAAAATAAGAGCGAGGGTCTCACGATCACCCTGTTGATATGGTGGATGAGGAGGACACGGAAAATAATAAACCATGAACCGTATACACTTGTTTGAGTGGAAAAGGGGTGTATGGGAATGCACCAGAAAAAAAGGAACATTTTAATTGGATTTATGTTCTGCTAGTGTCATCCGGTGGGGTTGAAAAGCCTGTGCCAATCTAGATCTTGTTCATTTTGATATGAGTCAACCTGTCAGCCTTTTCATTTGACAGAAGGATGCACCTATCAGTTATTATGCCCCAGCGGCACTAAAAACCCACTCTGACAAAACCCTAGTGTCAGGACAGGCCATCACCTCCAAGGCGTAGAGAAACAGTTGATGCCACATGTCCAGTTCGGATATCCTATAGTTGTATGGCACAGAGGAATCATGGGGGATGCTGTTCCAAAACGTTTCCCTCCTTGTTAGAGTATCCCGTGCATTAGGGCACTGGGAGGGTCTAATGAAACTGTCCCAGACCTTTGATAGTCTCCCCCTGCCTCTGTGTGACCTGGTTTGAGTCTCCTTCATCTCTGCTCCTCGGTTGTCCAAGGATCTATGACCTCTGCTGCCAGTGTTGTCAGATGGTAATTTTTGTACTAATTGTTCAACTAGGGACTTCTGGTATTGCACCATTTTACTAGCCCTCTCCATTGCAGGAAGGAGAGATTGAAAGTTCTGCTTGTAGAATAGGTCAAGAAGAGTGAACAACCAGTAATCAGTGTTGGCTAAACTTCGTGCAACGCAAGCGTCACGGGAAAGCAGCGGGACATAAAGTCAGCCATGTGTGCCAGATTCCCAACAGACTTCCCTGTCCTCACCAGGAGGACTACTATCCATCTCCTCCTTTTCCTCCTCGCTCTCCTCCTCCTCTTCACCCCATTCACGCTAAACAGACAGGATGAATCTGGTGTGGCTAGCACCCTCTGTAGCATAGGCAATCATCTCCTGTTCCTCCTCCTCATTATCATCCCATCCAGAGAAGTTGACATGAGGCTGGGCTTGGTAGTATTACCCTGTCTTCATTCTTCCTCCATCTCCTCCTGGTTCACATGCAAAGCTTCCTCTATAATTGTGAGCAGCGAGTGTTTGAGTAGACACAGAAGCGGATTGGTTACCCTGATTATGGCATCTTTGCCACTCACCCTCTTTGTCGATTCCTCAAAGTTTGGTATAATCTCACAGATGTCAGACATCCATGCCTACTTCTCGGTTGTTATGCGCGGAGGCCGAGCATGATGTAGCTGGTATTCAACTACAACTTTCTTCTGCTCACAAAGCTTTGCCAACACATGTAATATGGAGTTCCAGTGCGTGGTCACGTTGCACAACAGTCTGTAAGCTCGAACTTGAAAGCTGCTGCAGCACTGCCAGTCCGGCAACAGCTTTGGCTGCCTTGCGGAAATGGGCGCACATGCGGTGTACCGTCACAAGTAGCTCAGGCAAATCTGGGTAGGTTTCAGAAAACGCTGAACCATTAAGTTGAGCACGTGGGCCAGGCATGGAGCGTATACGAGCTTGCCAAGTTTCAGAGCCACCACCAGGTTAAGACCATTATCACACACAACCATACCTGGTTGTAGGTTCAGTGGCGAGAGCCACAGATCTGCCTGGTCTGTTAGACCTTTCAACAACTCTGCAGTGGTGTGCTGTTTGTCACCTTAAGAAAAGAGTTTCAACAGAACCTGTTGCCGCTTCACTGAGGCAGTGCTTCCAGTTTGTCACTGATATGGACGACAATTTGGAGATGGAAGATGAGGAGGTGCAGGGACGGTCAGTCTTCTTTGTGCAGGGAACCAGGATGAGTCAGTGTTCAGCACCCGGCGCTTGGGGACAGTGCTAACTGTAGCGCTGATTCCCAGGCGCCGGTCCGTGTGATCCTGATGCTGCACACAGGCGGCACACGGTTGCCACAGACGGACACACGGATATCTCAGGTACCAGTTTTTCCGGTCCCGGAAATATAAGGACATGTGAAACTGGCCCAAGAGAGGATTCACACTATTTAGGCCCTGGCAAAGAGAAACTCCTTATCATGGCTGCCGGGTACACATGAATTGGCCAATTTAAGCACTAAGATTTCTCAGTTATTTCTACTTTCTACAGCAGTAATGCAATTCAAATTTCATATTTTTCATATTTGCATACTTAGCGTTACAGAGTACTACTTTATTTGATTGTTATATATGGAGATGGCTACTCTTAGTAAGCACCTGTACACACCAGTTTTCTATTTTGATAGTGACGGTCAGTCTTCTTTGATATTTGTAATAGTAACGTCAGGCGGGGTGGCAAGGTGAGGTTTTAAAACACCATCTTTTTCTTGGTCTCATGGTCTGGTATGGAGGGGTTTCTATCTCTCTCGTTTTTCTGCAAACGATTGTGTGGAATCCAAAATGTACTGTGGGTAACCCTTATCCCTGAATCTGGTGTTCATGTATATTCGCTGTATATTAGAATCTGTGACATTAGTACAGTTAGTTCTCAACCGTAAAAATTGACCCATTGGGTTTTCCTTTTTTTAGGGGATGAGGTGGTGGCTATCCCACTTCAATAGTTTATTAGTGCTTGTAGGTTTATGGTAGAGTGTCCCTAGGGTCCAATCCTGTTATTTCTAAATTAATACATCCTGGAAAGGAAACTGGTAAAAAAAAAATCAGATGTAAATCTCAGGCCCACTCTATTGATGTTGAGTTCCCTGACAAATTCAAGAAACTGTTCACTCGTCCCTGACCAGATGATAAAAATGTAGTCAATATATCTATACTGTACCCCAATATATGGATGCCACCACTTTATGATCATCCCTGAATATTATGGTTTCTTCCCACCAGTCCAGGAATAGGTTAGCATACAAGGAGGTACAGGGGCTCCCCATCGCAGTACCCCTGAGCTGGTGGAAGTACTTCCTGTCAAAAAGAAAGAAGTTTTGAGTAAGAGGGAATTTTAGAAGATCCTCGATGAAGTCATTATGTCTGCTACACTCTATTGATCTTGATTTCAAGAAATGTCTTACTCCTCTGATATCATCCTCATGCGGAATATTACTGTACAAAGCCTCAATATCTAGTAAGGCCTGCTCCCCTACATGCATGTATACATGCTCGAGGGTCTACATGGAGGGGAGCAGGCAGAGGGAAAACCATTTTCCAGAGGGATTATTCCAACTGTAAAACCTCAAGCGGTACTGGGGGAACATTACATTGTGTGGGGGGCATCATACATACTAAATAAGGGGCATAATTGGGGCATTAAACTGTGTGGGGGGCATCATACATCGTGCATAAGGGGCATAATTGGGGCATTAAACTGTGTGGGGGCATCATACATCCTGCATAAGGGGCACAATGGGGGCATAACACTGTGTGGGGGCATCATACATCTTGCATAAGGGGCATAATGGGGGCATTACACTGTGTGGGGGCATCATACATACTGCATAAGGGGCATAATGGGGGCATTACACTGTGTGGGGGCATCATACATCCTGCATAAGGGGTATAATGGGGGCATTACACTGTGGGGGCATCATACATCCTGCATAAGGGGCACAATGGGGGCATTATACTGTGTGGGGGGCATCATACATCCTGCATAAGGGGCATAATGGGGGCATTACACTGTGTGGGGCATCATACATACTACATAAGGGGCATAATGGGGGCATTACACTGTGGGGGCATCATACATCCTGCATAAGGGGCATAATGGGGGCATTACACTGTGGGGCAGTAAAGGGGTCCTGTACTATGAGAACAATACGTTTCCTCCCTTCCTGTCTCCATAGTTGGGTCGTATGTATCTATTACAGGAAACAGAACAAAAACCTTATGATTCTTATAAAGGGGCAACACAAGACCCCAAAAGAGTCTCCGTGCTGAAGGGGTTAATGCCCCCTGCGCCCAGTAATGGGGTCTCCACATACCTCCACCTGCAGAGCCGCCACCACATATATGGCTGCTCTGTGCGCACAGGAGCTGTGATGAGGTCACAGGAGGGGAGGAGTCAGGGGTCACATGATCAGGGGCCTCAGTGGATGCAGGACTCTGCTGTGCTGGTTGTCATGGTGCTGGATGAGCTGAAGTTTATGTGTGGGGTCAGGAGGGGTTTACAGGGGGGATGTAGCAGAGCCGCGTGTGTACGAGGTGTACGGAGCGGAGCCGCGTGTGTACGAGGTGTACGGAGCAGAGCCGCGCGTGTACGAGGTGTACGGAGCAGAGCCGCGCGTGTACGAGGTGTATGGAGCAGAGCCGCGTGTGTACGAGGTGTACGGAGCAGAGCCGCGTGTGTACGAGGCGTACGGAGAGGAGCCGCGCGGGTACGAGGCGTACGGAGCGGAGCCGCGCGTGTACGAGGTGTACGGAGCGGAGCCGCGCGTGTACGAGGTGTATGGAGCAGAGCCGCGTGTGTACGAGGCGTACGGAGCAGAGCCGCGTGTGTACGAGGCGTACGGAGAGGAGCCGCGCGGGTACGAGGCGTACGGAGCGGAGCCGCGCGTGTACGAGGCGTACGGAGCGGAGCCGCGCGTGTACGAGGCGTACGGAGCGGAGCCGCGCGTGTACGAGGCGTACGGAGCGGAGCCGCGCGTGTACGAGGTGTACGGAGCGGAGCCGCGCGTGTACGAGGTGTACGGAGCGGAGCCGCGCGTGTACGAGGTGTACGGAGCGGAGCCGCGCGTGTACGAGGTGTACGGAGCGGAGCCGCGCGTGTACGAGGTGTACGGAGCGGAGCCGCGCGTGTACGAGGTGTACGGAGCGGAGCCGCGCGTGTACGAGGTGTACAGAGCAGAGCCGCGCGTGTACGAGGTGTACAGAGCAGAGCCGCGTGTGTACGAGGTGTACAGAGCAGAGCCGCGTGTGTACAGAGCAGAGCCACGTGTGTACGAGGTGTACAGAGCAGAGCCGCGCGTGTACGAGGTGTACAGAGCAGAGCCGCGTGTGTACGAGGTGTACAGAGCAGAGCCACGTGTGTACGAGGTGTACAGAGCAGAGCCGCGCGTGTACGAGGTGTACAGAGCAGAGCCGCGCGTGTACGAGGTGTACGGAGCGGAGCCGCGTGTGTACGAGGTGTACGGAGCGGAGCCGTGTGTGTACGAGGTGTACGGAGCGGAGCCGCGTGTGTACGAGGTGTACGGAGCGCAGCCGCGTGTGTACGAGGTGTACGGAGCGGAGCCGCGCGTGTACGAGGTGTACGGAGCAGAGCCGCGCGTGTACGGAGCAGAGCCGCGCGTGTACGAGGTGTACGGAGCAGAGCCGCGCGGGTACGAGGTGTACGGAGCGGAGCCGCGCGTGTACGAGGTGTACGGAGCGGAGCCGTGCGTGTACGAGGTGTACGGAGCGGAGCCGCGCGTGTACGAGGTGTACGGAGCGGAGCCGCGTGTGTACGAGGTGTACGGAGCGGAGCCGCGCGTGTACGAGGTGTACGGAGCGGAGCCGCGCGTGTACGAGGTGTACGGAGCAGAACCGCGCGTGTACGAGGGGTACGGAGCAGAGCCGCGCGTGTACGAGGTGTACGGAGCAGGTGTACGGAGCGGAGCCGCGCGTGTACGAGGTGTACGGAGCGGAGCCGCGCGTGTACGAGGTGTACGGAGCGGAGCCGCGCGTGTACGAGGTGTACGGAGCGGAGCCGCGCGTGTACGAGGTGTACGGAGCAGAGCCGCGTGTGTACGAGGTGTACGGAGCAGAGCCGCGTGTGTACGAGGTGTACGGAGCAGAGCCGCGTGTGTACGAGGTGTACGGAACGGAGCCGCGTGTGTACGAGGTGTACGGAGCGGAGCCGCGTGTGTACGAGGTGTACGGAGCGGAGCCGCGTGTACGAGGTGTCGGAGCGGAGCAACGTGTGTACGAGGTATATGGAGCGGAGCCGCGCGTGTACGAGGCATACGGAGCGGAGCCGCACATGTACGGAGTGGAGCCGCACGTGTACAAGGTGTACAGAACGGAGCCGCGTGTGTATGAGGTGTACGGAGCGGAGCCGCGCGTGTACGAGGTGTACGGAGCGGAGCCACGTGTACGTGGTGTACAGAGCAGAGCCGCGTGTGTATGAGGTGTACGGAGCGGAGCCGCGCGTGTATGAGAGATGCAATATCTGTCCATGTATTGTAAATATTAGTGATGAGCGAGCGTGCTCGCCATTGCTCGATACTTAATCAGTCATCGGGGTGCGCTCATTACTTGTTCGAGTATAAAACCAGATGAAGGAATGCGGCCGGCCAATCACAGTAATTCAAGTAGCCAACATGGCAACACGGCATTACCGTGTAAGGCAGGCAATCCCTGTGTGTTTAATGGTTGTCTAACATCCGCGAAACATGTGGGGCAGGAACTATGGCACCAGAGATATTTGATTGAAAATCCGAGCACCGCGATGATCTATTAAGTATCGAGCAGTGGCAAGCATGCTTGCTCATCATTAGAAAATATATGAATACAGTTAGGTCCAGAAGTATTTGGAATGTGACTGAATATTCGTGATTTAAGCTCCGCAAGCCACTAATTTGGATTTAAAATGATACAAAAAAAGGGGTTGAACAAAAATACCCTGTGAAACGTTTAGGAATTGCATCCATTGGTCTACAAAGCCTCTTCATTTCGAGGGCTCAAAAGTAATGGGGCAACTAAAAGAGGTTGTCCACTACTTTTTCATTGATGATCTATCCTTAGGATAGGTCATCGATGTTTGATGAGTTGGGGTCAAACACCCGACTCCCCTGCCGATCACTTATTGTTGCCGTCCAGAAATACTCACTTGCGGAGCTAGCTGTCTTCTGGTAGTGGCCGTGGCACGGTACTACACACCCGCCTCATATTGTCTAATCTAGCCTTTGTATTTTTAAGGCTCATTAATGCTTTGCACCTTGTGGTGAACCCTCTGTATTTGCTCTCTCTTGAAGTCTTCTCTTTTATGTTGGACCTAGACACTAAAAAACACCTACTTCCTGGACAGTGTTCATCACTTAAGGCCCCGTCACACTAAGCGATGCAGCAGCGATCCCGACAACGATACGACCTGTCAGGGATCGTTGCTGCATCGCTAATACATCGCTGGTGAGCTGTCAAACAGGCAGGCTCACCAGCGATGAGGGAAGCAGCGATATCGTCCACGATGTCCTGCTCCCGGTTACCAGCCTGCTGCTGAAGCAGAAGCAGGCTGGTAACTATGGTAAACATCGGGTTACTAGGGGCACACGCGCACTTAGTAACCAGATGTTTATCATGGATACGACTCTGCTAAGGTGAACGGTAACCTCCCGCGCACCGTAGCAGAGTGGTATCCATGGTAAACAGCGGGTTACTAAGTGCGCGCGTGCCCCTAGTGACCCGATGTTTACCATGGATACCAGCCTGATCGTTGGTCCCGCTGGCCAGCACACATCGCTGTGTGTGACCAGCGGGACCAACGATCAGGCTGGTATCCATGGTAAACATCGTGTTACTAGGGGCACGCGCGCACTTAGTAACCCGCTGTTTACCATGGATACCAGCCTGATTGTTGGTCCCGCTGGTCACACACAGCGATGTGTGCTGGCCAGCGGGAGGCCAACGACCAAAAAATGGTCCAGGATACTTTGCAGCGATCAGCGACCTCACAGCAGGGGCCTGATCGCTGCAAAGTGTCACACATAGCGACATCGCTGGTGAGGTCGCTGTTGCGTCACCAAAACCGTGACACAGCAGCAATCTCGCTAGCGATATCGCTATGTGAGACGGGGGCTTTAGGTTGATATTGTAAAGGGGCTTTTCTTCACCATGGAAAGAATTATTCAATCAGCCACCACTGTTTTTGTTCAGTGGACGTCCACAACTTTTTGAGTTTCCAAGCTCAACAGTGCACTTTTTTTTGCAGAATGTATCAAACTGTTGATTTGGTCACTCCTAACATTTCTGCAATCCCTTTGGTGATTTGATCTTTTCACTTCCATTGAGAGCATCTTTCTGTGTTATGGGTTCATAGCAACAGCTTCCAAATACAAAAGCCACACCTGGAATCAGCTCAAGACCTTTTACTTGCTTCATTGATGATGGATTAATGAGAGAAGAGCCCATACAGCCAATGAAAGAGCTTTTGAGAATTGACCAAAAGAGGCGGCTCCATATAACAGAGCTGTAATTTCTAAACCTTTACTCCAATTAGGATGTTAATACCTTCAAATTAAAGCTGAAAGTTGGCACTATAAGCCCAGATTGATTATATAATTTTATCTTGAATATCTTTTGGTAAACTGCTAAAATTCCAAAACTTATGTCACTGTCCAAATATTTTTTGGACCTAACTATCTAAACGTTCTATTGACATGAAATTTTCACCAGTTGTCGGTAACAACCCATCTAATCCACACAGGTAAAGAAATCCAATCATAGATAGCCATAAATTTAATTATGTGTAATCATGAAAAATAAAATAAAAGTAATACTTCGTACAAAAGCCTTTGTTGGTGATGACAGCTTGAAGATGCCTCCTGTATGGAGAAACTAGTAGCATGCATTACTCAAGCGTGATTTTGGACAATTCTTCAACACAAACGCTCTTCAAATCCTAAGGTCCCATGGGCTTCTTCTATGAACTCTGGCCTTTAGTTTCTTCCATACATTTTCTATTGAATTCAGGTCAGGTGATTGGCGGGGTCATTCTACCAGCTTTTTTTCAGAGTTTCCTTGGCTGTGTGTTTGGGATCATTATCTTGCTGAAATGTAAACCCTAGATTCATGTTCATCATCCTGGAAGATGGCTGATTTTTTATCACAAATGTTTCTGTATATTTGTGCATTCATCCTTCCTTCATTTATACAAAGTTTGCTAGTGCCGTATGCTGAAAAACTGCCCCACACCATGATGCTCCCACCTCCAAACTTCACTGTTGGTATGTTGTTTTGGGGGTGATATGCAGTGCCTTTTAGTGTCAAAACTTGGAGTGTATTATGGCATCCAAAGAGTTCACTTTTGGCCTCATCTGATCAAACTATGTAATTCACATTCTTGTCCACATGTTGTTGAACAAACTTTAACCCCTTAACAACATCTGACGTACTAATACGCGTCTGTGCCCTGGGACTTAAGAGCCAGACCCGTATTAGTACGTCATGGCGATCACGCGCGCACACAGGCTGTGCGGGCGCGATCGCCGCCGGGTGTCAGCTGATTGTCACAGCTGACACCCGATACTATGTGCAGGGAGCGGTCCTGCACCGCTCCCAGCACATTAACCCCCGCGATGCTGCGATCGAAGTCTATCGAAGTCGATCGCGGCATTGCGGGGGCAAGGGGAGGTGATCGGCGATACTCACCTCCTCTTCCGGCTTCCAGCGCAGTCTGCAAAGGCTTCCCGGGTGTTGCCATGACGACCCGATGTCGTCATGACAACATCCGGGTCACCAGACAGCAGGAAGATTGTTTGGACATGCGCAGTGCATCTCCAAACAATCTTCTCAATGTGCACCGCTGACAGACTGCATGGCTCAGGGATGGTGCTGCATTCCTGTGCCATGCAGGCGATCAGAGAAAAAAAAGTGAAAGTCCCAGAGTGGGACAAAGTAATAAAGTGTATAAACTGTCTGTAAGTGAAAAAAAAAAAAAAAAATTGCAAAAATATTAAAAAAAAATAATCCACCAAAAATAAAAATATAATGTACCCATCAATAAATATTATTATTTAAAAAAAAAAAAAAAACAATAAAAGTACACATATTTGGTATCGCCGCGTCCGGAACAACCTGACCTATAAAATGTCCCACTAGTTAACCCCTTCAGTGAACACTGTAAAAAAAAAAAAAAAAAAAAAAAAACGAAGCAAAAAACAATGCTTTATCACCATACCGCCAAACAAAAAGTGGAATAAAAGGTGATCAAAATGACGCATGTAAATAAAAATGATACCGCTGAAAACGTCATCTCGTCCCGCAAAAAACAAGCCGACATACAGCTCCATCAGCCGAAAAATAAAAAAGTTATAGCTCTCAGAATAAAGCGATGCTAAAAAATATTTTTTTCTATAAAATTGCTTTTATTATGTAAAAGTGCAAAACATAGAAAAAACAATATAAATGTGGTACCGCTGTAAACGTACTGACCCGAAGAATAACGCTACCTCATCAATTTTACCACACGCGGAACAGAATAAATAAAAAAAAAAAACAATTCCTGAATTGTTGGTTTTTGTTTATTCTGCCTCCCAAAAATCGGAATAGAAAGCGATCAAAAAATGTCACGTGCCTGAAAATGGCACCAATAACAACGTCAAGTCATCCCGCAAAAAACGAGCCGTCACATGACTGTCTGCCAAAATCTGGAAAAATTATAGCTCTCAAAATATGGCGATGCAAAAACTAGATTTTACAAAAAATGCGTCTTTTAGTGTGTGACAGCTGTCAGTCATAAAAACCCCATATGATTCTGGCATTGCTGTAATCACACCGACCCGAAGAATAAAGTCATCTAATCACTTATACCGCACAAGGAACGGCGTCAAAAATAAACTCTTGGGTTAGGATTGGGCTAGGGTTAGGGCTGGGTTTGGGGCTAGGGTTGTGCTGGGGCTAGGGTTGTGCTATGGTTAGGGTTATACTAGGGTTAGGGCTAGGGTTGTGATGGGGTTGGGATTTTTTTCAAAAGTAAGAAAAAAAGATGACGATATGGCGAATAGTGTTGAGCGCAAGTGCTCGCTACTTGAGTTTGCATCGGGTGCTCTGGTATGTATTGAGTATTGTGGGTATTTGAGTGACATGCTCGAGTCTCTGCCCCATATGCTTCGCGGCCAAAAAAACTTTACGGGGATTGCCTGCCATGCACGAGCGATCCCCGCATGTTTTTTTTTTTGGGTGTCTAATAACCGTGAAACATGCGGAGCAGGAACTCGAGCATGTCACTCGAGCACACGCTGTACATGGTGCATACCTGAGTACCCGATGCAAACTCAAGTAGCGAGCACTTGCGCTCAAGACTAATGACAACTTATTCAATATGATGACGTAATGTAAACAAATTCTGTGTCGTACCTCTGGGTTCAAAATGTTCACTATACACCTTAATAAAATCCTTGAGGGGTATAGTTTCCAAAATGGGGTCACTTGTGGGGGAGCTCCACTGTTTAGGCACATCACGAGCTCTCCAAACGCGACATGGTGTCCACTAACAAATTGAATGGAAAATCGGCTCAAATTGTTAGCGCACGCCATGTTGCGTTTGGAGAGCCCCTGTGCGCCCAAACATTGGAGCTCCCCCACAAGTGACCCCATTTTGGAAACTAGACCCCCCAAGGCACCTATCTAGATGCATAGTGAGCACTTGGAACCCCCAGGTGCTTCACAAATTGATTCATAAAAATGAAAAAGTGAAAAAAAAAAACACTTTTTCATTTTTATGAATCAATTTGTGAAGCACCTGGGGGTTCCAAGTGCTCACTATGCATCTAGATAGGTGCCTTGGGGGGTCTAGTTTCCAAAATGGGGTCACTTGTGGGGGAGCTCCAATGTTTGAGCACACAGGGACTCTCCAAATGCAACATGGTATCCGCTAACAAAGTGAATGGAAAATCGGCTCAAATTGTTAGCGGACACCATGTTGCATTTGGATAGCCCCTGTGTGCCCAAACTTTGGAGCTCCCCCACAAGTGACCCCATTTTAGAAACTAGACCCCCCACGGCACCTATCTAGATGCATAGTGAGCACTTGGAACCCCCAGGTGCTTCACAAATTGATTCGTAAAAATGAAAAAGTGAAAAAAAAAACACTTTTTTATTTTTATGAATCAATTTGTGAAGCACCTGGGGGTTCCAAGTGCTCACTTTGCATCCTGATAGGTGCCTTGGGGGGTCTAGTTTCCAAAATGGGGTCACTTGTGGGGGAGATTCAAAGTTTGGGCACACAGGGGCTCTCCAAACGCAACATGGTGTCCGCTAACAATTTGAGCCGGCAATTTGTTAGCGGATATCATGTTGCATTTGGAGAGTCCCTGTGTGCCCAAACATTGGAGCTCCCCCACAAGTGACCCCATTTTGGAAACTAGACCCCCAAGGCACCTATCTAGATGCATAGTGAGCACTTGGAACCCCAGGTGCTTCACAAATTGATTCATAAAAATAAAAAAGTGTTTTTTTTTTTCACTTTTTCATTTTTACGAATCAATTTGTGAAGCACCTGGGGGTTCCAAGTGCTCACTATGCATCTAGATAGGTGCTGTGGGGGGTCTAGTTTCTAAAATGGGGTCACTTGTGGGGGAGCTCCAAAGTTTGGGCACACAGGGGCTATCCAAACGCAACATGGTGTCCGCTAACAATTTGAGCCGATTTTCCATTCACTTTGTTAGCGGATACCATGTTGCATTTGGAGAGTCCCTGTGTGCTCAAACATTGGAGCTCCCCCACAAGTGACCCCATTTTGGAAACTAGACCCCCCAAGGCACCTAGCTAACAAATTGAAGGGAAAATCGGCTCAAATTGTTAGCGGACACCATGTTGCGTTTGGAGAGCCCCTCTGTGCCCAAACTTTGGAGCTCCCCCACAAGTGACCCCATTTTGGAAACTAGACCCCCCAAGGCACCTAGCTAGATGCATAATGAGCACTTGGAACCCCCAGGTGCTTCACAAATTGATTCGTAAAAATGAAAAAGGTTATTTTTTTCATTTTTTCGAATCAATTTGTGAAGCACCTGGGGGTTCCAAGTGCTCACTATGCATCTAGATAGGTGCCTTGGGGGGGTCTAGTTTCCAAAATGGGGTCACTTGTGGGGGAGCTCCAAAGTTTGGGCACACAGGGGCTCTCCAAACACAACATGGCGTCCGCTAATTATTCAAGCAAATTTTACAATCAAAAAGTCAAATGGCGCTCCTTCCCTTCCGAGCCCTGCCGTGCGCCCAAACATTGTTTTTTCCCCACATATTGGGTATCTGCGTGCCCAGGGGAAATTGCACAACAAATTTTGGGGTCCATTTTTTCTTGTTACCCCTGTGAAAATAAAAAAAATTGGGTCTAAAGAAACATTTTTGTGAAAAAAGTTAAATGTTCATTTTTTTCTTCCACATTCAAAAAATTCCTATGAAGCACCTGAAGGGTTAATAAAGGTCTTGAATGTGGTTTTGAGCACCTTGAGGGGTGCAGTTTTTAGAATGGTGTCACTTTTGAGTATTTTCTGTCATAAAGACCTCTCAAAGTGACTTCAAATGTGACGTGGTCCCTAAAAAAATGGTTTTGTAAATTTTGTTGGAAAAATGAGAAATCGCTGCTCAACTTTTAACCCTTATAGCTCCCTAACAAAAAAAAATTTTGGTTCCAAAATTGTGCTGATGTAAAGTAGACATGTGGGAAATGTTATTTATTAACTCTTTTGTGTGACATATCTCTCTGATTTCAGGGCTTAAAAATTCAAATTTTGAAAATTGCAAAATTTTCGCCAAATTTCCGTTTTTTTCACAAATAAACACAAGTGATATCGAAGAAATTTTTCCACAATCATGAAGTACAATATGTCACGAAAAAACAGTCTCAGAATCAGGGGGATCTGTTGAAGCGTTCCAGAGTAATTACCTCATAAAGTGACAGTGGTCAGAATTGTAAAAATTGGCCTGGTCATTAACGTGCCAACCACCCTCGGGGCTTAAGGGGTTAAACATGCTTGAACATGCTTTTTGTTCAGAAATGGAGCTAGAGTGCATCACTTATAGTTTTCTTTGAAACAATTTTACCTCCTGATTCCAGGTCCTCCTGTAGCTTTCCTCAGATAATAGTTGGCTCTTGGACAATTTTTAGGATAATTTGTTTCACTCTTCGGTCTGAAATCTGGCTGTGGCAGGTTTATGGTGAAATGATGTTCTTTCAACTACCAGATTATTGCTGCAACAGCACTCACTGGAACCTTCAGTAGTTTGGAATTTTTTCTGTAATCAATACCATCAGTATATCTTGAACAATATGGTTGCAAAGGTACCGATATAAGACCAATAAATCAAAGGCCCTCCTATGTATCAAGCATAAATCCTACATAGAAGAAATTAGGAGTATACAGCCAAATAGAGATACAATATAAGAAATTGTATTGAGCAGAAATAATAAAAATATTAAATACCGAAAAATAAGTTGTACCAAGAATATAAACCTGACCTAGGGGGCATATATATTGTATGACAAATTTAACAAGAGGTAAGTGTAGATATATCTGGGAAATCACAGACACTATATACTTATTGCAGTGGGTAAGTATTGATATATCGCATAGACAGCAGGTAGACACAACAGGGCATCAAAAAAATATGTATCACATATAAATACTAAATTCTGTATAGTTCCACTGTGTTAGAGTGAACAAATGTCACACCATCACCAATGCTAATAACAGATGCTTATCATCCTGTCATAGGATTTAAACCAAAGGAAACCCTGCCATAAACATGAATAGAAAATACCTAACAAAACAGTATATGTGTTGGTTAAAGTACATCAATAACCATCAAATCAATTATAATTACCCAAGGTCAGGACAAGTGGTCCAGAGTGCCCCTAACGCGCGTTTCGTGTTTGTAGCTTCCAATAATACACTCCCTAAGAACTGTTTACCAAACTCCCCTCCCTTTCACTTAATACTTATCCGCTTTTTAACCAGGTGCAAACTCGTCCTACAACGTGCCAAGTATTTCCTCAACAGAGAAGAACGCCTGCCACCCATCCAACTATACCCCATATGACGCATCACCTCATCCCTCCTTTTTAAATTATTTAACTAATTTTATCAAAAAGACCTATTTTTATCATTTTTTCTTAATAAATTGTCTTATGTTTAATTAACTCGAGTTTCACCCCACTTTTGTATATGCCTCCATTGAGCGCAAGTTCATAAGCATATTATTCTAACATTCCCTGACCACTTGTGGTAAGTTGTCTTACTTGCAGCAGGTTCAAAGAGGCATACCTACCAGCGCCACTGAATACCTAATACCATATGCTGTTAACCATTGGTGACAAATAAATTCTTACCGGAGTGTGGTACCCTCACCCTGCATTGTCTGAGTAGTGTTATGCCCACAGGAAAGGAGTACGGGCAATCAATGGGATGAGCTCCAGCATTTGCATAGACAGTCAGGCAAGCACATAACACTGCTGCATGGACAGTACATGCACACTCAGCTCTGCTATATATGCACATTTATATACACACACACCTCTGTTACATATGCACATTTGCATACACATATACTGTATATACATTACCCCGTTTTGCAGTTTCTTCCAGGTGATGTGATTTGATTACATGATCTGGAAGGTCCTTGAGCTAGTCAAGTAGAAGGTTCTTCAGCTGCTAACTCAGGACATGCAGCCTCTGTGCAGATCCCGCTACTTTCCTCTCCTGGTCTGCACCAATCAGTTAGATAAGTGTGGGGCTGGAGGTGGAAGAGCAGTTTTCTCAGTGATCTGGAAGGACACTGTCGATAAGATGCACTCACTTATTAGCAAGATTTGTTTCTTGGTAAAAGTGTGTCTTATAGTCAAAAAAAAAGTTTTAAAGTAATTTCCCTTTCTCATCTAATTATATGCTTGTCTGTTATATGTTTTTGTACAATTTGTCAATAACATATATATTTTCTCCTCGTCTGAGTTATTTTTGATGGTCAACAAAATACGATGTTCCGGTAATTCTTTTTTCACACTTTAGGTACGATAATGGCTTCTCTCTGTGTGGAATTTTTGATCTTCAAAGAGGTTGTCCAGTACTTAGTGTGAGGACCTGGCCGCTTTCTAAATACTTTTCCAGCACTGAGCACCCCTTTTCATCAATCTTAATTTTGTATTTTGTTAGAAATTTGCTTGCTGTGTTTTGTTAGTGATTTGTTTGCTCATCAGTTCAACCTCCGGTATCTATTCCATTCAGTGACCATAGCTCCAAGACCTTGGGCCATTGTTCTCTCCGTCACCACAGGTAGTCTCACATGCAAAACCAGGGGAGGGTTCCACCTGAGAAAATATCTCCACTAAGGCACAATTAGCTGGGGGAGGGAGGGGTGAGCTCTTCTGCCGATTCAGGGGGCTGAACCCTGTGCAGGAGAAAGGGAAGATTCATTGCTAGTCGGACGGAGAGCTGGGTGGAATCACGGGCTGCGGTTGTGATATCCATCATCCAAAGGAGCATATGCTGTGACTGCCAATATACCGGCGGGAGATACAAAAAGCTGTGGGCCAACCAAAACTTGGGGGACAGTGGGTATCACCTGGTACGGGGCAGTGGAACTACTGATCACAGGTTGGAACTCTAGGACTAAGAGAATTGCCTGTTGGACATTTACCTGGAATTGCTGTTCACCATGGCCGGAAGGAATAAAACTAATTGCATCGATAACCTGCCTAGGTGATTATTAACATCCACAACCGCACATCTTTACTCTTAGACAACCCCTTCTCATTCCTCATATTTGGTCCTGTTAAAATGAAAACAATTATACAAACGTCCCATGCCTGTGCAGTTTCAGTGGTGTGAGCACTTGCGTTTCCGAGGCTTATGTGACATTTTTATGTCATCTGAGCTCTGCGGCCATTCACGCTGGCATCACTGTCCCCACCTTTGGACACATCGAACAATAAGAGGAAATCAGAAAGCAGCAGCAGCCCTGGCTTCTTGTTGATGTTCAATACGTCCGAAGAAGGGGACAGTGAAGCCGAATGAAGCTGATTGGGCGCAGGGCTCATGTGATGTAACAACTTCACATGTACCCTAGGAACAGAAGAGTTAAAACAGTTCCAACATTCTGAACATGAAAAAGGCTTTCCCCCTGTGTGATTTCTTTAAAGTTTATTAAGAGATGAATTCTGTGTAAAACATTCCCCACATTACGAACATGGAAAAGGCTTCTCCCCTGTGTGAATTCTTTGGTGACTAAGAAGAGAAGATTTCTTTACAAAACATTTCCAACATTCTGAACAGGAAAAAGGCTTCTCTCCTGTGTGACTTCTCTGGTGCTGAACCAAATTTGATTTCCATGTAAAATATTGCCCACATTCTGAACATGAAAAAGGCTTCTCCCCTGTGTGAGTCCTATGGTGAATAACAAGATCTGATTTCTGATTAAAACATTTTCCACATTCTGAACAGGAAAAAGGTTTCTCGCCCCCGTGTGGGTTCTCTGGTGTCTATCAAGAAACGATTTAAAATTAAAACATTTTCCACATTCTGAACAGGAAAAAGGCTTATCTCCTGTGTGGGTTCTTTTGTGGATATCAAGATGCGCTTTTCGGGTAAAACATTTTCCACATTTTGAACAGGAAAAAGGCGTCTCCTCTGTATGAGCTCTCTGGTGCTTAACCAAAGCTGATTTATGGATAAAACATTTCCCACATTTTGAACATGAAAAAGGCTTTTTGCTTGTGTGAGTTCTCTGGTGGTCAAGCAAAGTTGAAATTTGGTTAAAACATTTCCCACATTCTGAACATGAAAAAAGGCTTCTCTCCTCTGTGAGTTCTCTGGTGCTGAACCAAATTTGATTTCCATGTAAAATATTTCCCACATTCTGAACATGAAAATGGCTTCTCCCCTGTGTGAGTTCTCTGGTGAATAACAAGATCTGATTTCTGGTTAAAACATTTTCCACATTCTGAACAAGAAAAAGGCTTCTCCCCTGTGTGGGTTCTCTGGTGTCTATCAAGAAGCGATTTAAAATTAAAACATTTTAAACATTCTGAACAGGAAAATGGCTTCTCCCCTGTGTGGGTTCTCTGGTGGATATCAAGATTCGCTTTCCGGGTAAAAAATTTCCCACATTCTGAACATGAAAAAGGCTTCTCTCCTGTGTGAATTCTTTGGTGCTGAAACAAATTTGATTTCCATGTAAAATATTTACCACATTCTGAACATGAAAAAGGCTTTTCCCCTGTGTACATTCTTTGGTGTATAACAATATTCCATTTCTGCTTAAAATATTTCCTACATTCTGACCATGAAAATGGCTTTTCCTCTGTGTGACTTCTCTGGTGTTTAACAAGACCTAATTTGTGGTTAAAACATTTTCCACACGTGGAACAAGAAAATATTTTCTTCGTTGTGTGAATTTTTGGATGTTTAAGAAAAGACTTTTCGAGGGGAAAACTATTTCCATATTCTGATTGTGAAAATGGCTTCTTAGCTTTACCAGTAGTTTGTTTTTTAATGCTTATTTTGTGACTTTGATTTTCCTTAGTAGTCGGTAATGAATCAGAAGACAGGACCTGTTTCATAGGATCAGATGACAGATCTTTGCTGTGAAGGGATGATGGTATATCTGGAGTAATGGCATTCACTTTAGTTGTATCCTGTGGGATCTCAAGCTCAACTAATTTAAAAATTGAAGATGTCAGCTGTCCCTCTGATCTCCTGGTACAGTCATCTGCCAAGAATAAAACCAATTATTATTTTTGAATAAAATATCCTCGAATTTTATATTTTTGAACATTTCTACTTAAACTGTCAGTAGAAATGCCAAGTTATGTAAAAATATTGAATTATTCACCAAGACAATGACAGTTCACAGTATAAGGCCGGAGTAACACTACTGTATAACATGGCCAAGTGCTATGCAATAAAACATCGCATAGCACTCGGCCCAGTGTTATTATATCGGCCAGCTCAGATCAGCGATTATTTACTCATGCTGATTCGACATGAGAAGACAATCGCAGTATGCTGTGATTAGCAGCGATACTCGATTCATTCGCACCCATACAAGTCTATGGGTGGAAGTGAAACAACGGACTGCACACGGATGTCAACCCAGTGCAGTGCGATATACGCCGGGTCAGACCATGGAGGAGATGGAGAAAATACTTTCTCCATCTCTCCTGCACCTGTGCTGCGATCATCTCATGCAAGAAAATCGCAGCACAGTAGCAGGACACTCGGCTCCTGATCGCTGAAGAGCAGGAGCCGAAGGTCAATAGCATATCACATCTGATGCTCTTGTATCAGATACCATACGCTGGTGTGACTCCGGCCTAATAGAAAACATCATAGGATGAACCAGTGGAGCGTGGTGTTCAATTGTTTGTTCATCCTGCCTCCCAAACATGGAATAAAAAACCACCAAACAATATTATGTAGGCAAAAATAATACTAATAAAAACTGTTACTCATCTAAAAAAAAACAAGTCCCCACTCAGGTCCATCATCTGTCAATGGAAAAACAGAGGTTTCCCCATTATTAGTGGCTCAAAAGCTCTTGAAAAGCAACATGTACCCATAAACCAATCCAGAAATATCCACTCTCCCAAAGTATAGTCTCCCCCTCACTTCTGAGCCTTGCAGCGCGCCCAAACCACATTTAGCATCCATGTATTTGGCATTATTATAGTGAGAAGAACCCACTTAATTTACGGTGTGTGTCTCCTGGAGCACAATCTGGGCACTATGTGTTGGGTAATGAAATGGTATATTTGCAATTTTCACTCTCCAACATCCACTGTGCACAAATTTCTGTAAAGTGGCTGTGAAGTCATAATAGTCACTACTATTCATTGAGGGTTATAATCTCCACAATGGGGATTTTTATTGCTCTCATTTACTACCATTTTGTCATATTAGGGCTTCTGCAAATGGTGTGTCCCATCTCCTCTGGGATCTGCTCCTGCGACGTCTGCTTCTCTCACCAGGAGTCGCCTTATTCATTCTGCAGGTGGCGCTGGTGATGGAAGAGACGTCAGAACCAGAAGCTCTGGGCAACGCAGGATCTGTCCAGCCACTAAGATTTGGGAGCCTGGGACCAGTAGTACCATCCAGTCTTGCAGTATGGGTGTGTGTGCTGTCCAGCTGGAGTAATCTGCTCCCTGCTTCAGCCAACTGGAAAGCACCGCACCCTACTAAAGCTGGAAGCATATTGCTGGAAGCTGCCAGATACAGCCTTGTTCTCCTCTGGTTCAGTCCTCTGTGCTCAGCTCCCGGCTTGTGTATTTGTTTCTTGTTGTGACCCCGGCACGTTGAATGACTACTCTTGTGACTTCTGATTTTGTATTTTCTCTGCCCTCCTCATTCTCACCCGGCTATCTGACTATTCTTCCCATCTCACTCCACAGAACAGAAGGTAACACAGTGGCCCAAGCCTAGGGGTCTCTGTGTAAGTCCATATCCACGTAGAGGTATTAAATGTTGATGGGCAAAACTGTGACTAAAGACAATAACACATCTACTGAAATGAATAAAAACTCAACAGTCTTCATCAGCAAAAAAAAATTGAGATGAGTAACTAGTGGTGAAACCTCTCTGGGGTAATGGGGCTCGGGGGCTCTTGGCAATCTAAATTATCAAAAAATGCCAATATTTTCTATCAGATTAGTTTCAAGAAGAAATATTAGACATCTAAATAGAACTTTTTATAATAGTGCAGAGCTGAGGTGTCTTAAATTTAGATCTCAGGCATTTGGAAGAGTCAATGGAGACCTTTTTTTAAAGACTATCAGGGACTTGCAGACTCACATACAGTTAGGTCCATATATATTTGGACAGAGACAACATTTTTCTAATTTTGGTTCTAGACATTACCACAAGGAATTTTAAACAAAACAATTCAGATGCAGTTGAAGTTCAGACTTTCAGCTTTCATTTGATGGTATCCACATTAAAACTGGATGAAGGGTTTAGGAGTTTCAACTCCTTAACATGTGCCACCCTGTTTTTAAAGGGATCAAAAGTAATTGGACAATTGACTCCAAGGCTATTTCATGGACAGGTGTGGGCAATCCCTTCGTTATGTCATTCTCAATTAAGCAGATAAAAGGCCTGGAGTTGATTTGAGGTGTGGTGCTTGCATTTGGAAGGTTTTGCTGTGAAGTAAACATGTGGTCAAAGGAGCTCTCCATGCAGGTGAAACAAGCCATCCTTAAGCTGAAAAAACAGAAAAAAACCATCCGAGAAATTGCTACAATATTAGGAGTGGCAAAATCTACAGTTTGGTACATCCTGAGAAAGACAGAAAGCACTGGTGAACTCATCAATGCAAAAAGACCTGGGCGCCCACGGAAGACAAGAGTGGTGGATGATTGCAGAAAATTCCATGGTGAAGAGAAACCCCTTCACAACAGCCAACCAAGTGAACAACACTCTCCAGGAGGTAGGCATATCAATATCCAAATCTACCATAAAGAGAAGACTGCATGAAAGTAAATACAGAGGGTTCACTGCACGGTGCAAGCAACTCATAAGCATCAAGAATAAAAAGGCTAGACTGGACTTTGCTAAAAAACATCTAAAAAAGTCAGCACAGTTCTGGAAGAACATTCTTTGGACAGATGAAACCAAGATCAACCTCTACCAGAATGATGGAAAGAGAAAAGTATGGCGAAGGCGTGGTACAGCTCATGATCCAAAGCATACCACATCATCTGTAAAACACGGCGGAGGCAGTGTGATGGCTTGGGCATGCATGGCTGCCAGTGGCACTGGGTCACTAGTGTTTATTGATGATGTGACACAGGACAGAAGCAGCCGAATGAATTCTGATGTATTCAGAGCCATACTGTGTGCTCAGATCCAGCCAAATACAGCCAAACTGATTGTCCATCTGTAGTATGAAACGACGACCAATGACCCAAAACATAAAGCCAAAGCAACCCAGGAGTTTATTAAAGCAAAGAAGTGGAATATTCTTGAAAGGCCAAGTCAGTCACCTGATCTCAACCCAATTTAGCATGCATTTCACTTGTTAAAGACTAAACTTCAGACAGAAAGGCCCACAAACAAACAGCAACTGAAAACCACCGCAGTGAAGGCCTGCAGAGCATTAAAAAGGAGGAAACACAGCGTCTGATGATGTCCATGAGTTTAAGACTTCAGGCAGTCATTGCCAACAAAGGGTTTTCAACCAAGTACTAGAAATGAACATTTTATTTACAATTATTAAATCTGTCCAATTACTTTTGTTCCCTTTAAAAATAGGGTGGCACATGTTAAGGAGCTGAAACTCCTAAACCCTTCATCCAATTTTGATGTGGATACCCTCAAATGAAAGCTGAAAGTCTGAACTTCAACTGCATCTGAATTGTTTTGTTTAAAATTCAATGTGGTAATGTCTAGAACCAAAATTAGAAAAATGTTGTCTCTGTCCAAATATATATGGACCTAACTGTAAGTGAGGCAGGCAAATCCCACCACAAATCATACAAAAGGAAAAACTGTAAACAAATAGACATAGAATAAAAAAAAACATGTTTCACCCACATCAAGAACGTATGTATCGGCAGAGAACTACAACACTAAACCGTAGATGCACTCATGTAGTATGGACCATTGGAGCTACTATAAGTTCCGTTCAGGAGAGTAGAGAAAGTATTAGTGCCCCCATTTCAGGAGAGATTGTGCTAATCCGAATTCCTTGGGACTGAAAACAATGTACTTTATGACGTGGAGTGAATCCATGAAACCAGCGCTCAAGCCATGCCAACACATCTCCTGCAGGCGTGAATAAATGTATATTACAGCCAAGTTTGGCCGCAAAGACTGGACCTGGTCTTGTAGGGACCATATGAGCTTATTCAGCAGCACAGAATGGAGTATGTAGATTCATCCAATAAGATATCAGGGTTCTAAGAAGCCAACAGCATCATTACCCTCCGCTTTCTCTTAAAGGCCCATCATGATAATTTTTTATCAAGTGATTTTTAACTTTTCAGCTCATTCTACGTACGCTGTCATTTGGCTTTGTAGTTTACAGATCTGAGCAGGTCACGGTCAACGTCTTCCAATCCCAGGGGTAAGGGGATCCTTCAGGTTGTAAGTTCTATACAGGAGGGCTTTCAATGCCTGAAGTCATTTGAACAGTTTTGGGTCTAAGAGAATGTTGTGGTCTAGAGGCAAAATGGTGGTCACATGATTGTGATAAGATTGGACTACACAACCGATAAAACAGCTACAGCCGGTGACTGAGATAAATCTGTTATTTTCTGTATTTAGTGGTTACTACTCACCTGGATGGTCATATGTAGGAATCTCCTCTTTACACCACTCATCACCCCTTACATATGTCTCTGTAGTACTAATATGGGTCAGATCTTCACCCTGAAACAAATATTGTAATAGTCACAAACAGATAAGAAGTCATATCTATGATCAGCTCTAATCCTGCCATCTCCACCATTCTCATGACACAAATATAGAGCATATACAGTTATATGAAAAAGTTTGGGCACCCCTATTAATCTTAAGCTTAATGTTTTCTTAAAATTGGTTTTTTTGCAACAGCTATTTCAGTTTGATATATGTAATAACTGTTGGACACAGTAATGTTTCTGCCTTGAAATGAGGTTTATTGTACTAACAGAAAATGTGCAATCTGCATTCAAACAAAATTTGACAGGTGCATAAGTATGGGCACCCTTATCATTTTCTTGTTTTAAATACTCCTACCTACTTTTTACTGACTTACTAAAGCACTTTTTTTGGTTTTGTAACCTCATTGAGCTTTGAACTTCATAGCCAGGTGTATGCAATCATGAGAAAAGCTACTTAAAGTGGCCACTTGCAAGCTGTTCTCCTGTTTGAATCTCCTCTGAAGAGTGGCATCATGGGCTCCTCAAAACAACTGTCAAATGATCTGAAAACAAAGATTATTCAACATAGTTGTTCAGGGGAAGGATACAAAAAGCTGTATCAGAGATTTAACCTGTCAGTTTCCACTGTGAGGAACATAGTAAGGAAATGGAAGAACACAGGGACAGTTCTTGTTAAGGCCAGAAGTGGCAGGCCAAGAAAAACATTAGAAAGGCAGAGAAGAAGAATGGTAAGATCAGTCAAGGACAATCCTCAGACCACCTCCAGAGAGCTGCAGCATCAACTTGCTGCAGATGGTGTCACTGTGCATCGGTCAACTATACAACGCACTTTGCACAAGGAGAAGCTGTATGGGAGAGTGATGCGAAAGAAGCCGTTTCTGCAAGCACGCCACAAACAGAGTCGGCTGAGGTATGCAAAAGCACATTTGGAGAAGCCAATTTCTTTTTGGAAGAAGGTCCTGTGGACTGATGAAACCAAGATTGAGTTGTTTGGTCATACAAAAAGGCGTTATGCATGGTGGCAAAAAAACACAGCATTCCAAGAAAAACACTTGCTACCCACAGTAAAATTTGGCGGAGGTTCCATCATGCTTTGGGGCTGTGTGGCCAATGCCGGCACCGGGAATCTTGTTAAAGTTGAGGGACGCATGGATTCCACTCAGTATCAGCAGATTCTTGACAATAATGTTCAAGAATCAGTGATAAAGTTGAAGTTATGCAGGGGATGGATCTTTCAGCAAGACAATGATCCAAAACACCGCTCCAAATCTACTCAGGCATTCATGCAGAGGAACAATTACAATGTTCTGGAATGGCCATCCCAGTCCCCAGACCTGAATATCATTGAACATCTGTGGGATCATTTGAAGAGGGCTGTCCATGCTCGGCGACCATCAAACTTAACTGAACTGGAATTGTTTTGTAAAGAGGAATGCTCAAAAATACCTTTATCCAGGATCCAGGAACTCACTAAAAGCTACAGGAAGCGACTAGAGGCTGTCATTTTTGCAAAAGGAGGATCTACTAAATATTAATGTCACTTTTCTGGTGAGGTGCCCATACTTATGCACCTGTCAAATTTTGTTTGAATGCAGATTGCACATTTTCTGTTAGTACAATAAACCTCATTTCAAGGCAGAAACATTACTGTGTCCAACAGTTATTACATATATCAAACTGAAATAGCTGTTGCAAAAACACTAATTTTTATAAAACATTAAGCTTAAGATTAATAGGGGTGCCCAAACTTTTTCATATAACTGTAATACTGGTGGATAAAACAAGACTTTCACAGCCGTCTACACATCATAGGGAAGATCTCATGACACCTTCTCTCCATCTACCTGATGATCCTGAGGAACATTGGAATCTTCTTGTTTACAGTCCTGTGGAAGAAGAGAACGGGGACATCTCTCTGGTGTTGTCCTCTTACTGGATAGATCTGGAGGAAACACATACAGGGACTGAATTCATTCTTTCCATACAAATAATTATAGGCCGTGTGTATTTTGTCCTGTCTATTACCTGATGATGTGAGGGGCTGGGGAACCTCCATGACATCCTTGTACAGATCTTTGGGTCCTTCTAAATACTCCCACTCCTCCATGGAGAAATAGACAGCGACATCCTGACACCTTATTGGAACCTGACATATAAAATGATACCGTCACCCCCCGATCACTTCATAGTGTTACTGTATAATGTCCCAGCATTCCCAGCAGTGTCACCTCTCCAGTCAGCAGCTCAATCATCTTGTAGGTGAGTTCTAGGAACATCTGGTCATTGATGTCCTCATGTATCAGGGGGTGAGGTGGAGGTCTCGTGATTGGGCTCAGGGGTCTTCTCCATCCCTCAGACACAGGGTCCTGACAGCGCTCACTAGAGGTCTTCTTCACTACTGTGTAATCCTGGTTATGGAGAGACACATTCATAAATCTCCCTCCAGACATTTCCAGAGTCCTCACCTCTCCAGTTCTGTCCATCTGTTATTCCCATAGATAAGAATGATGTAATGTGACGTCATCAGAATCTCTCACCTCTCCAGTAAGCCGGAAGAGGATCTCCAGGGTGAGGTGTAATATCCTCTCCGCCATCTTGTCTCTGTCCATATCCATCTTTGATGGATCAAAAAGGAAAATTCTCTTATATAGGAGATCTTCGCTGAGAGGATCCAATATTGTAAAGACCTTAATGAGACGAAGATGAGCAGATGTAACATCATAAAAATCCTGTGTAATAATACAATTATTGGAGGTAATAAGGGAAACATATGAGATTTATTATTTTACACTATTTAGCTTTCTTCTTTATATCTACATATATAAAGCAGTAAATCTGTGTGTGGAGCCCATAGAATACAAAACATTTTTCATCTGGTTTGAGTGAAATTTTGCGCTGCCGTCTTTAACATCAGACTAAAAATACTGCAAACATGAAACCTAAAAATTGTTCACCTTGACAAGATTTGTCCCCAGAATTTAGGCTCTATAGAAATAAAGAAAAAAATGGGTGTCTGTGTGTTTAATGTGATGCACCCCCTGGGCCGTGGGGTACTCAGTAGCCGGGCCGGTTGGTGCTGGGGATGTCACGGTGGCAGTGACCTGGTCCGTGACCCAGGGCGGTCAATTAAAGGGAAAGTAAAAGGGGAAATAAAGTTTTTAGAGATAATGTTCGTGACGCCACCTGTGGTATGCGGCTATATGGGGCCGCCGCTGCGGTGCAGATCCTCTGGAGCTGATGGTCACACAGCAGAGTTGGTTCAGCTCTCCACAGGCAGAGCTAAGCTCCAGGGCAGTATATGTAGAATTGTGGAGGTGGATGTTGTTGATACGGTGTAATGCAGGTGATACCGCAGATAATGACCAGTCCACAGCTTAATGGCGGTTTCCTTTTATCTTTACTTGCGGTAGTTAGGCAGACCGGGGCACGGGTACTAGCTGGTAGTAGAGGTCCAGGCGGCCTGGAAGCAAGTTGGGGATCCACCTCGCCATGTAGAGTTGTAGGCCTTCCCTCTGCGCTATTCTCTTTGGCCCTGCTACTTGAAGCTATGCTGCGGCCCTTGTCCCTGAGTAAAACGTCTCTTCCTTACCCGTATGGCAGACAGCTCGGGCCTTCCTTAAGTGTCGCTCCCACGTGGCGGTGCTGTGCCCTATGGTGCTGCTGTGCCGCCGGGCGTCTGGTGGGGCCAGGAGACCTGCAGTCTCCTGCCCTCCGGATTCGGCTGCTGGGCCTTCAGTGCCCCACAACCACGGACTCCGGTGTCCGGTTCCTTTGCGCTTCTCTCTTCTGGGGCGAGCTTGTACACAGCTCCCTTCCCCAGGTCCTTCCTCGTCGCTCTCCTGTCTCCAACTCCTCTCCACTAACTCTTTCTAACCCCGCCTCCAGATTCCAATTTGAAGGGGAGGAGCTCCCCTTTCTGGTTTGGAGCCAGGAAAGTGTTGTATGCTGGTAAACCAGGCATGGCATTACCCCCTGTGAGGGAGGCAAGGCCACAGTGGCAACTGGACCACTGGGGTGCCACAAATGCCAAACCACAGTTTTTGCCCAAAGGGTCTCAAAGAGTTAGAGACTGCATCCAAGGAGTCACTCTTAAAGGTGCAGCAACCATATAGTCGCAAGGGGGGGAAACCTGATAAGTTGGTCTAAAGTCTGTAATTATAGCAACGGCTGTTGCAGAGGTAACTGGGGCCTCATTTTTGAGAATTGCCTCACAGTAAGATCTTTTTGGTTGGCTATAGCAACCAGATTGTAGCTTTCAACAATGAAGCTGCTGAGGTAAAATGAAAGCTGAGCACTGATTGGTTGCTATGGACAACTAGAAGAGTCTTACTGTGAGGAAGTGATACACTGTATGCTTTATATGTGTAGATTCAATTATTAGATAGCTGAGACAAATAAAAAACGCAAGTCCTGGCTTGAAGGGAAACAGATGAGACAGGCTGAATCAAAGGCAGCTAAAACATCTGAACACACATCATCTTCAGGAGTGTGCCTAATAGCCAGGTGTCCATGTTTAAATATTCAACTTCATCCAAAACCCCTCCCCAGACTAGGAGGCTCATTCCCATTCCTAGAGGTGAATTGACATAGTGTATATAGAATGGAGTCTGTCTACAATAATGTACTGCGCCTGCGTTAATTCTCATGCGCTAGAGGTTCGATAATGTCCATCCCCTAGTGTACATGTCCGGAAGTGACGTGCTTTACACTGAAACGCCAGATAAACTGATTGCTGCCGCTCCACTCATATCCGTGACTGCGCATGTCCGTAGTTATGTGTTACACACCAGAGCGTATCTAGGAACATTGTCGGAGATTACGTATGCCTGGATGTGTGCGTTCCACTCTGAAGAGCATCCCAGTCTCCTATCTGTGACTGCCCATGTCCAGAAGTATATGTTCTACGCCGAAGTGCATAATGAATTTGTATTGCATTCCACCAATATAGAAAAGTCCTGTCTCTGAGATCAGCATCATGGGAGATTAAAAACAAGTATTGGGTCACGGTTCCACCCCTCACTGTGTCCGGGATGCAGTTACTGACAGCTCAGCCGTCCAATCATGTACAGGGGCATGCTGAAGCTGTCGGTACTTTGATTGACAGCTCGGTCATCCAGTCAGGTACAGGGGCGTGCTGAAGCAGTCAGTGTGTTTATGGACAGCTCGGCTGTCCAATCTGAGACTGGGAGGCACCGGCTATCTTCAGGTGTTCATTATTCCAGGTGACTGCCAGGCTACTTAACTGGGCTTTTTCTGCCAGACGTACATTCACGTAGTGTGAGGTTTGTGGCTCTGTGCCTTAGTGTTCTGTGTATTGATCTTCTGATGCCTGACCCCTTCTGCTCTGATCCGCTATCCTTCTGGTATTCTGACCAATGGACTGTTACCTGACTATGCCTTTGCCTCTTCCCTCGGTTTATGACGTACCCTCCTGGCTTTTGACTTCGGACTCCTTGACTATTCCTTCTCATGGCCTGGCCGTGAAAAGTGACTCAGCGTCACATATTGCACAGCCTCACATCATGCAATAGGCTTTTAGATCTACTTCATCACTACAAAAAATATTGGATGATGGCCCACAGTATATTCCTAAATGGTCAAATTTGAACCCTATTGCATAATTAGAGATACACAAGGATCATCATACTTGTTAATTACTATATAGTAAATGTAGAATATATCTCGATAAAGTACAACAAAATGTGAACCCCATTCACAGGGAACTGAGTAGCAATGGGTAGAGTATAAAATCCAAAAATGTAATCCAGGATGGGGCTGTATTCACACAAAACAGGCATATGAAATTTGCTCATTGAGTCCCTTCGGGACTAGTGAATACAGTCAGGAGACCCACTCACTTTCCTTTTTGAGGATACATCTATTGTGACCAACTCCTCTTACATTGGGTTTAACCACCTCAATGATGCAATTGGAGATGTCTTCGGTTTCACTGTACACTGGCTCCGGTGCTCAGGAAAGACATATTGGAGCTAGAGAGGGTACAAAGGAGGGCGACTAAGGTAATAAAGGGAATGGAGGGACTAGAATACCCAGAGAGGTTGTCAAAATTAGACCTATTTACGTTGGAAAAGAGAAGGCTTAGGGGAGACCTCATAAACATGTATAAATACATCAGGGGGCAGTACAGAGATCTCTCCCATGATCTGTTTATACCAAGGATGGTGACAAAGACGAGGGGGCACACTATGCGTCTGGAGGAAAGGAGGTTCCTGCACCAGCATAGAAGGGGATTCTTTACGGTCAGAGCCGTGAGACTCTGGAACTCTCTGGGAGAGGAAGTGGTGATGTCCAACTCACTTAATGAGTTCAAGAGAGGCCTGGACGCCTTTCTTGAGAACAATAAAATTACATCTTATGCTTAGTGATAGTTAATTAATCCAGGGATTTAATCTGACTGCCAGATTGGAGTCGGGAAGTGAATTTTTCCTCAATGATGTAAATTGGCCTATACTGCATGGGTTTTTTTTGCCTTCCCCTGGATCAACGCTGCGGAATAGCTGCAGTGCACAAGAAATAGGCTGAACTGGATGGACGCTTGTCTTTTTTCGGCCTTATAAACTATGTAACTATGTAACATGTACACTGTTCATGTGTCTCGATAATGGGGTGTCCCGACCATGGCGTATATTGGTCAAATGCTCCCCCACCCTCTTCATAGATCCCGTCTTGGTCTTGTTGCCTACATTATCTAGGGAGCAGGTGCATATGGCCATATATACCCATCCTGAGGTTTTACAGTTGGATTAATCCCTCTGGAAAAAGGTTTTACCGGCGGAGGAACTCGAGAAAGATTTACATGCACTCATCCAATTACATGTACAACATTCTCCACATCTAAAAAAAACTACAGATTCTTCTATCCAGCCAAGTCCCCTTGCGTGCAGGTTTTTTATAGACACTATGCACTAAATGGTCCCTAATTGACCGACTCTTTCTGGAAGTTATTGTGGGAATAGGTCCCACAGCTCCCTTCAGGTCCAGGTCGGCCACAAGTACATCCTAGTGTTTTGTTAAGATATTAAAGATTTGGTTACTCAGTTCCTATTACTCGTGTTATCCCATCTTTTTCTTGGTCTCTTGGTTAGGTATGGAGAAGAGTCTGTCTCTCCCGTTTTTCTGTACACAATCGTGCGAAATCCAAAATGTACTGTGGGTAACCTTTTGCATTAATCTTGTGTTCATGTCTATTGTCTGTATATTAAAATGTGACATTTGAACACGTCCTTCTCGACCATAAAAATTTGCCCTTGAGTATTCTTTTTTTCAGGGAGATGGGGTGGTGGCTATCCCACTTCAATAGTTTATTAGTGCTTGTAGGTTTATGGTAGATGAATGTCCCTAGGGTCACATCCAGTTCTTTCTTGATTAGTACATCCAGGAAAGGCAAGGGGTTATAACTAAACTCCGTTGTAAATCTCAGGCCCACTCTATTGATGTTGAGTTTCCTGACAAATTCAAGAAACTGTTCACTCGTCCCTGATCAGATGATAAAAATTTTGTCAATATATCTATACCACACCCCAATATATGGATGTCACCACTTATGATCATCTCTGCATATTGTGGTTTCCTCCCACCAGCCCAGGAAAAAGGTTAGCATACAAGGGGGCACAGAGGCTCCCCATCACAGTACCGCTGAGCTCGGGGGAAGTACTTCCTATCAAAAAGAAAGAAGTTATGTGTAAGAGTGAATTTTATAAGATCCTCCATGAAGTCATTATGTCTGCTACACTCTACTGATCTCCATTTCAAGAAATGTCTTACTCCTCTGATACCATCCTCATGCGGTATATTACTGTACAAAGCCTCGATATCAAGAGTATTTATGTAGGGGAGCAGAAAAAGGGAAAACCATGTTCCAGAGGTTTTATTCCAACAGTAAAACCTCAGGACTTATTCCAACTGCAGGATCTCAGGTGGTACTGTGGGAACATTATACTGTGGGGGCATCATCCATACTGCATAAGAGTCATAATGGGGGCATTACACTGTGTGGGGGCATCATACATCCTGCATAAGGGGCAAAATGGGGGCATTACACTGTGGGGGGGCATCATACATAGAATCATAGAATCATAGAATGGTAGAGTTGGAAGGGACCTCCTGGGTCATCTGGTCCAACCCCCTGCTCAAAGCATCCTGCATAAGGGGCATAATGGGGGCATTACACTGTGGGGGGGCATCATACATCCTGCATAGGGGGCATAATGGGGGCATTACACTGTGTGGAGGCATCATACATCCTGCATAAGGGGCATAATGGGGGCATTACACTGTGTGGGGGCATCATACATCCTGCATAAGGGGCAAAATGGGGGCATTACACTGTGGGGGGCATCATACATCCAGCATAAGGGGCATAATGGGGGCATTACACTGTGTGGGGGCATCATACATCTTGCACAAGGGGCATAATAGGGGCATTACACTGTGTGGGGGCATCATACATCCTGCACAAGGGGCATAATGGGGGCATTACACTGTGTGGGGGCATCATACATCCTGCATAAGGGGCATAATGGGGGCATTACACTGTGTGGGGGCATCATACATCCTGCATAAGGGGCATATTGGGGGCATTACACTGTGGGGCCAGTAAAGGGGTCCTGTACTATGAGAACAATACGTTTCCTCCCTTCCTGTCTCCATAGTTGGGTCGTATGTATCTATTACAGGAGACAGAACAAAAACCTTATGATTCTTATAAAGGGGCAACACAAGACCCCAAAAGAGTCTCCGTGCAGAAGGGGTTAATGCCCCCTGCGCCCAGTAATGGGGGTCTCCACATACCTCCACCTGCAGAGCCGCCACCACATATATGGCTGCTCTGTGCGCACAGGAGCTGTGATGAGGTCACAGGAGGGGAGGAGTCAGGGGTCACATGATCAGGGGCCTCAGTGGATGCAGGACTCTGCTGTGCTGGTTGTCATGGTGCTGGATGAGCTGAAGTTTATGTGTGGGGTCAGGAGGGGTTTACAGTGTGGATGTAGCAGAGCCGCGCGTGTACGAGGCGTACGGAGCGGAGCCGCGTGTGTACGAGGTGTACGGAGCGGAGCCGTGCGTGTACGAGGTGTACGGAGCGGAGCCGCGTGTGTACGAGGTGTACGGAGCAGAGCCGCGTGTGTACGAGGTGTACGGAGCGGAGCCGTGCGTGTACGAGGTGTACGGAGCGGAGCCGCGTGTGTACGAGGTGTACGGAGCGGAGCCGTGCGTGTACGAGGTGTACGGAGCGGAGCCGCGTGTGTACGAGGTGTACGGAGCAGAGCAGCGTGTGTACGGAGTGGAGCCGTGCGTGTACGAGGTGTACGGAGCGGAGCCGTGCGTGTACGAGGTGTACGGAGCGGAGCCGCGTGTGTACGAGGTGTACGGAGCGGAGCCGTGCGTGTACGAGGTGTACGGAGCGGAGCCGCGTGTGTACGAGGTGTACGGAGCAGAGCCGCGTGTGTACGGAGTGGAGCCGCGTGTGTACGAGGTGTACGGAGCGGAGCCGCGTGTGTACGAGGTGTACGGAGCAGAGCCGCGTGTGTACGAGGTGTAGGGAGCGGAGCCGCGTGTGTACGAGGTGTAGGGAGCGGAGCCGCGTGTGTACGAGGTGTACGGAGCGGAGCCGCGTGTGTACGAGGTGTAGGGAGCGGAGCCGCGTGTGTACGAGGTGTACGGAGCGGAGCCGCGTGTGTACGAGGTGTAGGGAGCGGAGCCGCGTGTGTACGAGGTGTACGGAGAAGCGTGTACGAGGTGCACGGAGAGGAGCCGCGTGTGTACGACGCATGTGGAACTGCGCGTGTGCGAAGTGTGTGGACTTCGGTGATGACACCGCACCTTTCCAGGGACATGACAGCTGATCAGTACAGCTGTCATGTGCCCCTAACAGCCACAGGTGGAGTCCACCCATGGCAGTTAACATGTTACAGGGAATCTGTCACCCCCTGGGACCTATCTGACCTCTAATATGGGGATACAGGTGATAGAAGTGTGAATCTATACTCACCTGTATGTCCCATATTAGAGGTCTACTTGCTGTGTAATAGCTTTTTATTAAATTAGTTTTGGCAAGCTTCACGTCTGGGGAACGCGAAGAAATCCCCGCCTATTAGCTTCATTTCCATATCCCCCCTCCTCCCCGGCACGTCACAGGGGCCTGACCCAAGGTAGTAAAGGGGTTAATATCAAATAATTATAAAAAAAATAGAAAAGTGTTAGAAAATATTTGTTTTTATTTCTTTCATATCGGCATCGAAGAAAACCAGCTTATGGATCTATTCCAGCCTGGGTGCCGGGTTATCTGGGCCCATTCCATCCGGTGTTGGTCATTTGTCGCAAAATCCCTTCCCAGATCCTCTGAATTCCTACATGGGATGTAAATTCCCTCAGGACTGACCCGCTGAATTCACGGCTTATCAATGAACATTTACATTTTGTTCATATTTATCCGGAAGTTTGGAAAAGCGTCTAAATGGTTAACATTTCTGATGAATTGTATCATTTATTTCAGTTAAATGTACAATATAGATTTTTGGCAATGTTCACACTCTGCATCTGAGGCTGAATGGTCCACAATGTACATTATATAATCATTGTCATAGATCATTTTATAGAGAAATTCAAGGAACTGGTGGTATATATACGTCCAGTCACATCACGTGCCACAATAGTCGACATAAATGAGAGCAGCTGCGCCCTGTTGCTTATCCTCGGTCAATACTGTGTTTAACCAGCAGGATAAGGGGGCGCCAGAGGGCTGCAAGGTCTGACCAAGTTTTCCTGACAATGTCAGAAGCTCCCTGTCATCTCCACCAGCTACAGGAACCTTTCCTTGCAACCAGAAAAAATGCAAAACCTGTCCTTTTATAACGACCACAGACAAGATGAAGATCCCCAATTCACATCAGGACTATAAGATCCCAGGTACGTTCAGCTGTATCACATCTAATGTAGTGTACTTAATTATATGTACCAAATGTCCAGCTGGGGGTCTGTATGTAGGGGAGACAGGGCAAAAATCATCATCGCCACACAATAAAAGAAAAAAGAATAGATCTGCCTGTAGCCAAGCATTTTTGTTCCCCTGATCACAGCACAAAAGCCATGAAATTACTGGTATTAAAAGGTAACTTCAAATCTCAAAGAAAAAGAAGAATCTCAGAATATAAACTGATGGTGACCTTTAACACTTTCAGAACAGGAATGAATGTGTCGCATGGATTTATGTCATTCTACATCAACTAAGGAATGTGTTCCTCAGACTCAGACCTGTGAGGTCATCACAACACTGGACACAGGACAATAAAACCTTCACACTCCTTATCTACAAAAATATTTATAGCCAGAACTGTTTATCTCTTTCATAATAACTCTGCTTTTCATCACCTGTCTTACCTATTGCATAATTTGTGTGTCTTAGGCTGTGTGCACACGATGCGTTTTTTATGCGTTTCCACAGCGTTTCTGCGGCTGCGGAAATGCATTAAAAACGCATGGTAGAAGGGCAACAATGTTCCCCAATGATAATCCGCATGTGCTGTGCCCATGCTGCGGATTTTTCCGCAGCGTTTATGCTGCGCTCAAATATCTGCAGCATGTCCATTAATTTTGCGGAAACGCGGCGTTTTTGCCGCCATTGACTTGCATTATAACGCGCCAATTCCGCAAGACTGCATTTGTACTTGCGTTATTGGCGCGTTCTAATGTGCGGATGGTACCCGGGTGTGGAGGACAGGAGACCCTCCTCCACACCCAGGTACCATAGAAACTGTAAAAACAAGAATAAAATAAAAAATAAAGATATATTCACCTTCTGACGGCCCCCGGTCTCCTTCCCTCTGCTCGCGTGCAAGACTGAAGGACCTTCGGTGACGTCACAGTCATGTGACCGCAGGCCCTTCAGTGCAGTGTCTCGCGATATCCCGGCAGCCAGGAACAAGCCAGGAACGAATGAGGCAGCACACGTCGGGGCATCAGAAGATAAGTGTACCTTTATTTTTTTATTTTTAAACATTCTTATACGGTCACACTATATAAATCCATGCCGGTTGCATGGATTTATATAGTGTGACCAAGTTGTCAAGCACTTTCCAAGTGATGCTAAAATCGCCTGGAAAGCGCTTGTCAATCCGCATGCGGAAACGCATGTGAATCCGCATGTATTACGCAGGAAAAACACATGTACAATCCGCATGCGTTTTTTCTGCCAGGGAGATGCAGAAATGATGCAGAAATTTTCTGCTTCATTTCTGCATCGTGTGCACATACCCTTATTGTGTATAAATATGTGACTCTTCAGATTTTGTGGTATACTAGCCTGATGAAGAGAGCTGAGTAGTCTTGAAAGCTTGCAATTTGTTACCATCTTTTCAGTTAGCCATTAAAAGGTATCAACCACTGAGGACTCTCAAATCTAAATATTTTTCTAGAGAAATTCATAAACATTTTGAAATCTAATAGATAGATAGAGTGGAGACACGAGGGTCAGTGGGTGGTCTCATCTTTAGAAAATCATATGGACCAGGGCTCATCCCATTGAACGCCCGATCTCCTTTCCCGTGGGCCAGACACTACTCAGACCAGACAGAGTGAGGGTAACACAGTGCGGCAATAATTTATTGCACCAACACCAGCCAGTCACATACAGTACAGCCCCAGCAAGTACAAAAGATGGTGCACATGACATAGTCTCACCTTTCCACTGGCTCTGAGCATCCAGGGCTGTGACTTTGGAGCATCCAGGGCTGACTACCCCATCTATTGGCCGGCAACCAGAGACGAGGTAGTGGCAAGCTTAGGAAGCTGAGTGAGTGCAGTGAGGTACGTGGCCAGGTGACCTGATTGTCCCAACCTGGATTCTCCAGCGTCTTTGAGGGTTCAGTGATGGTCAGTGGAGCAGATCTGTGTTCCTCCAGCTGGTCGGTGGCTTGCTGTAGAGTGTGTGGGAAAAGAGGCAGATCCTACTTTTCTAGGTCACACCTCGTATTCAGGCATTTTTTTCTACAGGATTGGGAGAAAGTCATCTCTCATTGTCGAAGTGTTCATAGTTTGACCTTCAATATTTGCAGAACAACCTTGAACTCACTAATACAACAGGTAGACAGCAAAACTAACAATGATCAATCTGTCAGTTATCCTGTGCCTTTGTTCCACGAGGACAGCAGGACAATAAGCTGTAGGGGGCGCTATAATCTGTACACAGCAGCCATTCAAGATTCCAACAATTATTTACATCTACAACTAGAGTCAGCGACAATAGCTCCTGTCCCTGTGCCCACTACTAACTGCATTTGGCAGAATTAAGAAGAAATGCTGTGTCCTCACATAGATATATATATATATAAATATTCAACTATATACAGTACAGACCAAAAGTTTGGACACACCTTCTCATTTAAAGATTTTTCTCTATTTTCATGACTATGAAAATTGTACATTCACACTGAAGGCATCAAAACTATGAATTAACACATGTGGAATTATATACTTGCATGCTGGTTCAGTATGCCTTCAATTTTGAATAAATCTCCAAAAGTGTCACCAGCAAAGCACCCCCACACCATCACACCTCCTCCTCCATGCTTCACGGTGGGAACCAGGCATGTAGAGTCCATCCGTTCACCTTTTCTGCGTCGCACAAAGACACGGTGGTTGGAACCAAAGATCTCAAATTTGGACTCATCAGACCAAAGCACAGATTTCCACTGGTCTAATGTCCATTCCTTGTGTTCTTTAGCCCAAACAAGTCTCTTCTGCTTGTTGCCTGTCCTTAGCAGTGGTTTCCTAGCAGCTATTTTACCATGAAGGCCTGCTGCACAAAGTCTCCTCTTAACAGTTGTTGAAGAGATGTGTCTGCTGCTAGAACTCTGTGTGGCATTGACCTGGTCTCTAATCTGAGCTGCTGTTAACCTGCCATTTCTGAGGCTGGTGACTCGGATAAACATCTTAAGAAGCAGAGGTGACTCTTGGTCTTCCTTTCTTGGGGCGGTCCTCATGTGAGCCAGTTTCTTTGTAGCACTTGATGGTTTTTGCAACTGCACTTGGGGACACTTTCAAAGTTTTCCCAATTTTTCGCACTGACTGACCTTCATTTCTTAAAGTAATGATGGCCACTCGTTTTTCTTTACTTAGCTGCTTTTTTCTTGCCATAATACAAATTCTAACAGTCTATTCAGTAGGATTATCAGCTGTGTATCCACCAGACTTCTGCACAACACAACTGATGGTCCCAACCCCATTTATAAGGCAAGAAATCCCACTTATTAAACCTGACAGGGCACACCTGTGAAGTGAAAACCATTTCCGGTGACTACCTCTTGAAGCTCATCAAGAGAATGCCAAGAGTGTGCAAAGCAGTCATCAAAGCAAAAGGTGGCTACTTTGAAGAACCTAGAATATAAGACATATTTTCAGTTGTTTCACACTTTTTTGTTAAGTATATAATTCCACATGTGTTAATTCATAGTTTTGATGCCTTCAGTGCGAATATACAATTTTCATAGTCATGAAAGTAAAGAAAAATCTTTAAATGAGAAGGTGTGTCCAAACTTTTGGTCTGTAGTATATATATATATATATATATATAAATATATATATATATATATATATATATACACACACACACACACACATATATATCTATATATAGATATGGACATAAAGTTCAAGTACAGTTGAAACCAGAAGTTTCCGGTTTTAGGTCAATTAGGATTACCATAAATTTTAATATTTGCCAAATGCCAGAATAATGAGAGAGAGAGAGAATGTTTTAAGGAATTTTTATTACTTACTGCAAAGTGAAAAGTTTCCATACATTTCATTAGTATTTGGTACCATTGCTCTTAAACTGAATGACTTGGGTCAAGCGTTTGGGATATCCTTCCACAAGCTTCTCTCAATAGTTGGTTGGAATTTGGGCCCATTCCTCCTGACATAACTGGTGTAACTGATCCAGGTTTGTAGGTCGCCTTGCTCGCAGCCTTTTCAGCTTTCCCCATAAATTTTCAATAGGATTTAGATCAGGACTTTGTGATGGCCACTCCAAAACATTGACTTTGTTATTCTTAAGCCACTCTCTGGCAGTATGCTTCGGGTCATTGTCCATTTGGAAGACCCATTTCCGCCCAAGCTTTAACTTCCTGGCTGATGTCTTAAGATGTTGCTTCAGTATTGTAGCATTGGCGTCTCAGCCTCCTGCCAGGCAGAGACGCCGTCCCTCTCACCTCCCCGCTCACTGCGCGGCATCCTCCTGCGCTCCTCTTCCTGCTGCTGCCGGCGCGCACAGCTTCCCGGGCACTGTGCTTAGGGTGCGCGCGCGCTCCCTCTCTCTTAAAGGGGCCACGCGCGCCGTCCTAAAGAGTCCCCGGCCAATAGCCGAGGGTCCTCCCATATATAAGGCTCCTCCTCCAAAATGGAGGTGCCCAGGCAAAAGTTGATGCACAGCATACTTACCTCTGCTTCAGCCCTCAGGTCCAGTTGCCAGCCTGACTACTGTTCCAGTCCGCCAGTCTGACTACTCTCCAGCCCGACAGTCTGCCTGTCAACTATATACTTGTGGAGATCGATAGCGTGGGTCGGAATGAAGACAAACACGATATTTTTGTATTAACAGGGTATATTGCAGCAGACAAGCATATGTTATAGCAGGCAGGAATAGGCAATAAGCAATCAGTAACCAGTCTATGGAAAACGGTTGTAATATCAGTACAAACCGATAGATGTCCCAGGTGCACAGTCCACAGGATCCAGTGCCCGGACCAGGCTCCTTGCAGGGAGCAGGCTGAACTGCAGGTGGATGCAGAGCGGGTCTTTGCACACAGATGAAAGTCCAGATAAACGGCAGGCAGGTAACAGGTGGGAGATCAGTTAAACAGTCTATGGAAAACGGTTGTGATGTCAGTACAAATCGTTAGATGTCCCAGGTGCACAGTCCACAGGATCCTGAGCCCGGACCAGGCTCCTTGCAGGGAGCAGGCTGAACTGCAGGTGGATGCAGAGCGGGTCTTTGCACACAGATGAAAGTCCAGATAAACGGCAGGCAGGTAACAGGTGGGGAATCCCAGTGTAGAGAAGCAACAGGCAAGATGCAAGTCCTTCAAGCTTGGCAGCAGGTAAGATACAAGATACACAAGCAAAGTATAATTGGCCGGAGTCTCTTTATATATATAGCACACAGGAAGCAGGAGATATCAGACAGGAAACAAGATGGCCCCCGAGGCTGTCAATTCCATTTTGGACAAGGGCAGAACCAAACAGAACATGTACATACAGCTCCATCTTGGACAAGGGCAGAAACCGGACAGAACAGACACATGACTCAGATCCTTACATTACACCCCCCTTAAAGGGTGTCCTCCGGACAACCTTGGAGCCGGTTTGTTGGGATATCTGCTGTGGAACAGTTTAATCAAACGAGTAGCGTGGATGTTCTCCCGAGGTTCCCAAGAATTCTCCTCCGATGGATAGCCTTGCCATTTCACTAGGTACTGGAGCCGTCCTCTATAAATGCGAGAATCGATGATCCCCTCCACGATGAATTCCTCTTGTCCGTCAATAACAACTGGATCGGGTGGAACAGGTATGCGTCCGGAAAAAGGATTTGGTACTACCGGTTTGAGCAGAGAGACATGAAAAACAGGGTGTACTTTCAAAGATTTTGGCAACTTGAGTAGACAGGCTACAGGGCTTACCAATTTACCGATTTTGTATGGCCCAACATACTTCTGCCCCAATTTAGACGTTGGAGTTCTTAGTTTTAAGTTCTTTGTTGAAAGCCAAACCATGTCTCCTACCTTGTATGTTGGTGCTGACTTGCGGAACTTATCTGCTGCCTTCTTATATCTTTCTTGAGCTGTAGCCAGCGTTTCTTTTAAGACCTCTAGATTTTGCCGAAGAAGAGTAATCCGATCGGCTACTGCGGGTACGGCTGTATCTGTTGGAAACCGTGGAAGAATGCTGGGATGATACCCCTTGTTAGCAAAAAACAGAGACTGTTTGGTGGACGCACTCTGTGAATTATTATACGTGAATTCGGCCATCGGAAGTAAGTTTACCCAATCATCCTGCAGATGACACACGTAACAACGCAGATACTGCTCCAATGTCTGGTTTGTCCGTTCCGTTTGACCGTTAGACTGCGGATGAAAAGCAGATGACAGATTTACCTTAATGTCCAGAGCTGCACAAAAGCTTCGCCAAAATCTTGAAGTAAATTGGACTCCTCGATCTGATATCACTTCATCAGGAACTCCATGTAGGCGAAAAACCTCTTGCAAAATAAGATCCGCTGTCTGTTTCGCTGTTGATAAGCCGGTACAGGGAATGAAATGAGCAGCCTTGGTTAAGCGGTCAACTACTACTAGGATAGTGTTCTTTCCTTTTGACATAGGCAACTCAACAATAAAATCCATTGAAATAGACCCCCAGGGACGGGATGGAATAGAAAGGGGTTGCAACAGTCCGGTAGGTGAGGAGCGAGGAACCTTTGATCTTGCACATACCTCGCAAGATGAGACGTAATGCTGAACGTCTTTCCGATAAGTTGGCCACCAGAAGAAGCGAGATAAGAATTCTTGAGTCTTCTGAACTCCTCTATGACCAGCAATCTTAGAGTCATGCATTAATTTTAGCACCCTTAATGTAACCGTTTCCGGAATATACAGGCGTTGTCCCTGGAACCAAAGTCTATTTTTCAAGGTTAGATTTACCTGGCTGGACGGTTGAATCAGGAACGGGTCTGCAGCGTACGCCTCCCTGATAGCTGTTAATAGATCTTGATTGTGTAACAGACCTATGAAGTTGTCTTTCGAGAGTATGGTTCTTGGAGGTGCAGCCGGGTTTATATCAACTGAATGAATTCTGGATAATACATCTGCTTTCCCATTACGAGAACCCGGCCTATAGGAAATAATAAAATCAAACTGATTAAGAAAAAGATTCCACCGAGCCTGTCTGGGTTTTAGACACCTTGCCGACCTCATGAATTCAAGGTTACGATGGTCCGTAAGTACGACAATTTGTTGGGATGCCCCTTGTAGCAAATGTCTCCATTCTTTAAATGCCGTTATAATGGCCAACAATTCTTTGTTTCCAACGTCGTAGTTTCTCTCTGCAGGTGATAACTTCTGTGAAAGAAAAGCACATGGATGCAAAAGATCTTTCTCACCTGTTCTCTGTGAAAGTACAGCCCCTATAGCACAGTCCGAGGCATCTACTTCCACTATGAAGGCTCGATCCGGGTCCGGATGTATGAGAATGGGAGCTGATGTGAATTTAGACTTCAACCTGTCAAATGCTGTCTGCGCTTGTGGCGACCAGACCAACAGCGTCTTTTTCCGTGTCAGTTGGGTAATGGGTGAGACAATCTCCGAAAAAATTTTAATGAACCGTCTGTAGAAATTGGCGAATCCAATAAATCGTTGCACCTCCTTTAGTGTATTGGGAATTGGCCACTCCTGAATGGCTTGAGTCTTGCTTGAATCCATGCTGAGACCCTGAGGAGAAATAACATACCCCAAAAATTGAATTTCCGACTTGTGAAACTCACATTTCTCCAACTTGATGCACAACTGATTTTGCCGTAGACGATCCAACACCATTCTCACATGCCGCTGATGATCCTCAAAGTTGCTGGAAAAAATTAAAATGTCATCCAAATAAACCACAACAAAAATATCGAGTATGTCTCTAAATATATCATTTGCCAAGTGTTGAAAGGTAGCCGGTGCATTACGAAGTCCGAAAGGCATAACAAGGTACTCAAAATGTCCGTAACGTGACTGGAAAGCTGTTTTCCATTCGTCACCAGGGCGAATCCGTACTATATTGTATGCTCCACGAAGGTCTAATTTTGTGAAGATTTTGGCATGTCGTATCCTCTCAAGTAATTCAGGAATTAGTGGAAGTGGTTAAGAATTTCTGACCGTAATTTTGTTGAGCTCACGATAATCGATACATGGTCGAAGTGAGCCATCCTTCTATTTCACGAAGAAGATTGGGGCACCAGCTGGAGAGGAAGATGGTCGTATAAACCCCTTAGTTAAATTCTCATCGATATACTCTTTGAGAGCTTTTAGTTCAGGTCCGGCCAGAGGATAAATGCTACCGAACGGAATCGCGGCGCCAGGTAAGAGTTCTATGGGGCAATCATACTGCCGGTGTGGTGGCAGCTTGTCCGCGTTTTTTTTTTATCACATACATCTGTAAAATCTTGATATTCCATAGGTAGTTTTAGATCACTTACACATGCTGACCCAATTAAAGCTGATTTCCTGGAAGACATCTGCCGTTCTGGAAACTGCAATTCCTTTGTTGCCCAGTTGATAGTAGGGTTTTGTAATTGTAGCCACGGTAAGCCTAAGATTACAGGAAAGTGGGGAGAAGAGATCAGCAAAAACGACAGTCTTTCCGCATGGTCCGTCCCCATACGAACCTTCAATGCTGCTGTTTCATGGTCAACAGGCCCAGATGCTAACGGGGACCCATCCACGGTCTCCATTAATACCGGTGCGATTCTCCTCTGTGAACGTATACCGTGTTTTTTAGCGAATGCGATGTCCATGAAATTACCACTGGCTCCAGAGTCAACCATAGCAGAACTAGTAACCCAGCCGGACTGAATCTTTATCTTGAGAGGAATGTAACAGTGTGAATTTTTCTTAGAGCTCTCCGAGGCCGAAGTAGTGGAGCCTACTGAAAGAACGGCTGCATTCACGGGTGAAGAGGTTTCAGAAGCACAGTCGGAGAAATCGTAATCCTGGTCGGTTTCTTTATCCCGAGGAGGACTTTGATGAGAAATTACTGAGGCATCGTCTGAGACATCGTATTCGATTACTGCAGCTGTAGTCCTGCGAATTTTACTGGGACAATTTGAAATAAAGTGACCAGATTTTCCGCAATAGAAGCATAAATTTTCTCTGAAACGATGTTCCTTGCGTGCGTCAGGACGAGTTCTTTGAATTGCATCCACCTGCATAGGTTCCGACTCCACCTGAAGAGAGGACTTATTCTGAGTTTCTCTGGAGGGAGGAGAAAAAGATAGTAAGTTCTTCCGATTAGCATCCGCCCATCTCTCTTGCCGACGTTCTGTGAGACGAACATCTATCCGAATGCAATGATTGATAAAGTCTCCCAGGGCAACAGGTGACTCCCCCCATGCCAGCTCATCCTTAATTGCAGCGGATAAACCCCTCCTAAGCACTGCATGTCTTGCCGAATCGCACCACGTAGTGTCCAGCACCCACCTCCGAAACTCCATTGCATATTCTACGACAGAGCGCTTTCCCTGTTGGAGTGTCAATAATGCGGCTTCTGCTGTGGCACTCCAATTGGGGTCACCAAACATTTGACCCATTGCAGAAATAAAGTCTTCCAGTGAATTTAAACACATATCATCAGTTTCAATCAGAGGATTTGCCCAGGCAAGAGCTTTGTTAGTTAACAGCATTATCATGGTTAATACTTTCGCTCGTTCAGTTGGGAAGTGAGCTGCCTGTGAAGAAAAATACAGTTGACACTGATTTAAAAACCCACGGAATTTTTCTCCACCAAACCTGAATGGCGGGAGTTTAGGGAAAGCCGGAGCCGGAGTTGGCATTGCTACTGGAACCGGAGCTGCAGTCTCATGAGTTGACAGGCGATTTGCTAATGCGTGGATGGACGAGTCGGCCACATTAGCATTATGAGTTATTTGAGTCTCTATTGCTGCAAGTTTTGTTTTAGTAGCCTGCAGGTCCCCATGAAGTCCTGTGATATATGAGCATATTTTCTTTAGACGCACGTCCACAGTATCTGACCCAGCGAACTCCATTCTTTTGAGGCTTGTGTATTCTGTCAACTATATACTTAATACTTGTGGAGATCGATAGCGTGGGTCGGAATGAAGACAAACACGCGCTCCCTCTCTCTTAAAGGGGCCACGCGCGCCGTCCTAAAGAGTCCCCGGCCAATAGCCGAGGGTCCTCCCATATATAAGGCTCCTCCTCCAAAATGGAGGTGCCCGGGCAAAAGTTGATGCACAGCATACTTACTTCTGCTTCAGCCCTCAGGTCCAGTTGCCAGCCTGACTACTGTTCCAGTCCGCCAGTCTGACTACTCTCCAGCCCGACAGTCTGCCTGTCAACTATATACTTGTGGAGATCGATAGCGTGGGTCGGAATGAAGACAAACACGATATTTTTGTATTAACAGGGTATATTGCAGCAGGCAAGCATATGTTATAGCAGGCAGGAATAGGCAATAAGCAATCAGTAACCAGTCTATGGAAAACGGTTGTAATATCAGTACAAACCGATAGATGTCCCAGGTGCACAGTCCACAGGATCCAGTGCCCGGACCAGGCTCCTTGCAGGGAGCAGGCTGAACTGCAGGTGGATGCAGAGTGGGTCTTTGCACACAGATGAAAGTCCAGATAAACGGCAGGCAGGTAACAGGTGGGAGATCAGTTAAACAGTCTATGGAAAACGGTTGTGATGTCAGTACAAACCGTTAGATGTCCCAGGTGCACAGTCCACAGGATCCTGAGCCCGGATAAGGCTCCTTGCAGGGAGCAGGCTGAACTGCAGGTGGATGCAGAGCGGGTCTTTGCACACAGATGAAAGTCCAGATAAACGGCAGGCAGGTAACAGGTGGGGAATCCCAGTGTAGAGAAGCAACAGGCAAGATGCAAGTCCTTCAAGCTTGGCAGCAGGTAAGATACAAGATACACAAGCAAAGTATAGTTGGCCGGAGTCTCTTTATATATATATAGCACACAGGAAGCAGGAGATATCAGACAGGAAACAAGATGGACCCCGAGGCTGTCAATTCCATTTTGGACAAGGGCAGAACCAAATAGAACAGGTACATACAGCTCCATCTTGGACAAGGGCAGAAACCGGACAGAACAGACACATGACTCAGATCCTTACAATGCCTTCCGTTCTACCCGCCAGTCTGTCTATGGGCAAGTACGCCTGCTTACCAGGAAGCACCTGCCAGTTACCTGCCTGCCGTGCCTTCTAGCCCGCTTACCTGGGAGCACTCGCCTGTTACCGGCCTGTTACCTGCTAGCCTACCTGGAGGCTCTGCCATCACTTGCCGTGACCACCCGCCTGCTAACCTAGAGACTTCAGACTGCTTGGCCGTCACTTGCCGTAGCCTACCTGGAGGCTCCTGCTGTCACTTGCCGTGACTACCTGTCTGTTAACCTAGAGACTTTAACCTGCTCTGCCGTCACGTGCCGTGACCACCTGTCAACTATCCAGAGACTTCTGCCTGCTTGTTGTGTCCATCCGCTATACCGGTCAGCCCCAGTCTTCTGACCCGTGGGAGCCACCTGCTCTCTTACAAGGTCATCCCCAGAGTAGTACCTGGTCCCTCTGCTCGGTCCCTCCCTGGTCACGGAGTCGTTAGCCGCCGTACGACCAGGGTCGGTCTGAGTTGATACTTAGTTACGCCCCTCCTTGCACCGCGGCACAGAGGTTCCACCACCCGGATCCGTAACAAGTATTGCCACATAATCTTCTTTTCTCATGATATCATCTATTTTGTGAAGTTCACCAGTCCCTCCTGCAGCAAAAAAAATCTACAACATGATGCTGCCACCCCCGTTTTACAGTTGGGATGGTGTTCTTATGCTTCCAAGCTTCTCTCTTTTTCCTCCAAACGTAACGATGGTCATTAAGCCCAAAAAGTTCTATTTTAGTTTCTTCAGACCACAGGACATGTTTCCAAAAATTAAAGGAGTTGTCCAGTACTTTTTACTATGGCACAAATGTATTTACCCTGTTAAGATAAGGGTTTTTGTAAATACCTTTCGTTGTCCTTCTGGCCTGTGAGCGGCGCTATCGCTGGCCGCTCACAAGCATCGCGTGACCCCCAACTTCAGCCAGCTCTTCCTTCTACTGATGTCACGTCAAGTGAGGCGAGACATCAGTGACACGGTCCCCGCTTTGGATGCCGGGCCTATGGGCAGGGTTACCCCGCGGGTCACACCCAGCATCCACTGCGTGCTTTCCCAATGAGGAGAGGGAAAGAGAGCGGTGGATGCTGGGTGTGACGCACGGGGTAACCCCGCCCACAGCCCATCACTCACTGTGGAACGCAGCACTGAGTCACGCCCGGCTGCAGCCAGAATTTGACGTGACATCAGTGGATGTCAGAGCTGGCTGCAGCCGGGCGTCACGTGAGCGGCCAGAAGGACAAAGAAAGGTATTTACAAAAACTTTTATCTGAACAGGGTAAATACATTGGGGGACATTTGGGCCATAGTAAAAAGTACTGGACATCTTCTTTAAGGTCTTTGTTACTGTGCAGATTTGCAAACATTAATCTGGCTTTTTTATGTTTCTTTTGCAGTAATGGCTTCTTCCTGGCCATGTTGATACATGGCAGAGTGGCAGAGTGGCTTTTCAGCCTATGTTGATACAGTACTCATTTCACTCTGGATATTGACACAATCTTACCAGCTTCCGCCATCATCTTCACAAGGTCTTTTGCTTTGGTCCTTGGGTTGATATGTACATGTCGGACCAAAGCACATTCATCTCTGGGACACAGAACCCATCTCCTTTCTGAGCGGTATGATGGCTGGACATTCCCATCTTGTTTGTACTTGTGTATAATTGTTTGTACAGATGAACGAAGCACCTTCAGGTATCTTGAAATTGTACCCATGGATGAGCCAGACTTGTGCAAGTCCACAATTCCCTTCCTGATATCTTTGCTTATTTCTTTAGACTTTCCCATGATGCTACACAAAGAAGCAGTGTGTTTCAGGTGGGCATTAAAATACATCCACAAGTGTGTCTCTAATTAACTTTGCAGTAATAAAAATGCGATAAAACATTCTCGCTTCCTAATTTTTCTGCCATTTGACAAATATTATAAATTATGGTAATCCTAATTGACTTAAAATGGGAAAGGTTTATTCTGATTTCGTGTCAGATATTGAGAAAAACATCATATGTGTCTTTTTATATAGTGTATAGAAACTTCTGGTTTCAACTGTACATAGAACTTTATTCACACAGATACAGTTGAAACCAGAAGTTGGGCCCCACTTTATGTATATCATTTGATCTCATTGTTTCCTTATTGTCTTAATTAATTCACCTAGACGGGCATTTTATAGGTAGCTTTTAGGCGGGTAGCTACCTTCTGTCCTACAATCATCATGATTTTATTATGTCTTGTTAACATCTTAGGCCTAATATATCAGGCCTTCTTGCCCCTTTTGGGGCATGATTAATTTTTACATATTACTGACTTAGACATGTAAACATTAGTTTATCTTAGATCTCTTACTATGATTTTTTATATATTTTTAATCATGATGTCCATTAGATACATATATACCCGCAATTATGTGCTCACTTGCCCTATATTGATTATTTTATATTGATACGCTGTTCCCCAGCACATGTCACTTTATCTTGTAAATTTTGTTTGAATGTTAGTACAATAAACCTCATTTCAAGGCAGAAACATTACTGTGTCCAACAGTTATTACATATATCAAACTGAAATAGCTGTTGCAAAAACACCAATTTTTATAAAACATTAAGCTTAAGATTAATAGGGGTGCCCAAACTTTTTCATATAACTGTAACTTTAAAGGGCATTTTCATAATTTCATTCTTATCCTTTCCTACTCTTTCCTGCCACCGGCACTGGTGCCTGCCCATTCATATAACTTTAATTAGCATCTTCACTTTCACCACACTCATCAGTGTATTCACTTTCCACCAGTGAGAGGCTAGGCAGCTTTATTTATTCTTTATTTTTCATATTTACACAGTGATTTATTACACATCATCACGTTTTTCATTAGATATAATCCCCTCAGTGTATCATTGTGCATCATTTTCCCTGCAACATGGCCCCCCTTAAATTATTCTAATATATTCATAACTCATCATTTCATAATCTATAATTCATCATACACCTACATCGTTTCCTATTGAGTTCTCCTTTTTGTATTATTGCATCATTTCATCTACACGACCCTTAGTAATCCATTGATTTCAATCCGCATCAATCTGCATCACAGAGACAGTGTGCATGGGCCGCTTTCGATGCCTCCAGGACTTCTGATGATGCTCATCACATGACCCGCTTGTGTTCCACGCTTGCGGTCATTGGGCGCCGAAAGGAAGATTCCCATTCGGAGAAGCTGGCACAACAGCGTCATGCATCCATTAAGTCTCACATGAGTCGGGCACTCTGGGACTCCCATTGGCCACCTTTGAATTTAAATATTTGAGTCATCCCTCACTCTGACACGCCCCCGGAAGAAGCTGGCGGTAAAACGCGCGTCGGGGTGAGGGGATGCAGCTGGTGACTAGTTCCACCATCCAGGATTACTACGCTCAGCCTTACATACAAGTGTCACCTCTAGATTACCCTCTGATTATACCTATAGGCATTTGCCATTCATATCCCTAGGCTCCCATACCAATGTTGCATCTATGCCTCACTTGTTCACTACACGGACACTGATCCTAATCACTTAGCATTATCCCTGTCAGGTCTATACTGTATGCATTTGCATTTGATATTTGTACTCTTTCTGGTTTGGGATTTTTTGCTATCTAAGGCCTCTTTCACACTTCCGTGTTTCTAGTACGTGTGGTGACAGTTTCCACACGTAGACCCATTCAAATCTATGGGTCTGCGCACATGTCAGTGTGTTTTCATGGGATGTGTGCTCCACAAGCTGACATGTCCATTTTTTGCACATGCACGGTCCGCAAAACGTCCCACATGGATGACATCTGTGTGTTATCAGTGTAACACGTATCGGCGCCTGGGAATCAACTCTACAGTTTGTGCTGTTCCCAAGCGCCGGGTGCTGAACACTGCCCTCATCATAGTTCCTGCCGACACTGGGATCAGCACCAGCAGGGACAATGATGAGGGTAGTAGGGTCTGCTCCCCCAGTGTCCACCAGTGTAAAAATAAAATTAAAATAATAAAATTCATATAGTCACCTGTCCAGAGATGTCCCCCGCTGTAATCGTCTGACCGCTGACGCTGAGGAGCCGAGGAGAATGAGCCACTCCAACGGGCCACGGAGCTGCGCTCAGGAGCGGTGTCCTGCCACTCAATGAGCGCAGCTCCGGAACAGCGAGTCATTCTACCCGGCTCCTCTGCTGAATGTCCCTCACTACCAGCGCCCCTATGACAACTCCTCCTGCCAGGGGAGAAAGAAATGGTAAATGGCATGGCTAAAATTTGCCTCAACATCCGTCCTTCTTTCTATTCTTCAAAAGTTGGGAGGTATACACACACGGCTCCGCACGCTTCATACACGCGCGGCTCCGCTCCGCACGCCTCGCACATACGCGTCTCCGCTCCGTACACCTCGTACACACACACGGCTCTGCTCCGTACACACATGCGGCTCCGCTCCGTACACCTCGTACACACACACACGGCTCCACTCCGTACACCTCGTACACACACGGCTCTGCTCCGTACACCCGACTCCGCTCTGTACACACGGCTGCACTCGGTACACCTTGAACACACGGCTCTGCCCTGTATACACGGCTGAACTCCGTACACCTCGTACACACACGGCTCCGCTCCGTACACTTCGTACACGCGCGGCTTCGCTCCGTACACCTCGTACACGCGCGGCTTCGCTCCGTACACCTCGTACACGCGCGGCTTCGCTCCGTACACCTCGTGCACGTGCGGCTCCGCTCCGTACACCTCGTACACGCGCGGCTCCACTCCGTACACCTCGTACACGCGCGGCTCTGCTCCGTACACGCGCGGCTCCGCTCCGTACACCTTGTACACACGCGGCTCCGCTCCGTACACCTCGTACACACACACGGCTCCGCTCCGTACACCTCGTACACACACGGCTCTGCTTCGTACACCCGACTCCGCTCTGTACACACAGCTGAACGCCGTACACCTTGTACAAACGCACGCGATTCCGCTCCGTACACATGTGGCTACGCTCCGTACACCTCGTACACGCCTGGCTCCACTCCGTACACACGGCTGCGCTCCGTACGCCTCGTCCACACGCGGCTCCGTCCACACGCGGCTCCGCTCCGTACGCCTCCTACACGCGCGGCTCCGCTCCGTACGCCTCCTACACGCGCGGCTCCGCTCCGTACGTCTCCTACACGCGCGGCTCCGCTCCGTACGCCTCCTACACGCGCGGCTCCGCTCCGTACGCCTCCTACACGCGCGGCTCCGCTCCGTACGCCTCCTACACGCGCGGCTCCGCTCCGTACGTCTCCTACACGCGCGGCTCCGCTCCGTACGCCTCCTACACGCGCGGCTCCGCTCCGTACGCCTCCTACACGCGCGGCTCCGCTCCGTACGCCTCCTACACGCGCGGCTCCGCTCCGTACGCCTCCTACACGCGCGGCTCCGCTCCGTACGCCTCCTACACGCGCGGCTCCGCTCCGTACGCCTCCTACACGCGCGGCTCCGCTCCGTACGCCTCGTACACGCGCGGCTCCGCTCCGTACGCCTCGTACACGCGCGGCTCCGCTCCGTACGCCTCGTACACGCGCGGCTCCGCTCCGTACGCCTCGTACACACGCGGCTCTGCTCCGTACACCTCGTACACACGCGGCTCTGCTCCGTACACCTCGTACACACACGGCTCCGCTCCGTACACCTCGTACACACGCGGCTCCGCTCCTTACACCTCGTACACGCGCGGCTCTGCTCCGTACACCTCGTACACACACAGCTCCGCTCCATACACCTCGTACACGCGCGGCTCTGCTCCGTACACCTCGTACACACGCGGCTCTGCTCCGTACACCTCGTACACACGCGGCTCTGCTCCGTACACCTCGTACACACGCGGCTCTGCTCCGTACACCTCGTACACACACGGCTCCGCTCCGTACACCTCGTACACACGCGGCTCTGCTACATCTGTAGCACCCTGAGGATTCGGCTGCTACAGGAGTATTGCACCTCAACCCAGAGGTGTGATATTCCACTCCCGGGCAAGGATGGAGTGTGGAACTGAGCTCGGTAGGCTGCATGCACTACACACATCCCATTTCCGAGGAGCAGACCGACGGTACTCCCACTTAGAAATGTGCAGGTACGACCGAGTCTGTTCCTGGCTGGAGTGGGAGGGGGGTGGTACATCCCAAGTAGTGTAGGGGCAGATAGGGGGAGCAGCCTGGGTAAAGTTAGGAGCTCATTGGGTGCTGGTCACCTGAGCTCACACATAGAGGGTGTATATAAGGTGGGCACCAACTAAGATCAGGGTCAGATGCAGAGGATCAGATGCAGAGAGTCAGTCAGCTGCAGAGAACAAGTCAGGAGCAGAGGAGAGAAGAAAGACAAAGACCCAGAGTGAGAGAGGAGAAAAGAGAGAGACCCAGAGCACAGAAGAGAAGGACTCTGAGATCCCAACTAAAAGCACCGGGTGAAGAGTCGGCATCAGGGTACCGGAACCCAAGCTGGTGGGGGTAAAAACATTCCCCAGCCAGAGACCGGAGACCGTGGGCAGTGTCTGCCACGGTCACCCATCACATCCACCCCGAAGGCACACCACATGAAGGGTCAGGGAACCCAGGGCCAAGGGTGTCCCAACAGAAGGCCCGAGGGAGCTGGACCTAGGTGGATTACTGGTGGGGACGGCCAGAGAACGGGACAGAAAGAGAGCTCAGGGCCACGCTCCGGACTTGTTTGGGGGTTGGCTGGATCCAGGACCTGGTGGACGCAGCACGGCTCGGGTGGTCACTAGCAGCTGGAGTGACCAGTACAACATCTGCAGTAAGTAAACACCCTTAACTGCACAACCCGACTCTGTCTTCACTGCCGTCTGCACTACACCACCACAACCCCCATCCTCTGCGCCTGTCCCCTCTGAGGCTATACCCCTCCCGTTGGGGGTTATCCCACCAAGCTGCGCATCCACCATCAGCCTCAGCGGAACCTGCTGCAGCGGCGGCCCCAGTGACCGCATCACAACGGGTGGCGTAGTCGACACAAAAGAACTCTTAATAACATCTGTAGGACTGCCACATAACACTGAGCTTGACGCCCTGGGCACGGGGCCGGGTCACAGCCGCTCGGAGACTACAACCCCCCATCTGATCCGGTGCCGGATATTCCCCTCAAAAAGGAATATGTCCCAGGGGGCGCGTCAACTTTGGCGTAGTCGGCAGGATTACGTGCCCGCAACACCCGGGTACTGCGTGCCTGAAGAAAGGTGCAAGTTTACCTCAGAAAGAAGTCTCCCGCCGGTTCCGGAGGGTCCACGCCATCGGACTCCATCACCAGTCGTTTCCCGCCGATTGTCCGCCATTTCCAACTTGTTCCCGCCGTCTGCAGAGTTTCCCGCCACTGGGCGACGCTTCCCGCCAAAACCGCAGATTTCCCGCCTTGGAAGAGCAGCGGACGCCATTATGGGCGTGCCAAAGGAGGGCGAGAGGCCGCCTCCCATCGTGGGCCAGGACAGAAAATGGCGCCAAAAGTGGAAACCGCCCCCACCAATAGAGACTGTGATGCTGGAGGTGTCTGTCAGCGTGAAAGAACTACCCCTGGAGCTGACAGTCACCGAGTTGCCCCGGGACCGCCCTCGAAGTGGGAGGAGACGAAAGAAAAGAGCGAAGATGGGTGCCGCCTGGAGCAGTCTGGAGCGAGTGCACCCGGAGGCAAGTAGCCTGGAGAAGAATATCGGAGGAGCTCACCCGGAGATGTCCAGAGAGCAGAGCAGCACCGGCCCGCTGGCCAGGAGCCTGCTGGAAGAAGAGCAGAGCAGCACCGACCCGTTGGTCAGGAGCCTGCTGGACACCACGACCCCACTAGGCCTAGTGGAGGTCCTTGCACAGCTCCCCCGAGACCGGGAGTGTGCGCAGACTGCCCTGGAGGGCCTCGCACGGAGGATGGCCCGGGTACAGCGCGAGATATTGGCGGAATGGAGCCGGGAGATGGCCCAGCAAGCTGAAACCAAGACGCAAGCTGAAACCAAGACCCGGAGCACGCCAGCCGAGATGAGGAAGGAGACCGCCTCTGAGGATGGCGCGGGAGGACCCAAGGCCGGAGACGGCGCCGAGGAGGGAGCCGAACGCATGGAGGCAGGTAAAGGGGACGCCTATACCCCAAGCCGTGACACCGCTTACCTGCCCCAGCTCCCCGTCGCAGAGCCCGAAAGTCCCCCTGCTGTGCCCGAAAACGCCATGTCACCGACGCAGACTAGGCCCCAACCGGAAGCCGCCGCCGCGACCCCTGTGACGTCACACGCCTCGACCCCGAGCGTGACCAAGCAGGAAGTACCACCAGCCTGGTCGCAGGGCCTAGAATTCCCGGGCGCCGCAACACCAACAGCGCCCCCTACCTCTGCGGAGCCTCCGGCCTGGTCGCAAGGCCAGGTAGCCCAGGGCGCCGCCGTATTAACGGTGCCCTTCACCTTCCAGGTGCCCCAGGCCTGGCCGCAAGGCCTGGGCAACCCGGGCGCTAACACCACCGCGCCCATAAGACCAAGAGTGCCGCATCTGGGAGAGGACCTGTTTGCCCAGCATACGTGCCCGAACGGGTCTGAAGCCAAAGGTAACAACCAGCTGTAAGCAAAGAGCAGGAGGAAGACGCCGTTGAGTGCGGCAGAGAAGTGATGTAAATAGTTACCCGACCGGGTACCAAAGAAACTGTTGATACTTATATATAGTCCCCGTTGGGACCAGCTGAGTGAACTGTTTACCCGTTAACCCCTTAATCCCACAGGCTGAGGACTGTGAGCAGCCATTCCCTTCCCTCTACCTGGCCGAGGACTGAGAGCGGCCAACTTCCCTTGTATATAGTTGCGCGTCCTAAAGCGCCCCCTACCGGTTTTATAGAAAACCAGTTTTTCTAAGAGACTGTCGCACTTTTCCCGGACACACGTTGCACAGTGTCCGGAGGAGGAACCTGAAACAAGAGACGACGAGAATGTTTATATGAAAAGTTTTATATATATAATGTTTTATATGTTTTATTATGTTTATATGAAAAAAAAATTTGTATGTTTTGGTGATGTTTTATGTCTTACAGCCCGAGGGCGTGCTGTGATTTACCAGGGGGGAATGTAGCACCCTGAGGATTCGGCTGCTACAGGAGTATTGCACCTCAACCCAGAGGTGTGATATTCCACTCCCGGGCAAGGATGGAGTGTGGAACTGAGCTCGGTAGGCTGCATGCACTACACACATCCCATTTCCGAGGAGCAGACCGACGGTACTCCCACTTAGAAATGTGCAGGTACGACCGAGTCTGTTCCTGGCTGGAGTGGGAGGGGGGTGGTACATCCCAAGTAGTGTAGGGGCAGATAGGGGGAGCAGCCTGGGTAAAGTTAGGAGCTCATTGGGTGCTGGTCACCTGAGCTCACACATAGAGGGTGTATATAAGGTGGGCACCAACTAAGATCAGGGTCAGATGCAGAGGATCAGATGCAGAGAGTCAGTCAGCTGCAGAGAACAAGTCAGGAGCAGAGGAGAGAAGAAAGACAAAGACCCAGAGTGAGAGAGGAGAAAAGAGAGAGACCCAGAGCACAGAAAAGAAGGACTCTGAGATCCCAACTAAAAGCACCGGGTGAAGAGTCGGCATCAGGGTACCGGAACCCAAGCTGGTGGGGGTAAAAACATTCCCCAGCCAGAGACCGGAGACCGTGGGCAGTGTCTGCCACGGTCACCCATCACATCCACCCCGAAGGCACACCACATGAAGGGTCAGGGAACCCAGGGCCAAGGGTGTCCCAACAGAAGGCCCGAGGGAGCTGGACCTAGGTGGATTACTGGTGGGGACGGCCAGAGAACGGGACAGAAAGAGAGCTCAGGGCCACGCTCCGGACTTGTTTGGGGGTTGGCTGGATCCAGGACCTGGTGGACGCAGCACGGCTCGGGTGGTCACTAGCAGCTGGAGTGACCAGTACAACATCTGCAGTAAGTAAACACCCTTAACTGCACAACCCGACTCTGTCTTCACTGCCGTCTGCACTACACCACCACAACCCCCATCCTCTGCGCCTGTCCCCTCTGAGGCTATACCCCTCCCGTTGGGGGTTATCCCACCAAGCTGCGCATCCACCATCAGCCTCAGCGGAACCTGCTGCAGCGGCGGCCCCAGTGACCGCATCACAACGGGTGGCGTAGTCGACACAAAAGAACTCTTAATAACATTTGTAGGACTGCCACATAACACTGAGCTTGACGCCCTGGGCACGGGGCCGGGTCACAGCCGCTCGGAGACTACAACCCCCCATCTGATCCGGTGCCGGGTATTCCCCTCAAAAAGGAATATGTCCCAGGGGGCGCGTCACATCCACACTGTAAACCCCTCCTGACCCCACACATAAACTTCAGCTCATCCAGCACCATGACAACCAGCACAGCAGAGTCCTGCATCCACTGAGGCCCCTGATCATGTGACTCCTCCCCTCCTGTGACCTCATCACAGCTCCTGTGCGCACAGAGCAGCCATATATGTGGTGGCGGCTCTGCAGGTGGAGGTATGTGGAGACCCCATTACTGGCCGCAGGGGGCATTAACCCCTTCAGCACGGAGACTCTTTTGGGGTCTCTGTGTGGTGTGAACAGTGAGGTAACAGCTGTGGACAGAATGCGGCTTAGCTGGTTCCCGTTCACATTAGATCCAGTCAGATGGCTGCAGGATGAGAGGACAGTGGAGAATCCGTAATCCGCAGCCTATAAACCATGGAGATGTAGGGCAGTTACCTGAGGCCGGAGTGAATGCTCCTCACAGAGATGAGGCGGGGGGTCTCTCTATAAATGTCCGGCGTCAGTGCCCCCCGCGCCCCTCACATCGTAGCCGGGGGTCAGAGTTCGGTGCTGAATGAATAATGTTATAGCAGATTATTGACTTCTGAGTAATAACAAAAACCTCCTGATGTGACAATGGGTGAAACACGCTGAGGAGACTGAGCACAGGTCAGCGAGCTCAGTAATAAAAACCCCCGGACACCTCAATGTGAATACTGTAGTACAATATGGGGGGTCACAGTGATCACCTGGAGCTCAGCAGGAGATATCTGCATCTCAGTAACATAGACCCTGGATACCTCCATGTGAATACTGTAGTACAATATGGGGGACACAGTGATCACCTGGAGCTCAGCAGGAGATATCTGCATCTCAGTAACATAGACCCCCGGATACCTCAATGTGAATACTGTAGTACAATATGGGGGGACACAGTGATCACCTGGAGCTCAGCAGGAGATATCTGCATCTCAGTAACATAGACCCCCAGATACCTCAATCTGAATACTGTAGTACAATATGGGGGACACAGTGATCACCTGGAGCTCAGCAGGAGATATCTGCATCTCAGTAACATAGACCCCGGATACCCCAATGTGAATACTGTAGTACAATATGGGGGGACACAGTGATCGCCTGGAGCTCAGCAGGAGATATCTGCATCTCAGTAACATAGACCCCCAGATACCTCAATCTGAATACTGTAGTACAATATGGGGGACACAGTGATCACCTGGAGCTCAGCAGGAGATATCTGCATCTCAGTAACATAGACCCTGGATACCTCCATGTGAATACTGTAGTACAATATGGGGGGACACAGTGATCACCTGGAGCTCAGCAGGAGATATCTGCATCTCAGTAACATAGACCCCCGGATACCTCAATGTGAATAATGTAGTACAATATGGGGGGACACAGTGCTCACCTGGAGCTCAGCAGGAGATATCTGCATCTCAGTAATAAAGACCCCCGGATACCTCAATGTGAATACTGTAGTACAATATGGGGGGACACTGCTCACCTGGAGCTCAGCAGGAGATATCTGCATCTCAGTAACATAGACCCCGGATACCCCAATGTGAATACTGTAGTACAATATGGGGGGACACAGTGATCACCTGGAGCTCAGCAGGAGATATCTGCATCTCAGTAACATAGACCCTGGATACCTCCATGTGAATACTGTAGTACAATATGGGGGGACACAGTGATCACCTGGAGCTCAGCAGGAGATATCTGCATCTCAGTAACATAGACCCCAGGATACCTCAATGTGAATAATGTAGTACAATATGGGGGGACACAGTGCTCACCTGGAGCTCAGCAGGAGATATCTGCATCTCAGTAATAAAGACCCCCGGATACCTCAATGTGAATACTGTAGTACAATATGGGGGGACACAGTGCTCACCTGGAGCTCAGCAGGAGATATCTGCATCTCAGTAACATAGACCCCGGATACCCCAATGTGAATACTGTAGTACAATATGGGGGGACACAGTGCTCACCTGGAGCTCAGCAGGAGATATCTGCATCTCAGTAACATAGACCCCCGGATACCTCAATGTGAATAATGTAGTACAATATGGGGGGGACACAGTGCTCACCTGGAGCTCAGCAGGGGATATCTACATCTCAGTAACATAGACCCCCGGATACCTCAATGTGAATAATGTAGTACAATATGGGGGGACACAGTGCTCACCTGGAGCTCAGCAGGAGATATCTGTATCTCAGTAACATAGACCCCGGATACCCCAATGTGAATACTGTAGTACAATATGGGGGGACACAGTGCTCACCTGGAGCTCAGCAGGAGATATCTGCATCTCAGTATCTGTGATTGGCGGATGCAGCTTAGCGGCTGAGTAACAAAGAGACAATATACCGGGAGCTACAAGGAGAGCAGCACAACGTATCAGCCGTGTGAGGAATTGCTAGATTAGGAGTTAACCCTTCTGTGGGGATTCTTGAGCCTCTGTAGGTAATAGACATTTATAATAAAATGTATTGAAGGGGCAAGAAGCAATAGATCAACAAGAACTCGTCATCCACATGAATAGTGACTGACGCTCGCTGATTGCTAGTTGTTCAGGGCTGGAATTGAGGTCAAAGTGCAAAAATAAGGGATGATTGTCTGTGGGATTTATACATGCGGAATGTTTCCATGTGCCATGAAGATGAATGTACAAGTTGGAACGATCTCTGACTACCTATGCTCTGGGAAGGAGCTAATAAAGTGCCCCAATAAAGTACAGCAATACTCACCTATAGAATAATAATATACTGTTTATTATTTTTATTATTAGTATCCAAGTCTGATACTAATAATAGTATCATACTGTGTGAGACCATCATACTGAGCTAGATGGGCACACAGGAGAACAATTCCCTTGTGATGAGTCAGATAGGGGTAAGTAGGTGAGAAATACAGACCTTTGGTCTCTCTGAAGGAAAAACCTACAAACAGGGACGCCAATGCCCAATAGAATAAAATGTGTAAACCTTTATTAATTTCAACAAAGAACAAATAGACTCACACAAATATTAAAAAGAGGACCAGATGCAGAGTATGGTAAGTCACTCAGAAAGTGATTAAGACCTTTTTCTAGATGTAGCCCAAGTAAAGTGCTATACATGTGGATAAGGGCTGAGAGACTGAACCACTAATGGACACAGAGACATGGGAAGCAAGATGAAATAGACTTTCCAGCTCAAGCAAAGGGTGGCCACAACCTTATATGCACTTGTGCACATTAGACTGAAAAAACCTGAAGGACTGAACTGGAATGTAAATTGGTGTGCATGCAGTATGTAAGAGCATGTTCACACATGGCCACTAACCAGAAAAAAAGACAGAAACACAATACACAAATACCCTGAAATAAATAAATAAACCACAATAGTGCATGAAAATAATAAAGGGTACTTAGTTAACATAATTTTGATCAAAATAATGCGAAAGCCTTATGTGTAATGTGCACAAGTGCATATAAGGGTGTGGCCACTCTTTGCCTGAGCTGGAAAGTCTATTTCACCTTGCTTCCCATGTCTCTGTGTCCACTGTTTTGGTTCAGTCTCTCAGCCCTTATCTACATGTATGTCACTTGACAAATGGTAAGGTTTTTAATATTAGAGTAAGGACTGTACCATAAGGGTCGCTACGACGAGGCGGGATGGCTTTCACATTATTTTGGTCAAAAATTATGTTAACTCAGTACCCTTTATTATTTTCATGCACTATTGCGGTTTGTTTGTTTATTTATTTATTTCAGGGTATTTGTGTTTTGTAAGAAAATCCTTACTGAGAGCTGGAAGAGCCGAGAAAACAGTGTAGACAATTTCTTCAAAGCAGAGAATGAAGTTTATTCAGAGGTACGTGGCAGAACAGTTCAGAAAGCAGGCAGGGAGAATATACTTGACACGCGCAGGTGTCTAGACGAGCGACACAGCATTAGGATATCTGGCGATGGTCTGGCCATGGTGTGGCTTCGGTCTGGCGATGGTGTGGCCTTGGCGGTGGACTGCCTTGGCGATGGACTTTCATGGACTGCCTGTAGACTGGCGATAGAATGGCCCTGAGCAACAGTATCAGAGCCTTTTTATGCATAGCTTAAACAAAGGAACTACATATTGCGGCAAAAGGCTTATACATGATAACATCATACTGCAGGGAGGACGTGCATTTTAGAACAGCAATGTGATAATGCAACATGACAATATTTATGAGTATTTTTACCAAACTCCATTAGAATCTATAAATTCTCATGTCGTTACTTAAGTAATGACAGTTTCCTAATAATTCTCGACATATTGCCAACTGTATTGTCCTAATTTCCATACCACAATTACAAGGACATTATTTACTACCCTATAACACCACTTATTTACTCTTACATTGACCTGCAGCTGTTGCTATTAACCTTTGTGTATACTAACCATACCTGCTAATGGCACTGACATCATTTTATGATTCCCTTGTGACTGGGACGCACAGGAAATGCATCTCATTAGCTCAAACTTCTGAACAAGATGGCTGCTAGGTTTAACATGGCTGTTCAGAATATTAGGACTTCTCATTCTTTTACATGTTTCTGTCTTTGTTTTTGTCTGTTTGGTGGCCATGTGTGAACATCCTCTTACATGCTGCATACACACCAATTTACATTCCAGTTCAGTCCTTCAGGTTTTTTCAGTCTAATGTGCACAAGTGCATATAAGTGTGTGGTCACCCTTTGCCTGAGCTGGAAAGTCTATTTCATCTTGCTTCCCATGTCTCTGTGTCCATTAGTGGTTCAGTCTCTCAGCCCTTATCCACATGTATGTCACTTAACAAATGGTAAGGTTTTTAATATTAGAGTTAGGACTGTCTCATAAGGGTCGCCGTGATGAGACGGGATGGCTTTCGCATTATTTTGATCAAAATTATGTTAACTAAGTACCCTTTATTACTTTTATGCACTATTGCGGTTTATTTATTTATTTCAGGGTATTTGTGTATTGTTTCTGTCTTTTTTTTTTAATTGATATCATATTGTGTGCCAGGAGGAAGACATCAGATAGTACTTTCTGAAGGAAAGCAAAGATTGGCAGTGGGAATCCAAATTACATGCAGGGGGCATAGCTCTGGCCAGGAGGCCTACTTAAACGGTTCGGAACTCTGCCGAGTGGGAACAGAAGACCAATAGGCCTAATTAAGGGAATAAAACTTCACTAAGGTGAGCAGCAGGATGAGGTCCTTCTCTCAGGCCAGGAGGCCTACTTAAACGGTACAGAACTTTGCACTGAGGAAGCAGAAGACCTAATTAAAAGGGATTAAGTTAAGGAAGGATTCCTTATCTTAGACAAATAGAATTTATGGAAACAATTGTCTATAGTAGACAGGAAGCTACAGTGTTGCCAAACTGGGACACCAGTTCTCCTACGGAGAGCTGAAGATGCAATGCTTCAACAAGAAGTGTGTGGCCCTCATCAGATGAACTTTGAGAGTATTAGTGAGGAGTTGTACCAATGCACCTCAGCCAGTGAGGTCCTCACAAATAAACAGGGAGCTAACAGTAAAGGAATGTGCACACGATCCGGACAGGCAGCACTTTGGACGCAGCAAACTTTATGATGCATCCAAAGCACTGCGTTATATGAACGCAGGTGAATCCGCATGTGTTCATTGAACCATGTGTATTCACTGCATTCAATACATTGTAGTGATCTAATTTCTCATGTGGAGACTAGCGACTCCACATGAGAAATTGATATGCTGCGGTCTGGAAAGATGCGCCGCATGTCCATGTCCGCGGGTGATCCGCAGGTGCACGGAGACTCATAGTGGACATGGGATTTCTACAAATCCCATCCACTATGCTATAACATCTCTCCGCTGCTTGTTTGACGCTGCATTAGTATGCAGCGTCAAACCCGCAGCGGCTCCTGATCGTGTGCACATATCCTAACTATGAGGGGCCATAGCGACACGTCTCGCCCTATATAGTCCCCACAGCCTTCCCATAATGATTTTCTGGACTGTTGTAGCTTGTAACAAAACTTATGTGCCACCACATGTAACCGGAAAATCTTGACTCTGCATAGTGTAGAAGAAGCATTCATAAAGTGTTGTGCCTGCTATCTGATGTATATGCTTCTCATCAAGTTCTTGTTAAGTAAAGAAAAGTTTTTTTATTTTTGGACTTTGGTCTCCCTCATTCATCTCCATACCATCTGGTCCTGGCCTGCCAAGTACAATGACAGCATGCGATCTGCAGAGTCAAGAGATATGCCAAATACATATATATATTTTTTTCCTTTTGGGGTTGAGGGGCCCAATTACAGCTATTGCTGTGGGACCTGTGATTTCTATCTACACCACTGTGTACAAGATGTGTAAAGGATAATAGTGTATTATGAAGTTGTTATGGACGTGACTTAACTAACATTGTGCAGTGAGTAATACCATCTGGACCTGGCCTGTCAAGTACATCGGTAGCATGCGGTCTGCAGAGTCAGGAAATATGACTCCAAAATGCCAAAACTGATTTATTTATTTTTTTCACATTAAACCTTTTTTTTTTACTTTTTTAAACAACTCTGCTTAGTGCGATCATACAGCATACAAGCCTCTGATTGGTCAGGTGATGCACTGTACTACTGTAGTGCTGTGTACTATCACTGCTTGTCATGTAATACTAACGGCCCCATACACATGAGATAAGTGTTGGCTGAGCGGTCATTTGGCAGACAGGTATCTCTCCTGACTCCCCCATACACACAAATATTCCAGCTTTCCTGTGAACTGTATGAGGGTAGCCTCCAGACCCCTCTAGTGGAGAATTATCTACAGGAAGAACAAACGGATTAGCATCTGAAATTCAGTATGCCAAATCCTTCTCTGCCCTGACCTCATCTGTCGGGAGGCCCCCAAATACATTATATTGTTGAACAAACCACCGAAATTAGTGCTTTCATCAACTTTAGGCTAATGTGTCTGGGGGCATTAAAAGGTAACTTATTGGACGCTGCCTCTGGCCTGGCCTAATAGACATTCGTACATTACAGGCCCAGACACCATTATTAGGCATTTAAGTATCGTAGTAGCTAGGCAGCCCCCTGCTATCGAGTACTTGGGGGGAGGGGCATTGAGCTGAATTCTACCAAACCCTCTTAGATGCCATGTTTGCTTTTGACAGCAGCAAGTGGGTAAGCTGCCAGGGTTTTGTGCAGCCACACCTGTGCGATCCCTGCAACGTACATCTATGTCCTGATGCTCAAAAGAGTTATTTTTTTAAAAAACAAATGTTTAACGTATTAAAAAATAACAAAATGTATCTTATGCGTTTTGCATGTTTTTTTTTATTTTTACATGAACTGATGGTGCCAATTTTCTTTTGAAACATTTTAAGATCTTTTTTTTCTGGTGTTTTTCTTGTAACATAAGGCCAGAAATAAACCCCATAAAACACTGTACATGGAGACTTTGGCATCAAATCATTTCTGTCTGCCCTGTTTGTGCAAATAAAAAATCTTTTATAAAATCCTCAAACTTCTGTGTGTAAATCAGAAATGAGATGTAACATGATATAAGATTACAGTCCGGGGAAGACGGGAAACGTTCATATAGACGGCCAGTGGAGATGTAGTCAGTGACGGACTCTGGCCGAATATGTTTCTAGAGCCGTAGTAGAAGATGAAGATTTCGTCCTCATCATGAAGTAGTTATTTCTCATGTCACGTGTAATGAATATCTCCTGCAGTATTGCTAATGCCGATTCCAGTGTTGGTAAATGAGATGAGAATTGGCAATACGGAAGATGAGTCTATGAGAAAGGTATTCAGCTACAGACTCCAAGGAAGAAACTGCTTGTTGTCTGTGGCCTAAAATATATAGGTTTTATTAGCATATATAAAGAAGAAAGCTAAATTCTTTAAAATAATAAATCTCCTCATATGTTTCCTTTATTTTCTCCAGTAATTGTATTATTACACAGGATTTTTATGATGTTACATAGGCTCATCTTCTTCTCATTAAGGTCTCTACAATATCGGATCCTCTCAGTGAAGATCTACTATAGAAAAGAGTTTTCCACATTTACCAATCAAGGATTGATATGGACAGGGACAAGATGGCGGAGAGGATATTACACCTCACCCTAGAGATCCTCTTCCGGCTTACTGGAGAGGTACGAGATTCTGATGACGTCACATTACCTCATTATCTATGGGAATAACGGATGGACAGAACTGGAGAGGTGAGGACTCTGGAAATGTCTGTAGTGAAATTTATTAATGTGTCTCTCCATAACCAGGATTACAAAGTAGTGAAGAAGACCTCTAGTGAGCGCTGTCAGGCCCCTGTGTCTGAGGGATGGGGAAGACCCTTGAGCTCAATCATGGGTCCTCCACCTCACCCCCTGATACATGAGGACATCAATGACCAGAAGATTCTAGAACTCACCTACAAGATGATTGAGCTGCTGACTGGAGAGGTGACACTGCTGGGAATGCTGGGACCTTATACAGTAATGCTATGAAGGGATCGGGGGGATGACGGTATCATTGTATGTGTCAGGTTCCTATAAGGTGTCAGGACTTCACTGTCTATTTCTCCATGGAAGAGTGGGTATATTTAGAAGGACACAAAGATCTGTACAAGGACGTCATGATGGAGGTTCCCCAGCCCCTCACATCACCAGGTAATAGACAGGACTAAATACACATGGCCTATAATTATCTGTATGTAAAGAATGAATTCAGTCCTGTATGTGTTTCCACCAGATCTATCCAGTAAGAGGACAGCACCAGAGAGATGTCCCCGTCATCTTCCACATGACTGTAAACAAGAAGATCCCAATTTTCCTCAGGCTCATCAGGTAGATGGAGAGAAGGTGTCATGAGATCTCCCCTATGATGTGTAGACGGCTTTGAAGGTCTTGTGTTCAGTCTTGTTTTATCAACCAGTATTATATGTTTTATATTTGTGTAATGAGAACGGTTGATATGGCAGGATTAGAGCTGATCATACAACCCCTGGAAAAAATTATGGAATCACCGGGCTCAGAGGATGTTCACTCAGTTGTTTAATGTTGTTGAAAAAAAGCAGATCACAGACATGGCACAAAACTAAAGTCATTTCAAATGGCAACTTTAGGGCTTTAAGAAACACTAAAGGAAATCAAGATTAAAAATGTGGTACTCAGTAAGGGTCATTTTTTTTTAGACCAAGCAGAGGGAAAAAATTATGGAATCACTCAATTCGGAGGAAAAAATTATGGAATCACCCTGTCAATTTTAATTTCCCAAACTAACACCTGCATCAAATTAGATCTGCTCGTTAGTCTGCATCTAAAAAGGAGTGATCACACCTTGGAGAGCTGTTGAACCAAGTGGACTGACATGAATCATGGCTCCAACACGAGAGATGTCAATTGAAACAAAGGAGAAGATTATCAAACTCTTAAAAGGAGGTAAATCATCGCGCAATGTTGCAAAAGATGTTGGTTGTTCACAGTCAGCTGTATCTAAAGTTTGTATTTGGTCCAGATAACATGGGAAGGTTGTTAAAAGCAAACATACTGGTAGACCAAGGAAGACATCAAAGCGTCAAGACCGGAAACTTAAAGCAATATGTCTTCAAAACAGGAAATGCACAACAAAACAAATGAGGAATGAATGGGAGGAAACTGGAGTCAATGTCTGTGACCGAACTGTAAGAAACCGCCTAAAGGTAATGGGATTTACATACAGAAAAGCTAAACAAAAGCCATCATTAACACCTAAACAGAAAAAAACAAGGTTACAATGGGCTAAGGAAAAGCAATCATGGACTGTGGATGACTGGATGAAAGTCATATTCAGTGATGAATCGCGAATCTGCATTGGGCAAGGTGATGATACTGGAACTTTTGTTTTGTGCCGTTCCAATGAGATTTATAAAGATGACTGCATGAAGAGAACATTCAAATTTCCACAGTTATTGATGATATGGGGCTGCATGTCATGTAAAGGCACTGGGGAGATGGCTGTCATTACATCTTCAATAAATGCCCAAGTTTACATTGATATTTTGGACAGTTTTCTCATCCCATCATTTGAAAGGATGTTTGGGGATGATGACATCATTTTTCAAGATGATAATGCATCCTGCCATAGAGCAAAAACTGTGAAAACATTCCATGAAATAAAACACATAAGGTCAATGTCATGGCCTGCAAATAGTCCGGATCTCAATCCAATTGAAAATCTTTGGTGGAAGTTGAAGAAAATGGTCCATGACAAGGCTCCAACCTGCAAAGCTGATCTGGCAACAGCAATCAGAGAAAGTTGAAGTCAGATTGATGAAGAGTACTGTTTGTCACTCATTAAGTTCATGCCTCAGAGACTGTAAGCTGTTATTAAAGCCAGAAGTGGTGCAACAAAATACTAGTGATGTATGGGAGTGTTCTTTTGTGTATTTGTTTTTCATGATTCCATAATTTTTCTCAGAATTGAGTGATTCCATAATTTTTTCCCTCTGCTTGGTCTGAAACAAATTACCCTTACTGAGCACCACATTTTTAATCTTGATTTCTTTTAGTGTTTCTTAAAGCCCTAAAGTTGCCATTTGAAATAACTTTAGTTTTGTGCCATGTCTGTGATCTGCTTTTTTTCAACAACATTAAACAACTGAATGAACATCCTCCGAGCTCGGTGATTCCATAATTTTTGCCAGGGGTTGTAGATGTGACTCCTCCATCTGTCTGTGACTTTTACAATATTTGTTTCAGGGTGAAGATCTGACCCATATTAATACTACAGAGACATACAGTGCCTACAAGTAGTATTCAACCCCCTGCAGATTTAGCTGGTTGACACATGCGGAATTAACTTGGCATTGTGACATTTGTACTGTAGATCAGACTGAAAGTGGGAAATGCACTGCAGCAAATATTGTTTTTTTTGTTTGTTTGTTTGTTTTTTTAAAACGTTAAAAGTTAATTCAGAGTGTCATTTATTATTCAACCCCTCAAACCACAAGAATTCTGTTTGGTCCCCCTAAAGTATTAAGAAGTAGTTCAGGCACCAAGAATAATGAGCTTCACATGTGTGGATTAAAGATCTCTTTTGCCAGCCTTTTCTGACTATTTAAGACCCTCCCCAAACTTGTGAACAGCACTCAGACATGGTCAACATGGGAAAGACAAAGGAGCATTCCAAGGCCATCAGAGACAAGATCATGGAGGGTCACAAGGCTGGCAAGGGGTACAAAACCCTTTCCAAGGAGTTGGGCCTACCTGTCTCCACTGTAGGGAGCATCATCCGTAAGTGGAAGGCTTATGGAACTACTGTTAGCCTTCCACGGTCTGGACAGCCTTTGCAAGTGTCCTCCTGTGCCGAGGCCAGGCTTGTCCGAAGAGTCAAGGCTAACCCAAGGACAACAAGGAAGGAGCTCCGGGAAGATCTCATGGCAGTGGGGACATTGGTTTCAGTCAATACCATAAGTAACGTACTCCACCGCAATGGTCTCCGTTCCAGACGAGCCCGTAAGGTACCTTTACTTTCAAAGCGTCATGTCAAGGCTCGTCTACAGTTTGCTCATGATCACTTGGAGGACTCTGAGACAGACTGGTTCAAGGTTCTATGGTCTGATGAGACCAAGATCGAGATCTTTGGTGCCAACCACACACGTGACGTTTGGAGACTGGATGGCACTGCATACGACCCCAAGAATACCATCCCTACAGTCAAGCATGGTGGTGGCAGCATCATGCTGTAGGGCTGTTTCTCAGCCAAGGGGCCTGGCCATCTGGTCCGCATCCATGGGAAGATGGATAGCACGGCCTACCTGGAGATTTTGGCCAAGAACCTCCGCTCCTCCATCAAGGATCTTAAGATGGGTCGTAATTTCATCTTCCAACAAGACAACGACCCAAAGCACACAGCCAAGAAAACCAAGGCCTGGTTCAAGAGGGAAAAAGTCAAGGTGTTGGAGTGGCCTAGTCAGTCTCCTGACCTTAACCCAATTGAAAACTTGTGGAAGGAGCTCAAGAATAAAGTCCACATGAGACACCCAAAGAACCTAGATAACTTGGAGAAGATCTGCATGGAGGAGTGGGCCAAGATAACTCCACAGACCTGCGCCGGCCTGATCAGGTCTTATAAAAGACGATTATTAGCTGTAATTGCAAACAAGGGTTATTCCACAAAATATTAAACATAGGGGTTGTATAATAATTGACCCACACTTTTATGTTTAAAATTTAATAAAATTCAACTGAGCAACATAACTTTTTGGTTTGTAAGATTTATGCTTCTGTTCATAAAACCTACTCTCGTTTGCAGTTTGAAGGCTCTAACTTATTTGCATCTTATCAAACCAGCTAAATCTGCAGGGGGTTGAATACTACTTGTAGGCACTGTATGTGAGGGGTGATGAGCGGTGTAAAGAGGAGATTCCTACATATGACTACCCAGGTGAGTAGTAACCACTAAATGTAGAGAAGTCACAGATTCTTCTGAGTCACCGGCTGTGGCTGCTTTATCGGTGGTGTAGTCCGGCCGTATCACAATCGTGTGATCACCATTTTGCCACTGGAGTATAACATTCGCCTCCATCTGAAAATGTTCAAGTGACTTTGTAAATTGTGAAAGCCCTTTTCTATAGAATGTACAACCTGGAGGATCCACCTACCCCCTGGGATTAGATGATGCTGACCATTACCTACCCAGGTCTGTATACTACAAAGCCAAATGACAGCGTATATAGAATGTGCTGACAAATTAGAAAATCACTTGAAGAAAAATATTATGATGGGCCTGTAAGAGAAAGCGGAGGGTAATGATGCTGTTGGCTTCCTGCAGGAGATGTGTTGGCTCGAGCCCTGGTTTCATGGATTCACTCCACGTCATAAATTCCATTATGTTTTCAGTCCTAAGGAATTCAGATTACCGCACAATCTCTCCTGAAATGGGGGCGCTAATACTTTCTCTAAACTCCAGTTTAGTGTTGGAGGTCTCCCCCCAAACATACGTTGTTGTTGGGGATCTAACCTAGAATAAAAAAATATTTTTTTTGACAGGCTGTGGTGGGATCGGCCTGCCTCACTTTTGTGAGACTCTTAACTCCCTGATAGTCTTTGAAAATAGGTCTCCATTGCTTTTTCCAAATGCCAGAGATCTAAATGTAATACACCTCAGCTCTGCACTACTATAAAAAGTTATTTTTAAATGTCTAATATTTCTTCTTGAAACTCATCTGACAGAAAATATTGTCCCTTATGATAGTTTAGATTGTCAAGAGCCACCGAGCCCCATACTCCAATTACCCCAGAGAGGTTTCACCACTAGTTACTCATTTTTTACTGAAAAAGACTGTTGAGTTTGATCATTTCAGTAGATGTTATTCTCTATACTCACAGTTTTTGAGTACAGTAGTTAGTGCCCAAAATACTCTGATTTAACCCCTTCCTGCTGCCAGTTTTGTGTTCCTAATCAGGCCCCATTTTTCTAATCTAACGTGTCACTTTATGTGGTGATAACTTTGGAATTCTTCACAAAGGATAATAGGAAACAAATACACCTTACAAATTGTTTTCCAACTTCTTTTGAATCTGACAATCCCCTATATACGGTTGTACACTACTGTCTGGCCACATGACAGGTTAAGAAGGGAAGGAGCGCCATTTAGCTATTAAGAATGCAGAATTTGCTGGAATAGTTTGCAGACACCATGTATTGGGAGCACTGTTCATGGTCACCTGGCAGCTCAAAAGATGGCTACCGCAAACAGGTTTGGCGCTATCTACTCCATTTTCCAGATCCCAGGGTTTGCCTTGCTCATCACTTATTTAACACCTCTACATGGATCTGGACTTACACAGAGACCCCTAGGCTTGGGCCATGGTGTTACCTGCTGTTCTGTGGTGTGACATGAGAAGAAGAATAGTCAGGTAGCCGGGTCAGAACCAGGAGGGCAGAGAAAATACAAAATCAGAAGACACAAGAGTAGTCAGTAAACGGGCCGAGGTCACAACAGGAAACAAATACACAAGCCGGGAGCTGAGTACAGAGGACTGAACCAGAGGCGAACAAGGCTGTATCTGGCAGCTTCCGGCAATATGCTTCCAGCTTTAGTAGGGTGCGGTGCTTTCCAATTGGCTGAAGTAGGGAGCAGATTAGTTCAGCTGGACAACACACCCACCATACTGCCAGACTGGATGGTACTACTGGTCCCAGGCACCCTAATCTTAGTGGCTGGACAGAGCCTGCACCGCCCAGAGCTTCTGGTTCTGACGTCTCCTCCATCACCAGCGCCACCTGCAGGATGAATAAGGCGGCTTCTGGTGAGAGAAGCAGACGTCGCAGGAGCAGATCCCAGAGGAGATGGGACCCACTATTTGGAGAAGCCCTAATATGACAAAATGTCAGAAAACCAGAGCAGTAGAAATCACCATAAAGTGACTCCATTTTGGAAATTATAACCCTCAGTGAATTAATCCATAGCAGTGATTATTTTGACTCCACAGGCACTTTTTGAAAATTATCACACAATGGATGTTGGAGAGTAAAAATTGCACATTGGTCGCTTTTTTACCCAACACATAGTGCCCAGATTTTGCTCCAGGAGACCCACACCGTAAATTAAGTGGGTTCTTCTCACTATAGTAATGCCAAATACATGGATGATAAATGTGGTTTGGGCACACTGCAAGGCTCAGAAGAGGGGGGGAGATTTAACTTCGGAAAAGCGGATTTTGCTCGAATTGGTTTATGGAAGCCATGTTGATTCTTAAGAGCCTTTGAGAATCTAATAATGTGGAATCCTTTGTTTGACTTGAGTGGGGGCTTGTTTTTTTGTGGGATGAGTAGAAGTTCTTATTGGTATCATTTTTGCCTACATAACATTGTTTGGTGGCTTCTTATTCCATATTTTGGAGGCAGAATGAACAAACAGTTGGACACCACGCTCCACTGGTTCATCCTATGAGGTTTTCTATTAGACTGTGAACTTTCATTCTGTCAATAACTTGCCATTTCTACAGACATTTTAAGTACAATTATCACAAGAATCCCATAGAAAAATAAATAAAGATTGCATACCACTTCTAAATCAATCTAAACAAACACATCCCTGGGCTACATGCTAGTCCAGGAAAATGAAGAGATATATGCTCAAGTTTAAAAATCTATTTTATGAGACACAAATCTAAAAAAAAGAGGAATATTTAAAATATGGGCAGCACGGTGGCTCAGCGGTTAACACTGCAGCCTTGCAGCACCGGGGTCCTGGGTTCAAATCCGACCAAGGACAACATCTGCAAGGAGTTTGTATGTCCTCCCCGTGTTTGCGTGGGTTTCCTCCGGGTTCTCCGGTTTCCTCCCACACTCCAAAGACATACTGATAGGGAATCTAGATTGTGATCCCCAGTGGTGACAGTGCCAGTAATGTCTGTAAATTGTCTGAATTGTAAAGCACCGCGGAATATGTTGGCACTATATAAATAAAAAGATTATTATTATTAAAATATTTTAAATCCTCTATTTTTTAGATTTGTGTCTAATAAAATTGATTTTTAAACTTGAGCATACATCTCTTCATTTTCCTGGATTAGCATGTAGCCCAGGGATGTGTTTGTTTAGAAATTTTAAGTAGAAATGTTCAAAAATATAAATTTCAAGGATATTTTATTCAAAATTAATAATTGTTTTTTTTTCTTGGCAGATGACTGTACCAGGAGATCAGATGGACAAGAGATTTTTAAATCGAATGATCTTGAGATCCCACAGGATACAATTGAAGTGAATACCATTACTCCAAACATACCATCATCCCTTCAAAGCAAAGATCTATCATCTAATTCTATGAAACAGGTCCTATCTTCTGATTCATTACCGACTACTAAGGAAAATCAAAATAAAATAAGCATTAAAAAACAAACTGCACATAAAGCAAAGAAGCCATTTTCACGTTCAGAAAATGGAAATAGTTTTACCCTCAAAAAGTCTATTCTTAAACATCAAAAAATACACACAGCGGATAATAGATTTTTTTGTTCCAAATGTGGAAAATGTTTTAACCAGAAATCAGTTTTTGTTAATCACCAGAGAACTCACACAGGGGAGAAGCCTTTTTCATGTTCAGAATGTGAGAAATGTTTTAACCAGAAAGTACATCTTAATAAACACCAGAGAACCCACACAGGGGAGAAGCCTTTTTCCTGTTCAGAATGTGGGAAATGTTTTAACCAGAAATCAGATCTTGTTATACACCAAAGAACTGACACAGGGGAGAAGCCTTTTTCATGTTCAGAATGTGGGAAATGTTTTAATCGTAAAATGATTCTTGATAGCCACAAGAGAACCCACACAGGGGAGAAGCCTTTTTCCTGTTCAGAATGTGGGAAATGTTTTAACCAAAAATCAGTTTTGATTAGGCATCAGAGAACCCACACAGGGGAGAAGCCTTTTTCATGTCCAGAATGCGGGAAATGTTTTTACCTTAAATCATCTATGGTTAAGCACCAGAGAAATCACAGGGGAGAAGCCTTTTTCATGTTCAGAATGTGGGAAATGTTTTAACGATAAATAATCTATGGTTAAGCACCAGAGAACTCACACAGGAGAGAAGCCTTTCTCCTAATCTTTTTTTTTTTATTAATCCAATACATTTTTGAGATTTTTTCATTTTTTTTTGGGGGGGGGGGACAAAAAAGAAGACAACTCACACAAGGGAGAAACCTTTTTCCTATTTTTTTTCATGTTCAGAATGTAGGAAATGTTTTATCTAGAAATCAGCTTTGGTTAAGGACCAGTTAAGGACCAGAGAACCCACACAGAGGAGAAACCTTTTTACTATTCTTTTTTTTTAAATCCAATAAATTTTTATTGAGATTTTTTCATTAGTTTTTTTTTACAAAATAAGAAACCAGTACATACAATAATAAAATAACATACCATAGTGATGACATACATGCATCTCTCCTATATATCCTTTCAGCTTGCCCATTACCGTCTGATAACTTGCAGTTACTATATCTTACAATTAACATTCTTGAAATCTCTTATATAACCATAATATTGTAATAAACATTATAATCCTATACACATATAGGTGTGCTATATTACCCATACCACATGTTAAGGAATTCCAATATACATTACAATGAAACATTAGACCTCGCCAGTCATTGTCTCTCCAGCAATAACCCCCTTGATGGCATTCCAGGTGTATCCAACCATGAGCCCAATATTTCTCAAATTTATTCATTGAGTTTAGTTTTTTATATACCCCTTTTTCTAATCTGATAATATTATTTATCCTATTTTTGAGTTCACTCATTTCTGGAGGTGAGGGGTTAATCCATTTGGATGCAATATGTTTCCTAGCTTGAAATAAAATACGTGAAATCCCTATTGAAATTGGGTCAAATTCCATATCAGCCTCTAATATACCTAATAGGCATTTTTTGGGGTCTGGTTGAATATCTATTTTATATACCCTCTTTATAATAGACAGAACTCCTTTCCAGTATTTACCTAACTCCCGGCATTCCCATAGCGGATGTAATAGGCCCGCAGCATCCATGTTACATCCTGGACATTCAGCAGCAGTCCGGTATCCTATGTTACATAGGAATCTAGGCGTCTTATATTTCCTATGTATTAATATGATCTGGGAAAATCTCTGAGCCTCATATAAAGGTAATTGGGGTACCAGTTCTAATACCTCTCTCCAATGATCCTCAGAAATTGGACCTATATCTCCATCCATTTTTGTCTAGTTGGAGAAGAAAATATTTTTAAATAATTATCAAGAAGTAAATATCAGAAATACGACCCTTAGGATTTCCCTTCTCTAATACCAACTTAACAAAAGTATTATTTTCTACCCAAAAGGGCGTCCATCTTGATTGTGCATTAAATGAATGCCGAAACTGTAGATATTTATACAATTGTTTATTTGTCACCCCAAATCCCCCTTTAATTGATCAAAGGACTTAAGTTTCCCTTCACACAATGTGTTTTATATCGTATATATTCCTTTATCCACCCAACTCCGGAATCCCTCTAATTTATAGCCCTCTGCATATTTATTATTAAACCATATAGGTGTAGATTCATTGCAGTCTCCTATTTCCATTATATCTTTACCCCTATCCCAGACCTTGTAGAGTAGAGCAAGTGTAGGGTATAGTGATTTCTTGTGTGCGAGGTCATTCAGTTCCACTATATGAATAGGAATATTCCACGGTGTCATGAAGTAATTAACCCCTTAATACTATTTGGGTTTGCAGCTCTATGCCACCCACCCAAATGTTGCAATATAATATATTAGTGCATTAGGAATCGGCAATCCACCAGATTCCTTGTCACTTTGTAGATATTCACATTTTATCCTAGACGATTTCTTTTTCATATAAGAGAACGAAACTTGCTATGAATTTTCTGAAAAATGGGAATTATTGATCCAAATAGGGGCATTATGTAGAATGTTGGGGCATCAATATAATTTTTAATAAGTTCCCTCTTCCTACCGCTGATAATGGTAATCTCCACCACGCATCGATTTTGTTTTTATACTTTTCCAGAAGAAGATATAGAATCAGTACAATGTAATCCTGAGATCTTTTTGTTATATTTATACCAAGGTATTAGAATTTCTCAACCGTTTGTGTTCGTGTATGTTCTAATATGCTGGAATTAGGGATATCATCAAATGGTAGAATAACCGACTTATCCCAATTAATGGACAGTCCTGACCATTCACCAAACTCTCCAATAATGTTCAGAATAGGATCAGTAGACGTCTGGATATCACCTACAGTAGAAACCAGAAGTTTCCATACACTATATAAAAGACACATCTGCATGTCTTTCTCAATATCTGACATGAAATCAGAATAAACCTTTCCGTTTTAGGTCACTTAGGATTACCATAATTACCATAATTTGTAATATTTGCCAAATGCCAGAATAATGAGAGAGAATGGTTTATGGCGTTACACATCCCTATAGGCTTTTCCCCTCCAGTATTCCTATGTCGGGGGTGATGTGCAGACGGGGGGCTCTGTCACCGCTGTAGATGTGGAGGGCAGTGATTGTGCTGCTTTCCTCAGATGACCGGACATTGCTCTGTTATTCCCAATGCTGAGATGAATGACAGAGGGCGGGGCAGGGGCAGATACTGACAGCCAATGAGTGTGCAGAGGGTGGTGCTGGGGCAGATACTGACAGCCAATGAGTGTGCAGAGGGCGGTGCTGGGGCAGATACTGACAGCCAATGAGTGTGCAGAGGGCGGTGCTGGGGCAGATACTGACAGCCAATGAGTGTGCAGAGGGCGGTGCTGGGGCAGATACTGACAGCCAATGAGTGTGCAGAGGGCGGTGCTGGGTCAGATACTGACAGCCAATGAGTGTGCAGAGGGCGGTGCTGGGGCAGATACTGACAGCCAATGAGTGTGCAGAGGGCGGTGCTGGGGCAGATACTGACAGCCAATGAGTGTGCAGAGGGCGGTGCTGGGGCAGATACTGACAGCCAATGAGTGTGCAGAGGGCGGTGCTGGGGCAGATACTGACAGCCAATGAGTGTGCAGAGGGCGGTGCTGGGGCAGATACTGACAGCCAATGAGTGTGCAGAGGGCGGTGCTGGGGCAGATACTGACAGCCAATGAGTGTGCAGAGGGCGGTGCTGGGGCAGATACTGACAGCCAATGAGTGTGCAGAGGGCGGTGCTGGGGCAGATACTGACAGCCAATGAGTGTGCAGAGGGCGGTGCTGGGGCAGATACTGACAGCCAATGAGTGTGCAGAGGGCAGTGCTGGGGCAGATACTGACAGCCAATGAGTGTGCAGAGGGCGGTGCTGGGGCAGATACTGACAGCCAATGAGTGTGCAGAGGGCAGTGCTGGGGCAGATACTGACAGCCAATGAGTGTGCAGAGGGCAGTGCTGGGGCAGATACTGACAGTCAATGAGTGTGCAGAGGGCGGTGCTGGGGCAGATACTGACAGCCAATGAGTGTGCAGAGGGCGGTGCTAGACACTGAGGCCAGCTCTGGCTGTGAGGTTAGATAACACAGCACAGGGAGCTATCAAGTTTGATAGAGGCGCAGGTAAACAAACTGGGTGCAGGGAATAAAGCTGTAGTGTCAGTGTGTTTATATACTACATTACTGCCGTCTTCTCCTGTATACAGCGCTGTTCTTCTCCTCTTCTCAGTTACGTGATGTTAAATATATTTATTTTGTATATTTATATATATAGGACTGTTTACCAGATGCGACTGTTCAAAGAATATATCACGATATTCTAATAAAAAAAAGTAGCGGTTTATTCTTGGATTGTCCATTAAAAAGAATAATTGCAGCAGTTACAGTTATATGAAAAAGTTTGGGCACCCCTATTAATCTTAAGCTTAATGTTTTATAAAAATTGGTGTTTTTGCAACAGCTATTTCAGTTTGATATATGTAATAACTGTTGGACACAGTAATGTTTCTGCCTTGAAATGAGGTTTATTGTACTAACAGAAAATGTGCAATCTGCATTCAAACAAAATTTGACAGGTGCATAAGTATGGGCACCCTTATCATTTTCTTGTTTTAAATACTCCTACCTACTTTTTACTGACTTACTAAAGCACTATTTTTGGTTTTGTAACCTCATTGAGCTTTGAACTTCATAGCCAGGTGTATGCAATCATGAGAAAAGCTACTTAAAGTGGCCACTTGCAAGTTGTTCTCCTGTTTGAATCTCCTCTGAAGAGTGGCATCATGGGCTCCTCAAAACAACTGTCAAATGATCTGAAAACAAAGATTATTCAACATAGTTGTTCAGGGGAAGGATGCAAAAAGCTGTCTCAGAGATTTAACCTGTCAGTTTCCACTGTGAGGAACATAGTAAGGAAATGGAAGAACACAGGGACAGTTGTTGTTAAGGCCAGAAGTGGCAGGCCAAGAAAAACATCAGAAAGGCAGAGAAGAAGAATGGTGAGATCAGTCAAGGACAATCCTCAGACCACCTCCAGAGAGCTGCAGCATCAACTTGCTGCAGATGGTGTCACTGTGCATTGGTCAACTATACAACGCACTTTGCACAAGGAGAAGCTGTATGGGAGAGTGATGCGAAAGAAGCCGTTTCTGCAAGCACGCCACAAACAGAGTCGGCTGAGGTATGCAAAAGCACATTTGGAGAAGCCAATTTCTTTTTGGAAGAAGGTCCTGTGGACTGATGAAACCAAGATTGAGTTGTTTGGTCATACAAAAAGGCGTTATGCATGGCGGCAAAAAAACACAGCATTCCAAGAAAAACACTTGCTACCCACAGTAAAATTTGGTGGAGGATCCATCATGCTTTGGGGCTGTGTGGCCAATGCCGGCACCGGGAATCTTGTTAAGGTTGAGGGACGCATGGATTCCACTCAGTATCAGCAGATTCTTGACAATAATGTTCAAGAATCAGTGACAAAGTTGAAGTTACGCAGGGGATGGATCTTTCAGCAAGACAATGATCCAAAACACCGCTCCAAATCTACTCAGGCATTCATGCAGAGGAACAATTACAATGTTCTGGAATGGCCATCCCAGTCCCCAGACCTGACTATCATTGAACATCTGTGGGATCATTTGAAGAGGGCTGTCCATGCTCGGCAACCATCAAACTTAACTGAACTGGAATTGTTTTGTAAAGAGGAATGGTCAAAAATACCTTCATCCAGGATCCAGGAAATCATTAAAAGCTACAGGAAGCGACTAGAGGCTGTTATTTTTGCAAAAGGAGGATCTACTAAATATTAATGTCACTTTTCTGGTTAGGTGCCCATACTTATGCACCTGTCAAATTTTGTTTGAATGCAGATTGCACATTTTCTGTTAGTACAATAAACCTCATTTCAAGGCAGAAACATTACTGTGTCCAACAGTTATTACATATATCAAACTGAAATAGCTGTTGTAAAAACACCAATTTTTATAAAACAATAAGCTTAAGATTAATAGGGGTGCCCAAACTTTTTCATATAACTGTACATAAAATAGGTGAAATAATTACAAAGTGATTGATTCATGAGTGTCGATCTTTCCCTGGATCCTGAATGGTATTTCGTGTCTTTGTCAAGCACATGTCCGGATGGACCTGCGTCTGGGCCTACATCGTCAGCTGGTTTCCTCAACACGTAGATCCTCCGTCTGATGTAGTGTGAAGTAACAAACGAGAGCGCCCCCTGCCTGTGTCTCACATGGGTTATATATGGGTTATAGAGGCCCCTCATAGCATCTGTTATCTATATATGGCATTAACCATTTACCCTGAGCTAAGTATAAGAATAGCACGTCGTGTCAGTTAAACCCTACCGCGAGGCTGATGCAATCTATAGAATCAAAAGTATAAAATGAATACGTATATAGAATTCATTCTAAACTATATAATTACTATTTAACAATTCCCCCTTTTGAGGGAGACAGACATCAATTGGAATCCTCAAAGTAGATAGGTTCATCATTAGGATAACAGGATCTTTTTTATTTTCTTCTTCTTTGGCAATATAATTTAATGTCCATAATAATAATAATAGTAATAATATTATCAATATCGGATTATTGTTATAATAATTCAATAGCATAATGATGTGGATTCATGTTATGGTAAGCCGTGACTAATATTCATATAAAATGTATAATTATACTTCCCTGAATCTAAATTAACGCAATCACTGGTCCAGGCGTCATCATTTTTGTCATCTGCTCTTCATCCCATCATTTTCTTGGTTCTTTTATAACACAGTCTTTAGATGAAAACTCCTCTGAAATAAATGATAGTGTATAGATATTGTACAGTTCGTAATTGTATTCATTATTGTTCAGTCCATAAACTGTTCTCTTTATTAGAAGATCATGTGTCAATCAGAGTCCATACATTAAATGTTAATAACAAAACAAAGTCCATAGATGAAATGTAGCTTTAATATCTGTGCAGTGTCACCTGGACTTACGTTGTCTTTGGATGATTCTGGAATCCTCCGTGTCATCCGCACTGGTCTCGTGTCACTTCTGGAACAGATGTGACGTCTTTGGCCAGCAAAGCAGGGGTTAACGTGACACTTCCCTGCTTTATATAGCACCATAACCAGTACTCAGTCTTTAATGTACAGGACATATGTCAGGCTGGCCGCTTCCCGACAATTACCTTTCAATGTTCTCCAGCTTTCATTGTAGCTTTGCCGGTGATAGGAAACCACTGGAAGGTGATGAAAACTTGAACACAACACAGTTCATTTAGCATCATAGGATCATCGTGATCTGCAGTCCTGGTGGTCAGTGGTGAATGTAGGATCATCGTCCTCTGCGGTCCTGGTGGTCAGCGGTGAATGTAGGATCATCGTCCTCTGCGGTCCTGGTGGTCAGCGGTGAATGTAGGATCATCGTCCTCTGCGGTCCTGGTGGTCAGCGGTGAATGTAGGATCCTCGTCCTCTGCGGTCCTGGTGTCAGTGGTGAATGTAGGATCATCGTCCTCTGCGGTCCTGGTGGTCAGCGGTGAATGTAGGATCATCGTCCTCTGCGGTCCTGGTGGTCAGCGGTGAATGTAGGATCATCGTCCTCTGCGGTCCTGGTGGTCAGCGGTGAATGTAGGATCATCGTCCTCTGCGGTCCTGGTGGTCAGTGGTGAATGTAGGATCATCGTCCTCTGCAGTCCTGGTGGTCAGCGGTGAATGTAGGATCATCGTCCTCTGCGGTCCTGGTGGTCAGTGGAGAATGTAGGATCATTGTCCTCTGCGGTCCTGGTGGTCAGTGGTGAATGTAGGATCATCGTCCTCTGCGGTCCTGGTGGTCAGTGGTGAATGTAGGATCCTCGTCCTCTGCGGTCCTGGTGGTCAGCGGTGAATGTAGGATCATCGTCCTCTGCGGTCCTGGTGGTCAGCGGTGAATGTAGGATCATCGTTCTCTGCGGTCCTGGTGGTCAGCGGTGAATATAGGATCATCGTCCTCTGCGGTCCTGGTGGTCAGCGGTGAATGTAGGATCATCGTCCTCTGCGGTCCTGGTGGTCAGTGGTGAATGTAGGATCATCGTCCTCTGCGGTCCTGGTGGTCAGTGATGAATGTAGGATCATCGTCCTCTGCGGTCCTGGTGGTCAGTGGTGAATGTAGGATCATCGTCCTCTGTGGTCCTGGTGGTCAGTGGTGAATGTAGGATCATCGTCCTCTGTGGTCCTGGTGGTCAGTGGTGAATGTAGGATCATTGTCCTCTGCGGTCCTGGTGGTCAGTGGTGAATGTAGGATCATCGTCCTCTGCGGTCCTGGTGGTCAGCGGTGAATGTAGGATCATCGTCCTCTGCGGTCCTGGTGGTCAGTGGTGAATGTAGGATCATCGTCCTCTGCGGTCCTGGTGGTCAGCGGTGAATGTAGGATCATCCTCCTCTGCGGTCCTGGTGGTCAGCGGTGAATGTAGGATCCTCGTCCTCTGGGGTCCTCGTGGTCAGTGATGAATGTAGGATCCTCGTCCTCTGCGGTCCTGGTGGTCAGTGGTGAATGTAGGATCATCGTCCTCTGCGGTCCTGGTGGTCAGTGGTGAATGTAGGATCATGGTCCTGGTGGTCAGTGGTGAATGTAGGATCATCGTCCTCTGCGGTCCTGGTGGTCAGCGGTGAATGTAGGATCATCGTCCTCTGCGGTCCTGGTGGTCAGTGGTGAATGTAGGATCCTCGTCCTCTGTGGTCCTGGTGGTCAGCGGTGAATGTAGGATCATCGTCCTCTGCGGTCCTGGTGGTCAGCGGTGAATGTAGGATCCTCGTCCTCTGCGGTCCTGGTGGTCAGTGATGAATGTAGGATCCTCATCCTCTGCGGTCCTGGTGGTCAGTGGTGAATGTAGGATCATCGTCCTCTGCGGTCCTGGTGGTCAGCGGTGAATATAGGATCATCGTCCTCTGCGGTCCTGGTGGTCAGCGGTGAATGTAGGATCCTCGTCCTCTGCGGTCCTGGTGGTCAGTGATGAATGTAGGATCCTCGTCCTCTGCGGTCCTGGTGGTCAGCGGTGAATGTAGGATCATCGTCCTCTGCGGTCCTGGTGGTCAGCGGTGAATGTAGGATCATCGTCCTCTGCGGTCCTGGTGGTCAGCGGTGAATGTAGGATCCTCGTCCTCTGCGGTCCTGGTGGTCAGCGGTGAATGTAGGATCATCGTCCTCTGCGGTCCTGGTGGTCAGCGGTGAATGTAGGATCCTCGTCCTCTGCGGTCCTGGTGGTCAGTGATGAATGTAGGATCATCGTCCTCTGCGGTCCTGGTGGTCAGTGGTGAATGTAGGATCATCGTCCTCTGCGGTCCTGGTGGTCAGTGGTGAATGTAGGATCATCGTCCTCTGTGGTCCTGGTGGTCAGTGGTGAATGTAGGATCATCGTCCTCTGCGGTCCTGGTGGTCAGCGGTGAATGTAGGATCATCGTCCTCTGCGGTCCTGGTGGTCAGCGGTGAATGTAGGATCATCGTCCTCTGCGGTCCTGGTGGTCAGCGGTGAATGTAGGATCATCGTCCTCTGCGGTCCTGGTGGTCAGCGGTGAATGTAGGATCATCGTCCTCTGCGGTCCTGGTGGTCAGCGGTGAATGTAGGATCCTCGTCCTCTGCGGTCCTGGTGGTCAGTGATGAATGTAGGATCCTCGTCCTCTGCGGTCCTGGTGGTCAGTGGTGAATGTAGGATCATCGTCCTCTGCGGTCCTGGTGGTCAGTGGTGAATGTAGGATCATCGTCCTCTGCGGTCCTGGTGGTCAGCGGTGAATGTAGGATCATCGTCCTCTGCGGTCCTGGTGGTCAGCGGTGAATGTAGGATCATCGTCCTCTGCGGTCCTGGTGGTCAGCGGTGAATGTAGGATCCTCGTCCTCTGCGGTCCTGGTGTCAGTGGTGAATGTAGGATCATCGTCCTCTGCGGTCCTGGTGGTCAGCGGTGAATGTAGGATCATCGTCCTCTGCGGTCCTGGTGGTCAGCGGTGAATGTAGGATCATCGTCCTCTGCGGTCCTGGTGGTCAGCGGTGAATGTAGGATCATCGTCCTCTGCGGTCCTGGTGGTCAGCGGTGAATGTAGGATCCTCGTCCTCTGCGGTCCTGGTGTCAGTGGTGAATGTAGGATCATCGTCCTCTGCGGTCCTGGTGGTCAGCGGTGAATGTAGGATCCTCGTCCTCTGCGGTCCTGGTGGTCAGTGATGAATGTAGGATCATCGTCCTCTGCGGTCCTGGTGGTCAGCGGTGAATGTAGGATCATCGTCCTCTGCGGTCCTGGTGGTCAGCGGTGAATGTAGGATCCTCGTCCTCTGCGGTCCTGGTGTCAGTGGTGAATGTAGGATCATCGTCCTCTGCGGTCCTGGTGGTCAGCGGTGAATGTAGGATCCTCGTCCTCTGCGGTCCTGGTGGTCAGTGATGAATGTAGGATCATCGTCCTCTGCGGTCCTGGTGGTCAGCGGTGAATGTAGGATCATCGTCCTCTGCGGTCCTGGTGGTCAGCGGTGAATGTAGGATCCTCGTCCTCTGCGGTCCTGGTGGTCAGTGATGAATGTAGGATCATCGTCCTCTGCGGTCCTGGTGGTCAGCGGTGAATGTAGGATCATCGTCCTCTGCGGTCCTGGTGGTCAGCGGTGAATGTAGGATCCTCGTCCTCTGCGGTCCTGGTGGTCAGCGGTGAATGTAGGATCCTCGTCCTCTGCGGTCCTGGTGGTCAGTGATGAATGTAGGATCATCGTCCTCTGCGGTCCTGGTGGTCAGCGGTGAATGTAGGATCATCGTCCTCTGCGGTCCTGGTGGTCAGCGGTGAATGTAGGATCCTCGTCCTCTGCGGTCCTGGTGGTCAGTGATGAATGTAGGATCATCGTCCTCTGCGGTCCTGGTGGTCAGTGGTGAATGTAGGATCATCGTCCTCTGCGGTCCTGGTGGTCAGTGGTGAATGTAGGATCATCGTCCTCTGCGGTCCTGGTGGTCAGTGGTGAATGTAGGATCATCGTCCTCTGCGGTCCTGGTGGTCAGCGGTGAATGTAGGATCATCGTCCTCTGCGGTCCTGGTGGTCAGCGGTGAATGTAGGATCATCGTCCTCTGCGGTCCTGGTGGTCAGCGGTGAATGTAGGATCATCGTCCTCTGCGGTCCTGGTGGTCAGCGGTGAATGTAGGATCATCGTCCTCTGCGGTCCTGGTGGTCAGCGGTGAATGTAGGATCCTCGTCCTCTGCGGTCCTGGTGGTCAGTGATGAATGTAGGATCCTCGTCCTCTGCGGTCCTGGTGGTCAGTGGTGAATGTAGGATCATCGTCCTCTGCGGTCCTGGTGGTCAGTGGTGAATGTAGGATCATCGTCCTCTGCGGTCCTGGTGGTCAGCGGTGAATGTAGGATCATCGTCCTCTGCGGTCCTGGTGGTCAGCGGTGAATGTAGGATCATCGTCCTCTGCGGTCCTGGTGGTCAGCGGTGAATGTAGGATCCTCGTCCTCTGCGGTCCTGGTGTCAGTGGTGAATGTAGGATCATCGTCCTCTGCGGTCCTGGTGGTCAGCGGTGAATGTAGGATCATCGTCCTCTGCGGTCCTGGTGGTCAGCGGTGAATGTAGGATCATCGTCCTCTGCGGTCCTGGTGGTCAGCGGTGAATGTAGGATCATCGTCCTCTGCGGTCCTGGTGGTCAGCGGTGAATGTAGGATCCTCATCCTCTGCTGTCCTGGTGTCAGTGGTGAATGTAGGATCATCGTCCTCTGCGGTCCTGGTGGTCAGCGGTGAATGTAGGATCATCGTCCTCTGCGGTCCTGGTGGTCAGCGGTGAATGTAGGATCATCGTCCTCTGCGGTCCTGGTGGTCAGCGGTGAATGTAGGATCATCGTCCTCTGCGGTCCTGGTGGTCAGCGGTGAATGTAGGATCCTCGTCCTCTGCGGTCCTGGTGTCAGTGGTGAATGTAGGATCATCGTCCTCTGCGGTCCTGGTGGTCAGCGGTGAATGTAGGATCATCGTCCTCTGCGGTCCTGGTGGTCAGCGGTGAATGTAGGATCATCGTCCTCTGCGGTCCTGGTGGTCAGCGGTGAATGTAGGATCATCGTCCTCTGCGGTCCTGGTGGTCAGTGGTGAATGTAGGATCATCGTCCTCTGCAGTCCTGGTGGTCAGCGGTGAATGTAGGATCATCGTCCTCTGCGGTCCTGGTGGTCAGTGGAGAATGTAGGATCATTGTCCTCTGCGGTCCTGGTGGTCAGTGGTGAATGTAGGATCATCGTCCTCTGCGGTCCTGGTGGTCAGTGGTGAATGTAGGATCCTCGTCCTCTGCGGTCCTGGTGGTCAGCGGTGAATGTAGGATCATCGTCCTCTGCGGTCCTGGTGGTCAGCGGTGAATGTAGGATCATCGTTCTCTGCGGTCCTGGTGGTCAGCGGTGAATGTAGGATCATCGTCCTCTGCGGTCCTGGTGGTCAGCGGTTAATGTAGGATCATCGTCCTCTGCGGTCCTGGTGGTCAGTGGTGAATGTAGGATCATCGTCCTCTGCGGTCCTGGTGGTCAGTGATGAATGTAGGATCATCGTCCTCTGCGGTCCTGGTGGTCAGTGGTGAATGTAGGATCATCGTCCTCTGTGGTCCTGGTGGTCAGTGGTGAATGTAGGATCATCGTCCTCTGTGGTCCTGGTGGTCAGTGGTGAATGTAGGATCATTGTCCTCTGCGGTCCTGGTGGTCAGTGGTGAATGTAGGATCATCGTCCTCTGCGGTCCTGGTGGTCAGCGGTGAATGTAGGATCATCGTCCTCTGCGGTCCTGGTGGTCAGCGGTGAATGTAGGATCATCCTCCTCTGCGGTCCTGGTGGTCAGCGGTGAATGTAGGATCCTCGTCCTCTGGGGTCCTCGTGGTCAGTGATGAATGTAGGATCCTCGTCCTCTGCGGTCCTGGTGGTCAGTGGTGAATGTAGGATCATCGTCCTCTGCGGTCCTGGTGGTCAGTGGTGAATGTAGGATCATGGTCCTGGTGGTCAGTGGTGAATGTAGGATCATCGTCCTCTGCGGTCCTGGTGGTCAGCGGTGAATGTAGGATCATCGTCCTCTGCGGTCCTGGTGGTCAGTGGTGAATGTAGGATCCTCGTCCTCTGTGGTCCTGGTGGTCAGTGGTGAATGTAGGATCATCGTCCTCTGCGGTCCTGGTGGTCAGCGGTGAATGTAGGATCATCGTCCTCTGCGGTCCTGGTGGTCAGCGGTGAATGTAGGATCCTCGTCCTCTGCGGTCCTGGTGGTCAGTGATGAATGTAGGATCCTCATCCTCTGCGGTCCTGGTGGTCAGTGGTGAATGTAGGATCATCGTCCTCTGCGGTCCTGGTGGTCAGCGGTGAATGTAGGATCCTCGTCCTCTGCGGTCCTGGTGGTCAGCGGTGAATGTAGGATCCTCGTCCTCTGCGGTCCTGGTGGTCAGTGATGAATGTAGGATCCTCGTCCTCTGCGGTCCTGGTGGTCAGCGGTGAATGTAGGATCATCGTCCTCTGCGGTCCTGGTGGTCAGCGGTGAATGTAGGATCATCGTCCTCTGCGGTCCTGGTGGTCAGCGGTGAATGTAGGATCCTCGTCCTCTGCGGTCCTGGTGGTCAGCGGTGAATGTAGGATCATCGTCCTCTGCGGTCCTGGTGGTCAGCGGTGAATGTAGGATCCTCGTCCTCTGCGGTCCTGGTGGTCAGTGATGAATGTAGGATCATCGTCCTCTGCGGTCCTGGTGGTCAGTGGTGAATGTAGGATCATCGTCCTCTGCGGTCCTGGTGGTCAGTGGTGAATGTAGGATCATCGTCCTCTGCGGTCCTGGTGGTCAGTGGTGAATGTAGGATCATCGTCCTCTGCGGTCCTGGTGGTCAGCGGTGAATGTAGGATCATCGTCCTCTGCGGTCCTGGTGGTCAGCGGTGAATGTAGGATCATCGTCCTCTGCGGTCCTGGTGGTCAGCGGTGAATGTAGGATCATCGTCCTCTGCGGTCCTGGTGGTCAGCGGTGAATGTAGGATCCTCGTCCTCTGCGGTCCTGGTGGTCAGTGATGAATGTAGGATCCTCGTCCTCTGCGGTCCTGGTGGTCAGTGGTGAATGTAGGATCATCGTCCTCTGCGGTCCTGGTGGTCAGTGGTGAATGTAGGATCATCGTCCTCTGCGGTCCTGGTGGTCAGCGGTGAATGTAGGATCATCGTCCTCTGCGGTCCTGGTGGTCAGCGGTGAATGTAGGATCCTCGTCCTCTGCGGTCCTGGTGGTCATTGGTGAATGTAGGATCATCGTCCTCTGCGGTCCTGGTGGTCAGTGGTGAATGTAGGATCATCGTCCTCTGCGGTCCTGGTGGTCAGTGGTGAATGTAGGATCATCGTCCTTTGCGGTCCTGGTGGTCAGTGGTGAATGTAGGATCATCGTCCTCTGCGGTCCTGGTGGTCAGCGGTGAATGTAGGATCATCGTCCTCTGCGGTCCTGGTGGTCAGCGGTGAATGTAGGATCCTCGTCCTCTGCGGTCCTGGTGGTCAGTGATGAATGTAGGATCCTCGTCCTCTGCGGTCCTGGTGGTCAGCGGTGAATGTAGGATCATCGTCCTCTGCGGTCCTGGTGGTCAGTGGTGAATGTAGGATCCTCGTCCTCTGCGGTCCTGGTGGTCAGTGATGAATGTAGGATCCTCGTCCTCTGCGGTCCTGGTGGTCAGTGGTGAATGTAGGATCATCGTCCTCTGCGGTCCTGGTGGTCAGTGGTGAATGTAGGATCATCGTCCTCTGCGGTCCTGGTGGTCAGTGGTGAATGTAGGATCATCGTCCTCTGCGGTCCTGGTGGTCAGCGGTGAATGTAGGATCATCGTCCTCTGCGGTCCTGGTGGTCAGTGGTGAATGTAGGATCCTCGTCCTCTGCGGTCCTGGTGGTCAGTGGTGAATGTAGGATCATCGTCCTCTGCGGTCCTGGTGGTCAGTGGTGAATGTAGGATCATCGTCCTCTGCGGTCCTGGTGGTCAGCGGTGAATGTAGGATCATCGTCCTCTGCGGTCCTGGTGGTCAGCGGTGAATGTAGGATCATCGTCCTCTGCGGTCCTGGTGGTCAGCGGTGAATGTAGGATCCTCGTCCTCTGCGGTCCTGGTGGTCAGTGGTGAATGTAGGATCATCGTCCTCTGCGGTCCTGGTGGTCAGTGGTGAATGTAGGATCATCGTCCTCTGCGGTCCTGGTGGTCAGTGGTGAATGTAGGATCATCGTCCTCTGCGGTCCTGGTGGTCAGCGGTGAATGTAGGATCATCGTCCTCTGTGGTCCTGGTGGTCAGCGGTGAATGTAGGATCATCGTCCTCTGCGGTCCTGGTGGTCAGCGGTGAATGTAGGATCATCGTCCTCTGCGGTCCTGGTGGTCAGTGGTGAATGTAGGATCCTCGTCCTCTGCGGTCCTGGTGGTCAGTGATGAATGTAGGATCCTCGTCCTCTGCGGTCCTGGTGGTCAGTGGTGAATGTAGGATCATCGTCCTCTGCGGTCCTGGTGGTCAGTGGTGAATGTAGGATCATCGTCCTCTGCGGTCCTGGTGGTTAGTGGTGAATGTAGGATCATCGTCCTCTGCGGTCCTGGTGGTCAGCGGTGAATGTAGGATCATCGTTCTCTGCGGTCCTGGTGGTCAGTGGTGAATGTAGGATCCTCGTCCTCTGCGGTCCTGGTGGTCAGTGGTGAATGTAGGATCATCGTCCTCTGCGGTCCTGGTGGTCAGTGGTGAATGTAGGATCATCGTCCTCTGCGGTCCTGGTGGTCAGCGGTGAATGTAGGATCATCGTCCTCTGCGGTTCTGGTGGTCAGCGGTGAATGTAGGATCCTCGTCCGCTGCGGTCCTGGTGGTCAGCGGTGAATGTAAGATCATCGTCCTCTGCGGTCCTGGTGGTCAGTGGTGAATGTAGGATCATCGTCCTCTGCGGTCCTGGTGGTCAGTGGTGAATGTAGGATCATCGTCCTCTGCAGTCCTGGTGGTCAGCGGTGAATGTAGGATCATCGTCCTCTGCGGTCCTGGTGGTCAGCGGTGAATGTAGGATCATCGTCCTCTGCGGTCCTGGTGGTCAGTGGTGAATGTACGATCCTCGTCCTCTGCGGTCCTGGTGGTCAGTGATGAATGTAGGATCCTCGTCCTCTGCGGTCCTGGTGGTCAGTGGTGAATGTAGGATCATCGTCCTCTGCGGTCCTGGTGGTCAGTGGTGAATGTAGGATCCTCGTCCTCTGCGGTCCTGGTGGTCAGTGATGAATGTAGGATCATCGTCCTCTGCAGTCCTGGTGGTCAGTGGTGAATGTAGGATCATCGTCCTCTGCGGTCCTGGTGGTCAGCGGTGAATGTAGGATCATCGTCCTCTGCGGTCCTGGTGGTCAGCGGTGAATGTAGGATCATCGTCCTCTGCGGTCCTGGTGGTCAGCGGTGAATGTAGGATCATCATCCTCTGCGGTCCTGGTGGTCAGCGGTGAATGTAGGATCCTCGTCCTCTGCGGTCCTGGTGGTCAGTGGTGAATGTAGGATCCTCGTCCTCTGCGGTCCTGGTGGTCAGTGGTGAATGTAGGATCATCGTCCTCTGCGGTCCTGGTGGTCAGCGGTGAATGTAGGATCATCGTCCTCTGCGGTCCTGGTGGTCAGCGGTGAATGTAGGATCATCGTCCTCTGCGGTCCTGGTGGTCAGCGGTGAATGTAGGATCATCGTCCTCTGCGGTCCTGGTGGTCAGCGGTAAATGTAATATCCTCGTCCTCTGCGGTCCTGGTGGTCAGTGGTGAATGTAGGATCCTCGTCCTCTGCGGTCCTGGTGGTCAGTGGTGAATATAGGATCATCGTCCTCTGCAGTCCTGGTGGTCAGTGGTGAATGTAGGATCCTCGTCCTGTGCGGTCCTGGTGGTCAGTGGTGAATGTAGGATCATCGTCCTCTGCGGTCCTGGTGGTCAGCGGTGAATGTAGGATCATCCTCCTCTGCGGTCCTGGTGGTCAGCGGTGAATGTAGGATCCTCGTCCTCTGGGGTCCTCGTGGTCAGTGATGAATGTAGGATCATCGTCCTCTGCGGTCCTGGTGGTCAGCGGTGAATGTAGGATCATCGTCCTCTGCGGTCCTGGTGGTCAGCGGTGAATGTAGGATCCTCGTCCTCTGCGGTCCTGGTGTCAGTGGTGAATGTAGGATCATCGTCCTCTGCGGTCCTGGTGGTCAGCGGTGAATGTAGGATCATCGTCCTCTGCGGTCCTGGTGGTCAGCGGTGAATGTAGGATCATCGTCCTCTGCGGTCCTGGTGGTCAGCGGTGAATGTAGGATCATCGTCCTCTGCGGTCCTGGTGGTCAGCGGTGAATGTAGGATCCTCATCCTCTGCGGTCCTGGTGTCAGTGGTGAATGTAGGATCATCGTCCTCTGCGGTCCTGGTGGTCAGCGGTGAATGTAGGATCATCGTCCTCTGCGGTCCTGGTGGTCAGCGGTGAATGTAGGATCATCGTCCTCTGCGGTCCTGGTGGTCAGCGGTGAATGTAGGATCATCGTCCTCTGCGGTCCTGGTGGTCAGCGGTGAATGTAGGATCCTCGTCCTCTGCGGTCCTGGTGTCAGTGGTGAATGTAGGATCATCGTCCTCTGCGGTCCTGGTGGTCAGCGGTGAATGTAGGATCATCGTCCTCTGCGGTCCTGGTGGTCAGCGGTGAATGTAGGATCATCGTCCTCTGCGGTCCTGGTGGTCAGCGGTGAATGTAGGATCATCGTCCTCTGCGGTCCTGGTGGTCAGTGGTGAATGTAGGATCATCGTCCTCTGCAGTCCTGGTGGTCAGCGGTGAATGTAGGATCATCGTCCTCTGCGGTCCTGGTGGTCAGTGGAGAATGTAGGATCATTGTCCTCTGCGGTCCTGGTGGTCAGTGGTGAATGTAGGATCATCGTCCTCTGCGGTCCTGGTGGTCAGCGGTGAATGTAGGATCCTCGTCCTCTGCGGTCCTGGTGGTCAGCGGTGAATGTAGGATCATCGTCCTCTGCGGTCCTGGTGGTCAGCGGTGAATGTAGGATCATCGTTCTCTGCGGTCCTGGTGGTCAGCGGTGAATGTAGGATCATCGTCCTCTGCGGTCCTGGTGGTCAGCGGTTAATGTAGGATCATCGTCCTCTGCGGTCCTGGTGGTCAGTGGTGAATGTAGGATCATCGTCCTCTGCGGTCCTGGTGGTCAGTGATGAATGTAGGATCATCGTCCTCTGCGGTCCTGGTGGTCAGTGGTGAATGTAGGATCATCGTCCTCTGTGGTCCTGGTGGTCAGTGGTGAATGTAGGATCATCGTCCTCTGTGGTCCTGGTGGTCAGTGGTGAATGTAGGATCATTGTCCTCTGCGGTCCTGGTGGTCAGTGGTGAATGTAGGATCATCGTCCTCTGCGGTCCTGGTGGTCAGCGGTGAATGTAGGATCATCGTCCTCTGCGGTCCTGGTGGTCAGCGGTGAATGTAGGATCATCCTCCTCTGCGGTCCTGGTGGTCAGCGGTGAATGTAGGATCCTCGTCCTCTGGGGTCCTCGTGGTCAGTGATGAATGTAGGATCCTCGTCCTCTGCGGTCCTGGTGGTCAGTGGTGAATGTAGGATCATCGTCCTCTGCGGTCCTGGTGGTCAGTGGTGAATGTAGGATCATGGTCCTGGTGGTCAGTGGTGAATGTAGGATCATCGTCCTCTGCGGTCCTGGTGGTCAGCGGTGAATGTAGGATCATCGTCCTCTGCGGTCCTGGTGGTCAGTGGTGAATGTAGGATCCTCGTCCTCTGTGGTCCTGGTGGTCAGTGGTGAATGTAGGATCATCGTCCTCTGCGGTCCTGGTGGTCAGCGGTGAATGTAGGATCATCGTCCTCTGCGGTCCTGGTGGTCAGCGGTGAATGTAGGATCCTCGTCCTCTGCGGTCCTGGTGGTCAGTGATGAATGTAGGATCCTCATCCTCTGCGGTCCTGGTGGTCAGTGGTGAATGTAGGATCATCGTCCTCTGCGGTCCTGGTGGTCAGCGGTGAATGTAGGATCCTCGTCCTCTGCGGTCCTGGTGGTCAGCGGTGAATGTAGGATCCTCGTCCTCTGCGGTCCTGGTGGTCAGTGATGAATGTAGGATCCTCGTCCTCTGCGGTCCTGGTGGTCAGCGGTGAATGTAGGATCATCGTCCTCTGCGGTCCTGGTGGTCAGCGGTGAATGTAGGATCATCGTCCTCTGCGGTCCTGGTGGTCAGCGGTGAATGTAGGATCCTCGTCCTCTGCGGTCCTGGTGGTCAGCGGTGAATGTAGGATCATCGTCCTCTGCGGTCCTGGTGGTCAGCGGTGAATGTAGGATCCTCGTCCTCTGCGGTCCTGGTGGTCAGTGATGAATGTAGGATCATCGTCCTCTGCGGTCCTGGTGGTCAGTGGTGAATGTAGGATCATCGTCCTCTGCGGTCCTGGTGGTCAGTGGTGAATGTAGGATCATCGTCCTCTGCGGTCCTGGTGGTCAGCGGTGAATGTAGGATCATCGTCCTCTGCGGTCCTGGTGGTCAGCGGTGAATGTAGGATCATCGTCCTCTGCGGTCCTGGTGGTCAGCGGTGAATGTAGGATCATCGTCCTCTGCGGTCCTGGTGGTCAGCGGTGAATGTAGGATCATCGTCCTCTGCGGTCCTGGTGGTCAGCGGTGAATGTAGGATCCTCGTCCTCTGCGGTCCTGGTGGTCAGTGATGAATGTAGGATCCTCGTCCTCTGCGGTCCTGGTGGTCAGTGGTGAATGTAGGATCATCGTCCTCTGCGGTCCTGGTGGTCAGTGGTGAATGTAGGATCATCGTCCTCTGCGGTCCTGGTGGTCAGCGGTGAATGTAGGATCATCGTCCTCTGCGGTCCTGGTGGTCAGCGGTGAATGTAGGATCCTCGTCCTCTGCGGTCCTGGTGGTCAGTGGTGAATGTAGGATCATCGTCCTCTGCGGTCCTGGTGGTCAGTGGTGAATGTAGGATCATCGTCCTCTGCGGTCCTGGTGGTCAGTGGTGAATGTAGGATCATCGTCCTTTGCGGTCCTGGTGGTCAGTGGTGAATGTAGGATCATCGTCCTCTGCGGTCCTGGTGGTCAGCGGTGAATGTAGGATCATCGTCCTCTGCGGTCCTGGTGGTCAGCGGTGAATGTAGGATCCTCGTCCTCTGCGGTCCTGGTGGTCAGTGATGAATGTAGGATCCTCGTCCTCTGCGGTCCTGGTGGTCAGCGGTGAATGTAGGATCATCGTCCTCTGCGGTCCTGGTGGTCAGTGGTGAATGTAGGATCCTCGTCCTCTGCGGTCCTGGTGGTCAGTGATGAATGTAGGATCCTCGTCCTCTGCGGTCCTGGTGGTCAGTGGTGAATGTAGGATCATCGTCCTCTGCGGTCCTGGTGGTCAGTGGTGAATGTAGGATCATCGTCCTCTGCGGTCCTGGTGGTCAGTGGTGAATGTAGGATCATCGTCCTCTGCGGTCCTGGTGGTCAGCGGTGAATGTAGGATCATCGTCCTCTGCGGTCCTGGTGGTCAGCGGTGAATGTAGGATCCTCGTCCTCTGCGGTCCTGGTGGTCAGTGGTGAATGTAGGATCATCGTCCTCTGCGGTCCTGGTGGTCAGTGGTGAATGTAGGATCATCGTCCTCTGCGGTCCTGGTGGTCAGCGGTGAATGTAGGATCATCGTCCTCTGCGGTTCTGGTGGTCAGCGGTGAATGTAGGATCCTCGTCCGCTGCGGTCCTGGTGGTCAGCGGTGAATGTAAGATCATCGTCCTCTGCGGTCCTGGTGGTCAGTGGTGAATGTAGGATCATCGTCCTCTGCGGTCCTGGTGGTCAGTGGTGAATGTAGGATCATCGTCCTCTGCAGTCCTGGTGGTCAGCGGTGAATGTAGGATCATCGTCCTCTGCGGTCCTGGTGGTCAGCGGTGAATGTAGGATCATCGTCCTCTGCGGTCCTGGTGGTCAGTGGTGAATGTACGATCCTCGTCCTCTGCGGTCCTGGTGGTCAGTGATGAATGTAGGATCCTCGTCCTCTGCGGTCCTGGTGGTCAGTGGTGAATGTAGGATCATCGTCCTCTGCGGTCCTGGTGGTCAGTGGTGAATGTAGGATCCTCGTCCTCTGCGGTCCTGGTGGTCAGTGATGAATGTAGGATCATCGTCCTCTGCAGTCCTGGTGGTCAGTGGTGAATGTAGGATCATCGTCCTCTGCGGTCCTGGTGGTCAGCGGTGAATGTAGGATCATCGTCCTCTGCGGTCCTGGTGGTCAGCGGTGAATGTAGGATCATCGTCCTCTGCGGTCCTGGTGGTCAGCGGTGAATGTAGGATCATCATCCTCTGCGGTCCTGGTGGTCAGCGGTGAATGTAGGATCCTCGTCCTCTGCGGTCCTGGTGGTCAGTGGTGAATGTAGGATCCTCGTCCTCTGCGGTCCTGGTGGTCAGTGGTGAATGTAGGATCATCGTCCTCTGCGGTCCTGGTGGTCAGCGGTGAATGTAGGATCATCGTCCTCTGCGGTCCTGGTGGTCAGCGGTGAATGTAGGATCATCGTCCTCTGCGGTCCTGGTGGTCAGCGGTGAATGTAGGATCATCGTCCTCTGCGGTCCTGGTGGTCAGCGGTAAATGTAATATCCTCGTCCTCTGCGGTCCTGGTGGTCAGTGGTGAATGTAGGATCCTCGTCCTCTGCGGTCCTGGTGGTCAGTGGTGAATATAGGATCATCGTCCTCTGCAGTCCTGGTGGTCAGTGGTGAATGTAGGATCCTCGTCCTGTGCGGTCCTGGTGGTCAGTGGTGAATGTAGGATCATCGTCCTCTGCGGTCCTGGTGGTCAGCGGTGAATGTAGGATCATCCTCCTCTGCGGTCCTGGTGGTCAGCGGTGAATGTAGGATCCTCGTCCTCTGGGGTCCTCGTGGTCAGTGATGAATGTAGGATCCTCGTCCTCTGCGGTCCTGGTGGTCAGTGGTGAATGTAGGATCATCGTCCTCTGCGGTCCTGGTGGTCAGTGGTGAATGTAGGATCATGGTCCTGGTGGTCAGTGGTGAATGTAGGATCATCGTCCTCTGCGGTCCTGGTGGTCAGCGGTGAATGTAGGATCATCGTCCTCTGCGGTCCTGGTGGTCAGTGGTGAATGTAGGATCCTCGTCCTCTGTGGTCCTGGTGGTCAGTGGTGAATGTAGGATCATCGTCCTCTGCGGTCCTGGTGGTCAGCGGTGAATGTAGGATCATCGTCCTCTGCGGTCCTGGTGGTCAGCGGTGAATGTAGGATCCTCGTCCTCTGCGGTCCTGGTGGTCAGTGATGAATGTAGGATCCTCATCCTCTGCGGTCCTGGTGGTCAGTGGTGAATGTAGGATCATCGTCCTCTGCGGTCCTGGTGGTCAGCGGTGAATGTAGGATCCTCGTCCTCTGCGGTCCTGGTGGTCAGCGGTGAATGTAGGATCCTCGTCCTCTGCGGTCCTGGTGGTCAGTGATGAATGTAGGATCCTCGTCCTCTGCGGTCCTGGTGGTCAGCGGTGAATGTAGGATCATCGTCCTCTGCGGTCCTGGTGGTCAGCGGTGAATGTAGGATCATCGTCCTCTGCGGTCCTGGTGGTCAGCGGTGAATGTAGGATCCTCGTCCTCTGCGGTCCTGGTGGTCAGCGGTGAATGTAGGATCATCGTCCTCTGCGGTCCTGGTGGTCAGCGGTGAATGTAGGATCCTCGTCCTCTGCGGTCCTGGTGGTCAGTGATGAATGTAGGATCATCGTCCTCTGCGGTCCTGGTGGTCAGTGGTGAATGTAGGATCATCGTCCTCTGCGGTCCTGGTGGTCAGTGGTGAATGTAGGATCATCGTCCTCTGCGGTCCTGGTGGTCAGTGGTGAATGTAGGATCATCGTCCTCTGCGGTCCTGGTGGTCAGCGGTGAATGTAGGATCATCGTCCTCTGCGGTCCTGGTGGTCAGCGGTGAATGTAGGATCATCGTCCTCTGCGGTCCTGGTGGTCAGCGGTGAATGTAGGATCATCGTCCTCTGCGGTCCTGGTGGTCAGCGGTGAATGTAGGATCCTCGTCCTCTGCGGTCCTGGTGGTCAGTGATGAATGTAGGATCCTCGTCCTCTGCGGTCCTGCTGGTCAGTGGTGAATGTAGGATCATCGTCCTCTGCGGTCCTGGTGGTCAGTGGTGAATGTAGGATCATCGTCCTCTGCGGTCCTGGTGGTCAGCGGTGAATGTAGGATCATCGTCCTCTGCGGTCCTGGTGGTCAGCGGTGAATGTAGGATCCTCGTCCTCTGCGGTCCTGGTGGTCAGTGGTGAATGTAGGATCATCGTCCTCTGCGGTCCTGGTGGTCAGTGGTGAATGTAGGATCATCGTCCTCTGCGGTCCTGGTGGTCAGTGGTGAATGTAGGATCATCGTCCTTTGCGGTCCTGGTGGTCAGTGGTGAATGTAGGATCATCGTCCTCTGTGGTCCTGGTGGTCAGCGGTGAATGTAGGATCATCGTCCTCTGCGGTCCTGGTGGTCAGCGGTGAATGTAGGATCCTCGTCCTCTGCGGTCCTGGTGGTCAGTGATGAATGTAGGATCCTCGTCCTCTGCGGTCCTGGTGGTCAGCGGTGAATGTAGGATCATCGTCCTCTGCGGTCCTGGTGGTCAGTGGTGAATGTAGGATCCTCGTCCTCTGCAGTCCTGGTGGTCAGTGATGAATGTAGGATCCTCGTCCTCTGCGGTCCTGGTGGTCAGTGGTGAATGTAGGATCATCGTCCTCTGCGGTCCTGGTGGTCAGTGGTGAATGTAGGATCATCGTCCTCTGCGGTCCTGGTGGTCAGTGGTGAATGTAGGATCATCGTCCTCTGCGGTCCTGGTGGTCAGCGGTGAATGTAGGATCATCGTCCTCTGCGGTCCTGGTGGTCAGTGGTGAATGTAGGATCCTCGTCCTCTGCGGTCCTGGTGGTCAGTGGTGAATGTAGGATCATCGTCCTCTGCGGTCCTGGTGGTCAGTGGTGAATGTAGGATCATCGTCCTCTGCGGTCCTGGTGGTCAGCGGTGAATGTAGGATCATCGTCCTCTGCGGTCCTGGTGGTCAGCGGTGAATGTAGGATCATCGTCCTCTGCGGTCCTGGTGGTCAGCGGTGAATGTAGGATCCTCGTCCTCTGCGGTCCTGGTGGTCAGTGGTGAATGTAGGATCATCGTCCTCTGCGGTCCTGGTGGTCAGTGGTGAATGTAGGATCATCGTCCTCTGCGGTCCTGGTGGTCAGTGGTGAATGTAGGATCATCGTCCTCTGCGGTCCTGGTGGTCAGCGGTGAATGTAGGATCATCGTCCTCTGTGGTCCTGGTGGTCAGCGGTGAATGTAGGATCATCGTCCTCTGCGGTCCTGGTGGTCAGCGGTGAATGTAGGATCATCGTCCTCTGCGGTCCTGGTGGTCAGTGGTGAATGTAGGATCCTCGTCCTCTGCGGTCCTGGTGGTCAGTGATGAATGTAGGATCCTCGTCCTCTGCGGTCCTGGTGGTCAGTGGTGAATGTAGGATCATCGTCCTCTGCGGTCCTGGTGGTCAGTGGTGAATGTAGGATCATCGTCCTCTGCGGTCCTGGTGGTTAGTGGTGAATGTAGGATCATCGTCCTCTGCGGTCCTGGTGGTCAGCGGTGAATGTAGGATCATCGTTCTCTGCGGTCCTGGTGGTCAGTGGTGAATGTAGGATCCTCGTCCTCTGCGGTCCTGGTGGTCAGTGGTGAATGTAGGATCATCGTCCTCTGCGGTCCTGGTGGTCAGTGGTGAATGTAGGATCATCGTCCTCTGCGGTCCTGGTGGTCAGCGGTGAATGTAGGATCATCGTCCTCTGCGGTTCTGGTGGTCAGCGGTGAATGTAGGATCCTCGTCCGCTGCGGTCCTGGTGGTCAGCGGTGAATGTAAGATCATCGTCCTCTGCGGTCCTGGTGGTCAGTGGTGAATGTAGGATCATCGTCCTCTGCGGTCCTGGTGGTCAGTGGTGAATGTAGGATCATCGTCCTCTGCAGTCCTGGTGGTCAGCGGTGAATGTAGGATCATCGTCCTCTGCGGTCCTGGTGGTCAGCGGTGAATGTAGGATCATCGTCCTCTGCGGTCCTGGTGGTCAGTGGTGACTGTACGATCCTCGTCCTCTGCGGTCCTGGTGGTCAGTGATGAATGTAGGATCCTCGTCCTCTGCGGTCCTGGTGGTCAGTGGTGAATGTAGGATCATCGTCCTCTGCGGTCCTGGTGGTCAGTGGTGAATGTAGGATCCTCGTCCTCTGCGGTCCTGGTGGTCAGTGATGAATGTAGGATCATCGTCCTCTGCAGTCCTGGTGGTCAGTGGTGAATGTAGGATCATCGTCCTCTGCGGTCCTGGTGGTCAGCGGTGAATGTAGGATCATCGTCCTCTGCGGTCCTGGTGGTCAGCGGTGAATGTAGGATCATCGTCCTCTGCGGTCCTGGTGGTCAGCGGTGAATGTAGGATCATCGTCCTCTGCGGTCCTGGTGGTCAGCGGTGAATGTAGGATCCTCGTCCTCTGCGGTCCTGGTGGTCAGTGGTGAATGTAGGATCCTCGTCCTCTGCGGTCCTGGTGGTCAGTGGTGAATGTAGGATCATCGTCCTCTGCGGTCCTGGTGGTCAGCGGTGAATGTAGGATCATCGTCCTCTGCGGTCCTGGTGGTCAGCGGTGAATGTAGGATCATCGTCCTCTGCGGTCCTGGTGGTCAGCGGTGAATGTAGGATCATCGTCCTCTGCGGTCCTGGTGGTCAGCGGTAAATGTAATATCCTCGTCCTCTGCGGTCCTGGTGGTCAGTGGTGAATGTAGGATCCTCGTCCTCTGCGGTCCTGGTGGTCAGTGGTGAATATAGGATCATCGTCCTCTGCAGTCCTGGTGGTCAGTGGTGAATGTAGGATCCTCGTCCTGTGCGGTCCTGGTGGTCAGTGGTGAATGTAGGATCATCGTCCTCTGCGGTCCTGGTGGTCAGCGGTGAATGTAGGATCATCGTCCTCTGCGGTCCTGGTGGTCAGCGGTGAATGTAGGATCATCGTCCTCTGCGGTCCTGGTGGTCAGCGGTGAATGTAGGATCATCGTCCTCTGCGGTCCTGGTGGTCAGTGGTGAATGTAGGATCCTCGTCCTCTGCGGTCCTGGTGGTCAGTGATGAATGTAGGATCCTCGTCCTCTGCGGTCCTGGTGGTCAGTGGTGAATGTAGGATCATCGTCCTCTGCGGTCCTGGTGGTCAGCGGTGAATGTAGGATCATCGTCCTCTGCGGTCCTGGTGGTCAGCGGTGAATGTAGGAGCATCGTCCTCTGCGGTCCTGGTGGTCAGCGGTGAATGTAGGATCATCGTCCTCTGCGGTCCTGGTGGTCAGCGGTGAACGTAGGATCATCGTCCTCTGCGGTCCTGGTGGTCAGCGGTGAATGTAGGATCATCGTCCTCTGCGGTCCTGGTGGTCAGTGGTGAATGTAGGATCATCGTCCTCTGCGGTCCTGGTGGTCAGCGGTGAATGTAGGATCCTCGTCCTCTGGGGTCCTGGTGGTCAGTGATGAATGTAGGATCCTCGTCCTCTGCGGTCCTGGTGGTCAGTGGTGAATGTAGGATCATCGTCCTCTGCGGTCCTGGTGGTCAGTGGTGAATGTAGGATCATGGTCCTGGTGGTCAGTGTTGAATGTAGGATCATCGTCCTCTGCGGTCCTGGTGGTCAGCGGTGAATGTAGGATCATCGTCCTCTGCGGTCCTGGTGGTCAGTGGTGAATGTAGGATCCTCGTCCTCTGCGGTCCTGGTGGTCAGCGGTGAATGTAGGATCATCGTCCTCTGCGGTCCTGGTGGTCAGCGGTGAATGTAGGATCATCGTCCTCTGCGGTCCTGGTGGTCAGCGGTGAATGTAGGATCATCGTCCTCTGCGGTCCTGGTGGTCAGCGGTGAATGTAGGATCATCGTCCTCTGCGGTCCTGGTGGTCAGCGGTGAATGTAGGATCCTCGTCCTCTGCGGTCCTGGTGGTCAGTGATGAATGTAGGATCCTCGTCCTCTGCGGTCCTGGTGGTCAGTGGTGAATGTAGGATCATCGTCCTCTGCGGTCCTGGTGGTCAGTGGTGAATGTAGGATCATCGTCCTCTGCGGTCCTGGTGGTCAGCGGTGAATGTAGGATCATCGTCCTCTGCGGTCCTGGTGGTCAGCGGTGAATGTAGGATCCTCGTCCTCTGCGGTCCTGGTGGTCAGTGGTGAATGTAGGATCATCGTCCTCTGCGGTCCTGGTGGTCAGTGGTGAATGTAGGATCATCGTCCTCTGCGGTCCTGGTGGTCAGTGGTGAATGTAGGATCATCGTCCTTTGCGGTCCTGGTGGTCAGTGGTGAATGTAGGATCATCGTCCTCTGCGGTCCTGGTGGTCAGCGGTGAATGTAGGATCATCGTCCTCTGCGGTCCTGGTGGTCAGCGGTGAATGTAGGATCCTCGTCCTCTGCGGTCCTGGTGGTCAGTGATGAATGTAGGATCCTCGTCCTCTGCGGTCCTGGTGGTCAGCGGTGAATGTAGGATCATCGTCCTCTGCGGTCCTGGTGGTCAGTGGTGAATGTAGGATCCTCGTCCTCTGCGGTCCTGGTGGTCAGTGATGAATGTAGGATCCTCGTCCTCTGCGGTCCTGGTGGTCAGTGGTGAATGTAGGATCATCGTCCTCTGCGGTCCTGGTGGTCAGTGGTGAATGTAGGATCATCGTCCTCTGCGGTCCTGGTGGTCAGTGGTGAATGTAGGATCATCGTCCTCTGCGGTCCTGGTGGTCAGCGGTGAATGTAGGATCATCGTCCTCTGCGGTCCTGGTGGTCAGTGGTGAATGTAGGATCCTCGTCCTCTGCGGTCCTGGTGGTCAGTGGTGAATGTAGGATCATCGTCCTCTGCGGTCCTGGTGGTCAGTGGTGAATGTAGGATCATCGTCCTCTGCGGTCCTGGTGGTCAGCGGTGAATGTAGGATCATCGTCCTCTGCGGTCCTGGTGGTCAGCGGTGAATGTAGGATCATCGTCCTCTGCGGTCCTGGTGGTCAGCGGTGAATGTAGGATCCTCGTCCTCTGCGGTCCTGGTGGTCAGTGGTGAATGTAGGATCATCGTCCTCTGCGGTCCTGGTGGTCAGTGGTGAATGTAGGATCATCGTCCTCTGCGGTCCTGGTGGTCAGTGGTGAATGTAGGATCATCGTCCTCTGCGGTCCTGGTGGTCAGCGGTGAATGTAGGATCATCGTCCTCTGTGGTCCTGGTGGTCAGCGGTGAATGTAGGATCATCGTCCTCTGCGGTCCTGGTGGTCAGCGGTGAATGTAGGATCATCGTCCTCTGCGGTCCTGGTGGTCAGTGGTGAATGTAGGATCCTCGTCCTCTGCGGTCCTGGTGGTCAGTGATGAATGTAGGATCCTCGTCCTCTGCGGTCCTGGTGGTCAGTGGTGAATGTAGGATCATCGTCCTCTGCGGTCCTGGTGGTCAGTGGTGAATGTAGGATCATCGTCCTCTGCGGTCCTGGTGGTTAGTGGTGAATGTAGGATCATCGTCCTCTGCGGTCCTGGTGGTCAGCGGTGAATGTAGGATCATCGTTCTCTGCGGTCCTGGTGGTCAGTGGTGAATGTAGGATCCTCGTCCTCTGCGGTCCTGGTGGTCAGTGGTGAATGTAGGATCATCGTCCTCTGCGGTCCTGGTGGTCAGTGGTGAATGTAGGATCATCGTCCTCTGCGGTCCTGGTGGTCAGCGGTGAATGTAGGATCATCGTCCTCTGCGGTCCTGGTGGTCAGCGGTGAATGTAGGATCCTCGTCCGCTGCGGTCCTGGTGGTCAGCGGTGAATGTAGGATCATCGTCCTCTGCGGTCCTGGTGGTCAGTGGTGAATGTAGGATCATCGTCCTCTGCGGTCCTGGTGGTCAGTGGTGAATGTAGGATCATCGTCCTCTGCAGTCCTGGTGGTCAGCGGTGAATGTAGGATCATCGTCCTCTGCGGTCCTGGTGGTCAGCGGTGAATGTAGGATCATCGTCCTCTGCGGTCCTGGTGGTCAGTGGTGAATGTACGATCCTCGTCCTCTGCGGTCCTGGTGGTCAGTGATGAATGTAGGATCCTCGTCCTCTGCGGTCCTGGTGGTCAGTGGTGAATGTAGGATCATCGTCCTCTACGGTCCTGGTGGTCAGTGGTGAATGTAGGATCATCGTCCTCTGCGGTCCTGGTGGTCAGCGGTGAATGTAGGATCATCGTCCTCTGCGGTCCTGGTGGTCAGTGGTGAATGTACGATCCTCGTCCTCTGCGGTCCTGGTGGTCAGTGATGAATGTAGGATCCTCGTCCTCTGCGGTCCTGGTGGTCAGTGGTGAATGTAGGATCATCGTCCTCTACGGTCCTGGTGGTCAGTGGTGAATGTAGGATCATCGTCCTCTGCGGTCCTGGTGGTCAGCGGTGAATGTAGGATCATCGTCCTCTGCGGTCCTGGTGGTCAGCGGTGAATATAGGATCATCGTCCTCTGCGGTCCTGGTGGTCAGCGGTGAATGTAGGATCATCGTCCTCTGCGGTCCTGGTGGTCAGCGGTGAATGTAGGATCATCGTCCTCTGCGGTCCTGGTGGTCAGCGGTGAATGTAGGATCATCGTCCTCTGCGGTCCTGGTGGTCAGTGGTGAATGTAGGATCCTCGTCCTCTGCGGTCCTGGTGGTCAGTGATGAATGTAGGATCCTCGTCCTCTGCGGTCCTGCTGGTCAGTGGTGAATGTAGGATCATCGTCCTCTGCGGTCCTGGTGGTCAGTGGTGAATGTAGGATCATCGTCCTCTGCGGTCCTGGTGGTCAGTGGTGAATGTAGGATCATCGTCCTCTGCGGTCCTGGTGGTCAGCGGTGAATGTAGGATCATCGTCCTCTGCGGTCCTGGTGGTCAGCGGTGAATGTAGGAGCATCGTCCTCTGCGGTCCTGGTGGTCAGCGGTGAATGTAGGATCATCGTCCTCTGCGGTCCTGGTGGTCAGCGGTGAATGTAGGATCATCGTCCTCTGCGGTCCTGGTGGTCAGCGGTGAATGTAGGATCATCGTCCTCTGCGGTCCTGGTGGTCAGTGGTGAATGTAGGATCATCGTCCTCTGCGGTCCTGGTGGTCAGCGGTGAATGTAGGATCCTCGTCCTCTGGGGTCCTGGTGGTCAGTGATGAATGTAGGATCCTCGTCCTCTGCGGTCCTGGTGGTCAGTGGTGAATGTAGGATCATCGTCCTCTGCGGTCCTGGTGGTCAGTGGTGAATGTAGGATCATGGTCCTGGTGGTCAGTGGTGAATGTAGGATCATCGTCCTCTGCGGTCCTGGTGGTCAGCGGTGAATGTAGGATCATCGTCCTCTGCGGTCCTGGTGGTCAGTGGTGAATGTAGGATCCTCGTCCTCTGCGGTCCTGGTGGTCAGTGGTGAATGTAGGATCATCGTCCTCTGCGGTCCTGGTGGTCAGCGGTGAATGTAGGATCATCGTCCTCTGCGGTCCTGGTGGTCAGCGGTGAATGTAGGATCCTCGTCCTCTGCGGTCCTGGTGGTCAGCGGTGAATGTAGGATCCTCGTCCTCTGCGGTCCTGGTGGTCAGTGATGAATGTAGGATCCTCATCCTCTGCGGTCCTGGTGGTCAGTGGTGAATGCAGGATCATCGTCCTCTGCGGTCCTGGTGGTCAGCGGTGAATGTAGGATCATCGTCCTCTGCGGTCCTGGTGGTCAGCGGTGAATGTAGGATCCTCGTCCTCTGCGGTCCTGGTGGTCAGTGATGAATGTAGGATCCTCGTCCTCTGCGGCCTGGTGGTCAGCGGTGAATGTAGGATCATCGTCCTCTGCGGTCCTGGTGGTCAGCGGTGAATGTAGGATCATCGTCCTCTGCGGTCCTGGTGGTCAGTGGTGAATGTAGGATCCTCGTCCTCTGCGGTCCTGGTGGTCAGTGGTGAATGTAGGATCATCGTCCTCTGCGGTCCTGGTGGTCAGCGGTGAATGTAGGATCATCGTCCTCTGCGGTCCTGGTGGTCAGTGGTGAATGTAGGATCCTCGTCCTCTGCGGTCCTGGTGGTCAGTGGTGAATGTAGGATCATCGTCCTCTGCGGTCCTGGTGGTCAGCGGTGAATGTAGGATCATCGTCCTCTGCGGTCCTGGTGGTCAGCGGTGAATGTAGGATCCTCGTCCTCTGCGGTCCTGGTGGTCAGTGATGAATGTAGGATCCTCATCCTCTGCGGTCCTGGTGGTCAGTGGTGAATGTAGGATCATCGTCCTCTGCGGTCCTGGTGGTCAGCGGTGAATGTAGGATCATCGTCCTCTGCGGTCCTGGTGGTCAGCGGTGAATGTAGGATCCTCGTCCTCTGCGGTCCTGGTGGTCAGTGATGAATGTAGGATCCTCGTCCTCTGCGGTCCTGGTGGTCAGCGGTGAATGTAGGATCATCGTCCTCTGCGGTCCTGGTGGTCAGCGGTGAATGTAGGATCATCGTCCTCTGCGGTCCTGGTGGTCAGCGGTGAATGTAGGATCCTCGTCCTCTGCGGTCCTGGTGGTCAGCGGTGAATGTAGGATCATCGTCCTCTGCGGTCCTGGTGGTCAGCGGTGAATGTAGGATCCTCGTCCTCTGCGGTCCTGGTGGTCAGTGATGAATGTAGGATCATCGTCCTCTGCGGTCCTGGTGGTCAGTGGTGAATGTAGGATCATCGTCCTCTGCGGTCCTGGTGGTCAGTAGTAAATGTAGGATCATCGTCCTCTGCGGTCCTGGTGGTCAGCAGTGAATGTAGGATCATCGTCCTCTGCGGTCCTGGTGGTCAGCGGTGAATGTAGGATCATCGTCCTCTGCGGTCCTGGTGGTCAGCGGTGAATGTAGGATCATCGTCCTCTGCGGTCCTGGTGGTCAGCGGTGAATGTGGGATCATCGTCCTCTGCGGTCCTGGTGGTCAGCGGTGAATGTAGGATCATCGTCCTTTGCGGTCCTGGTGGTCAGCGGTGAATGTAGGATCCTCGTCCTCTGCGGTCCTGGTGGTCAGTGATGAATGTAGGATCCTCGTCCTCTGCGGTCCTGGTGGTCAGTGGTGAATGTAGGATCATCGTCCTCTGCGGTCCTGGTGGTCAGTGGTGAATGTAGGATCATCGTCCTCTGCGGTCCTGGTGGTCAGCGGTGAATGTAGGATCATCGTCCTCTGCGGTCCTGGTGGTCAGCGGTGAATGTAGGATCCTCGTCCTCTGCGGTCCTGGTGGTCAGTGGTGAATGTAGGATCATCGTCCTCTGCGGTCCTGGTGGTCAGTGGTGAATGTAGGATCATCGTCCTCTGCGGTCCTGGTGGTCAGTGGTGAATGTAGGATCATCGTCCTTTGCAGTCCTGGTGGTCAGTGGTGAATGTAGGATCATCGTCCTCTGCGGTCCTGGTGGTCAGCGGTGAATGTAGGATCATCGTCCTCTGCGGTCCTGGTGGTCAGCGGTGAATGTAGGATCATCGTCCTCTGCGGTCCTGGTGGTCAGTGGTGAATGTAGGATCATCGTCCTCTGCGGTCCTGGTGGTCAGCGGTGAATGTAGGATCCTCGTCCTCTGGGGTCCTGGTGGTCAGTGATGAATGTAGGATCCTCGTCCTCTGCGGTCCTGGTGGTCAGTGGTGAATGTAGGATCATCGTCCTCTGCGGTCCTGGTGGTCAGTGGTGAATGTAGGATCATGGTCCTGGTGGTCAGTGGTGAATGTAGGATCATCGTCCTCTGCGGTCCTGGTGGTCAGCGGTGAATGTAGGATCATCGTCCTCTGCGGTCCTGGTGGTCAGTGGTGAATGTAGGATCCTCGTCCTCTGCGGTCCTGGTGGTCAGTGGTGAATGTAGGATCATCGTCCTCTGCGGTCCTGGTGGTCAGCGGTGAATGTAGGATCATCGTCCTCTGCGGTCCTGGTGGTCAGCGGTGAATGTAGGATCCTCGTCCTCTGCGGTCCTGGTGGTCAGCGGTGAATGTAGGATCCTCGTCCTCTGCGGTCCTGGTGGTCAGTGATGAATGTAGGATCCTCGTCCTCTGCGGCCTGGTGGTCAGCGGTGAATGTAGGATCATCGTCCTCTGCGGTCCTGGTGGTCAGCGGTGAATGTAGGATCATCGTCCTCTGCGGTCCTGGTGGTCAGTGGTGAATGTAGGATCCTCGTCCTCTGCGGTCCTGGTGGTCAGTGGTGAATGTAGGATCATCGTCCTCTGCGGTCCTGGTGGTCAGCGGTGAATGTAGGATCATCGTCCTCTGCGGTCCTGGTGGTCAGTGGTGAATGTAGGATCCTCGTCCTCTGCGGTCCTGGTGGTCAGTGGTGAATGTAGGATCATCGTCCTCTGCGGTCCTGGTGGTCAGCGGTGAATGTAGGATCATCGTCCTCTGCGGTCCTGGTGGTCAGCGGTGAATGTAGGATCCTCGTCCTCTGCGGTCCTGGTGGTCAGTGATGAATGTAGGATCCTCATCCTCTGCGGTCCTGGTGGTCAGTGGTGAATGTAGGATCATCGTCCTCTGCGGTCCTGGTGGTCAGCGGTGAATGTAGGATCATCGTCCTCTGCGGTCCTGGTGGTCAGCGGTGAATGTAGGATCCTCGTCCTCTGCGGTCCTGGTGGTCAGTGATGAATGTAGGATCCTCGTCCTCTGCGGTCCTGGTGGTCAGCGGTGAATGTAGGATCATCGTCCTCTGCGGTCCTGGTGGTCAGCGGTGAATGTAGGATCATCGTCCTCTGCGGTCCTGGTGGTCAGCGGTGAATGTAGGATCCTCGTCCTCTGCGGTCCTGGTGGTCAGCGGTGAATGTAGGATCATCGTCCTCTGCGGTCCTGGTGGTCAGCGGTGAATGTAGGATCCTCGTCCTCTGCGGTCCTGGTGGTCAGTGATGAATGTAGGATCATCGTCCTCTGCGGTCCTGGTGGTCAGTGGTGAATGTAGGATCATCGTCCTCTGCGGTCCTGGTGGTCAGTAGTAAATGTAGGATCATCGTCCTCTGCGGTCCTGGTGGTCAGCAGTGAATGTAGGATCATCGTCCTCTGCGGTCCTGGTGGTCAGCGGTGAATGTAGGATCATCGTCCTCTGCGGTCCTGGTGGTCAGCGGTGAATGTAGGATCATCGTCCTCTGCGGTCCTGGTGGTCAGCGGTGAATGTGGGATCATCGTCCTCTGCGGTCCTGGTGGTCAGCGGTGAATGTAGGATCATCGTCCTTTGCGGTCCTGGTGGTCAGCGGTGAATGTAGGATCCTCGTCCTCTGCGGTCCTGGTGGTCAGTGATGAATGTAGGATCCTCGTCCTCTGCGGTCCTGGTGGTCAGTGGTGAATGTAGGATCATCGTCTTCTGCGGTCCTGGTGGTCAGTGGTGAATGTAGGATCATCGTCCTCTGCGGTCCTGGTGGTCAGCGGTGAATGTAGGATCATCGTCCTCTGCGGTCCTGGTGGTCAGCGGTGAATGTAGGATCCTCGTCCTCTGCGGTCCTGGTGGTCAGTGGTGAATGTAGGATCATCGTCCTCTGCGGTCCTGGTGGTCAGTGGTGAATGTAGGATCATCGTCCTCTGCGGTCCTGGTGGTCAGTGGTGAATGTAGGATCATCGTCCTTTGCAGTCCTGGTGGTCAGTGGTGAATGTAGGATCATCGTCCTCTGCGGTCCTGGTGGTCAGCGGTGAATGTAGGATCATCGTCCTCTGCGGTCCTGGTGGTCAGCGGTGAATGTAGGATCCTCGTCCTCTGCGGTCCTGGTGGTCAGTGATGAATGTAGGATCCTCGTCCTCTGCGGTCCTGGTGGTCAGCGGTGAATGTAGGATCATCGTCCTCTGCGGTCCTGGTGGTCAGTGGTGAATGTAGGATCCTCGTCCTCTGCGGTCCTGGTGGTCAGTGATGAATGTAGGATCCTCGTCCTCTGCGGTCCTGGTGGTCAGTGGTGAATGTAGGATCATCGTCCTCTGCGGTCCTGGTGGTCAGTGGTGAATGTAGGATCATCGTCCTCTGCGGTCCTGGTGGTCAGTGGTGAATGTAGGATCATCGTCCTCTGCGGTCCTGGTGGTCAGCAGTGAATGTAGGATCATCGTCCTCTGCGGTCCTGGTGGTCAGTGGTGAATGTAGGATCCTCGTCCTCTGCGGTCCTGGTGGTCAGTGGTGAATGTAGGATCATCGTCCTCTGCGGTCCTGGTGGTCAGTGGTGAATGTAGGATCATCGTCCTCTGCGGTCCTGGTGGTCAGCGGTGAATGTAGGATCATCGTCCTCTGCGGTCCTGGTGGTCAGCGGTGAATGTAGGATCATCGTCCTCTGCGGTACTGGTGGTCAGCGGTGAATGTAGGATCCTCGTCCTCTGCGGTCCTGGTGGTCAGTGGTGAATGTAGGATCATCGTCCTCTGCGGTCCTGGTGGTCAGTGGTGAATGTAGGATCATCGTCCTCTGCGGTCCTGGTGGTCAGTGGTGAATGTAGGATCATCGTCCTCTGCGGTCCTGGTGGTCAGTGGTGAATGTAGGATCATCGTCCTCTGTGGTCCTGGTGGTCAGCGGTGAATGTAGGATCATCGTCCTCTGCTGTCCTGGTGGTCAGCGGTGAATGTAGGATCATCGTCCTCTACGGTCCTGGTGGTCAGTGGTGAATGTAGGATCCTCGTCCTCTGCGGTCCTGGTGGTCAGTGATGAATGTAGGATCCTCGTCCTCTGCGGTCCTGGTGGTCAGTGGTGAATGTAGGATCATCGTCCTCTGCGGTCCTGGTGGTTAGTGGTGAATGTAGGATCATCGTCCTCTGCGGTCCTGGTGGTCAGTGGTGAATGTAGGATCCTCGTCCTCTGCGGTCCTGGTGGTCAGTGGTGAATGTAGGATCATCGTCCTCTGCGGTCCTGGTGGTCAGTGGTGAATGTAGGATCATCGTCCTCTGCGGTCCTGGTGGTCAGCGGTGAATGTAGGATCATCGTCCTCTGCGGTCCTGGTGGTCAGCGGTGAATGTAGGATCCTCGTCCGCTGCGGTCCTGGTGGTCAGCGGTAAATGTAGGATCATCGTCCTCTGCGGTCCTGGTGGTCAGTGGTGAATGTAGGATCATCGTCCTCTGCGGTCCTTGTGGTCAGTGGTGAATGTAGGATCATCGTCCTCTGCAGTCCTGGTGGTCAGCGGTGAATGTAGGATCATCGTCCTCTGCGGTCCTGGTGGTCAGCGGTGAATGTAGGATCATCGTCCTCTGCGGTCCTGGTGGTCAGCGGTGAATGTAGGATCCTCGTCCTCTGCGGTCCTGGTGGTCAGTGATGAATGTAGGATCCTCGTCCTCTGCGGTCCTGGTGGTCAGTGGTGAATGTAGGATCATCGTCCTCTGCGGTCCTGGTGGTCAGTGGTGAATGTAGGATCCTCGTCCTCTGCGGTCCTGGTGGTCAGTGATGAATGTAGGATCATCGTCCTCTGCGGTCCTGGTGGTCAGTGGTGAATGTAGGATCATCGTCCTCTGCGGTCCTGGTGGTCAGCGGTGAATGTAGGATCATCGTCCTCTGCGGTCCTGGTGGTCAGCGGTGAATGTAGGATCATCGTCCTCTGCGGTCCTGGTGGTCAGCGGTGAATGTAGGATCATCGTCCTCTGCGGTCCTGGTGGTCAGCGGTGAATGTAGGATCATCATCCTCTGCGGTCCTGGTGGTCAGCGGTGAATGTAGGATCCTCGTCCTCTGCGGTCCTGGTGGTCAGCGGTGAATGTAGGATCCTCGTCCTCTGCGGTCCTGGTGGTCAGTGGTGAATGTAGGATCCTCGTCCTCTGCGGTCCTGGTGGTCAGTGGTGAATGTAGGATCATCGTCCTCTGCGGTCCTGGTGGTCAGCGGTGAATGTAGGATCATCGTCCTCTGCGGTCCTGGTGGTCAGCGGTGAATGTAGGATCATCGTCCTCTGCGGTCCTGGTGGTCAGCGGTGAATGTAGGATCATCGTCCTCTGCGGTCCTGGTGGTCAGCGGTAAATGTAATATCCTCGTCCTCTGCGGTCCTGGTGGTCAGTGGTGAATGTAGGATCCTCGTCCTCTGCGGTCCTGGTGGTCAGTGGTGAATATAGGATCATCGTCCTCTGCAGTCCTGGTGGTCAGTGGTGAATGTAGGATCCTCGTCCTGTGCGGTCCTGGTGGTCAGTGGTGAATGTAGGATCATCGTCCTCTGCGGTCCTGGTGGTCAGCGGTGAATGTAGGATCATCGTCCTCTGCGGTCCTGGTGGTCAGCGGTGATTGTAGGATCATCGTCCTCTGCGGTCCTGGTGGTCAGCGGTGAATGTAGGATCATCGTCCTCTGCAGTCCTGGTGGTCAGCGGTGAATGTAGGATCATCGTCCTCTGCGGTCCTGGTGGTCAGCGGTGAATGTAGGATCATCGTCCTCTGCGGTCCTGGTGGTCAGCGGTGAATGTAGGATCCTCGTCCTCTGCGGTCCTGGTGGTCAGTGATGAATGTAGGATCCTCGTACTCTGCGGTCCTGGTGGTCAGTGGTGAATGTAGGATCATCGTCCTCTGCGGTCCTGGTGGTCAGTGGTGAATGTAGGATCCTCGTCCTCTGCGGTCCTGGTGGTCAGTGATGAATGTAGGATCATCGTCCTCTGCGGTCCTGGTGGTCAGTGGTGAATGTAGGATCATCGTCCTCTGCGGTCCTGGTGGTCAGCGGTGAATGTAGGATCATCGTCCTCTGCGGTCCTGGTGGTCAGCGGTGAATGTAGGATCATCGTCCTCTGCGGTCCTGGTGGTCAGCGGTGAATGTAGGATCATCGTCCTCTGCGGTCCTGGTGGTCAGCGGTGAATGTAGGTTCATCATCCTCTGCGGTCCTGGTGGTCAGCGGTGAATGTAGGATCCTCGTCCTCTGCGGTCCTGGTGGTCAGCGGTGAATGTAGGATCCTCGTCCTCTGCGGTCCTGGTGGTCAGTGGTGAATGTAGGATCCTCGTCCTCTGCGGTCCTGGTGGTCAGTGGTGAATGTAGGATCATCGTCCTCTGCGGTCCTGGTGGTCAGCGGTGAATGTAGGATCATCGTCCTCTGCGGTCCTGGTGGTCAGCGGTGAATGTAGGATCATCGTCCTCTGCGGTCCTGGTGGTCAGCGGTGAATGTAGGATCATCGTCCTCTGCGGTCCTGGTGGTCAGCGGTAAATGTAATATCCTCGTCCTCTGCGGTCCTGGTGGTCAGTGGTGAATGTAGGATCCTCGTCCTCTGCGGTCCTGGTGGTCAGTGGTGAATATAGGATCATCGTCCTCTGCAGTCCTGGTGGTCAGTGGTGAATGTAGGATCCTCGTCCTGTGCGGTCCTGGTGGTCAGTGGTGAATGTAGGATCATCGTCCTCTGCGGTCCTGGTGGTCAGCGGTGAATGTAGGATCATCGTCCTCTGCGGTCCTGGTGGTCAGCGGTGATTGTAGGATCATCGTCCTCTGCGGTCCTGGTGGTCAGCGGTGAATGTAGGATCATCGTCCTCTGCGGCCCTGGTTGTCAGTGGTGAATGTAGGATCCTCGTCCTCTGCGGTCCTGGTGGTCAGTGATGAATGTAGGATCCTCGTCCTCTGCGGTCCTGGTGGTCAGTGGTGAATGTAGGGTCATCGTCCTCTGCGGTCCTGGTGGTCAGTGGTGAATGTAGGATCATCGTCCTCTGCGGTCCTGGTGGTCAGCGGTGAATGTAGGATCATCGTCCTCTGCGGTCCTGGTGGTCAGCGGTGAATGTAGTATCATCGTCCTCTGCGGTCCTGGTGGTCAGTGGTGAATGTAGGATCCTCGTCCTCTGCGGTCCTGGTGGTCAGTGGTGAATGTAGGATCATCGTCCTCTGCAGTCCTGGTGGTCAGTGGTGAATGTAGGATCCTCTTCCTCTGCGGTCCTGGTGGTCAGTGGTGAATGTAGGATCCTCGTCCTCTGCGGTCCTGGTGGTCAGTGGTGAATGTAGGATCCTCGTCCTCTGCGGTCCTGGTGGTCAGTGATGAATGTAGGATCCTCGTCCTCTGCGGCCTGGTGGTCAGCGGTGAATGTAGGATCATCGTCCTCTGCGGTCCTGGTGGTCAGCGGTGAATGTAGGATCATCGTCCTTTGCGGTCCTGGTGGTCAGCGGTGAATGTAGGATCCTCGTCCTCTGCGGTCCTGGTGGTCAGTGATGAATGTAGGATCCTCGTCCTCTGCGGTCCTGGTGGTCAGTGGTGAATGTAGGATCATCGTCCTCTGCGGTCCTGGTGGTCAGTGGTGAATGTAGGATCATCGTCCTCTGCGGTCCTGGTGGTCAGCGGTGAATGTAGGATCATCGTCCTCTGCGGTCCTGGTGGTCAGCGGTGAATGTAGGATCCTCGTCCTCTGCGGTCCTGGTGGTCAGTGGTGAATGTAGGATCATCGTCCTCTGCGGTCCTGGTGGTCAGTGGTAAATGTAGGATCATCGTCCTCTGCGGTCCTGGTGGTCAGCGGTGAATGTAGGATCATCGTCCTCTGCGGTCCTGGTGGTCAGTGGTGAATGTAGGATCATCGTCCTCTGCGGTCCTGGTGGTCAGCGGTGAATGTAGGATCATCGTCCTCTGCGGTCCTGGTGGTCAGCGGTGAATGTAGGATCATCGTCCTCTGCGGTCCTGGTGGTCAGCGGTGAATGTAGGATCATCGTCCTCTGCGGTCCTGGTGGTCAGCGGTGAATGTAGGATCCTCGTCCTCTGCGGTCCTGGTGGTCAGTGGTGAATGTAGGATCATCGTCCTCTGCGGTCCTGGTGGTCAGTGGTGAATGTAGGATCATCGTCCTCTGCGGTCCTGGTGGTCAGTGGTGAATGTAGGATCATCGTCCTCTGCGGTCCTGGTGGTCAGTGGTGAATGTAGGATCATCGTCCTCTGCGGTCCTGGTGGTCAGCGGTGAATGTAGGATCATCGTCCTCTGCGGTCCTGGTGGTCAGCGGTGAATGTAGGATCATCGTCCTCTGCGGTCCTGGTGGTCAGTGGTGAATGTAGGATCCTCGTCCTCTGCGGTCCTGGTGGTCAGTGATGAATGTAGGATCCTCGTCCTCTGCGGTCCTGGTGGTCAGTGGTGAATGTAGGATCATCGTCCTCTGCGGTCCTGGTGGTCAGTGGTGAATGTAGGATCATCGTCCTCTGCGGTCCTGGTGGTTAGTGGTGAATGTAGGATCATCGTCCTCTGCGGTCCTGGTGGTCAGTGGTGAATGTAGGATCCTCGTCCTCTGCGGTCCTGGTGGTCAGTGGTGAATGTAGGATCATCGTCCTCTGCGGTCCTGGTGGTCAGTGGTGAATGTAGGATCATCGTCCTCTGCGGTCCTGGTGGTCAGCGGTGAATGTAGGATCATCGTCCTCTGCGGTCCTGGTGGTCAGCGGTGAATGTAGGATCCTCGTCCGCTGCGGTCCTGGTGGTCAGCGGTAAATGTAGGATCATCGTCCTCTGCGGTCCTGGTGGTCAGTGGTGAATGTAGGATCATCGTCCTCTGCGGTCCTGGTGGTCAGTGGTGAATGTAGGATCATCGTCCTCTGCAGTCCTGGTGGTCAGCGGTGAATGTAGGATCATCGTCCTCTGCGGTCCTGGTGGTCAGCGGTGAATGTAGGATCATCGTCCTCTGCGGTCCTGGTGGTCAGCGGTGAATGTAGGATCCTCGTCCTCTGCGGTCCTGGTGGTCAGTGATGAATGTAGGATCCTCGTCCTCTGCGGTCCTGGTGGTCAGTGGTGAATGTAGGATCCTCGTCCTCTGCGGTCCTGGTGGTCAGTGGTGAATGTAGTATCCTCGTCCTCTGCGGTCCTGGTGGTCAGTGATGAATGTAGGATCATCGTCCTCTGCGGTCCTGGTGGTCAGTGGTGAATGTAGGATCATCGTCCTCTGCGGTCCTGGTGGTCAGCGGTGAATGTAGGATTATCGTCCTCTGCGGTCCTGGTGGTCAGCGGTGAATGTAGGATCATCGTCCTCTGCGGTCCTGGTGGTCAGCGGTGAATGTAGGATCATCGTCCTCTGCGGTCCTGGTGGTCAGCGGTGAATGTAGGATCATCATCCTCTGCGGTCCTGGTGGTCAGCGGTGAATGTAGGATCCTCGTCCTCTGCGGTCCTGGTGGTCAGCGGTGAATGTAGGATCCTCGTCCTCTGCGGTCCTGGTGGTCAGTGGTGAATGTAGGATCCTCGTCCTCTGCGGTCCTGGTGGTCAGTGGTGAATGTAGGATCATCGTCCTCTGCGGTCCTGGTGGTCAGCGGTGAATGTAGGATCATCGTCCTCTGCGGTCCTGGTGGTCAGCGGTGAATGTAGGATCATCGTCCTCTGCGGTCCTGGTGGTCAGCGGTGAATGTAGGATCATCGTCCTCTGCGGTCCTGGTGGTCAGCGGTAAATGTAATATCCTCGTCCTCTGCGGTCCTGGTGGTCAGTGGTGAATGTAGGATCCTCGTCCTCTGCGGTCCTGGTGGTCAGTGGTGAATATAGGATCATCGTCCTCTGCAGTCCTGGTGGTCAGTGGTGAATGTAGGATCCTCGTCCTGTGCGGTCCTGGTGGTCAGTGGTGAATGTAGGATCATCGTCCTCTGCGGTCCTGGTGGTCAGCGGTGAATGTAGGATCATCGTCCTCTGCGGTCCTGGTGGTCAGCGGTGAATGTAGGATCATCGTCCTCTGCGGTCCTGGTGGTCAGCGGTGAATGTAGGATCATCGTCCTCTGCGGTCCTGGTTGTCAGTGGTGAATGTAGGATCCTCGTCCTCTGCGGTCCTGGTGGTCAGTGATGAATGTAGGATCCTCGTCCTCTGCGGTCCTGGTGGTCAGTGGTGAATGTAGGATCATCGTCCTCTGCGGTCCTGGTGGTCAGTGGTGAATGTAGGATCATCGTCCTCTGCGGTCCTGGTGGTCAGCGGTGAATGTAGGATCATCGTCCTCTGCGGTCCTGGTGGTCAGCGGTGAATGTAGGATCATCGTCCTCTGCGGTCCTGGTGGTCAGTGGTGAATGTAGGATCCTCGTCCTCTGCGGTCCTGGTGGTCAGTGGTGAATGTAGGATCATCGTCCTCTGCGGTCCTGGTGGTCAGTGGTGAATGTAGGATCATCGTCCTCTGCGGTCCTGGTGGTCAGTGGTGAATGTAGGATCATCGTCCTCTGCGGTCCTGGTGGTCAGTGGTGAATGTAGGATCATCGTCCTCTGCGGTCCTGGTGGTCAGCGGTGAATGTAGGATCATCGTCCTCTGCGGTCCTGGTGGTCAGCGGTGAATGTAGGATCATCGTCCTCTGCGGTCCTGGTGGTCAGTGGTGAATGTAGGATCCTCGTCCTCTGCGGTCCTGGTGGTCAGTGATGAATGTAGGATCCTCGTCCTCTGCGGTCCTGGTGGTCAGTGGTGAATGTAGGATCATCGTCCTCTGCGGTCCTGGTGGTCAGTGGTGAATGTAGGATCATCGTCCTCTGCGGTCCTGGTGGTTAGTGGTGAATGTAGGATCATCGTCCTCTGCGGTCCTGGTGGTCAGTGGTGAATGTAGGATCCTCGTCCTCTGCGGTCCTGGTGGTCAGTGGTGAATGTAGGATCATCGTCCTCTGCGGTCCTGGTGGTCAGTGGTGAATGTAGGATCATCGTCCTCTGCGGTCCTGGTGGTCAGCGGTGAATGTAGGATCATCGTCCTCTGCGGTCCTGGTGGTCAGCGGTGAATGTAGGATCCTCGTCCGCTGCGGTCCTGGTGGTCAGCGGTAAATGTAGGATCATCGTCCTCTGCGGTCCTGGTGGTCAGTGGTGAATGTAGGATCATCGTCCTCTGCGGTCCTGGTGGTCAGTGGTGAATGTAGGATCATCGTCCTCTGCAGTCCTGGTGGTCAGCGGTGAATGTAGGATCATCGTCCTCTGCGGTCCTGGTGGTCAGCGGTGAATGTAGGATCATCGTCCTCTGCGGTCCTGGTGGTCAGCGGTGAATGTAGGATCCTCGTCCTCTGCGGTCCTGGTGGTCAGTGATGAATGTAGGATCCTCGTCCTCTGCGGTCCTGGTGGTCAGTGGTGAATGTAGGATCCTCGTCCTCTGCGGTCCTGGTGGTCAGTGGTGAATGTAGTATCCTCGTCCTCTGCGGTCCTGGTGGTCAGTGATGAATGTAGGATCATCGTCCTCTGCGGTCCTGGTGGTCAGTGGTGAATGTAGGATCATCGTCCTCTGCGGTCCTGGTGGTCAGCGGTGAATGTAGGATTATCGTCCTCTGCGGTCCTGGTGGTCAGCGGTGAATGTAGGATCATCGTCCTCTGCGGTCCTGGTGGTCAGCGGTGAATGTAGGATCATCGTCCTCTGCGGTCCTGGTGGTCAGCGGTGAATGTAGGATCATCATCCTCTGCGGTCCTGGTGGTCAGCGGTGAATGTAGGATCCTCGTCCTCTGCGGTCCTGGTGGTCAGCGGTGAATGTAGGATCCTCGTCCTCTGCGGTCCTGGTGGTCAGTGGTGAATGTAGGATCCTCGTCCTCTGCGGTCCTGGTGGTCAGTGGTGAATGTAGGATCATCGTCCTCTGCGGTCCTGGTGGTCAGCGGTGAATGTAGGATCATCGTCCTCTGCGGTCCTGGTGGTCAGCGGTGAATGTAGGATCATCGTCCTCTGCGGTCCTGGTGGTCAGCGGTGAATGTAGGATCATCGTCCTCTGCGGTCCTGGTGGTCAGCGGTAAATGTAATATCCTCGTCCTCTGCGGTCCTGGTGGTCAGTGGTGAATGTAGGATCCTCGTCCTCTGCGGTCCTGGTGGTCAGTGGTGAATATAGGATCATCGTCCTCTGCAGTCCTGGTGGTCAGTGGTGAATGTAGGATCCTCGTCCTGTGCGGTCCTGGTGGTCAGTGGTGAATGTAGGATCATCGTCCTCTGCGGTCCTGGTGGTCAGCGGTGAATGTAGGATCATCGTCCTCTGCGGTCCTGGTGGTCAGCGGTGAATGTAGGATCATCGTCCTCTGCGGTCCTGGTGGTCAGCGGTGAATGTAGGATCATCGTCCTCTGCGGTCCTGGTTGTCAGTGGTGAATGTAGGATCCTCGTCCTCTGCGGTCCTGGTGGTCAGTGATGAATGTAGGATCCTCGTCCTCTGCGGTCCTGGTGGTCAGTGGTGAATGTAGGATCATCGTCCTCTGCGGTCCTGGTGGTCAGTGGTGAATGTAGGATCATCGTCCTCTGCGGTCCTGGTGGTCAGCGGTGAATGTAGGATCATCGTCCTCTGCGGTCCTGGTGGTCAGCGGTGAATGTAGGATCATCGTCCTCTGCGGTCCTGGTGGTCAGTGGTGAATGTAGGATCCTCGTCCTCTGCGGTCCTGGTGGTCAGTGGTGAATGTAGGATCATCGTCCTCTGCAGTCCTGGTGGTCAGTGGTGAATGTAGGATCCTCGTCCTCTGCGGTCCTGGTGGTCAGAGATGAATGTAGGATCATCGTCCTCTGCGGTCCTGGTGGTCAGTGGTGAATGTAGGATCATCGTCCTCTGCGGTCCTGGTGGTCAGCGGTGAATGTAGGATCATCGTTCTCTGCGGTCCTGGTGGTCAGCGGTGAATGAAGGATCATCGTCCTCTGCGGTCCTGGTGGTCAGCGGTGAATGTAGGATCATCATCCTCTGCGGTCCTGGTGGTCAGCGGTGAATGTAGGATCCTCGTCCTCTGCGGTCCTGGTGGTCAGTGGTGAATGTAGGATCCTCGTCCTCTGCGGTCCTGGTGGTCAGTGGTGAATGTAGGATCATCGTCCTCTGCGGTCCTGGTGGTCAGCGGTGAATGTAGGATCATCGTCCTCTGCGGTCCTGGTGGTCAGCGGTGAATGTAGGATCATCGTCCTCTGCGGTCCTGGTGGTCAGCGGTGAATGTAGGATCATCGTCCTCTGCGGTCCTGGTGGTCAGCGGTGAATGTAGGATCCTCGTCCTCTGCGGTCCTGGTGGTCAGCGGTGAATGTAGGATCATCGTCCTCTGCGGTCCTGGTGGTCAGTGGTGAATGTAGGATCATCGTCCTCTGCGGTCCTGGTGGTCAGTGGTGAATGTAGAATCATCGTCCTCTGCGGTCCTGGTGGTCAGAGGTGAATGTAGGATCATCGTCCTCTGCGGTCCTGGTGGTCAGCGGTGAATGTAGGATCATCGTCCTCTGCGGTCCTGGTGGTCAGCGGTGAATGTAGGATCATCGTCCTCTGCGGTCCTGGTGGTCAGTGGTGAATGTAGGATCCTCGTCCTCTGCGGTCCTGGTGGTCAGTGGTGAATGTAGGATCATCGTCCTCTGCGGTCCTGGTGGTCAGTGGTGAATGTAGGATCATCGTCCTCTGCGGTCCTGGTGGTCAGTGGTGAATGTAGGATCATCGTCCTCTGCGGTCCTGGTGGTCAGTCGTGAATGTAGGATCATCGTCCTCTGCGGTCCTGGTGGTCAGCGGTGAATGTAGAATCATCGGCCTCTGCGGTATTGGTGGTCAGTGGTGAATGTAGGATCCTCGTCCTCTGCGGTCCTGGTGGTCAGTGGTGAATGTAGGATCATCGTCCTCTGCGGTCCTGGTGGTCAGTGGTGAATGTAGGATCCTCGTCCTCTGCGGTCCTGGTGGTCAGTGATGAATGTAGGATCATCGTCCTCTGCGGTCCTGGTGGTCAGTGGTGAATGTAGGATCATCGTCCTCTGCGGTCCTGTTGGTCAGCGGTGAATGTAGGATCATCGTCCTCTGCGGTCCTGGTGGTCAGCGGTGAATGTAGGATCATCGTCCTCTGCGGTCCTGGTGGTCAGCGGTTAATGTAGGATCATCATCCTCTGCGGTCCTGGTGGTCAGTGGTGAATGTAGGATCCTCGTCCTCTGCGGTCCTGGTGGTCAGTGGTGAATGTAGGATCCTCTTCCTCTGCGGTCCTGGTGGTCAGTGGTGAATGTAGGATCATCGTCCTCTGCGGTCCTGGTGGTCAGCGGTGAATGTAGGATCATCGTCCTCTGCGGTCCTGGTGGTCAGCGGTGAATGTAGGATCATCGTCCTCTGCGGTCCTGGTGGTCAGCGGTGAATGTAGGATCATCGTCCTCTGCGGTCCTGGTGGTCAGTGGTAAATGTAGGATCCTCGTCCTCTGCGGTCCTGTTGGTCAGTGGTGAATGTAGGATCCTCGTCCTCTGCGGTCCTGGTGGTCAGTGGTGAATGTAGGATCATCGTCCTCTGCGGTCCTGGTGGTCAGTGGTGAATGTAGGATCCTCGTCCTGTGCGGTCCTGGTGGTCAGTGGTGAATGTAGGATCATCGTCCTCTGCGGTCCTGGTGGTCAGTGGTGAATGTAGGATCATCGTCCTCTGCGGTCCTGGTGGTCAGCGGTGAATGTAGGATCATCGTCCCCTGCGGTCCTGGTGGTCAGCGGTGAATGTAGGATCATCGTCCTCTGCGGTCCTGGTGGTCAGCGGTGAATGTAGGATCATCGTCCTCTGCGGTCCTGGTGGTCAGCGGTGAATGTAGGATCCTCGTCCTCTGCGGTCCTGGTGGTCAGTGATGAATGTAGGATCCTCGTCCTCTGCGGTCCTGGTGGTCAGTGGTGAATGTAGGATCATCGTCCTCTGCGGTCCTGGTGGTCAGTGGTGAATGTAGGATCATCGTCCTCTGCGGTCCTGGTGGTCAGCGGTGAATGTAGGATCATCGTCCTCTGCGGTCCTGGGGTCAGCGGTGAATGTAGGATCATCGTCCTCTGCGGTCCTGGTGGTCAGTGGTGAATGTAGGATCCTCGTCCTCTGCGGTCCTGGTGGTCAGTGGTGAATGTAGGATCATCGTCCTCTGCGGTCCTGGTGGTCAGTGGTGAATGTAGGATCCTCGTCCTCTGCGGTCCTGGTGGTCAGTGATGAATGTAGGATCATCGTCCTCTGCGGTCCTGGTGGTCAGTCGTGAATGTAGGATCATCGTCCTCTGCGGTCCTGGTGGTCAGCGGTGAATGTAGGATCATCGTCCTCTGCGGTCCTGGTGGTCAGTGGTGAATGTAGGATCCTCGTCCTCTGCGGTCCTGGTGGTCAGTGGTGAATGTAGGATCATCGTCCTCTGCGGTCCTGGTGGTCAGTGGTGAATGTAGGATCCTCGTCCTCTGCGGTCCTGGTGGTCAGTGATGAATGTAGGATCATCGTCCTCTGCGGTCCTGGTGGTCAGTGGTGAATGTAGGATCATCGTCCTCTGCGGTCCTGGTGGTCAGCGGTGAATGTAGGATCATCGTCCTCTGCGGTCCTGGTGGTCAGCGGTGAATGTAGGATCATCGTCCTCTGCGGTCCTGGTGGTCAGCGGTTAATGTAGGATCATCATCCTCTGCGGTCCTGGTGGTCAGTGGTGAATGTGGGATCCTCGTCCTCTGCGGTCCTGGTGGTCAGTGGTGAATGTAGGATCCTCGTCCTCTGCGGTCCTGGTGGTCAGTGGTGAATGTAGGATCATCGTCCTCTGCGGTCCTGGTGGTCAGCGGTGAATGTAGGATCATCGTCCTCTGCGGTCCTGGTGGTCAGCGGTGAATGTAGGATCATCGTCCTCTGCGGTCCTGGTGGTCAGCGGTGAATGTAGGATCATCGTCCTCTGCGGTCCTGGTGGTCAGTGGTAAATGTAGGATCCTCGTCCTCTGCGGTCCTGGTGGTCAGTGGTGAATGTAGGATCCTCGTCCTCTGCGGTCCTGGTGGTCAGTGGTGAATGTAGGATCATCGTCCTCTGCGGTCCTGGTGGTCAGTGGTGAATGTAGGATCCTCGTCCTCTGCGGTCCTGGTGGTCAGTGGTGAATGTAGGATCATCGTCCTCTGCGGTCCTGGTGGTCAGCGGTGAATGTAGGATCATCGTCTTCTGCGGTCCTGGTGGTCAGCGGTGAATGTAGGATCATCGTCCTCTGCGGTCCTGGTGGTCAGCGGTGAATGTAGGATCATCGTCCTCTGCGGTCCTGGTGGTCAGTGATGAATGTAGGATCCTCGTCCTCTGCGGTCCTGGTGGTCAGTGATGAATGTAGGATCCTCGTCCTCTGCGGTCCTGGTGGTCAGTGGTGAATGTAGGATCATCGTCCTCTGCGGTCCTGGTGGTCAGTGGTGAATGTAGGATCATCGTCCTCTGCGGTCCTGGTGGTCAGTGGTGAATGTAGGATCATCGTCCTCTGCGGTCCTGGTGGTCAGCGGTGAATGTAGGATCATCGTCCTCTGCGGTCCTGGTGGTCAGTGGTGAATGTAGGATCCTCGTCCTCTGCGGTCCTGGTGGTCAGTGGTGAATGTAGGATCATCGTCCTCTGCGGTCCTGGTGGTCAGTGGTGAATGTAGGATCCTCGTCCTCTGCGGTCCTGGTGGTCAGTGATGAATGTAGGATCATCGTCCTCTGCGGTCCTGGTGGTCAGTGGTGAATGTAGGATCATCGTCCTCTGCGGTCCTGGTGGTCAGCAGTGAATGTAGGATCATCGTCCTCTGCGGTCCTGGTGGTCAGCGGTGAATGTAGGATCATCGTCCTCTGCGGTCCTGGTGGTCAGCGGTGAATGTAGGATCATCGTCCTCTGCGGTCCTGGTGGTCAGCGGTGAATGTAGGATCATCGTCCTCTGCGGTCCTGGTGGTCAGCGGTGAATGTAGGATCATCGTCCTCTGCGGTCCTGGTGGTCAGCGGTGAATGTAGGATCATCGTCCTCTGCGGTCCTGGTGGTCAGTGGTGAATGTAGGATCCTCGTCCTCTGCGGTCCTGGTGGTCAGTGATGAATGTAGGATCCTCGTCCTCTGCGGTCCTGGTGGTCAGTGGTGAATGTAGGATCATCGTCCTCTGCGGTCCTGGTGGTCAGTGGTGAATGTAGGATCATCGTCTTCTGCGGTCCTGGTGGTCAGTGGTGAATGTAGGATCATCGTCCTCTGCGGTCCTGGTGGTCAGTGGTGAATGTAGGATCATCGTCCTCTGCGGTCCTGGTGGTCAGCGATGAATGTAGGATCATCGTCCTCTGCGGTCCTGGTGGTCAGTGGTGAATGTAGGATCCTCGTCCTCTGCGGTCCTGGTGGTCAGTGGTGAATGTAGGATCATCGTCCTCTGCGGTCCTGGTGGTCAGTGGTGAATGTAGGATCCTCGTCCTCTGCGGTCCTGGTGGTCAGCGGTGAATGTAGGATCATCGTCCTCTGCGGTCCTGGTGGTCAGCGGTGAATGTAGGATCATCGTCCTCTGCGGTCCTGGTGGTCAGCGGTGAATGTAGGATCATCATCCTCTGCGGTCCTGGTGGTCAGCGGTGAATGTAGGATCCTCGTCCTCTGCGGTCCTGGTGGTCAGCGGTGAATGTAGGATCCTCGTCCTCTGCGGTCCTGGTGGTCAGCGGTGAATGTAGGATCATCGTCCTCTGCGGTCCTGATGGTCAGCGGTGAATGTAGGATCATTGTCCTCTGCGGTCCTGGTGGTCAGCGGTGAATGTAGGATCATCGTCCTCTGCGGTCCTGGTGGTCAGCGGTGAATGTAGGATCATCGTCCTCTGCGGTCCTGGTGGTCAGCGGTGAATGTAGGATCCTCGTCCTCTGCGGTCCTGGTGGTCAGCGGTGAATGTAGGATCATCGTCCTCTGCGGTCCTGGTGGTCAGTGGTGAATGTAGGATCATCGTCCTCTGCGGTCCTGGTGGTCAGTGGTGAATGTAGGATCATCGTCCTCTGCGGTCCTGGTGGTCAGTGGTGAATGTAGGATCATCGTCCTCTGCGGTCCTGGTGGTCAGTGGTGAATGTAGGATCCTCGTCCTCTGCGGTCCTGGTGGTCAGTGGTGAATGTAGGATCATCGTCCTCTGCGGTCCTGGTGGTCAGTGGTGAATGTAGGATCATCGTCCTCTGCGGTCCTGGTGGTCAGTGGTGAATGTAGGATCCTCGTCCTCTGCGGTCCTGGTGGTCAGTGATGAATGTAGGATCATCGTCCTCTGCGGTCCTGGTGGTCAGTGGTGAATGTAGGATCATTGTCCTCTGCGGTCCTGGTGGTCAGTGGTGAATGTAGGATCATCGTCCTCTGCGGTCCTGGTGGTCAGTGATGAATGTAGGATCATCGTCCTCTGCGGTCCTGGTGGTCAGTGATGAATGTAGGATCATCGTCCTCTGCGGTCCTGGTGGTCAGTGGTGAATGTAGGATCATCGTCCTCTGCGGTCCTGGTGGTCAGTGGTGAATGTATTTTAATTGACACAGTCTATTATCACTCAGCATTGTTACCTTCTGGGACTTCCAGATATCTGCTGTTTCTTCTTGTAACTTTTGAGAATCTCTTGGATTTAGAAATATGAAAAGTCTTTATTAAGATAGAATTCATAATTGCGGTATTTTGATTGAAGTCTTCATTCCCTAATCTGATACCAAATCTGGCAATTTCCTAACCTATAATATCACAGCGTACCGTAGCAATCAATAATATCCATCTAATTATTATCAAAAGATTAAAATAAATGTTTAGAATAATAAAACAATAATAGATAATAATTCATTATTAATCAAGTTCTTCATGTGAACAGCTTTTTATGTCATAGGTGTAATTACCTTTTCCAACCAATAGGTGTCAGTGTGTTTTGATGTAACAAGTGTTTGTCTTTATTACACAAAGTTTATTAACTAGATATATTTATTAAACCAATAATACCAAAGAATGTATACTCACGACCCAAAATGAATAAATATATGAATGAATGAAAGAATGACTTGTTGTATTTACTCAGAACATTGAAACATTTTCTTCTTATATTCAACATCTGCAAGGAGTTTGTATGTTCTCCCCGTGTTTGCGTGGGTTTCCTCCGGGTTCTCCAGTTTCCTTCCACACTCCAAAGACATCCTGATAGGGAATGAAGATTGTGAGCCCCAATGGGGACAGTGATGATAATGTCTGTAAAGCACTATGGAATTAATGGCGCTATATAAGTGAGTCAAATAAATAAATATTGGAACCATATCATTATATTTAATGAAGCAATATTCTTGTACTAGACATTACCCTATTAAATATTGATGTATTTTCTCAATTGAGATATTGGATTGAAATAAAATAAAAAATGAGAATTAAAATTAAAAATGAAAAAATAAGAATAAAAATTAAAAATAAAAATAAGGCCTTTATATAGTGCTGACAAATTCAGAGTAATTATGTTCTCAGTAACAAATACCTTTATATTTCCATTATCTGGATGATTTCATATTTGTCATAACCTTGTATTACCAAAATAATTAAACTATGCAACTTTGCATGTAATACCCTTCTTAGCTATACCATTGTACCTTATTAATATTTCTCCTTTATTAAAATGTGTGAAAAATAAGTATTTATCAAATGTGATTATATAATCAGGATCAAAAACACATCTTCCCTTTAATGCGAAAAATATTATTTTATGAAATAATTCATATATCAGAATCAAAATTAAAATAATTATTTTATAAATATTCTGTATAAATGTTACATCAATTTGTATCATATATTTGTCTGAAGATGTGTGTACCCGTCTAGGTAACCATTAAAAAAATAACATTGAATACTATAAGATTATAATTTGGAAAAATGATTCAAAATGTAAATCTCCTTTAGAAATCATTTTGATGTGTGGTTGCATTTATCCACAATAAACTAAATCAAGAAATAATAATTACTAAAGAAATATTAAATGTTTATTATGTAGATAATACTTAATTGTATCATAATATTCTCAAAATTAACCCCTTTCTGACGTGTGACCTAATAGTACATCATGGTGACCTGGGCTGATTTGACCAATGAGGTACTATTAGGTCATATGGCGATTGCGCCCGCACACAAGTGGTGCGGGGAGATCGCCGCTGGGTATCAGCTGATTGTCACAGCTGACACCCGGTATTATGTGCAGAGAACAATCCTGCAGCGCTCCCTGCACATTAACCCCCTCAATGCTGCGATCAAAGTCAATCGCAGCATTGTGGGGGCAAGGGGAGGTGATTGCCGATACCTCTCCTGCCGGCGTCCAACGCTGTCTGCCGCGGGTCCTGGATGTTGCCATGATGACCCGATTCAGTCATGACAACATCAGAGTCACCAGACAGCAGGAAGATACTTTGGTCATGCGCAGTGCATGACCAAAGTATCTTCTCCCTCTGGAGCAATGACAGCCTGTATAGCACAGAGAGCTGCTGCTGCTCTCTATGCTATACAGGCGATCTGAAAATAAAATGTGAAAGTTCCATAGTGGGACAAGGTGTAAAAGTAAAAAAAGGATCAGAATGCGAAAAAAAAAAAAAATTGTAACAATATTAAAAAATTTTAAAACAAAAATAACCCCAAAAAATAAAAATATATTGTACCCATAAATAAATTTATTGTCGAAAAAAAAAACCAATAAAAGTACCCATATATGGTATCGCCGGGTCCAGAATGACCTGTCCTATAAAACTGTCCCACTAATTAACCCCTTCAGTGAACATGGTAAAAAAAAACAACAAAAAAAAAACATGCTTTATCATCATACCGCCAAACAAAAAATGCAACAAAACGCGATCAAAAAGACAAATGCAAATAAAAATGGTACCACTGAAAACATCATTTTGTCCCTCAAAAAAACAAGCCGCCATACAGCTCCATCGGCCAAAAAATAAAAATGTTATAGCTCTCAGAATAAAGCGATACAAAAAAATATTTTTTCTATAAAATAGTTTTTTGTGTAAAAGCGGCAAAACATAAAAAAAATATAAATGTAGTACCGCTGTAATCATACTGACCCGAAGAATAATGCTGCCTTATCAATTTTACCACACACGGAACAGAATAAAAAAAACAAGAAAAAACAATTCCGGAATTGCTGTTTTTTGTTTATTCTCCCTCCCAAAAATCGGAATAGAAAGCGATCAAAAAATGTCACGTGCCCAAAAATGACACCAATAAAAATGTCAACTTGTCCGGCAAAAAAACAAGCCATCACATGACTCTGTCGGCCAAAATATGGAATAATTATAGCTCTCAAAATATGGCGATGCAAAAACTAGACATGTGGGAAATGTTATTTATTAACTATTTTGTGTGACATATCGCTCTGATTTAAGGGCATAAAAATTCAAAATTTGAAAATTGAAAAATTTTCAAAATTTTCGCCAAATTTCCGTTTTTTTCACAAATAAACGCAAGTGATATCGAAGAAATTTTAGCAAAATCATGAAGTACAATATGTCACGAAAAAACATTCTCAGAATCAGGGGGATCCGTTGAAGCGTTCCAGAGTAATTACCTCATAAAGTGACAGTGGTCAGAATTGTAAAAATTGGCCTGGTCATTAACGTGCAAACCACCCTCGGGGGTAAAGGGGTTAAACGTATTTCTATTATTTCACATAAAAAGAAACACTTTTTTTGTCTAGCATACATGAGGCCTCACACTCAGTCACACAGATCTCAGCAGTTGCTCATACACTCATCTGTCACATACATGAGGCCTGACACTCAGTCACACAGATCTCAGCAGCTGCTCATACGCTCATCTGTCACATACATGAGGCCTCACACTCAGTCACACAGATCTCAGCAGCTTCTCATACGCTCATCTGTCACATACATGAGGCCTCACACTCAGTCACACAGATCTCAGCAGCTGCTCATACGCTCATCTGTCACATACATGAGGCCTCACACTCAGTCACACAGATCTCAGCAGCTGCTCATAAGCTCATCTGTCACATACATGAGGCCTCACACTCAGTCACACAGATCTCAGCAGCTGCTCATACGCTCATCTGTCACATACATGAGGCCTCACACTCAGTCACACAGATCTCAGCAGCTGCTCATACGCTCATCTGTCACATACATGAGGCCTCACACTCAGTCACACAGATCTCAGCAGCTGCTCATACGCTCATCTGTCACATACATGAGGCCTCACACTCAGTCACACAGATCTCAGCAGCTGCTCATACGCTCATCTGTCACATACATGAGGCCTCACACTCAGTCACACAGATCTCAGCAGTTGCTCATACACTCATCTGTCACATACATGAGGCCTGACACTCAGTCACACAGATCTCAGCAGCTGCTCATACACTCATCTGTCACATACATGAGGCCTCACACTCAGTCACACAGATCTCAGCAGCTTCTCATACGCTCATCTGTCACATACATGAGGCCTGACACTCAGTCACACAGATCTCAGCAGCTGCTCATACGCTCATCTGTCACATACATGAGGCCTCACACTCAGTCACACAGATCTCAGCAGCTGCTCATACGCTCATCTGTCACATACATGAGGCCTCACACTCAGTCACACAGATCTCAGCAGCTGCTCATACGCTCATCTGTCACGTACATGAGGCCTCACACTCAGTCACACAGATCTCAGCAGTTGCTCATACACTCATCTGTCACATACATGAGGCCTGACACTCAGTCACACAGATCTCAGCAGCTGCTCATACACTCATCTGTCACATACATGAGGCCTCACACTCAGTCACACAGATCTCAGCAGCTTCTCATACGCTCATCTGTCACATACATGAGGCCTGACACTCAGTCACACAGATCTCAGCAGCTGCTCATACGCTCATCTGTCACATACATGAGGCCTCACACTCAGTCACACAGATCTCAGCAGCTGCTCATACGCTCATCTGTCACATACATGAGGCCTCACACTCAGTCCCACAGATCTCAGCAGCTTCTCATACGCTCATCTGTCACATACATGAGGCCTCACACTCAGTCACACAGATCTCAGCAGCTGCTCATACGCTCATCTGTCACATACATGAGGCCTCACGCTCTGTCACATAGATCTCAGTAGCTGCTCATACGCTCATCTGTCACATACATGAGGCCTCACACTCAGTCACACAGATCCCAGGAGCTGCTCATATGCTCATCTGTCACATACATGAGGCCTCACACTCAGTCACACAGATCTCAGCAGCTGCTCATAAGCTCATCTGTCACATACATAAGGCCTCAAACTCAGTCACACAGATCTCAGCAGCTGCTCATACGCTCATCTGTCACATACATGACGCCTCACACTCAGTCACACAGATCTCAGCAGCTGCTCATAAGCTCATCTGTCACATACATGAGGCCTCACACTCAGTCCCACAGATCTCAGCAGCTGCTCATACGCTCATCTGTCACATACATGAGGCCTCACACTCAGTCACACAGATCTCTGCAGCTGCTCATACGCTCATCTGTCACATACATGAGGCCTCACGCTCAGTCACACAGATCTCAGCAGCTGCTCATACGCTCATCTGTCACATACATGAGGCCTCACCTAGATCTCAGCAGCTGCTCATATGCTCATCTGTCACATACATGAGGCCTCACACTCAGTCACACAGATCTCAGCAGCTGCTCATACGCTCATCTGTCACATACATGAGGCCTCACACTCAGTCACACAGATCTCAGCAGCTTCTCATACACTCATCTGTCACATATATGAGGCCTCACACTCAGTCACACAGATCTCAGCAGCTGCTCATACGCTCATCTGTCACATACATGAGGCCTCACACTCAGTCACACAGATCTCAGCAGCTGCTCATACGCTCATCTGTCACATACATGAGGCCTCATCTAGCTCTCAGCAGCTGCTCATACACTCATATGTCACATACATGAGGCCTCACACTCAGTCACACAGATCCCAGGAGCTGCTCATACGCTCATCTGTCACATACATGAGGCCTCACACAGATCTCAGCAGCTGCTCATACGCTCATCTGTCGCATACACGAGGCCTCACACTCAGTCACACAGATCTCAGCAGCTGCTCATACGCTCATCTCTCACATACACGAGGCCTCACACTCAGTCACACAGATCTCAGCAGGTGCTTATACTCTCATCTGTCACATACATGAGGCCTCACACTCAGTCACGCAGATCTCAGCAGCTGCTTATACGCTCATCTGTCACATACATGAGGCCTCACACTCAGTCACGCAGATCTCAGCAGCTGCTCATACGCTCATCTGTCACATACATGAGGCCTCACACTCAGTCACGCAGATCTCAGCAGCTGCTCATACGCTCATCTGTCACATACATGAGGCCTCACACTCAGTCACGCAGATCTCTGCAGCTGCTCATACGCTCATCTGTCACATACATGAGGCCTCACACTCAGTCACGCAGATCTCAGCAGCTGCTCATACGCTCATCTGTCACATACATAAGGCCTCACGCTCAGTCACACAGATCTCAGCAGCTGCTCATACGCTCATCTGTCACATACATGAGGCCTCACACTCAGTCACACAGATCTCAGCAGCTGCTCATACGCTCATCTATCACATACATGAGGCCTCACACTCAGTCACACAGATCTCAGCAGCTGCTTATACGCTCTTCTGTCACATACATGAGGCCTCACACCCAGTCACGCAGATCTCAGAAGCTGCTCATACGCTCATCTGTCACATACATGAGGCCTCACACTCGGTCACACAGATCTCAGCAGCTTCTCATACGCTCATCTGTCACATACATGAGGCCTCACATTCAGTCACACAGATCTCAGCAGCTGCTCATGCGCTCATCTGTCACATACATGAGGCCTCACACTCAGTCACCCAGATCTCAGCAGCTGCTCATACGCTCATCTTTCACATACACGAGGCCTCACACTCAGTCACACAGATCTCAGCAGCTGCTCATACGCTCATCTGTCACATACATGAGGCCTCACACTCGGTCACACAGATCTCAGCAGCTGCTCATACGCTCATCTGTCACATACATGAGGCCTCACACTCAGTCACACAGATCTCAGCAGCTGCTCATACACTCATCTTTCACATACACGAGGCCTCACACTCAGTCACACAGATCTCAGCAGCTGCTCATACGCTCATCTGTCACATACACGAGGCCTCACACTCGGTCACACAGATCTCAGCAGCTGCTCATACGCTCATCTGTCACATACATGAGGCCTCACACTCAGTCACACACATCTCAGCAGCTGCTCATATGCTCATCTGTCACATACATGAGGCCTCACGCTCAGTCACACAGATCTCAGCCGCTGCTCATACGCTCTTCTGTCGCATACATGAGGCCTCACACTCAGTCACACATATCTCAGCTTCTGCTCATACGCTCATCTGTCACATACATGAGGCCTCACACTCAGTCACACAGATCTCAGCAGCGTTGCCACCAGCGGAATTTCATCGCGAACACACACACTGTATACACCGTACGCACCACACACACACACATACACTGTATACGCCGTACGCACCGCACACACAAACACACACTGTAACGCCGTACGCACCACACACACACACACTCTATACGACGTATGCACGACACACACACACTGTATACGCACCACACACACTGTATACGCCGTACACAACACACACACACTGTATACGACGTATGCACCACACACACACTGTATACGCCGTACACAACACACACACAATGTATACACTGTACGCACCACACACACTGACACTGTATACGCCGTATGCACCACACATACACTGTGTACGCCGTACGCACCACACACACACAAGCACACACTGTATATGCCGTACGCACCACACATACACACACTGTATACGCCGTACGCACCACACACACTGTATACGACGTATGCACCACACACACACTGTATACGCCGCACACAACACTCACAATGTATACACTGTACGCACCACACACACGCACATTGTATACGCCTTATGCACCACACATACACTGTATACGCCGTTTGAACCACACACACACTGTATACGCCGTACACACCACACACACACACTGTATACGCCATACACACCACACACACACACTGTATACGCCGTACACACCACACACACACACACTGTATATGCCGTGCTCATGACACACACACTGTGTTCGCCGTATGCGCCACATACACACACACACTGTATACGCCGTATGCACCACACACAAACTGTATACGCCGTATGCACCACCACACACACTCTGTATACGCCATACGCACCACACACACACTGTATACGCCGTACACACCACCACCCACACACACACTGTATACGCTGTACGCACCACACACACACACACTGTATACGCCGTATGCATGACACACACACACTGTGTTCGCCGTACGCAACACACACATATTGTATACGCCGTACGCACCACCACACACACTGTATATGCTGTACGCACCACACACACACTGTATACGCCGTACACACCAACACACACACACACTGTATACGCTGTACGCACCACACACACACTGTATACGCCGTACACCACACACACACACACACTGTATACGCCGTACGCACCACACACACACACACTGTATACGCTGTACGCACCACATACACACACACACACACACACACACACTGAGTACGCCGTACACACCACACACACACACACACACATACACACACATATACACACACACACACACACATACATACACACACACATACACACACACACACATACGCACACACACACACACAAACACATACACACACACATACACACACACATACGCACACACACACACACAAACACATACACACACACATACACATACACACACACACACACACATACACACACACACACACACACACACCTGCCACACAGACACCTGCCCACAAACACACACACACACACCCATATACACACACCTGCCCACACACACACCTGCCCACACACAAACACCTGCCCACACACACACACCTGTCCACACAGACACCTGCCCACACAGACCCCTGCCCACACACACACACACACATATACACACACACACCTGCCCACACAGACACCTGCCCCCACAGACACCTGCCCACAAACACACACACACCTGCCCACACACACACACACATATACACACACACATATACACACACACACACACCTGCCCACACAGACACCTGCCCCCACAGACACCTGCCCACAAACACACACACACCTGCCCACACACACATCTGCCCACACACACACACACTCACCATCCCCCGGCTCAATTCCTCCTGCCTGCTCTCTCTCTTTTCCTGTGCAGCACTGCAGGCCGGGGCGCACTGCGTGACATCACAGCTAGGAGACACAGCCGCGCACAGGGCCGTGTCTCCTAGCAGTGACACGGCCGGGCCAGCACAGGGAAGTTAACTGCTGCAGTGCTGGCCCGGCCGATGAAGAAGTAGCGGCGGCCGCTGCTGGGGGATCCTCTTCTGTAGGCCGCGGCTCCTCTCGCGATGCTCTGGGCGAGGACCTTGCGTTGCTCGGTGATGACGTCGGCATCCGCTGGATCTCCTTCCAGGACCTTGCGCATCGTCTCAGCGTAGGGCGGGGCTTCAGGTCTCGTGCGTTTTTGGACGTCCACGCCCCTCTTCTTCCCGCGCGGCGTTCCGAAGATGGCGCCCGATGGCGGGAAACGGCTCCGATTGGCGGGAAATGGCCCCGAATGGCGGGAAACTTCACTCAGATATGTATAGAGTCTTTTCCAGGCACGCAATACCCGTTTGTGGCGGGTTGGTCACAATTCTGCCGACTACGCCAAAGCTGACTCGCCCCCTGGGCCGTGGGGTACATGGAACCGGGCCTTCTAGTGTACGGTGCTGATGGGGGTAGTAGTGGCAACCCGATCCCGTGGCTCAGGGTGGTCAGACCAAATGGTGGCAGTCTATTTATCAGTGTTTTGAATGTCCGACTACGCCACCCGTGGATTGCGGTTGGAGATAACCGCCGCTGCAAGGCAGACCGCTGAGGCTGGTGTTGGTGTGCAGCACAGGGGTAGGATAACTCCCCACGGGAAGAGTGTAGCCTCAGGGCAGTGTAGGTGGATGTTAGGGATGATAGTGCAGGCCGCAATAGTAAGAGTTCAGAGTCCGCTTCAAACAGTTCAGGGTCTTTATTGTAGATATTATTAATGACCCAACAGTACCGGTTAGGAATGGGCCTGGGTGTCTGAGAGCATTCGGGCGAGCCCCACTGGTCAGGGTGAGTGTGTAGGCCTACCGTTCTCTCTATGCTCTTTCTGACTATCCCCCTTTTCGTGGTGTAATAGCCCACGTCCCTGAGCTGGCCGTGTACTTCTCTCCTGTATGGCTTGCGACTCAGGCCTTGGGTACCTGTTGCTTGCTCCTCGATGTACTGGTCCCTCTGTGTGGCGGAGCCTCCAGGCTTCTTAGGTCAAGGGACCTGAAATCCCTCGCAGGTTGGTTCTCTGCTGCTGGGCTTGTAACCCTGACAGCCTCGGACCACAATGCCCGGTAGATTGGTTCTCTTCCAGGAACGGCTCTTGTCGCCTCTGTCCCTGGCTTGCAGTTTCTCCTCTGCCTCACGGACTCCTCAGCTACAGCTGAACTGTCCCTCCTTCTCTGGGACTAGTCTCACTCCTGAGCTGGGTCGTCCAGTTCTCTCTAACCCTGCCCCCAGTTCCAGCTTTTATAGGGGCAGTCAGCTCCCCCTGCTGGCCTGGGACAGGAGGTGCTGTATGCTAATTGTCCCTAACCAGGGGACCTCCCTCCTGCTTTCAGAAACAGATTATTGTTTGTGGCATCCAGGCCTGGGGTGACACACACACACTGCTCTATATTTAGTATGATGCCCCCACTCCTCCATATATATAGCATGATGGTCCCACTGCTCCATATACAGGTGCATCTCACTATATTAGAATATCATCAAAAAGTTAATTTATTTCAGTTCTTCAATACAAAAAGCTGTCTTTCAGCTCATTTGCATTGTTGGGTCTGGTGTCTCTCATCTTCCTCTTGACAATACCCCATAGATTCTCTATAATAGATTCTCTATGGGGTTAAGGTCAGGCGAGTTTGCTGCCAATCAAGCACAGTGATACTGTTGTGTGTAAACCAGGTATTGGTACTTTTGGCCGTGTGGACAGGGGCCAAGTCCTGCTGGAGAATGACATTTCCATCTCCAAAAAGCTTGTCGGCAGAGGGAAGCATGCAGTGCTGTAAAATGTCCTGGTAGCCGGCTGTGCTGACTTTGGTCTTGATAAAACACAGTGGACCTACACCAGCAGATGACATGGCCTCCCAAACCATCACTGATTGTGGAGCCTTCACACTAGACCTCAAGCAGCTTGGATTGTGGACTCTCCACTCTTCCTCCAGACTCTGGGACCTTGATTTCCAAATGAAAATTGGAACTCTAGGACCTTTTGGAGTTTGTCAATGACTGCCTTCTGGACATCTGTCAAGTCAGCAGTCTTCCTCATGATTGTGGAGCATACTGAAACAGTATTGAAGAACTGGAATAAATTAACTTTTTGAAGATATTCTAAGTTAGTGAGATGCACCTGTATATACTATGATGGTCCCACTGCCCCACATACATATAGTATAATGGCCCCACTACTCCATATGTAGTATGATGGACCCACTACTCCAGATATATAGTAGGATGGCTCCACTGCCCGATCATTTAAATAAATAAAGTTTATTCTCACTTAATCCTGATTCCCTACATCACGGCCTCTGTCTCCTCTTCCATGGCGGGACTGCAGAGCAGAGCGATGCAATGATGTCACCGAGCCACCTGCGTGAGTATGCTGACATCTCGTTAACCGCAGGCCTATGGCGATCTGTGGCATATGAAAGAGATAGTGATAGGGCAGGGAGCTTGTGTCTCACTGCTTTATCATGCGACGCCTCTGCATAAGAGACATTAGGGCTATATTAGCTACGTCACAGAAGACACTGGAGCTGGAGTATATAGAATAGGAGACACTGGGGCTGGCGTATATTCATCACAGGATACATTAGGGCTAGAGCATATACATCACAGAAGAAGCTGGAGTATATAGAATAGGAGACACTGGGGCTGGAGTATATAGAATAGGAGACACTGGGGCTGGCGTATATTCATCACAGGATACATTGGGGCTAGAGCATATACATCACAGAAGAAGCTGGAGTATATAGAATAGGAGACACTGGGGCTGGAGTATATAGAATAGGAGACACTGGGGCTGGCGCATATACAGTTCTGCTCAAAAGTTTACATACCCCGGCAGAATTTTTGCTTTCTTGGCCTTGTTTCAGAGAAAATGAATGATAACAAAAACACTTTTTCTCCACTCATGGTTATTGGTTGGGTGAAGCCATTTACTGTCACATTTCTGTGTTTTCTCTTTTTAAATCTTAATGACAACTAGTGATGAGCGAGCATGCTCGCTACTGCTCGGTGCTCGCCCGAGTATCTCACTGCTCGAGATGCTCTGCGCTCACCGAGTATTTCCGGGTTGGTCGGGCGGGAAGTCGGGTCCCCTCCCTGCATGTTTGGCGCTCTTTACAGAGCCAATGAACATGCAGGGATTGCCTGCCATGCACTGTAATGCCATAGCCATGTTGGTTGTGGGCATTACAGTGATTGGCTGGCCGCACAGCGTCATCAGGTCTATATCTGACCTGGCGCCGCCATGCTCATCACAGTCACTCCGGATCAGACAGTGTAGGGAGAGCTGCTGCTGCGTTAGGGAGAGATTTGATCGTGCATTAGGTAGTGTAGTGAGAAAAACCGCACATTACACATATCCATCTCAACAAACAGTCCTTCTGAGGACTAATCCATCTGCAGAGATATCAGGCAGGCAGTGTATATAGGCCGGCAGGCAGTGTATATAGCAGACTGCAATGCATATAGCACAAGAGGCTCCATTCCAATTCTGCCTTCTGCTGCTGTTAGATATTTCTATACAAAGGCCCAGGTCTCAGGGGCGAGGAATACTTTTCTTTGGATCTTAATCCTCATTATTTGCTTATAAAGCAATCCAGAGAACACCATTTTTCTGCGCCATTTGCTTGTTGGCACTGCAGAATACAGCCAGGTCCTTTCCATATTAGAGCGCTAGAAATCCAGCTATTTAAAACTGTGTTTTCTCCGTCACACGGATCACATATACGTTGTCAGAAAATACTGCCATTTCTGGCCTCCATTTTTTCAGTGTGTCAGTGAAGCAATTCACAGCAGTTTGCTGTTCACACTACTTACCTACAGGCCAGGTATTTAAAACTCTGTTTTCTCCATCACACCGATCACATATAACTTCGCTTCAAACTCAGTCATTTGTAGTGAGCGTGGAAGATACTATCCTCCATTTAAAATGGGCAAGGCACGTGGCAAGGGACGGGGAACTGGACGTGATGGTAATGGTGCATGCAGAGGCCGAGGACAAGGCTGTGGGCAAGCCGAAATTGTGCCACAACAAACACCCACATCTTCTCGCCTGACCTTCCTGTCCCAATTTCTAGGGGACCGCAGCACACCACTATTGAACCCAGATCAGTGTCAAAAGGTTGTTGGTTGGATAGCGGATAATGCTTCCAGTCACTTAGCCACCACCACCAACACCCTGTCTTCCACACGGTCAAGTCTCAGTAGCCATGAGTCTGGACCTCATATTCCTCACCCTGATCCTCCTTCCTCCCACCATGCCGAGTACCCAGAGACAACTGATCCCACACTTGGACAATCTGAAGAGCTGTTCACTTTTCCATTTATAGATTCGGGCCTCTCGCCCGGTCCACTTGAAGCGGGGCAAGAGGAGATCACGTGTAGCGATGCCCAAATATTTGAGTAGAAACGGTCACACGAAGGCGACGGTGGGAAACTGTGACAAGAGGTGGACGATGATGAGACACAATTGGCAGAAAGTCAGGAATAATACCAGGGTGCAGAAGTGGGAGACAAGGTGGTGGATGATATAGTAACTGACAAAACCTGGCAGGAGGACATGCAGAGCAAGGACAGCAGCACACAGGGGGAGGGAGGCAGAGCACCCCAACAGGCAGGAAGAAGCAGTGTGGTGGCCGCAGACAGAAGGCAGGCTACCGTTTCCCGTAACACCAACACGAAGGAAGTTGCCACTACAACTGTTAGGTCTTCCCGAGTCTGGTTGTTTTTTAAAGACTCTGCCGATAACTCCAAAAAGGCAATTTGCATCACAAGCCAGACCAGCATCAGCAGGGGTGGCAAAACGACCAGCCTGACCACCACCAGCATGATCAGGCACATGGCAGCAAAGCACTCGACTTTGTGGGCCGAACACCAGGGTCCAGGAACAGTGTCTACAGGTGGCACCATTGCTTCTTCTGCTGTTGTGCATGCAAGTCAATCCCCTGTCCATAGTGCATGCAAAGATGCCTCCTGCCCTGCACCTGTCATTGCACACTCTCAAGTAGCAGCATCAGGAAGCACGTCCATGTCCTTGTCCCAGCGCAGCGTTCAGTTGTTCATACTCCAGTCCTTGGAATGCAAGCGCAAATATGCAGCCAACGTCCCACAGGCCACACTACTAAATTCTCACAATTCACGACTGCTTGGCTCGAAATGTTGCCTTTTAGGCTTGTGGAGACAGAAGCATTCCGCAACCTGATGGCGGCGGCCGTCCCTCGGTACTCTGTCCCCAGCCGCCACTATTTCTCCCAGTGTGCCGTCCCCACATTACACAAGCACGTGTCCCAAAACATTAGCCGTGCCCTCAACAACGCAGTTACCGGTAAAGTCCACCTAACCACGGACACGTGGACAAGTGCTTGTGGGCAGGGATGGTACATCTCGCTGATGGCACACTGGGTTAACATAGTGGAAGCCGGGACCCAGTCGGACCTTGGGACGGAACACGTCCTCCCGACGCCAAGGATTGCAGGCCCTAGGTCAATCAGGGTTGCCCCCACGGTCTACAGCTCCTGAACCTCATGCTCCTCAGCCTCCTCCTCCTCCTCAGCCTCCATCTCCGCATCAGTCACAAGCTGGAAGCACTGCAGCACTGCCTCGGCCAAGAGGCAACAGGCTGTGCTGAAGCTAATATGCTTAGGTGAAAAAACACACAATGCTGAAGAGTTATGGACAGCTCTGAAAGAGCAGGCAGATCTGTGGCTCAAACCGCTGAACCTACAGCCAGGCATGGTCATGTGTGACAATGGCCGGAACCTGGTGGCGGCTCTGAGGCGAGGCGAGCTCACACACGTACCATGCCTGGCCCATGTGCTTAACCTCGTGGTTCAGCGGTTACTCAAATCCTACCCGGAGCTGCCGGATCTGCTTGTTAAAGTATGCCGCCTGTGTGCCCATTTTAGAAAGTCAGCTACAGCTTCCGCCCCCCTTGCAGTGTTTCAGCAGCGTTTGCAGCTTCTGGCTCACAGACTGGTGTGTGATGTCCCCACACGTTGGAACTCTACATTGCAGATGTTGGGAAGGATTTGTGAGCAGAAGAGGGCAGTTGTTGAGTACCAGCATCAAAAAGGCTATCGGTATTCAGTTCAGACTCCACACATAAGACCTCAGTAGTGGACGTGGATGTCAGACATATGTACCATCCTCCAAAACTTTGACGACTCCACCAAGATGGTGAGCGGCGATGACGCCATAATTAGCCTCACCATCCCGCTACTCTGTCTTCTGAAACGCTCTCTGCTCACAATCACAATCAAAGATGATGTATTGCAGGCGGAGCACGATAAGATGGAGCAATTAACCATACAGGGTGATTACACACAGCCAAGCTTCATCTCATCCCAACGTGGATTGGGTGACAATGAGGAAGAGGAGGAGGAGGAAGGACAGGAACTAGTTTCATGCACTATAGACGGTGCTATCTGCACAGCTGTCATACCGTCTGTTCAGCGTGGATGGCCAGAGGACAGAGAGGAGGAGGAGGAGAGCATGGTCAGTCATCCTCTTGGTGAGGACACGGAAGTCTTGCCTGTTAGTAGTCTGGCACGCATGGCTGAGTTTATGTTATGCTGCCTTTCCCATGACCCTCGCATTCTCAAAATTTTAGGTCATTACTGGTTGGTGACACTTCTAGACCCACTCTACAAGGAGAACTTTATATCTCTTATTCCTGAGGCGGACAGGTGTACAAAAATGAGGCAGTACCAGAAGGCCCTTGTTGCGGAACTATTAAAAAAATTCCCATCTGAAAACGCTGGAGGCAGAGGGCACACTTCGTTCGACAACCAAGGCCCCCACTCTGTCACTTCTTCTCTCTGACTGAACACTGTTCTAAGATGGTGCCCACCTTTTATACCTCCCTCTAGAACATGAGCCCAGGTGACCAGCAAACAATGGGCTATCAATCTACGCTCAGGAACCAACCCCTATCTGCTCCTACATCACTGGGTATTCCTACCCCCTCCCCACTCCAGCCAGGGACATGGTCTGTCGTGCCTGCATTTCTGTCTAATGGGAGCAACGTTGAGCTGTCCCTCGGAAATGGGGTGAGTGTGCTGTATGCAGCTAACTGAACCCTGGTCCATACTCCATCCTTACCCGGGAGTGGAATATCACACCTCTGGCAGAGGTGCAATACCCCTGTAGCGGCCGAGCCCTCGGGGCGCTACATTTTTATGATGCCTGTAAAAAAAATTTTTTATACAGTATGTTCATGTATACCCCCCAGGAGTAAATGTTTGTCAGCCCATACACTTAGTGCATGGCATTACAAGTATAGGAGGCCCGCTCCTTTCTAATGGTAAAAAATTTTTATGATGCGCTCCTCCACGTCTCTTCCAAGGGCCATTGAAGTGCCTCCAAATTTTTGGCAGCCCTTGCAGTCACTGCATAGTTCAACACTATGGGAGACTCTCTCCTTTCTAATGGGAATTTGTCATTACTGTGGCCTGGTCTATGTGTCTTTAAATTCTTAGTGGGTTTTTTCCTAAACTTGGTCAGCCGTTGGACTCACTGCATACCCTATAACTGTATAGCAGACCCTCTCCTTTCTAATGGGAACATGTCATATCTTGTTACTGTGGCCCTGCTCTGTGTGTCTTTAAATTCTTAGTGGGGATTTTCCTAAAATCTGTCAGCCGTTGGACTCACTGCATACCCTATAACAGTATAGCCGACCCTATCATTTCTAATGGGAATTTGTCGTTACTGTGGCCCTGCTCTATGTGTCTTTAAATTCTTAGTGGGTTTTTTCCTAAAATTGGTCAGCCGTTGGACTCACTGCATACCCTATAACTGTATAGCAGACCCTGTCCTTTCTAATGGGAGCATGTCGTACCTTGTTACTGTGGCCGTGCTCTGTGTGTCTTTAAATTCTTATTGGGGTTTTTCATTAAAATTTGTCAGCCGTTGGATTCACTGCATACCCTATAACTGTATAGCAGACCCTGTCCTTTCTAATGGGAACATGTCGTACCTTATTACTGTGGCCCTGCTCTGTGTGTCCTTAAATTCTTAGTGGGGTTTTTCCTAAAATTTGTCAGCCGTTGGATTCACTGCATACCCTATAACTGTATAGCAGACCCTCTCCTTTCTAACGGGAACATGTCGTACCTTGTTACTGTGGCCATGCTCTTTGTGTCTTTAAATTGTTAGTGTTTTTTTTCAAAAATTTTGGCCACCCTTGCAGTCACAGCATGGGCATTACCACTATAGAAGACCCGCTCCTTTATAATGGGAACATTTTTTTTACTGAGACCCTCCTCTATGTCTCTTCAAAGGGGTATTAGGTTGCGTCCAAATTTTTGACAACCCTTGCAGTCACTGGATGCGCAATAACAGTATAGGAGACCCACTTGTTAATAATGGGAACAACAAAGCATAGCCCTCTGATGGCTCTCTAACAATAGCTAGGGCCGATTGCTGGCCTTTTAAGAATAGTAAGGGCCGTCTGATGTCCCTATAAAAATAGGCTTTATGACTTTCAGAGTCCCTCCATCATAAATAAAACAGGATGTGTCTGATGACACCACATTGCCAGATGAGGTTGTAAAATGTTAAAATGACATTTCCCGGTGAATGCATTTATCATAAAAAATAACATAAAAAAACATAACAATAGGATCTTTCTTTAGTATAAAAAACAGCATCACCAATTTAACCTCAATGTAATCACATTGTTCAGCTCATGCACCTCCTCCTCCATCTCCGAAATGACCACATCAGTCACAAGCTGACAGCACTGCAGCACTGCCTTGGCCAAACAGCAACAGGCTGTGCTGAAGATAACATGCTTAATGCTTAATTGACAAACCGCCCAGGGCTGCATAGTTGTTGAAAGCTGTAACACAGCAGCTTGATCTGTGGCTCTCACCGCTGAACATACAGCCAGGCATGGTCGTGTGTTACAATGGGCGGAACCTGGTGACGGAGAAATGACAACCGGGGTAGATACGGTTTCCCTGTATGCCAGTCCTTTCACAGAGCTAAAGAATATGGCTGTGGTGAAATACAACTCCCACTGAGAAGCTGTTTCAGATTGAAAAACATTGTGCCCACCAGAGGATTTGTTTCTGAGGGCTAACCTTTCTCACCCGCTCAAGAGCCCCATAGCAGCTGCAAAGTTAGCGCTATCATGAACTCTCCTGAGGTAGAAGCCAAGGCACACCAGAGAATTCTCTGGTGGGACTTTCCAACCCAGCCGAGAAGCAGTCCCGGCTAAGAAAAGTGTGTGGGAAGATTCCAGGACACTCTATTTTTACTGAGGAGGAAACATGGGGAGAACATACAAATTTCTTGCAGATGTTGTCCTTGCTGGGATTTGAACCCAGGATCCCAGTGCTGCAAGACTTCAGTGCTAACCACTGATCCAATGTGCTGCCGTTCACCCTCTAATATCTAACAGGCTGGAGAAACTTGAACCTACTGCCACTCTATCATCAGCTCCTTTGTGAGAAAATGTATTTGGGCAGCCACTCAGTCTACCAAATAAAATTCCAGAGAAGGAAATTGAGGATGGCTTCGCTACTGGTACTGGGGGCAGTGCTAATACCATGGTGTTGTACCATAGTTTGCTGGAAATATTCCAGGCTGGTAGGAGGCAAGAAAATTCCCACAGAAAAGTACCAGCAGTAATGTTCAGGCCACATTTCAAGTGCAAGCAGCTTTAGAGGACTTCCTGGGAGAAATGACACGCAGGGTAGATACGGTTTCCCTCTATGCCAGTCCTTTCACTGAGCTAAATACAACTCTTATCAAAAAAAGTTGTGGACTGGCTCCGTACCGTCCCTGGCCACATTCACCTGTCCACGTGTTTGTGGTTAGGCAGTCCTTCTTAGTAAGTGCACTGGGTAGGGCATGGGTAATGTTGTGGGACCCGTGCTTGTGGAAGGCGAAGGCGACACCGGGAAAAATGCTGGCCGCTGGGGACCGAGTATGGACACCCGGCCGATGCCTGCATGAGGTTGTGAAAAGCTTCCACCTCCACAAGCTTAAAAGGCCATATTTCAAGTGCAAAGAGCTGCCCAGAAATCTGTCAGTTTAGTGTTGCGGCCTGTGGGTGAGTGGGTGGCTGGCTGCATACTTGCAATTGTATTCCAAGTAACAGAAAACTAAGCAGATGATGGCCTCTATCATCATCATGGCCTCACCTCGGCACTATGAACTCTCCTGAAGGAGAAGCCAGGGCCCACCGGAGGAGTCTCCGGTTCTCTGGTGGGCCCGTCCAACCCTGCCGAAAAGCAGCCCTGGCTAAGAAAAGTGTGGGGGAAGGTTCCTGGACACTCTATGGCTACTTTTTTAATGCGGATCGGCCATGCTTATGCATGTTATTTCTCAAAACGCATTATGGATCAGGCCATTTTCCAACTCTGTATTCAAGAAATTAAATGCGCAAAGAAAGATGTGTGTGTGTCAAAGCACCATTGACAAGTGCGAGTTGATGTTGGATGGGCTGCCATTGCTTCTGCAACAAGCTCAATTACAGGATTTTCTGGGAGAAATGACACGCAGGGTAGATACGGTTTCCCTCTATGCCAGTCCTTTCACCGAGCTAAATACAAAAAAAGTTGTGGACTGGCTCCGTACCGTCCCTGGCCACATTCACCTGTCCACGTGTTTGTGGTTAGGCGGTCCTTCCCAGTAAGTGCACTGGGGAGGGCACGGGTAATGTTATGGGACCCGTGCTTGTGGAAGGCGGAGGCGATACCGGGAAATATAGTGGCGGCTGGGGACCGAGTATGGACACCCGACCGTCGCCGGCATGAGGTTATGAAAAGCTTCTGCCTCCACGAGCCTAAAAGGCCACATTTCAAGTGCAAGCAGCTGTCAAAAATTTGGCAGTATAGTATTGCAGGTTGTGGTTGTGTGGCTGCCGCATTCTTGTGCTTGCATTCCAAGGAATGGGGTAGGGACAACTGAACACTGCAGTGGGACAAGGACATGGACGGTGATTGTTGCAAGTCTGCAACGACAGGTGCATGGCGGGAGGCATCTTTGCATGTGCCAAGGATCACTTATGATGGGCACACATTTAGGCAGTGACCTGGGAGTCAGAGATGTTTCCAGAGGTCTTCCCCTTGCTGTTCCCATGTCTTTTCAGCACTGCATGCATGTGTCTGATGATGTGTCACACACCACATGGCCAGATAAGGTTGTAAAATGTTAAAATGACATTTCCTGGTGAATGCATTTGTCTTGGTTGAAAGCAATGCAAAAGTGCAAAAACGTGTCAAAAATGCTACGTGTGTAGGAGTATTTTTGTTTTTGTTTATTTATTTTGCCTTATATACAAGTCATCACCCTGGAAAGGATGTTCCTTACTCCGTAAAAGTGGCGTAATACTCTGACGACGTTGTTGACAGCAGTGATCTGGGAGTCAGAGATGCTTCCAGGGGTCTTCCCCATGCTGTTCCCATGTCATTTGAGCACAGTTCCCATCGATTTGGGCAATTTTTAGGCCCTCTGCAGACCGCCGTGGGGAGCCACCTGAAAAATGCTCAAGTTTCCCCTAGACTTATATTGGGCTCATTGTTCGGGTTGAGCACCCGAGTATTTCAATTTGCTCGACCCGAGCAACGAGTACTCGAGCATTTTAGTGCTCGCTCATCACTAATGACAACCAAAAATATCCAAATAATCCTGATCAAAAAGTTCACATACCCTGGTGATTTTGGCCTGATAACATGCACAGAATTTGACACAAATGGGTTTGAATGGCTACTAAAGGTAACATCCTCACCTATGACCTGTTTGCTTGTAATCAGTGTGTGTGCATAAAGCTGAGTGAGTTTCTGGGATCCAGCCACTGACGTTTCTGGATTTTGAGATGGGGAAAGCAAAAGAATTATCAACGGATCTACGGGAAAAGGTAGTTGAACTGTATAACACAGGAAAGGGAGGCAAAAAGAGTATAACACAGGAAAGGGATACAAAAAGATATCCCAGGAATTGATAATGCCAGTCTGCAGTGTTCAAACTGTGATTAACAAATGGAAAATCAGATGCTCTGTAAAAACCAAACCACAGTCAGGTAGACCAACAAAAATTTCAGCCACAACTGCCAAGAAAATTGTTCGGGATGCAAAGAAAAACCAACAAATAACATCAGCTGAGAACACACTTAGGGGTGTACTCACTTTTGTTGCCAGCGGTTTAGACATTAATGGCTGTGTGTTGAGTTATTTTGCAGGCACACCAAATTTACAGTTAAACAAGCTGTACACTGACTACTGTACATTGTATCAAAGTGTCGCATCTTCAGTGTTGTCCCATCAAAAATATATATATGTATTCCGGCCCATTTTTGGAGTTTTGTGTGAAATTATGTCCAATTTGCCTTTTTTTTCTCAGTTTTTTTGTGTTGTTCCAATAAACACAAAGGAAATAAACATGCGTGTAATAAAACATGTGTAATTTTCTGAAACAATTTCAAGGGCGCCAGCACTTTCCGCCATGACTGTATATGCAGGTAGAGTCCTTAACCCCTTTACAACCCAAAGTGGTTTGCACGTTAATGAGAAGGCCAATTTTTACAATTCTGACCACTGTCACTTTATGAGGTAATTACTCTGGAACGCTTCAACGGATCCCCCTGGTTCTGAGAATATTTTTTCATGACATATTGTACTTTATGATTGTGGTAAAATTTCTTCGATATCACTTGTGTTTATTTGTGAAAAAAACAGATATTTGGCAAAAATTTTTAAAATTTTGCAATTTTCAAAATTTTTATGCCCTTAAATCGGAGAGATATGTCACACAAAAAAGTTAATAAATAACATTTCCCATATGTCTACTTTATATCAGCACAATTTTGGAACCCAAATTTATTTTTATTAGGGAGCTATAAGGGTTAAAATTGACCAGCGATTTCTCATTTTTCCAACAAAATTTACAAAACCATTTTATTAGGGACCGCATCACATTTGAAGTCACTTTGAGGGGTCTTTATGACTGAAAATACCCAAAAGTGACACCATTCTTAAAACTGCACCCCTCAGTGAATCGGGTCATCATGGCAACATCCGGGAAGCCGCGGCACACATTGCTGGACGCCGGCAGGAGAGGTGACTATCCCGATCACCTCCCCTTGCCCCCGCAATGCTGCGAACGACTTCGATCGCAGCATTGCGGGGGTTAATGTGCGGGACCTCTCCCAGCACATAGCACCGGGTGTCAGCTGTGACAATCAGTTGACACCCGGCGGCGATCACGCCCGCACAGCCTGTGTGCGCGATCGCAAAGATGTACTAATACGTATCAGGCTCTTAAGTCCCAGGGCGCAGATACGTATCAGTACGTCTTGGGCTTTAAAGAAGTTAAAATTATGTGAAAATGGGAAAAGTCACAAAACTTTGCAACTTTTCAAGAGCTTTATGCCAGTTTTCTGGCAAAAACACTGGTGAATCGGGTTCATAATCTCTAATCCTTTCAGCTCCCTTTAATTAGACTACTTTCAACAAACTAATTATAAGTATTGGGTCTGTTTTTTTTTTTAATGCTTTTAAAATAATTGTAAATATTTTCAATCCCCTTTTGTTATAAGGATTTCCCAAAAATTAGCTAATCATAGGTTGTCCTGCATTCGTGACAGTGATTGACTGCGCGGTCACTTGGAAGTTTACATTGGCATCACTACAAGGCCGGTAAAGAAGGACTGTCAGGGACCCCCAGAGTGTGGTAAAATGCGCCAACTAATTCATAATTCATTTAATTCTCACACAATATACTAAGTTAGTGTAAGTCTACAAAAAAGCAACAAAACTTGGTGCTAAAAAAATTGAGCATAACTTTTTGAAAAATGAGCCATTTTACATATTTTGTGACTTTGTGATCAGTTATCAACACAAATATTTTACTCAAATTACCAGATCGATGGATAAGAATTGGGACTTTTCCCTAAATCTCTCCAAAACATCACCGCTTATAGAAGACCACCCTCATATCCAGATCAGATTTTCTGTGAGAGATGCCCAGATTCACAATATAGTATGCATACTGGCCATCTATGAGAAGTCCACCCCAATGGAAGTCCAGTTATTAAAGAGGATTTTACTGTTTATATAAGGGGCAGACAATGACAGTGAAGGGCCCTTAATCAGGACTTCTGATCTGGGCCCCCCACCCTCCATCAGGCACCACCTACATATACATTTCCATGTATATTTATATTAGGCACACATATAAAATTTGCACATGCTAATACTCTATACACATTTTAACGTATGCATATACATAGTGCACAGAAACATAAAATACGGACATACACATAAGATGCACATACACAGTATAGAGTCCCGGTAGTCCTCATAGCTTTAAGCATGGACCCTGGCAAATTGTAGACGGACTTTTATTGTTCATGGGCTTTAAGGGAGAGAGGCTTCCGTTGTGGAGGACACTCATGAATGCCATTCATTTGCAGTGTACACCGTGTCGTGTCATGGAAAACACTCGACCTGGTTTGGATTTCTACTTCTTCAGCTAATAGCAATGAATTTGCCTGTCGATTTTCTTCTCATCAGAAGATGCTTTTGTTTAGATGTTAACTTCCATCTGACTGATAAGAAAAGCTTTGCTGATCTTCTTGTAGACTTCACATTTTTTGTAAAGAAATTATTTTCTTTCTCAGAAATGTCTTGTGACATTTCTCTTCTATGTGGTGCCACTTACCCTTCTCATCAGAGGACGCTTTTGTTTAGGTGTTAACTTCCATAGTCGGCCTGGACGTCTCTGTAAGATGGTTGCAGTTCCATCTTTGTTATAGTTTTGCATCACTTTTGCTACAGTATTCTGACTGATAAGTAAAGTTTTGCTGATCTTCTTGTAGACTTCACATTTATTGCAAAGAAATTATTTTCTTTCTCAGGTTTTGTGACATTTCCCTTCTATGTGGTGCCATTGCTGATAGCATGAAATGGGAAGGAGTTTTCTTTATTAAGTAACTTCCTTTTACAGACACCTGTCTGCTGGACATCTGTTTAATGAATAATTACACTTACCTGTGGTTCAGTTCTTGTTAATTAGAATTTTGTTGTCTAAACTTAGCTTTTCTCTTAAGACTGTTACTGGGATGTTCTCATTTTTGAAACATGATCTTGAATGAGTTTGTTAAGAAAATTACTTTTTTGGGGTCTGCAAAATGCCAAATCTTGTTTGCATTCAATGGCTCAAATTAGCGAGAGTATTTTGTAGTATGGTATCCCATATAAAATGATGATTCTGAAAGGAAACTACAGGTTTGCTGACAAATCTATTTGGGTGTACTGATTTATGCTAAACACTGTATATATATATATATATATATATATATATATATATATATATAAACCTTATAAGTTTGGTATCACAGTAATCGTACTACTGACTCTGAATCATTTTGTCAGTTTGTTTTTACAACACAATACACACTGTAAAATGAAGGAACCCAAACCTGGCATTTTTTCTCATTTTTCAACACATTATATGATAAAATGAATGGTGTTGTTCAAAACTACAACACTAAGCGTCAGCACACTGTGATTTGCTGATCTGTAAGATGCGTTCTTTGTGCTGTGAAAATACACAGCTGTGATATCTCACCAAATATTCATAGTGGGAACTTAAAATTACGTTTTTCTGCCATGATTAAGGATGGTTTGGATGTATGAAACATGTTGACCTTTTATTTCTATCTTTGTGGAATTAAGGCTGCATGAACCAGTCACCAACCATTATCTGTATATGTACAAATATTAAGTGCTACTGAGTGCTGTAGGAAAAACTTAGAATAGTGAGGTGATTTGATAGTCCTGCCACAAATAATCTGTTTCTACTGCACACTTAAAATCTCTGATAGTGGGAATGAACCTGATTGCCTGCAGTAGTGCACTCCTGAGAGCTGGTGCAGCAGAGAAAATGTCTTGGACATGAGAGTGGGAGGTCCTGATTATGGAGGATGTTAATCTTAGCTCATTGGAGTGTAGATATGGTAGAGATGCAGGACTGTGCAGCAGTGTGGAGAGGTTTGTGGATGAGTGTAATGACTGGTACAGGGTGGAGGCACCAGTGTAACTGCTGGACAGAAATATGAGACTGACTGCTGCATTAAGGATAATGAGAAATACATTTAGTGAGAAGAAGAGCAATTAGTGAGTTACAAGTATTTGTGAATTCAAGACAAAAAGGAATCAGAGCAACAGTAACAGATTTTACTTTTTTTTAATTAATAATGGGATGAATAAAATCGTGAACATTATCAAAAGACTAAATCAAAGTCAGGAAGATAGCCGAGGTCAGATACCAGGTGATCAGTAAATGACAAGTCAGACGAGCAGTATGAATACCGCGGAGCCCGATGACAGAGGCGTTACTGAAACTTGTCCAGGTTGACCAGTCAGAAGGCCACAGGTAGATGGTGAAGGTCCTTCTATACAGCTCCAGCAGTGATGGTGGATCTGCTGGACTTCAGGGCGCTGGATGCTTAGGTGTCCCGTCTTTTAGATGGTTTTAGGGCAACAGTGACAGCATGCAAATGCGCGAGCAGCCCTGGATAATCCACGCCGGCAGGATGATAAGATCCGGCGGAAGATGGAACCTATGACAAGAGAAATAAATATAATGTAAGTGATGGGACTCCATATTACATGATAATGCTGTGCAGTCACTGTGGCCGGACGGCAGAGGAATATTATCATACAGAGGTCAGGGGTCATTGTCAGCAATCATACATGTGACAATCCCATCACTGACAGATGACATCTACTCCACATGAATTATTCTCACTGACATCACACAACATGGAGTTGATTCTCACACTTACCTCGTCTCTTTTTCCCATTTTTTCCATTTTCTGAGTTTTGTTGCTCCATACTCAGATTTATTGCCGATTTTCTGTGTTCATGAGATGGAAATTCTGATGAAAAATTAAAAAAAAATCAGTAACAATATATTTTTATAGGATCTGCTTTGTCATAATATGGATAACATAAGAGACCTATAGTATTGTATAAAACCATGTGGGAATATTTGAGCCTTGAAGTCAACATTCACATTGTTGGTGCTGTAGACATGTACATACCTGGCAATGGGGACGAGGGTGGCAAGATGGTAACAGCATCATCTGTATTACATACAGGAACAGATACTTTCTGCCTGTTTGAAGAAGAAAAACATGTAAATCTCAAGTAAACTCCATATAAAAGGGGTTGTCTCACTAGAAGAACACCGACTATAAGGACTAGTAGGACATATGACTGTCATAGTGGGGAAGGTCTTCTGCTCAAGACTACCTTTTATAGAGAGCTGAGAGGAAAACAACTACCAAGAATGGCCGGCATTTCATACTACATCTCTCCTACAGTGAGGGCAGCACTAAAAGTGCATGACCGGCCACAATTATGGGCTGTTATCTCCAACAATTCCGAAAGCTGAAAGCACAATGACCCATAACCATGGAGCGGTGGATGCTGCATTTGATATTATGGTATTTATGTCCTATATGTGGTGTTGCGCACATATATCAGCCTGGAGCTCCCAGTAATGACCCCATAATCTACTCACATTTCTGAGATGTTTGTGTTGGATTCTGGTGTACACTCTGGAGGGGCCTTGGGATCCTCGTTGTTCACCATCCCGTTAGTGGTGGTAGAGTGCTAAATGTGGATAACAATAAGTTATTAAATATACATACTTTTTAATTTTATAGATCCTTTTTTTGTACATATTTTGGATTTATCGATCACATACTTACTTTAGAAAGCCTCTCAGAAGATGATGATGCAAATATTCGGAAGATAAAGTTCTCATCGTCCTCACTTGTGCCCTCTTTATCCTCTGAGACCAGATGGTTGTTTTCATCAGAGTGATCTACAAGACATAGGTAAGGAAGGATTGTTAGAGGGTGTCAGTATAACACAGTCGCTATATCTCACTAGGTTACTAGATGATACAACGTAATATACAGAATACATGAAAAAAAACTCCTGTACAAAATTAGGGATATAGGGATATAGTACAAACCCATGGTCAACATAGCTGAGATCCATGAAACATGGATAACATAGTAGACCAGAAAAACCATGTGGAAATATTTGAGCCTTGAAGTCAACATTCACATTGTTGGTGCTGTAGACATGTACATACCTGGTAATGGGGACGAGGGTGGCAAGATAGTAACAGCTTCGTCTGTATTACATACAGGAACAGATTCTTTCTGCCTGTTTGAAGAAGAAAAACATGTAAATCGTAAGTAAACACAGTATAAAATGGGTTGTCTCACTATAAGAACACTGACTATAAGGCCTAATAGGACATATGACTGTCATAGCGGGGAAGGTTTTCTGCTCAAAACTACCTTCCATGGATCAGAACACAACTACCAAGAATGGCTGGCAAGTAATACTACCGCTCTCCTACAGAGTAGGCAGTGCTAAAAATGCATGACCTGCCACAATTATGGGCTGTTATCTTCTGCATTTTCTGAAGCCAAAAGTACAATGACCGTTAACCATGAAGCGGTGAATGCTGCATTTGATATTCTGATATTTATGTCCTATATTTGGTGTTGTGTATATAGATCAGCCTGGAACTCCCAGTAATGAAGTAATGACCCTTTATAATATACTCACATTTCTGAGATGTTTGTGTTGGTTTCTGGTGTATACTCTGGAGGAGCATTGGGATCCTCATTGTTCACCATCCTGGTAGCGATGATACAGAGCTAAATACGGATAAAAATAAGATATAAAATATTTTTTTATGTACTTTTAGAGTTTTTTTAATTTTTTTTACATATTTTGGATTTATTAATCACATACTTACTTTACAAAGCTTTTCAGAAGATGACGTAAAATTTTGGAAGTCAAGGCTCTCATTGTTCTCACTTGTGCCTTCCTCATCCTTTGAGACCAGATGTTTGTTTATATCAGAATGATCTACAAGAAATAGGTAATGAAGTATTATTAGAGGTTGTCAGTATAACACAGTCACTATTTATCACTAATATTAATGGGAACAGATGATCACATATTAGGGAAGATGAGACAAACAGTCGCTTAGTCTAGATGACGTCTCCTTCTACTTACTGATAAATAAGCTGGTGTCTGCGTCTGAAACAAGCTGAGGAACATACTCCAGCTCCTGGCTCAGAATATTGTCAAAGTCCAAGTCACTCAGGAATGGATGAACCTTGATCTCAAATGCTCCTCCTAGAAAAAGAAAAACAAAAGTGATGCGGACATAGTCAGGGATGGCTCCATATCTGAACAGTTTATCGTAATCTGAACTAATGACAAAACTGAGCCGACATGAATGAAATAAACTGAAAGTCTTAGTGTGGAGAACTAGAAATACAGTAGATGAGCTGATAGAGAAATGCTGATCTTCATGGACATGAGCGATATGTCCTTGGTCTAATAAGGGAATATTAATACTAGTATATCTGTTACCTGTCCCAAGTCTACGCACAGGATTTCTTCTGAGCAGCTCAGTGATGAGATTCTGAGCATCCAGGGGTGGAGCGCGATCACAATTCCAAATTAGTTCTCCTGTTACATAGAAAATTACAGAAAATAAAACCTCTTTACTGGACTGTAACATAAAGCAAAGGAAATAACTAAACAAATGTAACCAATCAACGCAATGATCGGATTATTCTACTCACCAATGACAACCCTTTTATAAAGCTCAGTGAGGGAATCAGCATCAAATGGTACACATCCCAGCAGGAATTTATACAGGATGATCCCCAATGACCACCAGTCAACAGGTCTTCCATAGCCTTCTTTCAGGATGATCTCTGGGGCTATGTAACATGGGGTGCCACAGAACTGGAAACCAACAGAACATAGAGATGAGAATCGATGAAACAATTATTATGACAAGATATCATCGTTAAAACACAATGCAGAAGATAAAATATTAGTGGAAAAGTTCTCTAGAAAGGAAGATCGTAGAGAAGAGACAATAGTGTGATGAGATTTGCAAATAACAAGCTAAGTTCTTGTAGGTGATGCTGACCTCACGGTCCTGGAACTCTCTGGAGATGTCCACTGCTAATTCCTTGTAGGTGTTGGTTTTCGGTATCATTAGACCAAGTTTTGAAATCCCAAAATCGGTAACTTTAATATGTCCAGTAGATGTAATCAGGAGGCTGCAAAAGAGAAGATGGTTTTAGCCTCACAGACTGAATGATAATAAATGACAACTTTCCCCACTTTATTATACTACGGGGGCACTTACTTTTCCGGCTTCAGGTCTCTGTGCACCACACCGTAACTATGCAGGTATTCCACGGCAAGTACCGCCTCTGCAAAGTACAAGCGGGCCATGGGGACAGAGAAAGGACCCCTGGTGCTTAAAAGGGTCCCACAGTCTCCACCTATAGAAGAAAGGAAATATGACCGGTGAGGGGTTTATACAGAAGATAACCATGATATACCATGAGCAGATAACCATGATGTATAATGAGCAGTGAGCGGAAACATCCTGGGGAGATCACACAGATAGTGGCGTACATAGAAATCACAAGACCCCATATCAAAAGTTGTAATTGCCCCCCACCCTAAAAAATAAAAAAGAAATATATTTATATCCCTGTTGAAGCAGCTTGGTGTTCTCACCAGCAATACAAGTTTTATGGCCATTTTAGAGTATGATGCTCCCAAAAATGCCCACACCCACACTCAATGAGTATGGTATCCCCACAGTGAATCCTCCTAAGGAGGCCACCACTTAGAAGGAGGCCAGCCACAACCCCCTACTCGGTGTGTTGGCACCCACAGCAACCCTCCCACTCAGGATAATGGTTCCCACAGTCCCTCACACAATATAATGGTCCGCATAACTCCCCACTCAGTATGATGTCCCCACACAGAATGGGGGCCTCCATATAGAGTGAGGACCCCCACAGCACCCCACTTAATATGATGACCTCCACTCAGCATTCACAGTCCCCCCATATCTAGTCATACGGCCCCCTTTCAGTATTTTGGCCCCTACTAGCCACCTACTCAGTATTTTTGCCCCCACCAGCCCCACCTCCTTGAAGAAGCAAATACCGCTGAAATTGTGATGACAGGTGGAGGGATGCTGCCCACTGCTGAGCGTCGACAGACCCCCTCCGACTGATGAGCCCCATAGCGCCCCTGCACCAAGATCAATGAATTTACGAGCATCTTGGTAATAGATAACCTATAGTAAATGCTCTGTGGGGATGTAACCAACAATGTCCTAATGATATGAGCAGTGATAAGATGAAAGCAGACATGGGCTGAATATAATACAATAGATGTGTCTTACCTCCTACATACTCCATGACCATACACAGGTGAGATCTAGTTGGAAAGGAGCAGAGCATGGAGACCACAAAGGGACAATCAGCAAATGTTAAGATGTCCCTCTCCAGAAAGGCCCATTCCAATCTCTGTGCAGTATTTAGGTTCCGCTTAGCCATTTTCTTCATAGCAAAGGTCTGGTGTGAGTCTTTATGATGCACTAAGTAGACGGCCCTGGAGAGAAGGAGAATCCATCGGTTATAATAAATCCTTATTAATAATCCATCTATAGAAATCATTATATGTTTAATACTGGTATCCAAGGGGTAACATTTCTCCTTGCGGAGAGTGACATGTTAAGCTTGTCAAGGTGAGGAGACTTTTAAGCCTCAATGATCCTCTGGGATATATGCAAATTGTCTCTTCAGAGAGGAAGAGAACTAGAACTCTAGTGCCCCTTATAGGAAGTAGTAATCCTAAAAGTCAATATCGACCCTTTAACGAGCCTTATCACATGACATGGAATAATAGCCATAACCAAAATCTCAATTTTCGGACACTATGTTTTGGGGTACAAGCACTCATCAGTGCAAAGTGTGAGATATGGTTTGGCTGGGTGAGAGGCATCTGACCGGGATCCAAGCGGTAACGTTTCTCCTTGTGGAAAAAGCCATGTTAAACATGTCAAGGTGAGGAGACTTTTAAGCTGCAATGCTCTTCTGGGAAATATGCAAATTGTCTCTTTTCAGAGAGGAAAAGAACTAACACCCTAGTGCCACCTATAGGAAGTAGCAATCCTATTTCCCAGAGGAGCATTGCGGCTTAAAAGTCTCCTCATGTCCGCAAGGAGAAACGTCAACCCCTTGGATACCGGTCAGACACCTCTCACCCAGTCAAACCATATCTCACACTTTGCACTGAAGAGGGGCAGTACCCCAGAACACAGTTCCTGCAAATTGAGATTTTGGTTTTGGCTATTATCCTAAGTCATGTGACAAGGCTTGTTAAAGGGTCGATATTGACTTTTAGGATTGCTACTTCCTATAGGTGGAGTTCTAGTTTGCTTCCTCTCTGAAGAGACAATTTGCATATGCTTAATACTAGAAGTCTGGCCGCCACTATAAATTCACATCTAGAAATACATAAAATAGCACTACATAGATCACCTATGGGAGGTCTCCACAATGCCACTTCTGCCGGAGCCATCACCCAGGTCACATTATAGATACGAGAATCTATCGAAATTCTCTTTGGGCAGATTCGCTATAACTGACCATATACAATTTAGTGCAAATAAAATTGGTCCAAAATGAATGTGCTCCAGGGCTCTCTTCTGCTGCTGAGGCCAGTGATTGGGCCCACATGGTCATGGTGGAGGGTGTAGATGTCATTGACGTCAATATGGTGACACCCTTCATGTGACCATGTGTAGCCAACTTCTCTGATCAGCTTCATAATGGAGCCCCCCCATCAAAACAAAGATCAGAGTGGAGAGCAGAAAAGCTCAGGTGGAGGAGGCAGCATAAGAACAGATGAGGGTCTAGCACAGGCGAATGTAATAATATTATATTATTATATATTATATTATATGTAATTATATTATTTAAATCGCTTTCCTTACAGTTTGATTTGCTAAAGATCATATAATTTCCCTATGATAACACTGAATGGCAGAGTGCAGGGGCAGAAGCATTGTCATAGGGAACCCTGAGAAATGTGGATTATGGCAACAGAAATCTCACCCAAAATTTCCACTGCTGATGAGTTTGGAAGTTTCATAGTCGCTCAAATGCGGCTTTCTCGCCGGAACCAATGAATCCATCACGCTCTATAAAAGAATAAGAAATAATACTGATTTATTGAAGATACAGGAAAAAAGTTACAGATGCAAAAACTTCTCCCCCCATATTATGTCCCAGATGATTTACACTGATATGATGTTGGGAAGATACAAACCGGATGCTGGGCAGACCTGGCGCTAGCACCCAGCACACCCAGACAAGTGCCGGGGCCCTGAGTAGGCGAGGGGCCCACTTGCTGTCGGGCACCCTGGCGCGCTATGGGACCGGTGAGCAGAGGAGAGTGGTGCCAGCTCCAGCTAGTGGGCCTTGCTCCCCCCCCCCCCAATGCTTGCCCAGGACCACGGCCGGCACAATACTTACCTCTCCACAGCTGGTGAGCAGTGAGGTGAGCATTTGATTTTTTTTTTTTATGTATGGAGGTATGGGGCATTATATGGGGGGAGAAGTGACATCCTGCATGGGGCATTATATGGGGGGGAGGTAGGGACATCCTGCGTGGGGTATTATATGGGGGGGGAGAAGTGACATCCTGCATGGGGCATTATATGGGGGGGAGTGACATCCCGCATGGGGCATTATATGGGGTGAGCGGTGACATCCTACATGAGGCATTATATGGGGGGGACATCCTGCATGGGGCATTATATAGGGGTGTGACATCCTGCATGGGGTATTATATGAGGGGGAGAAGTGACATCCTGCATGGGTCATTATATGTGGGGGGGAAGTGACATCCAGCATAGGGCTTTATATGGGGTGAGAGGTGACATTCTGCATGGGGCATTATATGGGGGGTGACATCCTGCATGGGGCATTATATGGGGGGAGTGACATCCTGCATGGGGTATTATATGGGGGAAGAAGTGACATCCTGCATGGGGCATTATATGGGGTGAGAGGTGACATCCTGCATGGGGCAATATATGGGGTGAGAGGTGACATCCTACATGGGGCAGTATGTGTTGGGGGGACATCCTGCATGGGGCATTAAATGGGGGGGTGACATCCTTCATGGGGCATTATATGGGGGGTGACATCCTGCATGGGCCATTATGTGGGGTGGGACAACCTGCATGGAGCATTATGTGGGGGGGACATCCTGCATGGGGAATTATATGGGGGGTGACATCCTTCATGGGGTATTATGTGGGGGGGATATCCTGCATGGGGCATTATGTGTGGGGGACATCCTGCATGGGGCATTATGTGGGGTGGGACATCCTGCATGGGGCATTATGTGGAGTGGACATCCTGCATGAGGAATTATATGGGGGGTGACATCCTGCATGGGCCATTATGTGGGGGGGCACAGCCTGCATGGGGCATTATGTGGGGGGCACAGCCTGCATGGGGCATTATGTGGGAGGGACATTCTGCATGGGGAATTATATGGGGGGTGACATCCTGCATGGGCCATTATGTGGGAGGGGGACATCCTGCATGGGGCATTATGTGGGGGGGGGACATCCTGCATGGGGCATTATGTGGGGGGGGGGCACAGCCTGCATGGGGCATTATGTGGGGGGTCAAAGCCTGCATGGGGCATTATGTGGGGGTCACAGCCTGCATGGGGCATTATATGGGGGCACAGCCTGCGTGGAGCACTTTATGGGGTCCATTATTCTATATGGAGCAAGATATGGAGCTCATAATACGGTATAGAGGACTATGTGGTGCCATTATACTGTGTGGAGGACATTACTGTCCGGTCTGCACTGTGAGCTGTGAGGATTCGCCGCTTTCTGAGTTATTGTGGAATTTACAATAGATATCGCTCATGTAATGTAAGAAGTGAAATCTTCGGGCTTGTACTATATATATATATATATATATATATATATATATATATATATATACATATTTATCTGCGGTATCTGTGCATCATGAATCGTGGTATGTGTTAAAGGGGCCACTGAGACTCTTTCGCCCAGGGCCCACAAAATCCTGGAGCCGCCCTGCAGCGGTCATCATACATTACTATAACATTCTGGATAATGTGGGAGATCACACAGAGGAGGACTTACAGGTAATCTGTCACCAGGTGTTTGCTATGTATTCTGAAAGCACCATGATGTAGGGGCAGAGACCCTGATTCCAGTGATGTGTTACTTACTAGGCTGTGTGTGGCTGTTTCAATAAAATCAGTAGATTATCACTAGAAGACTATCTGTCTAGCCAGGTAGTCCTATTGCTCTGTACCCCTGCCTCCACCACTGATTAGCAGCTTTCTGCCTATGCACAGTGTACACAGAAAGCTGCCAATCAATGGTGTGGGCGGGGTTATACAAGACTCAGCATTCAGAGCTCTGCAGCAGAAAAAAATAGTGATTTTATCACAACTGCTCCACCGAGTAAAGTAATCAACACATGGAATCAGGGTCTCTGTCCCTGCATCATGCTTCTCTCAGACCAAATAGCATAAACCTGGTGACAGATTCCCTGTAATTCACATGTAATTAACACCATAGGGTCATCTACACTTAGAATAGAGACGTCCCATGGTTGTATGGGGGATAATACTGGACGAGTCATTCACACCCCATGATCTGATGACACACACGCATCCCCCTCTATGATACTTACGGATTCTTGGATCTCCGGGATCTCACTAATTCCATTGTTAGGATTCGACAGCTCAGTTGTTTCTAAAATAATGATGAAGAAATGAAATGTATTAGAGGATATTATTCCTACATAGATAATACAGCAATATAACGGAGAAATGACAAGATGTCTGTAAATGGGATTAATACTCGTTATATGGGGATTCTAAATATGAGAATATACGGGGAATCCATAGATAAATGTAATGTAAATGATGGAGAAACCCCTTCATAAATAACAAAAGACTGACCATCACTTCCGAAAAGAAAATGGGTGTGAACAGGTGCATACTAAGAGTAGCCATCCAAATACATAACTAACAAAGTTGCACTCTGTAACGCTATAGCATGTAAACATGAAATAAATGAAATTTGAATTGCATTACTGCTGTAGAAAATAGGATAAAAGGAAGATACTTAGCGCATAATTTGGCCAATTCATGCATGGCCAGCAGCCACGGCAAGGCGACCTTCTTTTTCTGGGTGCATGCCAAGTAGCCATGGCAAGGTGACCTTTTTTTTTCTGGGTGCATGTCCAGCAGTCACGGCAAGACGACCTTCTTTTGCTGGGTGCATGCCCAGCAGTCACGACAAGGCAACCTTCTTTTGCTGGGTGCATGCCCAGCAGTCACGACAAGGCGACCTTCTTTTGCTGGGTGCATGCCTAGAAGCCACGGCAAGGCGACCTTCTTTTGCTCGGTGCATGCCCAGCAGTCACGGCAAGGCGACCTTTTTTGCTGGGAACCTATCTCCACCCATCAGCCCGGGGTGGTTTTAATTACAACAGGATCCTACCTACCCATATAAATGTAGGCTTCAGCCTAGGAGAGGATTCACATTAGGAGAGGATTCCAACAAAAAGATCGCCTTGTCATTGGCTGCTGGGCATTCATGAATTGGCCAAATTATGTGCTCAGTATCTTAGTTTTTTCCCATTTTCTAGAGCAGTAATGCAATTTAAATTTAATTTATTTCATGTTACTTGCTATAGCACTGCAGAATGGACCCTCCATCACATGAATGAGGAAGCCCCCACCCACGCTGCACATACGAGTGATGGTAAGAGAGCTGAAACATAGGAGAGATTTGCAAATTAGCCTGGAAGTGCACTGGGGGCGTGTCACTGCACTTGGATTTCTTCTTTCACGCCCCCAGCGCACTTCCATTCTGATTTGTATATGGTGTCTACTTTACATTTCTCCTGACTGGCACATTGGATTTCTACAAACAATTATTATTAGGGGACAATGGCCTATACCGTCACACCACTACTTCTATATGTAACAATGTGCTGCCAGGTTCCCATTACACAGAGTAGAGAGTAAATCTAACATTATCCTCCGTCCTCTGTAATATCTGGACATTCCTTGTAGAAGGTCGGGTGATCGCTCACCTGTAATCAGATCGCTGTTCAGCTCCGGCTGACTCCTATTAGGGTCAGGGATTTTCGGGGTCACATATTGCCCATATTTGGCGTCGCCTCCTGTTGTTTCCTGATAGATATAATATATATAATTAATATGTGGAAGATTTCACTAAATCACCAAATACATAAATCATGAAGGACTAAACCAACATTTACAGATGCACCAATTGTAACGATAGAAATCCCGCGCCATCTTCAGACCTTTTCTCAGAAAGTCTCCTCAGATACGGTGGATTAAGATACGTCTATTAATATTGATCCTTACCGGGCGTTCCAATGAGCGTTCTAGTATAGACAGGACTTTTTCGGCCAGTTCTTTAAAGACAGCCAAATCTTCAGTCTGAGATCTTTCTTCAGCCTATAAAGAAGGAAAAATGGAAAGGAGAATTTTGAGATGAGAGTGGTCAGAATGGAGGCGGAAATTGTATGTGACATCGGTTCTCTGTCTGCAGATACAATGACTACATACTGTATTTGGGGACTCGTTGTGTTTTACCGTATTTTTTGGACTATAAGATGCCTTTTTTTCCAAAATGTTTGACCTCCCTTCTAACACTCTCGCACCCCTCCAATCTGTCCTAAACTCTGCTGTCTGACTAATCCACCTGTCCCCCCGCTATTCCCTGGCTTTTCCCCTTGCTCCGCCAATCCCTTCACTGGCTCCACATTACCCAGAGACTCCAGTTCAAGACCCTAACCTTGGCATGCAAAGCCACCCACAACCTGTCTCCTCCATATATCTGTGACCTAGTCTCCCGGTACTTACCTGCACGCAACCTCCGATCCTCACAAGATCTTCTTCTCTACTCCCCTCTTATCTCCTCTTCCCACAATCGCATACAAGATTTCTCCCGTGCATCCCCCCTACTCTGGAACTCTCCACCCCAGCATATCAGACAGATTATTAATAATAATAATTGTCTGAATGTAGCTTACCAGGGGGGTGGCTGTGGTGGAGTGAGGTCACAGGAGGTAGGGTCACTGCTGTAGGAAGCCGGCAGTAGAAGTGGGGCGCTGCTGCGGGCCCCGAGCTGGGAGGAGCGGGGTATCCAGGAGGTGCGAGGCTGCGGGCCCTGGGCTTCAAGGAAATGTTAGCGGTGATTTAGGAGGGGAGTCCCCGCTCTGCCCATTGATTTTCTGGCGGTGGGCTTCAGGCAAATGGCCGCTGGAGGCAGTGCATGTGCAGATTTAGATCTCGGCTCAATGACGAGCTGAGATCTCAATTTGCGTATTGGCCATCTCCAGCAGCCTACTTCTTGAAGCCCACTGCAGAGAAATCAATAAGCAGAGCAGGGCCTCCCCTCCTGAATTACCGCTAACATTTCCTTGAAGCCCAGGGCCCGCAGCCTCGCACCTTCTGGACACCCCGCTCCTCCCAGCTTGGGGCCCGCAGCAGCGCCCCACTCCTACTGCCGACTTCCTGCAGCAGCGACTCTGCCTCCTGTGACCTCGCTCGACTGCCACCACCCCCCTCAGTAAGCAACCGAAAATTCGGACTATAAGACAGGACTATAAGACAGACCCCCATTTTATTATAATAAATGTTTTTCCTATTTACCTCCCAAAAATTTTTGGTGCGTCTTATGGTCTGCAAAATACGATATATTAGAAGAAAAAGCTTCTATCCCTCCATTATTATCTATTAATATTGAGATGTTCTGTGCAGAGTGTCCGCCACTTACCTGGTGTAGTAATGTCCTGATGTTCTGAAGTAAATCCGTCAGATAGTCTGACGTTAGACGACGTTGTTTGTGTTTGGTCAGGCAATCCTTTACTAGCTCCATCACCAGCCGGTGAGTGAAGCTGAGGACGCCATCGGGTGGTAGAAGCACACTGTTAGGACGATTGATCATAAGGATCAACAATAGTGCTTTTACCTGAGGAATGTCCAAAACAATTCCAGCCATAGTGAAAAACTGCAAGTGCTATCAGTCACTATAGAGCCAAGAAAGGCACGGGTGAGCCTATGTGCATTTTATATATAGCGACTGTGAGCAGTGATGTCACCATCACCTGTGATGTCATCACGGAATCTTGTGATAGAATCTTCACGGAGCAGCTCTGCGCAAATAGAATGCGGCCTGGTAATATATAAAGTGAAAACACCATACAATTAACTACCCATGTTATCATGGCCGTTCTATTTTATATCCAATTAGAACACAACCAGGATAAAGGTGTGTTCACAAGTTGGATTTTGGCAGCTTTTTTTTTCTACCTCAAAAATCAAAGGAGGCAGGAAAAACGCTGGTTAAAATTCAGGTGTTTTTACTTGTGTTTTTTTTTCCATTCATTTGAATGGGTGAAAAATGCTGCAAAACCTCTGAAAGACTTGACAAGCTGCAGATTTAAAAAAAATGCAAAAAAAACAGCATGTGAATGAGATTTCAGAAATGTCATTCACTAAGATGGTACTGTAAAACACAGCATTTTTGCTGCAGAAGAAAAAACAGTGAATACACCCTAAAGATATCCTCAGTCATATTATGGGAAATATTGTATATTTCGCATTTATTATCTCACGTGTTTTTCTTCACCATAGAACTTTTAAGGCTGTGTGCCCACTATGCGTTTTTTAGGCATTTCTGCAGCGTAACTTCAGCCGCGGAAACACTTAAAAAACGCTTGGTGATAGGTCTGCAATGGTCCCCAATGATAATCCGCAGCACGTCCTTTAATTTTGCAGAGTCGCTGCGATTTAGCCGCCATTGACTAGCATTGGAACGCATAACATCCGCATGACTACAAATACACATGTGGATATTATGCGACTCAATGCGTGTATGGTACCCGGGTCTAGAGATGAAGAGACTCTCCTCCAGACCCGGGTACCATAGTACCTGTAGTTAAAATAGAATTAAAATAAAAAATAAACATATACTTACCTTCTGATGGCCCCTGTCTGCTCCCGGCGGTGCTGCTGGCTCTTCGGCTGCTCGTGGTGGTAAAATGACCTTGCATGACGCCATTTAGTCATGTGACAGGTCACGCGACCGCTGACATCGGCGGTCGCGTGACCTGTCACATGACTAAATGACGTCATGGAAGGTCCTTTTACAGCACCGTGATCTGCCGAAGACACAGGACGCACCGGAGAAGGAGATCGAGGACCATCGGAAGATAAGTATAATGTTTTTTTTTTATTTTTCACCATTATTATTCTTTTTTTTATTATTGATGCTGCATTTGCAGCATTGTAACTTGGTCACACTATATAAATCCATGCCGGTTGCATGGAATTATATAGTGTGACCAAGTTGTCAAGCACTTTTCCAAGTGATGCTAAAATCACTTGGCAAAGCGCTTGACAACCCAGGGAGATGCAGAAACGCTTAGGAAAAATCCGCAGCATTTCTGCATCGTGGTCATATATCCTAACTCATTGGCGAACTGTTATACAAGGCTACATTCACACTAGACGTTTTTTTAGCGGGCTTTTTTATGCAAATTTTCAGCTGCGTATTACAGTACCAACAAAGTCTATGAGATTTCCGAAATCTCATGCACACAGCTTGCTTATTTGTCCTCAGTATTTTGTGCTTTGCATGGCTTTTTGCAATAGAGTATGTCACTTGTTTCAGCGTTTTTCACCCATTAAAAAAAAGGGTGGTAGAAAAAAATGCTGAAAAAAAGCCTGCGTTTTTAGTGAAAAAAGCAAGCATGTGACACACATTTATTCTTGTGATTTTCCCAAGTTTAAACCATCTTGTCTTGGTCACCTGAGATAGCAGCTTGGATTATTACAGTTTTATTACAGTTTAATTAAATTAGTGATGCCTACAAAGTAAACATTGGTTGAGCTAGGTGTGAGATTGAACAACACGTGTGGCCCAGGGAGGCGTGAAAATGAACAATGCCTGAGCAACTCAATGACAAACCATAATGTGAAAGTAAATAGTGTCCTACAAATTCAATGCACTGCCAGGGTCTTAGATAAACCATTCCAGACCCCCCCCCTGTTACATTTGTAATGTGTACTTTTTCATGAACATATGTCTTGCAATGGTGACCTGTTTTCATGTGTCTATGGTGGAAGCAAAGTTGAACTTTGGGATCCTGAAAAACGCACCAAAAATGCACCAAGAACCACTGCAAAAAAACACACCAAAACCTGCGTTTTTGACGCTACTTCTTTCCTGCCAAGAGATTATGTTTTGCTGCAGAAAAAAAACACCTAGTGTGAATATAGCCTAAGACTTACTCTGCCAGCATTAATAGTCAATATTCTGTATACAAATAGGACTCCAATCCAGGTATTCAGTTTATCATAAACATGCCTGAGTTAATCTGCCAAATACACATAGTATGCTTTCTCATAGGTTAAATATAAATCCTGTTAAAGGTCCAAGTTGCAGCAGTTAAGTAGAACAAAACAGACCTCTTCATTCTTTGTAGGTGGAAAAACTTTCGAAATTGTCAGTGTATCAAGTACTTTTACTCCTGACTGTATATAGTATAATTGCCGCACTGCTACATACAGGTGCTTCTCAGAAAATTAGAATATCATCAAAAAGTGAATTTATTTCAGTTCTTAAATCCAAAACGTGAAACTCATATATTATACAGAGTCATTACAAACAGAGTGATCTGTAAATTAGAATTAACAAGAAACACCTGCAAAGGCTTCCTAAGCATTTAAAAAGGTCACTTAGTCAGTTTCAGTAGGCTCCACAATCATGGGCAAGACTGCTGACTTGACAGATGTCCAGAAGGCAGTCATTGACACACTCCTCAAGGAGGGTAAGCCACAAAAGGTCATTGCTAAAGAAGCAGCTGTTCACAGAGTGCTGTATCCGAGCATATTAATGGACGTGGAAGGAAAAAGTGTGGTAGAAAAAGGTGCTCAAGCAACTGGGATAACCGCAGCCTTGAAAGGATTGCTAAGAAAAGGCCATTCAAAAATTTGGGGGAGATTCACAAGGAGTGGACTGCTGCTGGAGTCATTGCTTCAAGAGCCACCACACACAGACGTATCCAGGACATAGGCTACAAGTGTCGCATTGCTTGTGTCAAGCCCCTCATGACCAATAGACAACGCCAGAAGCGTCTTACCTGGGCCAAAGAGAAAAAGACCTGGACTGATGCTCAGTGGCCCAAGGTGTTGTTTTCAGATGAAAAGTAAATTTTGCATTTCATTTGGAAATCAAGGTCCCAGAGTCTGGAGGAAGAGTGGAGAGGCCACAATCCAAGCTGCTGGAGGTCTAGTGTGAAGTCTCCACAATCAGTGATGGTTTGGGGGGCCATGTCATCTGCTGGTGGAGGTCCACTGTGTTTTATCAAGACCAAAGTCAGCGCAGCCGTCTACCAGGACATTTTACAGCACTTCATGCTTCCCTCTGCCCACAAGCTTTATGGAGATGGAAATGTCATTCTCCATCAGGACTTGGTCCCTGTCCACACGGCCAAAAGTACCAATACCTGGTTTACACACAACAGTATCACTGTGCTTGATTGGCAGCAAACTTGCCTGACCTTAACCCCATAGAGAATCTATTATAGAGAATCTATGGGGTATTGTCAAGAGGAAGATGAGACCCCAGACCCCACAATACAGATGAGCTGAAGGCTGCTATCAAAGCCACATTCCATAACACCTCAGCAGTGCCACAGGCTGATCCCTCCATGCCACATTGCCGCATTGATGCAGTAATTGATGCACAAGGAGCCCGAACAAGTATTGAGGGCATTTACTAAACATACATTTCAGTAGGCCAACTTTTTGGATTTTAAAAACATTTTTCAAGCTGTTGTTATGAAGTATTCTAATTTACTGAGATAATGACGTTTGTGTTTTCATTGGCTGTAAGCCATAATCATCAACATTAACAGAAATAAACACTTAAAATAGATCCCTCTGTGTGTAATGACTCTATATAATAGATCCCTCTGTGTGTAATGACTCTATATAATAGATCCCTCTGTGTGTAATGACTCTATAATAGATCCCTCTGTGTGTAATGACTCTATATAATAGATCCCTCTGTGTGTAATGACTGTATATAATAGATCCCTCTGTGTGTAATGACTCTATATAATAGATCCCTCTGTGTAATGACTCTATATAATAGATCCCTCTGTGTGTAATGACTCTATATAATAGATCCCTCTGTGTAATGACTCTATATAATAGATCCCTCTGTGTAATGACTCTATATAATAGATCCCTCTGTGTAATGACTCTATATAATAGATCACTCTGTGTGTAATGACTCTATATAATATAGGAGTTTCACTTTTTGCATTGAAGAACTGAAATAAACTAACTTTTGATGATATTCTAATTTTGTGAGAATCACCTGTATATAGTATGAAGCCCCACTGCCCCATATGTGTATGTATAATTTGATGCACATGACTCGCCCCCTGGGCCGTGGGGTACACGGAACCGGGCCTTCTAGTGTACGGTGCTGATGGGGGTAGTAGTGGCAACCCGATCCCGTGGCTCAGGGTGGTCAGACCAAATGGTGGCAGTCTATTTATCAGTGTTTTGAATGTCCGACTACGCCACCCGTGGATTGCGGTCAGGGATAACCGCCGCTGCGAGGCAGACTGCTGAGGCTGGTGTTGGTGTGCAGCCTCAGGGCAGTGTAGGTGGATGTTGGGGGTGATAGTGCAGGCCGCAATAGTAAGAGTTCAGAGTCCGCTTCAAACAGTTCAGGGTCTTTATTGTAGATATTATTAATGACCCAACAGTACCGGTTAGGAATGAGCCTGGGTGTCTGAGAGCATTCGGGCGAGCCCCACTGGTCAGGGTGAGTGTGTAGGCCTACCGTTCTCTCTATGCTCTTTCTGACTATCCCCCTTTTCGTGGTGTAATAGCCCACGTCCCTGAGCTGGCCGTGTACTTCTCGCCTGTATGGCATGCGATTAGAGCCTTGGGTACCTGTTGCTTGCTCCTCGCTGTACTGGTCCCTCTGTGTGGCGGAGCCTCCAGGCTTCTTAGGCCAAGGGACCTGAAATCCCTCGCAGGTTGGTTCTCTGCTGCTGGGCTTGTAACCCTGACAGCCCCGGACCCCAATGCCCGGTAGATTGGTTCTCTGCCAGGACCGGCTCTCGTCACCTCTGTCCCTGGCTTGCAGTTTCTCCTCTGCCTCACGGACTCCTCAGCTACAGCTGAACTGTCCCTCCTTCTCTGGGACTAGTCTCACTCCTGAGCTAGGTCTTCCAGTTCTCTCTAACCCTGCCCCCAGTTCCAGCTTTTATAGGGGCAGCCAGCTCCCCCTGCTGGCCTGGGACAGGAGGTGCTGTATGCTAATTGTCCCTAACCAGGGGACCTCCCTCCTGCTCTCAGACACAGATTATTGCTTGTGGCATCCAGGCCTGGGGTGACACATTCTCCCCTATTAAAATTTAGTACTCCGGACTAAACAAGAAACACAAATACAGGGTATAAATGACAACATAACATATATACAAGTATATTTTGTCCTTGAGGTCACGGCGCTTCCGTGACCGGGTGTCCATGTCACCCAACAAGGTGAAGTTTTCCACGGTGTGGGGACCTGTTTCCATAAACCCCAAGTTCCTGGCCTTGGGCGTGGCGACAAGGCTGAGCTCTCTACTTTGGGCCACAAGGAGGCCACACCGGACAGATTTTTCTTCCGTGGCCATCTTCGAAAGAGGGCACCAAGTGCAACTATCTACAAGACAGTTCCGGTTATTCAGCGTCCATAACCTGTTAGTCCATGAACTAGAAAGACTGGAAAAACATAATTAGCAACCAGGCAACAAACATAAAACATTTACAATATACAGCATTTAGATCTTCCAGCGAGCTGGTATTTGCCCCCTAGTGCTCCGGGTTGACCTGCGTAACCCACTGTCTGGTGGTGGTCTAACCTGACTTTCCCCACTAGCATTCAGGGTACAGCTACTAGCTGGGTTTACAGGCAGTGCAGGCAGCTATCTGCGGGTCCTTTGGCTTACCGCAGGTATGGCAGGCTCACTGTCAGCAGAGGGTTGACTCTCCTGGGCTGCTGGCATGGGTTCTTCTGCCTCTAGGGCTGCTTGGTCTTCTGATTCCTCCTGCTCTCCTGTAGGTTCCTGCTGGGTTGGTTGAAGGAAGTGTAGGACGGGTACCACTATTGCATCATTTATCCGAGTCCAGGACCGGGGGAACTCTCCAAGAACTGTGCTGATCATTTCTTTCTTGTCTTCTGCGGGTTCAAGGTCATCTTGATCTTCTCCTGCACTCTGTAGTTGCTTGGGGCACCTTTTTAGGTGGTCTCTGGAGACGGTGCTAGTGGTTTCTCCTCCATCCTTGATAATTACACATACCTTCGGGTTGTTGTGGTTGGACTGCAGTACTGTGTACGGGTCGCTCTCCCACTGGTCATCTAGCTTGTGAAGCCTTCTCTTCTGCTTCAGGACCTGCTCACCAGGTTCCAGGGGACCAGCAGGGTCGTGTTGGTTGAAGAGCCTCTCTTGCTTTTCTCTCGCTTGAGCCAGACTCCTCTCCACACTCTCCTGTACCTTCTTGTACTGTAGCCGCCGTTCCGTATCCCAGTCCGCGTCTGGGGAGGTGTCCTCGGGGGTCAGGACTCCCATCTCCAGGTCTATCGGCAGCTTACCTGGTCTTGCCCTCATCAGGTAAGCCGGGGTGCAATTTGTATCATTCACCGGGATATGGTTGTATAAGTCTATCAGGACTGGCAGCTTCTCCGGCCACAGGCGGCGTTCTTCCAGGGGCAACGTTTTGAGGAGATCAATGACGATATTATTCATTTTCTCACATAGCCCGTTGGTTTGTGGGTGGTAAGACGTTGTCCGAATCTTCTTACAGCCGTAGAGGTTGCAGAACTCCTGGAAGATTTCAGCCTCAAACTCTGGACCTTGATCTGTCAAGACTAGTGTTGAGCGATACCTTCCGATATCAGGAAATATCGTATCGGATTGGATCGGGCCGATACCCAAAAAGTATCGGATATCGCCGATTCCGATACCGGAAACCAATGCAAGTCAATGGGACACAAATATCGGAATGAAAATAAACCCTTTCTTTCCTTGTAGGTTAATTCTACATGAAGTAAAACAACTAAGAATAATGTAGAATGACATGAAAAGCCGACAATTCATCAGCGGCATACACCGGAACCCGACAATTTACAACAGAAAGAATAGAGCATCACACATAGATTAGGTAGATAGAACCATGTCAGTCACATATATATGAAGTACAGTGACAGTGTTGCTTACAGAACTTGTCATTTAGTGTAAAGGATTTATTTAAAAAAATATTAGTGTTTTCGTGCACCGTCTCTTTAAAAAAGCCGGCCGGCAATTCAGCAGCGGTACCCCACAATTTATAACAGACAGAATAGAGCTTCACACATAGATTAGATAGATAGAAACATGTCAGTCACATATATATGAAGTACAGTGACAGTGTTGCTTACTGTACTTGTCATTTAGTGTAAAGGATTTATTTAAAAAAATATTAGTGTTTTCGTGCACCGTCTCTTTAAGAAAGCCGGCCGGCAATTCAGCAGCGGTACCCGACAATTTAGAATAGAAGGAATAGAGAATCACACATAGATTAGATAGATAGAAACATGTCAGTCACATATATATGAAGTACAGTAATAGTGTTGATTACTGTACTTGTCATTTAGTGTTAAAATAAAGGATTTATTTAAAAAAAAATTGGCGTGGGGTTCCCCTTAATTTTAGGCTCTAGCGGAGGTTAAGCAGACAGCTGGGGCAAATGTTTGAAGCCTGGGAAGGGGGTAATACCCACGGAGCTTCCCAGGCTACTAATATCAGCCCCCAGCTGAATACCTAGCCTTTACTAGCTATTAAAATGGGGGAACCCCCCCAAAAAATAACGTGGGGTCCCCCCTAATTTAATAGCTAGCAAAGGCTAGGCAGACAGCTGGGGGCTGATTTTAATAGCCCAGGAAGGGTGCCATGAATATTGGCCCCCTCCCAGGCTAGAAACACCAGCCGTCAGCCGCCCCAGAAATGGCGCATCCATAGGATGCGCCAATTCTGGCACTTAGCCTCGCTCTTCCCACTGCCCTGTAGCGGTGGCAGTGGGGTAATAGGGCTGGGGTTGATGTCAGCTTATAATGCCAGCTGACATCAAGCCCAGATTAGTAATGGAGAGGCGTCTATAAGACACCCCCATTACTAACCCAATAGTCAAAGTTAAAGAAAAACACAAACACCCAGAATAAAGTCCTTTAATTGAAATAAACACACAATTCTTTATTGTTCTAAATTAAACCATACTTACAGTCACGCCCATTCCAGCTGAAGCCAACGATCTCCTGCAATAAAAGAAAAATAATAAACCAACATCATCCTTACCTTTCCATGGTTCCCAGGACGGCTTCAGCTCTGCTACATCGAGATGACAGGCTGGATCATAGCAGAACACTGCCATCCAGCCTGTCATCCCGCGGACACTGAGAAGCGCAGGCATACTTGCACTCCTCAGTGTCTGGCTGTGACGGCATAAAGATGAGCCGAGGTCATGTCCAATGAACTCAGCTCACCTCATGTATGTCACTGACAGCGTGGGAAAATTCTCCTGCACTCAGCGCTTCAGCGTGAGAATTTTCCCACGCTGTCAGTGACGTGCATGAGGTGAGCTGAGTTCATTGGACATGACCTCGGCTCATCTTTATGCCGTCACAGCCAGACACTGAGGAGTGCAAGTATGCCTGCGCTTCTCAGTGTCTGCGGGATGACAGGCTGGATGGCAGCGTTCTGCTGCGGTCCAGCCTGTCATCTCGATGTAGCAGAGCTGGAGCCGTCGTGGGAGCCATGGAAAGGTAAGGATGAGGTTGCTTTATTATTTTTCTTTTATTGCAGGAGATCGTTGGCTTCAGCTGGAATGGGCGTGACGGTAAGTATGGTTTAATTTAGAACAATAAAGAATTGTGTCTTTATTTCAATTAAAGGACTTTTTTCTGGGTGTTGTGTTTTTTTAAATACTTTACTAGAAATTCATGGTGGTCATGTCTAATATTGGCGTGACCCCATGAATTTCGGGCTTAGGGCCAGCTGATAATGCCAAGCTGGCCTTAACCCCTTTATTACCCAGTGAGCCACCGCACCAGGGCCCTGGATGAGTTGGGTACAGCGCCAGAAGGTGGCGCTTCTATGAACGCGCCATTTTCTGGGGCGGCTGCGGACTGCAATTTGCAGCGGGGGTGGCCCAGAAAGCTTGGGTCTCCCTGCGCTGCGGATTCCAGCCCCCAGCTGCTTAGTTGTACCTGGCTGGACACAAAAATAGGGAGAAGCTTCACGTATTTTTTTTTTTTAAATTATTTCATGAAATTCATGAAATAATTAAAAATAATTGATGTGGGGCTTCGCCCTATATTTGTGTCCAGCCAGGTACAGCAGGCAGGAACGGGCTGCCCCCAACCACCAGCTGCCTATTTGTACCTAGCCGGACACAACAATATAGGGAAGCCCTTTTTTTCTTAATTATTCCATGAATTTCATGAATTTAAAAAAAAAATACGTGGGGCTTCGCCCTATTTTTGTGTCCAGCCAGGTACAACTAGGCAGCTGGGGGCTGGAATCTGCAGCGCAGGGAGGCCCAAGCTTTCTGGGCCCCACCCGCTGCAAATTGCAGTCTGCAGCCACCCCGGAAAATGGCGCGTTCATAGAAGCGCCATCTTCTGGCGCTGTACCCAACTCATCCAGGGCCCTGGTGCGGTGGCTCACTGGGTAATAAAGGGGTTAAGGCCAGCTTGGCATTATCAGCTGGCCCTAAGCCCGAAATTCATGGGGTCACGCCAATATTAGACATGACCGCCATGAATTTCTAGTAAAGTATTTAAAAAAACACAACACCCAGAATAAAGTCCTTTAATTGAAATAAACACACAATTCTTTATTGTTCTAAATTAAACCATACTTACCATCACGCCCATTCCAGCTGAAGCCAACGATCTCCTGCAATAAAAGAAAAATAATAAAGCAACCTCATCCTTACCTTTCCATGGCTCCCACGACAGCTTCAGCTCTGCTACATCGAGATGACAGGCTGGACCGCAGCAGAACGCTGCCATCCAGCCTGTCATCCCGCAGACACTGAGAAGCACAGGCATGCTTGCGCTCCTCAGTGTCTCTCTGTGACGGCATAAAGATGAGCCGAGGTCATGTCCAATGAACTCAGCTCACCTCATGCACGTCACTGACACCGTGGGAAAATTCTCCTGCACTCAGCGCTTCAGCGTGAGAATTCTTCCACGCTGTCAGTGACATACATGAGGTGAGGTCATGTCCAATGAACTCAGCTCACCTCATGCACGTCACTGACAGCGTGGGAAAATTCTCCTGCACTCAGCGCTTCAGCGTGAGAATTCTCCCACGCTGTCAGTGACGTACATGAAGTGAGCTGAGTTCATTGGACATGACCTCGGCTCATCTGGATGCCATCACAGCCAGACACTGAGGAGCGCAAGCATGCCTGCGCTTCTCAGTGTCTGCGGCATGACAGGCTGGATGGCAGCGTTCTGCTGCGGTCCAGCCTGTCATCTCGATGTAGCAGAGCTGAAGCTGTCGTGGGAACCATGGAAAGGTAAGGATGAGGTTGCTTTATTATTTTTCTTTTATTGCAGGAGATCGTTGGCTTCAGCTGGAATGGGCGTGACTGTAAGTATGGTTTAATTTAGAACAATAAAGAATTGTGTGTTTATTTCAATTAAAGGACTTTTTTCTGGGTGTTTGTGTTTTTTTAAAATACTTTACTAGAAATTCATGGTGGTCATGTCTAATATTGGCGTGACCCCATGAATTTCGGGCTTAGGGCCAGCTGATAATGCCAAGCTGGCCTTAACCCCTTTATTACCCAGTGAGCCACCGCACCAGGGCCCTGGATGAGTTGGGTACAGCGCCAGAAGATGGCGCTTCTATGAACGCGCCATTTTCCGGGGCGGCTGCTGACTGAAATTTGCAGCGGGGGTGGCCCAGAAAGCTTGGGTCTCCCTGCGCTGCGGATTCCAGCCCCCAGCTGCCTAGTTGTATCTGGCTGGGCACAAAAATAGGGAGAAGCCCCACGTATTTTTTTTTTAAATTATTTCATGAATTTCCTGAAATAATTAAAAAAAAATTGACGTGGGGCTTTGCACTATATTTGTGTCCAGCCAGGTACAGCAGGCAGGAACGGGCTGCCCCCAACCACCAGCTGCCTATTTGTACCTGGCCGGACACAACAATATAGGGAAGCCCTTTTTTTCTTAATTATTCCATGAATTTCATGAAATAATTAAAAAAAAAAATACGTGGGGCTTCGCCCTATTTTTGTGTCCAGCCAGGTACAACTAGGCAGCTGGGGGATGGAATCTGCAGCGCAGGGAGGCCCAAGCTTTCTGCTCCCCCCCCCCCCGCTGAAAATTGCAGTCTGCAGCTGCCCCGGAAAATGGCGCGTTCATAGAAGCTGGATGCTGTACCTGGCTGGCATACAAAAATATGGCGAAGCCCACGTCAAAAGTTTTGGGAAAAATTTATTAAAAAAATAAATAATAATTTAGGGACTGCATCTTTATTAACTCCTCAAATGTCATTTAGTGTTAAAATAAAGGATTTATTTAAAAAAAAAATGGCGTGGGATCCCCCATAATTTTAGTCTCTAGCGGAGGTTAAGCAGACGGCTGGGGCAGATGTTTGAAGCCTGGGAAGGGGGTAAAACCCACGGAGCTTCCCAGGCTACTAATATCAGCCCCCAGCTGAATACCTAGCCTTTACTAGCTATTAAAATGGGGGACCCCCCCCAAAAAAATGACGTGGGGTTCCCCCTATTTTAATAGCTAGCAAAGGCTAGGCAGACAGCTGGGGGCTGATATTAATAGCCCAGGAAGGGTGCCATGAATATTGGCCCCCTCCCAGGCTAGAAACACCAGCCGTCAGCCGCCCCAGAAATGGCGCATCCATATGATGCGCCAATTCTGGCACTTAGCCTCGCTCTTCCACGCTGCCCTGGTGCGGTGGCAGGGGGTAATAGTGGTGGGGTTCATGTCAGCGCCAGCTGCCATGAAGCCCAGGTTAGTAATGATGGGCGTCTATAAGACACCCCCATTACTAACCTACAAAGTGTTAAAAAGAAAACACACACTACACCCAGAAAAAAATAATTTATTTGAAATAAAACACACCATTTTATTTAATTCTTAGTTTACTAAATATAATAGTTACCTGTCCACGTTCCTGCGCTGATCTCCCATGCACAGCTGTCACATCTGGAGATGGTGACAGCTGTGCATGGCTGCTGTAAGTTCACGCTGCCGGGAACACGTCCGCTCCCGGCAGCGGGAGCCACTGACTGAGGTCACCGGAGTGCATTCAGGCAGCGCAGCTCCGGAGACCTCCTTTACGGCAGTGCTGTACCGTGGGAATTTCTCACGATACAGCAGGGCCGTAAAGGAGCTAACCGGATAAGCGCTGCCTGAACTCCGGCGAACCCTTACGGCCCTGTCATTCTAGCGGCGGCGGCGGTTCAGAGCGGTCACATTCTATGTGGCTGCTCTGAACTGGAGATCATCGTGGGACACTCGTGGACTACTACGGAGGGGTAAGGATAAGGTTGTGGTTTATTATTTTATATTTTATTACAGGAGATCGATGGCTTCGGGGAATTAGGTGTCTAGGTGAGTATAGGTGTAGTTTTTTATTTTTTACTTTATTTTAGGTGGCGATCGGCGGGGACAGGTAATGTATGAACTAATTTATTGTAGGTAACCACTGGCCACCAATGACATGTATTTAAAATTTATTGGGGACACAGTAGGGCAATTTAAATAGCAGGATCAGGCTGATGGGAACTACTGCTCCCATCGAGCTGATCCTGCTGGCACGAGTGGACGGGGGACAGACATAGGCCGATGGGAGTAGTAGTGTCACATCGGCCTATGTCTGCCTGCACGCACAGACACCGCGCACACCCGCACAAACATCGCACAGACACCCCGCACACACACGCAGACATCGCACACACACCCCGCACACACACGCACAGACACCCGCACACACACTAATCATGACCGGTCTGATGGTCTGGGAGGTGAGGCTGACCTGTGCGGCCGTGGGAAAGTTCATGTGAGTTCATGCAGTCAAGCATGAACTCACATGAACCCTCTGAGGGCACCGCGGCGACTTCAAATGAACAGCTGATCGGCATCACCTGATACCTCAGCTGTTCATTTGAAATAACCGGCGGGAAAGCGCAGCACAGAACGGGAAAGCCGGCGGTGAAGTCTTTTCACTGCCGGCTTCCCCGCCCGGGTCCTTCGCTCCTTGGTGCTGCGCTCCCCGCCCGGTCCTAATTTACGATTGGGATTGGAGGTGGCGAGGGGAGCGGAGGATCGGGGTGGGAGGCTGCGGGGAAGCAGTATGGGGCTGTGTGATTGTTTAAAAGCCAGCGGCTTTTTACCGCGCGCCGGCTTTTAAACAATCAGGAGAATTCTCCCCCGCTTTGATGGCATTCTGATGACAGGCTGGATCGCGCTGCCATCCAACTTGTCATCCTTCACAGACACTGCAGAGCTCAGGCATTATGGGAACTTCCGATTCCGGTATTCGATATTGTAAAAGTATCGGAATTAAGTATCGGAATTCCGATACTGCGAATATCGGCCGATACCCGATATTTCAGTATCGGAATGCTCAACACTAGTCAAGACCTGTTCCGGATACCCGTGTGGACGGCAGAAGTGTTGTTGGAAGGCTCTGGCCGCTGTTTGGGGTGTCAAGTCTTTAACAGGAACCACCACCAGGAACCGGGAATAGTGGTCCACTATTGTCAGGGCATAGACGTAGCCCGACCGGCTTGGAGCCAGTTTCACATGGTCCAGAGCTACCAGCTCAAGAGGCTGCCTGGTGACGATGGGCATCAAGGGCGTCTTCTGGCTGGTACCGTCCTTCCTTCTGAGGTTACATGGGCCGCAGTCCCTGCACCACTTCTCTATGGCCCCTCTCATTCCGACCCAGTAGAACCGCTCTCTCAGTAGGAACTCCAGTTTCTTCCACCCGAAGTGTCCCGCTCTGTCATGGTAGGCCTCCAGGACAATTGCTGCATCTCGTCTCGGGACCACTACCTGCCAGGTCAGCTCGTGCGTCCGGTGGTTGACAAGCCTTCTGCACAGCTTACCTTCGTAGAGGAATAGCCTGCTTTTCTCCTTCCATAACTGCTTGGCTTCCTCTGGAGCGTCCGAGCCAGGGCTAGCGTCTGCCTGGGTTAACAGGTCTTTCACCAGGCGAATTGCAGGGTCACTATCTTGCGTTTCAGCCCAGCCGTGGTGAGGTAAGGGATTGAACATGACAGTGGTCAAGTCTTTGTCTCTTACACGGTGGGAGTACTGAGTGGCCCCGTACCGGTGGAATGCAGGGAGCTCTATTTCCTCCAACTCGTCTGGATCTTCTCCCTCATCGGGCAAGTGGGGCATTCTCGATAGGGCATCTGCATTGGCATTGGCTCGGCCTGCCCGGTACTTGATGGTGAAGTCATAGTTTGCTAGCCGGGCCATCCACCGCTGCTCTAGGGCACCAAGTCTCGCATTGTCCAGATGTGTCTACGGATTGTTGTCCGTGTACACAGTGAACTTCACAGAGGCCAGGTAATGCTTGAAACGTTCTGTTATGGCCCACACCACTGCCAAGGACTCCAGCTTAAAGGAGCTGTAATTCTCCGGGTTTCTCTCGGTGGGCCTCAGCTTCCGGCTGGCGTACGCGATCACCCTTTCTCTGCCCTGTTGGTTCTGTGACAGTACGGCTCCCAGCCCCACATTACTGGCGTCTGTGTGGAGGATAAAAGGCTGGCCATAATCAGGGCAGGCCAGGATCTCATCCCCCGTGAGGGCCATCTTCAGCTGGCAGAAGGACTCCTCTTCTGGCTTGTCCCACTTGAAAGGTGGCTTTTGGCTTCTGGTCTTAGACTGTCCTATAAGGAGGTCCTGCATAGGGGCTGCCATCTTGGTGAACCTGGGGATGAACCTTCGGTAGTAACCTATCAACCCGAGGAACTGCCTCACTTCTTTTATGTTAGAGTGGCTTGGCCAGTTCTTTATTGCCGTGATTTTGTCAGGGTCGGGGTCTACTCCGTCTGCACTGACCACGTGTCCCAGGTACTGTACCTTCGGCTTTAACAGATGGCACTTGGAGGGTTTCACTTTCATGCCAAAGCCTGCCAGGGCCTCGAACACCTCAGCCAGGTGCTTTAGATGGTCCTCGTAAGTCTTCGAATAGACAATCACGTCGTCCAGGTAAAGTAGGACGGTCTCAAAGTTTCGGTGCCCTAGACAGCATTCCATCAGCCTCTGGAAGGTCCCGGGTGCGTTGCAGAGCCCGAACGGCATATAGTTGAATTCACTTAATCCCATCGGGGTGGTGAAGGCGGTCTTCTCCTTATCAGCCTCTGCCACAGGAACCTGCCAGTACCCACTAGTTAGGTCCAAAGTAGAGAAGAAATTAGCTGATTTTAGTGCGACCAAAGACTCCTCTATTCTAGGCAACGGGTATGCGTCTTTATGGGTGATACGATTGACTTCTCTATAGTCCACGCACATTCTCATAGTACAGTCTTTCTTTTTTACCAGAACCAAGGGGGCTGCCCAGGGGCTACAACTGTCTCTAATGACCCCGGCTTCCTTCATTTCTCTCGGCATGCCCTTTGCGTTCTGATAGTGTGCTGGGTGGTACAGGTCTGTATCTTTCTTTTATTGGTGGGTGGCTCCCCGTGGGGATGTGGTGTTCTACCCCTTTCACTCTGCCGAAGTCTAGCGGGTGCTTTCTAAAGATTCTCTCGTACTCTTGAACCACCCGGTAGACTCCTTGTTTTTGGTGCAAGGGAGTGGAGTCATCACCCACGTGGAGTTTCTGGCACCAGTCCTCCTTGGGTTTCTGGGAACCATTACCCTCCGCCTGGGGAGATGGAGGCAAGGGTTCCATGGCCCTGACAGCATTGTGTTCAGCAGTATACAATTTGGCTAGTGTAGCGTACCGGGGCAAGTGTACTTCCCTTTCCCCAATGTTTAAGATCCGGATGGGCACCCTTCCATGGCGGACATCGACCACCCGCCGGGCTGTCAAAATGGTGGGCCTGCTGTCTGAGTACACAGGTTCTACCATGGCTTGGTAGTCTCTCCCTCTTAACCCGATTGCAGTCCGACACCAGATCATTTCACTTTTGGGGGGCATGGCAATGGGGAACGGGTCGCTCATCGTCACGCTACCGATCTCACCACCAGACAGTTCTACCTGTTGCCATCTCATCAGGGCTCTTATCTCCTTCTGGAGGACCCTCTGTTGGCTGGAGCTCGCATTCATCGCCACCTGCTGCAAAATTACAATTACTTCTGAAAGACAATTTTCAATCACATTAGTACCCAAGGTTATTTTAGGGTGAATTTCTCGACAGTCAATGTCCACAATGATCACTCCCTGTGCCGGCAGTTCAACTTTACCAATCTTAATCGTCATCTCTCTGAACCCCACCTGCGGCACGGGTTGACCATTGCTGGCGATGATGCTCAAGTCATCGTCTGGATAACGAGTTATATCAGTGTCACTCCAGTACTGCTTGAAAAGTACATAGGGGATGGTAGTCACTTGGGACCCGGTGTCCAGCAGTGCACTCATGGGGATACCGTCCAGCACTACGGGTAAAACCGGACGTCCCCCTACGTACTTATCACGCCAATTAGATGGGCCTGATGACCTTATGCCTGGTGGTTGGCCCTTTGCCCCAGGTCGGACCCATTTAAAGTACAGTACCTGGCTACGTGTCCCGGCTGGCTGCAACGACGGCAAATCGGCTGTCCATCCTCAGTGTAATGATCGGCGGGCCTCCCTCTGAACGACGGGATCCTCCTCCGTCGACGCCACGGGACATCCTCCGGACTGGAAGCCAGCTTGATTGGTCCTGACGGGTCCATCTGTAACGACTGTACGGTCCTGGTCAATGCAGCAACACTCTTTGTTAGTTCTTGGACCTGATGGTACAGGTTTGCAGGCGGGGATGGATTTAGGGCCTGCGCATCAGCCCCCACAAGGTCTGCGGGATAGGGCGCCGCCCCCTGGTGGTAAGGGATGGCAGGGCGCCGGGAAGCTACAGCGCCACCCGGTGCAGGTTCTCGGAGCACCCGGATGGCCCTATCTTTGAACTGTGCAAAAGTCAAATCGGGGTTCTGTAGGGCCATGAGGCGCAGCTGGGTTCTGTGGGCGCTGGACAGCAGACCTTCTATGAACTGGTCAGTCAATAGTTTATCTGTATCCTGCACGCTGCCAGGGTCAGCTTGCTTAATTGCCCCCAAGGATTCCTGTAAATTTAGGGCATAATCTCGGATGCTATCTTGAGCTCGCCGCTTACATCCATAGAACCGCATTTTGATTTCTGCTGAGGTACGGGTATCAAAGGTGTCCCGTAGCCGGGTCAGAACCCCCCTTACAGTCCTTTTCTCCTCAGCTGTCCAAGACTTTACCTCCCGCTGGGCCGCACCAGTTAACTGCCCTATCAGTATGCTTACTTTCTGTTCTTCTGTCAGGGGATAAACTTTGAACAGGCTATACAGCTTTTCTTTAAAGTCGCCCAAGGTATGCGACTCGCCGGCATACTGGGGCAGCCAGGCCGCTCCGGGGATATAGGCAGGGGTGGATTAAGAGTAGCAAGGGCCCCGGGCAGTTTAGAAGGCGCGGGCCCCCTCCACACACCTGATTTATCACGTGACATGTCACATGATCCCCTGTGATAGATCATGTGATAGTTCACGGGAAATTTATTTGGCATAATATTAATTGTGCTGCCTCATCTGAGAGCAGCACAATATTGGGGCAGATACCCTGATTCCAGCGATATGTCACTTTTTCAGCTGCTTGTTGTCATTTTGAGAAAATCACCGTTTTATCTGCTGCAGATCTAGCAGCTCTCTGAATGCTGCGCTCTGTATAGCCCCACCCACACCACTGATTGGCAGCTTTCTGCCCATGCTCAGTGTACACAGAAATCTACTGATCAGTGATGGGGGTGGGGTCCTACAGAACTTACTAGTCATCTAGTGATAATTACCTTCTGACAAATCAATGATTTTATCAAAACAACACTAAGCAGCCCAGTAAGTGACACATTACTGGAATCAGTGCCTGTAACCCTACATTATGCTGCTCTCAGATTAGGTGGCAAAAACCTGATGACAGATTCCCTTTAAAGGAGCTGTAAAGACAAAAAAGTTTGTATTAAAAATACAAGCCATTTGTTAAATTAACTTTTTTTCATTGTTAATTCACATTAGACTGTATCTTCAACACTTTTGTCAGCAGGTCTTATTACAGACTCTGAATAGGGCAGCTCTCTCCCTCTCCCTCAGCAGAAAGTCACAGCATGGTTAAAAAACGGGATCTTTTATGATTTTCTCATAATAAATAAAAAAGGACATGCAAGTCCTCCAAACTATTTTCCGTTTCTCTATAGGGGAGGTCCTAAATCTTTCTTGTTCTTTAGTTGATCACATGTCAAAAATGCAAAGCATTTACTATGAACTCGCCTAAAAAAATATACACTTGGAGAGTAATATCATCATCTGCATGTAAATATTCCTTGACTCTAAGGGCTCGCTCACACTGTCGTATAACACGGCCGAATGCTATGTTAGGTTTTATCAGATAGGACTCGGCCCTATGTTATACTATGGGACAGTGCGATTATTGGCATGAGAAAATAATCTCATTCGATATTCGGACCATGTGCACCCATACAAGTCTATGGGTGCACGTAAAACATTGGACTGCACTCGGATGTCATCCAAGTGCAGTCCGATGAACACTCACAGAGACTATGGAGAAGATGGAGAAATTAAGTTCTCCATCTTCTCCATATCTGTGCTGCGAGAGAATCGGATCACACTCAGTTGAAGCTCTGACAGAGTTTGAGCCCAGTGTCATTAGCATAATTGGCCCTATTCTCTTGCATGAGAGAATATATGGCTTAGTGAGTGGACCCTAAAACTGAATAGTAGTGACGGACAGGCACCTCACAAGCGGGATCCATGTAGCTCTCAGATGTCATGTAGGTAGGGCTTCATTCCATGGGGTAGGGTTTAATTTCAAGGTATATAAAAAAAATGGACTTCAAATAAAAATTAAATGAGCACAAAAAGCACTAATTGAATTATTTTTTTTGTATTTATGTTTGCAGCCCCTTTAAAAACCCTTTGAGGACCAAGGCACATATATGTCCCATAGTTTTAAACTGGAAAAAAATTTGATTGAATAAAATTTAAGGTCCTCAAAGGTTTAAGTAGGTCATAAATTCATATGAATACTTGCTCATACAATTGCACATGCCAAAAGATGAAGAAGAACAGAATCAAAAATATGACATTAAGTGGAGCACTTACAGGTATTCAAGGTGAAAGAGACCAGCAAAGGCATCGTCTCGAATGACAGTAAATGAGTTAGAATTCAGCAAGCTGAAAATGAAAACAGCAGGTTAGAAGCGAACCAGACTTTATGGTGCTCAGAATTAGTCAAGCAGAATTTAGTGACTGCTCTTGCAAAGCACTGAGACTGCCGCTGTGTATAGATGGCGCCGTGCGGCCTCCCGCTGTGTATAGATGGCGCCGTGCGGCCTCCCGCTGTGTTTAGATGGCGCCGTGTGGCCTCCCGCTGTGTATAGATGGCACCGTATAGATGGCTACGTGCGGCCTCCTGCTGAGTATACGTGTATAGATGGCTACGTGCGGCCTCCTGCTGAGTATAGATGCCGCACGGCGCTCCCCCCAGAGACAGCAGGAGGCCGCACAGCGCCATCTATACTCAGCGGGAGACCGCACGTAGCCATCTATACACAGCAGGAGGCCGCACGGCGACATGTATACTCAGCGGGGGCCGCACGTAGCCATCTATACACAGCTGGAGGCTGCACGGAGCCCCCCCAGAGACATCAGGAGGCCACACGGCGCCAACTATACTCAGCAGGAGGCCGCATGCAGTCATACACACACACAAACATATACAGACACGCATAAACACATTTGAAACACAAAAATACATACAAACAGACATCACACATTGACATCTGCCCACACACACACACAAACAGACAGACATCACACACACACACACACCTGCCCACACACACACACCTGCCCACATACACATCTGTGTGTGTGTATGTATAGTGTGTGTGTGTGTGTGTGTATAATGTGTGTGTATGTATAGTGTGTGTGTATGTATAGTGTGTGTGTGTGTCTATAATTTGTGTGTGTGTATTTTTTTTTTAAGTTAAAAACAAGTAAAATGCTTGTGGCATCAATATCAAGAATCCAGATATAAGGGCCTATTCACACTGAATTTTGCAATGCATTCATCTCCTCTTTCCAGGCTTCTATCTAAATCCCTGAAAAATGGCATTCAGATGTGCCTTGACATAGCCATTGATTTGAACAAAGGCAAACCGAGGCTAAAGTCTGAATCTTCAGGCTCCATTTGCTCTGCTTTCAGATGTCTCATTTCAGACAGCACAATCCTGAATTTCAGGGATTCAGTTGCAAGCCTTGTGTAAAGACCTGAATGCAGCGCTGAATGTAGTGTGAATAGGTCCTTACATCCTACACCACCTCAGGGGATTGTTGTTATGGAGTATTGCCCCTGGGTGGCCGCAGTTATGACCACCACCAGGGCTCGCGGTCACCCACCCTAACTTTGGTATTCTGGGGAGCTGGTATAATGAATATCTGAGAAGAGCTCTAGAGAAGCAAGAACATTGGACAACCAAGAGGTGGTGGCCTCAAGTCAGGTGTAGTGTTCAACAGGGCAAGACTTTCTAACCTGCCCACACACACACACACACACACACACACACATATACACACACACACACCTGCCCACACACACACACACACACACACACACATAACTGCCCACACACATACACACCTGCACACACACACACACACCTGCCCACACACACACACACACCTGCCCACACACAAACACACCTGCCCACACACACACACCTGCCCACACACACACATACACCTGCCCACACACACACACAAACACCTGCCCACACACACACACACCTGCCCACACACACACACACCTGCCCACACACACACACACACCTGCCCACACACACACACACACACACCTGCCCACACACAAATCTGCCCACACAGACACCTGCCCACAAACACACACACACACCCATATACACACACCTGCCCACACACACACCTGCCCACACACACACACACATCTGCCCACACACACAACCACACCTGCCCACAAGACACCTGCCCACACAGACACCTGCCCACACACACACACATATACACACACACACATACACACACACACACACACCTGCCCACACAGACACACACACATATACACACACACACATATACACACACACACACACCTGCCCACACAGACACCTGCCCCCACAGACACCTGCCCACAAACACACACATAACTGCCCACACACACATCTGCCCACACACACACACACTCACCTTCCCCCGGCTCAATTCCTCCTGCCTGCTCTCTCTCTTTTCCGGTGCAGCACTGCAGGCCGGGGCGCACTGCGTGACGTCACAGCTAGGAGACACAGCCGCGCACAGGGCCATGTCTCCTAGCAGTGACGCGTCCAGGCCAGCACAGGGAAGTTAACTGCTGCAGTGCTGGCCGAGCTGATGAAGAAGTAGCGGCGGCCGCTGCTGGGGGAGCGGTCCAGGTCCCCCCTCCCGCCACTGCTACTGCTATGTGCCGCAGCGGCCCGCACATATAATGAGGGCAATCCGGCATTAGACACCCCGCCTGGAGCCGCGGGCCCCCTGCAGGCTCGGGGCCCTGGGCGGTCGCCCGGATTGCCCTCATTATAATCCGCCTATGGATATAGGGCATGGAAAACGGCATCACAGCTGCAGCAGCTACGCTGGTGGTAGAGGGTCCCTCCGCGTCCGACATCTTCCTCCCCCCTAGTTAACCGTGGCCTACCTTCTGGCGATCCTCTTCTGTAGGCCGCGGCTCCGCTCGCGATGCTCTGGGCGAGGACCTTGCGTTGCTCGGTGATGACGTCGGCATGCGCTGGATCTCCTTCCAGGACCTTGAGCAGCGTCTCAGCGTAGGGCGGGGCTTCAGGTCTCGCGCGTTTTTGGACGTCCACGCCCCTCTTCTTCCCGCGCGGCGACCCGAAGATGGCGCCCGATGGCGGGAAAAGGCTCCGATTGGCGGGAAATGGCCCCGAATGGCGGGAAACTTCACTCAGATATGTATAGAGTCTTTTCCAGGCACACAATACCCGTTTGTGGCGGGTTGGTCACAATTCTGCCGACTACGCCAAAGCTGACTCGCCCCCTGGGCCGTGGGGTATCCGGAACCGGGCCTTCTAGTGTACGGTGCTGATGGGGGTAGTAGTGGCAACCCGATCCCATGGCTCAGGGTGGTCAGACCAAATGGTGGCAGTCTATTTATCAGTGTTTTGAATGTCCGATTACGCCACCCGTGGATTGCGGTTGGAGATAACCGCCGCTGCAAGGTAGACCACTGAGGCTGGTGTTGGTGTGCAGCACAGGGGTAGGATAACTCCCCACGGGAAGAGTGTAGCCTCAGGGCAGTGTAGGTGGATGTTGGGGGTGATAGTGCAGGCCGCAATAGTAAGAGTTCAGAGTCTGCTTCAAACAGTTCAAGGTCTTTATTGTAGATATTATTAATGACCCAACAGTACCAGTTAGGAATGGGCCTGGGTGTCTGAGAGCATTCGGGCGAGTCCCACTGGTCAGGGTGAGTGTGTAGGCCTACCGTTCTCTCTATGCTCTTTCTGACTATCCCCCTTTGCGTGGTGTAATAGCCCACGTCCCTGAGCTGGCCGTGTACTTCTCTCCTGTATGGCTTGCGACTCAGGCCTTGGGTACCTGTTGCTTGCTCCTCGATGTACTGGTCCCTCTGTGTGGCGGAGCCTCCAGGCTTCTTAGGCCAAGGGACCTGAAATCCCTCGCAGGTTGGTTCTCTGCTGCTGGGCTTGTAACCCTGACAGCCTCGGACCCCAATGTCCGGTAGATTGGTTCTCTGCCAGGACCGGCTCTCGTCGCCTCTGTCCCTGGCTTGCAGTTTCTCCTCTGCCTCACGGACTCCTCAGCTACAGCTGAACTGTCCCTCCTTCTCTGGGACTAGTCTCACTCCTGAGCTAGGTCGTCCAGTTTTCTCTAACCCTGCCCCCAGTTCCAGCTTTTATAGGGGCAGCCAGCTCCCCCTGCTGGCCTGGGACAGGAGGTGCTGTATGCTAATTGTCCCTAACCAGGGGACCCCCCTCCTGCTTTCAGAAACAGATTATTGTTTGTGGCATCCAGGCCTGGGGTGACACACACACTGCTCTATATTTAGTATGATGCCCCCACTCCTCCATATATATAGCATGATGGTCCCACTGCTCCATATACAGGTGCATCTCACTAAATTAGAATATCATCAAAAAGTTAATTTATTTCAGTTCTTCAATACAAAAAGCTGTCTTTCAGCTCATCTGCATTGTTGGGTCTGGTGTCTCTCATCTTCCTCTTGACAATACCCCATAGATTCTCTATAATAGATTCTCTATGGGGTTAAGGTCAGGCGAGTTTGCTGCCAATCAAGCACAGTGATACTGTTGTGTGTAAACCAGGTATTGGTACTTTTGGCCGTGTGGACAGGGGCCAAGTCCTGCTGGAGAATGACATTTCCATCTCCAAAAAGCTTGTCGGCAGAGGGAAGCATGAAGTGCTGTAAAATGTCCTGGTAGCCGGCTGTGCTGACTTTGGTCTTGATAAAACACAGTGGACCTACACCAGCAGATGACATGGCCCCCCAAACCATCACTGATTGTGGAGCCTTCACACTAGACCTCAAGCAGCTTGGATTGTGGACTCTCCACTCTTCCTCCAGACTCTGGGACCTTGATTTCCAAATGAAAATTGGAACTCTAGGACCTTGTGGAGTGTGTCAATGACTGCCTTCTGGACATCTGTCAAGTCAGCAGTCTTCCTCATGATTGTGGAGCATACTGAAACAGTATTGAAGAACTGGAATAAATTAACTTTTTGAAGATATTCTAATTTAGTGAGATGCACCTGTATATACTATGATGGTCCCACTGCCCCACATACATATAGTATAATGGCCCCACTACTCCATATGTAGTATGATGGACCCACTACTCCAGATATATAGTAGGATGGCTCCACTGCCCGATCATTTAAAAAAATAAAGTTTATTCTCACTTAATCCTGATTCCCTACATCATGGCCTCTGTCTCCTCTTCCATGGCGGGACAGCAGAGCAGAGCGATGCAATGATGTCACCGAGCCACCTGCGTGAGTATGCTGACATCTCGTTAACCGCAGGCCTATGGCGATCTGTGGCATATGAAAGAGATAGTGATAGGGCAGGGAGCTTGTGTCTCACTGCTTTATCATGCGACCCCTCTGCATAAGAGACATTAGGGCTAGATTAGCTACGTCACAGAAGACACTGGAGCTGGAGTATATAGAATAGGAGACACAGGGGCTGGCGTATATTCATCACAGGATACATTGGGGCTAGAGCATATACATCACAGAAGAAGCTGGAGTATATAGAATAGGAGACACTGAGGCTGGAGTATATAGAATAGGAGACACTGGGGCTGGCGTATATTCATCACAGGATACATTGGGGCTAGAGCATATACATCACAGAAGAAGCTGGAGTATATAGAATAGGAGACACTGGGGCTGGAGTATATTCATCACAGGATACATTGGGACTAGAGCATATACATCACAGAAGAAGCTGGAGTATATAGAATAGGAGACACTGGGGCTGGAGTATATAGAATAGGAGACACTGGGGCTGGCGCATATACAGTTCTGCTCAAAAGTTTACATACCCCGGCAGAATTTTTCCTTTCTTGGCCTTGTTTCAGAGAAAATGAATGATAACAAAAACACTTTTTCTCCACTCATGGTTATTGGTTGGGGGAAGCCATTTACTGTCACATTTCTGTGTTTTCTCTTTTTAAATCTTAATGACAACTAGTGATGAGCGAGCATGCTCGCTACTGCTCGGTGCTTGCCCGAGTATCTCACTACTCGAGATGCTCTGCGCTCACCGAGTATTTCCGGGTTGGTCGGGCGGGAAGTCGGGTCCACTCCCTGCATGTTTGGCGCTCTTTACAGAGCCAATGAACATGCAGGGATTGCCTGCCATGCACTGTAATGCCATAGCCATGTTGGTTGTGGGCATTACAGTGATTGGCTGGCCGCACAGCGTCATCAGGTCTATATCTGACCTGGCGCCGCCATGCTCATCACAGTCACTCCGGATCAGACAGTGTAGGGAGAGCTGCTGCTGCATTAGGGAGAGATTTGATCGTGCATTAGGTAGTGTAGTGAGAAAAACCGCACATTACACATATCCATCTCAACAAACAGTCCTTCTGAGGACTAATCCATCTGCAGAGATATCAGGCAGGCAGTGTATATAGGCAGGCAGGCAGTGTATATAGCAGACTGCAGTGCATATAGCACAAGAGGCTCCATTCCAATTCTGCCTTCTGCTGCTGTTAGATATTTCTATACAAAGGCCCAGGTCTCAGGGGCGAGGAATACTTTTCTTTGGATCTTAATCCTCATTATTTGCTTATAAAGCAATCCAGAGAACACCGTTTTTCTGCGCCATTTGCTTGTTGGAACTGCAGAATACAGCCAGGTCCTTTCCATATTAGAGCGCTAGAAATCCAGCTATTTAAAACTGTGTTTTCTCCGTCACACGGATCACATATACGTTGTCAGAAAATACTGCCATTTCTGGCCTCCATTTTTTCAGTGTGTCAGTGAAGCAATTCACAGAAGTTTGCTGTTCACACTACTTACTTACAGGCCAGGTATTTAAAACTCTGTTTTCTCCATCACACCGATCACATATAACTTCGCTTCAAACTCAGTCATTTGTAGTGAGCGTGGAAGATACTATCCTCCATTTAAAATGGGCAAGGCACGTGGCAAGGGACGGGGAACTGGACGTGATGGTAATGGTGCATGCAGAGGCCGAGGACAAGTCCGTGGGCAAGCCGAAATTGTGCCACAACAAACACCCACATCTTCTCGCCTGACCTTCCTGTCCCAATTTCTAGGGGACCGCAGCACACCACTATTGAACCCAGATCAGTGTCAAAAGGTTGTTGGTTGGATAGCGCATAATGCTTCCAGTCACTTAGCCACCACCACCACCACCCTGTCTTCCACACGGTCAAGTCTCAGTAGCCATGAGTCTGGACCTCATATTCCTCACCCTGATCCTCCTTCCTCCCACCATGCCGAGTACCCAGAGACAACTGATCCCACACTTGGACAATCTGAAGAGCTGTTCACTTTTCCATTTATAGATTCGGGCCTCTAGCCCGGTCCCCTTGAAGCGGGGCAAGAGGAGATCACGTGTAGCGATGCCCAAATATTTGAGCAGCCACGGTCACACGAAGGCGACGGTGGGAAACTGTCACAAGAGGTGGACGATGATTAGACACAATTGGCAGAAAGTCAGGAATAGTACCAGGGTGCAGAAGTGGGAGACGAGGTGGTGGATGATATAGTAACTGACCCAACCTGGCAGGAGGACATGCAGAGCAAGGACAGCAGCACACAGAGGGAGGGAGGCAGAGCACCCCAACAGGCAGGAAGAAGCAGTGTGGTGGCCGCAGACAGAAGGCAGGCTACCGTTTCCCGTAACACCAACACGAAGGAAGTTGCCACTACAACTGTTAGGTCTTCCCGAGTCTGGTTGTTTTTTAAAGACTCTGCCGATAACTCCAAAAAGGCCATTTGCAGCACGAGCCAGACCAGCATCAGCAGGGGTGGCAAAACGACCAGCCTGACCACCACCAGCATGATCAGGCACATGGCAGCAAAGGACTCGACTTTGTGGGCCGAACACCAGGGTCCAGGAACAGTGTCTACAGGTGGCACCATTGCTTCTTCTGCTGTTGTGCATGCAAGTCAATCCCCTGTCCATAGTGCATGCAAAGATGCCTCCTGCCCTGCACCTGTCATTGCACACTCTCAAGTAGCAGCATCAGGAAGCACGTCCATGTCCTTGTCCCAGCGCAGCGTTCAGTTGTTCATACTCCAGTCCTTGGAATGCAAGCGCAAATATGCAGCCAACGTCCCACAGGCCACACTACTAAATTCTCACAATTCACGACTGCTTGGCTCGAAATGTTGCCTTTTAGGCTTGTGGAGACAGAAGCCTTCCGCAACCTGATGGTGGCGGCCGTCCCTCGGTACTCTGTCCCCAGCCGCCACTATTTCTCCCAGTGTGCCGTCCCCACATTACACAAGCACGTGTCCCAAAACATTAGCCGTGCCCTCAACAATGCAGTTACCGGTAAAGTCCACCTAACCACGGACACGTGGATAAGTGCTTGTGGGCAGGGACGGTACATCTCGCTGATGGCACACTGGGTTAACATAGTGGAAGCCAGGACCCAGTCGGACCTTGGGACGGAACACGCCAAGGATTGCAGGCCCTAGGTCAATCAGGGTTGCCCCCACGGTCTACAGCTCCTGAACCTCATGCTCCTCAGCCTCCTCCTCCTCCTCAGCCTCCATCTCCGAAATGACCACATTAGTCACAAGCTGGAAGCACTGCAGCACTGCCTCGGCCAAGCGGCAACAGGCTGTGCTGAAGCTAATATGCTTAGGTGAAAAAACACACAATGCTGAAGAGTTATGGACAGCTCTGAAAGATAGGCAGATCTGTGGCTCAAACCGCTGAACCTACAGCCAGGCATGGTCGTGTGTGAGAATAGCCGGAACCTGGTGGCGGCTCTGAGGCGAGGCGAGCTCACACACGTACCATGCCTGGCCCATGTGCTTAACCTCGTGGTTCAGCGGTTACTCAAATCCTACCCGGAGCTGCCGGATCTGCTTGTTAAAGTATGCCGCCTGTGTGCCCATTTTAGAAAGTCAGCTACAGCTTCCGCCGCCCTTGCAGTGTTTCAGTAGCGTTTGCATCTTTTGGCTCACAGACTGGTGTGTGATGTCCCCACACATTGGAACTCTACATTGCAGATGTTGGGAAGGATTTGTGAGCAGAAGAGGGCAGTTGTTGAGTACCAGCATCAAAAAGGCTATCGGTATTCAGTTCAGACTCCACACATAAGACCTCAGTAGTGGACGTGGATGTCAGACATATGTACCATCCTCCAAAACTTTGAGGACTCCACCAAGATGGTGAGCGGCGATGACGCCATAATTAGCGTCACCATCCCGCTTCTCTGTCTTCTGAAACGCTCTCTGCTCACAATCAAAGATGATGCATTGCAGGCGGAGCACGATAAGATGGAGCAATTAACCATACAGGGTGATTACACACAGCCAAGCCTCATCTCATCCCAACGTGGATTGGGTGACAATGAGGAAGAGGAGGAGGAAGGACAGGAACTAGTTTCATGCACTATAGACGGTGCGATCTGCACAGCTGTCATACCGTCTGTTCAGCGTGGATGGCCAGAGGACAGAGAGGAGGAGGAGGAGAGCATGGTCAGTCATCCTCTTGGTGAGGACACGGAAGTCTTGCCTGTTAGTAGTCTCGCACGCATGGCTGAGTTTATGTTATGCTGCCTTTCCCATGACCCTTGCATTCTCAAAATTTTAGGTCATTACTGGTTGGTGACACTTCTAGACCCACTCTACAAGGAGAACTTTAAATCTCTTATTCCTGAGGCGGACAGGTATACAAAAATGAGGCAGTACCAGAAGGCCCTTGTTGCGGAACTATTAAAAAAATTCCCATCTGAAAACGCTGGAGGCAGAGGGCACACTTCGTTCGACAACCAAGGAGTACAGGCGAGAGAGACACAACTTCAATCCAGCAGAGGCAGGGGAACACTGTCAAAGTTCTGGGAGAGTTTTCTCAGACCCTCCCATCGCACAGGCCCTGAGGCGCAGGGTACTCTCACAAGGAGTGCAAAGTTTGGGAAGATGCTGAGGGAGTACCTTGCCATACCGTACCAACGTCCTCCGTGATTCCTCTGTGCCTTATAAATATTGGGTATCCAAGCTAGATATGTGGAATGAGCTGGCTCTCTATGCCTTGGAGGTCCTGGCCTGCCCTGCCGCCAGCGTTTTATCAGATCGGGTTTTTAGTGCCGCTGGTGGAATTATAACTGATAAGCGCATCCTCCTGTCAACTGAAAATGCTGACAGGCTGACTCTTATAAAAATGAACAAGGGCTGGATTGGGCCAGACTTCTCAACACCACCGAATGATAGCAGCGTAACATAAACTCAAATCCAGTGTCTTTTCTTGGGAGGTGTATTCCCATGCACCTTTTCACACCCACACATGGGTATACGCTTCCTGATTTTGGCTATTTGCTCTTGTCCTCCTCCTTCTCCTCATCCTCCACCACCATATCACCAGGGTGACCGTGGTCCATGATGCAACACTCACATAATTTTTTTAAAGGGTGTTTGTCTCGCCCCTGGGCCGTGGGGCACTCGGAGCCAGGCAATACTGAGACGGTGGGGGTAGTAGTGGCGACCTGGTTTCGTGGCTCAGGGTAGTCAGACCAGTGGTAGTCCTTTAGCAGTCCTAAGTGATGTCCGACTACGCCACCCGTGGATTGCGGTTATTATGAACCGCCTCTGCAAGGCAGACCGCTGGGGCTGATGATGTATGCAGCTGAGGTAGTGTGACTCGCCACGGGAAGAGTGCAGCCCCAGGGCAGTGTAGTGGATGGTGGGGGTGATGGTGCAGAGAGTCCCAGTGCCGTTAGTGCTGGAGGAGAAAAAGAGTACACAGAGAACGTACTGCAGTCCAATGTCTTTTACTCACAGTTCATGTACTCCGGGTCACTTCTGTCAGCAATGACCGCCCGAGCCGTGCTGCGTCCACCAGGTGAGGGGCTCGGTCAACCCCAGGCAGTTCAGGAGCATGGCACAGGACCCCTTCAATCCTTTCTCTGGTCTGCCTCACCAGTGACCCACTTTTGTCCAGCTGCCGCGGACTTGTGCGGATAAACGTGGTTCCCGTTCCCCGCTGTCCTATATGGTGCCTTCCTAGCAGGTTTGATGAGGTGTCGCACCAATAAATGATCACGACCTCCGGTCTTTGGCTGAGGGCTGTTTCTCCTCCACCAACTTGGAATCCGGTACCCTTAATCTGCCTGACCCTTCACCCTGTATTCTCGTGGGTTCTTAGGGTCCCTTCTGCCGTCTTGTTCCTCAGCCCTTCTGTTTCTCTCTTTCTCTTTCTTTTCTGTTCCTTTCTGTTCTTGTTCCTTTCTGTTCTTGTTCCTTTCTGTTCCTGGCCTTCACCCTAGGCCTGCCTCGTGGAGCTGGGCCCAGACTGAGTCACAGCTCCCTGTCAGCCCTCTCTGGCTGAACTCCTTCTCTTACTCCACTCACTGAACTTCTCTTCTTCTCTTCTCTCTGTGCTGGCTGGGCCTCAGAGGCTAGGCCCGCCTACGGAGCAGAGCCCCTTGCAGAGGCCCCCACTCTGTCACTTCTTCTCTCTGACTGAACATTGTTCTAAGATGGTGCCCACCTTTTATACCTCCCTCTAGAACATGAGCCCAGGTGACCAGCAAACAATGGGCTCCTATCTACGCTCAGGAACCAACCCCTATCTGCTCCTACATCACTGGGTATTCCTACCCCCTCCCCACTCCAGCCAGGGACATGGTCTGTCGTGCCTGCATTTCTGTCTAATGGGAGCACCGTTGAGCTGTCCCTCGGAAATGGGGTGAGTGTGCTGTATGCAGATAACTGAACCCTGGTCCATACTCCATCCTTACCCGGGAGTGGAATATCACACCTCTGGCAGAGGTGCAATACCCCTGTAGCGGCCGAGCCCTCGGGGCGCTACATTTTTATGATGCCCGTAAAAAAAAATTTTTATACAGTATGTTCATGTATACCCCCCAGGAGTAAATGTTTGTCAGCCCATACACTTAGTGCATGGCATTACAAGTATAGGAGGCCCGCTCCTTTCTAATGGTAAAAATTTTTTATGATGCGCTCCTCCACGTCTCTTCCAAGGGCCATTGAAGTGCCTCCAAATTTTTGGCAGCCCTTGCAGTCACTGCATAGTCCAACACTATGGGAGACTCTCTCCTTTCTAATGGGAATTTGTCATTACTGTGGCCTGGTCTATGTGTCTTTAAATTCTTAGTGGGTTTTTTCCTAAACTTGGTCAGCCGTCGGACTCACTGCATACCCTATAACTGTATAGCAGACCCTCTCCTTTCTAATGGGAACATGTCATATCTTGTTACTGTGGCCCTGCTCTGTGTGTCTTTAAATTCTTAGTGGGGATTTTTCTAAAATCTGTCAGCCGTTGGACTCACTGCATACCCTATAACAGTATAGCCGACCCTATCATTTCTAATGGGAATTTGTCGTTACTGTGGCCCTGCTCTATGTGTCTTTAAATTCTTAGTGGGTTTTTTCCTAAAATTGGTCAGCCGTTGGACTCACTGCATACCCTATAACTGTATAGCAGACCCTGTCCTTTATAATTCGAGCATGTCGTACCTTGTTACTGTGGCCCTGCTCTGTGTGTCTTTAAATTCTTATTGGGGTTTTTCATTAAAATTTGTCAGCCGTTGGATTCACTGCATACCCTATAACTGTATAGCAGACCCTCTACTTTCTAATGGGAACATGTCGTACCTTGTTACTGTGGCCCTGCTCTGTGTGTCCTTAAATTCTTAGTGGGGTTTTTCCTAAAATTTGTCAGCCGTTGGATTCACTGCATACCCTATAACTGTATAGCAGACCCTCTCCTTTCTAACGGGAACATGTCGTGTTACTGTGGCCATGCCCTTTATGTCTTTAAATTGTTAGTGGTTTTTTTCAAAAATTTTGGCCACCCTTGCAGTCACAGCATGGGCATTACCACTATAGAAGATCCGCTCCTTTATAATGGGAACATTTTTTTTACTGAGACCCTCCTCTATGTCTCTTCAAAGGGGTATTAGGTTGCATCCAAATTTTTGACAACCCTTGCAGTCACTGGATGCGCAATAACAGTATAGGAGACCCACTTGTTAATAATGGGAACAACAAAGCATAGCCCTCTGATGGCTCTCTAACAATAGCTAGGGCCGACTGCTGGCCTTTTAAGAATAGTAAGGGCCGTCTGATGTCCCTATAGAAATAGGCTTTATGACTTTCAGAGTCCCTCCATCATAAATAAAACAGAATGTGTCTGATGACACCACATTGCCAGATGAGGTTGTAAAATGTTAAAATGACATTTCCCGGTGAATGCATTTGTCATAAAAAATTACATAAAAAAACATAACAATAGGATCTTTCTTTAGTATAAAAAACAGCATCACCAATTTAACCTCAATGTAATCACATTGTTCAGCTCATGCACCTCCTCCTCCATCTCCGAAATGACCACATCAGTCATAAGCTGACAGCACTGCAGCACTGCCTTGGCCATACAGCAACAGGCTGTGCTGAAGATAACATGCTTAATGCTTAATTGACAAACCGCCCAGCGCTGCATAGTTGTTGAAAGCTGTACCACAGCAGCTTGATCTGTGGCTCTCACCGCTGAACATACAGCCAGGCATGGTCGTGTGTTACAATGGGCGGAACCTGGTGACGGAGAAATGACAACCGGGGTAGATACGGTTTCCCTCTATGCCAGTCCTTTCACAGAGCTAAAGAATATGGCTGTGGTGAAATACAACTCCCACTGAGAAGCTGTTTCAGATTGAAAAACATTGTGCCCACCAGAGGATTTGTTTCTGAGGGCTAACCTTTCTCACCCGCTCAAGAGCCCCATAGCAGCTGCAAAGTTAGCGCTATCATGAACTCTCCTGAGGTAGAAGCCAAGGCACACCAGAGAATTCTCTGGTGGGACTGTCCAACCCTGCCGAGAAGCAGTCCTGGCTAAGAAAAGTGTGTGGGAAGATTCCAGGACACTCTATTTTTACTGAAGAGGAAACACATGCAAACATGGGGAGAACATACAAATTTCTTGCAGATGTTGTCCTTGCTGGGATTTGAACCCAGGATCCCAGTGCTGCAAGACTTCAGTGCTAACCACTGATCCAATGTGCTGCCGTTCACCCTCTAATATCTAACAGGCTGGAGAAACTTGAACCTACTGCCACTCTATCATCAGCTCCTTTGTGAGAAAATGTATTTGGGCAGCCACTCAGTCTACCAAATAAAATTCCAGAGAAGGAAATTGAGGATGGCTTCGCTACTGGTACTGGGGGCAGTGCTAATACCATGGTGTTGTACCATAGTTTGCTGGAAATATTCCAGGCTGGTAGGAGGCAAGAAAATTCCCACAGAAAAGTACCAGCAGTAATGTTCAGGCCACATTTCAAGTGCAAGCAGCTTTAGAGGACTTCCTGGGAGAAATGACACGCAGGGTAGATACGGTTTCCCTCTATGCCAGTCCTTTCACTGAGCTAAATACAACTCTTATCAAAAAAAGTTGTGGACTGGCTCCGTACCGTCCCTGGCCACATTCACCTGTCCACGTGTTTGTGGTTAGGCAGTCCCTCTTAGTAAGTGCACTGGGTAGGGCATGGGTAATGTTGTGGGACCCGTGCTTGTGGAAGGCGAAGGCGATACCGGGAAAAATACTGGCGGCTGGGGACCGAGTATGGACACCCGGCCGCCGCCTGCATGAGATTGTGAAAAGCTTCCACCTCCACAAGCTTAAAAGGCCATATTTCAAGTGCAAAGAGCTGCCCAGAAATCTGTCAGTTTAGTGTTGCGGCCTGTGGGTGGGTGGGTGGCTGGCTGTATACTTGCAATTGCATTCCAAGTAACAGAAAGCTACGCAGATGATGGCCTCTATCATCATCATGGCCTCACCTCGGCACTATGAACTCTCCTGAAGGAGAAGCCAGGGCCCGGTTTCCCTCTATGCCAGTCCTTTCACCGAGCTAAATACAACTCTTAGCAAAAAAATTTGTGGACAGGCTCCGTACCGTCCCTGGCCACATTCACCTGTCCACGTGTTTGTGGTTAGGCGGTCCTTCCCAGTAAGTGCACTGGGGAGGGCACGGGTAATGTTATTGGACCCGTGCTTGTGGAAGGCGGAGGCGATACCAGGAAATATAGTGGCGGCTGGGGACCGAGTATGGACACCCGGCCGCCGCCGGCATGAAGTTATGAAAAGCTTCCGCCTCCACGAGCCTAAAAGGCCACATTTCAAGTGCAAGCAGCTGTCAAAAATTTGGCAGTATAGTATTGCAGCCTGTGGGTGGGTGGCTGCCGGCATTCTTGTGCTTGCATTCCAAGGAATGGGGTAGGGACAACTGAACACTGCTGTGGGACAAGGACGTGGACAGTGATTGTTGCAAGTCTGCAACGACAGGTGCATGGCGGGAGGCATCTTCGCATGTGCCAAGGATCACTTATGATGGGCACACATTTAGGCAGTGACCTGGGAGTCAGAGATGTTTCCAGAGGTCTTCCCCTTGCTATTCCCATGTCTTTTCAGCACTGTATGCATGTGTCTGATGATGTGTCACACACCACATGGCCAGATAAGGTTGTAAAATGTTAAAATGACATTTCCTGGTGAATGCATTTGTCTTGGTTGAAAGCAATGCAAAAGTGCAAAAACGTGTCAAAAATGCTACGTGTGAACATAGCCCAAGGTGTGTAGGAGTATTTTTGTTTTTGTTTATTTATTTTGCCTTATATACAAGTCATCACCCTGGAAAGGATGTTCCTTACACCGTAAAAGTGGCGTAATACTCTGACGACGTTGTTGACAGCAGTGATCTGGGAGTCAGAGATGCTTCCAGGGGTCTTCCCCATGCTGTTCACATGTCATTTGAGCACAGTTCCCATCGATTTGGGCAATTTTTAGGCCCTCTGCAGACCGCCGTGGGGAGCCACCTGAAAAATGCTCAAGTTTCCCCTAGACTTATATTGGGCTCATTGCTCGGGTTGAGCACCCGAGTATTTCAATTTGCTCGACCCGAGCAACGAGTACTCGAGCATTTTAGTGCTCGCTCACCACTAATGACAACCAAAAACATCCAAATAATCCTGATCAAAAAGTTCACATACCCTGGTGATTTTGGCCTGATAACATGCACAGAATTTGACACAAATGGGTTTGAATGGCTACTAAAGGTAACATCCTCACCTATGACCTGTTTGCTTGTAACCAGTGTGTGTGCATAAAGCTGAGTGAGTTTCTGGGATCCAGCCACTGACGTTTCTGGATTTTGAGATGGGGAAAGCAAAAGAATTATCAACAGATCTACGGGAAAAGGTAGTTGAACTGTATAACACAGGAAAGGGAGGCAAAAAGAGTATAACACAGGCAAGGGATACAAAAAGATATCCCAGGAATTGATAATGCCAGTCTGCAGTGTTCAAACTGTGATTAACAAATGGAAAATCAGATGCTCTGTAAAAACCAAACCACAGTCAGGTAGACCAACAAAAATTTCAGCCACAACGGCCAAGAAAATTGTTCGGGATGCAAATGTGACACCCCAGGGGTCTGGTTGCCACAGTGATAGAGATATTACGTCTGAGAGCAGGTGGGAGGTCTCTTGGTCAGGAATCCTATGCAGGCCACACCTCCTGCCCAGTCCTGGGAGGGGAAGAACTTCCCCTATATAAACCTAGGGCTGAGGCAGGTTTAATGAGTAGAGAAGAAGTAGAGACAGAGAAAAGAAGCAAATATAGGAACAGAACATCAGGAGCTCTGTGGGAGCATTGTTACAAGGAGTCAGGGGCTGGCAGCTGCATAGCTCGCCCTGACTGAGAAGATTTCTTACCGGACCCGGAGTCCGAGGCTGTGGGGACTAACTCCTACCCAGCAGCAGAATCCGTCAGGCAGGGGATTCCAAGTCCTCTGGCCAAGAAACCCGAAGGCACGGTCACACGCGTGGGACCAGCACCGCCGTCGTGGAGCGGAAGCTACTAGAAGGCCCCGAGTCACCGGCCATACGGGTGAGCACCACACGGTACACTCAGGGACGTGGGCTACTTATACCCGCCTCTAGCAAGGTAGCCAGAAAAGTACAGTTAGTTTGGGAGGCCTACAACTCCGCCTGGCCAGGGGAGATCCCATCTGCTCAAGGACTGACCAGGCCCCAATCGCTAGCCAGTACTCCGGGAGGGTCTATCTTTGTCACCAGTAAAGACCCTGAACTACACCGTACCGTCTCCGAGTGGTTCCTGCTACCCCCATCATCCACGTCGGCTGCCCTGAGGCCATACCCCTCCCGTTGGGGGTTATACCATCACGCTGCACAATCCTACCACCGGCCTCAGCAGTCTGCCCTGCAGCAGCAGCTCCTTAGCTGTACTCAACGGGTGGCGTAGTCGTCCAACATCTACCGCTGATACATCGTCGCTCAGTTTGACTCCCTGGGCACGGACCGGGTCACCGCCACGAGACTACAACCCTCAACAGATCCGGCTCCGGGTAAGCTCCCGCGTGCGCAACGCAGCGCGACACAGGCCCAGGGGCGCGTCACAAAGAAAAAACAACAAATAACATCAGCTGAGAACACACTTAGGGGTGTACTCACTTTTGTTGCCAGCGGTTTAGACATTAATGGCTGTGTGTTGAGTTATTTTGCAGGCACACCAAATTTACAGTTAAACAAGCTGTACACTGACTACTGTACATTGTATCAAAGTGTCGCATCTTCAGTGTTGTCCCATCAAAAATATATATATGTATTCCGGCCCATTTTTGGCGTTTTGTGTGAAATTATGTCCAATTTGCCTTTTTTTCCTCAGTTTTTTTGTGTTGTTCCAATAAACACAAAGGAAATAAACATGCGTGTAATAAAACATGTGTAATTTTCTGAAACAATTTCAAGGGTGCCAGCACTTTCCGCCATGACTGTATATGCAGGTAGAGTCCTTAACCCCTTTACAACCCAAAGTGGTTTGCACGTTAATGAGAAGGCCAATTTTTACAATTCTGACCACTGTCACTTTATGAGGTAATTACTCTGGAACGCTTCAACGGATCCCCCTGGTTCTGAGAATATTTTTTCATGACATATTGTACTTTATGATTGTGGTAAAATTTCTTCGATATCACTTGTGTTTATTTGTGAAAAAAAGAGATATTTGGCGAAAATTTTGAAAATTTTGCAATTTTCAAAATTTGAATTTTTATGCCCCTAAATCGGAGAGATATGTCACACAAAAAAAGTTAATAAATAACATTTCCCATATGTCTACTTTACATCAGCACAATTTTGGAACCCAAATTTATTTTTATTAGGGAGCTATAAGGGTTAAAATTGACCAGCGATTTCTCATTTTTCCAACAAAATTTACAAAACCATTTTATTAGGGACCGCATCACATTTGAAGTCACTTTGAGGGGTCTTTATGACTGAAAATACCCAAAAGTGACACCATTCTTAAAACTGCACCCCTCAGTGAATCGGGTCATCATGGCAACATCCGGGAAGCCGCAGCACACATTGCTAGACGCCGGCAGGAGAGGTGACTATCCCGATCACCTCCCCTTGCCCCCGCAATGCTGCGAACGACTTCGATCGCAGCATTGCGGGGGTTAATGTGCGGGACCTCTCCCAGCACATAGCACCGGGTGTCAGCTGTGACAATCAGTTGACACCCGGCGGCGATCACGCCCGCACAGCCTGTGTGCGCGATCGCAAAGATGTACTAATACGTATCAGGCTCTTAAGTCCCAGGGCGCAGATACGTATCAGTACGTCTTGGGCTTTAAAGAAGTTAAAATTAAATGGGAAAAGTCACAAAACTTTGCAACTTTTCAAGAGCTTTATGCCAGTTTTCTGGCAAAAACACTGGTGAATCGGGTTCATAATCTCTAATCCTTTCAGCTCCCTTTAATTAGACTACTTTCAACAAACTAATTATAAGTATTGGGTCTGTTTTTTTTTTAATGCTTTTAAAATAATTGTAAATATTTTCAACCCCCTTTTGTTATAAGGATTTCCCAAAAATTAGCTAATCATAGGTTGTCCTGCATTCGTGACAGTGATTGACTGCGCGGTCACTTGGAAGTTTACATTGGCATCACTACAGGGCCGGTAAAGAAGGACTGTCAGGGACCCCCAGAGTGTGGTAAAATGCGCCAACTAATTCATAATTCATTTAATTCTCACACAATATACTAAGTTAGTGTAAGTCTACAAAAAAGCAACAAAACTTGGTGCTAAAAAAATTGAGCATAACTTTTTGAAAAATGAACCAGGTTATGCCAAATCTTACATATTTTGTGACTTTGTGATCAGTTATCAACACAAATATTTTACTCAAATTACCAGATCGATGGATAAGCATTGGGACTTTTCCCTAAATCTCTCCAAAACATCACCGCTTATAGAAGACCACCCTCATATCCAGATCAGATTTTCTGTGAGAGATGCCCAGATTCACAATATAGTATGCATACTGGCCATCTATGAGAAGTCCACCCCAATGGAAGTCCAGTTATTAAAGGAGATTTTACTGTTTATATAAGGGGCAGACAATGACAGTGAAGGGCCCTTAATCAGGACTTCTGATCTGGGCCCCCCACCCTCCATCAGGCACCACCTACATATACATTTCCATGTATATTTATATTAGGCACACATATAAAATTTGCACATGCTAATACTCTATACACATTTTAACGTATGCATATACATAGTGCACAGAAACATAAAATACGGACATACACATAAGATGCACATACACAGTATAGAGTCCCGGTAGTCCTCATAGCTTTAAGCATGGACCCTGGCAAATTGTAGACGGACTTTTATTGTTCATGGGCTTTAAGGGAGAGAGGCTTCCTTTGTGGAGGACACTCATGAATGCCATTCATTTGCAGTGTACACCGTGTCGTGTCATGGAAAACACTCGACCTGGTTTGGCTTTCTACTTCTTCAGCTAGTAACATAGTTTGTAAAGCCGAATAAAGACTTGAGTCCATCAAGTTCGACCTGTTAGTTCTGTAATTGCTAAAGTTGATCCAGAGGAGGGCAAAAACCCCAAATGATTTGGCCTGAGGAAAAATTCCCTCCCGACTCTGAAACCAGCAGTCAGAATAAATCCCTGTATCAACCTACTATTTTATTTTATTTTTAAGTATATGCTGAAATCTGCCTGGTATCTAGAAATGCATCCAGTCCCCGCTTGAACTGGTGTATTGAATCCGACATAACCGTCTCCTCACTCAGTGAATTCCATATTCTCACTGCTCTTACCGTAAAGAACCCCTTCCTATGCTGGTGCTGAAACCTTTTCTCTGCCAGTTTTAGTGAGTGCCCTCTTGTTACCATAATATCCCTCCTTTTGAACAAATCCCGGGCAAGATCTCTATACTGTCCCCTAACATATTTGTACACATTTATTATGTCCCCCCTCAACCTTCTCTTTTCCAGGCTGAATAGTCCTAGTTTTGACAACCTCTCTGGGTATTGCAGTCCCTCCATTCCCTTTATTAATTTTGTTGCCCTCCTTTGTACCTTTTCAAGCTCATTTATATCCTTTCTACAGTGCCTACAAGTAGTATTCAACCCCCTGCAGATTTAGCTGGTTGACACATGCGGAATTAACTTGGCATTGTGACATTTGTACTGTAGAACGACCCAAAGCACACAGCCAAGAAAACCAAGGCCTGGTTCAAGAGGGAAAAAGTCAAGGTGTTGGAGTGGCCTAGTCAGTCTCCTGACCTTTACCCAATTGAAAACTTGTGGAAGGAGCTCAAGAATAAAGTCCACATGAGACACCCATAGAACCTAGATAACTTGGAGAAGATCTGCATGGAGGAGTGGGCCAAGATAACTCCACAGACCTGTGCCGGCCTGATCAGGTCTTATAAAAGACGATTATTAGCTGTAATTGCAAACAAGGGTTAATCCACAAAATATTAAACATAGGGGTTGTATAATAATTGACCCACACTTTTATGTTTAAAATTTAATAAAATTCAACTGAGCAACATAACTTTTTGGTTTGTAAGATTTATGCTTCTGTTCATAAAACCTACTCTCGTTTGCAGTTTGAAGGCTCTAACTTATTTGCATCTTATCAAACCAGCTAAATCTGCAGAGGGTTGAATACTACTTGTAGGCACTGTATATATTGGGGCCCATAACTGAGCACAGTATTCCAAGTGTGGTCTGACCAGTGCTTTGTACAGTGGAAGAACAATGTTCTCCTCCTTTGCAGCTATACCTCTTCTGATACATCCCATTACCTGTTTGCCCTTACAGCAGCGGCCTGACTTTGGGCACTCCAATTTAGTTTGCTATCAATCAAGATGCCCAAGTCCTTCTCCATCTCTGAATTCCCCAATGATTTCCCATTCAGTGAGTACTGGTGACTTCCATTTTTCCTTCCCATATGTATGACCTTACATTTCTCCTCGTTAAACCTCATTTGCCATTTAATGCTCCACCTACCCAGCTTATCCAAATCCCTCTGTAGGTCTGCACTGTCCTCTTTTGTATTAATTGTTTTACATAACTTTGTGTCATCTGCAAATATAGATATTTTACTATTTATCCCGTTGACTATGTCGTTAATAAAGATATTAAATAACATTGGGCCTAGTACAGACCCCTGTGGTACCCCACTAGTGACGCTTACCCAATCTGAGTATATTCCATTTATAACCACCCTCTGCCTTCTATCCTTTAGCCAGTTAGCTACCCACTTGCAGACATTTTCCCCCAGCCCCATCATTCTCATTTTGTATACCAACCTATTATGTGGCACGCTATCGAACACTTTTGAGAAGTCGAGATACACGACATCCACTGGTTCCCCCTGATCTACTCGAGAGCTAACCTCCTCGTAGAAGTCAATCAGGTTTGTTTGGCAGGAGCGATTCCTCATGAATCCATGTTGGTTCGGGATTAAAAGATTATTAGCATCAAGATGCTCCGTAATTGCCTCTTTAATGAAGCTTTCAAAAATTTTGCCCACAACGGACGTCAGACTCACCGGCCGATAGTTTCCGGCGTCACTTTTCGCTCCCTTTTTGAATATTGGCACTACATTCGCCTGTCGCCAATCAAGTGGCACAGACCCAGTCTCAACAGAGTCCTTAAATATAAGATATAACGGTCTGTCTATCACATTACTTAGTTCCCTTAGTACCCGTGGGTGTATGCCATCAGGTCCTGGTGATTTGTTTATTTTAATGTTACTGAGGCGTTTCTGTACCCCAGCTTGGGTTAGATTAGTCATACTTAGTGGAGGATTAAGCTTGTCACTTCTCATTTCTCCTGTTAGTTCGATTTCCTTTGTGAAAGTTGTCGAAAAAAAATTATTTAATAGATTAGCTTTATCCTCATCTAATAGCAATGAATTTGCCTGTCGATTTTCTTCTCATCAGAAGATGCTTTTGTTTAGATGTTAACTTCCATCTGACTGATAAGAAAAGCTTTACTGATCTTCTTGTAGACTTCACATTTTTTGTAAAGAAATTATTTTCTTTCTCAGAAATGTCTTGTGACATTTCTCTTCTATGTGGTGCCACTTACCCTTCTCATCAGAGGACGCTTTTGTTTAGGTGTTAACTTCCATAGTCGGCCTGGACGTCTCTGTAAGATGGTTGCAGTTCCATCTTTGTTATAGTTTTGTATCACTTTTGCTACAGTATTCTGACTGATAAGTAAAGTTTTGCTGATCTTCTTGTAGACTTCACTTTTATTGCAAAGAAATTATTTTCTTTCTCAGGTTTTGTGACATTTCCCTTCTATGTGGTGCCATTGCTGATAGCATGAAATGGGAAGGAGTTTTCTTTATTAAGTAACTTCCTTTTACAGACACCTTTCTGCTGGACATCTGTTTAATGAATAATTACACTTACCTGTGGTTCAGTTCTTGTTAATTAGAATTTTGTTGTCTAAACTTAGCTTTTCTCTTAAGACTGTTACTGGGATGTTCTCATTTTTGAAACATGATCTTGAATGAGTTTGTTAAGAAAATTACTTTTTTGGGGTCTGCAAAATACCAAATCTTGTTTGCATTCAATGGCTCAAATTTGCGAGAGTATTTTGTAGTATGGTAACCCATATAAAATGATGATTCTGAAAGGAAACTACAGGTTTGCTGACAAATCTATTTGGGTGTACTGATTTATGCTAAGCACTGTATATATATATATATATATATATACATATATATATATATATATATATATAAACCTTATAAGTTTGGTATCACAGTAATCGTACTACTGACTCTGAATCATTTTGTCAGTTTGTTTTTACAACACAATACACACTGTAAAATGAAGGAACCCAAACCTGGCATTTTTTCTCATTTTTCAACACATTATATGATAAAATGGACGGTGTTGTTCAAAACTACAACACTAAGCGTCAGCACACTGTGATTTGCTGATCTGTAAGATGCGATCTTTGTGCTGTGAAAATACACAGCTGTGATATCTCACCAAATATTCATAGTGGGAACTTAAAATTATGTTTTTCTGCCATGATTAAGGATGGTTTGGATGTATGAAACATGTTGACCTTTTATTTCTATCTTTGTGGAATTAAGGCTGCATGAACCAGTCACCAACCATTATCTGTATATGTACAAATATTAAGTGCTACTGAGTGCTGTAGGAAAAACTTAGAATAGTGAGGTGATTTGATAGTTCTGCCACAAATAATCTGTTTCTGCTGCACACTTAAAATCTCTGATAGTGGGAATGAACCTGATTGCCTGCAGTAGTGCACTCCTGAGAGCTGGTGCAGCAGAGAAAATGTCTTGGACATGAGAGTGGGAGGTCCTGATTATGGAGGATGTTAATCTTAGCTCATTGGGGTGTAGATATGGTAGAGATGCAGGACTGTGCAGCAGTGTGGAGAGGTTTGTGGATGAGTGTAATGACTGGTACAGGGTGGAGGCACCAGTGTAACTGCTGGACAGAAATATGAGACTGACTGCTGCATTAAGGATAATGAGAAATACATTTAGTGAGAAGAAGAGCAATTAGTGAGTTACAAGTATTTGTGAATTCAAGACAAAAAGGAATCAGAGCAACAGTAACAGATTTTACTTTTTTTTAATTAATAATGGGATGAATAAAATCGTGAACATTATCAATAGACTAAATCAAAGTCAGGAAGATAGCCGAGGTCAGATACCAGGTGATCAGTAAATGACAAGTCAGACGAGCAGTATGAATACCGCGGAGCCCGATGACAGAGGCGTTACTGAAACTTGTCCAGGTTGACCAGTCAGAAGGCCACAGGTAGATGGTGAAGGTCCTTCTATACAGCTCCAGCAGTGATGATGGATCTGCTGGACTTCAGGGCGCTGGATGCTTAGGTGTCCCGTCTTTTAGATGGTTTTAGGGCAACAGTGACAGCATGCAAATGCGCAAGCAGCCCTGGATAATCCACGCCGGCAGGATGATAAGATCCGGCGGAAGATGGAACCTATGAGAAGAGAAATAAATATAATGTAAGTGATGGGACTCCATATTACATGATAATGCTGTGCAGTCACTGTGGCCGGACGGCAGAGGAATATTATCATACAGAGGTCAGGGGTCATTGTCAGCAATCATACATGTGACAATCCCATCACTGACAGATGACATCTACTCCACATGAATTATTCTCACTGACATCACACAACATGGAGTTGATTCTCAAACTTACCTTGTCTCTTTTTCCCATTTTTTCCATTTTCTGAGTTTTGTTGCTCCATACTCAGATTTATTGCCGATTTTCTTTCTTCATGAGATGGAAATTCTGATGAAAAATTAAAAAAAAAAATCAGTAACAATATATTCTTATAGGATCTGCTTTGTCATAATATGGATAACATAAGAGACCTATAGTATTGTATAAAACCATGTGGGAATATTTGAGCCTTGAAGTCAACATTCACATTGCTGGTGCTGTAGACATGTACATACCTGGCAATTGGGACGAGGGTGGCAAGATGGTAACAGCATCGTCTGTATTACATACAGGAACAGATACTTTCTGCCTGTTTGAAGAAGAAAAACATGTAAATCTCAAGTAAACTCCGTATAAAAGGGGTTGTCTCACTAGAAGAACACCGACTATAAGGCCTAGTAGGACATATGACTGTCGTAGTGGGGAAGGTCTTCTGCTCAAGACTACCTTTTATAGAGAGAGGAGAGGAGTGAGGGCAGCACTAAAAGTGCATGACCGGCCACAATTATGGGCTGTTATCTCCAACAATTCTGAAAGCTGAAAGCACAATGACCCATAACCATGGGGCGGTGGATGCTGCATTTGATATTATGGTATTTATGTACTATATTTGATGTTGTGCACATATATCAGCCTGGAGCTCCCAGTAATGACCCCATAATCTACTCACATTTCTGAGATGTTTGTGTTGTATTCTGGTGTACACTCTGGAGGGGCCTTGGGATCCTCGTTGTTCACCATCCCATTAGTGGTGGTAGAGTGCTAAATGTGGATAACAATAAGTTATTAAATATACATACTTTTTAATTTTATACATACTTTTTTTGCACATATTTTGGATTTATCGATCACATACTTACTTTAGAAAGCCTCTCAGAAGATGATGATGCAAATATTCGGAAGATAAAGTTCTCATCGTCCTCACTTGTGCCCTCCTTATCCTCTGAGACCAGATGGTTGTTTTCATCAGAGTGATCTACAAGACATAGGTAAGGAAGGATTGTTAGAGGGTGTCAGTATAACACAGTCGCTATATCTCACTAGGTTACTAGATGATACAACGTAATATACAGAATACATGAAAAAAAACTCCTGTACAAAATTAGGGAAATGGGGATACAGTACGAACCCATGGTCAACATAGCTGAGATCCATGAAACATGGATAACATAGTAGACCAGAAAAACCATGTGGAAATATTTGAGCCTTGAAGTCAACATTCACATTGTTGGTGCTATAGACATGTACATACCTGGCAATGGGGACGAGGGTGGCAAAATGGTAACAGCATCGTCTGTATTACATACAGGAACAGATACTTTCTGCCTGTTTGAAGAAGAAAAACATGTAAATCGTAAGTAAACACAGTATAAAATGGGTTGTCTCACTATAAGAACACTGACTATAAGGCCTAATAGGACATATGACTGTCATAGTGGGGAAGGTTTTCTGCTCCAAACTACCTTCCATGGATCAGAACACAACTACCAAGAATGTCTGGCAAGTAATACTACAGCTCTCCTACAGAGTAGGCAGTGCTAAAAATGCATGACCTGCCACAATTATGGGCTGTTATCTTCTGCATTTTCTGAAGCCAAAAGTACAATGACCGTTAACCATGAAGCGGTGAATGCTGCATTTGATATTCTGATATTTATGTCCTATATTTGGTGTTGTGTACATAGATCAGCCTGGAACTCCCAGTAATGAAGTAATGACCCTTTATAATCTACTCACATTTCTGAGATGTTTGTGTTGGTTTCTGGTGTATACGCTGGAGGGGCATTGGGATCCTCATTGTTCACCATCCTGGTAGCGATGATACAGAGCTAAATACGGATAAAAATAAGATATAAAATATTTTTTTTATGTACTTTTAGAGTTTTTTTTAAATCTTTTTTACATATTTTGGATTTATTAATCAGATACTTACTTTACAAAGCTTTTCAGAAGATGACGTAAAATTTTGGAAGTCAAGGCTCTCATTGTTCTCACTTGTGCCTTCCTCATCCTTTGAGACCAGATGTTTGTTTATATCAGAATGATCTACAAGAAATAGGTAATAAGTCACAACGGTCACATATAAACTTCCTATATTCACAATGTATCGCACAAAAAGCTCCAGCTGAAGCAGCCCAGCTTCAAAGGAAGATACATAAACTAGTAAGTAAAAGAATAAACTTTATTTCCAAATTTTTTTTAAAACCAAAAATTAATTAAGAATAGTTAAAAAACAGAGACCTTCGGGTTCCATCCAACAACATGGTACATATAAGACAGGATACACTGGTTAAGAAACCCCAGACGGTGTTCCCAAAATAGATGCAACATTAATTGTATAGCATAGCCCTATTAAATCATCTTATGACAGCCAAGAAATAACAAGGTAGATAAACCCAAAATTGGAGGCTAAATTGCTACGCTAGATTACTGCGCTATACTTAGTTACTTATCTCAAACATGAAAAGTGCAAAGTGCTTATATAAGGGAAGTCCCTTTGTTATGAGTTGAGGCAGCTAGATGTAAGGCAATAGATGATAAGTGGTAAGAAGGACTCAATGATTTACATATGTACTCACATGAGGAGGGATGGAACCTACCCCGACGACGTCGTTTCCCAAAAGTGCTTCTTCCAAGGGGGCGTGTGTGCATGTGCAAAGTGTCTTGTTTAAATCTGGTGGTAATCAGCTGTTTAGAAGGAGTGATTATGGAGTACCGCGGCGCGTGCGCTTACTACTAGGACTTCTGTTTCAAACCAAATTGACTTCCGGGGTATAGTGCTTGACACGCATGCGATGGAACGCATCAGTGTCTATCGCGCATAGCCGGAAGTCAGACGGGTCCATTCGTGCGCACGCGCACTCTCCATATTAAAATCCCCATATAGAGGTAACGTAGTTGGAGGGGGGCATGTCTATCAGGGCATTGCGGCTGTAACTGTTTTGTCTGAACGGGGGACACTAGAGAAGAAAGAAAGGCATGAACAATTAAAAAAAGATAAATAGCTAAAGCGAAGTAATGAAGTGAAACAGTGTCGAGTAAAGACAATATGTATAAAGATCATATATGGATGTTAATATACATGTGAAAACAGTGTTGAGTAAAGACAATATGTGTGAAAATCATAAATGAATGATAATATACAGACAATAATTCAATAATACTACAAAAATAGGAAAATAATAATAATGATAATAAGAAAAGGTGAAGGTGAAAAAAAATTAAATAATAAGTAAAACAACAATTAATACAGTGCAAAATGTAGCGCCGACGTCCCTGCCCTCTGCTAGGCAGGGACGCTGTTCCCCTCACCTCCCTGCTCCGTGCCCTGCGTCCTCCTCCCGCTCTGCTGGCAGCGCGCGCTCCTTCCCGTCCACTGTGCTTAGGGCGCGCGCTCTCCCTCCCTCTTAAAGGGGCCGCGCGCCGTCCTAAGGAGTCCCCGGCCAATGGCCGGAGGACTTCACCATATATAAGGCACCTCCTCCAAAATGGAGGTGCCCGAGCAATGTTGTTGCACTGTTTACTACTCTGCTTCAGCCCTCAGGTCCCGTTGCCAGTTACCTGCCAGTTACCTGCCAGTTACCTGCCAGATTCCTGCCTGATTATCCGCTACCTGCCTGCGAGTCTGAGGTCCGACGGTCGGCCTTACTACTCCTGTCAGTCTGTCTAAGGACCAGTCTGCCCGCTCACCTGGGAGCGCACATCAGCCACCTGCCTGCTTGCCCGAGGTCCGACGGTCTGCCTTCCAACTCCTGTCAGTCTGTCTATGGACCAGCTTGCCCGCTCACCTGGGAGCACACACCTGCTACCTGCCTGCTAGTCTACCTGGAGGCTCCGCCGTCACGTGCTGTGACCACCTGCCTGTCCAGTGACTCCTGCTCGCTCACCTGGGAGCGCTCATCTGCTGCCTGTCTGCTAGCCTACCTGGAGGCTCTGCCGTCACGTGCTGTGACCACCCGCCTGTCCAGAGACTTCTGCCCGCTCACCTGGGAGCGCTCATCTGCCGCCTGTCTGCTGGTCTTCCTGGAGGCTCCGCCGTCACGTGCTGTGACCACCCATTCATCCAGAGACTCTCGCCTGCTCACCTGGGAGCTCACGTCTATCATCAGCCGCCACAGGTCGTACCAACCCTTTACCTAGAGACTGCCCCGGTCACTTGCCGTGACCATCTGCCCGTTCATCCAGAGACTACCCCGGTCACTTGCCGTGACCATCTGCCCATTCATTCAGAGACTGCCCCGGTCACTTGCCGTGATCATCAGCCCGTTCATCCAGAGACTGCCCCGGTCACTTGCCGTGACCTCCAGCCCGTTCACTCAGAGACTGTCCCGGTCACCTGCTGTGACCTCCTGCCCGTCTTCCCTGGTCGCCACCCGCTCCCTTACAAGGACTGCCCCCTTGTATAGTAGCTCAGAGGTTCCGCCTCCCAGACCCGTTACACAAAATATATTACAGAAGGAAAATATTCATAATAAAAATGAGTTGCAAAGTCCAAGATAAATACTATTTCTTAAATTCATGTGTTTTCTTATTCTTTATCTTCCTATTATGAAAAAAACAAAAACCCAGGGCTGAGGAGAGACAACTTCAGACACCGCAGAAAATCTCCAGACATCAAATAGGGGATCCACTCCAAGACTGTACCCACAGAAAGAATCAGCAATGAGTACTGGAAAGTAAGTACTAAAGTTAAAACCATATAAAAACACAGAAGACATACACAATAAAATGGTATCTCACTAGAGGAAAAAGAGATGGTACGGGCAGTATAGCTTATTATAATGAGGTAATAAGTAATTGATAAATAAATAAAGTGATATAAAAGGGTGGTAGGAAAAACAGCAAGTATAAAAGTAAGAAATATAACTATAAGAAGGCAGAGAAACCAAATTGTTCATTTAGGCCTTGAGGTGAAACAGTACCCAATCTGAAAATCCATTTGCTTTCGAGTCTAGCAAGGGCCTGACCCAAATCACCACCCCTACTTCCCATGTCAATCTGGTCGATCCCCTTTATTCTCAACCCTCTGGGATCACTATTGTGGAATATTTTAAAATGTCTGGGGAGAGTTCGTAGACCAGATATGTCATCCATATGAATCGACTTATCGATGTCCAATATGTGTTCCCGAGTCCTTACCTTAAGCTCACGAGTGGTGAGACCGATGTAGACTTTTTTACACGGACACTCGACATAATAAATGACACCCTTAGAATCACAAGAGAGGGTTTTCCTAATTTCATAAATCCTACTATTGTCATAATTTGAAAATTCAGTACTGTTGGTCATGTTTCTACAGGCCTTACATCTACCACACTTGGTAAAGCCAAATTTTTTTTCTCATGGATCCAGTAGCGCATTGATCCCTCTCATAGTAGCTATGTACCAAGGAGTCCTTAAGATTCCTCGATCGCCTAGCCACTGCTATAGGTTTGGGAGGTAAAATTTTCTGCAGAATTGGATCGGTCAGGAGTATGTTCCAGTGTTTCTTCAGGATGGACATAATCTCTGGCCATAGGACATTGTAGTCAGATATAAATCTGACTACTTGCTGGTCATTCTCCCTTCGGCTTTTAGTCCCAAATAGCAGTTGTTCTCTGTTAGAGCTAACTGCTTTTTGATATCCAGTTTTGATATTCCTATGGCTGTATCCGCGATCCTTAAAATGCCTATTGAGATCCTGAGAGTGTTGAAAAAAGGACGCATTATCGGAACATATCCTTCTTATTCTAAGAAATTGTCCTGTGGGTATCCCCCTAATTGTAGAGGGAAGATGGGAGGAAGAACTATGCAGCAAGGAATTGGTAGCGGTCTCTTTTCTGTAAACATCGGTTAAGATGTGACCATCACTAGAAGTCCATATGTGTAAGTCCAGAAAATTGACCTCTCTACCTAGTTGAAATGTAAGTTTAATATTCAGTTCATTCTGATTTAGCCTTCGCATAAATTTATCCAGCTGCGCAGAAGTGCCCTCCCAGATGAACCAGACGTCATCGATGAATCTCATCCACCCCTGTACGAGGTGGATGTCCTCGATGACGTCTCCCTGAAAGAGGCACCTTTCCCATGCTCCTAAAAACAAATTTGCATAAGATGGAGCACACGAAGCCCCCATAGCAGTCCCCTGTTTTTGTAAAAAAATTTGCTTGTTAAAAATAAAAACATTATGCTCAAGGACAAATCTCAAGAGTGTTAAGATCAGGTTAGTAGTAGGTTCATCAATACTGCTTTCTTTCAGAAAAAGTGCTACAGCTCCAAGACCATCCTCATGCCTGATGGAGGAGTATAGAGCCTCCACATAACCATCACTGATTCAGGTTCAATCTGTATTGAATTTAATCTTCTCAAAGCCTCGGTAGTGTCTTTAATAAAAGAGGAAAGATTACGAACCAGAGGCTGTAGATAAAAATCAATGATGGTACAGATATTTTCACAGAGATTCCCATTCCCAGAGATTATTGGTCTCCCAGGGGGGTCAAATTGATCTTTATGCACTTTAGGTAATAGATATAGAGCTGCCAATTTAGGTCGAGTTTTTTTCACTAAGTCAACTAATTTTTTAGGAATGATGTTGGCTTCAAAAGCTCTTTCAAGAATTGTAATCAACTCTGAAATTGGGTCAATGGATTATAGCTCAATCTTTGGTAACATCCCGGGCAGTTGAGAATTTTATGAGGCTGTTTCTCATAAAGGTGGGTGGGCCAAATGACCACATTCCCACCTTTATCAGCTGGCTTAATGACAACATTGGGTAAGTTTTTCAGCTGATCAAGGGCTAATTTTTCATCTCTATCGAGATTCAACCTGTTCCTAGGACTATGTGGAAGTTTTTCAACCTCAGAAGTGACAATCTTAGTAAAGATGTCAACTGCTGAGCAAGTGGATAAGGGGGGAAAAATTTTTTGGTTTCTTTAGTAGATGCACAGGAAACCTACCTCTGCTACTAAATGTGTTCTCAGCCTCCAGCTCCTCCAGATCCTTAAGAGCCCTCTTTTCCATATCAGTGGGAAAGAGGGAATCCAATTCAGGTTTGAAGTGAAGTTTCTGTAGTAGAATTTTTCTTGAAAACAGGTGTAGGTCCTTCACCACCGTGAATTGGTCTAGATGTGAAGAAGGTGAGAACGTTAAGCCCTTTTCCAGGACCCTAACCTGTGCATCTGAAAGTACAAAATTTGGCTTTACCAAGTGTGGTAGATGTAAGGCCTGTAGAAACATGACCAACAGTACTGAATTTTCAAATTATGACAATAGTAGGATTTATGAAATTAGGAAAACCCTCTCTTGTGATTCTAAGGGTGTCATTTATTATGTCGAGTGTCCGTGTAAAAAAGTCTACATCGGTCTCACCACTCGTGAGCTTAAGGTAAGGACTCGGGAACACATATTGGACATCGAGAAGTCGATTCATATGGATGACATATCTGGTCTACGAACTCTTCCCAGACATTTTAAAATATTCCACAATAGTGATCCCAGAGGGTTGAGAATAAAGGGGATCGACCAGATTGACATGGGAAGTAGGGGTGGTGATTTGGGTCAGGCCCTTGCTAGACTCGAAAGCAAATGGATTTTCAGATTGGGTACTGTTTCACCTCAAGGCCTAAATGAACAATTTGGTTTCTCTGCCTTCTTATAGTTATATTTCTTACTTTTATACTTGCTGTTTTTCCTACCACCCTTTTATATCACTTTATTTATTTATCAATTACTTATTACCTCATTATAATAAGCTATACTGCCCGTACCATCTCTTTTTCCTCTAGTGAGGTACCATTTTATTGTGTATGTCTTCTGAGTTTTTATATGGTTTTAACTTTAGTACTTACTTTCCAGTACTCATTGCTGATTCTTTCTGTGGGTACAGTCTTGGAGTGGATCCCCTATTTGATGTCTGGAGATTTGCTGCGGTGTCTGAAGTTGTCTCTCCCCAGCCCTGGGTTTTTGTTTTTTTCATAATAGGAAGATAAAGAATAAGAAAACACATGAATTTAAGAAATAGTATTTATCTTGGACTTTGCAACTCATTTTTATTATGAATATTTTCCTTCTGTAATATATTTTGCACTGTATTAATTGTTGTTTTACTTATTAAATTTTTTTTCACCTTCACCTTTTCTTATTATCATTATTATCATTTTCCTATTTTTGTAGTATTATTGAATTATTGTCTGTATATTATCATTCATTTATGATTTTCACACATATTGTCTTTACTCAACACTGTTTTCACATGTATATTAACATCCATATATGATCTTTATACATATTGTCTTTACTCGACACTGTTTCACTTCATTACTTCGCTTTAGCTATTTATCTTTTTTTAATTGTTCATGCCTTTCTTTCTTCTCTAGTGTCCCCCGTTCAGACAAAACAGTTACAGCCGCAATGCCCTGATAGACATGGCCCCCTCCAACTACGTTACCTCTATATGGGGATTTTAATATGGAGAGTGCGCGTGCGCACGAATGGACCCGTCTGACTTCCGGCTATGCGCGATAGACACTGATGCGTTCCATCGCATGCGTGTCAAGCGCTATACCCCGGAAGTCAATTTGGTTTGAAACAGAAGTCCTAGTAGTAAGCGCACGCGCCGCGGTACTCCATAATCACTCCTTCTAAACAGCTGATTACCACCAGATTTAAACAAGACACTTTGCACATGCACACACGCCCCCTTGGAAGAAGCACTTTTGGGAAACGGCGTCGTCGGGGTAGGTTCCATCCCTCCTCATGTGAGTACATATGTAAATCATTGAGTCCTTCTTGCCACTTATCATCTATTGCCTTACATCTAGCTGTCTCAACTCATAACAAACGGACTTCCCTTATATAAGCACTTTGCACTTTTCATGTTTGAGATAAGTAACTAAGTATAGCGCAGTAATCTAGCGTAGCAATTTAGCCTGCAATTTTGGGTTTATCTACCTTGTTATTTCTTGGCTGTCATAAGATGATTTAATAGGGCTATGCTATACAAATAATTTTGCATCCATTTTGGGAACACCGTCTGGGGTTTCTTAACCAGTGTATCCTGTCTTATATGTACCATGTTGTTGGATGGAACCCGAAGGTCTCTGTTTTTTAACTATTCTTAAATAATTTTTGGTTTTAAAAAAAATTTGGAAATAAAGTTTATTCTTTTACTTACTAGTTTATGTATCTTCCTTTGAAGCTGGGCTGCTTCAGCTGGAGCTTTTTGTGCGATACATTGTGAATATAGGAAGTTTATATGTGACCGTTGTGACTTATTACCTATTTCTTGTAGATCATTCTGATATAAACAAACATCTGGTCTCAAAGGATGAGGAAGGCACAAGTGAGAACAATGAGAGCCTTGACTTCCAAAATTTTACATCATCTTCTGAAAAGCTTTGTAAATTAAGTATCTGATTAATAAATCCAAAATATGTAAAAAAAAAATTAAAAAAACTCTAAAAGTACATAAAAAAAATATTTTATATCTTATTTTTATCCGTATTTAGCTCTGTATCATCGCTACCAGGATGGTGAACAATGAGGATCCCAATGCCCCTCCAGAGTATACACCAGAAACCAACTCAAACATCTCAGAAATGTGAGTAGATTATAAAGGGTCATTACTTCGTTACTGGGAGTTCCAGGCTGATCTATGTACACAACACCAAATATAGGACATAAATATCAGAATATCAAATGCAGCATTCACCGCTTCATGGTTAACGGTCATTGTACTTTTGGCTTCAGAAAATGCAGAAGATAACAGCCCATAATTGTGGCAGGTCATGCATTTTTAGCACTGCCTACTCTGTAGGAGAGCTGTAGTATTACTTGCCAGACATTCTTGGTAGTTGTGTTCTGATCCATGGAAGGTAGTTTGGAGCAGAAAACCTTCCCCACTATGACAGTCATATGTCCTATTAGGCCTTATAGTCAGTGTTCTTATAGTGAGACAACCCATTTTATACTGTGTTTACTTACGATTTACATGTTTTTCTTCTTCAAACAGGCAGAAAGAATCTGTTCCTGTATGTAATACAGACGATGCTGTTACTATCTTGCCACCCTCGTCCCCATTGCCAGGTATGTACATGTCTACAGCACCAACAATGTGAATGTTGACTTCAAGGCTCAAATATTTCAACATGGTTTTTCTGGTCTACTATGTTATCCATGTTTCATGGATCTCAGCTATGTTGACCATGGGTTCGTACTGTATCCCTATTTCCCTAATTTTGTACAGGAGTTTTTTTTCATGTATTCTGTATATTACGTTGTATCATCTAGTAACCTAGTGAGATATAGCGACTGTGTTATACTGACACCCTCTAACAATCCTTCCTTACCTATGTCTTGTAGATCACTCTGATGAAAACAACCATCTGGTCTCAGAGGATAAGGAGGGCACAAGTGAGGATGATGAGAACTTTATCTTCCGAATATTTGCATCATCATCTTCTGAGAGGCTTTCTAAAGTAAGTATGTGATCGATAAATCCAAAATATGTACAAAAAAAGGATCTATAAAATTAAAAAGCATATATATTTAATAACTTATTGTTATCCACATTTAGCACTCTACCACCACTAACGGGATGGTGAACAACGAGGATCCCAAGGCCCCTCCAGAGTGTACACCAGAATCCAACAGAAACATCTCAGAAATGTGAGTAGATTATGGGGTCATTACTGGGAGCTCCAGGCTGATATATGTGCACAACACCAAATATAGGACATAAATACCATAATATCAAATGCAGCATCCACCGCCCCATGGTTATGGGTCATTGTGCTTTCAGCTTTCGGAATTGTTGGAGATAACAGCCCATAATTGTGGCCGGTCATGCACTTTTAGTGCTGCCCTCACTGTAGGAGAGATGTAGTATGAAATGCCGGCCATTCTTGGTAGTTGTTTTCCTCTCAGCTCTCTATAAAAGGTAGTCTTGAGCAGAAGACCTTCCCCACTATGACAGTCATATGTCCTACTAGGCCTTATAGTCGGTGTTCTTCTAGTGAGACAACCCCTTTTATACGGAGTTTACTTGAGATTTACATGTTTTTCTTCTTCAAACAGGCAGAAAGTATCTGTTCCTGTATGTAATACAGACGATGCTGTTACCATCTTGCCACCCTCGTCCCCATTGCCAGGTATGTACATGTCTACAGCACCAGCAATGTGAATGTTGACTTCAAGGCTCAAATATTCCCACATGGTTTTATACAATACTATAGGTCTCTTATGTTATCCATATTATGACAAAGCAGATCCTATAAGAATATATTGTTACTGATTTTTTTTTAATTTTTCATCAGAATTTCCATCTCATGAAGAAAGAAAATCAGCAATAAATCTGAGTATGGAGCAACAAAACTCAGAAAATGGAAAAAATGGGAAAAAGAGACGAGGTAAGTGTGAGAATCAACTCCATGTTGTGTGATGTCAGTGAGAATAATTCATGTGGAGTAGATGTCATCTGTCAGTGATGGGATTGTCACATGTATGATTGCTGACAATGACCCCTGACCTCTGTATGATAATATTCCTCTGCCGTCCGGCCACAGTGACTGCACAGCATTATCATGTAATATGGAGTATCATCACTTACATTATATTTATTTCTCTTCTCATAGGTTCCATCTTCCGCCGGATCTTATCATCCTGCCGGCGTGGATTATCCAGGGCTGCTCGCTCATTTGCATGCTGTCACTGTTGCCCTAAAACCATCTAAAAGACGGGACACCTAAGCATCTAGCGCCCTGAAGTCCAGCAGATCCACCATCACTGCTGGAGCTGTATAGAAGGACCTTCACCATCTACCTGTGGCCTTCTGACTGGTCAACCTGGACAAGTTTCAGTAACGCCTCTGTCATCGGGCTCCGCGGTATTCATACTGCTCGTCTGACTTGTCATTTACTGATCACCTGGTATCTGACCTCGGCTATCTTCCTGACTTTGATTTAGTCTATTGATAATGTTCACGATTTTATTCATCCCATTATTAATTAAAAAAAAGTAAAATCTGTTACTGTTGCTCTGATTCCTTTTTGTCTTGAATTCACAAATACTTGTAACTCACTAATTGATCTTCTTCTCACTAAATGTATTTCTCATTATCCTTAATGCAGCAGTCAGTCTCATATTTCTGTCCAGCAGTTACACTGGTGCCTCCACCCTGTACCAGTCATTACACTCATCCACAAACCTCTCCACACTGCTGCACAGCCCTGCATCTCTACCATATCTACACTCCAATGAGCTAAGATTAACATCCTCCATAATCAGGACCTCCCACTCTCATGTCCAAGACATTTTCTCTGCTGCACCAGTTCTCAGGAGTGCACTACTGCAGGCAATCATGTTCATTCCCACTATCAGAGATTTTAAGTGTGCAGTAGAAACAGATTATTTGTGGCAGGACTATCAAATCACCTCACTATTCTAAGTTTTTCCTACAGCACTCAGTAGCACTTAATATTTGTACATATACAGATAATGGTTGGTGACTGGTTCATGCAGCCTTAATTCCACAAAGATAGAAATAAAAGGTCAACATGTTTCATACATCCAAACCATCCTTAATCATGGCAGAAAAACATAATTTTAAGTTCCCACTATGAATATTTGGTGAGATATCACAGCTGTGTATTTTCACAGCACAAAGAACGCATCTTACAGATCAGCAAATCACAGTGTGCTGACGCTTAGTGTTGTAGTTTTGAACAACACCATTCATTTTATCATATAATGTGTTGAAAAATGAGAAAAAATGGCAGGTTTGGGTTCCTTCATTTTACAGTGTGTATTGTGTTGTAAAAACAAACTGACAAAATGATTCAGAGTCAGTAGTACGATTACTGTGATACCAAACTTATAAGGTTTATATATATATATATATATATATATATACAGTGTTTAGCATAAATCAGTACACCCAAGTAGATTTGTCAGCAAACCTGTAGTTTCCTTTCAGAATCATCATTTTATATGGGATACCATACTACAAAATACTCTCGCAAATTTGAGCCATTGAATGCAAACAAGATTTGGTATTTTGCAGACCCCAAAAAAGTAATTTTCTTAACAAACTCATTCAAGATCATGTTTCAAAAATGAGAACATCCCAGTAACAGTCTTAAGAGAAAAGCTAAGTTTAGACAACAAAATTCTAATTAACAAGAACTGAACCACAGGTAAGTGTAATTATTCATTAAACAGATGTCCAGCAGACAGGTGTCTGTAAAAGGAAGTTACTTAATAAAGAAAACTCCTTCCCATTTCATGCTATCAGCAATGGCACCACATAGAAGGGAAATGTCACAAAACCTGAGAAAGAAAATAATTTCTTTGCAATAAATGTGAAGTCTACAAGAAGATCAGCAAAACTTTACTTAACAGTCAGAATACTGTAGCAAAAGTGATGCAAAACTATAACAAAGATGAAACTGCAACCATCTTACAGAGACGTCCAGGCAGACTATGGAAGTTAACACCTAAACAAAAGCGTCCTCTGATGAGAAGGGTAAGTGGCACCACATAGAAGAGAAATGCCACAAGACATTTCTGAGAAAGAAAATAATTTCTTTACAAAAAATGTGAAGTCTACAAGAAGATCAGCAAAGCTTTTCTTATCAGTCAGATGGAAGTTAACATCTAAACAAAAGCATCTTCTGATGAGAAGAAAATCGACAGGCAAATTCATTGCTATTAGCTGAAGAAGTAGAAAGCCAAACCAGGGCGAGTGTTTTCCATGACACGACACGGTGTACACTGCAAATGAATGGCATTCATGAGTGTCCTCCACAAAGGAAGCCTCTCTCCCTTAAAGCCCATGAACAATAAAAGTCCGTCTACAATTTGCCAGGGTCCATGCTTAAAACTATGAGGACTACCGGGACTCTGTACTGTGTATGTGCATCTTATGTGTATGTCCGTATTTTATGTTTGTGTGCACTATGTATATGCATACGTTAAAATGTGTATAGAGTATTAGCATGTGCAAATTTTATATGTGTGCCTAATATAAATATACATGGAAATGTATATGTAGGTGGTGCCTGATGGAGGGTGGGGGGCCCAGATCAGAAGTCCTGATTAAGGGCCCTTCACTGTCATTGTCTGCCCCTTATATAAACAGTAAAATCTCCTTTAATAACTGGACTTCCATTGGGGTGGACTTCTCATAGATGGCCAGTAGGCATACTATATTGTGAATCTGGGCATCTCTCACAGAAAATCTGATCTGGATATGAGGGTGGTCTTCTATAAGCGGTGATGTTTTGGAGAGATTTAGGGAAAAGTCCCAATTCTTATCCATCGATCTGGTAATTTGAGTAAAATATTTGTGTTGATAACTGATCACAAAGTCACAAAATATGTAAGATTTGGCATAACCTGGTTCATTTTTCAAAAAGTTATGCTCAATTTTTTTAGCACCAAGTTTTGTTGCTTTTTTGTAGACTTACACTAACTTAGTATATTGTGTGAGAATTAAATGAATTATGAATAGTGTTGAGCCACCCCCGTAGTGTTCGAGTTCGGTTCGGTTCGTCGAACACCCGTGTGTTCGCCGAACTGTTCGTCGAACTGTTCGTCGAACACCTTCGAACACCGTTAAAACCAATGGCAGGCAAACAAAAACACATAGAAACACATAGAAAACACCTTCAAAGGTGTCCAAAAGCTGACAAACTGCTCAGAAGACATAACTAACACATGGAAAAGTGACAAGTACATATAGTCATGCGAAAATAAAAGAGGTGGAGGAGTAAAAGGAGGGGGAGACACAGATATAGGCATGTCATGCCCTTCTAAAATCCAAAAAGTGAGAAGCCGACACGGCCAGTCCGCTCCTGCCCGTGCCACCTCCGTGTCGCCGGGTTTGTGCCAGAGCCGCGGTGAACCCTGACGGCCAGCCCCCCTCTCCCAATACTGGTGCCTGTCCGCTGGTGGGTCGAGCGAGCCCCCCTGTGGTGGAGGCAGCTCTAAGCTTTTTAATTTAAATTGTCTCTCTAATTTGAATGAATACACTTTAAATCCATTTACAAGGATCTATTGGAGGGCAAGTCTCATGCCAGCAGCCGCGGTAATTCCAGCTCCAGTAGCGTCCACTAAAGCTGCTGCAGTTAAAAAGCTTTTATAAGGATCGAGCTCGCCTGTCCACCGCAAGGCATCCTACTGCCAGTCCCAGCCCCTATGCCTTGGGGTGCCTCCTGATGCTCTTCACTAAGTATCCCATGGTCCCGAAGCATTTCCTTTGAAAAAATTAAGTGTCTAAACTACAGGTGGTGTAGCTTGCTTAACAGCCGGGATAATCCGCTGACTAGCAGACACTGCTACTAGGCACAAAGTATTTCCTGGGCTAGATGCAGTTAAAAATTTGTAATTAGATACTCTCGTTGGATGCTGAGAAAGCATTCCATAGAGTCTCCTGGCACGCCATATATGATTCTCTTAAAAAGCTTGGGGTAGGGGTCTAGGGGACCCTTTTATAGCCAAAATCACGGCCCTGTATCGCAATACGTCACCTAGGCTGAAGATAAATGGAACTGTAGCACCCTGAGGGCTCGGTTGCTACAGACGTATTGCACCTCACCCAGAGGTGTGATATCTCACTCTCAGGTAAGGATGGAGTGTGGATCAGGACCCGACACCTGCATGCATTACACCACATTGCTGTGGGGCAGGGCGACCAATATGCCCCTGAGATGGGCACGACAGTCCCTGTCCCTGGCTGGAGTGGGGGGAGGGAACACTGAGGAAGGGGAACCCTGTAGTGCAGGAGCAGGGAGGAAGCAGTTCCTGGGTGCATTGAGAAGGGAGTATAAAAGGTGGGCACCATCTTAGTTCAGTGCAGAGAAGTCTGAGCAGAAGTGGCAGGGAGCAGGGGCTCTGCATGAGCTCTGCTCCGGAGGCGGGCCTAGTAACAGAGGCCCAGGCCTGGAAGAGGGAGAAGGAAGGAAGAGGAGCGGAGAAGGCTCCAGGAACGAGGAATGAAGGGATCCCAGGGGTGCGGACGGGCGAGTCGCCACCGCACGCCCGAATCCACCTGCGTGGAGGGGTCAGGCCAAAGGGGGAGACTGGTCCCCGAACTAGTGGAGGCAGGAAACGACCCTCAGCTAGAAACCGGAGGCTCTGACATTTTATGTGGCGCAGCCCCTCGCTACACCCGCTAGGAAGGCACCACATAGGGTCAGGGAAACTGGCGCCAAGTTTACCAAGAGGAGGCCCGAGGCAGCCGGACAGAAGTGTTGGTAAGAAAGGCCAGACAAAGGACACACAAAGGGGGTCCTGTGAAGTGCTCCAAAGTAATCTGGGAGTTGTCTGAGCCCCTCACCTGGTGAGCACAGTACGACGTGGGCAGCCGTTACCTGCAGACGTGGTCTGGATAATAAGAACTGTGAGTAAAGGCCCTGGACTGCATCACTGACTCCGTGTCGTTACTGCTGCTGCCCTGCACCATCACCCCCATCCTCCGCATACACTGCCCTGAGGCTATACTCCTCCCGTGGGGAGTTATGCTACGCTCTGCTGCCCCCACAACACCAGCCTCAGCAGTCTGCCCTGTAGCGGCGGTTCACTCTGACCGCAATCCACGGGTGGCGTAGTCGGACATTTAAACATCAAAACCACATAAATAGTTCCGCCACTGGTTTGACCGCCCTGAGCCACGGAACCGGGTCGCCGCCACGAAGACTACAACCACCAGCATCCACCAAAAAGGGTCCGGCTCCGGGTGTCCCAAGGCCCAGGGGGTGCGTCAGAACATTTTCATCACCTTTCACAATCACCAATGGGACAAGGCAGGGATGTCCTCTGTCCCCTCTCTTATACATCCTAGTGACGGAGCACCTGCTCTCATCAATTCGCCATAACCCCAATATTAGGTGGATTGAGGTGGGAGGCACCGAGTACAAGTGCTCTCTATTTGCTGATGATGTCCTAGTATATATCACTCAATCACATATATCCATCCCTGCTGTTATGGCTGAAATAGATCACTTTGTTACATGGTAAAATTTTAAAATCAATGCAGCGAAGTCTGAGGCCCTCGATGTCTCCCTCCCCAAATCCATATAGGATTCCATCCAGTCCAACTTTCCCTTTGCCTGGCCCTCACAGGGTATCAAATACTTAGGAATTCCTATTCATAGAGACCTCTCCCATCTATGTTATCTTAATTTTGGGCCCTTTATTGAACAATTCCATACAGACCACGGTTGGCAAGTTAGAACTGTAAGATTCACTACGTGAACCACTGGTGTTTTGTGGAAAAGCACATGTACACTGCGTTCCAAATTATTATGCAAAAAGTGTTTAGGAGTGATAAGGGAAGAATTTGTTTGTTTGTCAGTTAAACTCATTGATGGTGATGTGTGTCAGGGCTCTTTATATCACTGTAAGCAATTGCAGACACCTGTGCTAATTAGTTTGGCAGGTGTGTCCAATGAAAGGCAAGACTACTTAAGAAGGCTGTCTCACATTATTAAGCAGCCTACATTTTCTGCCAAAATGGGAAAGAAAAAGGATGTGTCGGCTGCTGAGAAGCAACAAATTGTGGAGTGTTTAGGTCAAGGCATGACTACAATCAACATTGTGCGATGATCAGGATGAAGTGTCTTGGCAATCAAGAAGTATGTAGCTGATTCACAGTACACACGTGTGCGTGCTGATAAGGGCAAATTGAGGACTCTTTCCTACAGGCAATTACGTCAGGTTGAAAGAGCAGCGGCAAAAAAGCCTTGTCATAGCAGCAGACAAGTTTTTGAAGCTGCTTGTGCCTCCAACGTCCCCCGAACAACAAGATGCAGTGTCCTTCAGAGGTTTGCAGCTGTGCATACGCCATCCTGTCGACCTCCTCTATCCACTTCACACAAGCAGAAACGGCTCCAGTGGGCCAAACATTACATGAAGACTGATTTCAAAACTGTTTTGTTCACGGATGAGTGCCGTGCAGCGCTCGATGGTCCAGATGGATGGAGTGGAGGATGGCTGGTTGATGGACACCCCACGCAAACACGGCTACAGCGCCAACAAGGAGGAGGTGGAGTAATGTTTTGGGCTGGAATCATGGGGAGAGAGATTGTCGGCCCCTTTAGGATCCCTGAAGGCGCTAAAGATGAACTCCATAATGTATGTGGATTTTCTCAAACAGCACTTCCTGCCATGGTTCAAGAAGAAGAACCGTGTATTTCACAGCAAGATCATTTTTCTGCATGATAATGCACCATCTCATGCTGCACATAAAACATCTGCATCTCTGGCTGATATGGGCATAAAAGGGGACAAACTTATGGTGTGACCCCCATGCTCCCCTGACCTCTACCCCATTCAGAACCTTTGGAGCATCATTAAAAGGATTGTCTATGATGGCGGGAGGCAGTTCACATCTAAGCAACAGCTCTGGGAGGGTATTCTGTCCTCATACAAAACAATTGAAGCAGAAACCATCAAAAACCTGACAAATTCAATGGACGAGAGAGTTCAGAAGCTCCTTTCGAACAAGGGGTCCTATGTGAAAATGTAACATCACCTAGAATAAAGTTTTGAGTTGAAAACTGTTTGATTTCAGTTTCTAACAACCTGCTAATGCTTATAATTTCAAAAATGACCATTTTTTTGGTCTTTATTAAAATGAAAAGGTTGATCGAAAAGTTTGGGGGCTCTAAGAGTGTGGCAACCCAGTAGTCATGATTACTTCGAATTCTGACAATATGAGGGTCATGCTGCAGGTAGTGCAGCAAGAAGGCACTTATGTGTCTTGCGCATCTCGGAGCCCCAAAATAATTTTCCGGGCTAGATGCAGCTAAAAATTATTTTTAATTTTAAATCTGGTGGAGCTTATTATAGATGGCCTAATAGGATCAGTGCTGCACACTGCTACAAAGCCCAAATTATTTTCCAGTCAAGATACAGATAAACATGATTAGTAATTTGAAAGCTTAAAACGGTTGGTAGGGTGATTTTAACCAATCATCAAGCTTTTACTCTCCCCAGGATGACACAGGGGTAGAAAAGTCGTTTCGGATCCATGATTTGTTCATCTTTATGAACGTGAGTCTGTCTACATTATCAGTGGAGAGCCGCGTGCGCTTATCTGTCAGCACACCACCAGCAGCGCTGAACACACGTTCAGACAGAACGCTGGCTGCGGGGCATGACAAGATCTCCAAGGCGTAAGTGGCTAGCTCCGGACATTTATCCAGATTGGAAGCCCAAAAAGAGCAAGCGTCCAGTGACACAGTCGTGGCTTCAATGTTTACTTGGAGATACTCCTGTACCATCGTCTCTAGGCGTTGACTATGTGTCAGACTTCTTGTCTCCTGTGGCCTTGCAAAGGATGGGCTAAAAAAGTGGTGAAATGATTCCGCAAAATTGATGTTACCAGCAGATACTGTGGTTCTGTTACGGTTTGAGTGCTGAACACTTGACGGTCCCACGGTTGGCAAGTTGGAACTGTGAGATTCACTACGTGCACCACTGGTATTTTATGGAAAAGCACATGTAAGATTCTGCAACAGTCTCTGCTGATACTCCTGCATGCGTGCATCCCTTTCTATGGCAGGAATAATTTCTGCAAATTTACTTTTGTACCGGGGATCTAACAGTGTGGCAACCCAGTAGTCAGGATTATTTCTAATTCTCACAATTCGAGGGTCATGTTGCAGGTAGTGCAGCAAGAAGGCACTCATGTGTGTTGCGCATCCAGGAGCACCAAGTCCCTGTTGTGTTGGTGGCGAGGTAACAATCATGCTTCCTTCCTCTGTCCTCTCCCCCCAACCTCGCACAACAGAAATGTGATCAAGGTCTCCCTCATCTGATGAGTCTTCCATCAGTTCGTCCTCCACTTCTTCCTGGGCTCCTGCACCTTCCTCACTAGTTTGGCTGCTACCATGCGCCCTGGTAAAACCATCTCCCCCACCCTCACATGCCTGCCGCCTTGGTGCTGCCGACCTTCTGGACCTTGCAGATGTTAGCCCTTCCGCATACAACTCCTCCTCCTCTACTTCCTCCACCTCCTCTTGTGCCACCACCTGACTCCGAATTCTGTTTAACATGTGCTCCAGCATGTAAATCACCGGAATAGTCATGCTGATAATGGCATCGTCAGCACTAAACATCTTCGTCGCCATTTCAAAACTGTGCAGAAGGGTGCATAGGTCCCTGATCTGAGACCACTCCTCCAGCGTGATTTGCCCCACCTCTGAATCTCGTTGGCCCAGGCTATACGTCAGAACGTATTGCACCAGGGCTTGTCGGTGCTGCCACAGTCGCTGCAACATGTGCAGAGTTGAATTCCACCGGGTAGGCACATCGCATTTTAGCCGGTGAAGTGGCAGGCCCAACGACTTCTGTAGAGATGTAAGTCGCTGAGCTGCGGGATGCGAACGGCGGAAGTGAGCACACAGCGACCGTGCCCTCTGCAGAAGGCCATCTAGTCCGGGATAGTGGGCTAAAAATTGCTGGACAACCAGGTTCAACACGTGAGCCATACAAGGCACGTGTGTGACATTGCCCCGGCGAAGGGCCGCACCCAGGTTTGCAGCATTGTCGCACACGGCCTTCCCTGGTTTCAGGTCCAGTGGAGACAACCATTCATGAAATTGGTTCTCCAGAGCTGACCACAACTCCTCAGCTGTGTGACTCACATTTCCCAGACATTTCAATGTAAAAACCGCCTGATGACGTTGAGCCCTACTGCCAGCATAGTAAGGAGGTGTGCAGGATCCCTTCTGCGCAGTTAGAAAGCTTGTGGCATGACCAGACAGGCTTTGGGTGCAGGTGGAAGACCGAGAGGAGGTTGAGGAGGCAGAAGCAGTGGAGGAACTTTGACATAAAGAGGATTGACGCACAACTCGTGGGGACGGCAAGACTTGGACAGCAGCCCCTTGTCCTGCTGTCACCATAGTTACCCAGTGCCCAGTCAGCGACATGTAACGCCCCTGTCCATGCCTACTCGTCCAAGTGTCTGTGGTGAAATGCACCCTGTCACACACAGAGTTTCTCAAAGAAGCGGTGATGTTGTGTGCGACATGCTGGTGGAGCGCAGGCACACCTTTCTTTGAGAAGTAGTGCCGACTGGGCATCTGGTACTGGGGCACTGCGACGGACATAAGGTCTCGAAAATCCTCTGTGTCCACCAGGCGGAAAGGCAGCATTTCTGTAGCCAAGAGCTTGCAGATGGTGAAATTCAACCTCTTAGCTTTCTCATGGCTAGGAGGAAATGGTCTTTTACTTGTCCACATCTGAGGGACCGAGGGCTGGCTATTGTGCTTAGACGGGGTTGATACGGGTGTCCCCGGCAAACTGCCGGTCTGTGAGGAAGATGCAGGCGGACATGTTAGGTTGCCTTGATCCAAAGGTGGTGCTATCGATGTCGGACAGCGCTCAACACCATCTGGTGTTACCACCTCCAAAGAAAATGATGACCTGCCAATCACGCTGGCTGTTGCGGGTAAAGAGGTGGCAGGTCTGCGCCCCAAAACAGGTGTGACTGCTGTCCCCCCAGTCACAGAGGATGAAGAGGCCGCGGATGCACAAGATATGGCAGACGGTGGTTGGCCCGGCCGGCTAGGCCGCATTGTAGCACACTGAGCTTCCCACTGCAACTTATGCTTCATGTCCATGTGCCGGTTCATGCATGAAGTACTCAAACTATGTATTTTTTGGCCTCTACTTAGCTTTTGCTAACAAATGTTACAGATAACACGAGTTGGGTCATCTTTATCGATCAGAAAAAATGCCCAGGCTATGCAAGGCTTAGCACCCATGCGACCTGAAGAGCCACCACGACTTGTGGTGAGAGGCAGAGTTGTGTTTGAGGATGCAGTTGTTGACGTGCTTCCAGTACTACGTCTCTGTCCAGGAAGGCGCAACCTGACCTCGTCGTCACTAGCATCTTCCTCCACCTCCTCTGCTTACCTCATCTCTTGGCTGACTGTGGGTTGACAGTAAGTGGGATCTCCAACCTCATCATCATCACCCTGTGTGTTATCACACCCGTCGTCCTCAGAGCCAACCTGTTCCTGCCCTGACAAAAAACTAAAGTTGTCGCTCCAATCAGGTATTTGAGTCTTATCATCGTCTTCCTCATTGTCTCCACCAACAGGAGTTACAGTTTGGGAATGAGGGTCTACATTATGGTCAGAACCTTCTGCGTCTGGTCCTGGATCCGACTCATAAAGATTCTTGGCATCAGTGCAGATCATTTCCTCGTCTGGATTCACAGAAGTGCTGGAGTCGACCTCTGATTCCCAGGCTATAGTATGAGTAAACAGCTCTGCAGACTCAACCATCTGTTCTACCTCATACTCAGACGGGCAGCTGGAGATTTGGGAGCTGTGAGGAAGCAAGTGCGATTTGGGTGACACCTTTGAGGACTGGAGTATTTGTGATGTTGAAGTTGATGTGGAGGAGAGCCCACTTAAAGGAGCACTTGATATCCGTTGAAGCACCTGCTGTTTTTGTGCCTCATCTGGAATTTGTAGCGATTGGCGTGGCCGTAAGAAAGGGATCTTATCACATTGTCCGCTAAAAGAAGTAGACATTTTAGTTTGGCTGGAAGATGGTCTTTCTTCTGCAGATGTTACTGTTGCTTTAACACCTACCCCACGGACACAACCTTTTTTCCCCTTCCCAACACGCCTATTCCCCTTTCCACCAGCAGCAGGCCTTTTTCCACTCATTTTGGTGGTTAACTAATTCACAACTCTGGAGTTGTTTGCACAAAAAAACAATGGATGGTAACCGAGCAGAGCTGAGTGGCCAAACTGTGGTATTAGGCCAAAACTATTGGCTGGGTTAGATGCAGAAAAAAATTATATTCAATTTGAAACCTGATGGAGGTCAGTATAGATGGACTAATACAACAAGTCCCACACACAGCTAGAAGCCCAATATTTTTTCAGAGGTAGATGCAGAAAAAAATATATTCAGTTTGCAACCTGATGGAGGTCAGTATAGATGGACTAATACAACAAGTCCCACACACAGCTAGAAGCCCAAATATTTTTTCAGAGGTACTGTAGATGCAGATAAAAATTATTTTTAATTTGCAACCTGATGGAGGTCAGTATAGATGGACTAATAGAGAAAGTCCGACACACTACTAGAAGGCCAAATATTTTTTCAGAGCTAGATGCAGAAAAAAATTATATTCAGTTTGCAACTTGATGGAGGTCAGTATAGATGGATTAATAGAACAAGACCCACACACAGCTAGAAGCCCAATATTTTTTCAGAGGTAGATGCAGAAAAAAATATATTCAGTTTGAAACCTGATGGAGGTCAGTATAGATGGACTAACAGAGAAAGTCCCACACACTACTAGAAGGCCAAATATTTTTTCAGAGGTAGATGCAGAAAAAAATATATTCAGTTTGCAACCTGATGGAGGTCAGTATAGATGGACTAATACAACAAGTCCCACACACAGCTAGAAGCCCAAATATTTTTTCAGAGGTACTGTAGATGCAGATAAAAATTATTTTGAATTTGCAACCTGATGGAGGTCAGTATAGATGGACTAATAGAATGATGCTATGCCCAAAAGATTTTACTTCACTAGGTGCAGTAAAAAAATTGGTATTCTATACACAGGTGGTATATCTTGAAACACAGATAGGCTACTCCACTGACTAACACACTCTGCAATAGGCCAAAAAGGATTAGCTTTGCTAGATTCAGCCAAATGCTGTGAAAAAAACTTGCACAGCACTGGCACAGACCTGCCTGGCAAAAACTGATAGGAACTGATGTAACCTAGTCCTGAAAAGGACTCCAATTACAATTAGTCTTTACTCCCACAACCTATCTATTTAAGAGCACAGACCTGCCTGATAAAAGTCGTAGGAAATGCTGTAACCTAGTCCTTAAAAGGACTGCAATCACAACTATTCCCTACTCCCAAGCTATCTGTATATTTGTGCAAAAATTGGCTTGAAATTAACAAGGTATAGCGCACACAGCAACAGCGGTGCCGTCTAACACGCAGCTGCAGCAGTGAGAAAATGGTGGCGACGGGGATAATGGCTTGGTCTTATAGGGCAAGGACATGTGACATACACTGCCAATGACACATGCCCTTGCTTGTGTGAAAAAAAGCACTTCGCTCCGTGTGTGCGCTGCTGATAGGCTGACAGATTGCACCTCCCCACTGCAAATGCGGGAAAGAGAAAAAAAAATGGAGATCTTCATTGTTCCTGCAGAGATCCATCCCCTGCCCCTCCCCCCACCCCGCTGTACACTCAAACTGCGTATTAACATTAATTTTCATCATTACTGAGAAAAAATCCAGTTATGATTTTGGTGCACGAACAGTTATCGAACATAACCTCGAACAGCCGAATTTTTCTCAAATTGTTCGTGTTCGCCGAACGGCTCGAACACCGCCCAAAACAGCTCGAATTTGAGATTGGCGAACAGTTCGAGTAGAACAACGCTCATCTCTAATTATGAATTAGTTGGCGCATTTTACCACACTCTGGGGGTCCCTGACAGTCCTTCTTTACTGGCCCTGTAGTGATGCCAATGTAAACTTCCAAGTGACCGCGCAGTCAATCACTGTCACGAATGCAGGACAACCTATGATTAGCTAATTTTTGGGAAATCCTTATAACAAAAGGGGATTGAAAATATTTACAATTATTTTAAAAGCATTAAAAAAAAAAACAGACCCAATACTTATAATTAGTTTGTTGAAAGTAGTCTAATTAAAGGGAGCTGAAAGGATTAGAGATTATGAACCCGATTCACCAGTGTTTTTGCCAGAAAACTGGCATAAAGCTCCTGATAAGTTGCAAAGTTTTGTGACTTTTCCCATTTTCACATAATTTTAACTTCTTTAAAGCCCAAGACGTACTGATACGTATCTGCGCCCTGGGACTTAAGAGCCTGATACGTATTAGTACATCTTTGCGATCGCGCCCGCACACAAGCTGTGCGGGCGTGATCGCCGCCGGGTGTCAACTGATTGTCACAGCTGACACCCGGTGCTATGTGCTGTGAGAGGTCCCGCACATTAACCCCCGCAATGCTGCGATCGAAGTCGTTCGCAGCATTGCGGGGGCAAGGGGAGGTGATCGGGATAGTCACCTCTCCTGCCGGCTTCCAGCAATGTGTGCCGCGGCTTCCCGGATGTTGCCATGATGACCCGATTCACTGAGGGGTTCAGTTTTAAGAATGGTGTCACTTTTGGGTATTTTCAGTCATAAAGACCCCTCAAAGTGACTTCAAATGTGATGCGGTCCCTAATAAAATGGTTTTGTAAATTTTGTTGGAAAAATGAGAAATCGCTGGTCAATTTTAACCCTTATAGCTCCCTAATAAAAATAAATTTGGGTTCCAAAATTGTGCTGATGTAAAGTAGACATATGGGAAATGTTATTTATTAACTTTTTTTGTGTGACATATCTCTCCGAGGGGCATAAAAATTCAAATTTTGAAAATTGCAAACTTTTCAAAATTTTCGCCAAATATCTGTTTTTTTCACAAATAAACACAAGTGATATCGAAGAAATTTTACCACAATCATAAAGTACAATATGTCATGAAAAAATATTCTCAGAACCAGGGGGATCCGTTGAAGCGTTCCAGAGTAATTACCTCATAAAGTGACAGTGGTCAGAATTGTAAAAATTGGCCTTCTCATTAACGTGCAAACCACTTTGGGTTGTAAAGGGGTTAAGGACTCTACCTGCATATACAGTCATGGCGGAAAGTGCTGGTGACGCGCCCCCTGGGCCATGTTGTGTAGCGTTGCGCATGCGGGGAATACCCGGAGCCGGATCTGATAGGGGTAGTAGTCCTCGTGGCGACGATCCGGTCCGTGCCCAGGGTGTCAAACAAAGTGGCAGAACTTAGAATAAGATGTTATAGAGTTCGACTACGCCACCCGTAGATTGCGGTCAGTGGGGACCGCCGCTGCACTGCAGACCGCTGAGGCTGATGGTATTTGTGCAGCTGAGTATGGGATGACTCCCCACGGGAGGAGTATTGCCTCAGGGCAGCTAGTGTGGAAAATGATGGGAGTGATGTTGTGAGGGTCCCAGTGCTAGTGGTGCTGGAGCGGCAAGGAATCACAGAGCCGTGTGGTGCAGTTTCCAAAGCTTTACTCACAGTTGTTGCTCCGGTCACTTCGGCCAGCAGTGACCACCCGAGCCGCGCTGCGTCCACCAGGTACGGGACTCGGCCAACTCCCAGGCAAGTCCAGAGCGTGGTTCAGAGCTCCCTTCTCTTCCTCTCTACTGGCCGTCCCCACCAGGGACCCACCTATGTCCGGCTTCCTCGGGCCTTCTGGCGGCGAAACCTCTCCCGGTTTCCCTGACCCTATATGGCGTGCCTTCCTGGTGGATATGGTGAGGGGTCGCGCCAAGACTTGACCACGACCTCCGGTTCCTGGCTAAGGATAATTGGCCTCCACCAGTTTGGGATCCGGTACCCTGCTCTGACAACCCTTCACCCGTTATCTCGTGGGATCTTAGGGTTCCCTCTTCACTTGCGTCTCTGGGCCTTTCCCTGTGTTCCTGTTCCTTTCTGTTCCTTCTTCTTCTTCCTTCTCTCTCTCTCTGCCTCAGGCCTCCACTTCAGGCCTGGTTCTGGAGCTGGGCCCGGACTGAGCCACAGCTCCCTGTCAGCCCTCTCTGGCTGAGCTCCTCTCTGAACTGAACTAACCGGGACTGCACTGCACACTGTTCTATCATGGTGTCCACCTTATATACTCCCTTCTGACACCCGAGCCCAGGTGACTAGCACCCAATGGGCTCCTACCTATGCCCAGAGTCCCTCCCCTCTCTGCTCCTACACCACTGGGATATTCCTCCCCCCTCCCCACTCCAGCCAGGGACAGACGCTGTCGTACCTGCACATCTATCTGGTGGGAGTACCGTTGATCTGTCCCCCGGAAATGGGGTGTGTGTGGTGCATGCAGCTTACTGAGCCCTGGTCCACACTCCATCCTTACCCGGGAGTGGAATATCACACCTCTGGTTCGAGGTGCAATACCCCTGTAGCAGCCGAGTCCTCGGGGTGCTACACTGGCACCTTTGAAATTGTTTCAGAAAATTACACATGTTTTATTACACGCATGTTTATTTCCTTTGTGTTTATTGGAACAACACAAAAAAACTGAGAAAAAAAAGGCAAATTGGACATAATTTCACACAAAATTCCAAAAATGGGCCGGAATACATATATATATTTTTAATGGGACAACACTGAAGATGCGACACTTTGATACAATGTACAGTAGTCAGTGTACAGCTTGTTTAACTGTAAATTTGGTGTGCCTGCAAAATAACTCAGCACACAGCCATTAATATCTAAACCGCTGGCAACAAAAGTGAGTACACCCCTAAGTGTGTTCTCAGCTGATGTTATTTGTTGGTTTTTCTTTGCATCCCGAACAATTTTCTTGGCAGTTGTGGCTGAAATTTTTGTTGGTCTACCTGACTCTGGTTTGGTTTTTACAGAGCATCTGATTTTCCATTTGTTAATCACAGTTTGAACACTGCAGACTGGCATTATCAATTCCTGGGATATCTTCTTGTATCCCTTTCCTGTGTTATACTCTTTTTGCCTCCCTTTCCTGTGTTATACAGTTCAACTACCTTTTCCCGTAGATCCGTTGATAATTCTTTTGCTTTCCCCATCTCAAAATCCAGAAACGTCAGTGGCTGGATCCCAGAAAATCACTCAGCTTTATGCACACACACTGATTACAAGCAAACAGGTCATAGGTGAGGATGTTACCTTTAGTAGCCATTCAAACCCATTTGTGTCAAATTCTGTGCATGTTATCAGGCCAAAATCACCAGGTTATGTGAACTTTTTGATCAGGATTATTTGGATGTTTTTGGTTGTCATTAGTGATGAGCGAGCACTAAAATGCTCGAGTACTCGTTGCTCGGGTCGAGCAAATTGAAATACTCGGGTGCTCAACCCGAGCAATGAGCCCAATATAAGTCTAGGGGAAACTTGAGCATTTTTCAGGTGGCTCCCCATGGCGGTCTGCAGAGGGCCTAAAAATTGCCCAAATCGATGGGAACTGTGCTCAAATGACATGGGAACAGCATGGGGAAGACCCCTGGAAGCATCTCTGACTCCCAGATCACTGCTGTCAACAACGTCGTCAGAGTATTACGCCACTTTTACGGCGTAAGGAACATCCTTTCCAGGGTGATGACTTGTATATAAGGCAAAATAAATAAACAAAAACAAAAATACTCCTACACACCTTGGGCTATGTTCACACGTAGCATTTTTGACACGTTTTTGCACTTTTGCATTGCTTTCAACCAAGACAAATGCATTCACCAGGAAATGTAATTTTAACATTTTACAACCTTATCTGGCCATGTGGTGTGTGACACATCATCAGACACATGCATACAGTGCTGAAAAGACATGGGAACAGCAAGGGGAAGACCTCTGGAAACATCTCTGACTCCCAGGTCACTGCCTAAATGTGTGCCCATCATAAGTGATCCTTGGCACATGCGAAGATGCCTCCCGCCATGCACCTGTCGTTGCAGACTTGCAACAATCACCGTCCACGTCCTTGTCCCACTGCAGTGTTCAGTTGTCCCTACCCCATTCCTTGGAATGCAAGCACAAGAATGCCGGCAGCCACCCACCCACAGGCTGCAATACTATACTGCCAAATTTTTGACAGCTGCTTGCACTTGAAATGTGGCCTTTTAGGCTCGTGGAGGCGGAAGCTTTTCATAACCTCATGCCAGCGGCGTCCGGGTGTTCATACTCGGTCCCCAGCCGCCACTATATTTTCCAGTATCGCCTCCACCTTCCACAAGCACGGGTCCCATAACATTACCCATGCCTTCCCCAGTGCACTTACTGGGAAGGACCGCCTAACCACAAACACGTGGACAGGTGAATTTGGCCAGGGACGGTATGGAGCCAGTCCACAACTTTTTTTGCTAAGAGTTGTATTTAGCTCGGTGAAAGGACTGGCATTGAGGGAAACCGTATCTACCCTGCGTGTCATTTCTCCCAGGAAGTCCTCTAAAGCTGCTTGCACTTGAAATGTGGCCTGAACATTACTGCTGGTACTTTTCTGTGGGAATTTTCTTGCCTCCTACCAGCCTGGAATATTTCCAGCAAACTATGGTATAACACCATGGTATTAGCACTGCCCCCAGTACCAGTAGCGAAGCCATCCTCAATTTCCTTCTCTGGAATTTTATTTGGTAGACTGAGTGGCTGCCCAAATACATTTTCTCACAAAGGAGCTGATGATAAAGTGGCAGTAGGTTCAAGTTTCTCCAGACTGTTAGATATTAGAGTGTGAACGGCAGCACATTGGATCAGTGGTTAGCACTGAAGTCTTGCAGGACTGGGATCCTGGGTTCAAATCCCAGCAAGGACAACATCTGCAAGAAATTTGTATGTTCTCCCCATGTTTGCGTGTGTTTCCTCCTCAGTAAAAATAGAGAGTCCTGGAATCTTCCCACACACTTTTCTTAGCCAGGACTGCTTCTCGGCAGGGTTGAACAGTCCCACCAGAGAATTCTCTGGTGTGCCTTGGCTTCTACCTCAGGAGAGTTCATGATAGCGCTAACTTTGCAGCTGCTATGCGGCTCTTGAGCGGGTGAGAAAGGTTAGCCCTCAGAAACAAATCCTCTGGTGGGCACAATGTTTTTCAATCTGAAACAGCTTCTCAGTGGGAGTTGTATTTCACCACAGCCATATTCTTTAGCTCTGTGAAAGGACTGGCATAGAAGGAAACCGTATCTACCCCGGTTGTCATTTCTCCGTCACCAGGTTCCGCCCATTGTAACACACGACCATGCCTGGCTGTATGTTCAGCGGTGAGAGCCACAGATCAAGCTGCTGTGTTACAGCTTTCAACAACTATGCAGCGCTGGGCGGTTTGTCAATTAAGCATTAAGCATGTTATCTTCAGCACAGCCTGTTGCTGTTTGGCCAAGGCAGTGCTGCAGTGCTGTCAGCTTGTGACTGATGTGGTCATTTCGGAGATGGAGGAGGAGGTGCATGAGCTGAACAATGTGATTACATTGAGGTTAAATTGGTGATGCTGTTTTTTGTACTAAAGAAAGATCCTATTGTTAACCTAATACCCCTTTGAAGAGACATAGTGGAGGGTCTCAGTAAAAAAAATGTTCCCATTATAAAGGAGCGGGTCTTCTATAGTGGTAATGCCCATGCTGTGACTGCAAGGGTGGCCAAAATTTTTGAAAAAAACACTAACAATTTAAAGACACAAAGAGCATGGCCACAGTAACAAGGTACGACATGTTCCCATTAGAAAGGAGAGGGTCTGCTATACAGTTATAGGGTATGCAGTGAATCCAACGGCTGACAAATTTTAGGAAAAACCCCACTAAGAATTTAAGGACACACAGAGCAGGGCCACAGTAACAAGGTACAACATGTTCCCATTAGAAAGTAGAGGGTCTGCTATACAGTTATAGGGTATGCAGTGAATCCAACGGCTGACAAATTTTAATGAAAAACCCCAATAAGAATTTAAAGACACACAGAGCAGGGCCACAGTAACAAGGTACGACATGCTCCCATTAGAAAGGACAGGGTCTGCTATACAGTTATAGGGTATGCAGTGAGTCTAACGGCTGACCAATTTTAGGAAAAAACCCACTAAGAATTTAAAGACACATAGAGCAGGGCCACAGTAACGACAAATTCCCATTAGAAATGATAGGGTCGGCTATACTGTTATAGGGTATGCAGTGAGTCCAACGGCTGACAGATTTTAGGAAAATCCCCACTAAGAATTTAAAGACACACAGAGCAGGGCCACAGTAACAAGATATGACATGTTCCCATTAGAAAGGAGAGGGTCTGCTATACAGTTATAGGGTATGCAGTGAGTCCAATGGCTGACTAAGTTTAGGAAAAAACCCACTAAGAATTTAAAGACACATAGACCAGGCCACAGTAATGACAAATTCCCATTAGAAAGGAGAGAGTCTCCCATAGTGTTGGACTATGCAGTGACTTCAAGGGCTGCCAAAAATTTGGAGGCACTTCAATGGCCCTTGGAAGAGACGTGGAGGAGCGCATCATAAAATTTTTTTACCATTAGAAAGGAGCGGGCCTCCTATACTTGTAATGCCATGCACTAAGTGTATGGGCTGACAAACATTTACTCCTGGGGGGTATACATGAACATACTGTATAAAAAATTTTTTTTACGGGCATCATAAAAATGTAGCGCCCCGAGGGCTCGGCCGCTACAGGGGTATTGCACCTCTGCCAGAGGTGTGATATTCCACTCCCGGGTAAGGATGGAGTATGGACCAGGGTTCAGTTAGCTGCATACAGCACACTCACCCCATTTCCGAGGGACAGCTCAACGGTGCTCCCATTAGACAGAAATGCAGGCACGACAGACCATGTCCCTGGCTGGAGTGGGGAGGGGGTAGGAATACCCAGTGATGTAGGAGCAGATAGGGATTGGTTCCTGAGCGTAGATAGGAGCCCATTGGTTGCCGGTCACCTGGGCTCATGTTCTAGAGGGAGGTATAAAAGGTGGGCACCATCTTAGAACAGTGTTCAGTCAGAGAGAAGAAGTGACGGAGTGGGGGCCTCGGCAAGGGGCTCTGCTCCATAGGCGGGCCTAGCCTCTGAGGCCCAGCCAGCACAGAGAGAAGAGAAGAAGAGAAGTTCAGTGAGTGGAGTAAGAGAAGGAGTTCAGCCAGAGAGGGCTGACAGGGAGCTGTGGCTCAGTCTGGGCCCAGCTCCACGAGGCAGGCCTAGGGTGAAGGCCAGGAACAGAAAGGAACAAGAACAGAAAGGAACAAGAACAGAAAGGAACAGAAGAGAAAGAGAAAGAGAGAAACAGAAGGGCTCAGGAACAAGACGGCAGAAGGGACCCTAAGAACCCACGAGAATACAGGGTGAAGGGTCAGGCAGATTAAGGGTACCGGATCCCAAGTTGGTGGAGGAGAAACAGCCCTCAGCCAAAGACCGGAGGTCGTGATCATTTATTGGTGCGACACCTCATCAAACCTGCTAGGAAAGCACCATATAGGACAGCGGGGAACGGGAACCACGTTTATCCGCACAAGTCCGCGGCAGCTGGACAAAAGTGGGTCACTGGTGAGGCAGGCCAGAGAAAGGATTGAAGGGGGTCCTGTGCCATGCTCCTGAACTGCCTGGGGTTGACCGAGACCCTCACCTGGTGGACGCAGCATGGCTTGGGCGGTCATTGCTGACAGAAGTGACCCGGAGTACATGAACTGTGAGTAAAAGACATTGGACTGCAGTAAGTTGTCTGTGTACTCTTTCGCTCCTCCAGCACTAACGGCACTGGGACTCTCTGCACCATCACCCCCACCATCCACTACACTGCCCTGGGGCTGCACTCTTCCCGTGGGGAGTCACACTACCTCAGCTGCATACATCATCAGCCCCAGCGGTCTGCCTTGCAGCGGCGGTTCATAATAACCGCAATCCACGGGTGGCGTAGTCGGACATCACTTAGGACTGCTAAAGGACTACCACTGGTCTGACAACCCTGAGCCACGGAACCGGGTCGCCACTACTACCCCCACCGTCTCCCTATTGCCTGGCTCCGAGTGCCCCACGGCCCAGGGGCGAGTCAAACACCCTTTAAAAAAATTATGTGGGTGTTACATCATGGACCACGGTCACCCTGGTGATATGGTGGTGGAAGATGAGGAGAAGGAGGAGGACAAGAGCAAATAGCCAAAATCAGGAAGCGTATACCCATGTGTGGGTGTGAAAAGGTGCATGGGAATACACCTCCCAAGAAAAGACACTGGATTTGAGTTTATGTTACGCTGCTATCATTCGGTGGTGTTGAGAAGTCTGGCCCAATCCAGCCCTTGTTCATTTTTATAAGAGTCAGCCTGTCAGCATTTTCAGTTGACAGGAGGATGCGCTTGTCAGTTATAATTCCACCAGCGGTACTAAAAACCCGATCTGATAAAACGCTGGCGGCAGGGCAGGCCAGGACCTCCAAGGCATAGAGAGCCAGTTCATTCCACATATCTAGCTTGGATACCCAATATTTATAAGGCACAGAGGAATCACGGAGGACGTTGGTACGGTACAGTAAGGTACTCCCTCAGCATCTTCCCAAACTTTGCACTCCTTGTGAGAGTACCCTGCGCCTCAGGGCCTGTGTGATGGGAGGGTCTGAGAAAACTCTCCCAGAACTTTGACAGTGTTCCCCTGCCTCTGCTGGATTGAAGTTGTGTCTCTCTCGCCTGTACTCCTTGCTTGTCGAACGAAGTGTGCCCTCTGCCTCCAGCGTTTTCAGATGGGAATTTTTTTTATAGTTCCGCAACAAGGGCCTTCTGGTACTGCCTCATTTTTGTACACCTGTCCGCCTCAGTAATAAGAGATATAAAGTTCTCCTTGTAGAGTGGGTCTAGAAGTGTCACCAACCAGTAATGACCTAAAATTTTGAGAATGCGAGGGTCATGGGAAAGGCAGCATAACATAAACTCAGCCATGCGTGCCAGACTACTAACAGGCAAGACTTCCGTGTCCTCACCAAGAGGATGACTGACCATGCTCTCCTCCTCCTCCTCTCTGTCCTCTGGCCATCCACGCTGAACAGACGGTATGACAGCTGTGCAGATAGCACCGTCTATAGTGCATGAAACTAGTTACTGTCCTTCCTCCTCCTCCTCTTCCTCATTGTCACCCAATCCACGTTGGGATGAGATGAGGCTGGGCTGTGTGTAATCACCCTGTATGGTTAATTGCTCCATCTTATCGTGCTCCGCCTGCAATGCATCATCTTTGATTGTGAGCAGAGAGCGTTTCAGAAGACAGAGAAGCGGGATGGTGAGGCTAATTATGGAGTCATCGCCGCTCACCATCTTGGTGGAGTCCTCAAAGTTTTGGAGGATGGTACATATGTCTGACATCCACGTCCACTACTGAGGTCTTATGTGTGGAGTCTGAACTGAATACCGATAGCCTTTTTGATGCTGGTACTCAACAACTGCCCTCTTCTGCTCACAAATCCTTCCCAACATCTGCAATGTAGAGTTCCAACGTGTGGGGACATCACACACCAGTCTGTGAGCCAGAAGCTGCAAACGCTGCTGAAACACTGCAAGGGCGGCGGAAGCTGTAGCTGACTTTCTAAAATGGGCACACAGGCGGCATACTTTAACAAGCAGATCCCGCAGCTCCGGGTAGGATTTGAGTAACCGCTGAACCACGAGGTTAAGCACATGGGCCAGGCATGGTACGTGTGTGAGGTCGCCTCGCCTCAGAGCCGCCACCAGGTTCCAGCCATTGTCACACACGACCATGCCTGGCTGTAGGTTCAGCGGTTTGAGCCACAGATCTGCCTGCTCTTTCAGAGCTGTCCATAACTCTTCAACATTGTGTGGTTTTTCACCTAAGCATATTAGCTTCAGCACAGCCTGTTGCCGCTTGGCCGAGGCAGTGCTGCAGTGCTTCCAGCTTGTGACTGATGTGGTCATTTCGGAGATGGAGGCTGAGGAGGAGGAGGAGGCTGAGGAGCATGAGGTGCAGGAGCTGTAGACCGTGGGGGCAACCCTGATTGACCTAGGGCCTGCAATCCTTGGCGTCGGGAGGACGTGTTCCGTCCCAAGGTCCGACTGGGTCCCGGCTTCCACTATGTTAACCCAGTGTGCCATCAGCGAGATGTACCGTCCCTGCCCACAAGCACTTGTCCACGTGTCCGTGGTTAGGTGGACTTTACCGGTAACTGCGTTGTTGAGGGCACGGCTAATGTTTTGGGACACGTGCTTGTGTAATGTGGGGACGTCACACTGGGAGAAATAGTGGCGGCTGGGGACAGAGTACCGAGGGACGGCCGCCACCATCAGGTTGCGGAAGGCTTCTGTCTCCACAAGCCTAAAAGGCAACATTTCGAGCCAAGCAGTCGTGAATTGTGAGAATTTAGTAGTGTGGCCTGTGGGACGTTGGCTGCATATTTGCGCTTGCATTCCAAGGACTGGAGTATTAACAACTGAATGCTGCGCTGGGACAAGGACATGTACGTGCTTCCTGATGCTGTTACTTGACAGTGTGCAATGACAGGTGCAGGGCAGGAGGCATCTTTGCATGCACTATGGACAGGGGATTGGCTTGCATGCACAACAGCAGAAGAAGCAATGGTGCCACCTGTAGACACTGTTCCTGGACCCTGGTGTTCGGCCCACAAAGTCGAGTGCTTTGCTGCCATGTGCCTGATCATGCTGGTGTTGGTCAGGCTGGTCGTTTTGCCACCCCTGCTGATGCTGGTCTGGCTCGTGATGCAAATGGCCTTTTTGGAGCTATCGGCAGAGTCTTTAAAAAACAACCAGACTCGGGAAGACCTAACAGTTGTAGTGGCAACTTCCTTCGTGTTGGTGTTACGGGAAACGGTAGCCTGCCTTATGTCTGCGGCCACCACACTGCTTCTTCCTGCCTGTTGGGGTGCTCTGCCCCCTTTGTGCTGCTGTCCTTGCTCTGCATGTCCTCCTGCCAGGTTGGGTCAGTTACTACATCATCCACCACCTCGTCTCCCACTTCTGCACCCTGGTACTATTCCTGACTTTCTGCCAATTGTGTCTCATCATCGTCCACCTCTTGTGACAGTTTCCCACCGTCGCCTTCGTGTGACCGTGGATGCTCAAATATTTGGGCATCGCTACACGTGATCTCCTCTTGCCCCGCTTCAAGTGGACCGGGCGAGAGGCCCGAATCTATAAATGGAAAAGTGAACAGCTCTTCAGATTGTCCAAGTGTGGGATCAGTTGTCTCTGGGTACTCGGCATGGTGGGAGGAAGGAGGATCAGGGTGAGGAATATGCGGTCCAGACTCACGGCTACTGAGACTTGACCGTGTGGAAGACAGGGTGGTGGTGGTGGTGGCTAAGTGACTGGAAGCATTATCCGCTATCCAACCAACAACCTTTTGACACTGATCTGGGTTCAATAGTGGTGTGCTGCGGTCCCCTAGAAATTGGGACAGGAAGGTCAGGCGAGAAGATGTGGGTGTTTGTTGTGGTACAATTTCGGCTTGCCCACGGCCTTGTCCTCGGCCTCTGCATGTACCATTACCATCACGTCCAGTTCCCCGTCCCTTGCCACGTGCCTTGCCCATTTTAAATGGAGGATAGTATCTTCCACGCTCACTACAAATGACTGAGTTTGAAGCGAAGTTATATGTGATCGGTGTGATGGAGAAAACAGAGTTTTAAATACCTGGCCTGTAGGTAAGTAGTGTGAACAGCAAACTACTGTGAATTGCTTCACTGACACACTGAAAAAATGGAGGCCAGAAATGGCAGTATTTTCTGACAACGTATATGTGATCCGTGTGACGGAGAAAACACAGTTTTAAATAGCTGAATTTCTAGCGCTCTAATATGGAAAGGACCTGGCTGTATTCTGCAGTGCCAACAAGCAAATGGCGCAGAAAAACGGTGTTCTCTGGATTGCTTTATAAGCAAATAATGAGGATTAAGATCCAAAGAAAAGTATTCCTGGCCCCTGAGACCTGGGCCTTTGTATAGAAATATCTAACAGCAGCAGAAGGCAGAATTGGAATGGAGCCTCTTGTGCTATATGCACTGCAGTCTGCTATATACCCTGCCTGCCTGCCTATATACACTGCCTGCCTGATATCTCTGCAGATGGATTAGTCCTCAGAAGAACTGTTTGTTAGGATGGATATGTGTAATGTGCGGTTTTTCTCCCTACACTACCTAATACACAATCAAATCTCTCCCTAACGCAACAGCAGCTCTCCCTACACTGTCTGATCCGGAGTGACTGTGATGAGCATGGCGGCGCCAGGTCTGATATACACCTGATGATGCTGTGCGGCCAGCCAATCACTGTAATGCCCACAACCAACATGGCTATGGCATTACAGTGCATAGCAGGCAATCCCTGCATGTTCATTGGCTCTGTAAAGAGCGCCAAACATGCAGGGAGGGGACCCGACTTCCCGCCCGACCAACCCGGAAATACTCGGACGTGGGCTATTACACCACGAAAAGGGGGATAGTCAGAAAGAGCATAGAGAGAACGGTAGGCCTACACACTCACCCTGACCAGTGGGGCTCGCCCGAATGCTCTCAGACACCCAGGCCCATTCCTAACCGGTACTGTTGGGTCATTAATAATATCTACAATAAAGACCCTGAACTGTTTGAAGCGGACTCTGAACTCTTACTATTGCGGCCTGCACTATCACCCCCAACATCCACCTACACTGCCCTGAGGCTACACTCTTCCCGTGGGGAGTTATCCTACCCCTGTGCTGCACACCAACACCAGCCTCAGCGGTCTGCCTTGCAGCGGCGGTTATCTCCAACCGCAATCCACGGGTGGCGTAGTCGGACATTCAAAACACTGATAAATAGACTGCCACCATTTGGTCTGACCACCCTGAGCCACGGGATCGGGTTGCCACTACTACCCGCATCAGCACTGTACACTAGAAGGCCCGGTTCCGGGTACCCCACGGCCCAGGGGGCGAGTCAGCTTTGGCGTAGTCGGTAGAATTGTGACCAACCCGCCACAAACGGGTATTGCGTGCCTGGAAAAGACTCTATACATATCTGAGTGAAGTTTCCCGCCATTCGGGGCCATTTCCCGCCAATCGGAGCCGTTTCCCGCCATCGGGCGCCATCTTCGGGATGCCGCGTGGGAAGAAGAGGGGCGTGGACGTCCAAAAACGCGCGAGACCTGAAGCCCCGCCCTACGCTGAGACGCTGCGCAAGGTCCTGTAAGGAGATCCAGCGGATGCCGACGTCATCACCGAGCAACGCAAGGTCCTCGCCCAGAGCATCGCGAGCGGAGCCGCGGCCTACAGAAGAGGATCGCCAGAAGGTAGGCCACGGTTTACTAGGGGGGAGGAAGATGTCGGACGCGGAGGGACCCTCTACCACCAGCGTAGCCGCTGCAGCTGTGATGCCGTTTTCCATGTTCTATATTCATAGGCGGATTATAATGAGGGCAATCCGGGCGACCGCCCAGGGCCCCGAGCCTGCAGGGGGCACGCGGCTCCAGGCGGGGTGTCTAATGCCGGATTGCCCTCATTATATGTGCGGGCCGCCGCGGCATATAGCGGTAGCAGTGGCATGAGGGGGGGGGCCCGGACCGCTCCCCCAGCAGCGGCCGCCGATACTTCTTCATCGGCTGGGCCAGCACTGCAGCAGTTAACTTCCCTGTGCTAGCCCGGCCGCGTCACTGCTAGGAGACACGGCCCTGTGCGCGGCTGTGTCTCCTAGCTGTGACGTCACGCAGTGCGATCCGGCCTGCAGTGCTGCACCGGAAAAGAGAGAGAGCAGGCAGGAGGAATGGAGCCGGGGGATGGTGAGTTTGTGTGTGTGTGGGCATATGTGTGTGTGGGCAGGTGTGTGTGTGTTTGTGAGCAGGTGTCTGTGTGGGCAGGTGTGTGTGTGTGTGGGCAGGTGTGTGTGTGTATATGTGTGTGTATATGTGTGTGTGTGTGTGTGTGTGTGTGGGCAGGTGTCTGTGTGGGCAGGTGTGTGTGTGTGTGTGTGGGCAGGTGTGTGTGTGTGTGTGGGCAGATGTGTGTGTGGGCAGGTGTGTGTATATGGGTGTGTGTGTGTTTGTGGGCAGGTGTCTGTGTGAGCAGGTGTGTGTGTGGGCAGGTGTGTGTGTGTGTGTGTGGGCAGGTGTGTGTGTGTGTGTGTGGGCAGGTGTGTGTGTGTGTGGGCCGGTGTGTGTGTGTGTGGGCAGGTGTTTGTGTGTGTGTGTGGGCAGGTGTGTATGTGTGTGTGTGTGGGCAGGTATGTGTGTGTGTGTGTGTGTGTGTGTGGGCAGGTGTGTTTGTGTGTGGGCAGGTGTGTGTGTGTGTGTGTGGGCAGGTGTGTATGTGTGGGCAGGTGTGTGTGTGTGGGGGCAGGTGTGTGTGTGTGTGTGTCTGTGTGGGCAGGTGTGTGTGTCTGTGTGGGCAGGTGTGTGTGTGTATATGTGTGTGTGTGTGTGTGTGTGGGCAGGTTAGAAAGTCTTGCCCTGTTGAACACTACACCTGACTTGAGGCCACCACCTCTTGGTTGTCCAATGTTCTTGCTTCTCTAGGGCTCTTCTCAGATATTCATTATACCAGCTCCCCAGAATACCAAAGTTAGGGTGGGTGACTGCGAGCCCTGGTGGTGGTCATAACTGCGGCCACCCAGGGGCAATACTCCATAACAACAATCCCCTGAGGTGGTGTAGGATGTAAGGACCTATTCACACTACATTCAGCGCTGCATTCAGGTCTTTACACAAGGCTTACAACTGAATCCCTGAAATTCAGGATTGTGCTGTCTGAAATGAGACATCTGAAAGCAGAGCAAATGGAGCCTAAAGATTCAGACTTTAGCCTCGGTTTGCCTTTGTTCAAATCAATGGCTATGTCAAGGCACATCTGAATGCCATTTTTCAGGGATTTAGATAGAAGCCTGGAAAGAGGAGATGAATGCATTGCAAAATTCAGTGTGAATAGACCCTTATATCTGGAGTCTTGATATTGATGCCACAAGCATTTTACTTGTTTTTAACTTAAAAAAAAATACACACACACAAATTATACACACACACACACACACACACACACTATACATACACACACACTATACATACACACACACACACACACACTAAACATACACACACACAGATGTGTATGTGGGCAGGTGTGTGTGTGTGGGCAGGTGTGTGTGTGTGTGGGCAGGTGTGTGTGTGTGTGATGTCTGTCTGTGTGTGTGTGTGTGTGTGTGTGTGTGTGGGCAGATGTCATTGTGTGATGTCTGTTTGTATGTATTTTTGTGTTTCAAATGTGTTTATGCGTGTCTGTATATGTTTGTGTGTGTGTATGACTGCATGCGGCCTCCTGCTGAGTATAGTTGGCGCCGTGCGGCCTCCTGATGTCTCTGGGGGTGCTCCGTGCAGCCTCCCGCTGTGTATAGATGGCTACATGCGGCCCCCAGCTTTTTATAGACGGCGCCGTGTGGCCCCCCGCTGTGTATAGATGGCTACGTGTGCCCCCTGCTGTGTATAGATGGCTACGTGCGGCCCCCCGCTGAGCATAGATGTCGCCGTGCGGCCTCCTGCTGTGTATAGATGGCTACGTGTGCCCCCCGCTGTGTATAGATGGCTACGTGCGGCCCCCCGCTGAGTATAGATGTCGCCGTGCGGCCTCCTGCTGTGTATAGATGGCTACGTGCGGTCTCCCGCTGAGTATAGATGGCGCTGTGCGGCCTCCTGCTGTCTCTGGGGGGAGCACCGTGCGGCATCTATACTCAGCAGGAGGCCGCACGTAGCCATCTATACACGTATACTCAGCAGGAGGCCGCACGTAGCCATCTATATGTTGCCATCTATACACAGCGGGAGGCCGCACGGCGCCATCTATACACAGAGGGAGGCCACACGGCGCCATCTATACACAGCGGGAGGCCGCATGGCGCCATCTATACACAGCGGGAGTCTCAGTGCTTTGCAAGAGCAGTCAATAAATTCTGCTTGACTAATTCTGAGCACCATAAAGTCTGGGTCGCTTCTAACCTGCTGTCTTCATTTTCAGCTTGCTGAATTCTAACTCATTTACTGTCATTCGAGACGATGCCTTTGCTGGTCTCTTTCACCTTGAATACCTGTAAGTGCTCCACTTAATGTCATATTTTTGATTCTGTTCTTCTTCATCTTTAGGCATGTGCAATTGTATGAGCAAGTATTCATATGAATTTATGACCTACTTAAACCTTTGAGGACCTTAAATTTTATTCAATCAAATTTTTTTCCAGTTTAAAACTATGGGACATATATGTGCCTTGGTCCTCAAAGGGTTTTTAAAGGGGCTGCAAACATAAATACGAAAATAATAATTCAATTAGTGCTTTTTGTGTTCATTTAATTTTTATTTGAAGTCCATTTTTTTTTATATACCTTGAAATTAAGCCCTACCCCATGGAATGAAGCCCTACCTACATGACATCTGAGAGCTACATGGATCCCGCTTGTGAGGTGCCTGTCCGTCACTACTATTCAGTTTTAGGGTCCACTCACTAAGCCATATATTCTCTCATGCAAGAGAATAGGGCCAATTATGCTAATGACACTGGGCTCAAACTCTGTCAGAGCTTCAACTGAGTGTGATCCGATTCTCTCGCAGCACAGATATGGAGAAGATGGAGAACTTAATTTCTCCATCTTCTCCATAGTCTCTGTGAGTGTTCATCGAACTGCACTTGGATGACATCCGAGTGCAGTCCAATGTTTTACGTGCACCTATAGACTTGTATGGGTGCACATGGTCCGAATATCGAATGAGATTATTTTCTCATGCCAATAATCGCACTGTCCCATAGTATAACATAGGGCCGAGTCCTATCCGATAAAACATCACATAGCATTCGGCCGTGTTATACAACAGTGTGAGCGAGCCCTTAGAGTCAAGGAATATTTACATGCAGATGATGATATTACTCTCCAAGTGTATATTTTTTTAGGCGAGTTCATAGTAAATGCTTTGCATTTTTGACATGTGATCAACTAAAGAACAAGAAAGATTTAGGACCTCGCCTATAGAGAAATGGAAAATAGTTTGGAGGACTTGCATGTCCTTTTTTATTTATTATGAGAAAATCATAAAAGATCCCGTTTTTTAACCATGCTGTGACTTTCTGCTGAGGGAGAGGGAGAGAGCTGCCCTATTCAGAGTCTGTAATAAGACCTGCTGACAAAAGTGTTGAAGATACAGTCTAATGTGAATTAACAATGAAAAAAAGTTTATTTAACAAATGGCTTGTATTTTTTTTAATACAAACTTTTTTGTCTTTACAGCTCCTTTGAAGGGAATCTGTCATCAGGTTTTTGCCACCTAATCTGAGAGCAGCATAATGTAGGGTTAGAGGCACTGATTCCAGTAATGTGTCACTTACTGGGCTGCTTAGTGTTGTTTTGATAAAATCATTGATTTGTCAGAAGGTAATTATCACTAGATGACTAGTAAGTTCTGTAGGACCCCACCCCCATCACTGATCAGTAGATTTCTGTGTACACTGAGCATGGGAAGAAAGCTGCCAATCAGTGGTGTGGGTGGGGCTATACAGAGCGCAGCATTCAGAGCGCTGCTAGATCTGCAGCAGATAAAACGGTGATTTTCTCAAAATGACAACAAGCAGCTGAAAAAGTGACACATCGCTGGAATCAGGGTATCTGCCCCAATATTGTGCTGCTCTCAGATGAGGCAGCACAATTAATATTATGCCAAATTAATTTCCCGTGAACTATCACATGATCTATCACAGGGGATCATGTGACATGTCACGTGATAAATCAGGTGTGTGGAGGGGGCCCGCGCCTTCTAAACTGCCCGGGGCCCTTGCTACTCTTAATCCACCCCTGCCTATATCCCCGGAGCGGCCTGGCTGCCCCAGTATGCCGGCGAGTCGCATACCTTGGGCGACTTTAAAGAAAGGCTGTATAGACTGTTCAAAGTTTATCCCCTGACAGAAGAACAGAAAGTAAGCATACTGATAGGGCAGTTAACTGGTGCGGCCCAGCGGGAGGTAAAGTCTTGGACAGCTGAGGAGAAAAGGACTGTAAGGGGGGTTCTGACCCGTCTACGGGACACCTTTGATACCCGTACCTCAGCAGAAATCAAAATGCGGTTCTATGGATGTAAGCAGCGAGCTCAAGATAGCATCCGAGATTATGCCCTAAATTTACAGGAAGCCTTGGGGGCAATTAAGCAAGCTGACCCTGGCAGCGTGCAGGATACAGATAAACTATTGACTGACCAGTTCATAGAAGGTCTGCTGTCCAGCGCCCACAGAACCCAGCTGCGCCTCATGGCCCTACAGAACCCCGATTTGACTTTTGCACAGTTCAAAGATAGGGCCATCCGGGTGCTCCGAGAACCTGCACCGGGTGGCGCTGTAGCTTCCCGGCGCCCTGCCATCCCTTACCACCAGGGGGCGGCGCCCTATCCCGCAGACCTTGTGGGGGCTGATGCGCAGGCCCTAAATCCATCCCCTCCTGCAAACCTGCACCATCAGGTCCAAGAACTAACAAAGAGTGTTGCTGCATTGACCAGGACCGTACAGTCATTACAGATGGACCCGTCAGGACCAATCAAGCTGGCTTCCAGTCCGGAGGATGTCCCGTGGCGTCGACGCAGGAGGTTCCCGTGGTTCAGAGGGAGGCCCGCCGATCATTACACTGAGGATGGACAGCCGATTTGCCGCCGTTGCAGCCAGCCGGGACACGTAACCAGGTACTGTACTTTAAATGGGTCCGACCTGGGGCAAAGGGCCAACCCCCAGGCATAAGGTCATCAGGCCCATCTAATTTGCGTGATAAGTACGTAGGGGGACGCCCGATTTTACCCGTAGTGCAGGACGGTATCCCCATGAGTGCACTGCTGGACACCAGGTCCCAAGTGACTACCATCCCCTATGTACTTTTCACGCAGTACTGGAGTGACACTGATATAACTCGTTATCCAGACGATGACTTGAGCATCATCGCCAGCAATGGTCAACCCGTGCCGCAGGTGGGGTTCAGAGAGATGACCATTAAGATTGGTAAACTTGAACTGCCGGCACAGGGAGTGATCATTGTGGACATTGACCGTCGAGAAAGTCACCCTAAAATAACCTTGGGTACTAATGTGATTGAAAATTGTCTTTCAGAAGCAATTGTAATTTTGCAGCAGGTGGCGATGAACGCGAGCTCCAGCCAACAGAGGGTCCTCCAGAAGGAGATAAGAGCCCTGATGAGATGGCAACAGGTAGAACTGTCTGGTGGTGAGATCGGTAGCGTGAGGATGAGCGACCCGTTCCCCATTGCCATGCCCCCCAAAAGTGAAATGATCTGGTGTCGGACTGCAATCGGGTTAAGAGGGAGAGACTACCAAGCCATGGTAGAACCCGTGTACTCAGACAGCAGGCCCACCATTTTGACAGCCCGGGGGGTGGTCGATGTCCGCCATGGAAGGGTGCCCGTCCGGATCTTAAACATTGGGGAAAGGGAAGTACACAAGCTGCCAGACCTGATAGACTTATACAACCATATCCCGGTGAATGCTACAAATTGCACCCCGGCTTACCTGATGAGGGCAAGACCAGGTAAGCTGCCGATAGACCTGGAGATGGGAGTCCTCCCCACCTCCCCAGACGCGGACTGGGATACGGAACGGCGGCTACAGTACAAGAAGGTACAGGAGAGTGTGGAGAGGAGTCTGGCTCAAGCGAGAGAAAAGCAAGAGAGGCTCTTCAACCAACACGCCCCTGCTGGTCCTGGAACCTGGGGAGCAGGTCCTGAAGCGGAAGAGAAGGCTTCACAAGCTAGATGACCAGTGGGAGAGCGACCCGTACACAGTACTGCAGTCCAACCACAACAACCCGAAGGTATGTGTAATTACCAAGGATGGAGGAGAAACCACTAGCACCGTCTCCAGAGACCACCTAAAAAGGTGCCCCAAGCAACTACAGAGTGCAGGAGAAGATCAAGATGACCTTGAACCCGCAGAAGACAAGAAAGAAATGATCAGCACAGTTCTTGGAGAGTTCCCCCGGTCCTGGACTCGGATAAATGATGCAATAGTGGTACCCGTCCTACACTTCCTTCAACCAACCCAGCAGGAACCTACAGGAGAGCAGGAGGAATCAGAAGACCAAGCAGCCCTAGAGGCAGAAGAACCCATGCCAGCAACCCAGGAGAGTCAACCCTCTGCTGACAGTGAGCCTGCCATACCTGCGGTAAGCCAAAGGACCCGCAGATAGCTGCCTGCACTGCCTGTAAACCCAGCTAGTAGCTGTACCCTGAATGCTAGTGGGGAAAGTCAGGTTAGACCACCACCAGACAGTGGGTTACGCAGGTCAACCCGGAGCACTAGGGGGCAAATACCAGCTCGCTGGAAGATCTAAATGCTGTATATTGTAAATGTTTTATGTTTGTTGCCTGGTTGCTAATTATGTTTTTCCAGTCTTTCTAGTTCATGGACTAACAGGTTATGGACGCTGAATAACCGGAACTGTCTTGTAGATAGTTGCACTTGGTGCCCTCTTTCGAAGATGGCCAAGGAAGAAAAATCTATCCGGTGTGGCCTCCTTGTGGCCTCCTTGTGGCCCAAAGTAGAGAGCTCAGCCTTGTCGCCACGCCCAAGGCGAGGAACTTGGGGTTTATGGAAACAGGTCCCCACACCGTGGAAAACTTCACACCTTGTTGGGTGACATGGACACCCGGTCACGGAAGCGCCGTGACCTCAAGGACAAAATATACTTGTATATATGTTATGTTGTCATTTATACCATGTATTTGTGTTTCCTGTTTAGTCCGGAGTACTAAATTTTACTAGGGGAGAATGTGTCACCCCAGGCCTGGATGCCACAAACAATAATCTGTGTCTGAGAGCAGGAGGGAGGTCCCCTGGTTAGGGACAATTAGCATACAGCACCTCCTGTCCCAGGCCAGCAGGGGGAGCTGGCTGCCCCTATAAAAGCTGGAACTGGGGGCAGGGTTAGAGAGAACTGGAAGACCTAGCTCAGGAGTGAGACTAGTCCCAGAGAACGAGGGACAGTTCAGCTGTAGCTGAGGAGTCCGTGAGGCAGAGGAGAAACTGCAAGCCAGGGACAGAGGTGACGAGAGCCAGTCCTGGAAGAGAACCAATCTACCGGGCATTGGGGTCCGGGGCTGTCAGGGTTACAAGCCCAGCAGCAGAGAACCAACCTGCGAGGGATTTCAGGTCCCTTGGCCTAAGAAGCCTGGAGGCTCCGCCACACAGAGGGACCAGTACAGCAAGGAGCAAGCAACAGGTACCCAAGTCCCTAGTCGCATGCCATACAGGCGAGAAGTACACGGCCAGCTCAGGGACGTGGGCTATTACACCACGAAAAGGGGGATAGTCAGAAAGAGCATAGAGAGAACGGTAGGCCTACACACTCACCCTGACCAGTGGGGCTCGCCCGAATGCTCTCAGACACCCAGGCCCATTCCTAACCGGTACTGTTGGGTCATTAATAATATCTACAATAAAGACCCTGAACTGTTTGAAGCGGACTCTGAACTCTTACTATTGCGGCCTGCACTATCACCCCCAACATCCACCTACACTGCCCTGAGGCTACACTCTTCCCGTGGGGAGTTATCCTACACCTGTGCTGCACACCAACACCAGCCTCAGCAGTCTGCCTCGCAGCGGCGGTTATCCCTGACCGCAATCCACGGGTGGCATAGTCGGACATTCAAAACACTGATAAATAGACTGCCACCATTTGGTCTGACCACCCTGAGCCACGGGATCGGGTTGCCACTACTACCCCCATCAGCACCGTACACTAGAAGGCCCGGTTCCGTGTACCCCATGGCCCAGGGGGCGAGTCATGTGCATCAAATTATACATACACATATGGGGCAGTGGGGCTTCATACTATATACAGCTGCTTCTCACAAAATTAGAATATCATCAAAAGTTAGTTTATTTCAGTTCTTCAATGCAAAAAGTGAAACTCCTATATTATATAGAGTCATTACACACAGAGGGATCTATTATATAGAGTCATTACACCGAGGGATCTATTATATAGAGTCATTACACACAGAGGGATCTATTATATAGAGTCATTACACACAGAGGGATCTATTATATAGAGTCATTACACACAGAGGGATCTATTATATAGAGTCATTACACACAGAGGGATCTATTATATAGAGTCATTACACACAGAGGGATCTATTATATAGAGTCATTACACACAGAGGGATCTATTATATAGAGTCATTACACACAGAGGGATCTATTATATAGAGTCATTACACACAGAGGGATCTATTATATAGAGTCTTTACACACAGAGGGATCTATTATATAGAGTCATTACACACAGAGGGATCTATTTTAAGTGTTTATTTCTGTTAATGTTGATGATTATGGCTTACAGCCAATGAAAACACAAACGTCATTATCTCAGTAAATTAGAATACTTCATAACAACAGCTTGAAAAATGTTTTTAAAATCCGAAAAGTTGGCCTACTGAAATGTATGTTTAGTAAATGCCCTCAATACTTGTTCGGGCTCCTCGTGCATCAATTACTGCATCAATGCGGCAATGTGGCATGGAGGGATCAGCCTGTGGCACTGCTGAGGTGTTATGGAAGCCCAGGTGGCTTTGATAGCAGCCTTCAGCTCATCTGTATTGTGGGGTCTGGGGTCTCATCTTCCTCTTGACAATACCCCATAGATTCTCTATAATAGATTCTCTATGGGGTAAAGGTCAGGCGAGTTTGCTGCCAATCAAGCACAGTGATACTGTTGTGTGTAAACCAGGTATTGGTACTTTTGGCAGTGTGGACAGGGGCCAAGTCTTGCTGGAGAATGACATTTCCATCTCCATAAAGCTTGTGGGCAGAGTGAAGCATGAAGTGCTGTAAAATGTCCTGGTAGACGGCTGCGCTGACTTTGGTCTTGATAAAACACAGTGGACCTCCAACAGCAGATGACATGGCCCCCCAAACCATCACTGATTGTGGAGACTTCACACTAGACCTCCAGCAGCTTGGATTGTGGCCTCTCCACTCTTCCTCCAGACTCTGGGACCTTGATTTCCAAATGAAATGCAAAATTTACTTTTCATCTGAAAACAACACCTTGGGCCACTGAGCATCAGTCCAGGTCTTTTTCTCTTTGGCCCAGGTAAGACGCTTCTGGCGTTGTCTATTGGTCATGAGGGGCTTGACACAAGCAATGCGACACTTGTAGCCCATGTCCTGGATACGTCTGTGTGTGGTGGCTCTTGAAACAATGACTCCAGCAGCAGTCCACTCCTTGTGAATCTCCCCCAAATTTTTGAATGGCCTTTTCTTAGCAATCCTTTCAAGGCTGCGGTTATCCCAGTTGCTTGTGCACCTTTTTCTACCACACTTTTTCCTTCCACGTCCATTAATATGCTCAGATACAGCACTCTGTGAACAGCTGCTTCTTTAGCAATGACCTTTTGTGGCTTACCCTCCTTGAGGAGTGTGTCAATGACTGCCTTCTGGACATCTGTCAAGTCAGCAGTCTTGCCCATGATTGTGGAGCCTACTGAAACTGACTAAGGGACCTTTTTAAATGCTTAGGAAGCCTTTGCAGGTGTTTCTTGTTAATTCTAATTTACTGAGATAATGACTTTTGTGTTTTCATTGGCTGTAAGCCATAATCATCAACATTAGCAGAAATAAACACTTAAAACAGATCACTCTGTTTGTAATGACTCTGTATAATATATGAGTTTCACTTTTTGGATTTAAGAACTGAAATAAATTCACTTTTTGATGATATTCTAATTTTCTGAGAAGCACCTGTATGTAGCAGTGCGGCAATTATACTATATACAGTCAGGAGTATAAGTACTTGATACACTGACAATTTCGAAAGTTTTTCCACCTACAAAGAATGAAAAGGTCTGTTTTGTTCTACTTAACTGCTGCAACTTGGACCTTTAACAGGATTTATATTTCACCTATGAGAAAGCATACTATGTGTATTTGGCAGATTAACTCAGGCATGTTTATGATAAACTGAATACCTGGATTGGAGTCCTATTTGTATACAGAATATTGACTATTAATGCTGGCAGAGTAAGTCTTGGGCTATATTCACACTAGGTGTTTTTTTCTGCAGCAAAACATAATCTCTTGGCAGGAAAGAAGTAGCGTCAAAAACGCAGGTTTTTGTGTGTTTTTTTGCAGTGGTTCTTGGTGCATTTTTGGTGCGTTTTTCAGGATCCCAAAGTTCAGCTTTGCTTCCACCATAGACACATGAAAACAGGTCACCATTGCAAGACATATGTTCATGAAAAAGTACACATTACAAATGTAACAGGGGGGGTGGGGGGTGAATTGGTCTGGAATGATTTATCTAAGACCCTGGCAGTTCATTGAATTTGTAGGACACTATTTACTTTCACATTATGGTTTGCCATTGAGTTGCTCAGGCATTGTTCATTTTCACACCTCCCTGGGCCACACGTGTTGTTCAATCTCACACCTAGCTCAACCAATGTTTACTTTGTAGGCATCACTAATTTAATTAAACTGTAATAATCCAAGCTGCTATCTCAGGTGACCAAGACAAGATGGTTTAAACTTGGGAAAATCACAAGAATAAATGTGTGTCGCATACTTGCTTTTTTCATTAAAAACGCAGCAAAATGTTCACATTAGGCTTTTTTTCAGCATTTTTTTCCACCACCCTTTTTTTTAATGGGTGAAAAACGCTGAAACAAGTGACATACTCTATTGCAAAAAGCCATAGAAAGCACAAAATACTGAGGACAAATAAGCAAGCTTTGTGCATGAGATTTCGGAAATCTCATAGACTTTGTTGGTACTGTAAAACGCAGCTGAAAATTTGCATAAAAAGCCCGCTAAAAAAAGTCTAGTGTGAATATAGCCTTGTATAACAGTTCGCCAATGAGTTAGGATATATGACCACGATGCAGAAATGCTGCGGATTTTTCCTAAGCGTTTCTGCATCTCCCTGGGTTGTCAAGCGCTTTGCCAAGTGATTTTAGCATCACTTGGAAAAGTGCTTGACAACTTGGTCACACTATATAATTCCATGCAACCGACTAAATGGCGTCATGGAAGGTCCTTTTACCAACGCGAGCAGCAGAAGAGCCAGCAGCACCGCCGGGAGCAGACAGGGGCCATCAGAAGGTAAGTATATGTTTATTTTTTATTTTAATTCTATTTTAACTATAGGTACTATGGTACCCGGGTCTGGAGGAGAGTCTCTTCATCTCCAGACCCGGGTACCATCCACACATTGAGTCGCATAATATCTACATGTGTATTTGTAGTCATGCGGATGTTATGCGTTCCAATGCAAGTCAATGGCGGCTAAATCGCAGCGACTCTGCAAAATTAAAGGACGTGCTGCGGATTTTTCCGCAATGATAATCCTCAGCGGAAATCTCCGCGGCATGTGCACAGCACATGCGGATTATCATTGGGGACCATTGCAGACCTATCACCAAGCGTTTTTTAAGTGTTTCCGCGGCTGAAGTTACGCTGCAGAAACGCCTAAAAAACGCATAGTGGGCACACAGCCTTAAAAGTTCTATGGTGAAGAAAAACACATGAGATAATAAATACTAAATATACAATATTTCCCATAATATGACTGAGGATATTTTTAGGGTGTATTCACTGTTCTTTCTTCTGCAGCAAAAATGCTGTGTTTTACAGTACCATCTTAGTGAATGACATTTCTGAAATCTCATTCACATGCTGTTTTTTTTGCATTTTTTTTTAATCTGCAGCTTGTCAAGTCTTTCAGAGGTTTTGCAGCATTTTTCACCCATGCAAATGAATGGAAAAAAAAAACACAAGTAAAAACACCTGAATTTTAAGCAGCGTTTTTCCTGCCACCTTTGATTTTTGAGGTAGAAAAAAAATACTGCCAAAATCCAACTTGTGAACACACCTTTATCCTGGTTGTGTTCTAATTGGATATAAAATAGAACGGCCATGATAACATGGGTAGTTAATTGTATGGTGTTTTCACTTTATATAATACCAGGCCGCATTCTATTTGCGCAGAGCTGCTCCGTGAAGATTCTATCACAAGATTCCGTGATGACATCACAGGTGATGGTGACATCACTGCTCACAGTCGCTATATATACAATGCACATAGGCTCACCCGTGCCTTTCTTGGCTCTATAGTGACTGATAGCACTTGCAGTTTTTCACTATGGCTGGAATTGTTTTGGACATTCCTCAGGTAAAAGCACTATTGTTGATCCTTATGATCAATCGTCCTAACAGTGTGCTTCTACCACCCGATGGCGTCCTCAGCTTCACTCACCGGCTGGTGATGGAGCTAGTAAAGGATTGCCTGACCAAACACCGACAACGTCGTCTAACGTCAGACTATCTGACGGATTTACTTCAGAACATCAGGACATTACTACACCAGGTAAGTGGCGGACACTCTGCACAGAACATCTCAATATTAATAGATAATAATGGAGGGATAGAAGCTTTTTCTTCTAATATATCGTATTTTGCAGACCATAAGACGCACCAAAAATTTTTGGGAGGTAAATAGGAAAAACATTTATTATAATAAAATGGGGGTCTGTCTTATAGTCCTGTCTTATAGTCCGAATTTTCGGTTGCTTACTGAGGGGGGTGGTGGCAGTGGAGCGAGGTCACAGGAGGCAGAGTCGCTGCTGCAGGAAGTTGGCAGTAGGAGTGGGGCACTGCTGCGGGCCCCAAGCTGGGAGGAGCGGGGTGCCCAGAAGGTGCGAGGCTGCGGGCCCTGGGCTTCAAGGAAATGTTAGCGGTAATTCAGGAGGGGAGGCCCTGCTCTGCTTATTGATTTCTCTGCAGTGGGCTTCAAGAAGTAGGCTGCTGGAGATGGCCAATACGCAGATTGAGATCTCAGCTCCTCATTGAGCCGAGATCTAAATCTGCACATGCACTGCCTCCAGCGGCCATTTGCCTGAAGCCCACCGCCAGAAATTCAATGGGCAGAGCGGAGACTCCCCTCCTAAATCACCGCTAACATTTCCTTGAAGCCCAGGGCCCGCAGCCTCGCACCTCCTGGATACCCCGCTCCTCCCAGCTCGGGGCCCGCAGCAGCGCCCCACTTCTACTGCCGGCTTCCTACAGCAGTGACCCTACCTCCTGTGACCTCACTCCACCACAGCCACCCCCCTGGTAAGCTACATTCAGACAATTATTTTTATTAATAATCTGTCTGATATGCTGGGGTGGAGAGTTCCAGAGTAGGGGGGATGCACGGGAGAAATCTTGTATGCGATTGTGGGAAGAGGAGATAAGAGGGGAGTAGAGAAGATCTTGTGAGGATCGGAGGTTGCGTGCAGGTAAGTACCGGGAGACTAGGTCACAGATATATGGAGGAGACAGGTTGTGGGTGGCTTTGCATGCCAAGGTTAGGGTCTTGAACTGGAGTCTCTGGGTAATGTGGAGCCAGTGAAGGGATTGGCGGAGCGAGGGGAAAAGCCAGGGAATAGCGGGGGGACAGGTGGATTAGTCAGACAGCAGAGTTTAGGATAGATTGGAGGGGTGCGAGAGTGTTAGAAGGGAGGTCAAACATTTTTTAAAAAAAGGCATCTTATATTCCAAAAAATACGGTAAAACACAACGAGTCCCCAAATACAGTATGTAGTCATTGTATCTGCAGACAGAGAACCGATGTCACATACAATTTCCGCCTCCATTCTGATCGCTCTCATCTCAAAATTCTCCTTTCCATTTTTCCTTCTTTATAGGCTGAAGAAAGATCTCAGACTGAAGATTTGGCTGTCTTTAAAGAACTGGCCGAAAAAGTCCTGTCTCTACTAGAACGCTCATTGGAACGCCCGGTAAGGATCAATATTAATAGACGTATCTTAATCCACCGTATCTGAGGAGACTTTCTGAGAAAAGGTCTGAAGATGGCGCGGGATTTGTATCATTACAATTGGTGCATCTGTAAATGTTGGTTTAGTCCTTCATGATTTATGTATTTGGTGATTTAGTGAAATCTTCCACATATTAATTATATATATTATATCTATCAGGAAACAACAGGAGGCGACGCCAAATATGGGCAAAATGTGACCCCGAAAATCCCTGACCCTAATAGGAGTCAGCCGGAGCTGAACAGCGATCTGATTACAGGTGAGCGATCACCCGACCTTCTACAAGGAATGTCCAGATATTACAGAGGACGGAGGATAATGTTAGATTTACTCTCTACTCTGTGTAATGGGAACCTGGCAGCACATTGTTACATATAGAAGTAGTGGTGTGACGGTATAGGCCATTGTCCCCTAATAATAATTGTTTGTAGAAATCCAATGTGCCAGTCAGGAGAAATGTAAAGTAGACACCATATACAAATCAGAATGGAAGTGCGCTGGGGGCGTGAAAGAAGAAATCCAAGTGCAGTGACACGCCCCCAGTGCACTTCCAGGCTAATTTGCAAATCTCTCCTATGTTTCAGCTCTCTTACCATCACTCGTATGTGCAGCGTGGGTGGGGGCTTCATGTGATGGAGGGTCCATTCTGCAGTGCTATAGCAAGTAACATGAAATAAATTAAATTTAAATTGCATTACTGCTCTAGAAAATGGGAAAAAACTAAGATACTGAGCACATAATTTGGCCAATGCATGAATGCCCAGCAGCCAATGACAAGGCGATCTTTGTGTTGGAATCCTCTCCTAATGTGAATCCTCTCCTAGGCTGAAGCCTACATTTATATGGGTAGGTAGGATCCTGTTGTAATTAAAACCACCCGGGGCTGATGGGTGGAGATAGGTTCCCAGCAAAAAAGGTCGCCTTGCCGTGACTGCTGGGCATGCACCCAGCAAAAGAAGGTCGCCTTGCCGTGGCTGCTAGGCATGCACCCAGCAAAAGAAGGTCGCCTTGTCGTGACTGCTGGGCATGCACCCAGCAAAAGAAGGTCGCCTTGTCGTGACTGCTGGGCATGAACCCAGCAAAAGAAGGTCGTCTTGCCGTGACTGCTGGGCATGCACCCAGCAAAAAAAAAGGTCACCTTACCGTGGCTACTGGGCATGCACCCAGAAAAAGAAGGTCGCCTTGCCGTAGCTGCTGGCCATGCATGAATTGGCCAAATTATGCGCTAAGTATCTTCCTTTTATCCTATTTTCTACAGCAGTAATGCAATTCAAATTTCATTTATTTCATGTTTACATGCTATAGCGTTACAGAGTGCAACTTTGTTAGTTATGTATTTGGATGGCTACTCTTAGTATGCACCTGTTCACACCCATTTTCTTTTCGGAAGTGATGGTCAGTCTTTTGTTATTTATGAAGGGGTTCCTCCATCATTTACATTACATTTATCTATGGATTCCCCGTATATTCTCATATTTAGAATCCCCATATAACGAGTATTAATCCCATTTACAGACATCTTGTCATTTCTCCGTTATATTGCTGTATTATCTATGTAGGAATAATATCCTCTAATACATTTCATTTCTTCATCATTATTTTAGAAACAACTGAGCTGTCGAATCCTAACAATGGAATTAGTGAGATCCCGGAGATCCAAGAATCCGTAAGTATCATAGAGGGGGATGCGTGTGTGTCATCAGATCATGGGGTGTGAATGACTCGTCCAGTATTATCCCCCATACAACCATGGGACGTCTCTATTCTAAGTGTAGATGACCCTATGGTGTTAATTACATTTGAATTACAGGGAATCTGTCACCAGGTTTATGCTATTTGGTCTGAGAGAAGCATGATGCAGGGACAGAGACCCTGATTCCATGTGTTGATTACTTTACTCGGTGAAGCAGTTGTGATAAAATCACTATTTTTTTCTGCTGCAGAGCTCTGAATGCTGAGTCTTGTATAACCCTGCCCACACCATTGATTGGCAGCTTTCTGTGTACACTGTGCATAGGCAGAAAGCTGCTAATCAGTGGTGGAGGCAGGGGTACAGAGCAATAGGACTACCTGGCTAGACAGATAGTCTTCTAGTGATAATCTACTGATTTTATTGAAACAGCCACACACAGCCTAGTAAGTAACACATCACTGGAATCAGGGTCTCTGCCCCTACATCATGGTGCTTTCAGAATACTTAGCAAACACCTGGTGACAGATTACCTGTAAGTCCTCCTCTGTGTGATCTCCCACATTATCCAGAATGTTATAGTAATGTATGATGACCGTTGCAGGGCGGCTCCAGGATTTCGTGGGCCCTGGGCGAAAGAGTCTCAGTGGCCCCTTTAACACATACCACGATTCATGATGCACAGATACCGCAGATAAATTTATATATATATATATATATATATATATATATATATATATATATATATATATATAGTACAAGCCCGAAGATTTCACTTCTTACATTACATGAGCGATATCTATTGTAAATTCCACAATAACTCAGAAAGCGGCGAATCCTCACAGCTCACAGTGCAGACCGGACAGTAATGTCCTCCACACAGTATAATGGCACCACATAGTCCTCTATACCGTATTATGAGCTCCATATATTGCTCCATATAGAATAATGGACCCAATAAAATGCTCCATGCAGGCTGTGCCCCCATATAATGCCCCATGCAGGCTGTGACCCCACACATAATGCCCCATGCAGGCTGTGCCCCCCACATAATGCCCCATGCAGGCTTTGACCCCCCACATAATGCTCCATGCAGGCTGTGACCCCCACATAATGCCCCATGCAGGCTTTGACCCCCCACATAATGCCACATGCAGGCTGTGCCCCCCCCACATAATGCCCCATGCAGGATATCCCCCCCACATAATGGCCCATGCAGGATGTCACCCCCCATATATTTCCCCATGCAGAATGTCCCTCCCACATAATGCCCCATGCAGGCTGTGCCCCTCACATAATGCCCCATGCAGGCTGTGCCCCCCCACATAATGGCCCATGCAGGATGTCACCCCCCATATAATTCCCCATGCAGGATGTCCCCTCCACATAATGCCCCATGTAGGATGTCCCACCCCACATAATGCCCCATGCAGGATGTCCCCCACACATAATGCCCCATGCAGGATATCCCCCCCACATAATGTCCCATGCAGGATGTCACCCCCCATATAATTCCCCATGCAGGATGTCCCCCCACATAATGCTCCATGCAGGATGTCCCACCCCACATAATGGCCCATACAGGATGTCACCCCCCATATAATGCCCCATGCAGGATGTCACCCCCCCATATAATGCCCCATGCAGGATGTCCCCCCAACACATACTGCCCCATGTAGGATGTCACCTCTCACCCCATATATTGCCCCATGCAGGATGTCACCTCTCACCCCATATAATGCCCCATGCAGGATGTCACTTCTCCCCCCATATAATACCCCATGCAGGATGTCACTCCCCCCATATAATGCCCCATGCAGGATGTCACCCCCCATATAATGCCCCATGCAGAATGTCACCTCTCACCCCATATAAAGCCCTATGCTGGATGTCACTTCCCCCCCCATATAATGACCCATGCAGGATGTCACTTCTCCCCCTCATATAATACCCCATGCAGGATGTCACCCCCCTATATAATGGCCCATGCAGGATGTCACCCCCCATATAATTCCCCATGCAGGATGTTCCCTCCACATAATGCCCCATGCAGGATGTCCCACCCCACATAATGCCCCATGCATAATGACCCATGCAGGATGTCACCCCCCATATAATTCCCCATGCAGAATGTCCCTCCCACATAATGCCTCATGCAGGCTGTGCCCCCCACATAATGCCCCATGCAGGATATCCCCCCCACATAATGGCCCATGCAGGATGTCACCCCCCATATAATTCCCCATGCAGAATGTCCCTCCCACATAATGCCCCATGCAGGCTGTGCCCCCCACATAATGCCCCATGCAGGCTGTGCCCCCCCACATAATGGCCCATGCAGGATGTCACTTCTCCCCCTCATATAATACCCCATGCAGGATGTCACCCCCCTATATAATGGCCCATGCAGGATGTCACCCCCCATATAATTCCTCATGCAGGATGTCCCCTCCACATAATGCCCTATGCAGGATGTCCCACCCCACATAATGCCCCATGCAGGATGTCCCCAACACATAATGCCCCATGCAGGATATCCCCCCCACATAATGCCCCATGCAGGATGTCATCCCCCATATAATTCCCCATGCAGGATGTCCCCCCACATAATGCTCCATGTTGGATGTCCCACCCCAAATAATGGCCCATACAGGATGTCACCCCCCATATAATGCCCCATGCAGGATGTCACCCCCCCATATAATGCCCCATGCAGGATGTCCCCCCAACACACACTGCCCCATGTAGGATGTCACCTCTCACCCCATATATTGCCCCATGCAGGATGTCACCTCTTACCCCATATAATGCCCCATGCAGGATGTCACTTCTCCCCCCATATAATACCCCATGCAGGATGTCACTCCCACCATATAATTCCCCATGCAGGATGTCACCCCCCATGTAATGCCCCATGCAGAATGTCACCTCTCACCCCATATAAAGCCCTATGCTGGATGTCACTCCCCCCCATATAATGACCCATGCAGGATGTCACTTCTCCCCTCATATAATACCCCATGCAGGATGTCACCCCCCTATATAATGCCCCATGCAGGATGTCCCCCCCATATAATGCCTCATGTAGGATGTCACCTCTCACCCCATATAATGCCCCATGCAGGATGTCACTCCCCCCCATATAATGCCCCATGCAGGATGTCACTTCTCCCCCTCATATAATACCCCACGCAGGATGTCCCTGCCTCCCCCCCATATAATGCCCCATGCAGGATGTCACTTCTCCCCCCATATAATGCCCCATACCTCCATACATAAAAAAAAAAAAATCAAATGCTCACCTCACTGCTCACCAGCTGTGGAGAGGTAAGTATTGTGCCGGCTGTGGTCCAGGGCAAGCATTGGGGGGGGAGGAGCAATCCCCACTAGCTGGCGCTGGCACCACTCTCCTCTGCTCACCGGTCCCATAGCACGCCAGGGTGCCCGACAGCAAGTGGGCCCCTCGCCTACTCAGGGCCCCGGCACTTGCCTGGGTGTGCAGGGTGCTAGCGCCAGGTCTGCCCAGCGTCCGGTTTGTATCCTCCCAACATCATATCAGTGTAAATCATCTGGGACATAATATGGGGGGAGAAGTTTTTGCATCTGTAACTTTTTTCCTGCATCTTCAATAAATCAGTATTATTTCTTATTCTTTTATAGAGCGTGATGGATTCATTGGTTCCGGCGAGAAAGCCGCATATGAGCGACTATGAAACTTCCAAACTCATCAGCAGTGGAAATTTTGGGTGAGATTTCTGTTTCCATAATCCACATTTCTCAGGGTTCCCTATGACAATGCTTCTGCCCCTGCACTCTGCCATTCAGTGTTATCATAGGGAAATTATATGATCTGTAGCAAATCAAACTGTAAGGAAAGCGATTTAAATAATATAATTACATATAATATAATATATAATAATATAATATTATTACATTCGCCTGTGCTAGACCCTCATCTGTTCTTATGCTGCCTCCTCCACCTGAGCTTTTCTGCTCTCCACTTTGATCTTTGTTTTGATGGGGGGGCTCCATTATGAAGCTGATCAGAGAAGTTGGCTACACATGGTCACATGAAGGGTGACACTATATTGACGTCAATGACATCTACACCCTCCACCATGACCATGTGGGCCCAATCACTGGCCTCAGCAGCAGAAGAGAGCCCTGGAGCACATTCATTTTGGGCCAATTTTATTTGCACTAAATTGTATTTGGTCAGTTATAGCGAATCTGCCCAATGAGAATTTCGATAGATTCTCGTATCTATAATGTGACCTGGGTGATGGCTCCGGCAGAAGTGGCATTGTGGAGACCTCCCATAGGTGATCTATGTAGTGCTATTTTATGTATTTCTAGATGTGGATTTATAGTGGCGGCCAGACTTCTAGTATTAAACATATGCAAATTGTCTCTTCAGAGAGGAAGCAAACTAGAACTCCACCTATAGGAAGTAGCAATCCTAAAAGTCAATATCGACCCTTTAACAAGCCTTGTCACATGACTTAGGATAATAGCCAAAACCAAAATCTCAATTTGCAGGAACTGTGTTCTGAGGTACTGCCCCTCTTCAGTGCAAAGTGTGAATGGTTTGACTGGGTGAGAGGTGTCTGACCGGTATCCAAGGGGTTGACGTTTCTCCTTGCGGACATGAGGAGATTTTTAAGCCGCAATGCTCCTCTGGGAAATAGGATTGCTACTTCCTATAGGTGGCACTAGGGTGCTAGTTCTCTTCCTCTCTGAAAAGAGACAATTTGCATATTTCCCAGAAGAGCATTGCAGCTTAAAAGTCTCCTCACCTTGACATGCTTAACATGGCTTTTTCTGCAAGGAGAACCGTTACCGCTTGGATCCCGGTCAGATGCCTCTCACCCAGCCAAACCATATCTCACACTTTGCACTGATGAGTGCTTGTACCCCAAAACATAGTGTCCGAAAATTGAGATTTTGGTTATGGCTATTATTCCATGTCATGTGATAAGGCTCGTTAAAGGGTCGATATTGACTTTTAGGATTACTACTTCCTATAAGGGGCACTAGAGTTCTAGTTCTCTTCCTCTCTGAAGAGACAATTTGCATATTTCCCAGAGGATCATTGAGGCTTAAAAGTCTCCTCACCTTGACAAGCTTAACATGTCACTCTCCGCAAGGAGAAATGTTACCCCTTGGATACCAGTATTAAACATATAATGATTTCTATAGATGGATTATTAATAAGGATTTATTATAACCGATGGATTCTCCTTCTCTCCAGGGCCGTCTACTTAGTGCATCATAAAGACTCACACCAGACCTTTGCTATGAAGAAAATGGCTAAGCGGAACCTAAATACTGCACAGAGATTGGAATGGGCCTTTTTGGAGAGGGACATCTTAACATTTGCTGATTGTCCCTTTGTGGTCTCCATGCTCTGCTCCTTTCCAACTAGATCTCACCTGTGTATGGTCATGGAGTATGTAGGAGGTAAGACACATCTATTGTATTATATTCAGCCCATGTCTGCTTTCATCTTATCACTGCTCATATCATTAGGACATTGTTGGTTACTTCCCCACAGAGCATTTACTATAGGTTATCTATTACCAAGATGCTCGTAAATTCATTGATCTTGGTGCAGGGGCGCTATGGGGCTCATCAGTCGGAGGGGGTCTGTCGACGCTCGGCAGTGGGCAGCATCCCTCCACCTGTCATCACAATTTCAGCGTTATTTGCTTCTTCAAGGAGGTGGGGCTGGTGGGGGCAAAAATACTGAGTAGGTGGCTAGTAGGGGCCAAAATACTGAAAGGGGGCCGTATGACTAGATATGGGGGGACTGTGAATGCTGAGTGGAGGTCATCATATTAAGTGGGGTGCTGTGGGGGTCCTCACTCTATATGGAGGCCCCCATTCTGTGTGGGGACATGATACTGAGTGGGGAGTTATGCGGACCATTATATTGTGTGAGGGACTGTGGGAACCATTATCCCGAGTGGGAGGGTTGCTGTGGGTGCCATCACACCGAGTAGGGGGTTGTGGCTGGCCTCCTTCTAAGTGGTGGCCTCCTTAGGAGGATTCACTATGGGGATACCATACTCATTGAGTGTGGGTGTGGGCATTTTTGGGAGCATCATACTCTAAAATGGCCATACAAGTTGTATTGCTGGTGAGAACACCAAGCTGCTTCAACAGGGATATAAATATATTTATTTTTTATTTTTTAGGGTGGGGGGCAATTACAACTTTTGATATGGGGTCTTGTGATTTCTATGTACGCCACTATCTGTGTGATCTCCCCAGGATGTTTCCGCTCACTGCTCATTATACATCATGGTTATCTGCTCGTGGTATATCATGGTTATCTTCTGTATAAACCCCTCACCGGTCATATTTCCTTTCTTCTATAGGTGGAGACTGTGGGACCCTTCTAAGCACCAGGGGTCCTTTCTCTGTCCCCATGGCCCGCTTGTACTTTGCAGAGGCGGTACTTGCCGTGGAATACCTGCATAGTTACGGTGTGGTGCACAGAGACCTGAAGCCAGAAAAGTAAGTGCCCCCGTAGTATAATAAAGTGGGGAAAGTTGTCATTTATTATCATTCAGTCTGTGAGGCTAAAACCATCTTCTCTTTTGCAGCCTCCTGATTACATCTACTGGACATATTAAAGTTACCGATTTTGGGATTTCAAAACTTGGTCTAATGATACCGAATACCAACACCTACAAGGAATTAGCAGTGGACATCTCCAGAGAGTTCCAGGACCGTGAGGTCAGCATCACCTACAAGAACTTAGCTTGTTATTTGCAAATCTCATCACACTATTGTCTCTTCTCTACGTTCTTCCTTTCTAGAGAACTTTTCCACTAATATTTTATCTTCTGCATTGTGTTTTAACGATAATATCTTGTCATAATAATTGTTTCATCGATTCTCATCTCTATGTTCTGTTGGTTTCCAGTTCTGTGGCACCCCATGTTACATAGCCCCAGAGATCATCCTGAAAGAAGGCTATGGAAGACCTGTTGACTGGTGGTCATTGGGGATCATCCTGTATAAATTCCTGCTGGGATGTGTACCATTTGATGCTGATTCCCTCACTGAGCTTTATAAAAGGGTTGTCATTGGTGAGTAGAATAATCCGATCATTGCGTTGATTGGTTACATTTGTTTAGTTATTTCCTTTGCTTTATGTTACAGTCCAGTAAAGAGGTTTTATTTTCTGTAATTTTCTATGTAACAGGAGAACTAATTTGGAATTGTGATCGCGCTCCACCCCTGGATGCTCAGAATCTCATCACTGAGCTGCTCAGAAGAAATCCTGTGCGTAGACTTGGGACAGGTAACAGATATACTAGTATTAATATTCCCTTATTAGACCAAGGACATATCGCTCATGTCCATGAAGATCAGCATTTCTCTATCAGCTCATCTACTGTATTTCTAGTTCTCCACACTAAGACTTTCAGTTTATTTCCTTCATGTCGGCTCAGTTTTGTCATTAGTTCAGATTACGATAAACTGTTCAGATATGGAGCCATCCCTGACTATGTCCGCATCACTTTTGTTTTTCTTTTTCTAGGAGGAGCATTTGAGATCAAGGTTCATCCATTCCTGAGTGACTTGGACTTTGACAACATTCTGAGCCAGGAGCTGGAGTATGTTCCTCAGCTTGTTTCAGATGCAGACACCAGCTTATTTATCAGTAAGTAGAAGGAGACGTCATCTAGACTAAGCGACTGTTTGTCTCATCTTCCCTAATATGTGATCATCTGTTCCCATTAATATTAGTGATAAATAGTGACTGTGTTATACTGACAACCTCTAATAATACTTCATTACCTATTTCTTGTAGATCATTCTGATATAAACAAACATCTGGTCTCAAAGGATGAGGAAGGCACAAGTGAGAACAATGAGAGCCTTGACTTCCAAAATTTTACGTCATCTTCTAAAAAGCTTTGTAAAGTAAGTATGTGATTAATAAATCCAAAATATGTAAAAAAAAAATAAAAAAAACTCTAAAAGTACATAAAAAAAATATTTTATATCTTATTTTTATCCGTATTTAGCTCTGTACCATCTCTACAAGGATGGTGAACAATGAGGATCCCAATGCCCCTCCAGAGTATACACAAGAAACCAACACAAACATCTCAGAAATGTGAGTAGATTAGAAAGGGTCATTACTGGGAGTTCCAGGCTGATCTATGTACACAACACCAAATATAGGACATAAATAACAGAATATCAAATGCAGCATTCACCGCTTCATGGTTAACGGTCATTGTACTTTTGGCTTCAGAAAATGCAGAAGATAACAGCCCATAATTGTGGCAGGTCATGCATTTTTAGCACTGCCTACTCTGTAGGAGAGCTGTAGTATTACTTGCCAGACATTCTTGGTAGTTGTGTTCTGATCCATGGAAGGTAGTTTGGAGCAGAAAACCTTCCCCACTATGACAGTCATATGTCCTATTAGGCCTTATAGTCAGTGTTCTCATAGTGAGACAACCCATTTTATACTGTGTTTACTTATTATTTACATGTTTTTCTTCTTCAAACAGGCAGAAAGAATCTGTTCCTGTATGTAATACAGACGATGCTGTTACCATCTTGCCACCCTCGTCCCCATTGCCAGGTATGTACATGTCTACAGCACCAACAATGTGAATGTTGACTTCAAGGCTCAAATATTTCCACATGGTTTTTCTGGTCTACTATGTTATCCATGTTTCATGGATCTCAGCTATGTTGACCATGGGTTCGTACTGTATCCCTATTTCCCTAATTTTGTACAGGAGTTTTTTTTCATGTATTCTGTTTATTACGTTGCATCATCTTTTAACCTAGTGAGATATAGCGACTGTGTTATACTGACACCCTCTAACAATCCTTCCTTACCTATGTCTTGTAGATCACTCTGATGAAAACAACCATCTGATCTCAGAGGATAAGGAGGGCACAAGTGAGGACGATGAGAACTTTATCTTCCAAATATTTGCATCATCATCTTCTGAAAGGCTTTCTAAAGTAAGTTTGTGATCGATAAATCCAAAATATGTACAAAAAAGGATCTACAAAATGAAAAGGTATATATATTTAATAACTTATTGTTATCCACATTTAGCACTCTACCACCACTAACGGGATGGTGAACAACGAGGATCCCAAGGCCCCTCCAGAGTGTACACCAGAATCCAACACAAACATCTCAGAAATGTGAGTAGATTATGGGGTCATTACTGGGAGCTCCAGGCTGATATATGTGCACAACACCAAATATAGGACATAAATACCATAATATCAAATGCAGCATCCACCGCCCCATGGTTATGGGTCATTGTGCTTTCAGCTTTCGGAATTGTTGGAGATAACAGCCTATAATTGTGGCCGGTCATGCACTTTTAGTGCTGCCCTCACTGTAGGAGAGATGTAGTATGAAATGCCGGCCATTCTTGGTAGTTGTTTTCCTCTCAGCTCTCTATAAAAGGTAGTCTTGAGCAGAAGACCTTCCCCACTATGACAGTCATATGTCCTACTAGTCCTTATAGTCGGTGTTCTTCTAGTGAGACAACCCCTTTTATACGGAGTTTACTTGAGATTTACATGTTTTTCTTCTTCAAACAGGCAGAAAGTATCTGTTCCTGTATGTAATACAGACGATGCTGTTACCATCTTGCCACCCTCTTCCCCATTGCCAGGTATGTACATGTCTACAGCACCAGCAATGTGAATGTTGACTTCAAGGCTCAAATATTCCCACATGGTTTTATACAATACTATAGGTCTCTTATGTTATCCATATTATGACAAAGCAGATCCTATAAGAAGATATTGTTATTGATTTTTTTTTTAAATTTTTCATCAGAATTTCCATCTCATGAAGAAAGAAAATCGGCAATAAATCTGAGTATGGAGCAACAAAACTCAGAAAATGGAAAAAATGGGAAAAAGAGACGAGGTAAGTGTGAGAATCAACTCCATGTTGTGTGATGTCAGTGAGAATAATTCATGTGGAGTAGATGTCATCTGTCAGTGATGGGATTGTCACATGTATGATTGCTGACAATGACCCCTGACCTCTGTATGATAATATTCCTCTGCCGTCCGGCCACAGTGACTGCACAGCATTATCATGTAATATGGAGTCCCATCACTTACATTATATTTATTTCTCTTCTCATAGGTTCCATCTTCCGCCGGATCTTATCATCCTGCCGCCGTGGATTATCCAGGGCTGCTCGCGCATTTGCATGCTGTCACTGTTGCCCTAAAACCATCTAAAAGACGGGACACCTAAGCATCCAGCGCCCTGAAGTCCAGCAGATCCACCATCACTGCTGGAGCTGTATAGAAGGACCTTCACCATCTACCTGTGGCCTTCTGACTGGTCAACCTGGACAAGTTTCAGTAACGCCTCTGTCATCGGGCTCCACGGTATTCATACTGCTCGTCTGACTTGTCATTTACTGATCACCTGGTATCTGACCTCGGCTATCTTCCTGACTTTGATTTAGTCTATTGATAATGTTCACGATTTTATTCATCCCATTATTAATTAAAAAAAGTAAAATCTGTTACTGTTGCTCTGATTCCTTTTTTGTCTTGAATTCACAAATACTTGTAACTCACTAATTGCTCTTCTTCTCACTAAATGTATTTCTCATTATCCTTAATGCAGCAGTCAGTCTCATATTTCTGTCCAGCAGTTACACTGGTGCCTCCACCCTGTACCAGTCATTACACTCATCCACAAACCTCTCCACACTGCTGCACAGTCCTGCATCTCTACCATATCTACACTCCAATGAGCTAATATTAACATCCTCCATAATCAGGACCTCCCACTCTCATGTCCAAGACATTTTCTCTGCTGCACCAGCTGTCAGGAGTGCACTACTGCAGGCAATCAGGTTCATTCCCACTATCAGAGATTTTAAGTGTGCAGTAGAAACAGATTATTTGTGGCAGGACTATCAAATCACCTCACTATTCTAAGTTTTTCCTACAGCACTCAGTAGCACTTAATATTTGTACATATACAGATAATGGTTGGTGACTGGTTCATGCAGCCTTAATTCCACAAAGATAGAAATAAAAGGTCAACATGTTTCATACATCCAAACCATCCTTAATCATGGCAGAAAAACATAATTTTAAGTTCCCACTATGAATATTTGGTGAGATATCACAGCTGTGTATTTCACAGCACAAAGAACGCATCTTACAGATCAGCAAATCACAGTGTGCTGACGCTTAGTGTTGTAGTTTTGAACAACACCATTCAATTTATCATATAATGTGTTGAAAAATGAGAAAAAATGCCAGGTTTGGGTTCCTTCATTTTACAGTGTGTACTGTGTTGTAAAAATAAACTGACAAAATGATTCAGAGTCAGTAGTACGATTACTGTGATACCAAACTTATAAGGTTTATATATATATATATATATATATATATATATATATACAGTGTTTAGCATAAATCAGTACACCCAAATAGATTTGTCAGCAAACCTGTAGTTTCCTTTCAGAATCATCATTTTATATGGGATACCATACTACAAAATACTCTCGCAAATTTGAGCCATTGAATGCAAACAAGATTTGGTATTTTGCAGACCCCAAAAAAGTAATTTTCTTAACAAACTCATTCAAGATCATGTTTCAAAAATGAGAACATCCCAGTAACAGTCATAAGAGAAAAGCTAAGTTTAGACAACAAAATTCTAATTAACAAGAACTGAACCACAGGTAAGTGTAATTATTCATTAAACAGATGTCCAGCAGACAGGTGTCTGTAAAAGGAAGTTACTTAATAAAGAAAACTCCTTCCCATTTCATGCTATCAGCAATGGCACCACATAGAAGGGAAACGTCACAAAACCTGAGAAAGAAAATAATTTCTTTGCAATAAATGTGAAGTCTACAAGAAGATCAGCAAAACTTTACTTATCAGTCAGAATACTGTAGCAAAAGTGATGCAAAACTATAACAAAGATGGAACTGCAACCATCTTACAGAGAAGTCCAGGCCGACTATGGAAGTTAACACCTAAACAAAAGCGTCCTCTGATGAGAAGGGTAAGTGGCACCACATAGAAGAGAAATGTCACAAGACATTTCTGAGAAAGAAAATAATTTCTTTACAAAAAATGTGAAGTCTACAAGAAGATCAGCAAAGCTTTTCTTATCAGTCAGATGGAAGTTAACATCTAAACAAAAGCATCTTCTGATGAGAAGAAAATCGACAGGCAAATTCATTGCTATTAGCTGAAGAAGTAGAAAGCCAAACTAGGGTGAGTGTTTTCCATGACACGACACGGTGTACACTGCAAATGAATGGCATTTATGAGTGTCCTCCACAAAGGAAGCCTCTCTCCCTTAAAGCCCATGAACAATAAAAGTCCGTCTACAATTTGCCAGGGTCCATGCTTAAAACTATGAGGACTACCGGGACTCTATACTGTGTATGTGCATCTTATGTGTATGTCCGTATTTTATGTTTGTGTGCACTATGTATATGCATACGTTAAAATGTGTATAGAGTATTAGCATGTGCAAATTTTATATGTGTGCCTAATATAAATATACATGGAAATGTATATGTAGGTGGTGCCTGATGGAGGGTGGGGGGCCCAGATAAGAAGTCCTGATTAAGGGCCCTTCACTGTCATTGTCTGCCCCTTATATAAACAGTAAAATCCTCTTTAATAACTGGACTTCCATTGGGGTGGACTTCTCATAGATGGCCAGTAGGCATACTATATTGTGAATCTGGGCATCTCTCACAGAAAATCTGATCTGGATATGAGGGTGGTCTTCTATAAGCGGTGATGTTTTGGAGAGATTTAGGGAAAAGTCCCAATGCTTATCCATCGATCTGGTAATTTGAGTAAAATATTTGTGTTGATAACTGATCACAAAGTCACAAAATATGTAAGATTTGGCATAACCTGGTTCATTTTTCAAAAAGTTATGCTCAATTTTTTTAGCACCAAGTTTTGTTGCTTTTTTGTAGACTTACACTAACTTAGTATATTGTGTGAGAATTAAATGAATTATGAATTAGTTTGCGCATTTTACCACACTCTGGGGGTCCCTGACAGTCCTTCTTTACCGGCCCTGTAGTGATGCCAATGTAAACTTCCAAGTGACCGCGCAGTCAATCACTGTCACGAATGCAGGACAACCTATGATTAGCTAATTTTTGGGAAATCCTTATAACAAAAGGTGATTGAAAATATTTACAATTATTTTAAAAGCATAAAAAAAAAACCAGACCCAATACTTATAATTAGTTTGCTGAAAGTAGTCTAATTAAAGGGAGCTGAAAGGATTAAAGATTATGAACCCGATTCACCAGTGTTTTGCCAGAAAACTGGCATAAAGCTCTTGAAAAGTTGCAAAGTTTTGTGACTTTTCCCATTTTCACATAATTTTAACTTCTTTAAAGCCCAAGACGTACTGATACGTATCTGCGCCCTGGGACATAAGAGCCTGATACGTATTAGTACATCTTTGCAATCGCGCACACAGGCTGTGCGGGCGTGATCGCCGCTGGGTGTCAACTGATTGTCACAGCTGACACCCGGTGCTATGTGCTGGGAGAGGTCCCGCACATTAACCCCCGCAATGCTGCGATCGAAGTCGTTCGCAGTATTGCGGGGGCAAGGGGAGGTGATCGGGATAGTCACCTCTCCTGCCGGCGTCCAGCAATGTGTGCCGCGGCTTCCCGGATGTTGCCATGATGACCCGATTCACTGAGGGGTGCAGTTTTAAGAATGGTGTCACTTTTGGGTATTTTCAGTCATAAAGACCCCTCAAAGTGACTTCAAATGTGATGCGGTCACTAATAAAATGGTTTTGTAAATTTTGTTGGAAAAATGAGAAATCGCTGGTCAATTTTAACCCTTATAGCTCCCTAATAAAAATAAATTTGGGTTCCAAAATTGTGCTGATGTAAAGTAGACATATGGGAAATGTTATTTATTAACTTTTTTTGTGTGACATATCTCTCCGATTTAGGGGCATAAAAATTCAAATTTTGAAAATTTAAAAATTTTCAAAATTTTCGCCAAATATCTCTTTTTTTCACAAATAAACACAAGTGATATCGAAGAAATTTTACCACAATCATAAAGTACAATATGTCATGAAAAAATATTCTCAGAACCAGGGGGATCCGTTGAAGCGTTCCAGAGTAATTACCTCATAAAGTGACAGTGGTCAGAATTGTAAAAATTGGCCTTCTCATTAACGTGCAAACCACTTTGGGTTGTAAAGGGGTTAAGGACTCTACCTGCATATACAGTCATGGCGGAAAGTGCTGGCGCCCTTGAAATTGTTTCAGAAAATTACACATGTTTTATTACACGCATGTTTATTTCCTTTGTGTTTATTGGAACAACACAAAAAAACTGAGGAAAAAAAGGCAAATTGGACATAATTTCACACAAAACTCCAAAAATGGGCCGGAATACATATATATATTTTTGATGGGACAACACTGAAGATGCGACACTTTGATACAATGTACAGTAGTCAGTGTACAGCTTGTTTAACTGTAAATTTGGTGTGCCTGCAAAATAACTCAACACACAGCCATTAATGTCTAAACCGCTGGCAACAAAAGTGAGTACACCCCTAAGTGTGTTCTCAGCTGATGTTATTTGTTGGTTTTTCTTTGCATCCCGAACAATTTTCTTGGCAGTTGTGGCTGAAATTTTTGTTGGTCTACCTGACTGTGGTTTGGTTTTTACAGAGCATCTGATTTTCCATTTGTTAATCACAGTTTGAACACTGCAGACTGGCATTATCAATTCCTGGGATATCTTTTTGTATCCCTTTCCTGTGTTATACTCTTTTTGCCTCCCTTTCCTGTGTTATACAGTTCAACTACCTTTTCCCGTAGATCCGTTGATAATTCTTTTGCTTTCCCCATCTCAAAATCCAGAAACGTCAGTGGCTGGATCCCAGAAACTCACTCAGCTTTATGCACACACACTGATTACAAGTGACGCGCCCCTGGGCCTGAGTCGCGCAGCGTTGCGCACGCGGGAGCCTACCCGGAGCCGGATCAGATGGGGGTAGTAGTCTCGTGGCGGTGACCCGGTCCGTGCCCAGGGAGTCAGACTAAGTGGCAGTCTATTAGCAGTAGATGGTGGATGACTACGCCACCCGTTGAATGCAGCTATGGAGCTGCCGCTGCAGGGCAGACCGCTGAGGCCGGTGGAAGGATGGTGCAGCGTGGATGGTATAACCCCCAACGGGAGGGGTATGGCCTCAGGGCAGCCGACGTGGATGATGGGGGTAGCAGGAACCACTCAGAGACGATGCGGTGTAGTTCAGGGTCTTTACTGGTGACAAAGATAGACCCTCCCGGAGTACTTGCTAGCAATCGGGGCCTGGTCAGTCCTTGAGCAGATGGGATCTCCCCTGGCCAGGCGGAGTTGTAGGCCTTCCCAACTAACTGTACTCTTCTGGCTACCTTGCTAGAGGCGGGTAAAAGTAGCCCACGTCCCTGAGTGTACCGTGTGGTGCTCACCCGTATGGCCGGCGACTCGGGGCCTTCTAATGGCTTCCGCTCCACGATGGCGGTGCTGGTCCCACGCGTGTGACCGTGCCTTCGGGTTTCTGGGCCAGAGGACCTGCAATCCCCTGCCGGTCGGTTTCTGCTGCTGGATAGGAGTTAGTCCTTGCAGCCTCGGACTCCGGGTCCGGTGATAACTTCTCAGTCAGGGCGAGCTCTGCAGCTGCCAGCCCCTGACTCCTTGTAGCACTGCTCCCACAGAGCTCCTGTTGTTTCTTCCTATAGCTGCTTCTCTTTCTCTACTTCTTCTCTACTCACTAACCCTGCCTCAGCCCCAGGTTTATATAGGGGAAGTCCTTCCCCTCCCAGGACTGGGCAGGAGGTGTGGCATGCATAGGATTCCTGACCAAGAGACCTCCCACCTGCTCTCAGACATAACATTGCAGTTACTGTGGAAACCAGACCCCTGGGGTGCCACACAAGCAAACAGGTCATAGGTGAGGATGTTACCTTTAGTAGCCATTCAAACCCATTTGTGTCAAATTCTGTGCATGTTATCAGGCCAAAATCACCAGGGTATGTGAACTTTTTGATCAGGATTATTTGGATGTTTTTGGTTGTCATTAGTGATGAGCGAGCACTAAAATGCTCGAGTACTCGTTGCTCGGGTCGAGCAAATTGAAATACTCGGGTGCTCAACCCGAGCAATGAGCCCAATATAAGTCTAGGGGAAACTTGAGCATTTTTCAGGTGGCTCCCCACGGCGGTCTGCAGAGGGTCTAAAAATTGCCCAAATCGATGGGAACTGTGCTCAAATGACATGGGAACAGCATGGGGAAGACCCCTGAAAGCATCTCTGACTCCCAGATCACTGCTGTCAACAACGTCGTCAGAGTATTACGCCACTTTTACGGCGTAAGGAACATCCTTTCCAGGGTGATGACTTGTATATAAGGCAAAATAAATAAACAAAAACAAAAATACTCCTACACACGTAGCATTTTTGACACGTTTTTGCACTTTTGCATTGCTTTCAACCAAGACAAATGCATTCACCAGGAAATGTCATTTTAACATTTTACAACCATATCTGGCCATGTGGTGTGTGACACATCATCAGACACATGCATACAGTGCTGAAAAGACATGAGAACAGCAAGGGGAAGACCTCTGGAAACATCTCTGACTCCCAGGTCACTGCCTAAATGTGTGCCCATCATAAGTGATCCTTGGCACATGCGAAGATGCCTCCCGCCATGCACCCGTCGTTGCAGACTTGCAATAATCACCGTCCACGTCTTTGTCCCACTGCAGTGTTCAGTTGTCCCTACCCCATTCCTTGGAATGCAAGCACAAGAATGCCGGCAGCCACCCACCCACAGGCTGCAATACTATACTGCCAAATTTTTGACAGCTGCTTGCACTTGAAATGTGGCCTTTTAGGCTCGTGGAGGCGGAAGCTTTTCTTAACCTCATGCCGGCGACGGCCGGGTGTCCATACTCGGTCCCCAGCCGCCACTATATTTCCCGGTATCGCCTCCGCCTTCCACAAGCATGGGTCCCATAACATTACCCGTGCCCTCCCCAATGCACTTACTGGGAAGGACCGCCTAACCACAAACACGTGGACAGGTGAATGTGGCCAGGGACGGTACGGAGCCAGTCCACAACTTTTTTTGCTAAGAGTTGTATTTAGCTCGGTGAAAGGACTGGCATAGAGGGATACCGTATCTACCCTGCGTGTCATTTCTCCCAGAAAATCGTGTAATTGAGCTTGTTGCAGAAGCAATGGCAGCCCATCCAACATCAACTCGCACTTGTCAATGGTGCTTTGACACACACACATCTTTCTTTGCGCATTTAATTTCTTGAATACAGAGTTGGAAAATGGCCTGATCCGTAATGCGTTTTGAGAAATAACATGCATAAGCATGGCCGATCCGCATTAAAAAAGTAGCCATAGAGTGTCCAGGAACCTTCCCCCACACTTTTCTTAGCCAGGGCTGCTTTTCGGCATGGTTGGACGGGCCCACCAGAGAACCGGAGACTCCTCCGGCAGGCCCTGGCTTCTCCTTTAGAAGAGTTCATAGTGCCGAGGTGAGGCCATGATGATGATAGAGGCCATCATCTGCTTAGTTTTCTGTTACTTGGAATGCAATTGCAAGTATGCAGCCAGCCACCCACCCACCCACAGGCCGCAATACTAAACTGACAGATTTCTGAGCAGCTCTTTGCACTTGAAATATGGCCTTTTAAGCTTGTGGAGGTGGAAGCTTTTCACAACCTCATGCAGGCGGCGGCCGGGTGTCCATACTCGGTCCCCAGCCGCCAGCATTTTTCCCGGTATTGCCTTTGCCTTCCACAAGCACGGGTCCCATAACATTACCCATGCCCTACCCAGTGCACTTACTAAGAAGGACTGCCTAACCACAAACACGTGGACAGGTGAATGTGGCCAGGGACGGTACGGAGCCAGTCCACAACTTTTTTTGATAAGAGTTGTATTTAGCTCAGTGAAAGGACTGGCATAGAGGGAAACCGTATCTACCCTGCGTGTCATTTCTCCCAGGAAGTCCTCTAAAGCTGCTTGCACTTGAAATGTGGCCTGAACATTACTGCTGGTACTTTTCTGTGGGAATTTTCTTGCCTCCTACCAGCCTGGAATATTTCCAGCAAACTATGGTACAACACCATGGTATTAGCACTGCCCCCAGTACCAGTAGCGAAGCCATCCTCAATTTCCTTCTCTGGAATTTTATTTGGTAAACTGAGTGGCTGCCCAAATACATTTTCTCACAAAGGAGCTGATGATAGAGTGGCAGTAGGTTCAAGTTTCTCCAGCTTGTTAGATATTAGAAGGTGAACGGCAGCACATTGGATCAGTGGTTAGCACTGAAGTCTTGCAGCACTGGGATCCTGGGTTCAAATCCCAGCAAGGACAACATCTGCAAGAAATTTGTATGTTCTCCCCATGTTTGCATGTGTTTCCTCCTCAGTAAAAATAGAGTGTCCTGGAATCTTCCCACACACTTTTCTTAGCCGGGACTGCTTCTCGGCAGGGTTGGACAGTCCCACCAGAGAATTCTCTGGTGTGCCTTGGCTTCTACCGCAGGAGAGTTCATGATAGTGCTAACTTTGCAGCTGCTATAGGGGCTCTTGAGCGGGTGAGAAAGGTTAGCCCTCAGAAACAAATCCTCTGGTGGGCACAATGTTTTTCAATCTGAAACAGCTTCTCAGTGAGAGTTGTATTTCACCACAGCCATATTCTTTAGCTCTGTGAAAGGCCTGGCATAGAGGGAAACCTTATCTACCCCGGTTGTCATTTCTCCGTCACCAGGTTCCGCCCATTGTAACACACGACCATGCCTGGCTGTATGTTCAGCGGTGAGAGCCACAGATCAAGCTGCTGTGTTACAGCTTTCAACAACTCTGCAGCGCTGGGCGGTTTGTCAATTAAGCATTAAGCATGTTATCTTCAGCACAGCCTGTTGCTGTTTGGCCAAGGCAGTGCTGCAGTGCTGTCAGCTTGTGACTGATGTGGTCATTTCGGAGATGGAGGAGGAGGTGCATGAGCTGAACAATGTGATTACATTGAGGTTAAATTGGTGATGCTGTTTTTTATACTAAAGGAAGATCCTATTGTTATGTTTTTTTATGTTATTTTTTATGACAAATGCATTCACCGGGAAATGTCATTTTAACATTTTACAACCTCATCTGGCAATGTGATGTCATCAGACACATCCTGTTTTATTTATGATGGAGGGACTCTGAAAGTCATAAAGCCTATTTTTATAGGGACATCAGACGGCCCTTACTATTCTTAAAAGGCCAGCAGTCGGCCCTAGCTATTGTTAGAGAGCCATCAGAGGGCTATGCTTTGTTGTTCCCATTATTAACAAGTGGGTCTCCTATACTGTTATTGCGCATCCAGTGACTGCAAGGGTTGTCAAAAATTTGGACGCAACCTAATACCCCTTTGAAGAGACATAGAGGAGGGTCTCAGTAAAAAAAATGTTCCCATTATAAAGGAGCGGGTCTTCTATAGTGGTAATGCCCATGCTGTGACTGCAAGGGTGGCCAAAATTTTTGAAAAAAAACACTAACAATTTAAAGACACAAAGAGCATGGCCACAGTAACAAGGTACGACATGTTCCCGTTAGAAAGGAGAGGGTCTGCTATACAGTTATAGGGTATGCAGTGAATCCAACGGCTGACAAATTTTAGGAAAAACCCCACTAAGAATTTAAGGACACACAGAGCAGGGCCACAGTAACAAGGTACGACATGTTCCCATTAGAAAGTAGAGGGTCTGCTATACAGTTATAGGGTATGCAGTGAATCCAACGGCTGACAAATTTTAATGAAAAACCCCAATAAGAATTTAAAGACACACAGAGCAGGGCCACAGTAACAAGGTACGACATGCTCCCATTAGAAAGGACAGGGTCTGCTATACAGTTATAGGGTATGCAGTGAGTCCAACGGCTGACCAATTTTAGGAAAAAACCCACTAAGAATTTAAAGACACATAGAGCAGGGCCACAGTAACGACAAATTCCCATTAGAAATGATAGGGTCGGCTATACTGTTATAGGGTATGCAGTGAGTCCAACGGCTGACAGATTTTAGGAAAATCCCCACTAAGAATTTAAAGACACACAGAGCAGGGCCACAGTAACAAGATATGACATGTTCCCATTAGAAAGGAGAGGGTCTGCTATACAGTTATAGGGTATGCAGTGAGTCCAACGGCTGACCAAGTTTAGGAAAAAACCCACTAAGAATTTAAAGACACATAGACCAGGCCACAGTAATGACAAATTCCCATTAGAAAGGAGAGAGTCTCCCATAGTGTTGGACAATGCAGTGACTGCAAGGGCAGCCAAAAATTTGGAGGCACTTCAATGGCCCTTGGAAGAGACGTGGAGGAGCGCATCATAAAATTTTTTTACCATTAGAAAGGAGCGGGCCTCCTATACTTGTAATGCCATGCACTAAGTGTATGGGCTGACAAACATTTACTCCTGGGGGGTATACATGAACATACTGTATAAAAATTTTTTTTTACAGGCATCATAAAAATGTAGCGCCCCGAAGGCTCGGACGCTACAGGGGTATTGCACCTCTGCCAGAGGTGTGATATTCCACTCCCGGGTAAGGATGGAGTATGGACCAGGGTTCAGTTAGCTGCATACAGCACACTCACCCCATTTCCGAGGGACAGCTCAACGGTGCTCCCATTAGACAGAAATGCAGGCACGACAGACCATGTCCCTGGCTGGAGTGGGGAGGGGGTAGGAATACCCAGTGATGTAGGAGCAGATAGGGGTTGGATCCTGAGCGTAGATAGGAGCCCATTGTTTGCTGGTCACCTGGGCTCATGTTCTAGAGGGAGGTATAAAAGGTGGGCACCATCTTAGAACAGTGTTCAGTCAGAGAGAAGAAGTGACAGAGTGGGGGCCTTGGTTGTCGAACGAAGTGTGCCCTCTGCCTCCAGCGTTTTTAGATGGGAATTTTTTAATAGTTCCGCAACAAGGGCCTTCTGGTACTGCCTCATTTTTGTACACCTGTCCGCCTCAGGAATAAGAGATATAAAGTTCTCCTTGTAGAGTGGGTCTAGAAGTGTCACCAACCAGTAATGACCTAAAATTTTGAGAATGCGAGGGTCATGGGAAAGGCAGCATAACATAAACTCAGCCATGCGTGCCAGACTACTAACAGGCAAGACTTCCGTGTCCTCACCAAGAGGATGACTGACCATGCTCTCCTCCTCCTCCTCTCTGTCCTCTGGCCATCCATGCTGAACAGACGGTATGACAGCTGTGCAGATAGCACCGTCTATAGTGCATGAAACTAGTTCCTGTCCTTCCTCCTCCTCCTCTTCCTCATTGTCACCCAATCCACGTTGGGATGAGATGAGGCTTGGCTGTGTGTAATCACCCTGTATGGTTAATTGCTCCATCTTATCGTGCTCCGCCTGCAATGCATCATCTTTGATTGTGAGCAGAGAGCGTTTCAGAAGACAGAGAAGCGGGATGGTGAGGCTAATTATGGCGTCATCGCCGCTCACCATCTTGGTGGAGTCCTCAAAGTTTTGGAGGATGGTACATATGTCTGACATCCACGTCCACTACTGAGGTCTTATGTGTGGAGTCTGAACTGAATACCGATAGCCTTTTTGATGCTGGTACTCAACAACTGCCCTCTTCTGCTCACAAATCCTTCCCAACATCTGCAATGTAGAGTTCCAACGTGTGGGGACATCACACACCAGTCTGTGAGCCAGAAGCTGCAAACGCTGCTGAAACACTGCAAGGGCGGCGGAAGCTGTAGCTGACTTTCTAAAATGGGCACACAGGCGGCATACTTTAACAAGCAGATCCGGCAGCTCCGGGTAGGATTTGAGTAACCGCTGAACCACGAGGTTAAGCACATGGGCCAGGCATGGTACGTGTGTGAGCTCGCCTCGCCTCAGAGCCGCCACCAGGTTCCGGCCATTGTCACACACGACCATGCCTGGCTGTAGGTTCAGCGGTTTGAGCCACAGATCTGCCTGCTCTTTCAGAGCTGTCCATAACTCTTCAGCATTGTGTGTTTTTTCACCTAAGCATATTAGCTTCAGCACAGCCTGTTGCCGCTTGGCCGAGGCAGTGCTGCAGTGCTTCCAGCTTGTGACTGATGTGGTCATTTTGGAGATAGAGGCCGAGGAGGAGGTGGAGGCTGAGGAGCATGAGGTTCAGGAGCTGTAGACCGTGGGGGCAACCCTGATTGACCTAGGGCCTGCAATCCTTGGCGTCGGGAGGACGTGTTCCGTCCCAAGGTCCGACTGGGTCCCGGCTTCCACTATGTTAACCCAGTGTGCCATCAGCGAGATGTACCGTCCCTGCCCACAAGCACTTGTCCACGTGTCCGTGGTTAGGTGGACTTTACCGGTAACTGCGTTGTTGAGGGCACGGCTAATGTT